>NC_091985.1:38878554-40360575 GCF_044704955.1 Pristiophorus japonicus | reverse complement strand
CCCTCTTCTGCCAATCAATTTGATCAGATACCGACTAACACTCGCTTTCACAGCCACATCTCTTTCCCTTTTGTTGTTTCCTCCCCTCCCCCCTTTCCCTGCCCCTGCACTTGCTTAAAACCTGTTACATCTCTAACTTTTTCCAGTTCTGATGAAAGGTCATCGACCTGAAACATTAACACTGTTTCTCTCTCCACTGATGCTGCCTGACCTGCTGAGTATTTCCAGCATTTTCTGTTTTTATTTCAGTATTTTGCTTTTGTAAGCTGATAAATGTGGAGTCATTGGCGCATGGCTTTCCCCCCAGAAAGACGGGCTTTGTGTCTGATTCTGTTGCAACCGTTCCTCCACCACCCGCCAACCCCGCCAACCCCGCCCCTTCCCGCCCCCACCTCCGACTGATCTTGCGTTTCTCAAGAGGATGTTTTTCACACAAATGGGAAGAGGTGTCATCTTTATGTTCCACAAGGTGTTCCATCAGAGGCCTGAGCGAGGAATAATGGTGTCTCATATGAGTAAGAAGTGTCTGTAGCATAAGCTCAGATCTTCCCGGTACAACTAAATTGGAAGTGTTACAGTTTTAATTAGTTTATGGCCTTTAATTTAGAAGATTTTATCTGGGAATTTCCATGGCCAAAAGCCTTTTTGTTGAATGATCACTATTTTATAATTCTCAAAGGGTGAAAAAGAACAGTACAATAGGTCAATAGAGCCAGAGCAATTCACAGGATGTTATGATAGGTTTGAAGGTGTAGTGTATCTGTAAAGCATGCACTCACATATTCCGCCATCAGGGAGCGCATCCCCTGAAGTCCCAAGGGATCCCAGCATCCCTTGGGAGCACTGTATATAAGCCGATCCCTAAGGCCTGTTCCTCACTCTGGAGTGTCTTAATAAAGACTGAGGTCACTGTTACTTGAACCTCCCTGTGTGCAGTCTCATCTGTGTTGGGAACACAATAACTGGCGACAAGTATACGAATCCAACGCAAAGATGCAGCAAACTGTGGGCATCCTGGAGAAGTTCTCAGAGGGTGAGGACTGGGAAGCCTATGTCGAACGGCTAGACCAGTACTTTGTAGCCAACGAGCTGGACGGAGAAGGAAGCGCTGCAAAAAGGAGAGCGGTCCTTCTCATGGTCTGTGGGGCACTGACCTACAGCCTCATGAAGAATCTTCTGGCTCCAGTAAAACCCACAGATAAGTCATATGAGGAGCTGTGTACACTGGTTCGGGAGCATCCTAACTTGAGGGAGAACATGCTGATGGCAAGGTATTGGTTCTACACGTGCCAGCGAACTGAAGGTCAGGAAGTGGCGAGCTACGTCGCCGAGCTAAGGCGACTTGCAGGACAATGTGAGTTTGATGGCTACCTGGAGCAGATGCTCAGAGACTTTTTTTGTACTGGGTATTGGCCACGAGACCAGCCTACAAAAACTTTTGACTGTAGAGACACCGACTCCCAGTAAGGCCATTGCAATAGCACAGGCGTTTATGTCCACCAGTGATAAGAACAAACAAATCTCTCAGCACACAAGTGCTAGCAATGTTCATAAATTAACTGGAACTGTGTTTGCGAGCAAAAATGTACAGGGCATAAACCACGAGTCTGCAATTGCCAGCAGGCCTCAGGTGACCCAGATGACTCAGAGTCCGCAACAAAGGATAAATGCAAAGCAACTCACACCTTGTTGGCGTTGTGGAGGCTTCCATTCAGCCTATTCATGCCGCTTCAAAGGGTATGTTTGCAAGAGCTGTGGAACAATGGGGCACCTCCAACGAGCTTGCAGACGAGCTGCAAGCTCTGCAAAACCTGCTAACCACCACGTGGCAGAGGAAGATCGGTCCATGGTGGATTAAAGCAATTTCGAGCCTCAGAGAGAGGAGGCAGATGCTGAAGTACACGGGGTGCACACATTTTCGATAAAATGTCCACTTATAATGCTAAATGTAAAATTGAAAGGCTTACCCGTAGCCATGGAACTGGACACTGGCGCTAGACAATCCATCATGAGTAAAAAGATGTTTGACAGACTGTGGTGCAACAAGGCACTGAGACCATCCCTGAGCCCCATCCACATGAAACTGAGAACGTACACCAAAGAGCTCATCACTGTCCTGGGCAGTGTCAGAGTCAAGGTCACCTATGAGGACATGGTGCACGAACTGCCACTCTGGATTGTCCCGGGCGATGGCCCCACACTGCTTGGAAGGAGCTGGCTGGGCAAAATCCACTGGAACTGGGATGACATCCGAGCACTATCACATGTCGGTGAGGCCTCATGTACCCAGGTACTTAACAAATTTCCTTCCTTTTTGAGCCAGGCATTGGAAACTTTTCCGGGGCAAAGGTGCGGATCCACTTAGTCCCAGAGGCACGACCCATTCACCACAAGGCACGAGCGGTACCTCACACGATGAGGGAGAGAGTGGAAATCGAGCTTGACAGGTTGCAAAGCGAGGGCATCATCTCCCCAGTGGAATTCAGCGAGTGGGCCAGCCCGATTGTTCCAGTACTCAAAAGTGATGGCAAGCTCAGTATTTGTGGCGATTATAAAGTAACTATTAATCGTTTCTTGCCAGAGGACCAATACCCGCTACCTAAGGCAGACAACCTATTTGCGATGCTGGTAGGAGGCAAGACATTCACCAAGCTCTACCTGACTTCGGCCTACATGACGCAGGAGCTGAAGGAGTCTTTGAAAGGCCTCACCTGCATCAACACGCACAAGGGACTGTTCATCTACAACAGATGCCCGTTTGGAATTCGGTCGGCTGCAGCGATCTTCCAGAGAAACATGGAGAGCCAATTCAAGTTGGTACCGCGCACAGTGGATTTTCAGGACAACATATTGGTCATGGGTCGGGACACTGTCGAGCACCTACAAAACCTGGAGGAGGTCCTCCAGCGACTGGATTGCGTAGGGCTGTGGCTGAAGAGGTCGAAATGCGTCTTCATGGCAACAGAAGTGGAGTTTTTGGGGAGAAAGATCGCGGCATTTGGCATTTGGCCCACAGACGCCAAGACAGAGGCTATCAGGAATGCGCCCAGGCCATAGAACGTCACGGAGCTGCGGTTGTTCCTGGGATTCCTCAACTATTTTGGTAACATCCTACCGGGGTTAAACACCCTCTTAGAGCCCCTACATGTGTTATTGTGTAAAGGTGAGAACTGGGTATGGGGAAAAAAACAAGTCATTGCTTTTGAGAAAGCCAGAAACATTTTATGCTCCAACAAGCTGCTTGTATTGTATAACCCATGTAAATGACTTGTGCTAGCATGTGATGCGTCGTCGTATGGAGTCGGGTGTGTATACAACAAGCTAACGTTGCGGGGAAGTTGCAACCTGTCACGTATGCCTCCAGGAGTTTGTCTGAGGCTGAGTGGGCCTACAGCATGATTGAGAAAGAGGCATTAGCGTGTGTGTTCGGGGTAAAGTAAATGCATCAGTACCTATTTGGCCTCAAATTTGAGCTGGAAACCGATCACAAGCCCCTCATATCCTTGTTCACTGAAAAGAAGGGGATAAATATTAATGCTTCAGCCCGCATACAAAGGTGGGCAGTTGCACTATCAGCGTATAACTATACCATCCGCCACAGGCCAGGCACCGAGAACTGTGTGGATGCTCTCAGTCGGCTACCATTGCCCACCACGGGGGTGGAAATGGCGCAGCCTGCAAATTTGTTGATGGTGGCGCAGCCTGCAGAGTTGTTGATGGTTATGGAAGTGTTTGAAAATGATAAATCACCTGTCACGGCCCGCCAGATTAGGACTTGGACCAGTCAAGATCCTCTGCTGACCCTAGTAAAAAACTGTGTACTGCATGGGAGCTGGGCCAGCATCCCCGTTGAAATGCAAGAGCTAACCAAGCCGTTCCAGCGGCGAAAGGACGAGCTGTCCATTCAGGCAGACTGCCTGTTGTCGGGTAAGCGCGTAGTGCTACCCAAAAAAGGGCAGGGAGACGTTCATCTCGGATCTCCACAGCACACACCCGGGTATAGTAATGATGAAAGCGATAGCCAGATCCCACGTGTGGTGGCCCGGTATCGACTCTGACTTAGAGTCCTGTGTACGGCAGTGCCGCGTGTGTGCTCAGTTGAGCAACGCGCCTAGAGAGGCATCACTAAGTTTGTGGTCCTGGCCCTCCAGACCATGGTCGAGGATCCATGTCGACTGTGCGGGCCTGTTTCTCGGTAAAATGTTCCTGTGGTAGTGGATGCTTTTTCAAAATGGATTGAATGTGAAATAATGTCAGGAAGCACCGCTACTGCCACTATTGAAAGCCGAAGGGCCGTGTTTGCCACCCACGGCCTGCCTGACATACTGGTCAGTGACAACGGGCCATGTTTCACCAGTGCCAACTTTAAAGAATTCATGACCCGCAATGGGATCAAACATGTCACCTCAGTCTCGTTTAAATCAGCCTCTAATGGGCAGGCAGAGCGGGCAGTACAAACCATCAAACAGAGCCTTAAACGAATCACAGAAGGCTCCGAGTACTGCTCAGCTGCCGCACGAGACCCCACTCGCTTACAGGGGTGCCCCCGGCTGAGCTACTCATGAAAAGGACACTTGAAACCAGACTCTCGCTGGTCCACCCCAACCTGCATGATCAAGTCGAGAGCAGGTGGCAGCAACAAAATGTAAATGATGGTTGCGCCACTGTGACATGGGAAATTGATCTGAATGACCGTGTATGTGCTAAACTATGGACATGGTCCCAAGTGGATCGCGGGTACGGTGATAGCTAAAGAAGGGAATAGGGTGTTTGTAGTCAAACTAGACAATGGACAAATTTGCAGAAAGCACCTGGACCAAACAAGGCTGCGGTTCACAGACTGCCCTGAACAACCCACAGCAGACGCCACCTTTTTCGAGCCCACAACACATACCCAAAGGATCAACGACACCACCCCGGAGCAGGAAATTGAACCCAGCACGCCCAACAGCCCAGCAAAGCTAGGCTCATCCAGCAGCCCTGCAGGGCCAACAACACGTCAGCCCAGCGAGGGCACAGCCAACACACCAGAACAAACATTTGTACTGAGGCGGTCCATCAGGGAAAGAAAGGCTTCCGACTGCCTCACCTTGTAAATAGTTTTCACTTTGACTTTGGGCGCGGGGTGATGTTGTGTACCTGTAAAGCATGCACACCCATGTTCCGCAACTAGGGAGCGCATCCCCTGAAGTCCCAAGGGATCCCAGCATCCCTTGGGAGCACTGTATATAAGCCAGCCCCTGAGGCCTGTTCCTCATTCTGGAGTGTCTTAATAAAGACTGAGGTCACTGTTACTTTATCCTTCCTGCATGCAGGCTCATCTGTGTTCGGAACACAATAGAAGGGCCTTCAATCCATTTGATTTCAGCCTTCCTGAATACTCTCTACCATACTCCCTCACAACATCCAGCTGTTCCTTAAAAGAGGCTTCCAGGCAAATGTTCCAGCTGTTCATTTCCCTCCTTGGGGAGACATATCTTCCGATGCCTGTCCTTCACAACTCT
This sequence comes from Pristiophorus japonicus, assembly GCF_044704955.1. NCBI lineage: Eukaryota > Metazoa > Chordata > Chondrichthyes > Pristiophoridae > Pristiophorus > Pristiophorus japonicus. Next base: position 40,355,071 of record NC_091985.1, on the reverse strand, counting down.
GAACCTGAACCTATGTCCTCTTATTCTGCTGCCCTGGTGTATCTGAAAGCATTGTTCCAGGTTCATTTTCTATTTCCCTAATAGAAAACAAAACATCTAACTTCTCGGGCTTCCACTAATTTTCTCGGTCACCATCATCATAGACAGCCCCTCGAAATCGAGGAAGACTTGCTTCACTCTAAAAGTGAGTTCTTTGGTGACTGAACAGTCCAATACAGGAATTACAGTCTCTGTCACAGGTGGGACAGACAGTCATTGAAGGAAAGGGTGGGTGGGACAGGTTTGCCGCACGCTCCTTCCGCTGCCTGGCTTGATTTCTGCATGCTCTCGGCGATGAGACTCGAGGTGCTCAGCGCCCTCCCGGATGCACTTCCTCCACTTAGGGTGGTCTTTGGCCAGGGACTCCTAGGTGTTGGTGGGCATGTTGCATTTTATAAAGGAGGCTTTGAAGGTGTCCTTGAAACATTTCCTCTGCCCACCTGGGGCTTGCTTGCCATGTAGGAGTAGGAGCGATGCTGAATGCACTGCTTTTTTTCTCCCCCTCTCTTCCTAGGTTTTATACAGGAAATTTCAAGTAACAGGTCACATGTTTTCACTGTGTCATTTACTGTATATAGAAATGATGGCACTCACGTGGAATTAACCTACTGCACATGGAACTGACAACACTGACACAAAGAGCCCAGAGCTTTCCAGAACTAGATTTATCTTTAAACTCTAATCCCGACTGGGATTTTCAACAAGATTTTAATGCTTCATAAGCCATCCCCACCATTAAATAAACAAATAATCAGCTTTTACCCAAAACAATCATGCCCCACAATTACAGTTGACACACCACACGGAGAAGGTATCCTCTGAGAGTTATTTCTGGTGAAATCGTAACCCTTTGCTTTTACAATGCTTTTACCATCTCATTACAAATGACAAGCGTAACAAATCTTCCTGCTATGTTCACAATCTTATGATCCTATAGTGATCAGAGGAAACATTCCCCCATAATTCATGGCTTCTTAAGTGTCTTGGGTTTCAACGAATGAATGTCATAGCATAGAGAATTACATAATTCATTAAGTTGGCGAATGTTAATAACTAAATATTCGCACTTCATGTTCCTAATAAAAACCAGGCAGTGAAATTTAAATCCTTTGCATCTTGAAGCAAACGAACACATGAGTAAGTAGTCTGTTTAAAGAATTTGGAGAATATTGGCACAGGAACTGCTGGATAAATAATGGCAAATTAACGGTGCCTGCCGTTATTAGTTCGTAAAATAATCCAGCAATTTATGGCCAAGAGATACGCCATGAGTTCTGATTCTCCACAAATTGCTGGACGATTTGTGCTTCTCTGCCGTTAACCTCAACAAAACTGAAACAATTGCAAACATAAGCCTCTCCATTGAAGTTCATCGCATGTCATGAAATTGCTGGATTTGGAAAATTAGTGGATTTACACTGTTAATCTTGCTCCAGCGATTTAGGGCTAGTAATTCATGTCGTAGTTTTTACAGAGTGTATCCGGGATGGTTTCTTTGAACAGTACGTTGTGGAACCAACCAGGGAGCAGGCTATCTTAGAACTGGTACTGTGTAATGAGACAGGATTAATAAATGATCTTATAGTAAAGGATCCTCTAGGAAAGAGTGATCATATCATGGTTGAATTTCAAATTCAGTTGGAGGGTGAGAACGTTGGGTTTCAAACCAGTGTCCTGATCTTAAATAAAGGCGATTACAAAGCTATGAAGGCAGTGTTGGCTGAAGTGGACTGGGAAAATAGATTAAAGTGTAAGACGGTTGATGAGTAGTGGCAGATACTTAAGGAGATATTTGATAACTCTCAACAAAAATATATACTAGTGAGAAGGAAAAACTTTAAGAGAAGAGAGAACCATCCGTAGCTCACTAAGGAAGTAAAGGATGGGATCAAATTGAGAACAATGGCATGCAATGTAGCCAAGATTACATAGAAACATAGAAAATAGGTGCAGGAGTAGGCCATTCGGCCCTTCTAGCCTGCACCGCCATTCAATGAGTTCATGGCTGAACATTCAACTTCAGTACCCCATTCCTGCTTTCTCGCCATACCCCTTGATCCCCCTAGTAGTAAGGACCTCATCTAACTCCTTTTTGAATATATTTAGTGAATTAGCCTCAACAACTTTCTGTGGTAGAGAATTCCACAGGTTCACCACTCTCTGGGTGAAGAAGTTCCTCCGCATCTCGGTCCTAAATGGCTTACCCCTTATCCTTAGACTGTGACCTCTGGTTCTGGACTTCCCCAACATTGGGAACATTCTTCCTGCATCTAACCTGTCTAACCCCGTCAGAATTTTAAATGTTTCTATGAGGTCCCCTCTCAGTGGGAGACCAGAGGATTGGGAAATTTTTAAAAACCAGCAAAGGACGACTAAAAAAAATAAAGAGAGAGAAGATGGATTATAAGAGTAAACTAGCAAGAAATATAAAAACAGATAATAAGAGCTTCTACATTTATATAAAAAGAAAGAGGGTAGCTAAAGTAACCGTTGGTCCCCTAGAGGATGAGACTGAGGAATTAATAATGGGGAACAGGGAAATGGCAGAGACTTTGAACAAATATTTTGTATCGGTTTTCATGGTAGAAGACACTAAAAACATGCCAATAATAGATAATCAAGGGTCTATAGGGAGAGGGGAACTTAAAACAATCACTATCACTAAAGAAAAAGTACTCGGTAAAATAATGGGACTAAAGATGGATAAGTTCCCTGGACCTGATGGCTTGCATCCGAGGGTCTTAAAAGAAGAGGCTGCAGAGATAGTGGGTGTGTTGATTGCATTCTACCAAAATTCCCTGGAGTCTGGCGAGGTCCCAGTGGATTGGAAAACTGCAAATGTAACGCCCTATTTAAAAAAGGAGGGAGACAGAAAGCAGGAAACTATAGACCAGTTAGCCGAACATCTGTCATTGGGAAAACGCTGGAGTCTATTATTAAGGAAGCAGTAGCAGGACATTTGGAAAATCATAATTCAATCAAGCAGAGTTAGTACGCTTTTATGAAAGGGAAATCATGCTTGACAAATTTGCTGGAGTTCTTTGAGGATATAACGAGTAGGGTGGATAAGGGGAACTAGTGGATGTGGTGTATTTGGATTTCCAGAAGGCATTCGATGAGGTGCCACATAAAAGGTTACTGCACAAGATAAGAGCTCACGGGGTTGAGGGTAATATATTAGCATGGCTAACGAACAGAAAACAAAGAGTCGGGATAAATGGGTCATTTTCCAGTTGGCAAACAGTAACTAGTAGGGTGCCGCAGGGATCAGTGCTGGGGCTTCAACTATTTACAATCAATATTAATGACTTGGATGAAGGGACTGAGTATAATGCAGCCAAATTTTCTGATGATACAAAGATGGGTGGGAAAGCAAGTTGTAAGGAGGACACAAAGAATCTGCAAAGGGAGATAAACAGGCTAAGTGAGTGGGCAAACATTTGGCAGAGGGAGTAGAATGTGGGAAAATATGATATTATCCACTTTGGCAAGAAAAATAAAAAAGCAAATTATAATTTAAATGGAGAGAGATTACAAAATGCTGCAGTACAGAGGGATCTGGGGGTCCTTGTGCATGAAACACAAAAAGTTAGTATGCGACTACAGCAAGTAATCAGGAAGACAAATGCAACGTTGGCCTTTATTGCAAAGGGGATGGAGTATTAAAGCAGGGAAGTCTTGCTACAACTGTAGAGGGTATTGGTGAGGCCATACCTAGGTACTGCATACAGATTTGGTCTCCTTATTTAAGGAGGAATATACTTGCATTGGAGGCAGTTCAGAGAAGGTTCACTGGGTTGATTCCTGAGATGAAGAAGTTGACTTATGAAGAAAGGTTAAGTAGGTTGGGCCTATACTCATTGGAGTTTAGAAGAATGAGATGGGATCTTATTGAAACATATAAGATACTGAGGGGGCTCGACAAGGTAGATGCAGAGAGGATGTTTCCACTCGTGGGGGAATCTAGAACTAGGGGGCATTGTTTCAGAATAAGGGGTCGCCCATTTAGAACTGAGATGAGGAGGAATTTGTTCTCTCAGAGAGTCATAAATCTGTGAAATTCTCTGTCCCAGAGAGTTGTGGAGGTGGGTCATTGAATATGTTTAAGGTGGAGATAGACAGAATTTTGAATGATAAGGGAGTCGAGGGTTATGGGGAGCTGGCAGGGAAGTGGAGCTGAGCCCAAGATCAGGTAAGCCATGATCTTATTAAATGGTGGAGCAGGCTCGAGGGGCCAAATGGCCTATTCCTGCTCCTATTTCTTATGTTCTTATGTAAGGACCCTGTTAATAACGTGATTTATGGACCTTACATGAAACCTAACCTTGGAGGCTCAGAAAGAGAACAAATTAAGCCATGGAATCTCCCTCCCGCAGATAGTGAATTGTTCCTAGAGGTTTTAGATTTTTTTAAATATCTGCCTTGGCAGTAATTTTGTGCCAGTCTTGCCATCCACACTCCCATTAGTGTCGGAAGGCAATAATTTTCAGGATGCAAAGCTATTTTCACATTCAGAAATGCAAGGGAGATAGATTTCTTTCAGAAAATAAATTTGGGATACAGTATCTGAGCAAGAATGTTTGCACATTTTGCATACTTACCCTGCCATTTACTCATTAATAACTTCGCAACGTCTAATACAACAATTCTAAAACACAACTGGGTCACAATGTCTTCTTCTTCTGCCTGTTCTTTTTAATTTTCTTCTTACTTTTCCTTGCTGTGTCTTTTCTCTCTCACTCTTAATCCACTATTTTCCTCTATTTCTCTTTCTGTATCTAATTTGACTTTAATTTACTGTATTTCCTTCGCTGTCATTCGCACTGTTTCTTTCTCTATCCTCAAATTTAATTGGTTAAGGGGATCGACCATTGGGCACGATGCTCACGAGGTCCTAGATGCCTCATTGACATCACTGAGCCGTTATCAATTAGTATTTTTAGCAATTTGCAGCAGAAATATAGTACGATCTGAATGTCCAATTCACGGCGCTCATCGCGAGATGCGTCATTCCAGTAATGTTTGGGCTATTATGAGCGGAATGAAAATACAAATAATCTTTCACTTTGAACATTTCTGTGGGTCGCCTATGTATGATTTGAACTTCCATAATAAGAAAGTGTATTGTGTGGTAATTAATTTCAAAACTATAACTTTAACTTGGTCTAGAATAATACAATGCAGAGATCAAATTTGTTTCAACATATCTCCACATAGTCGTAATATATTAGGAGCCATGTGCATAAATATATTCCCTATAAAAGTCTCACTTACTTCCTGTCGCACATTATCCAGCACACTTAGCTGGTAACACTCCTGTTATAAAACAACGTATCCTCTGATTCACCATGAGCAGTACCTTGGGAGCTCTGCTAGTTATGTAATAAAACTTTCAGAGTGACTATTTGTCCTAACTCTCGCTTCTGCGCATGCATTTCCCCCCCCGACCCTAGCGCAATTTACACTAGCCCTTTTCTGCGCATGCATCGTCCTCTGTCCCCACCCTCCTCTCCCCCTGCCCCCCGCCCCATGTTCGATCCGAAACCGGAACCAGCCCCAAACACCCTGTTACAGCCAAGAGAGAGAAGCGGAGCGGCAGAGAGAGAGAGAGAAGCGGGCCGGGGGTCGGAGAGAGAGAGAGAAGCAGGCCGGGAGTCGGAGAGAGAGAGAGAAGCAGGCCGGGAGTCGGAGAGAGAGAGAGAAGCAGGCCGGGAGTCGGAGAGAGAGAGAGAAGCGGGGCGGCAGAGAGAGAGAGAGAAGCGGGGCGGCAGAGAGAGAGAGAGAGAAGCGGGGCGGCGGAGAGAGAGAGAAACGGGGCGGCAGAGAGAGAGAGAGAAGCGGGCCGGGGGTCGGAGAGAGAGAGAAGCGGGGCAGTGAGGAGAGAGAGAAGCGGGGCAGTGGGGAGAGAGAGAGAGAAGCGGGGCAGTGGGGAGAGAGAGAGAGAAGCGGGGCAGTGGGGAGAGAGAGAGAGAAGCGGGGCAGCGGGGAGAGAGAGAGAGAAGCGGGGCAGTGGGGAGAGAGAGAGAGAAGCGGGGCAGCGGGGAGAGAGAGAGAGAAGCGGGGCGGTGGGGAGAGAGAGAGAGAAGCGGGGCAGTGGGGAGAGAGAGAGAGAAGCGGGGCAGCGGGGAGAGAGAGAGAGAAGCGGGGCGGTGGGGAGAGAGAGAGAGAAGCGGGGCGGTGGGGAGAGAGAGAGAGAGAAGCGGGGCGGTGGGGAGAGAGAGAGAGAAGCGGGGCGGTGGGGAGAGAGAGAGAGAGAAGCGGGGCGGTGGGGAGAGAGAGAGAGAAGTGGGGCGGTGGGGAAAGAGAGAGAGAAGCGGGGCGGTGGGGAGAGAGAGAGAGAAGCGGGGCGGTGGGGAAAGAGAGAGAGAAGCGGGGCGGTGGGGAGAGAGAGAGAGAAGTGGGGCGGTGGAGAGAGAGAGAGAGAAGCGGGGCGGCAGAGAGAGAGAGAGAGAAGCGGGGCGGTGGGGAGAGAGAGAGAGAAGCGGGGCGGTGGGGAGAGAGAGAGAAACGGGGCGGTGGGGAGAGAGAGAGAGAAGTGGGGCGGTGGGGAAAGAGAGAGAGAAGCGGGGCGGTGGGGAGAGAGAGAGAGAAGTGGGGCGGTGGGGAGAGAGAGAGAGAGAAGCGGGGCGGTGGGGAGAGAGAGAGAGAAGTGGGGCGGTGGGGAGAGAGAGAGAGAGAAGCGGGGCGGTGGGGAGAGAGAGAGAGAGAAGCGGGGCGGTGGGGAGAGAGAGAGAGAAGCGGGGCGGTGGGGAGAGAGCGAGAGAAGCGGGGCAGTGGGGAGAGAGAGAGAAACGGGGCGGGAGAGAGAGAAGCGTGGCAGTGGGGAGAGAGAGAAGGGGGGCGGTGGGGAGAGAGAGAAGGGGGCGGTGGGGAGAGAGAGAAGGGGGCGGTGGGGAGAGAGAGAAGGGGGCGGTGGGGAGAGAGAGAAGGGGGGCGGTGGGGAGAGAGAGAAGGGGGGCGGTGGGGAGAGAGAGAAGGGGGCGGTGGGGAGAGAGAGAAGGGGGGCGGTGGGGAGAGAGAGAAGGGGGCGGTGGGGAGAGAGAGAAGGGGGCGGTGGGGAGAGAGAGAGAGAAGCGGGGCAGTGGGGAGAGAGAGAAGGGGGCGGTGGGGAGAGAGAGAAGGGGGGCGGTGGGGAGAGAGAGAAGGGGGCGGTGGGGAGAGAGAGAAGGGGGCGGTGGGGAGAGAGAGAAGGGGGGCGGTGGGGAGAGAGAGAAGGGGGCGGTGGGGAGAGAGAGAAGGGGGCGGTGGGGAGAGAGAGAAGGGGGCAGTGGGGAGAGAGAGAAGCGGGATGGTGGGGAGAGTTAGAAAGAAGCGGGGCGGTGGGGAGAGAGAGAGAGAAGCGGGGCGGTGGGGAGAGAGAGAAACGGGGCGGTGGGTGTCATGTATCTCACACTACTGTACATAACTGTATCTTACCATGCTATACATGACTGTAACTAGATATGACCTGTAACCACAAGCTTACCTTACCACCAGGGGTGCACTTGCAGGAGACACTGGATACCTGTCCCACACAGGTATATAAAGACAGGTCTCAGGCAAGTGTGGCATTCGAGTGTTGTGTAATAAAGGTGCAGGTCCTGAGTGACCTTGACTTCAGCATGTGCCTCGTGTAAGTCTGTACTGCAGGGTCAGGACTTTACAATGGCGACGATTTACGGGATTACAGAATCCACAGAATGGCGACCAATGGCTCAGATGAAAAATACAATGCTAGAGATAATTGGGAGGACTTTATAGAAAGGCTCCAGCAAAGCTTCGTAACCAAAGACTGGTTAGGCGACGATAAGACAGACAAGAGAAGAGCCCATCTTTTGACCAGCTGTGGCTCGAAAACATACGCCTTAATGAAGGACCTGCTAGCACCCGAGAAACCAGCAAGCAAGTCATTTGAAGAGTTGAGCACACTGGTAAGAGACCACCTGAAGCCAGCGAGCAGCCTACACATGGCCAGACACAGGTTCTACAACTACAGACGCTGTGTGGGCCAGAGCATACCCGACTTCGTGGCGGAACTTCGGAGGTTGGCTAGCTTATGTGAGTTCTCCAATGAACTAAAGAGAGAAGTACTGAGAGACATTTTTATTGAAGGAATAGACCACGCAGGCATATTCCGAAAGCTCATAGAGACCAAGAACTTGACTCCAGAGGCAGCAGCACTGGTTGCACAGACATTCTTGGCAGGAGAAGAAGAAACGAGGTTGATCTATACTGCAGGTACGACAACTAACGAAACATCAGAACAAGGGGTTCAGAGCATGAAACAAGCCGCTATCCCCACACACAGACAAAGGCAGGAGAGCATGACCTCAACAGCAGGCAGTGGCACCAGAAGTCATCAAGGAGCACATGAACGGCCATTCACACCTCATCAACCCACAATGCGAGCAATCAAATACAAATTGAGAGAAGCTCAAGAGAGATCAGCCAGACGCAGCTCATCCTTCGGAAACAATGGAAGCGGTCTGTGCTGGAGATGTGGTGGAAGGCACTCATCAAGGGGGTGTCGATTTCAGCATGCCATTTGCAGAAACTGCAGCTATACAGGGCATCTGGCCCGCATGTGCAGGAAAATGGTAGCTCGGCTGGTATATGAATCGGAGGGTCGGAAAGCGGACCAGAAGATGGTGCGGACAGTACCCGGGACACCGATGTACAGCGGGTCAACACGATCAATGGTCACTGTTCTTACAACAAGACGCCTCCAATAATGATGAAGGTCCTACTCAACGGGATACCCGTCAACATGGAGCTGGATACGGGAGCGAGTCAATCTCATGAGCGCTCAACAATTTGAACAGCTGTGGCCGCACAAAAGCAACAGACCAAAACTCACAAGGGTCGACACCAAACTAAGGACCTATACCAAAGAAATCGTCCCAGTCCTTGGCAGCGCCATGCTCTCAGTCACACACAAAGGGACAGTGAACCGACTTCCCCTGTGGATTGTTCCCGGAGATCTCCCAGCACTGTTGGGGAGAAGCTGGTTGGCTAAACTAAATTGGAAATGGGATGATGTTCATGCCATGTCATCAGAGGAACGGACCTCCTGCTCAACAGTTCTAAGTCGATTTGAACATCTCTTTCAGCCAGGTGTGGCCTTTCAAAGGGGCTAAAGTCAAAATCTACATCACGCAGGCTGCTAGACCGGTCCATCACAAGGCTAGAGCTGTACTCTATGTGATGAGGGAAAAGATTGAACTAGACAGGCTTCTGCGGAAGGCATTATCCACCGTGGAATTTAGCGACTGGGCAAGTCCCATCATCCCAGTCATGAAGCCTGATGGATCCGTACGAATCTGTGGGGATTACAAATCTACCATAAACAGAGTCTCCCTACAGGGCCAATATCCACTGCTCAGAGCAGAGGACTTATTTGCCACATTGGCTGGAGGAAAACTTTTCTCAAAATTAGACCTCACATCTGCGTATATGACGCAAGAACTGACCGAAGAGTCTAAGCTACTCACCACCATCAACACACATCGAGGCCTTTTCATGTACAGTCGATGCCCATTCGGCATCAGGTCGGCAGCTGCTATATTCCAGCGCAACATGGAGAGTCTGCTCAAGTCCATCCCGGGGACAGTTGTATTTCAAGATGACATACTTATCACGGGCAGGGACACCGACTCCCATCTCCGCAATTTGGAGGAAGTACTAAAGCGGTTGGATCGGGTAGGCCTAAGAGTTAACAAATCCAAGTGTCTGTTTGTCGCGCCCGAGGTTGAATTTTTGGGCAGAAGGATTGCCGCTGATGGAATCCGCCCAACAGAGACCAAAACTGAAGCAATTCGACTGGCACCCAGGCCCTGGAATGTCTCAGAACTGCGCGCCTTTCTCGGGCTACTCAATTACTTTGGGAACTTTATGCAGAACTTAAGCACGCTGCTGGAGCCTCTCCACGGGCTACTCAGAAAGGGGTGCGATTGGTTTTGGGGGGACGCCCAGGAACGCACCTTCAATAAGGCACGCAACCTTCTATGTTCCAACAATGTTTTGGCTTTTTTTGATCCAGGTAAAAAGCTAGTTCTTACATGTGATGCGTCAGCGTACAGGGTCGGGTGCATTTTACAACATGTCAATAGTGCGGGTAAATTATAACCCATAGCTTATGCCTCCAGGTCACTTTTGCGGGCGGAGCGCCGGTACGGTATGGTGGAGAAGGAGGCACTCGCGTCCGTGTACGGTGTCAAAAAGGATGCACCAATACCTTTTCGGGGCCAAGTTCACGTTAGAAACCGACCACAAGCCCCTCACGTCCCTCCTATCCGAGAGCAAGGCAATAAACGCCAACGCCTCGGCATGCATTCAACGGTGGGCACTCAAGCTGGCGTCTTACGACTATTCCAAAAGGCACAGACCAGGCACAGACAACTGTGCCGACGCGCTTAGCAAGCTACCCCTGGCGACCACGGAAGGGTCTGACGAACAGGAATGTGAGATAGTCATGGCAATCAATGCCTTTGAGTCCACAGGTTCACCCATGATGGCTCACCAAATCAGAGCCTGGACGGCCAGCGACCCCACGTTATCCTTCATAAAAAGATGTGTCTTAACCGGTGACTGGGCAGAGGCTCGCGATGCCTGCCCCGAGGAGATCAAACCCTTTCATAGGCGCATGCATGAGCTATCACTACAAGCAGACTGCCTGATGTGGGGCAGCCAAGTAGTTATGCCTCTGCGAGGCAGAGAGGCATTTGTCCGGGAGCTCCACCGCGAGCACCCGGGAATCGTTCTCATGAAGGCCATAGCCAGATCCCACGTCTGGTGGCCTGGCATTGACGTGGACTTGGAGCTCTGCATCTGGCGGTGCACCATTTGTGCCCAACTAAGCAATGCCCCCAGGGAGGCTCCCCTGAGCCCCTGGCCCACCAAACCGTGGTCGCGGGTGCACGTAGACTATGCGGGCCCGTTCATGGGCAAAATGTTCCTCATAGTTGTAGATGCATTTTCCAAGTGGATCGAATGCACCACTTTAAACTCGAGCATCACCTCCACCACTGTGGAGAGCGCCGCAACCATGTGTGCAACGCACGGAATTCCTGACATATTGGTCAGTGATAATGGTCCGTGCTTCACCAGCGCAAAATTCCAAGATTTTATAATTGACCACGGCATAAATCACGTTAAGACGGCACCGTTCAAGCCGGCCTCCAACGGCCAGGCGGAGAGAAGTGCAAATCATTAAACAAGGCATGCTTAAAATCCAAGGTCCCACGCTGCAGGGCCGCCTGTCGCGACTGCTGCTGGCATACAGATCTCGTCCACATTCATTGACTGGGGTTCCCCCCGCGCAACTATTGATGAAACGGACCTTAAAGATGAGGCTCTCATTAATCCTCCCAGACATGCACAAAATCGTTGAGGCAAAGCGCCGTAAGCTAACCGAGTACCATGACCGAAATTCGAAGGGGAGGTGGAATGAGATAGGGGACAAAGTGTTTGTACTAAATTATGGCAGGGGTCCCAAATGGCTTGCAGGGACAGTAATGGGCAAGGAAGGAAACAGGCTACTGGATGTACAAATGGACAATGGCCTAATCTGCCGGAGGCATGTAGACCAAGTCAAAAGTAGATTCACCAACAACACTGCTGAACCAGAGGCAGACTACAATGTGGAGCTCACACCACACCTGGTGGACAGACAGAGGGAACAACCCGAGGAAAGGGCAATCCCAACAGGCAGCCCAGGCGAGACACCAACAATCACATTAAACAAAACAGACAGCCCAGGCGAGATACCAGCAATCACACCCAAAGAAAAACAGGCACCAAGGCAAACAACTGAACCACAACTAAGACGCTCCACGCGAGAGCGTAGACCACCTGAGAGACTGAACCTATAAAGACAATAAGACCTTGGGGGAGGGTGATGTCATGTATCTCACACTACTGTACACAACTGTATCTTACCATGCTATACATGACTGTAATTAGATATGACCTGTAACCACCAGCATACCTTACCACCAGGGGTGCACTTGCAGGAGACACTGGATACCTGTCCCACATAGCCATATAAAGACAGGTCTCAGGCAAGTGTGGCGTTCGAGTGCTGTGTAATAAAGGTGCAGGTCCTGAGTGACCTTGACTTCAACATGTGCCTCGTGTGAGTCTGTACTACAGGGACAGGACTTTACAGCGGGTAGAGAGAGAAAGAGAAGCGGGCCGGTGGGGAGAGAGAGAAACGGGCCAGCAGAGAGCAGTTCGTTTCTCATTCAGCATCAGTTTGAGTGAAGAGTCAAGCGGCACCGTAAAGTGCTCCGTGAGGAGAGAGACACTGCGGGGGGGGGGGGCGCGTGAAGAACTTGCCGGGGGGAGAGAGAGGAAGATTGGGTGGGGAAGGAAGAGAGAGAGCCTTTGGGGGTGGAGAGAGTGATAGAGAGAGAGTTTTGCGGGGGTGAGCGAAAGCCTGGGAGAGAGAGAGAGTACTTGGGGGGAGAGAGAGAGCGAGACACAGGTGTGGGGGGGGTGGGGTGGGGAGGGGATCGGAGGGAGAGAGTGAACTCAGGGAAGACGGCTCACGTTCTTCCAGCCCCCTGGTGCATGCAAGCTCAGTACATTTGTTACAGGGGACATCGTTGGGGTGGATGAAATCCAGAAGTCATGACACTGTCACTATTCACTTCATACCCAATAAACCTGTTAACATTCTGCTCACAATGCCCCATCTCGCAATGGCAAGAGGTGGGGGGGGGGGGTGGGTAGGGAGTGGGGGGTAAGGTCATGCAGTTGCACTGGTGTAATGGACTTCAGCTGTGGGAGGCAGCACTTGTGGTGGTGTAAGGGACTTCGCCTGGAACTTGGCTTTTGGGGAGATCTAGCTTCTGTGGCTTCTGAAGTCAAAATGGATCGAATTACAAATTGGAAAGTCACTCAGAACTTGGCTGGGCGGTTCCAGTTACACATTACGGAGGAACTTCAGGGTGTGGCTTATCCTCCAAGGGGACCAATCAGCAATATGAACATAAGAAATAGGACCAGGAGTAGGCCATATGGCCCCTTAAGCCTGCTCCGCCATTCAATAAGATCATGGCTGATCTGATCATGGACACAGCGCCACTTCCCCGCCTGCTCCCCATAACCCCTTATCTCCTTATCGTTTAAGAAACTGTCTATTTCTGTCTTAAATTTATTCAATGTCCCAGCTTCCACAGCTCTCTGGGGCAGTGAATTCCACAGATTTACAACCCGCTGAGAGAAGAAATTTCTCCTCATCTCTGTTTTAAATGGGCGGCCCCTTATTCTAAGATCATGCCCTCTAGTTCTAGTCTCCCCCATCAGTGGAAACATTCTCTCTGCATCCACCTTGTCAAGCCCCCTCATAATCTTACACATTTCGATAAGATCACCTCTCATTCTTCTGAATTCCAATGAGCAGAGGCCCAACCTACTCAACCTTTCCTCATAAGTCAACCCCCTCATCCCCGGAATCAACCTAGTGAACCTTCTCTGAACTGCCTCCAAAGCAAGTATATCCTTTCGAAAATATGGAAATCAAAACTGCACACAGTATTCCAGGTGTGGCCTCACCAATACCTTGTATAGCAGTAGCAAGACTTTCCTGCTTTTATACTTCATCCCCTTTGCAATCAAGGCCAATAGGTCATGTGATAATGGAGAGACAATCAAAGAAATGGCTGCCTTTCAGTTAGTACAAATAAATACATCCTAAAACATTTCCTATGCTTTACACTTTAATGGCACACGAACATTTTTGTCTAGAAATATAACTTGGGCAAAATGGGGTTATTGAGTCGGCTGCCCGTTTTACGCAGCGCTTGATATTCAGTTCCTATTTGTCACACTGTAAAAAAAAGTTTCATGGGAAAAATGTCTGTCATGTGGAACTTACGGACAAACTCTCCAGCTGTAGAAAATACCAGAATCAGAACATGTGCAGCGTGTTAATTGCCCTTCGCAATCATTCTTAGAAAAGTCAAGCAAAGCCATCATTGTGACCTCCAGCCCGAACAGCAATTAAATTATTAACATTAGGCAGTGTTTACTTAAAAACAATTAGATGTTGGACCTTAGCAGCAGAGTAGTGCACTCTCTGTCACATGGTGTGAGTACTAAGCAGCAAATCACTCAACTTACCACAAACAATTGTGTGGGAGATCTGCTGGTAATATATTAAAATCTGTAGCTTGGCACGCACAGCTACCACAGCATGTCACAGAGACAATTCAGGCTTGTGGGTGCTGCAACCTAAATCTGATAAACATATTCCAAGCCACAACATTCCTTGACCAAAGAATAATGGATGACATCAAGCTGTTTATTTATAGCAATCAGACTTTCGGGCCTTCAAGGTACAGGCAAGCAGATCTACTTTAGCAGCAGAATAACACATTGTACAATTTACTATGACCAATTCAATAAATGGCCCATCTCTTTATGTGCAATAGCTTTGAGGGCGTCTATTACACTTCTCACATCATATTTCAAATAATCAAAAGTATAACCAAAGGCAGAAATTTCAAGCTGAACAAAAATTCCAGGGTGAGAAAAGTTTGCAGATTGATTGGGAGATGGAAATTAGCAAGCACTTGGCAATCTGCAAATTTGTCTCAGTAACATCAAATAAGCTGAAATTGAATTCAGGACCTATTGAGACAATTCCCACCAGCAGTATCTAAGCAGTGCCCTTAAAAGCAAAAGAAAGACTTGCATTCATATAGCGCCTTTCACCACCTCAGGACTTCCCAAAGCGCTTTACAGTCAATGAAGTATTATCGAAATGTTGTCACTGTTGTAACGCAGAAAAGGGTGGATTAGGATAGCAGCTAAACATTGCAGGTGTCACACTGCCAATGACCAAAGCAAGCTGAAATAAAATATCATCAGGATTCTTTTGTAAGCTTGTCTAGCATCTATTTCAGAAGCAAAATACTGCGGATGCTGGAAATCTGAAATAAAACAGAAAATGCTGGAAATACTCAGCAGATCAGGCAGCATCTGTGGAGAGAGAAACAGAATTAATGTTTCAGGTTGATGATCCTTAAAGTTAGAGATGTAACAGGTGCAACGAGACCTGGGTGTCATGGTACATCAGTCATTGAAGGTTGGCATGCAAGTACAGCAGTCAGTTAAGAAAGCAAATAGCATGTTGGCCTTCATAGCGAGAGGATTTGAGTACAGGGGCAGGGAGGTGTTACTACAGTTGTACAGGGCCTTGGTGAGGCCACACCTGGAGTATTGTGTACAGTTTTGGACTCCTAACTTGAGGAAGGACATTCTTGCTATTGAGGGAGTGCAGCGAAGATTCACCAGACTGATTCCCGGATGGCGGGACTGACATATCAAGAAAGACTGGATCAACTGGGCTTGTATTTACTGGAGTTCAGAAGAATGAGAGGGGATCTCATAGAAACGTTTAAAATTCTGATGGGTTTCGACAGGTTAGATTCAGGAAGAATGTTCCCAATGTTGGGGAAGTCCAGAACCAGGGGTCACAGTCTGAGGATAAGGGGTAAGCCATTTAGGACAGAGATGAGGAGAAACTTCTTCACCCAGAGAGTGGTGAACCTGTGGAATTCAAAAAGGAGTTAGATGTGGTCCATACTACTAGGGGGATCAAGGGGTATGGCGAGAAAGCAGGAATGGGGTACTGAAGTTGCATGTTCAGCCATGAACTCATTGAATGGCGGTGCAGGCTCGAAGGGCCGAATGGCCCACTCCTGCACCTATTTTCTATGTTTCTATGTTTCTATGTTAAGCAAGTGCAGGGGTCGTGAAATGTTTTTTAAAATTTATTTACTTTCAGCAGAAGACAACTCAATAAGGAAAACAGAGAGACTATAGTTAAAGCAGAGTGAGGGAGGCTCAATATATACTGGATCATCAAATATTATGCTTGAGCCAATAAGTTTTGTGTTACTGATTTAATGGCAGAAGAAGCAGAAGTGGTACAAACCAGACACATCAGGAGTTGCCTTATTTTGGGATTCCTAACACGTACACATTTTCTTTTGCTGTCTTTCCTTCTCTGCTATGCAGACTCTTTCATGATACTTAAACTCCTTCTCTATCTGCCCTGTGCTCTCCCTTTCACCCTCACTTTCACTCACCTGGAAATTGGTTCAGATCTAGGGAGAGAAATTGCTCCACCAATCTTTATTTGGGGGGTATAATGTGTCCTTTTTGAGGCAATTACATTGGTACCCAGTAGAGGGAGCTTAGTATTGGAGGTGATGTGATCAAAATTTGGTAAGCTCTGGGATGGAATATAAAAAATCCACTGGTAAGAACACGACCGTCACAAGTTACATTAATGATTTGGACTCAGGAATCCGATGTACAAGTTCAAAATTTGCAGAGGACACCCAATTGGTTGCCAGGCCGCTGGCTCGGGCCGAAACCCTTCCTGGTGGCCCAGTGTTTGCCACTAGAGTGGCTGCAGAGTTCGCAGTGGCCCTCCCCTTTAACTGAAGGGGAGGGACATTGTGACACTCCAGTGCAATTGCAGATTTGGCTACTCCGTCCCACCCCCACTTCTGCCCCACTAGTGACGGCCACTCCGCCCTGCCCTCACTTCCGCCCCCATGATGAGGCCACTTCCGCCCCGCTCCAAAGAAATCCCCAAAGTGCTGATTTTCCAGGCCTTACACGGTCAGAACACATTAAAAATGGTCGGTGCACTTCATTTCGGGCGGTGGACAACTTCGGCCCCCTGGTGTCCATATTATAAAAAGGATATAGAGGCATTGGAGAAGGTCCAAAAATGATTCACAAGGATGATGATACCAGAACCTTCTCTCGAAAAGTCATTATCATCATCATAGGCAGTCCCTCGGAATCGAGGAAGACTTGCTTCCACTCCTGAAGTGAGTTCTTTGGTGGCTGAACCACAGACTCTGTCACAGGTGGGACAGATAGTCGCTGAGGGAAGGGGTGGGTGGGACTGTTTTGCCGCATACTCTATCCTCGAAGTGCTCAACGCCCTCCCGGATGCACTTTCTCCACTTAGGGCGGTCTTTGTCCAGGGACTCCCAGGTGTCAGTGGTGATGTCGCACTTTAATCAGGGAGGCTTTGAGGGTGTCCTTGTAAAGGCTGCCCACCTTTGGCTCATTTGCTGTGAAGGAGCTCCGCATAGAGCACTTGCTTTGGGAGTCTCGTGTCTGGCATGCAAACTATGTGGCCTGCCCAGCGAAGCTGATTGAGTGTGGTCAGTGCTTCAATGCTGGGGCTGTTAGCCTGGACGAGGACACTGATGTTGGTGCGTCTGTCTTCCCAGGATATTTGTAGGATCTTGTGGAGACATCGTTGGTGATATATCTCCAGTGACTTGAGGTGTCTTCTGTACATCGTCCATGCCTCTGATCCATACAGGAGGGTTGGTATTACTACAGCCCTGTAGACCATGAGCTTAGTGGTAGATTTGAGGGCCTGGTCTTCGAACACTCTTTTTCTCAGGCGGTCGAAGGCTGCACTGGTGCAGTGGAGGCAGTGTTGAATCCCCGGATCAATGTCTGCTCTTGTTGATAAGAGGCTCCTGAGGTATGGGAGAATGGAAAAGAGAAGGCTGAGGGATACCTCAGGAGGACCTGATAGAGGTCTTTAAGATAATAAAAAGGTTTGGTAGAGTAGCTGTAGAGAAAATATTTCCATTTGTGGGGAAGTCCAAAACTAGAAGTCATAAATCCAAGATAGTCATTAATAAATCCAATATAGTGTCAGCTGTGTTTCAGTGGATAGCACACTTGCCTCTGAGTCAGAAGGTTGTGGGTTCAAGTCCCACTCCAGGGACTTGAGCACATAAATCTAGGCTGACACTCCAGTGCAGTGCTGAGGGAGCACTGCACTGTTGGAGGTGCCGTCTTTCAGATGAGACATTAAACCCAGGCCCCATCTGCCCTCTCAGGTGGATGTAAAAGATCCCATGGCACTATTTCGAAGAAGAGCAGGGGAGTTATCCCCAGTGTCCTGGCCAATATTAATCCCTCAACCTATATAACAAAAACAGATTATATGGTCATTATCACATTGCTGTTTGTGGAAGTTGCTGTGCGCAAATTGGCTGCCGTGTTTCTCACATTACAACAGTGACTATACTCCAAAAGTACTTAATTGGCTGTAAAGAGCTTTGAGACATCCAGTGGTCGTGAAAGGTGCTATAAAAATGTAAGTCTTTTTTTCGTTCTTCTTTCAATAGGGAATTCAGGAGAAACTTATTTCCCCTAAGAGTGGTTAGAATGTGGAATGCGCTACCACAAGGAGTAGTTGAGGCAAATAGCATAGATGCATTTAAGGAGAAGCTATATAAACACATGAGGGAGAAATAAAAACATGACATAAGAAATAGGAGCAGGAGTAGGCCATTTGGCCCTTGAGCCTGCTCCACCATTAACTAAGATCACGGCTGATCTGATCTGTCTATCTCCACCTTAAATATATTCAATGACCCAGCCTCCACAGCTCTCTGGGGTAGAGAATTCCAAAGATTCACGACCCTCTGAGAGAAGAAATTCCTCCTCATTTCAGTTTTAAATGGTCGACCTCTTATTCTGATACTATGCCCCCTAGTTCCAAATACCCCCACGAGGGGAAACATCCTCTCTGCATCTATCCTGTAAGCCCCCTCAGAATCTTATGTTTCAATAAGATCACCTCTCATTCTTCTAAACACCAATGAGTGTAGGCTCAACCTGCTCAATAGAAGGATATGCTGATAGAGTTAGATGAAATAAATTGGTTGAAGGCTCATGTGGAGCATAAACACCGGCACAGACCAGGTGGGCTGAATGGCCTGTTGCTGAGTTGTACAATCGAAGTATTAAATAAAGATCCAAACACATCGCTTTTGTAATGCTAAGGTTTCCTCATTAGTATTTTGCAAAACCAGGTCCAGAGATACAACAAAATGCATCTTCAATCGGAGCCTAGAACTTTGCTGACTCCAAGACAGACAAAGGCAGACCAACAGTGCAAGCTCACATTTTACTCCACTTTCCCTGATAGCGCAATCCAGGGGCAATAAATCAGTGCTATGGAATGAAGGAGGGCAGGAGCAACAGCAGCTCCTGCAAAAGAGATCTACTGGTCAAAGTGAGAGACACCAGCGCAAGAGAAAAACAATGGAAACATTTACTAGAAATGCAAGTAAAATGATAAAGCAAGGAGAGGAGGAAAATGTTCCAGTGAAGTTAATAAAAAGAATGGGAAGCAAAATGATTGAGAAATAAATGAGCACGTCTTAGAGCAAAGAAAGGAGTGGAAGAAGGAGTGTGCAAGAGAGAAACAGTTGTAATAAGAAATAACATTTGCCCTGGTATCAAGTGACAAGGGAAGAAAGAGTTCAGTGTTAATGAGAGATGAAAAGAAATTACTTGAACAAGTACAGATGGTGAAGTGATTGGAACAATATTAATTGTAGACTACTATATAGGACAGTGTCAAATTGTCTTCCTGAATCGAGTTGAAAAACATCACTGGCCCTCCTCTATTAGGTTTGTTATCTCATCAAAGAAATGCAATAAATTTGTCAAGCATGACCTCCCACTCCTGAAACCATGCTAACTCTCTCAGATTAGCTCATGCTCCTCAAAATGCTCCTTTACATTATCTCTCATGGTACTTTCAAACACAGTCCCAACAGTGGAACTAAGGTTGACAAGTGTATAATTTGATAGATCTTTCCTTGCCCCTTTTTTGAAGATGGGAGTCACATTTACTATTTTCAAATCCTCTGTGATTTGGTTTGATTCCAGAGAACGCTGAAAAATATCTGCAAGAGGACACACAATCATTTGAAGCAATTCTTTCAGAACCCGGGGAAGAAAGTTATCTGCGTCTGGAACCTTCGCTACCTTGATCTTAAAAGAACACCCCAATACGTGATGATTCATCAAGATGATGCCTGGGGTGATATGAGAGATTAGGCAAATTTGGTGTATATTCCTTGGAAGCAAGGAAGTTAGGAGTGATCTGATTGAGGTAATTAAACGGGAATGATAGCATAATGGTGAAATTACCGGATTAGTAATCCAGAGGCCTGGACGTGAGTTCAAATCGCACCTCGGCAGCCGTGGAATTTAAATACAGTTACATTTTTTTTTTAAATCTGAGATAATAAAATAGTGTCAGTAATGGTGACCATGAAACTACTGGATTGTCATTAAAATCCATCTGGTTCACTAATGTCCTTTAGGGAAGAAAATCACCACCCTTACCTGGTCTGGGCTATATGTGATTCCAGACCCACAGCAATGTGGTTGACTCTGAACTGCCCTCGGAAATGGCCGAGCAAGCTATTCAGTTTTAACAAACAATAATGACAATAAACCTGATATCGGCACCGGCTTCGGACACAACGGCACACTCAGCCCAGTCGACACTGAAAAGCCCTCCTCACTAACATCTGGGGACTTGAGCCAAAATTGGGAGAGCTGTCCTACAGATTAGTCAAAAAACAGCCTGACATAGTCGTACTCACAGAATCATACATAAGAACACCTGCTCGCCCGGCGTCGTCGTGGACGTGGGTGCCAGACACGAGACTCCCAAAGCAAGCGCTCTCCTCCATGGCAAACGAGCCAAAAGTGGACAGAGGAAATGTTACAAGGACACCCTCAAAGCTTCCCTGATAAAATGCAACATCCCCATTGACACCTGGGAGTCCCTGGCCAAAGACCGCCCTAAGTGGAGGAAGTGCATCCGGGAGGGCACTGAGCGCCTCGAGTCTCATCGCCGAGTGCGTACAGAAATCAAGCGCAGGCAGCGGAAAGAACATGCGGAAAACTTGTCCCACACTCCCTTACCCTCAACGACTGTCTGTCCCACCTGTGGCAGGGACTGTGGCTCTCGTATTGGACTGTTCAGCCACCTAAGGACTCATTCTAAGAGTGGATGCAAGTCTTCCTTGATTCTGAGGAACTGCCTATGATGACATAAGAACATAAGAACCTAAGAAATAGGAGCAGGAGTAGGCCATTTGGCCCCTCGAGCCTGCTCTGCCATTCAATAAGATCAAGGCTGAATTGATCATGGACTCAGCTCCACTTCCCTGCCCGCTCTCCATAACCCTTTATTCCCTTAACACTCAAAGATCTGTCTATCTCCCCCTTAAATATATTCAATCAACCAGCCTCCACAGTTTTCTGGAGCAGAGAATTCCATAGATTTACTGTTATGTATGTAACTATGTAATATTTGCCACTAGACGGCGCGACTGTTGGAGTCCTAATGGTCACCTGCACACATGTGCAGGACCAGTATAAAAGGTTGACTGCCATGTTGTTTAGGCAGTCTGGAGTTGTAATAATGAAGACTAAGATCACACTAAGTTTAGCTCACAGTACTCAGCCTTGTGGATTTCTTCTATACACAACAATTGGCGACGAGTAACAGAATACAAACCTGCACGCAACTATGGCTGCCGTTGGAATATTAGAGAGATTCGTAGAGGGTGATGATTGGGAAGCCTTCGTTGAGCATCTCGACCAGTACTTCGTGGCCAACGAACTGGAAGGAGACACTAAGGCGGCCAAGTACAGGGCGGTCATCCTCACTTTCTGTGGGCCTAAAATATACGGCCTCATCAAGAATCTGCTCGCACCAACAAAACCAATGGAGAAGGAATATACAGAGTTGTGCACACTGGTTCGGGACCACCTCAAGCCGAAGGAGAGTATCCTCATGGCCAGATATAATTTTTACACGCACCATCGCTCTGGGGGCCAGGACATGGTGGATTATGTCGCCGACCTGAGACTCCTTGCGGGAGCTTGCGATTTTGGAGCTGCGTTGGGGCAAATGCTGCGGGACCTTTTCGTGCTGGGCATTAGCCACGAGGTCATTCTTCGAAAGCTGCTGGCTGCCGAAACCCTAGACCTGAGCAGGGCCATCGTGATCGCCCAGGCATGCATGGCCACAGACCATAACACCAAACAAATATCTTCTCAACATCGAAGCTCACCGGCAAGTACTGTGCATAAAATGATGTCGCCAGCAGGCCGAACTGCATAGGCAGGGCCTATACGTCTGCGGCTGCAAGACCGGTGATGACTCAGAGTCCGCCATCGGGCGTGAATGTGAATCCATTAGCACCGTGTTGGCGCTGAGGGGGTAATCATCGGACCCATCAATGTCGATTCAAGCACTACGTGTGCAAAGGCTGCGAAATGATGGGCACCTCCAGCGAATGTGCAAACGTGCTGTGACATACCACGTGGCAGAGGATGATCGATCCGGCGCGGATCAGGCAGCACAGGTAACTCAACCCGAGGAAGAAGTCCACCAAGAGCCCTCCTATAATGCTGAAAGTCAAATTAAATTGAGTTCCAGTATCCATGAAGTTGGACATGGGTGCGAGTCAGTCAATAATGAGCCAGAAAGCTTTCGAGAAACTGGGGGCAATAAAGCTTAAAGGCCCGATTAATGCAAAGCTGCGTACCTACACCAAAGAGCTCATACCAGTCATTGGAAGTGCAGCAGTGAAGGTATCGTATGATGGAGCTGTGCATGACCTATCATTGTGGATTGTTCCAGGCAATGGCCCAATGCTGTTCGGCAGAAGCTGGCTAGAAAAGTTTAGATGGAATTGGAACAACATCAAAGCACTATCTTCAGAGGATGACGCCATGTGTGCTCAAGTGCTGAGCAAGTTTCCCATGGTATTTGAACCAGGCGTCGGCAACTTCACAGGCATCAAAGTACAGATCCTTCTAGACCCCGATGCACAGCCCATCCATCACAAGGCTCGGGCGGTTCCGTACATGATGCTGGAGAAAGTCGATATCAAACTGAACAGACTCCAATGCGAAGGAATCATATCGCTAGTCGAGTTCAACGAGTGGGCCAGTCCAATTGTTCTGGTGTTGAAAAGCGATGGCACGGTCAGAATCTGTGGAGACTACAAGGTAACGATTAACCGAGTCTCACCTAGAATGCACCCAGACCACAGAATGTGACAGAGCTGTGTTCGTTCCTGGGACTCTTCAACTATTTTGGTAACTTTCTACCCCGGGTTGATCACATTGTTCAAGCCTTTGCACATGTTGCTACGTAAGGGTGATGAATGGGTTTGGGGCAAATCTCAGGACACAGCCTTTGAGAAGACCAGGAACCTGCTGTGTTCAAATAAGTTACGTCTACACTATGACCTATGTAAACGTTTAGTGCTAGCTTGTGACGTCTCATCTTACTGGGTCGGCTGTGTGTTACAGCAAGCCAATGTATCGTGCAACCTCCAACCAGTTGCATACGGGTCTAGAAGTCTGTCTAAAGCTGAGAGAGCCTATAGTATAGTCGAGAAAGAGGCGTTAGCATGTGTATATGGGGTTAAGAAAATGCACCAATGCCTATTTGGACTTCGGTTTGAGCTTGAAACTGACCACAAGCCGCTCATTTTGCTGTTTTCGGAGAGCAAAGGTATAAACACCAATGCTTCATCCCGCATCCAAAGATGGGCATTAACATTATCCGCTTCTGACTATGTTATCCGCCACAGACCAGGCACTGAAAACTGTGCCGATGCTCTCAGCCGACTACCATTACCCACCACTGGGGTTGAAATGGCGTAGCCCGCAGACTTGCGACTGGTCATGGATGCTTTTGAGAGTGAGGGGTCACTTGTCACAGCTCGCCAGATCAGGACTTGGACCAGCCAGGATCCTGTGCTATCAGTAGTAAAGAGTTGCGTCCTAAATGGGAACTAGTCGGTCGTTCCTGAGGAAATGCAAGATGAAGTTAAGCCGTTTCACCAATGCAAAGATGAAATGTCTATCCAGTTCAGTGTTAATGAGAGATGAAAAGAAATTATTTGTACAAGTACAGATGGTGAAGTGATTGGAACAATATTAATTGTAGACTACTATATAGGACAGTGTCAAATTGTCTTCCTGAATCTAGTTGAAAAACATCACTGGACCTCCTCTATTAGGTTTGTTATCTCATCAAAGAAATGCAATAAATTTGTCAAGCATGACCTCCCACTCCTGAAACCATGCTAACTGTCTCAGATTAACTCATGCTCCTCAAAATGATCCTTTACATTATCTCTCATGGTACTTTCAAATACAGTCCCAACAGTGGAACTAAGGCTGACAAGTGTATAATTTGATAGATCTTCCCTTGCCCATTTTTTGAAGATGGGAGTCACATTTACTATTTTCAAATCCTCTATGATTTGGTTTGATTCCAGAGAACGCTGAAAAATATCTGCAAGAGGACACACAATCATTTGAAGCAATTCTTTCAGAATCCGGGGAAGAAATTTATCCGAGTCTGGAGCCTTCGCTACCTTGATCTTAAAAGATCACCCCAATACGTCCAGTGATGATTCATCAAGATGATTCATCAAGAAGATGGGGTGACATGAGAGATTAGGCAAATTTGGCGTGTATTCCTTGGAAGCAAGGAAGTTCGGAGTGATCTGATTGAGGTAATTAAACGGGAATGGTAGCATAATGGTTAAATTAGCGGACTAGTAATCCAGAGGCCTGGACGTGAGTTCAAATTGCACCTCGGCAGCCGTGGAATTTAAATACAGTTAAATTTTTTTTTTAAATCTGAGGTAATAAAATAGTGTCAGTAATGGTGACCATGAAACTACTGTATTGTCATAAAAATCCATCTGGTTCACTAATGTTCTTTAGGGAAGGAAGTCACCACCCTTACCTGATCTGGGCT
The DNA here is from genome assembly GCF_044704955.1 of Pristiophorus japonicus. Taxonomy (NCBI): domain Eukaryota; kingdom Metazoa; phylum Chordata; class Chondrichthyes; family Pristiophoridae; genus Pristiophorus; species Pristiophorus japonicus. The sequence goes on along the minus strand of NC_091985.1, from coordinate 40,330,395 downwards.
ATATGTGATTCCAGACCCAAAGCAATGTGGTTGACTCTTAACTGCCCTCGGAAATGGCCTAGCAAGCTATTCAGTTGTAACAAACTGCTACAGAAAACAATAATGACAATAAACCTGATATCGGCACCGGCTTCGGACACAACGGCACACTCAGCCCAGTCGACACTGAAAAGCCCTCCTCACTAACATCTGGGGACTTGAGCCAAAATTGGGAGAGCTGTCCTACAGATTAGTCAAAAAACAGCCTGACATAGTCGTACTCACAGAATCATACATAAGAACACCTGCTCGCCCGGCGTCATCGTGGACGTGGATGCCAGACATGAGACTTCCAAAGCAAGCGCTCTACTCGGAACTCCTTCATGGCAAACGAGCCAAAAGTGGACAGAGGAAATGTTACAAGGACACCCTCAAAGCCTCCCTGATAAAATACAACATCCGCATTGACACCTGGGAGTCCCTGGCCAAAGACCGCCCTAAGTGGAGGAAGTGCATCCGGGCGGGCGCTGAGCGCCTCAAGTCTCATCGCCGAGTGCATACAGAAATCAAGCGCAGGCAGCGGAAAGAACATGCGGCAAACTTGTCCCATACTCCCTTACCCTCAACGACTGTCTGTTCCACCTGTGGCAGGGACTGGGCTCTCGAATTGGACTGTTCAGCCACCTAAGGACTCATTCTATGAGTGGAAGCAAGTCTTCCTTGATTCCGAGGGACTGCCTATGATGACATAAGAACATAAGAACCTAAGAAATAGGAGCAGGAGTAGGTCATTTGGCCCCTCGAGCCTGCTCCGCCATTCAATAAGATCATGGCTGAACTGATCATGGACTCAGCTCCACTTTCCTGCCCGCTCCCCATAACCCTTTATTCCCCAAACACTCAAAAATCTATCTATCTCCACCTTAAATAAATTCAATCAACCAGCCTGCACAGTTCTCTGGAGCAGAGAATTTCATAGATTTACTGTTATGTATGTAACTATGAAATACTTGCCACTAGAGGACGCGACTGTTGGAATCCTAATGGTCACCTGCACACATGTGCAGGGCCAGTATAAAAGGTTGGCTGCCATGTTGTTTAGGCAGTCTGGAGTTGTAATAAAGAAGACTAAGGTCACACTAAGTTTAGCTCATAGCACTCAGCCTCGTGGATTTCTTTTATACACAACAATTGGCGACGAGTAACAGAATACAAACCTGCACGCAACCATGGCTGCCATTGGAATATTAGAGAGATTCGTAGAGGGTGATGATTGGGAAGCCTTCGTCGAGCGTCTCGACCAGTACTTCGTGGCCAACGAACTGGAAGGAGACACTAAGGCAGCCAAGTACAGGGCGGTTCTCCTCACTGTCTGTAGGCCTAAAATATACGGCCTCATCAAGAATCTGCTCGCACCAACAAAACCAACGGAGAAGGAATATACAGAGTTGTGCACACTGGTTCGGGACCACCTCAAGCCGAAGGAGAGTATCCTCATGGCCAGATATCAATTTTACACGCACCATCGCTCTGGGGGCCAGGACATGGTGGATTATGTCGCCGACATGAGACTCCTTGCGGGAGCTTGCGATTTTGGAGCTGCGTTGGGGCAAATGCTGCGGGACCTTTTCGTGCTGGGCATCAGCCACGAGGTCATTCTTCGAAAGCTGCTGGCTGCCAAAACCCTAGACCTGAGCAGGGCCATCGTGATCGCCCAGGCATGCATGGCCACGGACGATAACACCAAACAGATATCTTCTCAACATCGAAGCTCACCGGCAAGTACTGTGCATAAAATGATGTCACCAGCAGGCCGAACTGCATAGGCAGGGCCTATACGTCTGCGGCTGCAAGACCTGTGATGACTCAGAGTCCGCCATCGGGCGTGAATGTGAATCCATTAGCACCGTGTTGGCGCTGCGTGGGTAATCATCAGGCCCATCAATGTCGATTCAAGCACTACGTGTGCAAAGGCTGCGAAATGATGGGTACTATCAGTAGTAAAGGGTTGCGTCCCAAATGGGAACTAGTCGGCTGTTCCTGGGGAAATGCAAGATGAAATTAAGCCATTTCACCAACGCAAAGATGAAATGTCTATCCAGTCGGATTGTCTCTTCCGGGGTAATCGTGTGGTTTTGCCAAAAAAAGGCAGGGAAACGTTTATACACGACCTATACAATACCCAATTAGGCTTAGTCATGACGAAGGCAATTGCCAGGTCGCATGTTTGGTAGCCCGGCATTGACCCGGACTTGGAGTCATGCATGCATCAGTGCAACACTTGCTCGCAATTGAGCAATGCACCAAGGGAGTCTCCAATGAGTCTGTGTTCTTGGCCTTCCAAACCGTGGTCCAGGATCCACATAGATTTTGCCGGCCCCTTTCTAGGAAAGATGTTTTTAGGTAGTTGTGGACACTTACTCCAAATGGATTGAATGCGTAATCATGTCATCCAGCATGTCCACAGCCACCATTGAAAGCCTCCGGGCCATGTTCGCCACCCATGGCTTGCTCAACGTCCTTGTCAGCGACAATGGACCGTGTTTCACCAGCTCGGAATTCAATGACTTTATGATCCGCAATGGCATCAAGCATATCAGGTCTGCTCTGTTTAAGCCCGCGTCTAACGGTCAAGGGGAGCTGGCAGTCCAAACCATCAAGCAGAGCATGAAACGCGTGACGGACGGCTCCCTGCAGACCTGCTTGTCTCCATTCTGCTCAGTTACCGGACCCGACCCCACTTGCTCACCGGGGTTCCCCCAGCAAAATTGTTAATGAAGAGAGCCCTCAAAACCAGGTTCTTCCTAGTCCACTCGGATCTTAATGATCACGTGGAAACCTGGCGACACTGGCAGAACATGTACCACGATCGCGCGGCTATTTCACGTGACATTGATGTTAATGACCCTGTATTTGTCCTGAATTACGGCCATGGTCCCAAGTGGGTTGCTGGCACTGTTTTGGCCAAGGAAGGGAATAAGAACACTTGAAGAGGACATCACCATCGACGATCCACCAACACACACCCAACCAGCAATCGACCTCGGTGTCAATCACGAGGATGAATCCACCTGACAGTCCGGTCAGACCAGCCGTGGTGAAGTGCAGCAATGGTCCGGCCAACTCACACATGCCGGGATTTTAACTTAGACGATCAACCAGGGAGCAAAGGGCTCTGGATCACCTCAACTTGTAAATAACTTATACCGAAGACTTTGGGGGGGGGGAGTGATGTTATGTATGTAACTATGTAATACTTGCCACCAGAGGGCACATCTGTTGGAGTCCTAATGGTCATCTGCACACATGTGCAGGGCCAGTATAAAAGATTGGTTGCCAAGTTGTTTAGGCACTTTGGAGTTGTAATAAGGAAGACTAAGGTCACACTAAGTTTAGCTCACAGTACTCAGCCTCTTGGAGTTCTTCTATACACAACATTTACAACCCGCTGGGAGAAGAAATTCCTCCTTATCTCAGTTTTAACTGGGTGGCCCCTTATTCTGAGATTATGTCCCCTAGTTTTAGTAACCCCTATGAGTGGAAATATCCTCTCTGCATCCACCTTGTCGAGCCCCCTCATTATCTTATAAGTTTCAATAAGTTCACCTCTCATTCTTCTGAACTCCAATGTGTATAGGCCCAACCTACTCAACCTATCCTCATAAGTCAACTCTCAGCTCCGGAATCAACCTTGTGAACCTGCCTCCAATGCAAGTATATCCTTTCTTAAATACGGAAACCAAAACTGTACACAGTACTCCAGGTGTGGCCTCACCAATACCCTGTACAGTTGTAGCAGGTCTTCTCTGCTTTCATACTCTATCCCCCTTGCAATAAAGGCCAACATGCCATTGGCTTTTCTGATTACTTGCTGTATCTGCATACTCACTTTTTGTGTTTCATGCACAAGGACCCCCAGATCCCTCTGTACTGCAGCACTTTGCAATTTTTCTCCATTTAAATTATAATTGCTTTTCTATTTTTTCTGCCAAAGTTGATAACCTCACATTTTCCCACATTATACTCCATCTGCCAAATTTTTGCCCACTCATTTAGCCTGTCTATATCCCTTTGCAGATTTCTTGTGTCCTCCTCACAATTTGCTCTCCCACCCATCTTTGTATCATCAGCAAATGTGTCTACATTACTCTCGGTCCCTTCATCCAAGTCATTAATATAGATTGTAAATAGTTGAGTCCCCAGCACCGATCCCTGTGGCACCCCACTAGTTACTGTTTGCCAACGGGAAAATAACCCATTTATCATGACTCTTTGTTTTCTGTTCGTTAGCCAATCCTCTATCCATGCTAATATATTACCCCCAACCCCGCGAACTTTTAATCTTCTGCAGTAACCTTTTATGTGGCACCTTATCGAATGTCTTTCAGCCCATGTCCCAGACTCCTCCATCACCATCCCTGGGTATGTCCTGTCCCATCGGCAGGACAGACCCACCTGAGGTGGTGGCTCAGTGGTATACAGTCGGGAGGGAGTGGCCTGGGAGTCCTCAACATTGACTCCAAACCACATGAAGTCTCATGGCTTCAAGTCCAAGCACATGCAAGGAAACCTCCTGCTGATCACCACCTACTGCCCTCCCTCAGTTGTTGAATCATCTTCCATGTTGAACATCACTTGGAAGAAGCACTGAGGGTAACAAGGGCACAGAATGTACTCTGGGTGGGGTACTTCAATATCCATCACCAAGAGTAGCTCGGTAGCACCACTACTAACCAAGCTGGCCGAGTCCTGAAGGACATATCTGCCAGACTGGGCCTGCGGCAAGTGGTGAGAGAACCAACACAAGAGAAAAGCATACTTGACCTTCTCCTCACCAATCTACCTGTTGCAGATGCATCTGTCCATGATAGCATTGGTAGCAGTGACCATTGCACAGTCATTGTGGAGACGAAGTCCCTTCTTCACATTGAAGACACCCTCCATTGTGCTGTGTGGCACTACCACCATGCTAAATGGGATAGATTCAGGACAGATCTAGCAGCTCAAAACTAGACATCCATGAGACGCTGTGGGCCATCAGAAGCAGCAGAATTGTATTCCACCACAATCTGTAACCTCATGGCCCAGCATATCCCTCACTCTACTATTACCATCAAGCCAGCAGACTAACCCTGGGTCAATGAGGAATGCTGAAGAGCATGCCAGGACCGCACAAGGCATACCTAAAAATGAGGCACTAACCTGGGGCAGCTGCAACACAGGACTACATGCATGCTAAACAGCGGAAGCCACATGCTATTAACAGAGCTAACCAATCCCACAATCAATGAATCAGATCAAAGCTCTGCAGTCCAGCCACATCCAGTTGTGAATGGTGGTGGACCATTAAACAACGAACAGGAGGAGGAGGCTCCATGGACATCCACATCCTCAATGATGGCGGCGCCCAATACACGAGTGCAAAAGACAAGGCTGAAGCGCTTGCAACCATTTTCAGCCAGAAGTGCCAAGTGGATGATCCATATTGGCCTCCTGCTGAGGTCCCCACCATCATAGCAGCCAGTCTTCGCCAATTCAATTCACTTCACGTGATTTCAAGCAGCAGCTGAGCATACTGGATGCATTAAAGGCTATGGGCCCCAACAACATCTCGGCTGTCATGCTGAAGACTTATGCTTCAGAACTAGCTGCGTCTCTAGCCAAGCTGTTCCAGTACAGCTGCAACTCTGGCATCTATCCAACAATGTGGAAAACTGCCCACGTATGTCCTGTCGACAAAAACCAGGATAAATCCAATCCAGCCAATTAGTCTACTCTCAATCATCAACAAAGTGATGGAAGGTGTCGTCGACAGTGCTATCAAGCGGCACTTACTCATCAATAACCTGCTCACCGGTGCTCAGTTAAGGTTCCACTAGGTCCACTCGGCTCCAGAACTCATTACAGCCTTGGTCCAAACATGGATAAATTGAGCTGAATTCCAGAGGTGAAGCGAGAGTGACTGCCCTTGACATCAAGGCAGCATTTGACCGAGTGTGGCATCAAGGAGCCCTAATTAATCTGAAGTCAATGGAAGTGAAGGGGGAAACTCTCCACTGATTAGAAACATACCTAGCACAAAGGAAGATTGTTGTGGTCTTGGAGGTCAATCATCACAGCCCCAGGACATCACTGCAGGAGATCCTTAGGGCAATGCCTTAGGCCCAACCATCTTCAGTTGCTTCATCAATGACCTTCCCTCAAGCATAAGGTCAGAAGTGGGGATGTTCGCTGATTATTGGACAGTGTTCAGTTCCATTCACAACTCCTCTGAAAACGAAGCAGTCCATACCCACATGCAGCATGACCTGGACTACATTCAGGAATGTGCTGATAAATGACAAGTAACATTTGCGTCACACAAGTGCCAAGCAATGACCATCTGCAACAAGCGAGAGTCTAACCACCTCCACTTGTTATTCAACGGCATTACCATTGCCGAATCCCCCACCATCAACATCCTGGGGGTCACCATTGACCTGAAACTTAACTGGACCAGCCACATAAATACTGTGGCAACAAGAGCAGGTCAGAGGCTGGGTATTCTGCAGAGAGTCTCTCACCTCCTGACTCCCCAAAGCCTTTCCACCATCTACAAGGCACAAGTCAGGAGTGTGATGCAATACTCTCCACTTGCCTGGACGGGTGCAGCTCCAATAACACTCAAGAAACTCAACGCCATCCAGGACAAAGCAGTCCGCTTGATTGGCACCCCATCCACCACCTTCTTCATTCACTCCCTCCACCACCAGCGCACCGTGGCTACAGTGTGTACCATCTATAAGATGCACTGCAGCAACTCGCCAAGGCTTCTTCAGCAGCACTTCCCAAACCCACTAACTCTACCACTTAGAAGGGCAGCAGATGCATGGGGGCACCACCACCTGCAAGTTCCCCTCCAAGTTACACACATCCTGACTTGGAAGTATATCACCGTTCCTTCATAGACTGTAGAAAATGTAGAGATTGAAAACGTCACGGGAATTGGATATATACTTGCAAAAGAAAATTGTGCAGGCCTGCGGGAAAAGAACAGGGGAGTGGGACTAATTGGACAGTTCTTTCCAAGAGCCGGCACAGGCACGATGGGCCGAATGGGCTTCTTCTGTGCTGTATGATTCTATGAAAAGAAAAACTGATGGAATTTGAAAACATTCACATTTGATCCTAAATGGGTTCAGCCAATTTGCTAAATACACTTGCTGAACCTAGTGGAAATGGCTGGACTGGAACTGCAGAGCTAAATCTCGTGCTCAAGGCAAAGCAACAAAGCAGATTGAGCATTCTACACAAAACCTCGACAATCCTGCCTGGTGACATAGAGCAGGGAAAGAGAACAAAGGGAAGTTGTTTAATCAAAAGATTAAAAGAGCTTCTCGTCCTGTTGCTTATTCTGCAGAGTGACACCACAGATAGACAGTGATGTGACTTGCATGCTGTGGGATAAACAATGGGGCATTTCAAGCCTAGTGCATCTGCATTCCCGTTCTTTAGCAGGCTGTGTGAAACAGCTCGAAGCCAGCGTGGGGAACATGATGTGGCACAGTCGGGAATGTGTTGAACTTCACCCCTGGGAGGTAACCTGCTGGTGCAGCTTGCCCTCCTGGCATAGAACGCACCCGACTTTCAGTCCACAATGAAACAAAAATCGGGTGGATTCTACGATGAATTGATTATCCACTCTGCCAGGTTACCATTCAAAATTAGTTGAAAATGACCCCCAACATGTAAGGGAACTTTTACTGAAACATGGCCATTTGACTTTTCAGTATACTACACACAGAAGCAACCGAGTGCAGTTTCTCTCAATGTACCACATTGTTTTATTGCTGTTTAATAGAAGATTGATATAAAACTACCTCAAACAAGGAAACCAATGGCTTTCATGCCAATCGCGTAAAAATAAAGATTTAGATGACAATTCAAAACATACACTCATGCCCTGCACCGATTTTATTTTACTCTGAATTGAAGAATTTGTGAATTAATTTAACCATTCCTAGCCAAGAGGACCTAATATCCAACCAAAGGTTAGTGGCCATCCAAGATTGGCAAACATCTTCACAGGAATACAGAACTCTTTTGCCTGATACCATGACAATCCCCCCACCCTCCTGAAAAAGGAAACAATTATAACTATATCATAAACTTTATGGCACTTCATCTCAAAAAATAGGCATAAAACCACATTGCCTATTTTATGCCAGTGTGCATTATGTGCAAATGTTTTTAGAGAGGCATCAGAAAAAACATTCTTTAAGTGTACATGAGGTGGGAGTTACAGTGGTGCAAAATCTACAAAAGATATATATTTTGAAAAATAAAACTATTGTAAATAAATGAAATAACATTTGTCTCCAACAGTGTTTATTGTGATAACAGGTGTCAGATTTTATTTAGGATAAGATTTTCTCCTTCTGACAGTTTGATTGCTTGTTTCCCCCTTTGTTTGGCTCTGATGTAGTCTGTTTTCGCTCTTTGTTGTTTTTTGCCGCCTTGCCTTAGAGGCGGTGCAATGAAGGCTCACTAGATCGATTCCTGGGATGAGAGGGTTGTCCTTTCTGGAGAGATTGAGTAGAATGGGCCTTATTAAAGGGGCACTAGAACCGGAAAATTAAACAAATTAAACTTCTAACATTAAATGATCAAATTTAAATTTGGTTGCCGGGGGTGATGATGCACTCCAGTCCCTCCAGTGCCCACCTCTTGCGGAAGGCCGCGAGCATACCGGTGGACACCGCATGCTCCATCTCCAGGGACACCCTGGCTTGACAAGGACTGTCAAGTTCTAGCTCCTGTGGAGAAATGTTTTGTTTGTTGAGAGACAGTGAGAGGGAAAGATGTGAATTATAAGAACATAAGCACAATAGCAGGCCATTAGGTGCACTGCTTTTGGTAGTCATCATGAATACTGGAGCAGGCTTCCCTTCCCTTCCACGGGTTCCTCTCCCTGCCATCACCCTCCTCCCCTACCCCCCCCCCCCCCCGCCTCCCCACCTCCCCTAACCATTTCCATCCTGTGAAACTCCGGTTCTATAAATTACCAGCTTGCAGGCGAGCCTCCCCTTAGAGCGAGCAGTGGCCTTCTGCTGCTCAAACTTCCTCTGTCACCCGCCAGCCAGCTCGCACTTTCCATCCATTTTAAGCGTGCAGCTGACCAGCAAAACGTAGATGAGGCCCAGCATTTAAAATACCCCGGGACTCAAAATTACACCCACGGGTGCATTTCACACTTGACCCGGCCACTGCCCATCTGAATCCGCCCAGAGTTAAAACCAACCCCAGTGTTTGTTTTTCAAGGTTGCCATTACAAAATAGAGTAGGAATTCTACCTCAGCTTTCTAGGTCTTTGCACTGGCAATGTGATGACTTTGATGGAAGTGGAAAACTTCAAGGGTCTGTTGTCTTACCACAAATTCAATCAGTCCAAATAACTCAGGCCAATCTGAGGTTTTGGTTCTGAAGGGTGACATCACCTCACAACACTGCACCTTTGCCCTAAACCATGATCTTGAACATTACAATATATTTTGGTAGAAGAGCCAAAAATAGAGTAGTTAGGCTTGAAATTCTAAACTTGTCTTCTGATCTTCCAGTGATAGCAGTAAGATCTGAGTCACAGAATGGGCAATCAGACAGAAGAGACACTACTCCATACCCAAGTATGGTTCAAGTTGTGCTGTTTCCGGTTTAAAATGGTGTGCATGTCCCAATGACATCATTGAAATTAGGCCCCTGCGGGGCAGATGGCCTTCTCATGCCTGAATTCAGGCAAGTTAAAATGGTGGAGGTTGGGAACCACCATCAATCCCAATGGCCGAGTGAATAAATGCATCATGTGAAGGTTCTAAGTTGATCCATGGTCCGCAGACCAGGACAGTGGTAGAAGGACTAAATTGTGCTTTAATGCCCCCAAGATGGGGAGACAGCGTTTCTGCTCCTGATTGCTATTTAGTGACCTCTGATGTGTAATGTGAAATTGAGTGAGGATGGAATTAGGCTTGACTCTTAAGGTTCACACATGAAGAATAGCTACTTGAAGGAGATAGCTTTTGGCTACCAATGTTCAAAGAATTGCTCTATTACAGTCTGTTGGTGAGGAAAGGTCACAGAGAAAAATTGAAGAGAAAAAAAATGGAAATTCCCTTAGCTACACTCCATCAGGAGATGTGAACAGCTACCGACAACATACCCGGCACTTCCTATAATCGTTTGCACACAATGGCAGCCAGTGTTGTTTTTGTTAACAGTGTTCAGTGTCAGCTGTGGCTCAGTGGGTGGCACACATGCCTCTGAGTCAGAAGGTTGTGGGTTCAAAGTCCCACTCCAGGAACTTGAGCACAAAAATCTAAGCTGACACTCCAGTGCAGTGCTGAGGGAGTGCTGCACTGTCAGAGGTGCAGTCTTTCAGATGAGTGTTAAACCGAGGTCCCGTCTACTCTCTCTGGTGGATGTAAAAGATCCCAGGGCACTATTTTGAAGAAGAGCAGGCGAGTTATCCCCGGTGTCTTGGCCAATATTTATCCCTCAATTAATATAACAAAAACAGTTTATCTGGCCATTAGCACATTTCTGTTTGTGGGAGTTTTCTGTGCACAAGTTGGCTACCGCGTTTCCCACATTACAACAGTGACTACACTGCAAAATTACTTCATTGGCTGTAAAGCGCTTTGAGATATCCGGTGATCATGAAAGGTGCTATATAAATACAAGTCTTTCTTTAATTCATAACTCATTGTTTATGGTTTTAAAACTGTTAAGATAAGTACCAATTTTAGTATTCGGAAATACTAGAAAAGCAACTGTGTACACTGTGTGAAATTAGGATGATTTTGTGTGGCCCTAATGAAAATTGGCTTGTAATGGAATGACTAACCATTAATTATATGGACTGGAGTATTATAAAATAATTGTCAGACCATATTTACTGGTAGGGGGTTCACAAGTTGAAATATAACTAATAAAACCAGTAAAAAGATTGCTTTTGAATACCAGCAGCCACTACATAGAAATGAGCTTACTACCAATAAATGGCATTAATAGGAGTGCCACTAAAGAGCCAGATCTTACATGAGTAGCCATCACAATCTAAAAGTCTATCTAGACGTACTGAGAATCCGCTTCACTAGTTAAAGAAACAAGTACCTCACTATAAATTTTAACTGTGTCTCACCTCTTGTCCTACTTAAACCATTAATCCCAATGATCGAGTGAGTAAATGCATCATGTGATGGTCCCAAGTTGATCCATGCTCTGCACTGAGTTAATTGATTTCATGCAGGACAGTAGTGGAAGAGCTAAAGTAGTGGAAGGACTAAATTGTGCTTTAATGTCCCCAAGATAGGGAGACAGTGTTCCTGCCCCTGATTGCTATTCATTGACGTCTGATGGGAAATGCATATGTGCAGAAATTGAGTGAGGATGGAATTAGGCTTAGCTCTAAAGGTTCACTAATGAGGAGTGGCTTTGTGAGGAAATAGCCTTGGACTCTCAATGCCCAAGGAATTATTCAATTACAGTCTTTAGATGCACAGAGAGCTTTACGGTTGTACCTTAACTGGGAGTGCTTGACAATTACATCATCATAGGCAGTCCCTCGGAATCGAGGAAGACTTGCTTCCACTCTTAATATGAGTCCTTAGGTGGCTGAACAGTCCAATACAAGAGCCACAGTCCCTGTCACAGGTGGGCCAGATAATCATTGAGGGAAAGGGTAGTTGGGACAGGTTTGCCGCACGCTCTTTCTGCTGCCTGCGCTTGATTTCAGCATGCTCTCGGCGATGAGACTCGAGGCGCTCAGCGCCCTCCTGGATGCACTTCCTCCACCTAGGGCGGTCTTTGGCCAGGGACTCCCAGGTATCAGTGGGGATGTTGCACTTTATTAGTGAGGCTTTGAGAGTGTCCTTGTAACGTTTCCTCTGCCCACCTTTGAGCAAACGTCAAATGAGCAATGACAATAGATGCAAGCAATAGGAACGAAAGAACTTGAATTTATATTGCAATTTTCACATCCTTAGGACGTACCAAAGCACTTCACATCCACTGAATTACATTTGAGTGTTAGTCACTATTTGTTTTGTCGGCAAACATGACGGCAAATTTTCACACAGTGAGGTCCTACTAACAGCAACCGAGATAAATGATCAGATAAGCGGTTTTTGGTGGTGCTGGTTGAGCCATGAACTTTGTACAGGACACTGAAAGCAGTTCCTGCTCTTTGAATAATGCAGAGGGTTTTTTTTACATCCACCTGAAGAGCAGATGGCGGGGAGGGGCCGAAATTGAGCTTCACCCCAAATAGGGCGCACTTACTGTTTTTGAAATGTTTTTCTCCATCCCAGTCCATGGGCCGGAGATATCGGAGAAATTCAGCTCTTTGAAATGTTTTTGTCCCTGGTGCGGTGCTCCTGCCGAATGAGGGGTGGAAGTGCCCTTGAAGCAGGTCCACCAACCTGACCAATCATCAGCGTCTGACATCACAACGTCTCTCCCCTTCAGTTAAAGGGGAAGGCCGCTGCGAACTCTGCAGCCACTTCAGTGGCAAACACTGTGCCACCAGGGAGGGTTTCGGCCGGGCCAGCGGGTCTGTTGGACCCGAACCCGAACCCGGCATCATTGTTGGCCCAATCTGGCAGTCAGCTGACAAAAAAAATAACATGGTGTCGCCGGCAGTGCCCTCTCTCCTTTAAGGACGGCCGCGCCGCCAAGCCACACAAAGGACACTGACATATAAAGCTGTCGGGGGCCACTCCCGCGGGGCAATTCCGGGAAAGGGGCAATTTCCCAAGGGGAAATTTCGGGAAGGGGTCCCTGCCGATCGCTAAGTGGTCGGCCCATGCACGCCGCGGCAGGAAAATGGGTGGAGCTGTCCCGGACACCGCTCCAAACCTGAGGAAGGGCAATTTAAAAAATGTCGGCCCCTCGCGGAGACTTGGCGGCCATTCCGCACTGACCCGTGGCTGCCACTTTCAGGCGGCCAGAAGCCTTATAAGAAAGGGGCAATTTTGGCCCCAGGGTCTCAAGCCCCATTCTAGGTCTTGAGCACATAATCTAGGTTGACACTTCAGTGCAGTACTGCATTGTCGGAGGCGCCATCTTTCAGATGAAATGTTATACCGAGGCACCGTCTGCTCAAGTGGACATAAAAGATCCCATGGCACTACTAGAGAAGTTGTCCTAGTTTCCAGGCCAGCATTTATCTCTCCACCTCCATCACCCAACACCACCAAAATAGATTAGCCGGTCATTTTTCTACTTGTTTTGGGGATTTTACTGTGCAGTAATTGGTTGCCATATTTTCTAAAACACTAACTATTTCATTGGTCGTAAAGTGCCTTAGGCCATCCTGAGGACATGAAAGACGTTACATAAATAGAGTTAACAAGGAGGAATGGTTTGATCTTTCTTCTCGTCTGGTATGGAGTACTTCACTACTCTGAAATGCCCCCTATAGCAGGCTGGCCAGGATCTATCAAAACTTACACATTGGCAGATTTCTGCATTGTATGTCGCTCATGGCTGGCACTTGAAGCAGTACACCCCCATGAGCGTACTACTGCATTGTACTGCTATAGCCAATGGACCTTCATTGTTTCTGTTGCTTTATTTTAAAGCACAGTATTTAATTTGACCAATTTTGCAACTGCATCAGCTCAGAACTAAGCTTCACAATTATTTCTCTTCCTGGGTTCTTCTCAAGCAAAAATTACATTCTTTGGAGAAGTCAAACATTTCATTTAGAAGGCACGAGGTGCTCATTAGCGAAGAGGACCCTCAGTGGGAGTGCGGAGGTCTTGGTCACAGAGATATCAGCACTGAGCAGCTTGAAGCACCATTGTACTAGCCAAAGGTCAGAAACATTTTGGTGCGTAAGTAATTGGGACGCCAGGCTTCATTGTTTGTGCAATCAGTTGCTGTCACTATAGACTAATTGTTATGAGGAGATAGATGCAGGAATCTTGTATTGTCTCAAATATTAATAATTTAACATTGTGCTGCTTGTATTTAATTGAATCTGGTTGTCTGCTTTACCACATACAAGATCATGAACATTTTATAACGGTGTTATTATTTTGTAGTTGATTAGGTACATTCCCCTATAATGGATGCATTCATTCTGCTAAGTAATTCATTAGAATAAACTTGCCAAATATGAAGATAGTATGAATGGGTTTCACTGCCTAATTTGTTGCCTGGGTCTGATCAATGTAATAATCACCATTTGTTTAAAGGTGATGTAGAGACAGCTAATACCACATACTAGTCATGTTGCCATGGAGAATATCTGGAACTGCTGCTTTTAAATGATCATTGCTAAAAATCAATTTTTCAAGACTGGCAATTTTAATTTCAATTAAGCTGGTTTGATTCAAAGTGATTTTTTTCTCCTTTGTCTAATATTGACCTGGAATAATAATTTCTAATTTTAAAAAAAGACATTTTCTCTCAGCACAAGCACCAGTACCACACATTGTGTTAAAACTAAGAATTAAAGCAAGTGCGCAATGGAAAAAATAATCAAAATAAAATGTAAATAAGTCTAAAATCAAAACTTTTATGGGGGCTGAAAGTAAGGGTTAATTCTATGTCAAATCTCAAAATCAGAAAGCAACAGCATAAATCTATCACTCATTTCTAAAGTCCCAGTAATTATCCTGTCACGTGATTGATATACAGTCATTCTTGATCTCATTATTCCTCTTGAACATCCCCGATTTTAATCGATCCACCAATGGCTGTCGGATCTTCAGCCGCTTAAGTCCTAAGCTCTGGAATTCCCTCCCTAAAGCTCTCTACCTCTCTACTTTTCTTTCCTCCGTTAAGACGCTCCTCAAGTCCTGCCTCTTTGACCAAGCTTTTGGTCACCTGCGTTAACATCTGGCTTGGTGTCAAATTTTGTATTTTGATAACACTCGTGTGAATCGCCTTGGGACGTTTTACTACATTAAAGGCGCTATATAATGTAAGATTCGAAAATCCACGGCCGCATTTGAAACACCGTAAGGACAAGAAAGCTAACATGGGATCGTTCCATACACTAAATGAACATTTTCGGCCAAGTAAAAGCAGGCTGGGAAAATGTATGGGCGGATAGAGACATTGGATGCAGACATTGTGGGGTCTGGGCTCACAAGAGAGACAGAGGCACTGGCCAATGGGGGAAAAGTACATTCTGGCAGGCCAATCAGGGGTCGAGTCGGGCCTGAAGTGGGGAAATCTTCAACCAATAAGGACTCCCCGGCCCGGTTTGAAAATGACTTCCCCCCCCCCCCAAATCAAACTACGAATGTGGGCCATTATCTACCTAATTAATATGGACAATAGCTCTGAATCAAAACTATGAATCACTGCAGGAATGGCCCACTGACTCCCAGGACTATAACAAAGGACCCACAGACTTTCAGGCACCTATGTGCCCAGTAACAATACCCTGGTCCTCACCTGCGTGTAACTGTGACATCTTCTGATTAAATATTCAAAGCTATCTCCCCGCCTAAGCTTACACAATGGACCACCCACTGGGTTTGAGCGTGAAAAGACCAGAACTGAATTGAATACAAATATAGGACACAGAACTCACCAGAAAAACTGTTGTTGTGGACCAAAAAGAGTGGTGGGCAGAGTTCACAGGGGAGGAAAGGTGTGGAGAGGAAAAGACTTGCAAGAGTTGTGGAGCAAAACAGTTTGGGGTCAGTGCTTGAAAAGGCTGCTGGCTGCTGGAGGGGGAATGCAGCTGAGGCAGTAGGAAAAACAGTTTGGGGTCAGTTCTTGAAAGGGCTGCTGGCTGCTGGGGGGAATAGGAGCTGAGAAAGTTTTGTAAACTTTGATTTTGGTTGAGACTAAAAACCCACGAGCCAACCTCCTGGTTGGTAAGTGGCAGCAGGTGCTGCTGTTAGCCCTGAACACACTGGTCAGGGTGAGAATAGCCGAAGCATCAGGCTGGGGCATGCAGAGCTGTGCAGACCTGGACA
The DNA here is from genome assembly GCF_044704955.1 of Pristiophorus japonicus. Taxonomy (NCBI): domain Eukaryota; kingdom Metazoa; phylum Chordata; class Chondrichthyes; family Pristiophoridae; genus Pristiophorus; species Pristiophorus japonicus. The sequence goes on along the minus strand of NC_091985.1, from coordinate 40,314,445 downwards.
CCTGGTTCAATAACCTGGATTCACAGCTGTAGTCTGACGATAACCGAGAGGCAGATCAAAGAAACCGACGCAACATCGAGGAGGAAAACCGAACAACAACAAAAAACCCACCCCAGAGGGACCCCGAGCTGAAATAAGTGCCCCAGAACCCCGGAGTTGATAGGATTGTGTGTATAGCCCAAACCCCCTCACAGACTCAATTTAGGACAGGAATTGGTAGGAAGGGTGGGAGTGGGAGGTGTGGTTGTGTGTGAGTGGGATCTTTTAACCTCTTGTTTTCCCCTTCCCTGTTGCGAGATTTTTCGGGTTGTTGAATGAGATTTTGCCATTACTGCTATTTTATGACCTCTTCCTATGCCCTCTATCTTTGTGTTTGCTATTCTAAATAAACAACATTTGCCATTGTGTACTCTTATCCAGTGTGTCTGGTGCCTCATTACTCACCCACCCTCATAAATCGGACGTACAGAACCCAAGGGGAGTGTGGATTCAAACCCACACCCCAAGCTCCCCTTACAATAAATTTAAGTTGTTATTGTTGTTGTTATATCAATGACATATGACAGGAAGCCAGGTTAACCGTAATGTAAATTCACTCCCAGCCGACTGCTGACTAATACCAGGAACACTTTCATCATAATTATGTTAAAAAAAACTTAATTTGCTCCATTGTTTTCCACTGAGAAAAATCTGTAATACAATTGGAATGAGGAACTAAATAGATACTCTTCAAAGCACCCTGGAACTAAAGTGTATGAGTGTGCGGGTGGTTTTAGGAAGGGAGAAAATATATAGAGCGTATAAAAAGTGTGGGATGGGAAAGGCCATTAAAGCGGAGGGACAATCTGTTCTGTAAAAAATTCACATTGTTCCAACAACGGTTGTTAAAAAATTGACTATTATTAAAGAAGAACACCCATCACTGCCTCTTCAGGGCTACTAGGGTTGGGCAATAAATGTGGCCTTGCTAGCGTCACTCGCATCCCGAGTGTGTAAAAGCGTCACTCGCATCCCGAGTGTGTTTAGAAGGGAATACCACAATGGTGATAGCAAAGGACAAGAAAACAATGAAACCTGAAATTCTGAGCTGCTTCAAGTGCAACTTGAGCCACAAGGTCGGACTTGTTGCCATTAAAACAATCCCTCCTACAGAGCGCAGCAGAGCACATCGGGAGAGCGGTGCATTTAAATAAGGTGCGGGAACCCCGTGGCAGAGGCAGTGCAGCAGAGCACTCAACAGAGGTAGAATTCAAAAGAGTGAAGTCAGAGTAAAACAAGTGATGTTGGCACAGGGAAGGAGCTGATTGGTGAGTAGCTGGTGAGTGCTTTTTTTAAGTTTTAATTTTATTTCTGCTAAGTTAGTTCTTAGTCTATTAAATAGAGGCATGGCAAGGCAGCTCAGTCCTGTGGAATGCACATCCTGTGCCATGTGGGAAGTCCTGGACGATACTCGTGGCCTGGATGACCACGTGTGCAGCAAATGTCACCAGCTATGTCAGCTCGAGCTCCGGGTTTCGGAGCTTGAGCGGCGGCTGGAGTCACTGCGATGCATCTGCGAGGGTGAAAACTTCACAGCTTAATATTGTGGAGGCAGGGAGGGAATGGATGACCACCAGACAGAAGAGGAGGAGCAGGCAGGTAGTGCAGGAGTCCCCTGAGTGCATCTTGCACTCCAGCCAGTATTCTGTTCTGAGTACTAGTGGGGGCGACAGTGCCTCTGGGGAGTGCAGCCAGAGCCAAGTCCACGGCACCACGGGTGGCTCAGCTGCACGGGGGCAGGGGGGAGCAAGATTGGAGGAGCAATAGTGGTAGAGGAATCGATAGTTAGGGGAGCAGACAAGCATTTCTGCGGTTGCAGACGTGACTCCAGGATGGTATGTTGCCTCCCTGGTGCCAGGGTCAAGGATGCCATTGATTGACTGCAGGACATTCTGAGGGGAGGGTGAAAAACCAGAGGTGGTGGTCCATATCGGTACCAATGACATAGGTTGGAAGAGAGATGAGATCCTGCAGGCAGATTTTAGGGGGCTAGGAGGGAATTTAAAAAGCAGGCCCTCAAAGGTAATAATCTCCGGATTACGCCCGGTGCCACGAGCTAGTGAGTACAGAAATAGGAGGACAGAGCAGATGAATGCATGGCTGCAGTGACTATGCAGGAGGGAGGGCTTTATAGTCTTGAGGCATTGGGACCATTTCTGGGGGAGTGGGACCTGTACACGCCGGAGGAGTTGGATGCCAACAGAGCCGGGATCAATATCCCCACCGGGGTGGGGGGGCGGGCAGGGAGGGGGGGTTGCTAGTGCTGTTGGGGAGGGTTTAAACTAGTTTGGCAGGGGAATGGAAACCTGAGAGTAGATTCAGAAGGGAGAGGAGCAAAGCTGGAATTCGAAAGCAGAAAATTAGAAAGTAAATTTGGAAGGAAGAGGAAATAAAGGCTAAAAAATAGACAACAAGGGAGTTTGGCAATGCTAAATGGTATATACTTCAATGCAAAGAGTCTCGGGAATAAGGCAGATGAGCTGAGAGCACAGATAGACACTTGGGAGTCTGATGTTATAGCTATTACACTGAGACATGGCTGAAAGAAGGGCAGGTATGGCAGCTCAACATTCCTGCACAAGATTTTTAGATGGGATAGAGAGGATAATAAAAAAGAAGCTGTGGGGGGGGGGGCGGGGGGGGTGGCGGTCGCAGTATTGATTAAAGAAACAATTATTGCTGTGAGGAGGGATGATATGTTAGAAGGATCATCAAATGAGGCCATATGGGTTGAATTGAAGAACAAAAAAGGGGCAATCACACTGCTGGGAGTATACTATCAACCCCCCAACAGTCAGAGGGAGATAGAAGAGCAAATATGTAGGCAAAAACTATAAGCCAGTAATAATAAGGGATTCCAACTACCCTAATATTAACTGGGATAGAATTAGTGTGAAAGGTATAGAGGGTGCGGAATTCCTAAAATGCATTCAAGAGAATGTTTTTCACCAGTATGTAGCAAGCACAACAAGGGAGGGGGGCGGTTTTGGACTTAGTTTTAGGGAATGAAGCTGGGCAGGTGGAAGGTAAATCAGTGTCAGAGCAGTGAGAGACATTGAAGGAGGATATCCTGAGGGTTCAGAGCAAGTATGGTCCCTTAAAGGAAAAGGGTGGGACTAACAAATCTAGAGCCCCCTGGATGTTAAGGGGCATACAGGGTAGGATAAAGCAAAAAAGGGAGCCTTATGATACATACAGAGGGCTCAATACTGCAGAAAGCCTAGAGGAGTATCGGAAGCAGGGGTGAAATTAAAAAGGAAATTAGGAAAGTAAAGAGAGAACATGAAAACATTTTGGCAAGTAAAAGCAAGGAAAACCCAAATATGTTTTATAAATACATTAACAGCAAGAGGATAACTAAAGAAAAAGTAGGGCCTATTAGAAACAATATCTGTGTGTGGAGGCGGAAGCTGTGGGTATGGTTTTTAATGAATACTTTGCATCCGTTTTCACAAAAGAGAGAGGTGATGCAGATTTTGCAATGAGGGAGGAGGAGTGTGAAATATTAGATGAAATAACCATAGTGAGAGAAGAAGTATTAAGGGGTTTTGCAGCTTTGAAAGTGGATAAATCCCCAGGCCCGGATGAAATGTATCCTAGACTGTTAAGAGAAGCAAAAGAGGAAATAGCAGAGGCTCTGACCATCATTTTCCAATCATCTCTGGCTACAGGTATGGTACTGGAGGACTGCTAACCTTGTACCTTTGTTTAAAAAGGGAGAAAGGGATAGACCAGTAATTACAGGCCAGTCAGTCTAACCGCGGTGGTGGGAAAATTATTTGAGAAAATTCTGGGGGACAGGATAAATCTTCATTTAGAAAGATAGTCAGCATGGATTTGTTAAGGGAAGGTCGTGTCTGACTAACTTGATTGAATTTTTTGAGAAAGTAACCAGGAGGGTCGATGAGGGCAGTGCGTATGATGTCATGTATATGGATTTTAGCAAAGCTTTTGATAAGGTCCCACATGGCAGACTGGTCACGAAAGGAAAAGCCCATGGGATCCAGGATAAAGTGGCAAGTGGAATCCAAAATTAGCTCAGAGGCAGGAAGCAAAGGGTAATGGTTGATGGGTGGTTTTGTGATTGCAAGGCTATTTCTAGTGAGGTTCCACAGGGCTCAGTACTAGGTCCCTTGCTTTTTGTGCTATATATCAATGTACGGGGTATAATTAAGAAGTTTGCAGATGATACAAAAATTGGCTGTGTGGTTGATAATGAAGAAAGCTGTAGACTGCAGGAAGATATCAATGAACTGGTCAGGTGGGCAGAACAGTGGCAAATGGAATTCAATCCTGAGAAGTGTGAGGTAATGCATTTGGGGAGGGCTAACAAGGCAAGGGAATACACATTAAATGGTAGGATAGAGAAGTGTAGAGGAACAAAGGGACCTTGGAGTGCATGTCCACAGATCCCTGAAGGTAGCAGGCCAGGTAGATAATGTGGTTAAGAATGCATACAGAATACTTGCCTTTATTAGCTGAGGCATAGAATACAAAAGCAGAGAGGTTTTGCTTGAACTATATAAAAACTAGTTAGGCCACAGTTAAAGTACTGTGTACTGTTCTGGTCACCACATTACAGGAAATATGTGATTGCACTAGAAAGGGTACAGAGGAGATTTACGAGATGTTGCCTGGACTGGAGAATTTTAGCTATGAGTTAAGATTGGATAGGCTGGGTTTGTTTTCATTGGAACAAAGGAGGCTTAGGGAAGACCTTATTGCGGTGTCTAAAATTATGAAGGGCCTAAATAGAGTGGATAGGAAGGATCTATTTCCCTTACAGGGGGGTCATCACCAAGGGGCATAGATTTAAAGTAATTGGAAGGAGGTTTAGAGGAGATTTGAGGGGAAATGTTTTCACCCAAAGGGTTGTGGGGATCTGGAACTCACTGCCTGAAAGGGTGGCAGAGGCAGAAACCCTCACCACATTTTAAAAGAACTTGGATGTGCACTTAAAGTTTCTTAACCCACAAGGCTAGAAAGTGGGATTAGGCTGGATAGCTCTTTGACGGCTGGCGCGGATATGATGGGCCGAAATGGCCTCCTTCCATGCTCTAAATTTCTATGATTCTATGATACAGCACTGTGGATCCTCAGCTTGTGATGCCTTCACTGACTGGTTGAAATCAGAGCTTTTCGAAGAGGATTTCTATGGCCAAAACTACTTTTGCTGCAGAGATCAAGAACCTATCGAACATTTCACAGATGATCCATGATAACTTTGACAACTTTTCTGTATGGGGTATCAAAATGAATGTTCCAGCTCTTTATAATTGCCAGGCCTTGGAACTTCAAACAGCTTGAAGGTGTGGAAGTAGGTTTTGCACAAAAGTCCAAAGATGGAACCTGTAGGAGCTCGGCAAACCAGATCGACGAAGTTTGTGGCTACCTTTGGTCGACAGGAAACATCTTAGTAGCTTATAGATCACAACCTTTTCTTGCTTTTCATTTTGAGGACATCGGTAATAGAATGTATGTATTTATAAAACCATGTTAGAAATTACTTGTTCATCGATCAATACATATATTTAATTGTTTAAAAATGCAACAAGGTTTGATAGCATGTTCTATTATTTATGAAGGACTAGAGAGAGATCCCGTGGAGGCAGAGGGCACATTCAAAAGCTTAGCATAAACATCAGACAGGATTTTCTGTTTGCAGTCCTGCCATGTTATTGAATGCTTGCCCAGATAGTAGGGCTATTTTTTTTATTCATGGGATGTGGGCATCACTAGCAAGGCTGGCATTTATTGCCCATCCCTAATTGCCCTTGAGAAAGTGATGGTGAACTACCTTCTTGAACCGCTGCAGTCCATATGGTGAGTATACTTCTTTGTAGTGGTTTAGTACAACTGAGTGGCTTGCTTGGCCATTTCAGAGGGCAGTTAAGGGTCAACCATATTGGGTCTGGAGTCACATATAGACCAGACCAGGTAAGGACTGCAGATTTTCTTCCCAAAAGGACATGAGTGAACCAGATGGGTTTTTATAACAATCCAGTAGCTTCATGGTCATGGAATCATAGAATGATTATGAGTCTAGAAACATAACCACAATGCTATCGTACCCCTTGAAGGTATATGGTGTTAGGACTCACCTCCGAGAATGATCTAAGAATGAGCTCCACCCAGCACCACATAGAAATTCAGAAACTGGCAGTCGGATTGCCTTGTATGAATGCATATGAAAACGTGAGACAGAATTGAGAAGATGTACGAGATGCATTAGAAAAGGATGGTAAATATTAAGGGTTTAGGTAGTTACAATGGTGGAGTGCTAAGCATTCAAATTTAGTAGGAAGAGAGGAGATGTATCATTTGGAGTTATCTCTATGTGAGCTGATGAGAAGTTAGCTGAAGGATTTGACCTCATGGGGGTACAATTTCCTAGGGGGTTCTCCCGCTTGTCTGCTGGACCAGTAGAAACTCTGTTGCAGTTGGCGCTGTCTCCAACAGATTCCTGCTTGGTAGACACGACTGTGAGGCCCGTACTGCTGGGAGTGGAAATGGGATTCGCTTTAGGCCATGTATGGAAGGGCATTTAAAAAAAGTAAAATAAAAGTAGGCTTCACCAATGGAAGAATGTGCTTCGGGCCGGCTGTAGTGGGGTGCGGGAGTATACAAGGACAGGTGGGAGAGTAGCAGTGGTTGAGGACAGCTGTAAGCCAACCCGTGGGGGCAAAATTCAGGGCACTGGAGAACGGGCTGATGATTGGCCAACTAACAGGGGCAAGAGCTACAGCTGCTCAGTACCAGCCAGGGATTGGAAGCAGCATTGGTCTAGATAGGCTGTAACTCACCAGTGGGAAAAATGAAGAGCCAAATCGCACGATGTGGGGATTGGGGGGACAGAAAAGAGTATATAAAATTTAAAAATTCTAAAGGTTATGAAGGCCAAGTTAGTAGTTTCCTGCTGATTACCTTTATCAAGGTGGCTGGCGCACTGGAGGATGAAACGCTGATGAACTGCTCTGCAGAGCCACATGCTGGGCAGAATGTGGAACTGCAACATCCAAACCTCATCATCATCATCATCATAGAGGAAGATTTGCTTCCACTCCTGAAGTGAGTTCTTTGTTGGCTGAACAGTCCAATACGAGAGCCACAGATTCTGTCACAGGCGGGACAGATAGTTGTTAAGGGAAGGAGTGGGTAGGACTGGCTTGCCGCACGCTCTTTCCGTTGTCTGCGCTTGATTTCTGCATGCTCTCGGCGTTGAGACTCGAAGTGCTCAACGTTCTCCCGGACGCACTTTCTCCACCTAGGGCGATCTTTGGCCAAGGACTCCCAGATGTCAGTGGTGATGTCTCACTTTTTCAGGGAGGCTTTGAGGGCGTCCTTGTAACATTTCCGTTGCCCACCTTTGGCTCGTTTGCCGTGAAGGAGTTCCGCATAGAGCACTTGCTTTGGGAGTCTCATGTCTGACATGCGAACTATGTAGCCTGCCCAGCGAAGCTGATCGTGTGTGGTCAGTGCTTCAATGCTGGGGATGTTAGCCTGGACGAAGACGCTGATGTTGGTGCGCCTGTCCTCCCAGGGGAGTTGTAGGATCTTGCAGAGACATCGTTGGTGATATATCTCCAACGACTTGAGGTGTCTTCTGTATATCGTCCATGCCTCCGAGCCATACAGGAGGGCAGGCATTACTACAGCCCTGTAGACCATGAGCTTGGTGGTAGATTTGAGGGCCTGGTCTTCGAACACTCTTTTCCTCAGGCGGCCGAAGGCTGCACTGGCGCAGTGGAGGCAGTGTTGAATCTCCGCATCAATGTCTGCTCTTGTTGATAAGAATCTCCAAGGTATGGGAAATGGTCCACATTGTCGATGGCCGCCCCGCGGATCTTGATGATGCTGTGCGGCGAGGACAGGCTGGTGGAGGACCTTTGTCTTACGGATATTTAGTGTAAGGCCCAAGTAAATGCATTGACTATATCCTGGAGTTCAGCCTCAGAATGTGCGCAGTGGTCGGAGGTCCAGACAATAACACAAAGACTGGGAGCTCAAATCTCACTGAGATAAATTGTGAAATTGTATCCAATAAAAGCTGGTAATTTGTGAACTGGCACCAGAAGATACCAGGAAAGCTCCAGCAGGTTTGGGAAGTATAACCCACAGTTTTCAAACATTGTGACTGCAACTTACATCCTCTGTGAATCAGGAATCATACAGCACAGAAGGAGGCCATTCGGCTCATCATGCCTCTTGGAAAGAGCTATCCGATTATTCCCACTCCCCTGATATTTCCCCATAACACTTCAAGTATATATCCAATTCCCGTTCAAAATTATTATTGATTCTGATTCCACCACGCTCTCTTGTTAATGGACACTCATAGTTTGTAAGCTCTCTGGCTAGTGATATATATGTTATCAAATACTTGGTGGAGACTCAAAACAAAACCGTTCTGTCTAACACAGTACTGCTATTAACTCTAATGCTTCCAAACAGACATGCTGCTACTCCCTCCTCTACATTGACCTCGTGTGTCTGCTCTCTTGAAATAGATGTGTATAGACCTCGAGAGAATTACTGTAAATTAGAATATTAAGAAAGAAAATCAATGAAACACCATTTTAAAAGACTCAATGTGCATCCAAGAGTAAATACTTACTTATTCTATAGTACTTACCTCAAGGTGCCCAAACAGCTTTCAAACACTTTTGGTTTCTACCTAAGTGTCCTACACACCATTCAAACTTTGCTTTTAAAACATACTAAGGCCCTGAGATCCCTGGTCCCATGTTCATCGGGACTGGACTCCCATTCATCCTACAGTCCTAATACTGCCTCTGTTGGAACATACTAAATGGGAGCAGGAGTAGGCCATGTGGCCTGTCGGGCCTGCTCTGCCATTTAATAAGATCATGGCTGAACTTCCACTTCCACTCTACTTTCCTGCTCTATCCCCATATCCTGCAATTCCATTAGTGCCCAAAAATCTATCGATCTCAGTTTTGAATGTACTCATCGACTGAGCCTCCACAGCCCTCTGGGGTAGAGAATTCTAAAAATTCACAACCCTCTGAGTGAAGAGATTTCTTCGCATAGAAACATAGAAATATAGAAATTTACAGCGCAGAAGGAGGCTATTTTGGCCCATCGTGTTCGCGCCGGCCGACAAAGAGCCGCACGGCCCTCGGTCAGCAGCCCTGAAGGTTACATATAAACCTATGAACAATGAACAATGGCGGAAAGGTAAAGAGCACCCAGCCCAACCAGTCCGCCCCATACAACTGCGACACCCTTTACACTGAAACATTCTACATTCCATCCCAACCGGAGCCATGCGGGAGAGGCAAAAACCAGATAAAAACCCAGGCCAATTGGGGGAAAAAAAAGATCTGGGAAAATTCCTCTCCGACCCATCCAGGCGATCAAAACTAGTCTAGGAGATCACCCTGGCCATATTCGATTCCCTGCAGTACTTACCATCGTATCTACGCCAGTGAATAAGAGGTTATCCAATCTAATCCCAATTACCAGCTCTAGGTCTGTAACCCTGCAGGTTACGGCACTTTAAGTGCCCATCCAAGCACCTTGTAAATATGGTGAGGGTAAATGGCCGATCGCTTATCCTGAGGGTACAACTCCTGGTTCCAGACTCTTCAGCCAGGGGAAACAACCTTTCAGCATCTACCACATCAAGTCCTCTCAGAATTGTATACATTTCAATGAGATCATCTCTCATTCTTCTAAACTCCAGAGAATATAGGCCTATTCTGCTCAGTCACTCCTCATCGGACAGCCCTCTCATCCCGGGAAGCCCCAGGGTCAGCACATAATAACATTGCTGAACAGGGCAAAGGCGTTTGTTCCCAGCAATTGGTGAGCTGGACAGGGGAGGCCTGAATAATGTGTGAGGGGTGAGGCAAATCGTGCTGAAGGTGCAGCTACAGGACTCAAGCTGGACTCCTCTTAAAGCAGAAGTATCATGAAGGGAGATGAGGGCTTGGGTGTTAGCTGTGGCTCAGTTGATAGCCCTCTCGCCTCTGAGTCAGGAGGTTGTGGGTTCACGTCCCATCCCAGAGACTTGAGCACATAATTCTGTCTGACACTCCAGTGCACGACTGAGGCAGCGCCGCACTGTCTGAAGTGCCGTCTTTCAGATGAAACGTTAAACCGAGGCCCTCTCAGGTAGTTGTAAAGGATCCCGTGGCACAGGAGAGCAGGAGAGTTCTCCCCGGTGTCCTGAGAAAACATCACGAAAACAGATTATCTAGTCATTATCACGTTGCTGTTTGTGGGATCGTGCTGTGCACAACAGTGACTACACTTCAAAGCTATAAAGCACTTTGGGACATCCTGAGGTCATGAAAGGTGCAATAGAAATGCTCATGTTTCCTTCTTTCAACGGGGCAAAGGAAAACAAAAAATTATGGACTGGATTTTCGGTTGGAGGCTTCTTAGGGCACTAATGGCGATGGGTTGGTAAATTTTGTGGCCGAAAATGATTTGCGACGGCAGCCAACAGATTCGGTTGCTGCGCCCTGAGTGTGGAGGGGAGCGCTAAGAGAGGGGTCCCACACCTCTTTTAGGGCGCTAGGCCGGGTGAGCAACTGAAAATTCGTTGCTAAAGAACCATCTTCGGAGTGCCCTAAGAAAGGCCTCCCTCCAAAAAAAAAAATCGGGACAAAAAACACAAAAAACATTCCCGCAAGTGTTCCCCCAAATAAAGGTGAATCGCAAAAAAACCCCCCCAACTAAATATCAATTTCACTTACCTTTTTCAATCATTCCTTCCCTTAGTGCCCTGGGACAGCTCTGACCACCAGATGTGGGAGTACCTTCACCTCGTGGACTGCAGCGGTTCAAGGCGGCGGCTCACCACCAGCTTCTCAAGGGCAATTAGGGATGGGCAATAAATGCTGGCATGGCCAGCGATGTCCACATCCCTGGAATGAATAATAAAAGCATTTTTTTAAATCCCCTGGTGGTCTCACTACGGGACGCTAAGAACGCTGCTCCAAGCAAATATCGCATCGCTGTCGAAACCGACGGCGTTGCACACCGCCCCGATGCTCCCAGGCAGTACTGCTCAGTGCCACCGCAAAACCGGCAGAAAATTTGCCGGTGGGATGCTGGAAGCCGGCCGCCTGAGTGGTAAGCATTTTGCGACCCATTACCACCCACTCCGGGGCACTAATAGAGGTGAAATGCACACTGAAAATGCACAGTGGTGAAACTGAGTAATTCTTCAGTTATTAAGGTTACAGAAACCTCAAATGCATTTTGCTGATCGTAATATATTGATGGTGTTCATGATTTTTTTTTGGTGGAAGCTTAAAGTTGCCCTGGAACAGGTAAAGATGTTACTCTCCTTTGGGCAGTCATGAGACTTCTGCTTTTAAGGACAAGTAGAGGGTTCTGAGGGGACTCAGATCTAAATTATGCGGAGCATTCTTGTTATTACAGATGTTTTCCAGCTGTTTATATGATCAGACATGATTGAAAATCTTTTTGACGACTTTGCCTCGCTCCCCGCTCCCATCAGCTGCCTGGAAGTCTGCTTGATTATAATCGCTCAACCATTAGCGGCCGTGCCTTCGGCTGTTTGGGCCCTAAGCTCTGGAATTCCCTCCTTAAACCTTTCCGTCTCTCTACCTCCCTTTCCCCCTTTAAGATGCTCCTGAAAACCTACCTCTTTGATCCAGCTTTTGGTCATGTGCCGTAATATCTTCTTATGTGGCTCAATGTCAAATTTTGTTTTATCATCATCATAGGCTGTCCCTTGAATGGGGATGACTTGCTTCCACATGAGTTCACAAATGTTTCAATGAAGGACCCGATGTTCCAGTACTGAACTCCAATTGAAGGGGTGGAAGTTGCCTGTGTGTGGATTTTTTTTAACATGTAGTGACCATTGCACATCAGCCACCACACGGGCTTGACAGAGCTAGGCCTTTAACCAGTGGTAAGGGTTAACCAGAATGACTGGAGACCTGCGCACACATATTGCAGTGTGGGCAGGCCCGTGCTGCCCCTGGGCCCTCAGCTCTTCTGGGCCCCATACCCTCATTCACCGCACCTCCGCCATGGTCTCTCGCTGCTCCTCCACCGCAAATATTCGCCGCACCTCTGCCACGATCTCCCGCCGCACCTCCGCACCAAACACTCGCCAAACCCCCGACACGATCACCCACCAAATCTCAGCCACGATCCCTCGTCGCAAGTCCGCCATGACCTTCCATGCTCCTCTGCTTTACCAGGGCCCAGCCAATGCTCCTGCCCATGCTCCAAACGACGACCTGGGTCCTGATGACCTCACCCAGTCGCCCACCTTGAAGCCGTCGCACACATGGAGCGGCTCGCGCTGGGAGCTGCAGTGGCTTGCTCCAGCTCTTTTTATAGCCCCCGACCTGCAGAGATGTTCCCTTGCAGGTCGGGGTGGCCCATGATGTTCCAGGGCTCGGCGCTCTAGCTCTTTTTATGGCCCCGACTTGCCGTGGTGTTCCCTCGCAGGTCGGGGTGGCCCACAATGTCTTATAACGCTCCTGTGACGCACCTGGGAATGATTTACTATGTTAAAGGTGCTATATAAATACAAGTTGTTGTTGTTGTTGTTGATGTGAGCTCCTCATGTCCAAGTTCCTCTGTCTCAGGGAGTTCAGGTTCTGAGCACGTCTCCTCCTTAGAAATCTCAGCTTCCAGGATTTTCGCAGGAGCAGAACTGCGGAGAACTCAGCAGGCACTGCAATTCAATAGACAACATTGGGAGCGTTCGGGAAGGAACCCCCGCCCCTATCTGGACACCTGAACCTTCCCCTCAGCGTGTCAATGGATTGTTCTATTTTAATTCAAGTGCAGATGTGAGTCTTGTTGCAGTATATAAATGCAAGTTGTTGTTGTAACATTCCTCCACTACACGGCACAACTTACAAAGCATCTTACACCCGGCAGAATTTAGGGCGTAATTTAAATGGGGCATAGACCTGAGGATTCGGTCGAAGTCCCAAATTCTAACCCCCCTCTCCCAGCCCCAGACACATCCGCTGGGTTTGTGCCCTTTCGAACCATCGGGATTTTGGAACATAAATCTTTAAAGCACGTTCACCTGCTGGCCACCTTCCAACAATACAGCACAGGTTAATGGGGTTGGAATGGCTTTTTTCTTTGGAAATAATATTTCCATTACTGCTCCTTTTAGTCACTATCACACCCCTGTTGGGTTGTCATTTATTGATGGTTGATAAATGTAATCCTTGCAAGATTTTTATATCACAATATACCTGCAAATAGGAAGGTTGGCTTCAAAGGCTGACTATGATTTGTTATTTCAACCTTTCGACACCAAATGGATTCTTATATTTAATGGGATCCTCACCATGAGCAGGGACGCTATAAATCTTGCAACTCTATGAGGTTTTGTACCGCAGCTTTGTAAGGCTTTTTCTTGCCTGTGTTCATTCAGCAGTCATAATTGTTCCTCTGCTCTCGCTGACTGCAGGCAGAGCCACCACAAGCGCTGACATAACTCTGGCATGATCCTGGGTTTAGGTAAGTGGTGGATCGAGAGAGAGTTATAGCATCATAGAATCATAGAATCATAGATTGGTTACAGCACAGAAGGCCAATCGGCCCGTCGAACCCGTACCGGCTCTCTGTAAGAGCACTTCAGCTCATCCCACTCCACTGCCCTTTCCCCGTAGCCCTGCATTTTTTTTTCCTTCAGGTACTTATCCAACTCCCTTTTGAAAGCCACGATTGAGTCTGCCTCAATGTTTCTATAGTCCTTACTACTAGGGGGATCAAGGGGTATGGCGAGAAATCAGGAATGGAAATCTGAAGTTGCATGTTCAGCCATGAACTCATTGAATGGCGGTGCAGGCTCAAAGGGCCGAATGGCCTACTCCTGCACCGATTTTCTATGTTTCTATGTTTCACCACCCTTTCAGGCAGTGCATTCCAGATCCTAATCACTCGCTGCATAAAAAAGCTTTTTCTTATGTCGCCTTTGGTTCTTTTGCCAATCACCTTAAATCTGTATCCCCTAGTTCGTAACCCTTCCGCCAATGGGAACAGCTTCTCTCTATCTACCCTGTCCAGATCCCTCATGATTTTGAACACCTCTATTAAATCCCCTCACTCTTCTCTGCGCTAAGGAGAACAACCCCAGCTTCTCCTGTCTATCCATGTAATTAAAGTCCCTCATCCCTGGAATCATTCTCTTAAATCTTTTCTGCACTCTCTTTAAGGCCTTCACATCCTCCATAAAGTGCGGTACCCAGAATTGGACACAATACTCCAGTTGAGGTCGCACCAGTGTTTTATACAGGTTCATCATAATTTCCATGCTTTTGTACTCTGTAATAGTGCCCAAAATTGGTGGAAGCTAAGTTCCGCCCAAAGGACCGCTAAGATATTTGATGGTACTTTGGGCAGAAGTTTCATGGAAAAATCTTGGAAAGACCGCCCGGCGGCAAAAATGGGACCTGTGCGCTGAATCTGGGCGGCAGCAGGTGGTAACGCCCATTCTCAGCGGCAAATGTGGTCCTCGACAAAGTACCTCGGGCCCAGGGAGGGGGGAATTAAAATTAAAATTTTTTTTTTCAAAAACACTAGAAGTCCTTCAGGGGACCTCATCCACCTGAATCCCTGCAAGAAAAAATAATGAAATGAAGTGGACTAACCTTTTTTTGCAGGTCTTCATACTTACCGTTGAGGTTAGACCTGCCTCCACGCGGTGGTCCTTTCCACTGCCGCAGCGGACTCCCGCCCGGACCAGACTGGAAGCTCGGCGGGCGAGAGGACTCTTACATGCATTGCATGCCAGCGCATGTCAGCGGGCGGTCCCCAATGGTCTTCCCTTCCCTCTGGCGGGACCAAACTCGCTCAGAGGGGAGACAGCCCAGAAAACTCGGCACCAGCAGATGGTACATCCACCAATTTCGGCCCCTATATCTCTATTCATGAAGCCCAGGATCCCGTACGCTTTTTTTAACCGCATTCTCAACCTGCCCTGTCACCTTCAACGATTTGTGCACATATACCCCCAGGTCTCCCTGTTCATGCACCCCCTTTAGAATCGTACCCTTCCGTTTATATTGCCTCTCCTCATTCTTTCATCAAAATGTATCACTTCACACTTTTCTGCCTTGAATTTAATCTGCCACGTTGATGTACATCAGGGCCACAAACAGACCCACAAGGAACAGAGATGAGCAACAAGCAGAGACAGCAGAGGAACAAACTAATAAAGAGGAGGCGGGGAAAAAAAAGAGAGAGAGCTTGGAGAGAATCAAAGGGGGATTCAAGTCTGGGATGGCAGCAGAACACAAGGGAGGCAGAGGAGCAGTGGTGGGTTAGGGTAGGGATTAGGACAGGCAAAGTATCTGAGACAGGAGAAATTAAGGGCGGCACGACTGCATGGCAGGAAGGGGAGGCGACAGAATGGCCCAAGAGCAGAAAACACAGTCCAATTCTGTGAGCAATCATCAAGGACAGATGGGTCGAGAAATCCCTGGTGAGCTAGTCCTGCTCTGGCGCCATAACCTCCCCGGACGTGGGGCAGAAACCCTGTTTCCGCCTCTGTTGCTCTTATGTCGAAGTTACGGTGATGGAGTGGGGCCAGCTCAGAGAAAGTTGTCGGCCGTAAATTCTCATTGAGAAATAGAGGCCAATTTTCCTTCGCCATTCGCTGGGCAGGAACAGGGTGGTATCATGATAAAGTAGCAGTACAGCACTTACTGCCCCATATCTGCCAATGCCCGGGTCTCTGCCATGTTAGTTGGGTGCTTGAAATGGATAGCCCAGGTACTCAACAACAATAGGAGGATGACTCAATAACCAAAGCACAAGAACATAAGAATTAAGAGCAGCAGTAGGCCATATGACCCCTCGAGCCTGCTCCGCCATTCAATAAGATCATGGCTGATCTTCTACCTTAACTTCACTTTCCCGCCCTAACCCCCTTGATTCCTTATACTGGGGAACAATAACATCAATACGAGCCGGTTCCAATTTTGAACTAACAATGGGTGAAGCCTGCACTGCGCACACTGCACCCACTGATACTTGGCATTGAGTGTCCCAACTAGCGGTCTTTAAAGGGACTGCTGCAGGCCTCCCAAAAAATGTTTAAGAAAAGTTTCCGAAATGATTCCAATGGGGGCGGGGGAATCATCAATACCATCACCCCACAACCTCGCCCCCCCACTCCCCCACCTCCGTGACCCTTCCCGAGATAGTTTTCCTCCCCCTCCGATCAGCGAGCTTCTCCAAAAGCATTTACCAATGAAATGTTAATGAGGTCCTCCCTAGAAAATAGGTTGGGCCTTGGGCCATTTCCATTGGGAAAGCAATGGGCTGACACTGCCTATATCCCGTCCAATGGAAGTGATTGAAAATCTACCTCAGAGAGGGTTTGAGCACATTTTTTATTTGATGCTGGCTGCAATCCACATCAGCGAGCTCGAAAGAAAATAAAGGTTGAACTCTGCATGAGGCAGTGAGATGGTAGCACATTAACTAAATTGAAAAATTATTCATCGGTGTTTATTTAGGTCATTAGGATAATTCAATTAGAAGCACATGTTGGAAGATGGGGAAAGGTGAGCTTCAGCGAATACAAGATGAAACTGCAGCCTGTGTTGCTCACATTATCAAAATCATTTCAAAACAACACGTCACATCACACTTGTTCCAGTGTTCAATGTATAGGTCAGGAAATTCCTCGGAGCTGCTCCTGCTTCGCTGACGTTACTTCGCCAGTATTGCAGCGGATACCGACAGATCGGAAGCAACTCAAAGGAATTTCCCAGCCATAATGTTTTTATAGTGGCTCAGTGTGCTTTTCACTAGCATAATAGCACACATGTTCTCAGCTACAGTTAACAACACAGTCAGTTCCCAATCTCTAATGCGGTACTGTGGGGAGGAGCTGAAAGGGTCCTGAGGAATCACACCCTGATGTACTTTCCTGTAAAGAAGTTACAAAGCCTCAGTGATGGTAGTTGCCTCAGGATATCTCCTGCTACCATCTCTATAACTTCGGGGACTGTTTGGTGTTGCCCCAAACGATTAAGTTTGTAATCGGGGTTTCCGCCAAATGTCCGCCGAAGTTAAGCCAATGGAACGGGAGAAGCCTCCAGGAAATGCCCAGTGATTTTTAGTTTGGTTCACCTTGATCATCATTTTGAATTAGAACATCAGTTCAGTTTGAAGATAGGGGTAGATTTTCACTTTCAATGAGTGGGAGTGGATCATCTGTTTTACACCCGGGCAAATGTTCCTTTCCATTGACTTCAGTGGAGTTGTAAGAATATACCACATTGGCAATGTAGGATGAGATTTATGGATTCCCTAGCTGACATTTTTGTTGGTGGATGTTCCTGTCAAACAACAGAGAAACTTTGAGAGGTTCTTTGTTTTGCAGAACAGCTAAAAATTCAAGTTAAATTACAAGCACAATTGGCTAAACTGTCAGAGACAAGATGGCTGCGCCTATGGGAATAATAGGGTGCTTGGGTGAGTTCCATCATGACCGAGAGACTTTCGGAGCATATGCCGAGTGGCTAGAAATGTTTTTCACCACAAAGAGTATCGTCAGAGTTACTGATGATGAAAATCGTAACCGGGTGGTGTTAGAAAGGAAACGAGCTATTTTCTTGACTGAAGCAGGCCCCAAGGTTTATGAATCCCTGAAAAATTTGCTGGTTTCCATCAAGCCAAAGGGCACGCCACTGACGGAGATTACAGCACTGCAGTCCTGAGCCCCTGGAAATTATTGAAAGTTATCATTTTGAAATACAAAATCAATTAACAGATGAGGGTATAATTGAGTACATTGTAGCTTTAAAAAAGCTATCCATTCACTGTCATTTTGGAAACTTTCAGGAGGAAGCATTGCATGACTGCTTTGTTTGTGGAATAAAAAGTGAAGCAATCAGAAGAAAATTGTTAACAACCCCTAACTTGTCTTTTGATTTAGCTTGTCAGACAGCTATGTTGATGGATATGGCCAACCAATACTCCCGAGAATTTCATGCCATTTCCAGTCATCAGACAACCGAGGTGAATTGCCTGCTGGTTAAAAGTAAAAGGCAGTTGGGTCCCAAAGCTTCAACAACTGGCCAAGGTAACAGCGCAGTGAAATCATACTATTGGT
The DNA here is from genome assembly GCF_044704955.1 of Pristiophorus japonicus. NCBI lineage: Eukaryota > Metazoa > Chordata > Chondrichthyes > Pristiophoridae > Pristiophorus > Pristiophorus japonicus. The sequence goes on along the minus strand of NC_091985.1, from coordinate 40,296,300 downwards.
GCCTGGGACAATACATAGCTCAAAGCTGTCCCTATGTGAAGGCAGAGTGCTTCTTCTGCAAGAAAACCGGGCATCTTGCGAAGGCCTGCCGACTGAAGAGTAAACCAATGTTCAATGCTAGAAGTAGAAATCAGCAGACACCACATAGCATTGAAGAGAACCAACAGGACGAGGAGGTTCTGGAGATACACATCATCAGGAGCTATCTAACAGCAATTCACGAAGTATCGTCATCCAAGTAGACGTTGCAGGAACCAGGATGCCCATGGAAATCGACACTGGTGCATCTGTGAGCATAGTACCAGAATCACTATATCTCGACAAGTTGAGTGATTTTCCACTGGAGAAATCAAAGATAGAGCTGCGAAGCTACTCAGGAGAGCAAATTCCTGTGGTAGGACGTATCCGTACTGGTGAAATATAAGGATCAGTTTTAGAGCTTGCCTCTCATAGTAGAGGCAGGAGGCAAGCCTGCCTTAATAGGTAGAAATTGGTTGGAATCACTGAAGCTGGATTAGAATGAGATTTTTCGTGTGGAAACAAAATTTGCACTGAAAAGTGATGTCATTAAGCAATATCCAAAAGTGTTCCGTGAAACAGGCAGTCCGATCCAAGGCTTCAAGATGAGTGTCAGAGTGCAGGAGGGCGCTAGACCAGTTTACTGTAAGCCACTCTGTACCATATGCGCTCAAGGAGAAAGTTGAGCAAGAACTCAAAAGACTTGAAACTGGGAACATTATTTCTAAGGTAGATCTAAGTAATTGGGCAACACCTATTGTTGTTGTATCTAAGTCAGATGGTAATGCTGATGCTATGTCCAGGTTGCCATCCCCATCACAAGTTACACCCAATAGGGAAGAAGTGTTCTATTTTTCATACATTGATGAGCTGAAGAGATTGATAGAGTTACCAAACAGGACCCAGTTATGTTAAAAGTGTATGATTACATAACAAATGGCCGGCCAAACCAGATATTCATCCATACTTCGTTCATAGGAATGAATTGTCCGTGGATAAAGATTGTATCATGTGGGGTGCAAGAGTAGTTATCCCAAATAAGTTTAGGTCCAAATTGTTCGGAGAGCTTCATGAACAGAACCTGGGAATGTGCTTGACCAAGAGTTTTGCATGCAGTTGCTTATAGTGGCCAGGTTTAGATAAAGATTTTGAGCTAGAATTTCGACGACTTTGCGACCGGGTTTTCACCACAATTTGACCCTCTGCGGCGAAAGCCCGGTTGGCGGGATCTGCAGGGTAGCTTTTTGCGGCGTATCACCAGGAGAGGAGTGCCACCGTGCAACACCAGAAATAGCGTTCTGATCAATTTTTGGCTCTGTGGACCCATATTCTGTGCCCAGAATACCGACAGGGTAAAATCTGTGGTGCAGTCCTGCCAGCAGCAGGAAGTGTGAAGACCCGCAAAAAAAGTAAGTTAAAATTTTTATTTTTAATTCTTTTTCAGCGATTTAGTAGCTAAGGGTTTTGTGATTGTTTTGTGAATGGTTTTTTTTGTTGCTATTTTTTGTTGTTGTTTTTCCCCCCTCCCAAGGCCTCTCTTGGAGTGCTATCGGCCCCAGACTAAAGTTGCTGAAATTCGCGGTTTGCACCGCAAATTCTCATGCAGCGCCGATTTTTACCGATGCACAAATTAAAGGCCGAAAAGCGGGCCTTAAAATGGTAGTGAAGCGAAAAAGGTAATTTTGTCATAAAACTACTGTTTCCGCTGAAAACCGAAATTCTAGCCCATAGAGTACGTCATTAATCAGTGTGCAACATGTCAAGCGGGAAGCAAGAAACCACCATCAGTACCAATACAGCCAAGGAAATGGCTTTTCAGGGTGTGGCAAAGGTTACATGTAACTTTTGCTGTGCTAGAAGGACAGCAATTGTTCATTGTGATTCATAGTCATTGGAATTGGGTAGAGGTGTTTCCGATGCGGAAAATAACAACAAGTAAAATACTAGGGGTGCAAAATTGCCCCCTGCCCCAAACGGGGTGCATCTGCTGTTATTTAAGATTTTCCTCCACCCCAATCCGGCGACTTTCAGATCTCAGTTGATTTTTTTTTGGTCGGAGCAGTGTTGCTCTTGTCAGCGGGGTGGAAGTGCCGGTGGGTCGGAGCACCTGTTATTCCGAGTCATCAGCGCTGCTGATGAAGTCAGCACAACACAGACATGCTGTGTCGTGCTGACCTGGCAGTCGGACGACAATTAAAATAAGATGGCGACCACGGCAGCATGCCTTCAGCTTTAAGGGCGGGCAGCATGCCCTCCCCTTTAAGGGTGGATGCACCATCTAGCCACACACAGCTTACCGCAAGGGAAAGCTGTTAGTGGCACCGACCAGTGGCCACTCCGCTCCCGCGAGGCAATTCTGCATGGGGCAATTTGTTGTTGGATCACAAACTAACAAATCTTCCAATTACTTATCGTAATACTCCTCATACAACTACTGGTAGAACACCAGCAGAGTTGTTTCTCAAACGACAGCCATGAACCAGGTTCTCGTTGTTAAAGCCAAACTTGGCACAGTCAGTAGAAGAGAAACAATTAAGACAGTCATGATAGAGGAAGAGTAAGAGAGATAAGTGTGAAATTGAACCAGAAGGTTAGAATGAAGAACCATCACCATAAATGGTTAAAGTGGTTACCAGGAAGAATAGTGAAGATATGTGGCCCTTGCACATATTTGGTCAAGATGTTTGATCATGGAATGGTTAGGTTTGTTCACATTGATCATATTTTATCTACAGATGTGGAAGGAGTTGAAAGTTGGAATGATTTGATTATTTCTGATGAGTCAGAGTACCAGTAGCAAATCCTACATCAGATGTACTAGAAACAAGTCCAAGAGAAAGTCAGAATTTTAGTCTGAGTCCGAGTCAGGTAGACAAACAGTCTGAAGTTGTAGAGAGTCAAAATGTAGATCAAGGGTTTCCCTGGAGAAAAACTCTCCTCAGGCTCAGCCATCAATGAGTCTAAGTTTGACACCAAGTTTGGAAAGTTCTGTTCAAGAGCAAAGGTATCTTCATCGAAACAGAAAACTAGTGGTTAAGTTTGATTTGTAAATATGGAAAAATAAGTCCATGGACTAAACTTTCCTTTCATTTTTGGCGCGTTTTCGATGATTTTCTCAGCAGTACAGCTGTTTTTCTGCCTGCCGAAAGTTTCCCCCTTAGTTTTTCAATTTTTATCGCCCAAATCTCAAAACGTCCATTGGGACCAAACCGCTGACGTGCACTGCCGAGAAAATTGCCAGGGCGTAAGTTTGGCCTCAACGGAAGCCCGTCCAGATTGCCAAGGGAATCGCCCTGTAAAAGCTGCTTTAACAGGGAGGTAGGTGAGCACTCTGCAAAGAAAGGTAAGTTGAAGGTTCTTTATTTATTTATTTTTAATCGTAAAATAGCAATTAGGTGTAAAAGTGTCTTGGGAATGCTTTTTAATTTTTTTTGCGAAATTTTTTTTTAAAGACTTCCCCCCTCCCTAGGCCCAACAACAGCCTTGTACTAAACGTTTTAAAAACTGTCCATTTTACTTAGTTTTCCCTTAACTCTCTGAGAATAATGGTGCAAGATCCATTTTCTCGCCGGGTGATTATTTTTAACATAAAAGTGTAAATTTTCACCAGCGTTACTTACCAAACGTTAACGGTTTTTCTGGGTGGGCAATCGGGCATTGAGGGGCTCTTGGGAAAGTCTAGCCCATATCTTTTGTTGTGTTATGTATGTTATGTATGATGATTATTTTGTTATGATTACTTCTTCATTAAGGAGAGAGAAGTGTAATAGAGCTCCTCTAGTGGACTACTGCTCCACCTAGTGGACTATTGTGATAATGCAATTATTGATATAAATATTAAAGGATCATGTGGCAAGGTCACATGATGACAGTTTCTGTAGAGCCATCTTGTGTGTAGTGTGCTTATTAGTGATGTAAGAATATCACAGTGAGCATACCCCACAACAATTCCCCTAGACTCTACCAGGGCAATCCTTTGATTTACCTCCACTCTCTCTCTGGCTCCATGTGGTGACTACCCCAGAGGCATGACTGAGATCAGAAAGTGACTGTGAGGGAATCTGAGGTACATGTCCTTGTTGTACCAATAGGCAACCACATTTGCTTCAAAGAACCAAACTACTTCGATTGGTAAAAAGAAAGGTCAACCCAGCTCTGCATTTTGCTTAGCGAACATTTCTTACATGGTAGCATTTGAGTCTGCTTTATTTGTAGCAAGCACCCAATATGCTTAATTGAACACCTGTCCCTTAATAGGAAAAAAAAATATTGACACATACTTCATCTTCAAAACCAACTCTATTGGTTTTCAGATTTTGGATGTACAAGATATAACATTTTTACTTTCATACCACAACTACCTTACTTATTAATGAGTTAACCCCTTCATTTAAATTGCTATGTGTTACAGGTTTCATTGAAGGATCATTGAAGCAAACACAGGGAGCTGCCTTCACATCTGAAGATAGGGCGTCCCTCCTCATGTGTCAGCCAAGGCTCAGTGACAACACTCACACCTCTTGAGCCAGAAGGTCATAGGTTCAAGTTCCACTCTTGACCACATAATATCAGCTGTCACCTCAGTCTAGGACTGAGGGAGCTCTGTCTTTCACATAAGATGTTAAACCAAGCCCCATCTGCCCTCTTGAATGGATGTATCAGACCATGGGATTATTCGAAAGGGAGCAGTGGTTTCTCCTCGTACCCAGGCCAACATTTATCCCTCAACCAACTCCACCAAAAACTGATTAACTGGTCATTTATCTCATTGTTCTTTATGGGACTTTGCTTGTGCATATTGACTGCCATATTTGCCTACATCACCATCATAGGCAGTCCCTCGAATCGAGAATGACTTGCTTCCACGTCAAAAAGTTCACAGGTGTTTCAATGATGGACCTAAAATTCCAGGTCCGAACTAAATCTTGAAGGGTGGAAGATGCCTGTGCTTGGATTTTTTTTTAATGTGTGGTGACCGTTGCACACCAGCCACCACACGGGCTTGACAGAGCTAGGTCTTGGTCCAGTAGCAAGGGTTAACCAAGACGACTGGAGACCAGTTCTGCTGCACGGACCTAGTGCACACACATATCGCAGTGTGGGCTGGTCCATGCCTACAAAAACAACAGCGACTACACTTCAAAAGTAGATCATTGGCTGCAAAGTGCTTTGGGAGATCCTGAGGACATGAAAGTTGCTGCTTAAATGTCAGCTATCCTTCTTTATTTCTACACGTAAAATGTATATTATAAATTGATAAATGCTCACAAACTAAATAGTCACGTTACCGGAACTGCTGATGCTATGCTGTTTTCAGAAAGAATTTAGTTAAAGGGAACTTGGGGTGGAAATTGGACCTTCGAAATGCTACTTTACAGGTGTAAACGGGTGCAATGAGGACCAATCTGGTGGACCAACATCCTGGGTCCCAAGGACCCCTGAAAGATGTCCGACCCGATATGGAGTCAGGCTTTTTTTTAGGCATCCCTGGGGCTGGCTAAAACAGGCTCTAGGCACCCGACATGTATATGAAGGGTCTAATGCCAGTTTTAGGTCCCCCTTGCAGAAATTGCATTGCGATGAAAGAAGCGGGCACCAGGCCTGTTCTGCTCAGGATGCTTCAGCGGCCTCTTTGGCCTACGCAGCGTCCATCACAAAAGATAACTTTGTTTAGCCTGTCAAGTGCTGGGTTTCATCATAGTTGAGAATGGGGCTGTTCATGGAGCCTCCTTCTTATGTTAAGTGCCTGATTGTCCAACACTATTCTTGACAGGATGTGGTAGGACTACAGAACCTTGCTCTAATTCATTTGTTGTGAGACCCTTTGGCTCTGCCTATAGCCTTTTGTTCATGGTATTTGGCATGCAATTAGTCTAGTGTTGCTGCTTTACTAGATTGGTACTTCAATTGAAGATATGTCTGGTGGTGTTTCTGGCACATCTTTCTACATTCCCCACTGAACCAGGGTAGGTCTCCCAGTTAAATATTGATGGAGAAGTGAACGATGTGCCAGGCTATGAGTTTACAGATATGGTGCTTTACATTTCTGCTGCTGCTTATGGCTCAGAGTGCATTATGGGTGCCTAGTTTTGGGCTGCTAGACCTGTCCCTATTCTGTTCCACTTAGCATAGTGGTGGTGCCACACTACACAATGGAGGGTGTTCTCACTGTGAAAACAAGACTATTTTCACAAGGACTGTACAGTGGTCAGTCCTACCAAAGCTATTCTGGACATGTATGTTTGTATCAGGTAGATTCACAAGAACAAGTTCACTCAGATTATTCCGTCACCATCCAGTCACGCAACTATGTCCTTCATGTCAGCTTGGTCAATGGTGGCAATACCGAACCACTCTTGATGGTGAACATTGAAATCCCTCATCAGAGTCCATTCTGTGCTCTTGCTTCCCACACTCCAAACCCACTTCATTGGCTGTAAAGCGCTTTGAGACGTCCAGTGGTTGTGAAAGGCGCTATATAAATGCAAGTCTTTCTCTTTCTTTCTTTCTTTCTTTCTCCAACATGAAGGAATAGAGATTTGTCACTGAGGAGGGTCGACTAGTAGGTGTCAACAGCACCTGGGCCTTATTTGACCTGAAGCCATGAGACTTCATAGAATCTGGAGACAATGTGGAAGACACTAGATTCCCCTATCTCTGGTAAGTCTATCCTCCAGGTGGGGAAGGACATACTCAGAGGATTCTGAGAGTAAAGCTATAATAGGCTGTAGCTTGACTAATGTGTGGGACAGCTCTCCCACCTGAGGCACCAGTCCCCAGACCTTAGTGAGGATGACTTTGCAGGGTTGATTGGACTGAGACTGCCTGCTCTTGTCCTGATAAGATCCCTGGGTTATTGCTGATAGGTTTAACTTTGATTGTTGAAAATTGAGTGGCTTGCTTGGTCACCAGGAGTCAACCATGTAGTGTCTGACTCAAGGACATTAGTGAACAATTAGTGAAAGTGGCAGCTTTTATTGTTATTTCACTTGTACTAGCCCACAAATTACTAGAATCATAGATGTTTACAGCATGGAAGGAGGCCATTTCAGCCCATCATGTCCATGCCGGCCAACAAGAGGCTATCCAACCTAATCCCACTTTCCAGCTCGAGGTCTGTAATCCTGCAGGTTTTGGCACTTCAGGTGCACATCCAAGTACTTTTTAAGTGTGGTTAGGGTTTTTGCCTCTACCACCCTTTCAGATAGTGAGTTCCAGACCCCCACAACCCTCTGCATGAAGAAATTTCCCCTCAAAACCTTTTACAAATTACTTTAAATTAGATTTATTGAATTCACTGTCACAACTTTCCATGGCAGGATTTGAACTCATGACCTCTGGGTTGTCAGTCCAGTACCGAGCATTAGAGAGCTGCCAGTACCGCTGAACAATCCTGCCTCCAAATTCCTTTCCTACTCGATCGAGAAATACTTTGGTTTGGCAGGAATGTCCTGGGATGAGTTGTACCTTGCACCTCGCATTGTTCTCAGTCTGAGGGAGACCACTGCCCTTTTTAAAATAAATAACCTGGGCCAGTTTTCTCATAAAAAGTTGCCTCAGTATTTTGAAGGTGCGATTCAAAAGGAATAAGTTAAAAAAAAAATTAAAAATTGGAATCCGGAAATATTATCAGAACATTTTGGAAATAAGTAGCAGGTCTGTCAACATTTGTAAAGAGGCAAGACAGGTTAATATTCTGGATCTAAATCTTTTATTACTTCTGCTGAAAGGTTTCAACCCAACACATTAAAATATCTTGGGCTAGAAGTTCAATGGGTTACTGCCCCTCGCAAGGGTCAGAACAGGGACACTAAAGGGTAGACAGTTGCGAGCACCGATTCACGCCATTCGGCAATTTCAGTGTGCCGGTACTGGTGGCGCAGAGGACTACTGCCTCGGGAGCATCACGACGGTGTGCAATGCCCGCGGTATCGACCCGCTTTCAAAATCTGTTTTGCACTGAATCCGTAGCGCCCCATAATGACACCGCCTTCAGGGGCTATGAAGCCGGCTCTTTAGCTCAAGATATTCAGTTGCTCACCTGGCCCAGCCCCCTAAGGTAAGTGTGGAATGCTTCACTTAGCGCTCTGCTACACTGTCGGGGTGCAGCTGCTGAACGTTTTGGCTGCCGACGCAAACCATTTCCCGGCGCTAACTTTATCCACTGCCTGACATTTATGCCTCAAAAAACCGTCAACCTAATTTTCAGCCCGTTTTCTCTTTTCAGATACTGACAGACTCCTGTGAATTGCCACCATTTTCTGTCTTTACTGAAGGCAGTATTGGCCTACCCCTGTGCACTGTAGTAAAAATCAAGAAAAGTCAGTCCTTGTCTTCCATCAGCTAGCCTATTGTCAGTTTCCCAATTGCAAGACAAATGCTTGCACACTATTGCCCATACGCTTTTTCGGATAGAGAAACCTACATGTCAGCCAAGCCAAGAGTACAGGAGATGACAAAGGTCAAAAAAAGAGGAGAAGATGAGGTACATCAAGACATACTGACAGATGCTCCCAAGCTGGAGATTGTAGGAGAAAGGGAGGACTGAGGAAGGTAATAGTGAGAAACGATATTGGCTCAAATGATCAAGATGTTGAAACAGTTTAGATGGAGTTAAGGAATAATAAGGGGGAAAAGTCACTGGATCGCGTAGGCCCCCTAACAGTAGCAACCCTGTTGGTCGGAGCATAAACCAGGAAATAGTGGGGGCTTGTAAAAAGGGAACAGCAATAATCATGAGTGATTTTAACCTCTATATTGATTGGACAAATCAAATTGGTCAGGGTAGCCTTGAGAAGAGTTCATAGAGTGCATAAGGGACAGGTTCCTTGAGCAGTATGTAACGGAACCAACCAGGGGCAGGCCATCTTAGATCTGGTTCTGTTTAATGAGACAGGATTAATAAACAATCTCCAAGTAAAGGATCCCCTTGGAATGAATGATTGAATTTCAAATTCAGATGGAGGGTGAGAAAATTGGATCTCACCCTCCTTTAAGCATACAAAGCTTAAATAAAGGAGACTATGAAGGTATGAAGGAAGAGTGGCTAAAGTGGACTGGGAAAATAGATTAAAGTGTAGGACGGTTGATGAACAGTGGTGTACATTTAAGGAGATATTTCACAACTCTCAAGAAAAATATATTCCAGTGAAGAGGAAAGGGTGTAAGAGAAAAGATAGCCATCTGTGACTAACTAAAGAAATAAAGGATGGTATCCAATTAAAAACAAGGGCATACAATGTGGCCAAAACTAGTGGGAAGACAGAAGATTGGGAAGCTTTTAAAAGCCAGCAAAGGATGGCTAAAAAAATTATTCAGAAAGGGAAGATAGATTATGAAAGTAAACTAGCACAAAATATAAAAACAGATAGCAAGGGTTTCTATAGGTATATAAAAAGGAAAAGAGTGGCTAAAGTAAATGTTGGTCCCTTAGAGGACGAGACCAGGGAATTAGTAATGGGGAACATGGAGATGGCAGAAACTCTGAACAAATATTTTGTATCAGTCTTTACAGTAGAGGACACTAACAATATCCCAACAGTGGATAGTCAAGGTGCTATTGGGGGGTTAGGAACTTAGCACAATCACAATCACTAAGGAGGTGATACTCAGTAAGATAATGGGACTAAAGGCAGATAAATGCCCTGGACCCGATGGCTTGCATCCTAGGGTCATAAGAGAGGTAACGGCAGGGATAGTGGATGCATTGGTTGTAATTTACCAAAATTCTGGGGAGGTCCTAGCAGATTGGAAAACTGCAAATGTAACGCCCCTATTTAAAAAAGGAGGCAGACAAAAAGCAGGAAACTATAGACCAGTTAGCCAAACATCTGTGGTTGGGAAAATGTTGGAGTCCATTATTAAAGAAGCAGTAGCAGGACATTTGAAACAGCAAAATTCAGTCAGTCAGTCAGCATGGATTTATGAAGGGGAAGTCGTGTTTGACAAATTTTCTGGAATTCTTTGAGGATGTAACGAACAGGGTGGATAAGGGGGAACCAGTGTATGTGGTGTATTTAGACTTCCAGAAGGCATTTGACAAGGTGCCACATAAAAGGTTACTGCACAAGATAAAAGTTCACGGGGTTGGGGGCAATATATTAGCATGGATAGAGGATTGGCTAACTAATAGAACAGAGAGTCAGGATAAATGATTCATTCTAGGGTTGGCAATCAGTAAATAGTGGGGTGCCACAGGGATCAGTGCTGAGACCCCAACTATTTATGATCTATATTAATGACTTGGAAGAAGGGACCGAGTGTAATGTAGCCAAGTTTGCTGATGATACAAAGATGGGAGGAAAAGCAATGTATGAGGAGGACACAAAAATCTGCAAAAGGACATAGACAGGCTTGGTGAGTGGGCAAAAATTTGGCAGATGGAGTATAATGTTGGAAAGTGTGAGGTCATGCACTTTGGCAGAAACAATCAGAGAGCAAGTTATTATTTAAATGGAGCGAGATTGCAAAGTGCCGCAGTACAGGGACCTGGGGTTACTTGTGCATGAAACACAGAAGGTTGGTATGCAGGTACAGCAAGTGATCAGGAAGGCCAATGGAATCTTGGCCTTTATTGCAAAGGGGATGGAGTATAAAAGCAGGGAAGTCTTTCTACAGTTATACAGGATGTTGGTGAGGCCACACCTGGAATACTGCGTGCAGTTTTGGTTTTCATATTTACGAAAGGATATACTTGCTTTGGAGGCAGTTCAGAGAAGGTTCACTAGGTTGATTCTGGAGCTGAGGGCGTTGTCTTATGAAGAAAGGTTGAGTAGGTTGGGCCTCTACTCATTGGAATTCGGAAAAATGAGAGGTGATCTTATTGAAACGTATAAGATTATGAGGGGGCTTGACAAGTTAGATGCAAAGAGGATGTTTCCACTGATAGGGGAGACTAGAGCTAGAGGGCATATTCTTAGAATAAGAGCCGCCCATTTAAAACAGAGATGAGGAGAAATTTCTTCTCTCAGAGGGTTGTAAATCTGTGGAAGTCACTGCCTCAGAAAGCTGTGGAAGCTGGGACATTGAATAAATTTAAAACAGAAATAGACAGTTTCTTAAACGATAAGGGAATAAGGGGTTATGGGGAATGGCAGGAAAACATAGAAACATAGAAAATAGGTGCAGGAGTAGGCCATTCGGCCCTTCGAGCCTGCACCACCATTCAATAAGATCATGGCTGATCATTCACCTCAGTACCCCTTTCCTACTTTCTCTCCATACCCCTTGATCTCTTTAGCCATAAGGGCCATATCTAACTCGCTCTTGAATATATCTAACGAACTGGCATTAACAACTCTCTGCGGTAAAGAATTCCACAGGTTCACAACTCTCTGAGTAAAGAAGTTTCTCCTCATCTCAGTCCTAATGGCTTACCCCTTATCCTTAGACTGTGACCCCTGGTTCTGGACTTCCCCAACATTAGGAACATTCTTCCTGCATCTAACCTGTCCAGTCCCATCAGAATTTTATATGTTTCTATGAGATCCCCTCTCATTCTTCTAAACTCCAGTCAATACAGGCCCAGTCGATCCAGTCTCTCCTCATATGTCAGTCCTGCCATCCCAGGAAGTGTCTGGTGAACCTTCGCTGCACTCCCTCAACAGCAAGAACATCCTTCCTCAGATTAGGAGACCAAAACTGAACACAATATTCCAGGTGAGGCCTCACCAAGGCCCTGTACAATTGCAGTATGACCTCCCTGCTCCTATACTCAAATCCCCTAGCTATGAAGGCCAACATGCCATTTGTCTTCTTCACCACCTGCTGCACCTGCATGCCAACTTTTAATGACTGATGAACCATGACACCCAGGTCTCGTTGTACCTCCCCTTTTCCTAATCTGCCGCCATTCAGATAATATTTTGCCTTCACATTTTTGCCACCAAAGTGGATAACCTCACATTTATCCACATTATACTGCATCTGCATCTGAGTCATGATCGGATCAGCCATGATCATATTAAATGGCGGAGCAGTCTCGAGAGGCTGAAACAAACCTGCCCATTTCCTGCCCGGTGGGCTAGGCTAATATTACCCCCTCCCTCCACATCAGGATCACACCCTAGCTGCTCAAGTATAGCACAGTTAAATGTGGAATAAAGTTCCCTCTACTCTGCCCAACAATATCTTTACACTTTCCACATCAACTATTCTGTGGCCTCTATGAATGAGATTGCCAATTTAGAGCCAATTAATACTGAATACTCAGACAACTAACCGAATGCTATCATGTACTTACCTTGAACTAATCATAATTATCTGTGCGGTTCAATAGAGTAAATTCATTGATTCCGTGAGCCACACTTGAGAGAGTGCAGAATCAGGCTACAATGCATTGTCCTGTGCTCCCTTCGAGTCCGGCTCACCATGGGAGTGGTGAATCAATGAATTTCCCCAACATGTTGCCCTGCAAAGCAAATAGCCTTTTGGCCTAAAGAACTCGCTTCTGCCCGCTTCCCAAAATCTCACGCCACATATCACTCTCCCAACTCTGTCGCAGATTTCAGTTCCACTTACAGTTTCTCATTTACAGCAAGCTCCCTTTTTATTATTTGTTGGCATCAACCATGAGATTTAGGCCTCAAATTTCAAAAGATGAATATTTTATCTAACTTTGTGCTCCTTATTCTGTGCACAATTGCTTCAGGCTACTTATTTTTGTGCTTTATTAACAAGGCCACAAGTGATAGATATAATATGCTGATGAATTAAATTATTTATTTCATACTTAATGAGGCCAAACATCATCTTGGTAATTGATTGTTGCACAGTTGGCCGAGGGATGGCACAAAAGATCTAAAAGAAAGGGGGAAATAATTAGAAATGCGGCGGGGGAGGGGGTGGTTGGGGAGCGGGGCGTGGGGGGGGGGGGCACGGCGGGGGGCGGCAGGCAGAAGAATACAAAATAATCTGCATATTAGAAAGTGCATTTATTGGTCAACACTTTAAAATTACTGTAAAATCTTAATTGTAGATATCACCACCACCTTCTCAAGGGCAATTAGGGATGGGCAATAAATGTTGGCCTTGCCAGCGACACCTACATCCTGTGAATGAATATTAAAAAAATGTCAAGATAATTGGTGATGCATGTGACTAGACTTGGATATGACAGGAATGGTTCTGAAATTACTGAATACTTAGTCAATTAGGGAATTCGGTCTAGCATGGTGAGATTAGAGGCTGTGATATCTTTACACTTATAAACACTGTAATTACAGTGTAACAATGCCTATGCTAGGCAACATTTAGGAGGGAAAAAAGTCAACTTAGCACGGCTGTTAAACTATTTCATTCTCATTTATAATGAAACAATAAAAACATAAATTCTGCCTTTACAAATGCTTCATGGGTAAAATATGCACCATAAGGGATAACATATGAATGCATTGTACTATTTTGGTCTGAGTTTGTTATGCAGATTCCAATACTTTATAACAGTTTCTCCATATACTTCAAAAAGAAAGAAGAGCATTACACGCAATGACAGCACATTTAAAGTGTTCTTTTGCTTCACATTTCATTGGCACATTCATCCCTCCGCAACGATATTGGCACATTATCACAAAAGGATAGTATGCAGGTACAGCAAGTGATCAGGAAGGCCAATGGAATCTTGGCCTTTATTGCAAAGGGGATGGAGTATAAAAACAGAGAAGTCTTGCTACAGCTATACAAGGTATTGGTGAGGCCACACCTGGAATGCTGCATGCAGTTTTGGTTTCCATATTTACAAAAGGATATACTTGCTTTGGAGGCAGTTCAGAGAAGGTTCACTAGGTTGATTCCGGAGATGAGGGAGTTGACTTATGAGGAAAGGTTGAGGAGGTTGGGCCTCTACTCATTGGAATTCAGAAGAATGAGAGGTTAGCTTATTAAAATGTGTAAGATTATGAGGGGGCTTGACAAGGTGGATGCAGAGAGGATGTTTCCACTGATGGGGGAGACTAGAACTAGAGGGCATGATCTTAGAATAAGGGGTTGCCCATTTAAAACAGAGATGAGGAGAAATTTCTTCTCTCAGAGTGTTGTAAATCTGTGGAATTCGCTGCCACAGAGAGCTGTGGAAGCTGGGACATAGAATAAATTTAAGACAGAAATAGACAGTTTCTTAAACGATAAGGGGATAAGGGGTTATGGGGAGCGGGCAGGGAAGTGGAGCTGAGTCCATGATCAGATCAGCCATGATCTTATTGAATGGCGGAGCAGGCTCAAGGGTCGTATGGCCTACTCCTGCTCCTATTTCTTATGTTCTTATGTTTATGAGTTCATACTGACAGAAAATTGATGGGACTGCTGTATCACAAACTCAATATCTTAATATTTATTTGGCACTGACCTGAATCCAGCGCTCAACTGTCTTCCAAAGTACATCTACTCAGCTGGCCCTAGAAGAGGAACAACATATGACAGATTACACAAAGAGATTAATTAGCATCTTATTTAACACTCAGCCTGATTAAATTGCTTTGCATGGCCCCTTTATCACCATGTTTTAGCCTGGAATGATTTTAGGTAAGGCAGTAACTGATGGATTATTTTTCTCGCGGGCCTGTGAGAAAATTTATGAAGGAAACACCCCTGATTTATTTTGTATATGACTTGGATTGCGATAGGTGTTACTAAGTAGGTTTCATTTGCTGGAATCTGGGCCATTTTCAAAGCTTTGATATGATGAGCATGCTTGCTCTTATCAATCCAAGCAGTCTTAATGGGAGAAGATGCCTCATCTAAGGTTCTCATATTCATAATCACAATTACTCTATCTGAGTGACAGGTACAAAGAGATCGACAAGGGAAGGTGAAATGGGTCTTGATGGAAAACCTTTCAAACACCCGGCAAAGCTTTGTAGTTAATTGCTGAATGCATGTTTCAGACTCTAGGAGATCGATGTTGAAAGCAACTACATCAAATTTATGGGGGTTTTTTGAAAGCCATCACTCAAAAAGTCAGAACACAGTGATCCGCATATTAAATATCCATCAACCTTTAGTCTGAAGATTCAAATGCTCTTCATCATGGCTACTTTTCAAAAGGAATATTCAGTTACTTTTGTGTATTATGTACTCATGAAGGTGAGGGGTGTCAGTGCTGGGAAATAGTGTATGTTCCATTGCGGGTACCTATCGACTACACCCAGGTCAACTCTAGCACAGTTACACGAAGACGAAAGCTTCCTGGAATCTTCTCCAACAATGTGCTGCAGCCCAAGAACACTCCGCATACACCAGTGTGACATGCTTCGATTTCCCACATCAGACATCCATCCCCTGCCTGAATTAGAGAGCTTTGTGCCAATGCCGCACATCTACCAGGAACTATACCGAGACTCATTTTTAAACAAAGGAGCGCTCAAAACAGAGAATATCTTCAACTCTCGGCCTGCTACGGCAGCTTGGCACCAAAGTACAAATACAAAGAAAAAACCTGATAAAGTTGATCCTAGTTATATTGTAACTATAATCATTTTCAACTTGCCTCACAGTTCATCCTTGTATTTCATATCCGAGATAAAATGTGGCTGTTAAATCCTCATTCCAACCTCTTCCATAAGCAGGTCCTCACAATTACTGACCTTATCTAACCCATACAAGGAGTATAAATACCATAAACCGCTAGTAATTCCTAATGGATCTATTGATCACTCAAACAACTAGGCCAAGTGATCGTGAGGTTTCTATGATAAGGACCTTTTTCTTTTCACAAGGAAAAGAAACAATCATAGGTGAATCGCCTCTTCCTTCATATTCAGTTTGTCTCATATGCCAGAGCACATCATAGTGTGCTCGATAATGTTGAACAGATAAGGCTTAATGTTCTATTCCCAATAAGAAAACTATTGTTTGCAAATGTCATTCCGATCGACTAATCAAAACTGCTTTTAGGGGTTTAGGTCCAAAATGTCTAACCATTATGAAAAGGTTTGTATCGGAGGTTTAGTATTTGATGTTATGACAACATTTCAAGCCAGATGCATTTTGTTTCAGCTGCATGATATTTAAATGCACATAGACACATTCTGGGCAAGGTAGCTTGGGATTTGAACAACTAGTGTCCCAATGGCCTACAGGTCTAGAAAGTGTAGTCATTTATATAATGAGGCTATACAAACAGCATAACAACAAGAACAACTTGCATTCGATGTTGGGGATGTTGGCCTGATCGAGAACAGTGACGTTGGTGTGCTTGTCCTCCCAGGAGATTTACAGGAACTTGCGGAGGCATCATTGGTGGTATTTCTCCAGCAATTTGAGGTGTCTACTGTACATGGTCCACGTCTCTGAGCTGTACAGGAGAGCGGGTATCACTACAGCACTGTAGACCATAAGCTTAGTGCCAGATCTGAGGGCCTGATCTTCGAACACTCTCTTCCTCAGGTGGCTGAAGGCTGCGCTGGCGCACTGGAGGCGGTGTTGAATCTCATCATCGATGTCTGCCCTTGCTGATAATAGGCTCCCGAGATATGGAAGGTGATTTCAATTCAATCAGAAATATCTCACTAAGAACCACCAGTTGAAATGCAATGAATGTTGTTATGGAGTCAAAAATAGTAGCCATTTTTCACAAAGTAAAATCCCACCAACAGTGATGAGATCAATGACTATTAAACCTCTGTTTTGTGGTGTTTAAGGGAAGAATATTGGCTAGGAGATGGGAGTACCCCCGGATCTTCTTTGAACAGTGCCATGGGTTCTTGAATGTCTATCTGAACCATTAGAATATGTAGATCAAACCTTGATTTAACATTTCATCCAACGGATGGTAACGCTTGACAATGCAGCATTTTATCAATGCTGTATTGAGTGTCAGCCTAAATTATGTATTTAACCATGGAGTGATTTCTGAATCCAGAACCTTCTGATTCAGACACTGGAGCTCTCCCAATTGAGCCAAACTGACTCAGAAAGTAGCATGTATGTTTTCTGTAAGGATCAAGTAATCTCCTCCATTACCATTTTGCCCACACCATGTACTATTTCCAAGATACAGGGCACACGGACAACATGATGCCAGGCCTAAGAACATAAGAACATAAGAATTAGGAGCAGGAGTAGGCCATTCGCCCCCTTGAGCCTGCTCCGCCATTCAATGAGATCATGGCTGATTTTCTACCACACTTTCCTGCACTATCCTCATATCCCTTGATTCCCTTCAAATCGAAAAATCTATCGATCTCTGTCTTGAATATATTCAGAGACTGAGCATCCACAGCCCTCTGGGGTAGAGAATTCCAAAGATTCACCACCCCCTGAGTGAAGAAGTTTCTCCTCATCTCAGTCCTAAATGGCCGACCCCTTATTCTGAGACTGTGACCCCTGGTTTTAGACTCCCCAGCCTGGGGAAACATCCTCCCTGCATCTACCATGTCAAGCCCTGTAAGAATGTTGTATGTTTCAATGAGATTATCTCTCATTCTTGTAAACTCTAGCAAATATAGGCCTAATCTACTCAATCTCTCCTCATAGGACAATCCCCCCATCCCAGGAATCAGTCTGGCGAAGCTTCAGTGCACTCCCTCAATGGCAAGTATATCCTTCCTTAGGTAAGGAGACCAGAACTGCAGACAATACTCCAGGTACGGTCTCACCAGGGCCCTATATAATTGCAGTAAGATGTCTTTACTCTTATACTCAAAACCTCTGTAATAAAGGCTAACATACTATTTGCTTTCTTAATTGACTGCTGCATCTTCTTGTTAACCTGTGCCAGTATATCTCTGAAACCAGCCATCAGGAACTGTGAAGGTACCTGAAAATTCTTCCTGTCTCCCTAAATAGAAGTCTTTGGCCTTCAGTTTGATTCTCTCATAGCAATGCAAGCTGAATTGCTTCCCAATTATAGTGGACTCAGGCCCTACCTGAAACATTGGTTCAAGAAAATGCTGTACCATTGGGGCACCTTGCCAGTATTCTTTTCAATTGCCAGTGGAAAATCTGTGCTATTCTTCCCCAAGAGGAAAAGTATTTATTACTTGGGGGAAGGATTTATTACTTGAGAGGCCAGCCAGAAATTTCTCAATTGCAAACCCAATACTAAATCTAATTTTTGAAATTGAAATGCATTTATTTTTAGATATGTATTTGCCTTACTGCATTAATGTTATTAGTTACGAAGGTTAAAAAAGGTCTTCAATTAATTTTCACTATCAGCAAAGCAAATACCAGAATTCAAGCCATGATCCTGTCCACTGTCTAGTTTTTCACTTTGCAAAGGCTCTTCCTTTCCCCCTGTGTATTAGCTTTCCAGAATTACAAACATCTTTTGAACCGGTGTAACTTTTATTTTTAAAAGTCTCCAAGATTAGATTTTTTACTTATTTGCTATTAAAAGGAAGGGAAGGATTGCGTTTACTGTAAAACTGAATGGTACATCAGCAGAGAAAATTGATGAATTAGTTGCATTCAACTGATGAGCTCCTGACCTGACATCAGCTGGAACAAGGGATCACGTCTTCTATCTTATGAAGTGCGTTACTTGCCAGATGTTCTAGTTGAAAAAGCTAATCCCACAGTAAAAATCCCATATTGGCTGCTGGATGGCAAGTTAGCACAGAGTGTCACCCTCTGGTTTACCCACATGATTCCAGTGATCACAATTAATAAAACTACAGTTCATTTGGGAGACCAAAGACATATACACTCTTGGATGCATTCAGTCCCTTTGATATTAAATTGTTCTGTCAGTGTAAAGGACATTTTAATCAGCAGGGGCAAGAATTCTTTTGACGTGCACAAATTAATTAGCGGTGGATAAAATGGAAATATTATTACTTTTTTTTTAGATGCCGGACAATCGCAGTAAAAAGATATCTACTAAAATTGACAAATTTCCCTGTCTCAAATATTTGGTGGTCTTGCCATAAACTGGAGGAGCAACCCGAAGAGTACTATATCTGGAATGCAATAGCTGGGGTCTTGGCAGACATCCCAGGCGTCCTGAGAAACAAATACATAACTGGTGAAATTGGACTGCACTGGGGCTGCTTTGTGTGATCAATCATTCAGTTCACATCATCATTTTCAAATGAACTATTTTTGTTCTTATATAAAACCTGTAGATCATACACTTGGGTGAATTTGTAACATGCTATCGGCTTTTGACCATTTAAACGACTCACAATGACATTCAAAATAGAACATTTTGCTTTTTCCAATTATATACATTTGGTATTTGTTTACAATGTGCCCTTGAGAGTCTATATTAAGAGAGAGCATCAATAAACCTAAAGATTGAATTAATCAAATACATTTATCTCTGTAGCTTTAATTGTACATTGTGATATGTATAGCTAGCAGTAACAATAATTATTTTTCACAACACAGGTAACTTTTGCTGGTTATCATCACTATAACTAGATTAGGGTGATCAAATAAAGTGGCTTTCAATATATTACATGGATTGCAAGGCTATTCACAGATGATACTGGACCTCAGAATCATCGGGCTCAATTTTCCTCAGTTATCTGCACCATCTTTTTGGCGTGTGCTGCATTTTTTGGCGTAAATTAAAATATCCAAGTTTCCCCAAAGTTTCTGCGCTAGCGTAATTCAGTTAGTAACAAGTTTTTAGGTCAGTATTTTTTTGCATCATAGCCTGGTGTCTGCGCCAGTTTTTCACATTTAAGCAAGTTTGGCCAACTTATATTTAGCCTAGGACGACGTATATGATCACTCCAAAAAAACCTTCTGGGCACTTCAGAAAAACCAGCGCAGCTTAAAAAATTGGCGCAGACGACACCATTGATCTTCGGCGAAGTTTTGGAGGGAGTCAAGAAGGCAGAGAATATGCATCATGAAACTAAATTTTTTCAAAGTCAAAAGGGAGAAAATTGAATTCTTTAATTTTTGATTTTTTTCAAAGTACCATGCCACTACAGAATGTCTCTTCACCGGGCTCGAGGGTCAGAGCGTCGGCCGGCAGAATTGCTCCCTCGCCTGGGCACAAGGGCTCGGCTTCAAAAGAAGCCTGGTGGGGGGTGGGGGGCTGGACGCCCAGCTGAAGGGATGAGAGCCCTTAGGCTATACAGCAGCTTCAAAAGAAGACAGGGTGGGGGGGGCAGGGGTGGACGCCGAGCCCCTGTGTCCGGGCGAGAGGACAATTCTGCCGGCCGACCCTCAAGCCCGGTGAGGAGACGTTCGGTGGTGGGGTGGTACTTTGAAAAGAATCAAAAATTAGAGAATTGCATTAGACTTTGTTTCTTTATTGAATGACTAGCTTTCCGTTCTAAGTAAGCCTATTGCGCATGCACAGACCATGGTGTGGTCCATACTAAGGTGTAAATCTTGGGGAGAGAGAGAGGAAAGAAGATGTGTGATGCTTTTTCCTGCTGTTTTGAGCTTCTTGCAAAGCTACAATTAAATTATGGGGGCAATATTGATAATGCCATACCTCGTGCAAGCCTTCTGCATGATTGTGCTGTGGAGGTGAAGATTGATTAGACATCATCACATGAGGAACCTCGGAGCCCGTAGGATGATGGGCAGGAGGCCTTATCCACATCAGGTATATCGAGATAGGCATTCATACCTGCACCTGTGTGAGGCAGACTGTGTGAGAAGGCTGCGTTTCTGCTAATAAGTTATAACCGAGATCTGTGAATTAATAAAAGCAGACCTGCAACCTAGAAGTGTCAGGAGGACTGCTTTGTCAGTTGAAGTAAAGGTTACAACTGCACTTTCATTCTATGCATCTGGATCATTCCAGGTTCTCAACATGCAACACATATCTGCATTCGGCAGGTGACTACTGCACTATATGCCCGGAGGAATGATTACATAAAGTTCTCCATGGCCGCCCAGGCAATGTGTGAACGGGCTGTGGGCTTCTCCAGGATTGCTGGCTTCCCAAAGGTACAGGGCTGCATTGATTGTATTCAAATCGCCTTGCAAGCACCTTTGGAGGATTCCGAGATGTACAGGAACAGAAAAGGTTTCCACTTCGTGAATGTGCAGCTCGTGTGTGACAACATGCATCGCATCATGTCAGTTGATGCGAGATACCCTGGGAGCACCCATGATGCATTCACCTTACGCGAGAGCACTATATTTGCCATTTTTCAGCAGCAGCCAGAAAGGGCAGAGCTGGCTACTGGGAGACAAAGAGTACGGCCTCGCCACCTGGCTCATGACAGCCCTAGGCTGTAGGGTGTTTGTTTTGTTCACTCTACTCTGATTCTTACACCTCGGAACTTAGAGTGGGAAAGGACAACACATGGCACAAAATTTTAGGCTTAACACCGTGTTCATTTTATTACGCAACAAAAAAAAAATGACTAAAAACTACAGGACTAGACTGCCAAGAGAAACTGACCTAAGACATACAATCACCGGCCCTGGCTGTAGCCATTGTAGGTTCGTGGTTCTTCTTCTGGACGTTAACTGCAGCTTCTGTTCCTTTCCTTCCATGCCTGCTTGCTGTTGCTTCTCCTGTTCATCCTCCTGCTTCTGTTTTGTTGTGTTCTCTGTTTGCTGTTCCTTTATCCTGTGTTCGTATATTTATATCCAGGTTTTGAATAAGTTTCCCACTGTGACGAAATTCTATTATTGATCCGTTTGGTGATGAGGTTGAATGGCTCCTAATTTGCATGCAGAATTGAGAATGCAAAAGATATTTCCATATGCTCAATGCTGTTAGCCCAAAAATTTGTATCTTGTGGGGGGTCCTTTGTTGTTACAGATTCAATGTCTCCATCAAGTTCAGGGCTTCACGTAACATTCCAGTGTTGTT
Organism: Pristiophorus japonicus; assembly: GCF_044704955.1. NCBI lineage: Eukaryota > Metazoa > Chordata > Chondrichthyes > Pristiophoridae > Pristiophorus > Pristiophorus japonicus. The sequence goes on along the minus strand of NC_091985.1, from coordinate 40,274,552 downwards.
ATGCATAAAGTCAGTTCTGGTTCCTGACCACAGAATGTCCTTAATTATACAGTTTAATTCCAAAGCTTGTATCAATCAATTGTTAGTTCATGGTCTGTGTTTTTTCTGAAGATTAGTAACCTTACAAGGCATAACCCGGACAGAAGCTGACCGGGAATAAAACATGTCGCACATTGCGACACGCAGCATAATAGAGAGGACCATTGGCATCTTGAAACAGCATTTCCGATGCCTGGGCCATTCCGGAGGCTGCTTGCAATACTCCCCTGAGATTGTCGGTCAGTTCACTGTTGCGTGCTGCATGCTGCATAACTTAGCCATCATGAGGCAGCAGCAGGTACTAGTAGAAGACCCACCTGAGGTGAGAGTGGCTAATGATGATGAGAAGATGATGACAAGGAGGATGAGGAAGACAAGGAAGCCATGCAACTAGCTGAATCCACAGCACGACGGCATAGGAGGGCAGGCCGTCATGCCCCTTTAACGATTGGTCGAGCCTTGCAATTGCAGCTCATCCATGAATGCTTTGCTGCCTGAAGGCGGAACTATTCCAAATGGACCATGTTTACTGTTTGGATATGTTTCATGTAAATATAAAACGGGGAAGGTGGCTCAACCGTGGCTAACAAGGGAAATTAGGAATCGTGTTAAATCCAAGGAAGAGGCATATAAATTGGCCAGAAAAAGCAGCAAACCCGAGGACTGGGAGAAATTTAGAATTCAGCAGAGGAGGACAAAGGGTTTAATTAGGAGGGGGAAAATAGAGTATGAGAGTAAGCTTGCTGGGAACATAAAAACTGACTGCAAAAGTTTCTATAGATATAGGAAGAGAAAACGATTAGTGAAGAGAAATGTAGGTCCCTTGCAGTCAGAATCAGGTGAATTTATGATGGGGACCAAAGAAATGGCAGATCAATTGAACAAATACTTTGATTCTGTCTTCATGAAGGAAGACATAAATAACCTTCCGGAAATACTAGGGGACCGAGGGTCTAGGGAGAAGGAGGAACTGGAGGAAATCAGCAAATTGTGTCAGGGAAATTGATGGGATTGAAGGCCGATAAATTGCCAGGGCCTGATAGTCTGCATCCCAGAGTACTTAAGGAAACATAGAAACATAGAAAATAGGTGCAGGAGTAGGCCATTCGGCCCTTCGAGCCTGCACCGCCATTCAATAAGATCATGGCTGATCATTCATCTTAGTACCCCTTTCCTGCTTTCTCTCCATACCCCTTGATCCCTTTAGCCATAAGGGCCGTATCTAACTTCCTCTTGAATATATCCATTGAACTGGCATCAAAGATTCTCTGCGGCAGGGAATTCCACAGGTTAACAACTCTCTGCGTGAAGAAGTTTCTCCTCATCTCAGTCCTAAATGGCTTACCCCTTATCCTAAGACTGTGACCCCTGGTTCTGGACTTCCCCAACATCGGGAACATTCTTCCCGCATCTAACCTGCCCCGTTCCGTCAGAATCTTATACGTTTCTATGAGATCCCCTCTCATCCTTCTAAACTCCAGCATATAAAGGCCCAGTCGATCCAGTCTCTCCTCATATGTCAGTCCAGCCATCTCTGGAATCAGTCTGGTGAACCTTCGCTGCACTCCCTCTATAGCAAGAACGTCCTTCCTCAGATTAGGAGACCAAAACTGAACACAATATTCCAGGTGAGGCTTCACCAAGGCCCTGTACAATTGCAGTAAGACCTCCCTGCTCCTATACTCAAATCCCCTAGCTATGAAGGCCAACATGCCATTTGCCTTCTTCACCGCCTGCTGCACCTGCATGCCAACTTTCAATGACTGATGAACCATGACACCCAGGTTTCGTTGCACCTCCCCTTTTCCTAATCTGCTGCCATTCAGATAATATTCTGCCTTTGTGTTTTTGCCACCAAAGTGGATAACCTCACATTTATCCGCATTATACTGCATCTGCCATGCATTTGCCCATTCACCTAACCTGTCCAAATCACCCTGCAGCTCCTTAGCATCCTCCTCGCAGCTCACACCGCCACCCAATTTAATGTCATCTGCAAACTTGGAGATGTTACACTCAATTCCTTCATTCAAATCATTAATATATATTGTAAAGAGCTGGGGTCCCAGCACTGATCCCTGTGGCACTCCACTAGTCACTGCCTCCCATTCCGAAAAGGACCCATTTATCCCGACTCTCTGCTTCCTGTCTGCCAACCAGTTCTCTATCCACGCCAGTACATTACCCCCAATACCATGTGCTTTGATTTTGCACACTAATCTCTTATGTGGGACCTTGTCAAAGGCCTTTTGAAAGTCCAAATACACCACATCCACTGGTTCTCCCTTGTCCACTCTACTAGTTACATCATCAAATCATTTCAGAAGATTTGTCAAGCATGATTTCCCTTTCATAAATCCATGCTGACTTGGACCAATCCTGTTACTGCTCTGCAAATGTGCTGCTATTTCATCCTTAATAATTGATTCCAACATTTTCCCCACGACTGATGTCAGGCTAACAGGTCTATAATTACCTGTTTTCTCTCTCCCTCCTTTTTTTAAAAGTGGTGTTACATTAGCTACCCTCCAGTCCAAAGGAACTGCTCCAGAGTCGATAGACTGTTGGAAAATGATCACCAATGCAACACTGGGGATAACTCCCCATATCATCTTTGACATCATGCCATGGAATCTTTTATGTCCACTTGAGAGAGCAGACGGGCCTACGTTCAACAGTCTCATCCAAATGACGGCATTTCCGACAGTGCAGCACTCCCTCAGTACTGCACTGGAGTGTCAGTGTAGACTTTTGTGCTCAAGTCTCTGGAGTGGAACTTGAACAGAGAACCTTCTGATTCAGAGGCGAGAGTGCTACACACTGAGCCATGCCTGACACAAACATGGAAAACTGTGCTTCACAGCATGAAATCATGTATTGCTGATGCCACAGTGGACAGTACTCACTATATTGAAGTTGGTGGCAACTTTTTATACAGCACCCTTAATGAAAAAAGGTCTGAATTTCAGACATGGTATACTTGGCTATATACAATATAGCAGGGAAGTCTTATTGCAGTTGTACAGGGTCTTGGTGAGGCCACACCTTGAATATTGTGTACAGTTTTGGTCTCCTAATCTGAGGAAGGACATCCTTGCTATTGAGGGAGTGCAGCGAAGGTTCACCAGACTGACTCCCGGGATGGCGGGACTGACATATAAAGAAAGACTGGATTGACTAGGCTTATATTCATTGGAATTTAGAAGAATGAGAGGGGATCTCATAGAAACATAAAATTCTGACGGGATTGGACAGGTTAGATGCAGGGAGAATGTTCCCGATGTTGGGGAAGTCCAAAACCAGGGGTCACAGTCTAAGGATAAGGGGTAAGCCATTTAGGACCGAGATGAGGAGAAACTTCTTCACTCAGAGAATTGTGAACCTGTGGAATTCTCTACCACAGAAACTTGTTGAGGCCAATTCGTTAGATATATTCAAAAGGGAGTGAGATGTGGCCCTTACGGCTAAAGGGATCAAGGGGTATGGAGAGAAAGCAGGAATGAGGTACTGAAGTTGCTTGATCAGCCATGATTATATTGAATGGTGGTGCAGGCTCGAAGGGCCAAATGGCCTACTCCTGCACCCATTTTCTATGTTTCTATGTTTCCGTAATGTTGTGTTGTGTTAATGGAACAAATAATGGAAATGTTTCTTCTTTACTTCAAAAAGTTGTGTTAACAATGGAACAAATAATGGAAATGATTCTTCTTTAGTTCAAACAGTTGTGTTAATAATGGAACAGATAATGGAAATGATTCAGTTATAATTTAAAATAAATTTTATTCAAAAGTTTAAGACATGTTTGTACTTAACTTAACTTGAATAAAAATATTCTTGTATCAAACTTTAAAGTTTTCAGTTAAGATCACTTACAAACTATAAGATCACTTAAAAACTTTAAGATCACTTACAAACTTTTAAACTTGTAAATTTACATCACTTACAAAAAACTTTTAACTTGAGAACAGTTACAACAGTAACAACAACAACAGTAACAACAACAACCGCAGCAAACAAAGGCTGCACCCATCTCTCCTCCACCTTATTCTAAGACCGCCCACTACGCTTGGTCTTGGTGACTCCACCCCTGCCGGCAGGTGGTGGCATAGCGTTTCTCAGGTTGGTACCAAGCTTAATCTTTCAAACATCTCGGGTAATGCGCACTTCTTGATGGGGGCCGTGGGCAGACGGTAATGTGGAAGGCCCGGCTTGAGCCTCTTCAGAGGCTGGTCTGGGGATTGAAGTGGGAGTGGCAGTTGATTCCGTCAATGGCTGTGGGGTCTGGGCGTGTTCCCTTATTGCAGCAGCTACCTCTGACATTCCCTCCCTCGTGTGCCCCGCAGTGACTCAACTGTCTGCAACATTCTCTCCCTCGTGTTCAGTGACAGCGCATCAGCTACCTGTGACATTCCCTCCCTAATGTGCCCGGACCATGTTCCCATTTTTTGCGATAGTGTTGTTACTTCTCCCTACAGTCCCGATACCTCATCACCCACCCCATTGATGGTGTCCAGGAGTGATGGACTCATTGCCATCATCTGAACCACATCTGTTACATTCTGCACCTCAGGAGAGCTCTCCTGCCCCTCCTCACCCTGGGTGTGACTCGCTGCATCCCATTGGGACCCGCAGCCTTGGAAGGTAGGGCCCTGGGTGTGCCTCGTTGCACCCCACTGCAGCTTTGGACTGTGTGAAACCATGGAATGTCCCAACATTCGTACAACTCAGGAAAAGGGGTTGCCACCTCAATGGGCGGCACCAGCACCTCCTCCAGAGTAAGTACAACAGTGGGGGCTTCATCCTCCCCCTTTCCCATCTCCCTGCCTCCCCCCCTCTCCCTCACCCTCCTCCTCCCCCTCACCCCCATGCTCTTGGTCTAGAAGGTGGGATTGGAAGATGTTCTCCTCTTCTACATCAGCATCAGCCTCGTCCGGTTTGGCCTCAAATTCTGCAAAATATGACAGAACAGACAAATGGTAAGCAGCAGAGGAGCTGGCAGGGTGGGTGGCATGAGTAGGCTCACACAGCGCAGGCAACAGGCTCATTTGAAGGAGCATGATGAATGATAGCACATTGCATCAACCGGAGCGTAGCTGACGGAGACAGTCCCATGAACCAAAGCATGGCTAGCCCGCGCAGTACTTAACATTTAGGAAAGCCAGACTGTGGAATTTGCAGGATTTGCTCACTCCCTCGAGTGTGGGCCCAGCTTGTGCAGTGTTGGTTGCATTTCTCCAGGCAGGACCCATCAAAGCAGCGACCCTCTCTTCCAAGGGTGTCAGTGGGTGCAAATTTGTCAGGCCTCCTCCTGTTCGAGTTCTCTCTTTTGTTGTGTGCCAACTTCCTTTGCAAAGATGAAAATATAACTTTTTAGAGAGGGTGTCTTTCTGCTGGGTGGGACATATACAGATGGTCACATTTACAATTGCAATTCCAGTGAATAAATGAAAATATTACTTACACGAACTACTTGACCAAGGTCCTGCCATTTCTTTTTGCACTGGCCTCCAAACCTTGGAGTGGTCACCATTGCACAGTAATCTTTGTAAGTTGATTCCAGCGTTTCTTCATTTCTTTTATGTGACCTCTGCTGGTGTCCAGCTCAAGCCATCTGGCCTCAATTACAGTAACTAGGGCCTCCACTTCATCCTGTGATAAATTCTTGGTCCTTGAGCCGCATTGCATATTGCACCTCCGATTTTTCCACTGAGAATTAAAGTTCTCACACACAACTGGCTCTTGAAAAATGGCCGAATGCAGACCGGGAGCTGTACTGGGCACACGCACCCATAGCAATCATGTAAAAAAACATCATTTTTTTTCTGCGCATGTGCAAGAAGTGGGGGGAGGGCGGGCATCGTTTTTTTGGCGTGGATATTAGGCTCCACCTTCCGAAGCTAAAGGACAGGCTGCACCTCGCCAATTAAAAAAATTAGAATGGGGAAACTTTCAAGTTTTTTTTTTGAGTAGTTGGGCCCCCAAAAAACGGGAGTAACTCTTGAAATACGCCAAAAAAATGGCATTGGGGAAAATTGAGCCCATGGAAATGTAACAATTTCTAAGATTGGATATCTGTACTTTGACTGACATCCTGTATTAACAATTCTAGGCACCTGAGACAGCAGTATGTGCACACAATAATGCAATTAGGCTTAAATTGGCTGAACTGAGGATAGCATAAAGGCTTAAGATACGGCACTGAAAGGAAACTGAGCTCCTTTCAGTTAAAAGGAAAGGGTATTACCCTGTAAGGGAACAAAGAGTAGAAATGATGATATTGAAAGGAGCTGTTTGAGCAGAAAGAACAATTCAAATGAGTTATGAGGTCATGAGATAGTTTTGTTTTTGATTGTTCCAAAAAGACCTCAATCACGAATGGATAATAAATTTCAACTATTTAATCTTTATTTCAAGAAATGCTGGTCCCAGTCTATATTACAACACAGGCGTTCAAATTTGTGTTTACTTCCATTGAATTTCTCAACAGATTTCCATAGGCTTTGTAGAATTACTATTTTATCTATCTAGACAAAACAACTCAATAAAAAGTAATTTAAAACTACAATGTACCCTTGCAATTTCTATAATAAAAATGTATTGTTCTTATTTATCTTGTTTTCTCCATCTTGAAGTAATTATTTGATTAATGTACATTTGACTTTCTTCTCTCTTAAAATTGTTTCAATGTCATTTGACCTTAAGGAACATGAATATTACTTGGCAATCATTCGGCATTATTTCCAGATTATTCTACTTGCTGATTTACAAAGTGAACAATGGTTCCAGTCCATTTCTTTCTCTATTGAGATGCCCAGAACATCTTTCGAGAATGCCAGCTTTTAATCTACCCAAGATGTCAGTTCAAAGAACAGTACAAGAACTGGCAGTACAGAGATGGGCTTTATGTGCACTGTTCGAACAAGCAACTGGAAGAATTAAATTTAATCATGGCAAGACATTACAGGCAGTTCAAGGAAGGGTTGAGGGGTGAAAGTGGTTCCATCGAAAAGTTCTAAAGGACTTATTGGTAAACCTCATCCTAAAAACGCTACCCTTCATTCCAATCAAGCTGATGTGTATCAGCAACAGACAATATTTTCATAACAGAATGGTCAGTGAGTATTGGGAGACTGAACAATAATCCCTTGGTAATGCCACGTGCTCAGGAGACAAGATGAGAAAATGGGTTGGGACTTCCTGGTGTCAAAAGTTGAATATTTTGCAGTATCAAAAGCTTTGCAAGTTTGTTATTGAAGTTATATCACAGGTGGTCTTACAAACATTGGTGCCAAAATTCCTCGGACAGTCTGGCAGGTGTCCATCGGAATAGCCATAAACTCCACCGGGACCTGGAGACACTTGAGTTTCCTGTGGGCTTGTTTAAAGGCACACAGCCTCAATAAAGGCTTCTGATGTGGAGAGGGTGAGATCTAGGGCTGGGGCTCCCTTCACTGAGCGTTCTGTACTGTTCAGCCTTCCAGGGACCTGGCATAAGTTTGGCGGTCAGAATACCAAATGAGAGGTCTAATGCCCTCTTGAAGGGTGACAGTGGTTTCCACCTGGGAGGGTGTAGGGGTGGGGGTGGGGGCAGGGGGATGTCTAGGCCAGAATTGTGGCCTGGATACCCCAAAGGGGAGGTAAGGAAGACAGTTTGCAAAATGTTTTGAGCAGACAGGCTTAATTCTGTTAAGCATTAAAACGTCAAGAGCAGGTGCCTGAGATGCACCCTTAGTGATGCAGGTGCTTGGCAAGCCCATGTGAGCTGCGTGAGCTCCCACTGACCCTACACATTCCAATGAGTGCATTGCCGGAGACCATAAGTTGTGCAAACCTGTCACAATTGCCAGGATAGCACCAGTGCCCAATTTTGGTGCTTTTTGTTTTGGTTGGACTGTGGATGCTTTTGTCTGCTGAGACCCAAACGCATACATGATGTAATATTATATACATCGTTAGGTCTGACTGGTTAGTGAAGCCCCTTGTTCTAAAGCTGAATCATACAGTACTAGAAGTTTTCTGTGAGAGCTCTTCCTCTGGCTCAGTGGATAAATGCACTTTGAGCAATGCTCCCCCTCAGCTCCGCACGCACGCACGGCCTTGCAGCAATTAGGAAGGTACCGTGCAGGCCGCTCACAAGCTGTTCTCTCGAAGACACCGCGCATGCTCAGCCGCGCAGCAAGCTTAAAGGAGCACGAGAAAGCTTTTTAGAGGGAACATCGACTATGAGGTATATTATTCTGCCAGACAGACCGTGAGTGCATTACAATTGGCCTTAGCCCCGGATAATGGAGGAGGAAAATAAGCCAGAATTCCATATCCTGGTCGCTATCTATTGGCTCCTCCTGGATAGTATGCAGATGTGTGGACATTAAAGAATAACAATTGTTAGTAGCTGTTTACTCCCCATGGTTGATCAGCCCAACAGAGCTCATTATCCAGACTTACAGGATTACATAGGATATACGGCACAGAAATAGGCTCTCTATTCCCTTCTCCCTCATATGCTTGTCTAGCCTCCCCTTAAATGCATCTATACTCTTCACTTCAACCACTCCCACTCCCTGTAGCAGCGAGTTTCACACTCTTACCACTCTTTGGGCTCAAAATTGGCCAGGAGTTGCTCTGTTTTTTTTGGAGCAACTTGATTTTTCTGGAGTATCTTAAAAATCCCCATTTTGCACATTCAATTTGCACCAGTGTAAGTGAGCTAGTTAGGATTTTTTTTAGTTTAATTTAGGTTTTTTCAGAAGGGAGCCACCTACACCCGTTTTGATCATTTCGGCCACTTTGGGCAGCTCAGGCCAGTGTATGTGGCCACTTGTGGCCGCATAGAAAACCCTTGCGGAGAGTTAAGAAATCAGCGCAGGTAGGTACATCGGAGGCCAGCAGAACTTAATGACTTGACTAAAGAATGTGAATAGGATCAAACAGCTATACAGGACATCATATGACAAACTTCGCAAAGTTTATTTTTCTACATAACAGAAGCATTCATGGAAGCTAAAAGTATAAAAATAAAAGTAAAGAGACAAAACATATTTATATAATCTTTTCAAAATATCTAAATAAAAAATAGAAGTATCTCCTGCTCGTAATTCTTATTTTCTTATCTTCTCCCAGCCATCTAAGCTCACCCACCATCAGCCCTCTCCTTACAAACAACCCTACCTCCCGGGGTCGGGGATCAGACCCTCTAGGATCAGAACAGCACCTGGGATCAGAGATCGGACACAACTGGGGATCAGATTTTCCCTAGAGGTCAGGATTGGACCGCCGACGGGATCGGAACCCCCTACCCCCATAGGGTCAGTGATCGAACCCACTCTGCGGTTCGGAATTCCTCCCCATCCCGGGGATCAAAACTCTCCCCCCACCGCCGGGGATCAAAACTCCCCCCCCCCCCCCACCCCGGGATCAAATCTCCCCTCCCCCATCCCCCTCCCCAGTGATCAAAACGCTCCCTCCCCCAATCAAAACTCCCCCCCGCTCCGGAGATCAACCCCCCCCCCCAAACCCCCGGATCAAAACTACCTCCCCCCGGATCAAAACTCCTCCTTGGGCCCCGCACCAATCTGCTTGTTGTGGCTTTCTAGCCCGGGAAGGCAGTGGGCTGGCCTGTGCGGGAGGCCACTCGGCCTGGGATAGGGGCGGGATGCATCGGGTCCCAAGCTGCAGCACGCACACAGAGGCTGGGGGCAGGAGCTACTGCGCATGCGCGCACACTCCAACGCGCATGTGGAGAACTGCCGGCACTGTTTCTGGCACAGGGTTCTAGCTCCGCCTCCCAATCGACTGGCCACGCCGCACCAAGCCCCGGGAGTGGCAACACAGCGGCCAGAATCGGGGGACATTTTATTGGCGCCCTTTCCAGCCCACAAAGTCAGCACATCTCTGGTGAGTGCACCGACAAAAGGGCTGGGCCAATTTTGAGCCCTTTGTGTAAAGAAGTTTCTTCTGAATTCCCTATCGGATTTCTTGCTGACTATCTTATATTGATGGCCTCTAGTTATGCTCTTTCCCACAAGTTGAAACATTCTCTCTGTATCCACTCTATCAAAACCTTTCATAATTTTAAAGACCTCTATTTGGTCACTCCTCTGCCTTCTTTTTTCATCCTTTCCTGATATGTATACCCTCGCATTTCTTGTATCATCCTTGTAAATCCTCTCTGCACCCTCGCCAGTGTCTCTATATCTTTTTTATAATATGGTGACCAGAGCTGTAAACGATACTCTAAGTGCGGCCTAGCCAAGGGTCGATACAGGATTAGCATAACTTCAAGTCGTATGTGAAGAATGGCTAACTGGTTTAAGAGAGCTGCTGGCAACTATGGTACTGCACTCCAGCATCAGTCATTGAATTCAGGAGAGACAAGGAGAGGAACATTAAATTAATTTGGCTGTCACAGGCAGATATTTGTAATTCTCATGCAAAAGCTATGCTACATTAAAGAAGGCAACTGTGTTTGTTCTGAACCTGAGCTTCATGCCATATTAAATAGGCTAACTTGATGATGCCTCCAGAGGCCCCATAAAGATAGAACTTCCAGAGTTGCAATGTGGATTCCGCCCACTAAGGGGCACAATGGACATGATCTTCACCACGTGGCAAATACAAAAGAAATGCAGGAAACAGCACCAACCCTTGTAAATAGCCTTCTTTGACCTCACAAAGGCCTTCAACACTGTCAACCATAAGGGATTATGGAGCGTCCTCCTCCGATTCGGCTGCCCTCACAGGTTTGTCACCGTCCTCTTCCTGCGTCACGATGACATGCAAGCCATGACCCTGACCAACGGATCCACCACAGACCCAATCCACGTTCGGACCGGGGGCAAGCAAGGCTATGTTATCGCACCAATGCTCTTCTCGATCTTCCTTGCTGCAATGCTCCATCTCACCCTCAGCAAACTGGCGTGGAGCTAAATTACAGAACAAACGGGAATCTGTTCAACCTCCGCCGCCTTCAGGCCAGATCCAAGGTCATCCCATTCTCCAGCATTGAATTACAGTACGCAGACAACGCTTGCATCTGCGCACACTCGAAGGCCGAACTCCAAGTCACCGAGATGTATGAGAGCATGGGCCTTACACTAAACATCCGTAAGCCAAAAGTCCTCTACCAACCTGCCCCCGCCACACAGCACTGCCCCCCAGTTATCAAAATCCACAATGAGGCCTTGGACAACGTGGACCATTTTCCATACCTCAGGAGCCTACTGTCAACAAAGGCAGACATCGATGATGAGGTCCAACACCACCTTCAGTGTGCCAGTACAGCCTTCGGTTGCCTGAGGAAGAGAGTGCTTGAAGACCAGGACCTCAAACCTGGCACCCAGCTCATGGTCTACAGAACAGTAGTGATACCCGCCCCCTTATATGGCTCAGAGACAAGGACTATGTACAGCAGGCACCTCAAAACACTGGAGAAATACCAGCAACCCTGCCTCCGTAAGATCCTGCAAATCCATTGGCAGGATAGGCACACCAGTGTTCTTGCTCAGGCCAACATCCCCAGCATCGAAGCATTGACCACGCTTGATCAGCTCTTCTGGACGGGCCACATCGTCCGCATGCCTGACACGAGACTCCCAAAACAAGCGCTCTACTCGGAGCTTCGACATGACAAGCGAGCCCCAGGTGGGCAGAGGAAATGTTTCAAGGATACCCTCAAAGCCTCCTTGAAAAAGTGCAACATCCCCACCGTCACCTGGGATTCCCTGGCCCAAGACCGCTCAAAGTGGAGGAAAAGCCTCTGGGAAGGCGTTGAACACCTCGAGTCTCTTCGCCGAGAGCAAGCTGAAGGCAAACATCGACAGCGGAAGGAGCACATGGCAACCCAGGCACCCCACCCACCTGTTCCTTCGACCACCGTCTGCCCCACCTGTGACAGAGACAGTAGGTCCCACATCGGTCTCATCCGTCACCTGAGAACTCATTTTTAGTGTGGAAGCAAGTCATCCTCGACTCCGAGGGATTGGCTAAGAAGAGAAGAGATAGATCTTCACTGTTTCTTCAATACCCATAACACACATATGATAAAAGAGGAAAACAACCCCAGGGAAAATCTTGAGGTCCAACACACAGCACCAGCTTCTGGTTTGGGACTGTGAAAGTTGTTATAACAGTACAGCATTGCAAGAAAAGATAGTTTAGGGAATCTATGGAATTAAACTCAAGACAGGCAAAGTCTTCAACGAGCTGACGTGAGACGTGTTACTAGTTGAGACTAAGCAAATATTTGGTGGGATTTAAAAAAGGCCGAGGTCTGCTCCAGTATAAATGCTGGATGACACAGACTGGAGCTTGGAGTGAATTCAATCGAATCGCAGAGTGTACAAATTGAAGTTGTAGCTGCAAATTTCTGTCTCGAGTGCCTGGGCAGTAATAAGGGGCCATATGGCCTACTCCTGCTTCGAAATAGGAGCAGGAACAGGAGTAGGCCATACTGCCCCTCAAGCCTGCTCCACCATTCAATAAGATCATGGCCGATCTGATCATAGACTCAGCTCCACTTCCCTGCCCGCTCCCCATAACCCCTTATCCTATTATCATTTAAGAAACTGTCTATTTCTGTCTTAAATTTATTCTATGTACCAGCTTCTACAGCTCTCTAAGGCAGCGAATTCCACAGATTTACAACCCTCTGAAAGAAGAAATTTCTCATCTCAATTTTAATGGGTGGCCCCTTATTCTAAGATCATGCCCTCTAGTTCTAGTCTCCCCCATCAGTGAAAACATCCTCTCTGCATCCACCTTGTTAAGTCCCCTCATAATCTTATACGTTTCGATAAGATCACCTGAATTCCAATGAGTAGAGGCCCAAACTACTCAACCTTTCCTCATAAGTCAACCCCCTCATCCCCAGAATCAACCTAGTGAACCGTCTCTGAACTGCCTCTAAAGCATGTACAGGTGCAGCGCCTCGAATCCGGAATCCTCGGGACCGAGGCCATTCCGGATTTTGCTCTTTGCCGGATTTTGGAACGTCTTTCTGACGTCACGAATCCGGAAACACCCGAGCCCAGGTTTGGGTATTTCCAGATTTCGGAATGTTAGAAGGGAAGGCGGGGTGGTGTTGTAAATGTAGATTCTTTTCTCTCAATCTGGTTCAGTAAAATTACTGAGTCGAATACCTCTTGTGCTTTGAACAAAGCAGTCTTTATTTTACCGGCCGGCAAGACGTATCAGACAGGGGATATACATTCTCGATCGAGCGTACACACTCCCTACGGATAAGTGAAGTTACATCGTAAAGCGACAACAGTTATACATTCTCGGCAAAAGATAACAAAATAGGGCTAGAGTGACATCCTAGTTCAACCTATCTCTTTTGGTCCCTCTTTCCCTTTGTCCACTCATAAGCCGACCTAAGTATGGTCTGATTTTAAACAAAGACCTTCTGTTAATGTTTCAGGTTAATAACATGATTTAATAAGACCTTGAGGTTTTTCTGCAAGCTGTGGGTTTTGTTTCAATATGTGTTAGTGTTGTAACATTTCGCAGTCTCAAGTCCGAGATGTCATGGCTATTCCTCCATGAATTGTTTGTTAGCTTATACTGTCCCTATACAATTCCCACGTTCTCAACTTCAATGTCTCTATACATTTTAAACATTCACAGTGTTCGTCGGGGGTGGTTTTCGCCGGGCGGTGAGGTTGTCGGGGGTGGTGTTCGCCGGATGCTGAGGTCGTCAGAGGTGGAATTCGCCGGGCGATGAGGTCATCGACCGGAGTCCCGCAACCGTGGAGGTGTTTGGGCAGGGCCCCGCCACTGTGGAGGTGTTCTGGCGGGCCCTGCCGCCGGGGAAGAGTTCGTGCGGGCCCTGCCGCCAGAGAAGTGCTCGGGCGGGGCCCTGCCGCCGTGGAGGTGTTCGGGTGGAGCCCGCCGAAGAGCTGGTCAGGTGGCCCCATCGTGGAGGAGGTGTTCTACCACAGGCGGGTGACCTTTGCCAGTCTACTGCCCAGTGGAAAATTTACCCCACAGCTCCACCCACCTCCACAGCTGTTAAAGGGGAATAGTATATTCAAACGCTATGATTATTATTAATAATCCTAATATTATTACAGGAAATATTTAAGATTATGAGTGGAACAAACAAATACAGACACTAGATATCTTCAATGTCCACTCATCTAAATAGAAAGGTGTTCCCAGTGTTAAAAAAATACTGCAACAATGGAATGTATTCAAATCTGGTCTTGAAAGAAAATTAATTCTGCTCCGAAACTCACAAGTAAGTTAAAAATCTGTAGAGATATATTTACAGAGACTTTACTGAATCCTGTTGGGACTAACTGGGACTGAATTTTGCCTGTGGTGGCTGCATGAATTTCAGCAAAGAAAATAATCTCGCCCAGTTTACCTGGAGGAATGTCATATTTATGAGGATTTGTAGCTCAAATAGAGGTCAACTTTTAAAAAATAAATCAAAGGAAGTGGTTGCCTATGAATATAAATATTACAGTACGTGAGTAATGTCTCTTGTCAAACTGATGCAGCTTGTATTTGCAACCTTTTCCTTGAGTGATAAGACAAACACTTCTTGAAAGGTTAAGTTAACCAGTTTAATATTATCATGTGCAGAAGTGGCTCAATCTACATTTAAATTTTCAAAAGAATTTGAAATCCAATTGAATCCACTTTGACTTCAGTATGGTCATACATCATTGTAATTCTGATCATACTATTGCATCCCCTTCTGTTTGGAAATCCAGTCATGTTTGCAACGGTGATACAGTGGGTCAGTATAATGACTTCCCATCTTTGTGACCTTGGTTTAAATCTAGCCCAAACTGATGACATGGAGGTCTCTTCTCACTGCTAACATAGCAAGCCCTGTATAAAATTTACCAGGCTTGACCCAGCCTCTGGAGGTCTTGAGCCCACAGCATTAAGTTGTATTTAATGTGTGCCCGTTTGGCAATTTCACACGCAATATATTACACAAACTGCCTGGAATGGGAAATGGAAAGGTCAGGCCAGCGGAAAAGCAGCTCTCAGGTTGGAGCTGACACACAATTGGCAGAAATGTAATTTGGTGGCGGGTAGTGAGAGGCACCAAACCACAGAGAGGGGCAAGTGCAGGGTCAGTGTGGGGGAGTGGTTGGAGGCCAGAGGAGGATCGGGGCCAGAGTGAGGAGGCCAGAGGGTGATAAGGGCCGGATAGGGGGAGGTTGAAAGGCTGGAGTGGGAGGAATCGGAGGCCGGAGGGGGCAAATCGGAGATTGGAGGTCTTGTCCCGGGCGGGGGAGGGGTGTCAGAGACCTTGGAGGGCCAGATCAGAGGCCTCGGCGGAGATAGAAAGGGTTGGGTTGTCCAATCAATGGGGGTTGGTGAGGCAGCGACACTGGATCCAGCAGTCCTCGCCTCTCTTTAGCTGCCACTTCTCTGAGGCCTGGGAACCCCATCCAGCCAGAGTTAAATTTGAAATGGTGGATCACTATACGGCAAGATGCTTCAATGTAATATTTAATTGGTCAACCCACCTCCAGGGAATGGGTTGGCTGCCCACTCCCATCATGCCACCATTAAAACCAGAAGTGGGCAGGTTGGAGTCGGGATTCAGTTTTTTTAATGTTTATTCCTCCCACCCGACCCCAACTCACCCGGGTTTTGGGGTTAAAATTCCCCCCAATGTTGGGGAAACAAAGAGGAGCTCGATAAGCACAAATATTTATTAAATGAGGTATCTTGTAAGGTAGCAGCAATGCCATTTATTAATGCACCTGCTCGGCTGTCTTAAATTAGAATGCCTATATTTTAGTTGTGTTGTTTATTATAAAACCGATCCCCCCCGATGTTCATACTGATTGATTTAAAAGTAGTACCATAGCACCATGACAGTAATAGCCTCATTATACCCAGTATAGATTTATCCTTGGTGCTCATATAATGAAGCTTTTACTGCTTCACATACTTTCATCTCACTTATGTCAGTGAGATAATTAGTGCACAAAGAGAAGTTTTAAACATAGACTGGTTATGCTCCAGTGAATTGGGACAAATTTAACATTTTGGATGCATGACGAAGAAAAGGAGAAGAGATTTTAAAAGAGGTATTGCAGTCATTGCAGATGGGTGGTTGTTCATTTTCAATAGAGAGAAATGATAGTTGCCTACAGATTTCCTTACCTGCTTAAAGAACTTGCATCGTGCTGGTGTTCAACAGCATTTGCCAATGATTAATTTATTGCCGCTGTGTAAATTCTGCCTGTATTCTTTTTTCTCCCTCTCCACTCCCTTTTGGCTGGAGGTTTTTGGAACAGGCTGTTCAAGGTGGGTGCTGGTATCAGCTTGGAAAACAAGGCTGACTACAGTGATCAGGAATGG
This sequence comes from Pristiophorus japonicus, assembly GCF_044704955.1. Taxonomy (NCBI): domain Eukaryota; kingdom Metazoa; phylum Chordata; class Chondrichthyes; family Pristiophoridae; genus Pristiophorus; species Pristiophorus japonicus. The sequence continues at coordinate 40,258,181 of NC_091985.1, read as the reverse complement.
CCTGTGTGCATGCGTGTAATAACACAGTCCGTTACTCTGAGTGCAGTGATGGAGCATATTACAGGTTGGACCGCTCTGGTCTGGGACTCTCTGGTCCGGAAACATCCATGGTTCGGCATTAGTCCCGGTTTCCGGCACTTCCTGGCTCTCAGTTTTCTGTGCTGTGGAGCTGCTGCTTTGCGTGGGTGGCGTCCCGGTTTCCCGCACTTCCGCAAAGTCGGTAGTCCTGGCTCTCAGTGTTCAGTGAGGTAACCGGGCAAGGAAAGGGAAGGGCAGGTGGCTGACTGAGGCGCCGAGGGAGGGACCTGAGGGAGAGGAGGGTTTATAAAAAAAGAGCACCAAACCAGTGCGTCAATTAATAAATGTGGCTGGGAGATTTCTACACGGTTTTGCAGCCTGAGCCGGAGTATGGCGGAGGAATTCAGGAGCCTAGGTGCTGTCTACAGGTACTGGTAAGCCTAGGCTCGGCGTGAACTCCTGTGGTTTGGAAAATGTTCTGTTTCGGCACCGGTCAGGTCCCGAGGGTGCCGGACCACAGAGATCCAACCTGTACTCTGAAGATTGTGACGAAGAGGAAATTTGTGTTGTTTGGCTAAAGATATAAACCTATGAAAGATGATGCAGGGAGTCCGAGCTGGGTGAATGAAGTGTCCACAACTGCACTTAGAAGGATGTGCAAAAGATGTTCAATTTCATGCGAAGTGCCAATGTAAGCAATGAAGAAGATGGTCAATGCTGTAACATTGCTACATATGGGTATGACAAGCAATTATCTTTGATTGTGCTCAATGGCTATTCAAGGAGGTTTCAGATGTCTCTTGTGTTTGTCAGTATAGTTTCACAAAAGAGTCTTAACCAGAATTTGCCCACTAACATGCTGGAGTACAAAAGGGAAGCAAGTCGATATTTCAAACATCATGCTGCAGGCTACAAAAAGCGCACACATGAAGTGGCACTTAATAAGTATTATTCACAAATATCCTAAAGCGCTCGATGATTTGGAAATCTTAAAATATTCGCTCTCCTTTTCTAACTGAAGCTGGCAAGTTATTTGAATTTTTATTGTGCTTGGCCGAGAAAGACTGTTCCCTTGTCGCTGCAGAATGTCCTCTCATGGAATCTTTTGTTGTTTGTTTCTTTGCTGAAGAAGACAGTTCACCAGTTAATAGTGGGATATAAACCAGTAGTGGCGCATGGCATCTGAAAGCCCTTGTCTGCTGAGATGAGGCTATAAAAGGGATCATAGGCTGGGAAGTTGTACGTAGCCTAGGGGAGGCTGAAAGACGTGGAGACAACCACACTCCTGGTTTGTGCCAATGATTTTAATTTTAATCTTAAAAGCTGTGTTTGTACCCCATTCTGAAACAGCAAGCATTGTCATTGGAAGAACAATATGTAATGTAATGGTGACCTTCCGTCTTACTTTCCTCTCTTCACACCAAGTAGACGATCATTTGGAAGATCAACGAGAGAGATTGGGCTTTAGGCCCTGCCGATATCAGAGGATCTGAGAAGGGGCAAACAGCAAGTGGATGGACCACGGAGAAAGGTCGGTGCTGTTTTTTACCCAGGCACCCAAACAGGTCGACAGGGCTGGACCTCCTACTTGTTGTCTTTGGACTACAGCATTGGTTGGATTTCTGCCCGATTCCAGGTGCAGACCTCTGCAGAAGGGCAGGAGGGGTGGAGGGGGTGGGGGGGGAGCTGGTAGATAAAAGAGAGGGGACAATCTGCCCAGGTCTGTTCCCCATATCTAATAATTATCTCACTTTGAAATTTAAAAAAAATAAAGAAGCAAAAACCTACGATAAATGTATAGAAGAAAAAACGAAATAATAAAAAGAAATCTTGTCCAATGCAAGTTGAAGATCCATGTCCCAACTGTGAAACAATGAAGGAAATCTAGAATTAGATAGGCAGAATGGAGGTGAAATTGGTCTTCGGTGACAGCACCAAGCAGATGATCGTGAATCTTCAACCCATTTTACACCCCTCCTGATTCTCTTTTCTATTGAAGCCAATGGAAAAGAAAATTAGGCATTATGTAAAATGGACTGAAGATTTTGTGCTAACACTAAAGACCAATTTCACCCCCATTGTGCCCTAAACAGGAGGATGTACATGCTCTGATGTCCCCCTCTTTCTGGAGAGCAAAAGTGAGGTTTCAACCCTGCCCCCTTCATTCATACTATAATTTGATGATCTGCTGTATTTGTGTTGTTGCTACGGACTATCGACTAATCTAGGAAATATTCAACCTGGAACCTGAAACTTACAAGCAGCCATATTTGCCTGGATTGGCCATTGAGGCCACTGCCCCACAGGGAGTGCTTGAGCAGTGGTTTTAAAAACACAGGTCAAGTTAACCACAGCTCTATATTCACAACTAAACATCGCAAACATGCTCCTGACCACAGACTACGACCGGAATGTTTGACGCGGAGTCGGGTCGGGTGCGTGCGGGGGCCGTATAGCAGATCAGGAACACGGTGTTCTGCTCAGTGCGTTCCTCAGGGCAACTTCCACTTAATGGCCCCACTTAAAGCAGCCATGCGCATTTCCCGGCCCACTTAAATGCAGCGGGTCTGATGACGTCACTGATGACTCATTTCCAGTGCCGATATTTAAAGCAGCCTTGCAAACAACTCATTTGAAGGTTGCTGGAGAAGCGTGCAAGTGATATTCAAAGGGCTGAGTGCTGTTCTAAAGCAGCAATGGTGGATAAACAAAGGCAGAGGGCTGGGCCACAGTTTTCTGATGCATCCCTGCATACTCTGGTAGAGGCAGTGGAGCACGCAGGGAGATTCTCTTCCCTGCTGAAAGGCAAAGGAAACCACTAAAAGAGCCTGGCTGGATATAGCTAGTGAGGTCTGCAACAGGGATGTGGTGAGGAGGATGTGGATCCAGTGCAGGAAAAGATTCAATGATCTCATGAGGTCAGGAAAGGTAAGTGCAATGCCACACTCACTCTTATCCTGATGTGCCTGTCACGACATTCCCATCACTCTGTATTCCCAAGCCTACTCCTACACATCATTCCTTACACCAACCTACCTTGCAGGTCTACCCATCCCTCTCTGTCTAGGTAAATACTCACATCCCCATCTGACTAACCACCCCTGACACGCACCCTCATCCTATTGCAATCATAGCAAATAACACCACAGAAGGAGGCCATTTAGCATTGGCACCACTCGCTCATAGTCACCCACAAAAGATGCAACCCATGCATTCCTCACTCTCATTCCATCACTTTCACTCAAATTTCTTTTTTTTCTCTCCTTGCAGATGAAAAGAGCCCAGAACACATGGGAGAGACAGAGTGAGCCTCCAATCTTCACCCAACTAACACCAGCAGAAAAAGGGGGCTCTGGAGATCTCGGGAGTTGGCAAAATGTTGACAGTGGGAGGTGGAAAGAGGGGGGAATCCCAGCAACCTGGTAACAGAATTACATCTCATAAAGCCACATGGCATATAGCAGTCACTCATGTGGTGACTGCTGTCAGCGGACCAGACAGTGAAATGTGCATAATGGTAACGTTACCTATTCTTATTATAACACTTGTAATTCATCTCTTTACTCTCCTACAGGTCCATCAACTGCCCCACGGCAACCCCCTCCTCCCACCCCTGCCCCACGCTCCCACTGTCCAGCCGGAGGCGGAAAACGACTCCTCATAGGAACCTCCAGCCTCTAAGGGTGCAGTGTCCGCAGACCCAAGCACAGCCAGCACCAGCACAGGTGATGGCGATGATGTACTGTTACATGGTGAGGATGACCACCCTCTTGAAGCAGCAACTGTGCCGGTGTCATGAGCACATGCTAGCTCTGGACAAAAGATGGCAGATGCTCATAGACCTCCAACCAGGAGGAATATAAACTTAGACTTGGGTGTCCATCGCCCCACTGCTGTGGAGCAAGGAGCTCTCCACCTCCTTGCTAGCAAGCAAGTGCGGGTGGACCAGGATAAGGATGATGGTTAGAGGGGACATGGCTCAAAGTGATCCCACCTCTCCCCTGTTGCCTGCACATCAGCCAGAGCCCCAGATGCTTCCTCGGGTAGCAATGGCTGAGCCTGCCCCTGCACAGTCTCAGAGGGAGCAGACTGTGGTGAGGCCCTCACAGGCTCCGAAACCCAGAGGACGTCCGCCAAAAGTGTCTAGCCAGTCACAGCAGGGAAGTGAACAGCCTGCCTCTACCAAAGCCACGGAAGTTGCACCTCATAGAAGCATTTAGAAAAAGAAAAATTGAACAAAAGTAGATGCACACGGGTATGCACATATGAAAAAATGTTAGTGTTAAGTTTCAGTTATTTTATGACACACACAAATGTTTTAATTTGCACCATTTTTGCCTGCTACCTTGGAAGTGGCTTTATCACTTGGAGTGAATCATGATTTACTTAACCCCGACCAATGGGAGTTTGGGTGAGAGGAATGGCTTGTTCATTGCAGGGATTTTTAAGGTGTTGTGGGGTGGCAACATTGCAACAAGTTAAGTAAATGTGGCCATGACTGAGGCCATCCCGGGCCTCCCAGGCAGCAATGCGCACTGCTGCTGGTCCCATCTCCACCTCAGGTTCCTCCTCCTCGTCTTCCACTTGCTTCTCCTCCTCTTCTTCCTCCGAAGAGGCAGTGCGTTTTGTGCCTTGCTTCCCATACAGCATAGATCCTCGCTGTTGTGCTATGTTGTGCAGCGCGCAGCAAACGATAATAATTCTGGAGACCCTGGCCAGTGTGTACTGCTTGCTCCAAGACACACCTGGTGGACATGTGGCTTTCATTATAACACTCCTGCACCTCAGTACTTGGCCTCCTCAAGGGTGTTGTGAGCCATGTCTTCAGTGGATAGCCCTTGTTTCCAAGCAGCCAGCAGGTAAGTCTGTTTGGAGATGCGAAGAGCTGAGATGAGGAGAAACGTCTTCACTCAGAGAGTGGTGAATCTTTGGAATTCCCTAACCCAGAGGGCTGTGGAGGTTTAATCATTGAGTATATTCATGACAGAGATCGATAGATTTTTGAATATTAAGGGAATCAAGCAATATGGGAATAGTGCAGGTAAGTGGAGTTGAGGTAGACCAGCCATGATCTTATTGAATGGCAGAGCAGGCTCAAGGGAGCGAATGGTCCACTCCTGCTCCTATTTCTTATGCTCTTATGTTTTTAAATGGTCACAACAGAATCATTACCAACACCTACCAACCAAAAAAATAAAAGACTCCATCAAATTTTTTTAAACTGACACATCTGGAATATACTTGAAACTAGGTGGATATATTTAGTTGTGGCTCCTACCTCACATAAATCGTCTTTTGCAAACGTTCCTGTTTTTAGAATATATATGCATGCACTGAAAACCGGCTTTTCCGATCTGTCAAGTTTCTGGCTTGACAGATCTCGCGCATATCGGGAGCGAGGACACTTGCAGGGCAAGATTTCCGATATTTAAGAATATCTTGCACTGCAAATGTCCTTTAAAATCTTGCGCCTGAAAAAGCAGACGTATAGCCTACTTTTACAGACGCAAGTATTTAAAAATACGTAAAAACATTAAAATTAAATTATATAAACACATATGAAAACATACTTTATTTTTAAAAACCCTCCCCACTGTGGTAAGTTTATTTTAAGGCATCTTTAAAAAAAGTCAGGAAAATATTATTTTTATAACAACTTTAATTTAAATGATTCTTAAATATGCCGTGTATTTTTCTATTTTTTACTGATTTATTGTGTGTTTGGGGGGCGGTTTCTCATTCATAATAATGGGAACTCCAACTTACGGAGTTCCCATTATTATGAACGAAAAAATACTGTACCTTGATTGGCTGTCCAGAGCCATGTGACTACAGCTCCAGTCCTGCATACGTCCCAATGTGCACACACTCTGATGTGTAGGAGCGAAGGCCTCAGACTCGGAAGTTCGAGCGGGCGCAGCAGCAACAGGTAAGTGCGCAGTTGTTTTATCTTTTTTCTTTAGTTTGCCCATGGGAAGACCTCTAGCGGAAATTCAGGCCCAATGATACCTGCAATCTTCAAGAGCTCGCAGCCAATATAAGTAGAAAATGTGTCAGATCCATGCTAACACATAGCAACTGTGCAATGGCAACAGCATATGAACATAAGAACATAAGAAATAGGAACAGGAGTAGGCCATAGAAACATAGAAAATAGGTGCAGGAGTAGGCCATTCGGCCCTTCAAGCCTGCACCACCATTCAATAAGATCATGGCTGATCACTCACCTCAGTATCCATTTCCTGCTTTCTCTCCATACCCCTTGATCCCTTTAGCCGTAAGGGCCATATCTAACTCCCTCTTGAATATATCCAATGAACTGGCATCAACAACTCTCTGCGGCAGGGAATTCCACAGGTTAACAACTCTCTGAGTGAAGAAGTTCCTCCTCATACGGCCCCTCGAGCCTGCTCCGCCATTCAATAAGATCATGGCTGATCTGATCATGGACTCAGCTCCACTTCCCCGCCCGCTCCCCATAATCCCTAATCCGCTTATCGTTTAAGAAATTGTCTATTTCTGTCTTAAATTTATTCAATGTCCCAGCTTCCACAGCTTTCTGAGACAGCGAATTCCACAGATTTACAACCCTCTGAGAGAAGAAATTTCTCCTCATCTCTGTTTTAAATGGGCGGCCCCTTATTCTAAGATCATGCCCTCTAGTTCTAGTCTCTCCCATCAGTGGAAACATCCTCTCTGGATCCACCTTGTCAAGGCCCCTCATAATCCTATGCATTTTGATAAGATCACCTCTTATTCTTCTGAATTCCAATGAGTAGAGGCCCAACCTACTCAACCTTTCTTCATAAGTTAACCCCCTCATCCCCGGAATCAATCTAGTGAACCTTCTCTGAACTGCCTCCAAAGCGAGTATATCCTTTCGGAAATATGGAAACCAAAGCTGCATGCAGTATTCCAGGTGTGGCCTCACCAATATCTTATATAGCTGTAGCAAAACTTCCCTGCCTTTATACTCCATCCCCTTTGCAATAAAGGCCAAGATATCATTGGCCTTCCTGATCACTTGCTGTATCTGCATACTATCCTTTTGCGTTTCATGCACAAGTACCCCCAGGTCCCACTGTGCTGCGGCACTTTGCAATCTTTCTCCATTTAAATAATAACTTGCTCTTTGATTTTTTTCTGCCAAAGTGCATGACCTCACACTTTCTAACATTATACTCCATCTGCCAAATTTTTGCCCACTCACTTAGCCTGTCTATGTCCTTTTGCAGATTTTTTGTGTCCTCCTCACACATTGCTTTTCCTCCCATCTTTGTATCGTCAGAAAACTTGGCTACGTTACACTCAGTCCTTTCTTCCAAGTCGTTAATATAGATTGTAAATAGTTGGGGTCCCAGCACTGATCCCTGCGGCACCCCACTAGTTACTGGTTGCCAACCAGAGAATGAACCATTTATCCCGACTCTCTGTTCTCTGTTAGTTAGCCAATCCTCTATCCATGCTAATATATTATCCACAACCCCAAAACCTTTATCTTGTGCAGTAACCTTTTATGTGGCACCTTGTCAAATGCCTTCTGGAAGTCCAAATACACCACATCCACTGATTCCCCTTTATCCAACCGGTTCGATACATCCTCAAAGAACTCCAGCAAGTTTGTCAAACATGACTTCCCCTTCATAAATTCATGCTGACTCTGCCTGACCAAATTTTGCTTTTCCAAATGTCCTGCTACTGCTTCTTTAATAATGGACTCCAACATCTTCCCAACCACAGATGTTAGGCTAACTGGTCTACAGTTTCCTGCTTTGCTACAACTAAGGCTATTACTAGTGACATTTAGCTTTCCCTGCAGAAATATTTTTGAATAACATTTTAAAAGGTTGGAATGGTAACCTGCATTATGTCTTTCATATCTCCACTGTTGTGCTGTAAAAATGATGAACAACAGTTTATATCCAGAAAGCAGTTATTGCCCATTTCAGATTTCTCCTGAGATGCAGCAATATAAAAGTATTATTCCATTGCTGCTTTATATGTGAATTTTATTTCATTAGAAAAAAAATTACAATCATATTTAAAATGTAAATTGAAATTCAATATATTTAGGAACTAGCATAATAAAATGTAGTGTACTACCACTGCAATACTATTGCACCACTATAATGTTCTTCTTTCATAGGGTCTACCACAATTAAGCATTGCACGCAGAGAAGTTAAATTTAAAAATCTTGTCCAGTTATTTTCTCGAAGGTCAAATGACATGACTAATTGATCTGTCAGTAAGTAATTGTTGCCTTGATTTTTCACAATTGAATTTTACCTTCTGGCTTTCTTCCATTAACCCGAACCTATATAATGCCGATTTCCCCTCTTTTACACAATGGCAGAGAATCTAAAGGCTCAGTGGTTAAGACAGTGGCCTCGAAATTTGATGGTGCAGCACCTTCTTTTCAGGGCATTTAACGGCCAACAATATAATGGTCAAGAAGCACGAGCTCATTGCGTGCCAGACATGCGCCACTGGCCATATTATTACAGGTCCATGAGGCCCCCACTGCAAGATTGGTTTGCCCTCAGAAAGCCGACAGAGGCTGCACTCAGGAAGACATGCAGTCATTAATGGGAATGCTGTAGGGGGCAACCAACAAGTTAAGTGTTAATAATATAGTTACCCAACTACTGCTCCCGATCTCACACTCAAACAATGCTGGTAGCTGTTGACCACCACGACCGCCACCCCCCACCCCAGTCGTCACAGTTCACCCCAACCCCCCGTCCTGATCGATGCCACTACTTCACGACCTGATGGCCCTCACTTCTCGGTTGCGCACTCTCCCAGTCCCCTTCAATCACTTACCCGAGGGTCGCTTTGCCAGCGAGCTGCCCATTACTGTCCAAAGATTGCCAGCTCCAAGATAATGGGGGCCGAAACCAAGATCAGATGTGCCTCAGGCCTCACAATGGATAATCTAGTGAGTACCTGAGACATTCAGACAACATTCAAACCAGTTTGGAGTCCCATTATGTGCTGAGTTGGTCTCAACCAGGGTGTTATATATGTAAACTTGTATTTACTCTGTACAGCCACCAGAGGGCTCATCCCCTGGAGTCCCAAGGGATCCCATAATCCCTTGGGAGCACAGGTATTTAAGGAGGCCTCACAGGTCAGAGAGGCACTCTGGAGACCTGCAATAAAAGATTAAGGTCACATTTTACTTTGAGCTCACAGTGTTCAGTCCGACTCTTTCTCCATACACAACAACTGGCGACGAGATACAGATAGAAAACCCAAAGATGCAGAGAACAGTGGGCATCCCGGAGAAATTCTCGGAGAGAGATGATTGGGAAACTTCTGTGGAGGGACTCGACCAATACTTCGTGGCCAATGAGCTAGATGGGGAAGAGAGCGCTACCAAATGAAGGGCGATCCTCCTCACCATCTGTGGGGTACCAACGTATGGCCTCATGAAGAATCTGCTCACTCCAGCGAAACCCACGGAGAAATCATACGTTGATTTGTGCACACTCGTCCGAGAGCATTTGAACCCGAAGGAAAGCGTTCTGATGATGAGGTACCGGTTATACACCTACAAAAGGTCTGAAGGCCAGGAAGTGGCGAGTTATGTCGTCGAGCTAAGACGCCTTGCAGAACATTGCGAATTTGAAGGACATATGGAGCACATGCTCAGAGACTTTTTCGTACTTGGCATTGGCCACGAAACCATATTTCGCAACTTCTGAATGTAGAGACCCCAACCTTGAGTAAGGCCATAGCGATAGCCCAGGCGTTCATTGCCACCAGTGACAATAGGAAGCAAATCTCTCAGCACACAAGTGCTGCTACAAGTACTGTGAACAAAGTGATGTTGTTTTCGAATCGCAATGTACAGGGCAGGTCACACATGCCTGCAGCTGCACGTCCGCAGATGATTCAAAGTCCACCATCGATGGTGATGAATGCAAGGCCATTAACACCTTGTTGGTGCTGCGGGGATGATCATCATTTTCATTCATGCCGATTCAAAGGGTACGTTTGCAAGGGCTGTGGAACAATGGGACACCTCCAACGTATGTGCAGGCGAGCGGCAAATCTGTTAAACCTGCAAACCACCATGTTGCAGAAGAGGACAGATCCACGGAGGATCACGACCAACCAGAGCCTCAAACCAAGGAGGTACATGGGGTGCACACATTCACTACGAATTGTCCCCCGATAATGCTGAATGTTGAACTAAATGGACTCCTGGTGTCAATGGAGCTGGACACAGGCGCGAGCCAGTCCATCATGGGCAAAAAGACTTTCGAAAGATTGTGGTGCAACAAGGCCTCAAGACCAGTCTTAACTCCAATTTATATGAAACTAAGAACTTACACAAAAGAACTGATTCCCATAATCGGCAGTGCTACCATAAAGATCTCCTATGATGGAGCAGTGCACAAGCTACCACTCTGGGTGGTACCGGGTGATGGTCCCACGCTGCTCGGCTGGAGCTGGCTGGGAAAGATACGCTGGAACTGGGACGACATCCGAGCGCTATCACCCGTTGACGAAGCTTTGTGTGCCCAGGTCTTAAACAAGTTCCCTTCGATGTTCGAACAAGTCATTGGGAAACTCTAAGGAGCAAAAGTGAAGATCCACCTAATTCCAGGGCGCGACCCATTCATCACAAGGCAAGAGCAGTACAGTACATGATGAGAGAAAGGGTAGAGATCGAGCTAGACCGGCTGCAACGAGAGGGCATCATTTCACCGATTGAGTTCAACGAGTGGGCCAGCCCGATCGTTCCTGTCCTCAAGGGAGAGAACACCGTCAGAATCTGTGGCAATGACAAAGTAACTATCAATCGTCTCTCCCTGCAGGACCAATACCCACTACCAAAGGCTGCCGACCTCTTTGCAATGCTGACGGGAGGAAAGACGTTCACGAAGCTGGAGTTGACATCAGCCTACATGACGCAGGAACTGGAGGAATCATCGAAGGCCCTCACCTGCATCAATACGCACAAAGGTCTTTTCATTTATAACAAGTGCCCGTTTGGAATTCGATCAGCGGCAGCGATATTCCAGAGAAACATGGAAAGCTTACTGAAGTCGGTCCCGCTCACCGTGGTTTTCCAGGATGACATCTTGGTCACAGGTCGGGACACAGTCGAGCATCTGCAGAACCTGGAGGAGGTTCTTAGTCGACTCAAACGCGTGGGGCTAAGGTTAAAATGCTCGAAGTGCATTTTTCTGGTGCCTGAAGTGGAGTTCTTGGGGAGGAGAATCGCTGCGGATGGCATCAGGCCCACCGATTGGAAGACTGAGGCAATCGAGAACACACCGAGGCCACAGAACGTGACGGAGCTGCAGTCGTTTTTTGGACTCCTGAACTACTTTGGTAATTTCTTACCGGGTCCCAACACACTGTTAGAACCACTACATGTCTTACTATGAAAACTGGACAAATGGGTTTGGGGCAAAAGCCAAGAAAATGCCTTTGTAAAAGCGAGAAAATTGTTATGCTCAACCAAAGTGCTTGTGTTGTATGATCCATGTAAGCGTTTGGTACTAGCATGTGATGCGTCGTCATACACCGTCGGGTGTGTATTGCAACAAGTTAATGATTTTGGGAAATTGCAACCGGTTGCTTATGCATCCAGGAGTCTGTCTAAGGTTAAGAGAGCCTACAACATGATTGAGAAAGAAGCGTTAGCGTGTATTTATGGGGTAAAGAAAATGCATCAATACCTCTTTGGGCTAAAATTCGAATTGGAAACTGACCATAGGCTACTCATATCCTTGTTTTCCGTGAGTAAAGGGATAAATACCAAAACATCAGCCCGCATCCAGAGATGGGCGCTCACGTTGTCCGCATACAACTACGCCATCTGCCACAGGCCAGGCACCGAAAACTGTGCCGATGCTCTCAAGTAGGCTGCCATTGCCCACCACGGGGGTGGAAATGGTGCAACCCGCAGATCTAGCCATGGCTATGGAAGCATTTGAGAGTGAGCAATCACCCATCACTGCCCGGCAGATCAAAACCTGGATGAGCCAGGACCCCTTATTGTCCCTCGTCAAAAACTGTGTGCTTCACGGGAGCTGGTCCAGTGTCCCAGTGGAAATGCAGGAAGAGATAAAGCCGTTCCAGCAGCGCAAAGATGAAATGTCTATACAGACAGACTGCCTTCTGTGGGGCAATCGAGTCGTGCTTCCCAAGAAGGGCAGAGACACCTTCATCAATGACCTTCACAGTACCCACCCAGGCATCGTAATGATGAAAGCGATAGCTAGATCCCACGTGTGGTGGCCCGGTATCGATGCGGACTTAGAGTCTTGCGTTCACAGACGTAATATATGCTCGCAGTTAAGCAATGTACCCAGGGAGGCGCCGCTAAGTTTATGGTCTTGGCCCTACAAACCGTGGTCTCGGGTACACGTCGATTATGCAGGCCCGTTCTTGGGTAAAATGTTCCTTGTGGTTGTAGATGCATATTCCAAGTGGATTGAATGTGAGATAATGTCGGCTAGCACGTCCGCTGCCACCACTGAAAGCCTGCAAGCCATGTTTGCCACACACGGCCTTCCTGATGTCCTGGTGAGCGACAACGGACCATGTTTTACCAGTGCTGAGTTCAAAGAATTCATGACGGGATCAAACATGTCACATCTGCCCCGTTTAAACCAGCGTCCAATGGTCAGGCAGAGAGAGCAGTGCAAACCATCAAGCAAGGCTTGAAGAGGGTAACTGAAGGCTCACTGCAGACTCGCCTATCCCGAGTCCTGCTTAGCTACCGCACGAAACCCCACTCACTCACTGGGATCCCACCTGCTGAACTGCTCATGAAAAGAGCACTTACGACAAGACTCTCGTTAATTCACCCTGATCTACATGAACAGGTAGAGAGCAGGCGGCTTCAACAAAGTACATACCATGATAGCGCAAATGTGTCACGCGAGATTGAAGTCAATGATCCTGTATTTGTATTGAATTATGGACAAGGTCCCAAGTGGCTTCCCAGCACTGTTGTGGCCAAAGAGGGGAGCAGGGTGTTTTGGGTCAAACTTTCAAATGGACTCATTCATCGGAAACACTTGGGCCCAAATCAAACTCAGATTCACGGACTATCCTGAGCAACCCACCTTGGACCCTACCTTTTTTGATCCCCCAACATACACACCAGCGGCAACTGGCACTACGGTTGACCACGAAGCAGACCCATCATCCACAACAGCCCAGCAGGACCCAACACACCAGGCAGCCCAGCAAGGCCAGCTGCACAGCAGCCCAGCGAGGGCTCAACAAATGATTCAACAATATCAGCTTTCACACCGAGACGATCAATCAGGGCAAGAAGGGCCCCAGATCAACTCACACTGTAAATAGTTACACTATTGACTTTGCGGGGGAGTGGTGTTATATATGTAAACTTCTATCTACTCTGTACAGCCACCAAAGGGCTCATCCCCTGGAGTCCCAAGGACCCCATAATCCCTCGGGAGCACAGGTATTTAAGGAGGCCTCACAGGTTGGAGGGGCACTCTGGAGACTTGCAATAAAAGACTAAGGTCACACTTTACTTTGAGCTCACAGTGTTCAGTCTGACTCTTTCTCCATACACAATACAGGGAATATTGCAATTATCCTCAATTCTCCTTGGCTAGGGCTCCTACTCATGATCATGCCCAAGGCCACCTGAAATTAAATCGTGTCACAGTGGAAACATTGCACATTAAGGATATTGATTACAGTAATTCAATTTCAGATGGCCTTATAGGTCTTAAGTAGCACAATATCCTATCTGTAGATGTTTGCACTGTTTCTGGTCAAAGAAAATCTTCTAAGATAATTGACAATTTACTTAGTGCTGAAAAAGTGGAAAAAGATTGTCATTTCCTGAACGTGGGGATGGTTTTCAAATTGAGGATTATGCATCATTGCCAGTGAGTGAAAGTATCATTAAACTTGAAGTCATCCAAAACTCAGCAGCCCATGTCCTACCTCACACCAAGTCCTGGGCTGGTAGGACTGACATATGAAGAAAGACTGGATCGACTAGGCTTATATTCACTGGAATTTAGAAGAATGAGAGGGGATCTCATAAAAACATATAAAATTCTGACGGGATTGGACAGGTTAGATGCAGGAAGAATGTTCCTGATGTTGGGGATGTCCAGAACCAGGGGTCACAGTCTAAGGATAAGGGGTAAGCCATTTAGGACCGAGATGAGGAGAAACTTCTTCACTCAGAGAATTGTGAACCTGTGGAATTCTCTACCACAGAAAGTTGTTGAGGCCAGTTCGTTAGATATATTCAAAAGGGAGTTAGATATGGCCCTTATGGCTAAAGGGATCAAAGGGTATGGAGAGAAAGCAGGAATAGGGTACTAAAGTTGCATGATCAGCCATGATCATATTGAATGTTGGTGCAGGCTCGAAGGGCCGAATGGCCGACTCCTAAGTCAAGATCACCCATCACCCCTGTGCTTTCTGAACTACATTGGTACCCAGTTAAACAACGCTTTGATTTCAAAATTTTCATCCTTGTTTACAAATCACTCCATGGACTTGCCCCTTCCTATCTCTGTAATCTTTTTCAGCCTCACAATCCCACAAGATGTCTGCGCTCCTCAAATTCTGGCCTCTTGAACATGCCTCATTATAACTGCTCAACCATCGGCTGCCTGGGCCCTAAGCTCTGGAACTCCCTTCCTAAACCTCTCCGCCTCTCTACCTCCCTTTCCTCCTTTAAGACGCTCCTTAAAACCTGCCTCTTTAAACAAGCTTTTGATCATCTGCCTTAATTTCTTCTGTGGCTTGGTGTCAAAGTTATCTGTTTGTCTGTAACACTGTTGTGAAGCACCTTGGGACATTTTATTACGTTAAAGGCGCTATATAAATAAAAGTTATTATTATTTTATTATTATTATCAGAGAGAAAGATTTAACTGTGAGTGAAGGAGAAAATGAGGAATCTTCAACAAGCAGCATGTTTACATTGAATTTACTCGCCTCTTATCGATGGAGACAGAGAAACACGGAAGGCACAGGTTACTGTATTTATTGAAGGTAATTTCCCTTTTCTTACTTGAATGATAAATAAAGGAGAGTTACTGTTCTCTCTACCAAAGCACAATACTGCAGATGCTGGAGATCTGAAATAAAAACAGAAAATGCTGAAAATACTCAGCGGGTCAGGCAGCATCTGTGGAGAGAGAATCAGAGTTAACGGTTCAGGTCGATAACCTTGCATCATCAGTTCTGATGAAAGGTTATCGACCTGTAACATTAACTCCGTTTCTCTCGCCGCAGATGCTGGGTGTTTCCAGCATTTTCTGTTCTTTCAAATTTCTGAATAGTTGCAGTGATTTTTGTGGTGAATATGGAAATAAATTGAGTAGACATTAATATTCTCAATTGTAATTAATGCTTGATAAAGAGTGTCTCTGTTTAATATACAGAATGAAAGTGATGGATGATCGATGTCATACTCATGTGCATAGAGTAAAGAGGAGAGAGTCGATGCCAGTTTAAATTGGCAAAATCAAACGAAACAACAGCGTTTTAACGTGACATTAAAGAAGATGGAGAGGCTCATGCCGATTCCTCTTTCAGTCCTAAAATATTTGAATTTTAATAAAGAATGAAGACACAGAAGATAAATATAAATGTGCAGTATGTTATTGATAGACATGAGATAAGTGCAGGAAACAACACAATCGATGAGAAGCAAAATAACAAATGTTTCCCGTTTTGTTTAATGGTGGATGTTTTCTGCAAAGTGAAATGTGGAGATGTGTTTTTTTTAATAATGATGACGTGACTCAGATTATCAGTTATCTCATTGCAATGGTGTATATGAGCCATTATTATCTTCATTTTGTGATGGAATGATTGTATTCTAATATAAAGACATGTTCAAATAAAGACAACAACATGATGAGCTGCAGATATTTACATAGAAACATAGAAATATAGAAAATAGGTGCAGGAGTAGGCCATTCGGCCCTTCGAGCCTGCACCACCATTCAATAAGATCATGGCTGATCATTCACCTCAGTACCCCTTTCTCTCCACACCCCTTGATCCCTTTCGCCGTAAGAGCCATATCTAGTACAAGATATGACAGATTATCAGAGCAGGCCAGATGAGGTACTAAATGTATCTCACACATGCAAATCATGGAAATGGAATGATTGAAATAAAATTCCATTAACTTGATTTATAGAAGTAATGAGGAAAAGTGTGTAGTCTTCTTGTATTCAGAGTTATTGAGGAAATATGAGGTCAAATAAATGAGGGCAGTAATATTGCAACATTGTTTTGAAATTCAGACAAGATCTGATACTTGGATAATATGCAAAAGGGGAGAAAAGACGCAATCAAACACAGCATGGGGTACATGAACAACACAAAATTAGGAGGCCCATCAAGCATCTGAGTGGACTGCAGAGAACATGGTGGCAATGATCTGAGAACAGGAGAAAAAGCAAGTTCCTGAATTAGTCACTGTGGATGAAAGTGCATTTAACGTGGTTAACATCAGTGATGAGGGAGATTTAAGGGCTGAGTCGCTAAACGAGATTAAAAGTGACTCGCACTCTCGAGTGCATCCGTGCTGGCACCTGATTCTATAAGCTCGCCTTATTTAAATATTTTAATATGCTCCCTGCTCAATTTCTATGTAGAAAGGAACACTGAATTACTTGCGGGGGAGGGCTGGGGTGGAGGGAGAATCCAAATTGCAGAGATTTGTCATGGGACCAATTTACATTAAGTACAATAATGTTGGAGTCCAATGAGGCCAGCACGTGCCTATAATGGGACCTACAAAAAATAAGCCTACTGCTGCCATGGAATTAGGAGTGTAGAACCGAGTTCACAAAGGGCTATCTTCACGATTCAATTGGTCTCACCCATTCTGGGTGTGCACCATTCCCCAAGAACAACACTGGGGGATTGACCCTCTGTACTGCAGCACTTTGCAATTTTTCTCCATTTAAATAATAATTTTCTTTTCTAGTTTTTCTGCCAAAGTGGATAGTCTCACATTTTCCCACATTATACTCCATCTGACAAATATTTTCCCATTCACTTAGCCTGTCTATATCCCTTTGCAGATTCATTGTGTGCTCCTCACAATCTGCTTTCCCACCCATCTTTGTATCATCAGCAAACTTGGCTACATTACACTCAGTCTCTTCATCCAAATCATTAATATAGATTGCAAACAATTGAGGCCCCAGCACCGATCCCTGCGGCACCCCACAGTTACTGTTTGTCAACCAGAAAATGACCCACTTATCCCGACTCTCTGTTTTCTTTAGTTAGCCAATCCTCTATCCATGCTAATATTTTACCCCCAACCCCGTGAACTTTTATCTTGTGCAGTAACCTTTTTATGTGGCACCTTATCAAATGCCTTCTGGAAATCCAAATACACCACATCCACTGGTTCCCCCTTATCCACCCTGCTCGTTACATCCTCAAAGAGCTCCAGCAAATTTGTCAAACATGATTTCCCTTTCATAAAACCATGCTGACTCTGCTTGATTGAATTATGCTTTTCCAAATGTTTTGCTACTGCTTCCTTAATAATGGAGTCCAGCATTTTCCTAATGACAGATATAAGGCTAACTGGTCTATAGTTTCCTGCTTTCTGTCTGCCTCCTTTTTTAAATAGGGGCGTCTACTCTCAATCATCAGCAAGCTGATGGAAGGTGTCATTGGCAATGCTATTAAGCGACACTTGCTGACCAATAACCTGCTCGCTGATGCTCTGTTTGGATTCCGCCAGAGCTTATTACAGCCTTGGTCCAAACATGGACAAAAGAACTGAATTCCAGAGGTGAGGCATGAGTGACTGCCCTTAACATCAAGGCAGCATTTGACCAAGTGCGGCATCAAGGAACCCTAGTAAAATTGAAGTCAATGGGAATCAGGCGAAAATTCTCCACAGGCTGTAGTCATACCTTGCACAAAGAAAAATGGTTGCTGGAGGCCAATCATCCCAGCCCCAGGACATCGCTGCAGGAGTTCCTTAGGGCAGTGTCCTAGGCCCACCCATCTCCAGCTGCTTCATCAATAACCTTCCCTCAATCATAAAGTCAAAAGTGGGGATGTTCGCTGATGATTGCAGTGTTCAGTTCCATTTGCCACTTCTCAGATAATGGAGCAGTCCATGTTCTCATGCAGCAAGACCTGGACAATATTCAGGCTTGGGCTGATAAGTGGCAAGTAACATTCGAGCCAGACAAGTGCCAGGTAATGACTATCTCCAATAAGAGAGAATCTAACCAATTCCCCTTAACATTCAACGACATTACCACCGTCGAATCCCCCACCATCAACATCCTGCAGGTCACCATTAACTAGAAGCTTAACTGGACCACCCACATAAATACTGTGGCTACAGGTCAGAGGCTTGGTATTCTGTGGTGAGTGTCTCACCAAAGCCTTTCCACCATTTACAAGGCACAAGTCAGGTGTGTGATGCAATACTCTCCACATGCCTGGATGAGCGCATCGCCAACAACACTCAAGAAACTTAACATCATCCAAAACAAAGCAGGCCACTTGATTGGCATGCCATAAACATTCACTCCCTCCATCACTGGCGCACTGTGTCTGCAGTGTGTACCATCTACAAGATGCACTGCAGCAACTCGCCAAGGCTTCTTCGACAGCACCTCCGAAATCTGTGACCTCTACCACCTAAAAGGGCAAGGGTAGCAGACTCATGGTAACACCATCACCTGCAAGTTCCCCTCCAAGTCACACACCACCCTGACTTGGAAGTATATTGCCGTTCCTTCATCGTCGCTGAGTCAAAATCCTGGAACTCCCTCCCTAACAGCACTGTGGGAGTACCTTCACCACACGGACTGCAGCGGTTCAAGAAGGCAGCTCACCACCACCTTCTCAAGGGCAATTAGGGATGGCCAATAAAAGCTATCCTTACCAGCGATGCCCACATCCAATGAATGAATTAATGAAAAACATTACAAGTAAGGAAGTAGTGCAACTTGGAACACAATTAAGCCATTCAGCCCCTCAAGCCTGTTCCGGCATTCAGTTAGATCATGGCTGAACATAAATAGAATTCTAATTGTAAGAATAAGAATTGTAAATATAATGATTTTGCGGTCAGCGGTGAATGAACGACGCTAGCCATCCATTACGCTTACACTGTTGCACCGCGACACTGCACCGTCAGTCTCACTGCTATTCCTACCACAAAATATGTACCTTTTCACAATTCTGTGTTTTATATTTAATGAACAAATAAACTATGAAACTTATGCTGCTGAGAACTATTACAGTTTGTTGTTGAAGTATTAGGTCAATGTGTTTAAGGCTGAAATTGATATTGTAGGTATCTCAAAAATGTGTTTTGTGTATCTACACAAATGTGTATGTATATATATCGTTTTTTTTTTCAATTGTGCTGTTGAAGAAATCGCGTTAAATATTATAATTCAACAACAATTTGCATTTGTGTGGCGCCTTTAATGTAGTTAAATTCAGTGCTAAGCTGTGATTTGATGTTTGTTTTGTTATATTATAATTTAATATTTAAGGGAATGGGGAATGAATCTTTGAACAGAGTAAGGCGAGTTCACTGGCTAATGGGAGACTGTTTCACAATGCAATATGTTACAAAAAAAACTAGGACAGATCTATTACTTAGCAGTGAGCCAGAGATAATGATGAAAAGTGTCAAGGCAGGGGCACACATTAGCAGCACTGACCACATCGGACTTGTCGCCACCATATATATGAGGAAGAAATAAAGTGGATAAATGATACCAGGGATGAAAAATTTATGATATGTGGAAAGACTTGAGACTCAAGGCCTTATTTCTAGTGGAACAGAGAAAGGTTAAGAGAAGATTTATTCATATTTTTTAAAATTTTGACAGGTTTTGATAGGGTAAATAGGGAAAGATTGTCAGTGATGAGCAGGATCATTAATTTAAAATGGTGAGGAAAGAGGTTAGCATACATGTTTTTACAAAGAGTTGTTACAGCCTGAAGATAGAGAATCGGCAGCCCGTTTTCTCTCCCGAATTGTATTTGAATTGAATAATTTGCTATCACCTGTTTTATACACACACACACACACACACACAAAGTCAACATTGTCCCCTATGGGCTGCATTTTCGGCTTTTTGCGTTTTCGCCCATTTCCGGGCGCAATTCGAAGCGGATTTAAAAATTTAGTGCCAGGTTAACGTTAGCGCCAGAGCGTGCAACTTTTGCCAAATGAAAGTTCAGGAGGAGCGTTAGTGCTAACTCCGGCGTTGCACCACACAATGTGCGCACTGGAGCCGAAAGTTCCGGCGCTAAAAAAAATCGCCCATTCTGCGCATGCGCAAATATTTATCTTCCTGCGCTTTTGATCATATTGTCTCATCACAAATGCTAATGCAGGGCGTAAGCGTGCGCATGGGTAGTACAGCTGGGGCTGAATCAACTATTTTAAAATTGGATTTTGATCATGGAAGACGAGGAGTCCAGACAGCGTGCGAAGCGAATCTCTAGTGCAGGCTGTGGAGAGAAGATGGCAGCAGTTATATTGCAGCGGTAGATCTAGATTCCTGCCATCCATTTTTAAATGCATGTGGAGGAAAATTGCTGAGGAGGTCTCTGCCTCAGACACAGTGGTCAGGAGTAACATACAGTGCCGAAAAAAAGTCCAATGATTTTTCGAGGGTCGTTAGAGGGAGTACAATTTTTATTCATGCACTCCTTCATTACTTCAATTATAAATCTGACACACTATTTGTTCTCATGCTGTTGCTGTCTCTCAGCACTCTGTGGGTTGCCTCCTAAAATGCGTGACACATAGGTAGGCTTAGTTCGGCACACTATTTTCCATGAATGATCTTTACACATTATTAAGATTGCTTTCTGAGATCTTATAAGATGTCTCCGCACTTGGATGTCCTCCTTATGAACCATGTGCAACTTCCAAGGCAAACAGAGGATTGTATTACATTCAGACAGCATGGTATAAGTGTTTTGGTGGTTATCTATGTGTGCCACAAGAGCAGATTGACCCTCTTGTAACCATTCCCATTTTCAGCTTTGCAGGCAAAGAAGTCTCATAATCAGTACGAGCAGGTGAGGACAGGCGGCGGTCCGCCTCAGACACTGCCACTCACAGACATTGAAGAACGAGTGGCAGGCCTCATCGGCATCACTGGTCGGGCAACTGCCACTGGGAGTGCTGACCCCCGCTCAGAAACTGAGGGTAAGTCCTGCACACTCCTTGTGCTGGGGTTGGGGCAATGTCATGCAGTGTCTGTGGACTAGCTATAATGGAGTAGTGGTGATCCTTCAAATGAGCCTGTGCTGTGCGAACTTCCTCATGTCACCTTGCCCCATCCTCTGCTGCTAACCACTTGTCTGTTTCTTTCTACTTCCAGATGACCAGCCACAGCCGCAGCAGCCCTCAAAGCAACACTCCACATCAGGCCATCGTCTGAAGGAGGAGGAAGAAGAGGATGAGTTCACCGATCAGCCGACTCCGGGGCAGCTGCAATCCACCCCTCTTTTACCACCGGCACTCACCTCATCTGAGGACGACGACGTGACTTTCTCAGGGTTTGACAACTCCGAGGCTCCTGGGACTAGTAGCGTGCAGCAACGCAGTTCTGCGGTCGAATCCCGTATGCCATCTCTCCAGAGGGTGATTTGGCATAATCGGTTTGCTGACAGACAGGCGGACGTGCAACTGGACATGGTGGGAATGTCTAGGGAGAGCATCCAGGTCAGCCGTCAGCTCCTTGATATCTTGATATCCCGCGACCATCGAGAATCTCACTGCGACCATTATGGAGGTAGGGTCGCAGAACCGTGATACTGGTGGGCTCCAGCAGTGACACTGGAGTCCCAGAGAGTGTGGCGCGAAGCTTTGCAGAATATGGCGCATCACAGGCACAAGCTCTGCTTCAGCTTGGGCGGTTGATGCAGTCCATTAACCCGCCCGCCATACTCTCCACATTCCCCAGTGTCACGCCCAAACCACCTGTGACTGGCGATGCCGATGAAGAAGCTCGCCAGTCAGAAGCTGGGTCTTCCATGTCATGAGCTGGTCCAGTGAGTCCCCAGGAGGCGTCTCCATTGTCTCTCCCCCCAACACAGCAGCGCACCGACAATGTTGCTGCATGCCATCGTGGTACCACTTGGGTTAGGAGCAGAAGGCAAGGGAGGGGGATAAGGGGAAGCCGGGAGTGGGGGGGGGGGGAGCCAGTGGTAAATGATAGTGGGGTAGTGGGCCAGGGGTTGCTGCATTTATGTTGTTGATGCTGGATGCATCCTATATTTTATATTTTATTATTATGTTCTGATTTACCTTGTTCATAATGTTGTTGTTGTTGCTAATGTTGAATTATCGCACTGCTGGATGCAGCTAATTTATGTTATTTTATTAAAGTTTACTAAGTTTACAAAGCTTACAATGTTTAATAAATTATTTTGTTCACCTTAACCATTCCTGTGTAGTGTCTTATTTGCAGAATACGAGGGGGAATAGTCAACATGGTGGGATAGAGTGGCCAGGCAACGGTTAAACGTGCCGTTCACTCTTCAAGCAAAGCGTTCAGTTATGAGCTGCTGACGTAAGGCTTTTGCAGCGGTGACATCTCCACGATGCCTCCCCTGTGGTTGTGGTGGGGGTGGTGGTGGCATAGGCTCCTCACCAGGCTCCTCTTACTCGTCTTCGTCTTCCTACTCTTCCTCCTCTTTCCCCCATTCCCGCCCCGAGGTGGTCCTGCAATCCCCATTGGCAAATCCTGTCCCCTCATGATGGCTAAGTTGTGTAGCTTGCAGCACACCTCAGTGAACTCAGAGACCTGCTGAGGGGAGTATTGCAGGCAGCCTCCAGAGTGGTCCAGGCATCGGAAGCGCTGCTTGAGCACTCCCAATTGTCTGTTCGACGATGTTGCGTGTGGCTGCATGGCTCTCATTTTGAATGTTAAGTATGAAAGAACTCCACAAGACTGAGTACTGTGAACTAAAATTGATGTGACCTTAGTCTCTTTAATACAACTCCAGAGTGCCGAAGCAGCATGGTAGACAACCTTTTATACTCCCTTACACGAGGTGTGCAAGTGACCCTTGGGCCTCCAAAAGTTGCACCCTCTAGTGGCAAGTCTTACACAGTTACAATGTTTACATACATAACATCACTCCCCCCCCCCCAAGTCTTTCATACAAATTATTTACAAGTTGAGACGGTCCAGGGCCCGACGCTCCCTGGTTGATAGTCTGAGTTCAAACTCTGGCATGGGTGAGTTGGTCGGACCATTGCTGCACTGCGGCGTGGCTGCTCTGACAGGACTGTTAGGAATGGTGGGTTCATCCTCTTGATTGACAGCGAGGTCGATTCCTGAACGGGTGTATGTTGGTGGATCGATGATGGTGATTCCTCTTCAGGTTGTTCCTGGTTGTCGGTGAACAGCAGTTTGGTCTGATCCAAATGCTTTCTGCACGTTTTTTCACTCAATAGTTTGACTATAAACACTCTATTCCACTCCTTAGCCAAAACAGTGCCAGCAACCCATTTAGGACCATGACCGTAATTCAGGACAAACACAGAGTCGTTAAAATCAATGTCACGCGATACAGCTGCGCGATCGTGGTACATGTTTTGCTGGTGACGCCGGGTTTCCACATGATCATTTCGATCCGGGTGGATTAGGGAGAGCCTGGTTTTGAATGCTCTCTTCATTAACAATACTGCAGGGGGAACCCCAGTGAGCGAGTGGGGTCGCGTCAGGTAGCTGAGCAGAACCCGAGACAAGCGAGTCTGCAAGGAGCCTTCCGTCACGCGTTTCAAGCTCTGCTTGAGAGTTTGGACTGCCCGTTCCGCTTGACCATTGGATGTGGGCTTAAACGGGGCAGACCTGACATGCTTGATGCCATTGCGGGTCATAAACTTGTTGAATTCCGAGCTGGTGAAACACAGTCCATTGTCACTGACAAGGACGTCGGGCAAGCCATGGGTGGCGAACATAGCCCGGAGGCTTTCAATGGTGGCAATGGATGTGCTGGATGACATGATTACGCATTCAATCCATTTAGAGTAAGCGTCCACTACAACTAAAAACATCTTTCCGAGAAAGGGGCCAGCAAAATCTACGTGGATGCTGGACCACGGTTTGGAGGGCCATGACCACAGACTCAATGGAGCCTCCCTTTGTGCATTGCTCAGTTGTGAGCACGTGTTGCACTGGTGTATGCATGACTCTAATCCGAGTCAATGCTGGGCCACCAAACATGCGACCTGGCTATAGCCTTCATCATGACTATGCCTGGGTGGGTACTGTATAGGTCGCGTATAAACGATTCTCTGTCTTTTTTTGGCAAAACCATGCGATTACCCCATAAGAGACAATCCGATTGGATGGTCATTTCATCTTTGCGTCGGTGAAATGGCTTAATTTCATCTTGCATTTCCCCGGGAACGGCCAACCAGCTCCCATTGAGGATGCAATTTTTTACAAGTGATAGCACAGGATCCTGGCTGGTCCAAGTCCTGATCTGGTGAGCAGTGACGGGTGATCCCTCGCTCTCAAAAGCATCCATGACCAGAAGCAAGTCTGCGGGCTGCGCCATTTCCACCCCAGCAGTGGGCAATGGTAGCCGACTGAGGGCATCAGCACAGTTCTCCGTGCCTGGTCTGTGGCGGATAACATAGTCACAGGCGGACAATGTTAGTGCCCATCTTTGGATGCAGGACGAAGCATTGGTGTTTATACCTTTGCTTTCTGAAAACAGCAAAATGAGCGGTTTGTGGTCGGTTTCAAGCTCAAACCGAAGTCCAAATAGGTATTGGTGCATTTTTTTAACCCCATATACACATGCTAACGTCTCTTTCTCGACCATACTGTAGGCTCTTTCAGCCTTAGACAGACTTCTAGACGTGTATGCAACCGGTTGAAGTTTGCCCGATACATTGGTTTGCTGTAACACACAGCCGATCCCGTACGAAGATACATCACAAGCTAGCACCAATCGTTTACACGGGTCATACAGTACAAGTAACTTATTAGAACAAAGTAGGTTTCTGGCCTTCTCAAAGTCTGACTCTTGAGATTTATCCCAAACCCAGTCGTCACCCTTACGTAGCAACATGTGCATTGGTTCCAGCAAAGTGCTTAACCCGGGTAGAAAGTTACCAAAATAGTTGAGGAGTCCCAGAAACGAACGCAGCTCCATCATATTCTGTGGTCTGGGTGCATTCTTGATGGTCTCTGTCTTTGAGTCCGTGGGTCTAATGCCGTCTGCCGCAATCTTTCTCCCCAAAAATTTGATCTCTGGCGCCAGGAAAACACACGTGGAGCATTTCAGCCTGAGTCCCACTCTGTCTAGTCGACTTAGAACCTCTTCCAGGTTGGGCAGGTGTTCGGTGGTGTCACGACCGATGATCAGGATGTCGTCTTGAAACACAACGGTGCGCGGAATCGATTTCAGCAGACTCTCTATGTTCCTCTGGAAGATGGCAGCAGCCAAGCGAATCCCAAAAGGCTACCTGTGGTATATAACCAGTTCTTTGTGCGTGTTGATGCACGTCAATCTTTTCAAAGATTCAGCCAGCTACTGTGTCATGTAGGCAGAGGTTAGGTCCAACTTGGTGAACGACTTCCCCCCCGCTAACATTGCAAACAGGTCATCTGCCTTGGGTATCAGGTACTGGTCCTGTAACGAGACTCTGTTATCGTTACCTTGTAGTCTCTGCAGATTCTGACCGTGCCATCGCTTTTCAACATGAGAACAATCGGATTGGCCCACTCGTTGAACTCGACTGGTAATATGATTCCCTCTCGTTGAAGTCTGTCCAGTTCGATCTCAACTTTCTCCCTCATCATATATGGGACCACTCGAGCCTTGTGATGAACGGGCCTTGCATCAGGGACTAGATCGATCTGCACCTTGGTGCCTGTGAAGTTGCCGATGCCTGGTTCAAATAGCAACGGAAACTTGCTCAGCACTTAGGTGCACGAGGCATCATCCACTGACGACAGTGCTTTGATGTCATCCCAGTTCCATCGAATCTTTCCCAGCCAGCTTCTGCCGAATAGTGTTGGGCCATCGCCTGGTACAATCGACAGTGATAAATTATGCACAGCTCCATCGTACGATACCTTAACTGCCGCACTGCCAATGACTAGTATGAGCTCTTTGGTGTAGGTGCACAGCTTTGTCTGAATCGGGCTCAGTTTGGGCCTTTGTGCCTTGTTGCCCCACAGTTTCTCAAAAGCCTTCTGGCTCATAATTGACTGGCTCGCCCCTGTGTCCAGCTCCATTGATACCGTAATACCGTTCAATTTGACTTTCAGCATGAAAGGAAGGCTCTTAGTGGTGAAGGTGTGTACGCCATACACTTCTTCCTTGGGTTGAGTTGCCTCTCGTTTGTTCTGCGTGATCTGCGCCGGATCGATCGTCCTCTGCTGACTCTGCCACGTGGTGAGTCGCAGCACTCTTGCACATTCGCTGGAGGTGCCCCATTGTTTCGCAGCCTTCGCACACGTAGTGCTTGAATCGACATTGATGGGCTCAATGATTACCCTTGCAGCGCCATCATGGTGCTAATGGATTTGCATTCACGCCGGATGGCGGACTCTGAGTCATCCTAGGTCTTGCAGCTGCAGGTGTGCAGACCCTGCCATATGCAGTTCCGCCTGCTAGCGACATTATTTTATGCACAGTACTTGTCGGTGAACTACGATGCTGTGAAGATATCTATCTGGTATTATCGCTCGTGGATATGAATGCCTGGGCTTTCGTGATGGCCTTGCTCAGAGCTAGGGATTCGACGGACAGCAACTTGCGAAGAATGACCTCGTGGGTGATGCCAAGCACAAAAAAGTCCCGCAGCATTTCCGCCAAAAATCCAGCAAATTCGCAAGTTCCCGCAAGGCGTCTCAGGTGGGTGAAATAACTCGCCATGTCCTGGCCCTCGGAACGTTGGAACGTGTAGAAGCGATACCTGGCCATTAAGACGATCTCCTTCGGCTTGAGGTGGTTCTGGATCAGCGTACACAACTCTGTATATGTCTTCTCCGCTGGTTTCTCCAGTGCTAGCAGATTCTTGATGAGGCCGTATATTGTGGACCCACACACGGTGAGGATAATCGCCCTGCGCTTGATCGATTTATCGTCCCCATCCAGCTCGTTGGCCACGAAGTACTGGTCGAGACGCTCAATGAAGGCTTCCCAATCATCACCCTCTACAAATCTCTCTAAAATAGCAACGGCAGCCATGACCGCATGAAAGTTTGTAATCTGTTACTCCTCGCCAATTGTTAAGTATGGAAAAACTCCCCAAGACTGAGTACTGTGAGCAAAAACTGATGTGACCTTAGTCTGTTTAATACAACTCCAGAATGCCTAAGCTGCATGGCAGACAATCTTTTATACTCCCTTGCATGAGGTGTGCAGGTGACCTTGGGCCTCCAACAGTTACGCCCTTTGGTGGCATGTCTTACACAGTTACAATGTTTACATACATAACAATGGCGATGCTCGGCTTCTGTCTGAGGGTTCCGGAGGGGGGGTCATGAGCCAGGTGGCGAGGCCGTAACCTTTGTCCCCCAGCATCCAGCTCTGGCTTGTGGTTGACGCTGGAACATGCACAATACATGCTCCCTGGGTATTGGGCTTTGATTGCCATGATGCACTGAGTATGTTCGCAGACGATCTGTACATTCATGGAGTGGAATCCATTTCAATTTCGGTAAACCTCTGGATTCTCTAAAGATGTTCGTAGGGCGATGTGCGTACAGTCAACGGCACCCTGAACCTTAGGGAAGCCAGAAAATCATCCAAAACGTACAGCCCTCTCATTTTGGGTCTCCTTGGTCATTGGGAAGTTTATGAAGCCCATCCTGCATGCATATAGTGTATTAGTCACCTGGCGAATGCAGCAATGTGTAGCGTGCTGCAAGATGGAGCATATGTCCCCCGCTGATGCCTGAAACGAGCCGGAGACATAGAAGGCAAGTGCCACAGTCACCTTCACCTTGACAGGCACTGCAGTCCTGTTGCCGCTGGTAGGCTGTAGGTCTGCCTGTATGGGCTGGCATATCCCTGTGACCATCTCTTTTCGGATGCGCAACCTTCTAACGCACTGTGCCTCAGAGAGCTGCAGGTATGAACAATGTTCCCTGTAAACTCGTGGGGGGTAAGGCCTCCGCCCCATACGTCTGCGAGCTCTTCGATTATGTTGCAAATGATTAACAATAAGCCTTTTTCCAGCTCGACGCCATATAAATATAGCAGCCAGGATTACTGGCTCCCGACATAGCATGGCCCCCATCTTTTAAAATGTGCTTCAATGTCCTTTAAAACAAACTAGAAACTCACATAAACTTCACAATCAAAAGTAAGCAGTAACACAGCCTTCTTCTCCCAATCCTTTTAATCACTCACAACTGCAACTTTCACCTCCGTTTTCAACATGGCGCCGTTAGTGCCTGGTGCGCTCTGGGTCTGACTGTTCATTTCAGGTCGGGTTCCTGGGTGGACGCTAAATCGGACAAAATGCTTGGAAGTTCTGCCCGGGGCGCTAGCGCAGCGATGCATGACGATTCACATCATCCAAGTGGTCAAAACAGCGGCGGGGTGCTAAGTTTTATTGCTGCCGCAAAACCATTGATGAAAATTCAGCCCGGGTGTAAAATCTTGTGCGCCTCGTTTCACGTCCCAAAAAATCGTTTTTGCGTCCCACCGAGGCGCTAAATGCAGCACAAATTAGCCGAAAATCCAGCCCCATGTCTCCAAAATATTCCCCTTTCAGCACAGCTTCAAGCCCAGTGTCTAGATTCGAAAAAGGAGCTGCCTTGGTAAGTTGGAAGCCAGTACGAACGGCAATACCCATGGGCGATTTTAACCTTCATATTGATTGGACAAAGTAAATTGGTCAGGGTAGCCTTGAGGAAGAGTTCATAGAGTGTATCCGGGATAGTTTCCTTGAACAGTACATTGTAGAACCAACCAGGGAGCAGACTATCTTGGATCGGGTACTGTGTAATGAGGCAGGATTAATAAATGATCTTCTCATAAAGGATCCTCTCGGAATGAGTGACCATAACATGGTTGAATTTCAAATTCAGTTGGAGGGTGAGAAAGTTGGATCTCAAACCAAGATCCTAAGCTAAAAGAAGACCACAAAGGTATGAAGGCAGAGTTGGCTAAAGTGGACTGGGAAAATAGATTAAAGTGTAGAATGGTTGATGAGCAGTGGCAGAAATTTAAGGAGATATTTCATAACTTTCAACAAAAAATATATCCCAATGAGCAGGAAAGACTGTAAGAGAAGGGATAACCATACGTGGCTAACTAAGGAAATGAGGGATGGTATCAAATTGAAAACAAGGACATACAATGTGGCCAAGATGAGAGGGAGGCCAGAGGATTGGGGAACTTTTAAAAGCCAGCAAAGAACGACTGAAAAAATGATAAAGAAAGGGAAGATAGATTATGAAACTAAACTAGCATGAACTATAAAAACAGATAGTAAGAGTTTCTACAGGTACATAAAAAGGAAAATGAGTGGCTAAAGTAAATGTTGGTCCCCTAGAGGATGAGACTGGGGAATTAATAAAGTACTGCACTTTTTTGACTGACAGGCGACAAGCCCTGCCCCCTCGACCCGGCCAAATCATTCCATCCACTTGGTGCCAGAAGCAGGGCCTGAGGCTCCGACTCTCTCCCACCCCGGCCGGCCTGGGCCCGATAGCGGCGGGCTGCTGCTCCTCTGTGAGCCTGCTTTTCCTGCCGACCGGGCCCCCCGCTGAGCTGCAAGCCTCGAGCCTCCGATCGGGCCCCGAGCCTCCAGCTGAACCGCGAGCCTCCGACCGGGCCCTGAGCCTCCCGTCAACCGCGAGTCCCGAGTGAGGGCAGGGGGAGAGCGGCGGTGGGTGGCTTGGGGGGGGAGCCGGAGGGCCTTGGGACCGCGAGTCTGGGTAAGAGAGAGGCTGGGGGGAGAATGAAAGAGGCTGGGGGAGAGTGAGAGAGGCTGGGTGGAGAGAGAGAGGCTGGGTGGAGAGAGAGAGCTGGGTGGAGAGAGAGAGGCTGGGAAGAGAGAGGGGCTGGGGTGGGAGAGAGAGAGACTGGGGAAGAGTGAGAGAGGCTGGGAGGGAGAGAGAGACACGGGCTGGGGGGAGGGGGAGGAATCGGAGGGGAGAGAGGGAAATCAGGAAAGACGGCTCACGTTCTTCCAACCCCCTACAAGGAACATTGTTGGAGTGGATGATGTCCAGAAGTCACGACACTGTCACTGTTCACTTCATATTCAATAAAACTGTTAACAATCCATACACAATGCCCCATCTATGGTGGGGCAGAGGGGCGTGGGGGTGGAGGATCCCATTGTGCTTGGGTAAGGCACTTTGACTGGGGGAGGCATGCACTTGGACTGGGGTAAGGCACTTTGGCTGGGGGAGGCATGCACTTGGACTGGGGTAAGGCATTTCGGCTGGGGGAGGCATGCACTTGGACTGGCATAAGGCACTTTGGCTGGGGGAGGCATGTACTTGGACTGGGGTGAGGCACTTCAGCTGGGGAAGACATGCACTTGGACTGGGTGGGGTAAGGCAGTTCAGTTGCTGTCTTCTGGGGAGCTCTGTCCTCTGTCGCTTCAGGAAGTCAAACTGGATCGAGTTACAATTTGCAAAGTCAGTGAGACCTTGGGATGGGCGGTTCCAGTGACACATTCCTGTGAAACTTCAGGGTGTGGCTTATCCTCCAAGGGAACCAATCAGAAATAAGGGTTGGAGCCTGTTGACCATTTTTGAAGTACAAATAAGCGCGTCCAATTAATAATGAGGAACAGGGAAATGGCAGCGAAATTGAACAAATATTTTGTATCGGTCTTCACGGTAGAAGACACTAAAAATATTCCAATAGTGGATAATCAAGTGGCTATAGGGAGGGAGGAACTTAATACTATCACTATCACTACATAAATAGTACTCGGTAAAATAATGGGGTGAAAGGCAGACAAGTCCCCTGCATCCTAGGGTCTTAAAAGAAGTGACTGCGGAGATAGGGGAGGTTCCAGCTGTTTGGAAAACCACAAATGTAATGTCCCTATTTATAAAAGGAGGCAGATCGACAGCAGGAAACTATAGACCAATTAGCCTAACATCTGTCGTTAGGAAAATGCTGGAGTCTATTATTAAGGAAGCAGTAGCAGGACATTTGAAAAAGCATGATTCAATGAAGCAGAGTCAACATGGTTTTATGAAAGGGAAATCATGTTTGACAAATTTGCTGGAGTTCTTTGAGGATGTAACGTGCAGGGTGGATAAGGGGAAACCAGTGGATGTTGTGTATTTGGATTTCCAGAAGGCATTCGATAAAATGCCACATAAAAGGTTACTGCTCAAGATAAAAGTTCATGGGGTTGTGGGTAATATCTTCTGAATTCCAATGAGTAGAGGCCCAACATACTCAACCTTTCCTCATAAGTCAACCCCCTCATCTCCGGAATCAACCTTCTCTGAACTGCCTCCAAAGCAAGTATATCCTTTTGTAAATATGGAAACCAAAACTGCATGCAGTATTCCAGGTGTGGCCTCACCAATACCCTGTATAGCTGTAGCAAGACTTCCCTGCTTTTATACTCTATCCCCTTTGCAATAAAGGCCAAGATTCCATTGGCCTTCTTGATCACTTGCTGCACCTGCATACTATCCTTTTGTGTTTCATGCACAAGTACCCCCAGGTCCTGCTGTACTGCAGCACTTTTCAATTTTCTCCATTTAAATAATAACTTGCTCTTTGATTTTTTTTTTGCAAAACTGCAGTACCTCACACTTTCCAACATTATACTCCATCTGCCAAATTTTTGCCCACTCACTTAGCCTGTCTATGTCCTTTTGCAGATTTTTTGTGTCCTCCTCACACATTGCTTTTCCTCCCATCTTTGTATCATCAACAAACTTGGCTACATTACACTCGGTCCCTTCTTCCAAGTCATTAATATCGATTGTAAATAGTTGGGTTCCAGCACTGATCCCTGCGGTGCCCCACTAGTTACTGATTGCCAACCCGAGAATGAAACATTCATCCCGACTCTCTGTTTTCTGTTAATTAGCCAATCCTCTATCCATGCTAATATATTACTGCCAAACCCTCATAAAAGAAAGAAAGACTTGGATTTATATAGCACCTTTCACGATCACCGGACATCTCAAAGTACTTCACAGCCAATGAAGTACTTTTGGAGTGTAGTCACTGTTGTAATGCGGCAGCCAACCTGCGCACAGTAAGCTCCCACAAACAGCAATGTGATAATGACCAGATAAACTGTTTATGTTATGTTGATTGAGGGATAAATATTGGTCAGGACATCGGGGATAACTCCTCTGCTCTTCTTCGAAATAGTGCCATGGGATCTTTTACGTCCAACTGAGAGGGCAGATGGTGCCTCGGTTTAACATCTCATCCGAAAGACGGCATCTCTGACAATGCAACGCTCTCTCAGCACTGCACTGGAATGTCAGCCTGGATTTATGTGCTCCGGTAGGCAGGAGAAAACATGACTTGGTGGATCCCCATGCAGATAAAGTTTTTTTTTTAACTAATATTTTTATCAATTTTATATAAGTATATAATAGGGGAACGTTTAAATAAAATTATTCCCCGGTTTAATTTCCAATCTGTTGGCTGAGGCAGCGTGAGTGACACTGCTATTGGCTTCCTGGGATAAAGGAAGCCCTGGTGTTAATGCAGTACAAGTGAGGGCAGAAGTGGGGTCTGCTGTGCTGACCCTAGCAGTCGTATAACCTCCTAACATTCAGTATCAAGGCATAGGCATGAACAGTGGTGACTTGGGTGAGGTACCAGAGGGTGACCAGCACATATGGAACCATATCCCATCAATGAGAGGAGGGAATGCAGTTGAGTAAACAGTTGAGAACGTTGACTCCCTGCAACATTCTTTCCCCTCTATGCATTCTTTGAGGTATTCCCCCGATCATGTTGTATTCTGATTTTTCAAACACTCTGATAGATTGAGGTTCCACTAAATGCTATTTTTAGCACACTGGTTAATGTGTGTAATTTATGTCTCTGCTATTTTACTGTTTTAAATGGATTGAGACTTCAATTTTGCAGAGATAAGAATTTTACAGACGTGTGTTAATAGTATAGCACTTAGTGGAATTTCAACACCTAGGTGTTAGCAATTATTTCATTTCTAATCTTGCTTTTCTTTGTTAACTGAAATGTATCCTTGTCCATCAAAAGAGGACAGGGAATATTACAGTGAAAGCGATGATTGAAAACTTGATTTCCCTGTCTTTTCTGTCTCTACCTGACTTATTTTTGAAGGACCTCGCTTTTCTTTGACATTTGGAATATATTAAAAAAAAAACTTTTTACATTCTTTGCAATTTCTTTTTTCTAATTTTCTCTTTGCATCTTGGATGATACTTTCAGCAATAGTTACATATTTTCAAATCACCAGCATTCACCATTACCTTAAATTTTTAAAATGTCTAATTTTCCTTTTGTACTGTGTTAATTGCACCTAATTGACCACTTAGAGTTTAGACTTGTTATTCTGTGCTGTTATGTATTTAATTCATATGTTCATCAGGAAGATTCCAAGTTTGTTTTGATATTTTTCCCCTTGTCCCTAATTCTCCCATTTGTCCTTCGTAGCTTTTCATTCAGTTGAGGTCGATGATCAGCCATGATCTTACTGAATGGCGGAGCAGGCTCGAGGGGCCATATGGCCTACTCCTGCTCCTATTTCTTATGTTTTTATGTTTACTTCCTAATGTATTTCATAGAATCAGGGATGGTCACAGCACAGGAGACTATTTAGCTCATCAAGGCCTAAATTAGTTAGTGCCACAATCCGGGCGGGATGCATGTAGCGGTCTCATCAGAATAAATCAGGCGAGCTGCGGGCACAAATCAGGCACCCCAATGCAGCTCGCCTGTTGGAGCCTTAAGAATTTCAGCCCAAGCCAGGGCCTCCTTTAATTTAAAAAAAAGGTCCTGATCAATTTATCAATGGCCCGACCACCTATGCAAAGTGGATATGGTCTTCTGCACTGTTATATCGGTAATTGTTGTACCCATTTTAGGCCAATAAAATGGGTGCAACGATGTTACATTTAGACCCCATCATGTCTGTGCTGGCTCTGTTACAGCAATTCAAAAGCTAATCTACTGTCCTGCTCTCCTCCGTGCTCCTATTTTTGCTCTTCCCTTTAATAAACAATCTCCTAGTAAAGGATCCCCTTGGAATGAGTGACCATAACATGGTTGAATTTCAAATTCAGATGGAGGGTGAGAAAGTTGGATCTCAAACCAGTGTACTAAGCTTAAATAAAGGAGACTACAAAGGTATGAGGGCAAAGTTGGATAAAGTGGACTGGGAAAATAGATTAAAGTGTAGGACGGTTGATGAACAGTGGCGTACATTTAAGGAGATATTTCATAACTCTCAGAAAAATTTATTCCAGTGGAATTCAGAAGAATGATTATGAGGGGGCTAGACAATGTGGATGCAGAGAGAATGTTTCCACTGATAGGGGAGACTAGAACTTAGGGGGCATAATCTTAGAATAAGGGGCCGCCCATTTAAAACAGATGAGGAGAAATTTCTTTTCTCAGATGGTTGTAAATCTGTGGAATTCGCTATCTCAGAGTGCTGTGGAAACTGGGAAATTGAATGGATTTAAGACAGAGATAGACAGTTTCTTAGCTGATAAGGGAATAAGGGTTTATGGGGAGCGGGCAGGGAAGTAGACCTGAGTCCATGCTCGGATCAGGCATGATCGTATTAAATGGCGGAGCAGGCTCGAGGGGCCGTATGGCCTATACCTGCTCCTATTTCTTTTGACATTATCAATGACTGTACTTAACGTAATGGACTTGTGACTTTGAGCGCTAATGTGGAGCTAGCTGACCCAAGCTGGGGAAACAAAGTACAGTTGAAGGCTGTTTTACTGATACTATAAAGTATTAGTGAGATTCCATGAGAACGGTGTCCAGGTATGGTCAGCATGCTGGCAAACATGATGGCAGTGAGAAGACCAACAAAAATGAACCAATTACCTATGAAGAGAGGTAGTAGATCCTAAATAGGAAGAACACAAGGCGAGGTGTCAGCCTTGATTTATTGGTACCAATTTCACCTCTGTCAGACATCTGTGAATTCAAGCGCACTCCAGAGACTTGAGCACATTAATTTAGTCCAACACTTCAGTGCAGTACTGACAGCGCTGCATTGATGGACGTGCTTTTTTTTTAAGATGAGTCACTAAACAAAGACCCCATTTGCTCTCAGGTGAATGTAAAAGACCACATGGTACTATTTGAGGAAGAGAATGAGAGTTCACCTGGTGTCATTTATTTCAATTAGTTCTCAGTTATCCCTCAACCAACATCACTATCACAGGTTATCTAGTCGTCATCTCATTGCTGTTGGTGAAACTCTGCTGTGAGCATATTGCCTACTGCATTGCCCTATATTGAATGACTACATTTTGAAAAGTACTTCATTGGCTGTAAAGTGCTTTGGGACCTCCAGATGTCATGAAAGGGGCTATATAAATGCAAGTACTTTCTAGGATTCACGTTTTTAATAATAACCAGAGAAATAAATAAGATAGATGTGGCAAGTTAATTTGTACAAAACCACGACAAATCCCTGAAAAATATGAACTTAGGAAGCTGCTAGCTAATTTAGCGTAAGGAATAATGTCTTTATAATTGGAGTTGCTAATTTATTGAACTGGCACTGCACAGTGCAGTGTACACTGACTCCATTAAAGCATTCAAAAAGCAATTGGGTCAATTCCTATTTTGCCAAAGGTAATGGGATGTTGAGGGTGGAAAGGTGGACAGTCTGAATGCTTTGCTTATTTTCTCGGTGTAATCACTTATGTGTTTCCATTCTATATGTAATCACTTTCTGATATTCATTGTACTTTATCTAATTGCTCCCATGTGTTCAATATTCGCTATGTAACCACTGCCAGGTATTCATTATTCTCTATGTAACTACTCCCTATCCTCAAGATCATATCTCTAATATCTAGGTTCTCAATAACATAAAATAAGGAATTGGCCCAAAAAAATACATGTTTCTCCATAATGAAAAGCACCTTCACTGAGTGAGGCCTTTCCGACTATATGCAGGGAACATCTTCAAGCATTTCAAATAGATATGATATTATTCAAGTGAAAAATTAGCAAACTTGCACACAGCCCACTGCGTAAAGAGGTAAGCTAGTAAGAAAGTGCCCACTCAAAGGTGTAGTGCAAGTATTTCAGATCATTGAAGAGTATGGAAGAGTAATTGAACTAGCTAAATTGAAGCTACTGTTTGCCAGAACTTCTCATTGTTGAAGCCTTTGCGATGTTCCCAGCAAACATCCACACAGTGCCTCGTTCAGTGGCAGTGTGATATCTTCTCCTGTACTGTTCAGCAGTGCGATGTACTCTTAAACCAATTTTTGGATCTAATTGCATAAGATGACCTGCATTTTTATGGCTCAACAGACCATGAAATGAAATAAAATAGGGATGTGGATAAGGGAAGCAGGAAGGAAAGAGAAAACAATAAGATATAATTTGATTTACCAAAATATTATCAAGACTTTTTTTCTCTGATATTGAGAAGACTGGAGCGGATTTATTTGACATGGTCTTCTTTCTTTCCCCTATCTTTTCTCAGAGAGATACTGGGCAACTGGAGCTTAGCCCAACTTCATATACACTAGAAGGTATTAACAAGCAACAATGTTCTTTAAATATATTTGTATATCAAAATCTTTGCACTGTAATTTGTTTCAATACCTTTTGCTTTCTCCCTCTGCACAGTATATTAGCTGAACTAGCAATGACAAATGACTCTAACGGTCTAGATTGCAGTATTTTCCTTTCCATTTATTTGACACATGTTTCAGTTTCTGTCATATCAGAGAGAGAAAGAGACATTTAGCACAAGAGTACAGCCACAGTAATGTTTATCAGGGCATATTACAGGTTGGAGGTAATATTTTACTTAGTAGAGATGAAAAAAAATCACTACTTCAAAAAGGAGCTGCTGACAGATTTTTGTAATTTGAATACAAGAATGTGGAGCCATTTTCTTGACAATTTCCCACAACCATACACTACGGGATATATTTTGACTTTGTGTGATAGTGTAAAATGGCTGCTGGCAAATCGGCAACCGGTTTTCTCTCCCAAATTTTATTGTCAGTGAATGAGTTGCTGTCAGCTGTTTTACACACACACACAAAGTCAATATTGCCCCCTATGTCTCCAAACTTTCCCCTTTCTTCAGAGCTTCAGGCCTCACGATACTTTTATTCAGCCCAGTGTCTAGATTCAGAAATAGGAGCTGCCTTGCTAAGTAGGAAGCCAGTGTACATTATCAGGATGGGATGCCCTCCCTGTGAGGGCAATGAGTAGGATTCTAACACAAGAGAATGGACACGAGATAGCAAAATAAAGTAATGATTTAGCATCCTTGTTGCCAGGGAGATGGGGGCATTGGGGGGGGCAGGGGGAGCGGGGAGAGGGGGGCAGGGTAGAAACCAAACAATGAACCAGGCAACAGGTGTCATGTATCTTACATTATTATATATAACTGTGTCCTAACATGCTATACATGACTGTAATAAGATATGATCTGTAACCACCAGCATACCTTACCACCAGGGGTGCACTTGCAAGAGACAGGTATATAAGGACAGGTCTCAGGCAAGTGCAGCATTCCAGAGCTGTGAAATAAAGGTGCAGGTCCAGAGTGACCTTGACTTCACTACATGCCTCGTGTGAATCTGTACTGAGGGGACAGGACTTTACAACAGGAGCCACCCCCACAGCTAAAATGCCAAAGCATCAGCTGAGAGGTTAAAAATCCAAAATAAACAAACAACTGTACAAATTCAATGTGTGGCATTGCATAATGCCAGATAAAATTATATTTTGTATTAAAATTATATTGCTGTACTAGTGTATTTTATCTAATTAGTTGAAGTAGAATTTTGAAAAAAACCTTTAAGTAATTGAACAATCTAAAATTAGTGTCAGCGAGAGCCTCCTTCTATTTAAAAATAAAATGGCGTCTGTGCTGCACGCACACACTTCTGATACGGCCCGCACCAGAGGCCATTTTGGTGAGGGCAGTAGGGCGGGCGTTAGGAGTGTGTGCCGGAAGCATGTAGAGTGGGCAGATCGTCACAGCAATCAGCGTGCAGTGTTTGAGACCAGCGCTGCCATTTTTGTCAATCAACCCGGTGGAGCTATCACCCGGTCTTAACCTCTCACAGCTGAACATGCATCCAACACCAGCAAGGACCCCCCCACCAGTGATATTTAAAGGGATTAGCAACCACTCTCAGGTTAGTTGCTAATTAATTTATACTGGCTCTGTGTAAGTTTATAGAACTGTTTGTTGCTTTCCAGAGTTGCTTAAAGTTGGTGAGATAACAGTTGGGGATTGGTGCTGTAAGTGGAGACAGCCTTGTTTTTGATTCAAGGGTCTGGCCAGACCACTTGCTCCCAATCATGGGTGCTGCCATTGCCATCTTCCTTGGCCTGCAGCATGACAGGGAGATGGAGCAGAGGCAGCAAAGAAGAGGATAAGCTGCTTGCAGATGGAAGAGGAGGAAGAGCAGAAGGAAGGGAGGAGGCAACCGGCACATCCAGTCTCTGGGCCGGCTGTCCATGATCACCTCATTCGACTACGGTTCCACTGAACACAATCCCAAATCCCCATTGTACAACAGTCACACATCTTACCATCCGGCTGTTCAAGACCATCACAGTGACCTCTTGACCTCAATGCAGAAGTAAAAGCTACCACAAAAGAAGCATTCCATATGGTAGAAATTGCTGGTTGATGAGTGATGGGGGTATGATGCATTGAGTAGTGTGTGAGGCTAGTGTGCAGATGGTAGGATATGGCATTTGGTGATGAATTCACTGACTTTTACCACTCATGTGAGGTCGTTACATTTTTTCCTGCACTGCGTCCAGTGGCATAAACATCAGTAGTCTCCCCTGTATAATATTGGTGGGACAAACCAACTGGAGGACCCCTGAAATTTTCTTGTGGACCTCTAGGTGGCCGCGGACCCCCGATTGAGAATCCCTGCTCTCAGTGTCTGAGCTGGTGGCTGCGTGTGAAATTGAGTGACGTTGCTGTGTCTTCATCATCAGCATCTTGGTGCTCTTCAATTTCCTGCTCCTCTAATAGTGCCCGGTCAGGTGGCAGTTCGTAGCTATCTGAAAGGAGAACGGCACAAGGGTAAGGGTGTGGTGAGGGGAGGGCGGGAAAGCAAGAGGTGTATGCTTACACGATGTGCAGCTTGTAAATCAGGGGAGATTGAGGGATGAGCGGCAGGTGGGATGCGAGAAGGAGGATTACTTATGAACATACTGTCATCTTGTATGTTTCAATCTCACCCCTGGTCAGGGCTCAGTAATGCCCCTCCCAATAATGGCCAGCACCGTCTCCTCCATCACCATCAGGCGCACCTGTACCCCGCCACCTAGGCCCTGCTGCCTCCAGTTGTGAGCCACCTTGTCCTGCAAGAGAAAGGGAGTGTGTCAGCGAGTCTGGTGCAATGTGTTTGGGTGATATGCCTGTTATGGCTGAATAGCTGACAATGTGTGCAAGGTGCTAGATGTGGATGTGAAGCTTATAGCAGTGGTAAGTGCGTAAGGGTGAGGTGAAGCTATGAATGTGAGACATGAGTTATGTTTGTTGAAGATTGCTGGTTGATGAGTGATGGGGGCATGATGCATTGAGTAGTGTGTGAGGCTGGTGGTGCAGATGGTGGTATATGGCATTTAATGATGAATTCACTGACTTTTACCACTTGTTTGAGGTTATTACATTCCTTCCTGCACTGCATCCAGGTCCTCAGGGCTATACTGTTAGCATTGACCATGAAAGCTATCTGCTCCCATTGCCTTTTCCGCATTTGCCTGGAGGTCCTCCTGGCCCCATGGAAACAGGACCTCACTCCTCATATTCACCTCCTACACCAAGGCCTCCAGTGCTGCATCAGAGAATCTTGGAGCATGTTCTCTCCCCTGTTGTGACATCAGTAGTACTTTTTACTGCTCTGACTCTGTTCCCCAGCCAGATGAAGCACCTGTTACAGGCAGAATGCACCTCCACTTTATGAGGTGCAGACTGCCTTTAAGAAATGCAGGCTAGCTTTAATTGGTGCGAGCTGCGCATGAACTTGAGCTCCCTGCTGAGTGTTCAGCCAATCATGTTCACATGGTAAATCAGCAGGCAGCACAAAGAAGAGCACTGCCCAGATTACTTTGAACTAAGAACATAAGAAATAGGAGCAGGAGTAGGCCATACAGCCCCTCGAGCCTGCTCCGTCATTCAATAAGATCATGGCTGGTCTTTGACCTCAACCCCACTTTCCCGCCCGATCTCCATATCCCTGGATTCCCCTTGACTCCAAAAATCTATCTATCGCAGCCTTGAATATATTCAGAGACTCAGCATCCACAGCCCTATAGGGCTGAGAATTCCAAAGATTCACAACCCTCTGAGTGAAGAAATTCCTCCTCATCTCTGTCTTAAATGGCTTACCCCTTATCCACAGCCTGTGCCTCCTAGTTCTATACACTCCAGCCAAGGGAAACAACCTCTCAGCATCTACCCTGTCAATCCCCTTCAGAATCTTGTATATTTCAATGAGATCACCTCTCATTCTTCTCAACTCCAATGAGTATTTGAGAACTTCCATTCTACACAATCTCTCATCATTAGACAGTTTCCTCATCCCAGGAATAAATCTAGTGAACCTTTGTTGCACTGCCTCCAAGGTAAGTATATCCTTCTTAGATAAGGAGACCAAAACTGTGCACAGTACTCCAGGTGTAGTCTCACCAAGGCCCTGTACAATTGTAGCAGGATTTCCTTACTCTTTTACTCCAACTCCCTTGTAATACAGGACAACATGCAATTTGCCTTCCTTATTGCTTGCTGTACCTGCATGCTAGCTTTCTGTGTTTCTTGCACAAGGACACCCAAATCTATCTGAACACCAACATTTAAAAGTTTTGCACCATTTAAAAAATATTCTGCTTTTCTATTTTTCCTATCAAAGTGAATAACCTCACATTTCCCTAATTATACTTCATCTGCCACCTTACTGCCCACTCACTTAGTCTATCTATAGCTTACTGTCCCATCTAGCTTTGTATCGTCAGCAAACTTGGATACATTACATTTGGTCCCTTCATCTAGGTCATTAATATAGATTGTAAATAGCTGAGGCCCCGGCACTGATCCTTGTAGCACCTCATTAGTTACAGCCTGTCAACCTGAAAAAGACCTGTTTATACCTACTCTCTGTTTTCTGTCCGTTAACCAATCCTCCATCCATGCTAATATATTACCTCCAATCCCATGAGCCCTTATATTGTGCAACGATCTTTTATGTGGCACCTTATTGAATGCCGATGGAAATCCAAATATACTACATCCACTGGTTCCCCTTTATCTACCCTGCTAGTTACGTCCTCAAAAAACTCTAATAAATTTGTCAGACACGATTGCCCTTTCATAAAACCATGTTGACTCTATCTAATCATGTTATGATTTTCTAAGTGCCCTGATACCACTTCCTTAACAATGGATTCTAGCATTTTCCTGACCACTGATGCCAGGCTAACTGGCCTGTAGTTCCCTGATTTCTCTCTCCCTTTCTTCAATAGCAGTGTTACATTTGCCACCTTCAAATCCACTGGGACCGTTCTAGAGTCTAGGGAATTTTGAAAGATCAAAACCAGTACATCTGCAGCCACCCCTTTTGGAACCCTAGGATGTAGGCCATCAGGTCCAGGGGATTTGTCGGCTTTTAGTCCCATTACTTTCTCTAGTACTTTTTCTCTACTTGTATTAATTACATTAAGTTCCTCACCCTCATTAGACCCGCATCGTGATCCCAGCGCCCATTTTCGGGGGCAAACAAATTTCTAGCTGCTAGTTTCCCTAATCCTTACTGAATGTGACCACTACAGCCACAATTAGTCTTGTCATCACATCAGCCTTCATCTCCAGGTCAATATATTACTTATTCATTTTGACTGAAGGAGCCCTTGGACCTATATTAACATTCATAAGAAAACTAGCAGTCTTTGATGTAATTTCTTGTGGTTATGCAGTTTTATAGTCATCATAGGCAGTCCCTCGGAATCGAAGAAGACTTGCTTCCACTCCTAAAGTGAGTTCTTTGGTGGCTGAACAGTCCAATACGAGAGCCACAGACCCTGTCACAGGTGGGACAGATATTCATCGGGGGAAAGGGGGGGGGGGGAGTGGCACTGATTTATCACATGCTCCTTCCGCTGCCTACACCTGACCTCTTCACATTTGCCGCGACAGAAGTGACAGGAGAGTGATACCACAAAACACACAATTCCTGTGTCCATATTTATAATGGATTTTGCCAATGTGCAGTCGTCACACTGAAATGATACAATCCAAAGGCTGAGTGGATTTGTGACCAGACTGTGACTATCTTCAAAGTCACTCTCGGAAATCTGAAAGCATTGATCTGCTATTTTGTTCTTGGTTCCGGTAGGTTTATGCAGTAAGTTTTAGCATTATGTCTGCAGTTTTTTTTTGCCCCATTTAAGTTAAATTATTTTATTTTTTGTCTGTTACAGAAATTTTCAGCCTGCTTTCAACCAGGTAAAATTAAAAAGTAACTCTCATATTTCTTGCTTCTTCTTCAGGTTTGCCTTTTCCTCACTTTCTCATGTTTGCAGTTTCAGTCTCATTTGCTGGGTCAAAATAGCTGCTACAGCAAATGCAGCTTTACATATTGTCAGCATATTTTGAGAGTGAATGTAAACAAAATTGTTTTCAGAGCCCTGCTGACTAGGTCTTCCCGCAGTTCCAGGCCATGGTTTTGCCACCCCCACTGCCCCTGCCCTTCCTGCCGTTGCATGATGCTCCCAAACAAATCATGCCCATAGGACAAAAACCTTCGTTTCTTGGGAATCATTTAATTTGGGGGAATATGATTTCAGTTGCTTATAAGTTATCAAACCTTACACCTGCGCACACTTCCTGTCAGTGTTTTACATTATAAACACCTGGGAATCCCTGGCCCAAGACCGCCCTAAGTGGAGGAAGTGCATCCGGGAGGGCGCTGAGCACCTCGAGTCTTATCACTTGAGAGAATGCAGAAAACAAGTGCAGGCAGCGGAAGGAGTGTGCGGCAAAACGGTCCCACCCACCCTTTCCTTCAACGACTGTCTATTCCACCTGTGACAGGGACTATGGTTCCCATATTGGATGGTACAGTCACCTGAAAACTCACTTTTAGAGTGGAAGCAAGTCTTCCTCGATTTCGAGGGATTGCCTCTGATGTTGGTGATGAAACACCTATATCTATATTTGTAATATAAACCCTCCATTTACAACTTATGTTGTAATTACATCCTCCTGGCAGTGGAGGTGCTGCAATGTCAGTGACAGGAGGACATCATTGCAGAAGTTTACATAGCCAGTTTCCATCAAAAATGAAAACATAGGAACTTATAATGGATATATAAAAATAAAGAGGAAATATATGACTTTAAAATAGGAACTGCATTACTTCTCTGTGCCTCACCCCAATTATCCCCCAGCCTCGAACCCCATTTCATGTGAGCATTACACTCAGTCTTTACTTTTTGCATGCTATGCCACTCGACATTAACTAATATAATATATTAACATTTCCAGTACCTGAATGGTAAAACCTGATTGCGAAACCCTACTGTCTGTATTGTTCATTATCCCACAATAAACTATATCACACTTCCCAATAATGTATAAGAAATTAACTGAACTACGAATAAAAAAGGTACATTTGGTTGGTATTAACATAGTAGTAATATCAAGTTGCATATGTCCTCGCTCATCAGGCAAAAGACATCCGCATATTAATTACAGAGCCATTGGGCCCGAATTTGGTGAACCTACAACCGGCTGCCGCCGAATTTTCTCTCCCCTCCGAGCGAGTTTGGTGAGGCCTTCACGCCGGCGGGGAGAGAAAACCGCAGGGGAGCGTCCGCTGGCGTGTGCAACGTCCACAAAAGTCCTCCTGCCCACTG
This sequence comes from Pristiophorus japonicus, assembly GCF_044704955.1. Lineage (NCBI taxonomy): Eukaryota > Metazoa > Chordata > Chondrichthyes > Pristiophoridae > Pristiophorus > Pristiophorus japonicus. The sequence goes on along the minus strand of NC_091985.1, from coordinate 40,214,084 downwards.
AGTCCCCAGATTGGTCCGGGCAGTCCTCCGCTCCAGCAGCAGAAGAGACCACCGCGTGGAGGCAGGTCTTACCTGAACGGTAGGCGTGAAGACCTGCAAGAAAAAGTTAGTGCACTTCTTTTCTTCACTTCTTTTGCAGAGATTTTGTTTGATCGGGTCCTCTGAAGGTTTTGTCATGGTTTGTTTTTCATTTGTTGAAGATTTTTTTTTTCCATTCCCCCTCCCTGGGCCTGACTCTATCTTCGGCGTTTACTTTGCCGAGGATCGCATTTGTTGCCCAGAATCCGACCTGTCGCTTGCTGCCGCCCAGAATCAGCGTGTAAGGCCCATTTTTTCCGCTGGGCATTTTTTTTCCATTTTTTCACCAAACATCTGCCCAAAGTACCGTCAGGATCCTAGCGGTCTTTTCGACGGTAAATGGGTGGAACTTAAGTTTGACCAAACTCGGGCCCATTATGTTAATTGACAAATATTTAAAACATTTGCCTCCATAACCAGAGGAACCTTTCCACGTAATTAGCAATCAATGTCTACGGTAGAGTGCACAGAATAATTACACGTTGTCACTATACAACGGAAGTATTTTAGATGCACAAACCACTTGCTACTTTGAAGGAGAACAAGAAAGATTATCCAAGCAAAAAAGAGGAATAACAATGCAGAGCCTTTGCCTCTAGAGTGTTTCTTTCAAACGCAAGTTTGAAAATCTCTGTTTTCAAGTCGGTGTGAACAATGTCTGCTTCAGTGAAGCCTAGAATCCTCCAGAGATATTTCTGGCTAATGCAGGTCACATTTTTAATATTTCCTCTGGCTACTTCTGTCGAAACCTGTCACACAAAATCCTTTTTTAAGAGAAGGATGCGAGGTCTGAAGGAGAAATAGATCCGAGTTAACAGATTTCCAGGTTCTATGTGGTAAAAAAGACTGGGGTTTAAATTGAACAAAGAAGGTTAACAACAATACAAAGTGACAGGTGAGAGCTGGTTTGCTGTGGGCTGCTCTGTTGTATGAATGACAGATAACTGACTGTCTCACCTCGGGCTGTCAGCCCTCCAGGATTGTAATGGAGTATCTGGAAATTATAGATTAATCTCCTGGATACTGCTGCAGGCATCCCTGGAGAAATATCATTGGGGCATTAAAAAATGTTGCTTTTAAAATTTTCTTTGAACACTTTTGTTTGTTATTTATAAACAAAATTGGCGGTGGGTGGGGGAAAGGCGATTTGACCGACAGGGCAGTGGTGGCAAGAGGTTAAGTGATTGAAAAAAAATCCAGGAATATGTTTAACCAGAGTTGGCAACTCTAGTATTAATCACTTCTTAAACAGCTAATTCACCACTGAACTGATGTAAATGCCGATAATTTCATTCACACAATTGTGGAATGTGCCGAACTTTGGGATCAATACAATTCCACTCATGCCCATGTCCACATTATTTTCATTAATGGAAAAACAAAAGTCTCTGTTCATTCTTTATCAGGTCTGCCTAATCTCTCATTCTGCTTCACTCTCTATATCTTGGTTTTGTTCTGTGTTTTTCTCCTGTGTTTCTACCTACCTAATGTTAGCTTCAAACTCTTTATTTACTTTAGAATGCCAGTCTTTGACCCTTTAGTCTTTGTTGGAATGTGTTTAACCTGCACTTTATCCACCTCCCACTGCTGTTCTGCTATTTGATCAGTTTTTCCCCAACCAATTGATGTTAAATAAGCTCATTTCCAGTTCAGCACCTTAATCTTTGACTCCTCTATCTCTTTATCTGTTTTCAGTAGGTTACCAATTAGGTTATGGTTATTATTTCCCAAGTGTTTGCATACCTTCCATCGGCTTACTTGCTAGCACTGCTTCCTTGGGCATGCAACAGCGTAATGAAGAAATATTTCTGAATGCGTTGGGAATACATGCTTTTCCCCTTTTCCCGCAAGTCTACTTTATCCCAGTCTACTTTAGGATAATTAACATCACCAATAATTATAAATCCATTACACCTGGAAACATGCTTAAATTGCCTACAAATCTCATCCTTTCTGGTCTATAACAAACTCTCAATATGGTCACGTATCCCTTATTATTTCTTAACTCAACCCAGATAAACTCTGTCTGAGCAGCATTATCAATAAAGACTTTCCCTTCCAACGTTGCAATTGTGCCTTTAAGTCATAAGACAATAAGATACCAAACCCTCCCTTTTGCCCCCTCTATCTCTCCTGAAAATTATATAGCCAGTAATATTGAAGTTCCGTGAGATGATGAAAAATAAAATGCACTGCAAAAAGCAATTTCATTCACACGACAGGTGCAGCGTCCAAAATCCGGAGATCCGGAATCCGGAATGTTCCGGAATCCAGACTCCGGACCGATCGGTGGCAGGGTCATCTGGAATCTGTAAAATGTTCCGGAATCCGGACCTGCCGACCCTGCCGACCTTGGGCCTTGCCTCGCTCGTCGCCGCTGTCCTTACCTCGGGCCCTCCTCACCGGCCCGCCCCAACACTTCCTCTGTGACGGGACCAGCCCGAACACTCCCTTGGCAGGGAGCTGCCCGAACAGCTCCTCCATGGTGGGGACCTGCCCGAACAGCTCCTCCATGGTGGGGCCCGCCCGAACAGCTCCTCCATGGTGGGGACCTGCCCGAACAGCTCCTCCATGGTGGGGACCTGCCCGAACAGCTCCTCCATGGTGGGGCCCGCCCGAACAGCTCCTCCATGGTGGGGCCCGCCCGAACAGCTCCTCCATGGTGGGGACCTGCCCGAACAGCTCCTCCATGGTGGGGACCTGCCCGAACAGCTCCTCCATGGCGGGGACCTGCACGAACAGCTCCACCTTGGTGGGGCCTGCCCGAACAGCTCCTCCATGGTGGGGCCCGCCCGAACAGCTCCAGCTCGACGGGGCCGGTGGCCCGAACAGTTCATTGGCAGCAACCCCCCTTTCTGACATTCCGAAATCCAGAAGTACCCAAACCTGGGCTCAGGTGTTTCCGGATTTGTGATGTCAGAAAGATGATCCAAAGTCCGGAAAAATGCGGAATCCGGAATGGCCTCGGTCCCAAAGGTTCCGGATTCTGGACACTGCACCTGTACTTTTATATTTAATGGGAAAATTCACGATAGGAAGGCAGAGTGGAACAGGTGGAAAAGATGAAATAAAAAGGACATTTGTTCACTCCTTTATTTACTGTACAATAAGGAATTTATAGAAGTCAAGCAAGGAAAGTGTTCATTTGCAATGTTTGCTGGGCGCAAATTGGCTTCCACATTTCCTATATTAAAGAAAAAAAGAACTTGCATTTGTATAGCATCTTTCACGACCTCAGGACATCCCACAGTGCTTCACTGGCAATGAAGTACTTTTTGAAGCGCAGTCGCTATTGTAATGGAAGGAACCATATTACAACAGTGACTGCACTTAAAAAAAAAAGTACTTCATTGGCTGCACAGCACTTTGGGACATCCAAAGCTTGTGAAAGGCGCGCCATAAATGCAAGTGGGGGAGAAATTCAGGTCGTTTGTGCCTCCCGCAAGCGGAGGTGCTCATGGGGCGCAAACAACTTTTCAGCCAGGCGCGACGCTGCTAACGATTCCTGCTAAATTCCGTGAGAGTTTAGCAGTGGTGGCAAAACCCATAGCGCTCCGCTGCACCAGCGATGACGATCCTATTTGCTCCAGAGCGAAAATTTCAGAGCGTCCCCTGAAATGGGGCGATGCCAACGACAGCTTCAGGGGGGTGCGTGCTGGGCTGTGGGCCTCTTGCGGGGGGCGCTACTTAAAGGGGAGGTGGCACTGGCATGAAAATAAAAATCGTCCGACTTACCAGTCGCGGCCCATTGGATCATGCAACGTGAGGTCCGTGCCGCGATCTTGCAGCCCGGCACTCCACTGGAGAGCTGGTCTGATGCCATGGCACCCCACTTCCCGGTGGTCCGGCTAGGGACCCACAGAGTCGGCAGTTTGGCCCTCTCCTTTAATGAAGGGAAGGGCCCCTTCTATGCAGCAGTGCTGCACGTGTCCCAGTGCGTAGCGCTGTGCCCCTCTCCTATTAGTTCCACCCCTCTCACACCCCACGGAGCAAGTGGAGAGCGTTATTTTGTGCTTCACTTTCTCTCGGGAGTGGTAACCCCAATCCCAACATCGCGAGTGGGGCGGGACTTCCGTGCCTGGCATAGGAACTCCCGCCCCCCAGCTGTTACCACCCCCAAATGGGGGCGCTACACAATGTCCCTCCCCCCCGCCCCACCCCCAAGGTATTTCTTTCTCATCGGAGATTTTTATGATGGCGCTGCAGTGGGAATGGAAAAATCGATAGTCTCATACTAACAAATATGGGTACGGTTGCAATTAGCAAGTAGCAGCTGTCTGCCAGAGATGACTGCAGAAGTTATCTGCAAAATACACCTCTTCGCAGCATGGTGTTTTAAAATGGATTTGCTGCGGGTTTGCCAGGCTCCTCTTCCGAGACAAGAGAGCAAAATAGCATAAGATGAGAACATATGGTGCTTTTAAATGTCCCACAGAGTTACTGTATGCCATCTCAAAATGCCACAATGTTGCTGTAAGGCTTTGTACTTCTTCCTCGGCACACAAGTCTATTAAGACACAAACATTTATTGAACACAAAAGCTGTACACTCAGTACAAAATGGTGCAAGATTTAGGGATTTAAAAAAAATAAGAGTTGCCGTTATTTACATTGCATTGATTGAAGTGCACACAGAGGTAAAGATATTGGTGACATGTCAAATCATCTGGATACTTTGGGCTGGATGTTCCTCCACTATCCTGCCTGTGATCGGATGGGTTAGGGGTTAGCAGTGGAATATGTGACGACATTGGGCACTGAGGCGCACCATCAAATTCCCGTCCCGACATCAATTTCCTCTCCCTTACTTCCTGTCCTGACCTCTCCCTTTACATGTAAATGCAGGCGGGCTGCAGGGCCCAGAAAGCCACTTGGTTACCCTGCTTACCACTGTTCCTGCTAACTCCAGGGATCACCACAAGAAAGGTGGCGGTAATCGCTGAGCTCGCTGCGGTGAACAGTGTAAGTCGATTGATGGGATGTACAGGATGTGGGCATCGCTGGCAAGGCCGGCATTTATTGCCCATCCCTAATTGCCCTCGAGAAGGTGATGGTGAGTCGCCTTCTTGAATCGTTGCAATCCTTGTGGTGAAGCTATTCCCACAGTGTTGACTTTGGGACAGTTTGGTGCAACTGAATGGCTTGACAGGCCATTTCAGAGGGCAGTTAAGAGTCAACCAGGTTGCTGTGGTTCTGGAGTCACATATAGACCAGACTGGGCAAGAACGGCAGGTTTCCTTCCCTAAAGGACATTAGTGAACTAGATGGGTTTTTATGACAATCTGGTAGTTTCATGGTCACCATTACTGCTACTAGCTTTTTATTCCAAATTTATTTAATTAACTGAATTTAAATCCACCAGCTGATGGGATTTGAACTCTCTTCTCTGGATTAATACTCCAGGCCTCTGGATTACTAGTCCAGTAACGTAACCACTATGCTATCGTACCCCCCAACAGGCCTTACCAGTAACTCACCTTTGGTTCCTCTTTGGAGCTGGGTAAATGCCCCACCATTGAGAGGCTGCATTGGTGGCCGGGGCCATTGGAGGGAGCAGCATGCGGTGGTGTACCACTGCAGGGAGCAGCGTGTGCTACTGCAGGAGGGCGACGGCTATGAAGCCAGGTCGCTGATTGCAGTGCGGGCAGGCACAGCAGGAGAGGCGAAGGAGCAGCAAGAGTCCGTAGAGGGAAGTGACCGGAGCCCAGGAGAGGCGTGAATCTAGGGCCCTGAAGAGGCGAGGGCAGCACGGGCCAGCCCACACTGCGATATGTGCGCGCTCGGTCTGTGCAGCAGAGCTGGTCTCCAGTTAGTCTTGGGTAATCCTTGCCACTGGACCAAGACCTAGCTCCGTCAAGCCCGTGTGGTGGCTGGTGAGCAACGGCCACCCCACGTTAAAAAAATCCAAGCATAGGCATTTTCCACCCTTCACGATGTAGTTCGCGATCTGGAATATTAGATCGTTCATTGAAACACCTGTGAACTCATCCCTTTTTGGCGTGGAAGCAGGTCATCCTCGCTTTGAGGGACTGCCTGTGATGATGATGATTTGGAGCACTTCTGCCACCTTTTGAATTTCCTCCACTTCTTCAGCAAAGGTGTCACTGCAGCGCAGCTGCAATTTTCCCTGAGTTATAAACACACGAAAATTGGCGGACCGGAAAAGCCCCTCTGGTCCATCCAGCCTGACCCATACATCTGCGATGTCTTGTGCTTCAAATATATCGACTCTCCACCAGGCTCTCCCCATTGGTGGTGGGAATACCACCAGGTGTCCTCCTTGCATAGTCAATGAGACACAAAGCATGACAATAGTCGGGGGGGTGGGGGGGGGGGGGTTGCGGGTAACAGCAGGGTCACAACAGTAGGTAGAAGTCTCTCTCTACTGCTTCTCGGCCAACAAGAGGAAAATCTAACCCCACAACTCTGGGATGGTAGTTGAATATTTCACCAATATTTTCATATGTTCTGCTGTTTTTGACGGAAGAGAAATATCGACTGAAGTTATGTAGAGGGTTTTTCCCACTTGTGTGTCACAAATTCAGTGGCAGAGCTGTAGAAACCCTGGAAAGTGTTTACGTTGTTTACTCCGGGGTTTCTGCTAAAGCCCTTCCATCAAAGATGCAACAGGCAAGTGAGAGACGCCACGAGGAAACTCACCCTAATGGCGACTGAAGTGCCTTAAACTGGCTGCTTTTTAGCTTCACCCGTACCAACAGTGAATTATTAGACCTTGCCAGCCCTGTAGAAAAGTGTTCAAAAGGCACACCGTTGTTGTTTGGGAAAATAAGAAAAGCTAGAAGAACCACACTCATTTTCATCACCATGACAATGTGAGCAAAAGAATGCAAATGGTTTTACTCAACATTTTAGGAAGATGATGTCTTTTTAGTATCAACATGTCTGCCATCCCTTGTGGACACAGATCTTCAAATAGTCTGCAGACAATCTGAAAAGTTGACATATGGCAATGTACTTTGTGAAAACTTTGGTGTAAATGGACAAAAAATGAATAATTGCCAATATTACTGTGTGAAATATATTGGTATTTGCAGGATCCACTGTTGTTGTGTAAATAGTTTTCTGGTAGTACTTTTTCCTTTGCCATTCTTATATGCATGTCTCCTTTCATGTAGCAGAATGCCAGTGTACTTCATGGTACATTATTCTTGGGGGAATAATACTCAACCAATTTAGTGGAAATTATGGTCAATTTTGTGCATGGATTCATGCCCACTGGTAACTTGAGACTGGCTGCAAATCATTTCGCTGAGGACCATTACAGCCGTTCACAAGAATAGTCTTTCATCCGATTAAACTGTCCTGAATTTAAGTTCAGTACCTGAAGAGGAAAAGACAAGGAATGATGCTCTTTTGATCAGTATTTGGGAAAACCATTTCATTCATTGAACCCACAAAACTGGCCAATATTTATTTTGAGAATGGTCTATTTTTGTGGCTTGGGAGGAACATGAGAAATTTAGAGGAGCATTGGTCATAGCTGTATTATTAAAATAAAGATGGACCAGGAAAGTTAGAATGGAGAATGGTCAGTGGCAAGCTGCGATAGAAGGGTCACTTATTAGGTAACAAGCTTGTTTCTTGTATCTTGTCCAGGAGTGTTAACAATACAATTGTAAATTCATCAATTTATTGTTTCTTCTGCAGGAAGGATCAGTAACTGAACACTGCAATGATTAAACAAATATCAAACCATCACTTAAACTTGGAGCTTCCTACAGGTTACATTTTTCCACTCTTTTCTACTATCTGAGTTAAGTGGGGGTGAGAAGTTAAACATTGCATCCCTGTGTATTATAGCACTGCAAATGTCTTGGAAGATTGTGCAAAGGACATGAAAAATCCTCATTCAAATTTCTTTGGTTCACTCGTGCACACACACAAATAACCCACCATGGTTAGATTGAAAAGGAACCTCGATATGGAAAAATGCTCATAGCTAAACAAAACATATGACTATTAGGAGCACGAGGACAAAAAATTTAAAGAAAATGACATGAAATCAACTCCTGGGATCTGTGATTTGGAATGTGCCGAGTGAACTCTAACAAGGCTGAACCAATGACGTTTTGAAATAATTTGAGAGAAATTCATTGAATATTACTAATTACTAATGACTAAATGGAAGGAGAGTCAAAAGAAGATAGAAGTTTTATATAAGCACATTTCTAAATTGCACTCGGATTTTTTTTTAAAGGTTGAAAGAGAGTTGGGCTTTCTTATTTATCTTATTAAATTGGTCATTTCTCCCCTCTTTTCTGATGGCTCCAGCTAGTATTACCTTCCTGGGCAGTTCTTACCCTGCACTATCTCATCTAACTGGCTATTCATCATGTGAACACCACACAGTGAACGATAACAGACTATTCAACTGTGGAAGGTACTATGAGCTTCAACAAGGGCCACGGGGCTTTGATCAGTAGTCCGAACCTTGGCTGATTAACACCACCCCTCCCCCGACCCCCAACCCCGGTCCACTTTTAGCTCAAGGGCCCTCACTGCCTTGTAGAGGAGAAATTCCCTAAAATTGTCTTAAATGTGTCCTCAAAATGGAGTCAGAATGAATGCTTGGAAATGACAGGGCTAATGCTAATTAAACCATAAGGGCTTACACAAACAAAATATTCTTTACCAGGGAGAGAAGACAAGCCACAGCGCACAGATGACTCAGAAAAGGGGACATAAAGAAACATGCCACCCCCCTTTGTTAGTTGAGACGCGAGAACAAGGGAGTAAACAAGCATGCCTAGGTGCTTCGTTGATTTGGAGGTCATCAGGGGGACCAATTGGTTTGCGAGGTGATCAATACCACAAGGGCTGAACTCCTCTAACATACGCATCGCTCAGATTGATCAATAAAGTGGGGAGTTTCTTTTGGAAATGAAAAATATAAGTGTTTTTTACACTAAGATACTCAGCAATTTAATTCTAGTTCTTTTAGTAAATAGAAGGAACCTGCATTCATATAGAAGTTCTTGGAATAGTCTTTGCAATAGAAGGTGTGGGAGCTCTTTGTCTAATCATAGGCAACCCCTCGAAATTGAGGAAGACTTGCTTCCACTCTAAAAGTGAGTTCTCAGGTGACTGAACAATCCAATATGGGAATTGCAATCTCTGTCACAGGTGGGACAGACAGTCGTTGAAGGAAAGGGTGGGTGGGATTGGTTTGCCGCACGCTCCTTCCGCTGCCTGCGCTTACTTTCTGCATGCTCTCGGCGACGAGACTCAAGGTGCTCAGCGTCCTCCCGGATGCTCTTCCTCCACTTAGGGCGGTCTTTGGCTAGGGACTCTTATCAAGGAGGCTTTGAGGGTGTCCTTGTAACATTTCCTCTGCCCACCTGGGGCTCGCTTGCCGTGTAGGAGTTCCGAGTAGAGCGCTTGCTTTTGGATTCTTGTGTCAGGCAAGTGAACAATATGGCCCCCCAATGGAGCTGGTCGAGTGTGGTCAGTGCTTCGATGCTGGGGATGTTGGCCTGAGCGAGAACACTGACGTAGAATGTTATGTCTGTAAAATTGAAAAAGTGCATCTCTGACAAAGCAAGAGAAAAATACAGAAGTTAAGATTGTATGGCTATATCAGCCAGATACAGGATGGTTTTATCAACCAGATACAAGTGTGGCATTTACATGTACGCGTTTCCCTCAGATTAAGGGAGGTGAGATTTAATCAGTTAGTTCAGGTACAGCTATCAGCATGGAAATTGGATTTACCCAGGAGAACAGCATCCAGGAGGAAATTGTAATACCTCTACAGATAGAGGTTTATGACTCTGACATCTCAGAAGACACACCCTCCTCACAGAGGAAGACCAGGCCAGCCCGTAGGGACAAGATTGTATCATTTCTGGAAACGTAGTCGACGACAAGCATGTAGACTTTACTCTATTATGCTGTGTACTTGTCAGCTATCCAAGCAGTCTAATCCTAAATTAATCTTACCAATTTATATCCATTCAGATACTGATCTCAACTGTAAATTTATAATAAGCAACCAGTTAACGCTCAATTGCCATCATAGAATCACAGAATGGTTACTGCACAGAAGGAAGCCATTCAACCCGTTGAGCTCATACCGGCTCATTGAGCACTTCAGCTAGTCTCATTGTAATCACTTCTTTATTTTGCCAACTCACCCTTTCTACTAATGATTTACATACTCAATGTTCAATTTAAGTGCTCCGGTTATGATTCTAAGATTAATTTAAAAGAATTCTTAGTTAATTACTTTGTTGCCTGACTTCTTTGATAATTGTCAATAAATGGTTAATTTATGGGAGGTTTGTAGAAACATAGAAACATAGAAAATAGGTGCAGGAGTAGGCCATTCGGCCCTTCGAGCCTGCACCGCCATTCAATGAGTTCATGGCTGAACATGCAACTTCAGTACCCCATTCCTGCTTTCTCGCCATACCCCTTGATCCCCCTAGTAACAAGGACTACATCTAAATCCTTTTTGAATATATTTAGTGAATTGGCCTCAACAACTTTCTGTGGTAGAGAATTCCACAGGCTCACGACTCTCTGGGTGAAGAAGTTTCTCCTCATCTCGGTCCTAAATGGCTTACCCCTTATTCTTAGACTGTGACCCCTGGTTCTGGACTTCCCCAACATTGGGAACATTCTTCCTGCATCTAACCTGTCTAAACCCATCAGAATTTTAAACATTTCTATGAGATCCCCTCTCATTCTTCTGAACTCCAGTGAATACAAGCTCAGTTGATCCAGTCTTTCTTGATATGTCAGTCCCGCCATCCCGGGAATCAGTCTGGTGAACCTTCGCTGCACTCCCTCAATAGCAAGAATGTCCTTCCTCAAGTTAGGAGACCAAAACTGTACACAATACTCCAGGTGTGGCCTCACCAAGGCCCTGTACAACTGTAGCAACATCTCCCTGCCCCTGTACTCAAATCCCCTTGCTATGAAGGCCAACATGCCATTTGCTTTCTTAATCGCCTGCTGTACCTGCATGCCAACCTTCAATGACTGATGTACCATGACACCCAGGTCTCATTGCACCTCCCCTTTTCCTAATCTGTCACTATTCAGATAATAGTCTGTCTCTCTGTTTTTACCACCAAAGTGGATAACCTCACACTTATCCACATTATACATCATCTGCCATGCATTTGCCCACTCACCTAACCTATCCAAGTCACTCTGCAGCCTCATAGCATGCTCCTCGCAGCTCACACTGCCACCCAACTTAGTGTCATCCGCAAATTTGGAGATACTACATTTAATCCCCTCGTCTAAATCATTAATGTACAATGTAAACAGCTGAGGCCCCAGCACAGAACCTTGCGGTACCCCACTAGTCACTGCCTGCGCTTCGCTTTTGTTGTGTTGTGTTTGCGCTGGATGAGGTGGCCTCTTGAGCGAAACTCAGCTCTTTGTCAGTTTTTTTCAAGCGGACCAGAAGTCGGTCATAATGGGGGTGGAACTAGCCCTTCAAGTCACTGGAGAAATACCACCAATGATCCCCTGAGAGGACAGACGCACCAACATCAGTGTCCTCGACCTGGCCAACATCCCCAGCATTGAAGCACTGGCCACACTTGATCAGCTCCGCTGGACAGTCCACATTGTTCGCATGCCTGACACGAGACTCCCAAAGCAAGCACTCTACTTGGAACTCCTTCACGGCAAACGAGCCGAAGGTGGGCAGAGGAAACGTTACAAGGACACCCTCAAAGCCCCCCTGATAAAGTGCAACATCTGGGATCACTGACACCTGGGAGTCCATGGCCAAAGACCACCCTAAGTGAAGGAAGTGCATCCGGGAGGGCGCTGAGCACCTCGAGTCTCATCACTGAGAACATGCAGAAATCAAGCGCAGGCAGCGGAAAGAGCGTGCGGCAAACCTGCCCCACCTACCCTTTCCCTCAACGACTATCTGTCCCACCTGTGACAGGGACTGTGGCTCTCATATTGGACTGTTCAGCCACCTAAGGACTCATTTTAAGAGTGGAAGCAAGTCTTCCTCAATTCCGAGGGACTGCCTATGATGATGATGATGATGATGGAAGTGGGGCAGAGAGCAGAAGATCGATCACAAGAGGGGTGGAAGTGGAAGCAGGACCGAGTCTCCGCTGCTGTCAGTCATCAGAGTAGTGCTGATAACGCCATGACACTTGTGCGTCACCACATCTCTCCCCTTCACTTAAACGGGAGAGCCACCGTGAGCTCTGCGATTATTTTAGTTCAGTCCACTGGGCCACCAGGGAGGGTTTTGGCCAGGCCAGCAGTCTGGCACCCAAGAGGCTCTGCCAAACCCAGGGGCATAATTATCGGCCCGACCTGGCAGTCGGCCAAGAAAAAAAAATGGCGGTCGCGGCAATGCGCCCTCCCCTTGAATAACCACCGCACAGCCATGTTGCACACACTGCAAACACAGTGCACTGACAGAAAAAACTGTTGGCGGCACCGCTTGGTGGCCCAAAGATTTTTTTCCCCTGAATTTAGCTTGAAGTGTGGGAGATCGGCGGTGCATGCTTTGATAATGCACTTAGGAGAGATCGGCAGTAGCGGGGCGGAAGTGGGGACCGGCAGAGAAAGCACTTCGGAGAATTTCACAAGCGGAGGCCACTTGACTCCAAATCGGCGGCCATTCGACTCTGCCACGTGGTTGCTGCTTTCCGGTGGTACGAGGCATTTTCAGGAGGGTGAATTCGGCCCCAAAGTCTAAATTTGGCTCAAACTGTCTTGCATCAGCCGCTTCAGTTTATATTGGCACTTACTCGGGCGGCGGTGAATTTCGGCCCCATTAATTGCTAGGCCTAGATTGGGTGGTAAAACCCCAAACTGTTGCTTGGTGAAGAGGTTAAGGATTTGTTTGGTATTAATTCCAGTGTTTTTACAACTAGCTAATGGACCTATCCAATCTACTGAGGCATCAGGGAACTTTATCATTAATTTTAATGAGGGTATTTTTGTTGTGTATGGAGAAAGAGTCAGACGGAACACTGTGAGCTCAAAGTAAAGTGTGACCTTTGTCTTTTATTGCAGCTCTCCAGAGTGCCTCTCCAACCTGTTAAGCCTTCTTAAATACCTGTACTCCCAAGGGATTTTGGGATCCCTTGGGACTCCGGGAAATGAGCCCTCTGGTGGCTGTACAGAGTGAATACAAGTCCACACATATATAACAATATTCCCCCCCAAAGTCAATAGTGTAACTATTTACAATGTGAGTCGATCTTGGGCCCTTCTTGCCCTGGTTGATCGTCTCGGTGTGAAAGCTGGTGTTGTTGAATAATTTGTTGGACCCTCGCTGGGCTGCCTGGTGTGTTGGGCCCTGCAGGGCTGCTGTGGATGATGGGTTCTGCTTCGTGGTCAAACGTGGTGTCGGTTGCCACTAGTGTGTATGTTGGGGGATCAAAAAAGGTAGGGTCCAAAGTGGGTTGCTCAGGGTAGTCCGTGAATCTGAGTTTGATTTGATCCAAGTGTTTCCGGTGAATGGGTCCATTTGAAAGTTTGACCCGAAACACCCTGCTCCCCTCTTTGGCCACAACAGTGTCGGGAAGCCACTTGGGACCTTGCCATGATTTAATACAAATACAGGATCCTTGACTTCAATCTCGCATGACACATTTGCATTATCATGGTATGCACTTTGTTGAAGCTGTCTGTTCTCTACCTGTTCATGTATATCAGGGTGAACTAACGAGAGCCTTGTCTTAAATGCTCTTTTCATGAGCAAGTCAGCAGGTGAGATCCCAATGAGTGAGTGGGGTCTCGTGCGGTAGCTAAGCAGGACTCGGGATATGTGAGTCTGCAGTGAGCCTTCAGTTACTCTATTCAAGCCTTGCTTGATGGTTTGCACTGCTCCCTCTGCCTGACACTGGTTTAAACGGGGCAGATGTGAGATGTTTGATCCCGTTACTGGTCATGAATTCTTTGAACTCAGCACTGGTAAAACATGGTCCGTTGCCGCTCACCAGGACATCAGGTAAGCCGTGAGTGGCAAACATGGCTCGCAGGCTTTCAGTGGTGGCAGCGGACGTGCTAGTCGACATTATCTCACATTCAATCCACTTGGAATATGCATCTACAACCACAAGGAACATTTTAACGAAGAAAGGGCCTGCATAGTCGACATGTACCCAAGAGCACAGTTTGGAGGGCCAAGACCATAAACTTAGTGGCGCCTCCCTGGGTGCATTACTTAACTGCGAGAATGTATTACATCTGTGAACGCGGGACTCTAAGTCCGCATCGATACCGAGCCACCACACGTGGGATCTGGCTATCGCTTTCATCATTCTGATATCTGGGTGGGTACTGTGGAAGTCATTGATGAAGGTGTCTCTGCTCTTCTTGGGGACCACTACTCGATTGCCCCACAGAAGGCAGTCTGCTTGTATAGACATTTCATCTTTGCGCCGCTGGTACAGCTTTATCTCTTCCTGCATTTCCACTGGGACACTGGACCAGGTCTCGTGAAGCACATAGCCTTTGACTAGAGATAATAAGGGGTCCTGGCTTGTCCAGGTTTTGATCTGCCGGACAGTGACGGATGATTGCTCACTCTCAAATTCTTCCATAACCATGGCTAGATCTGCAGGCTGCGCCATTTCCAACCCCGTGGTGGGCAATGGCAGCCTACTGAGAGCATTCGCGCAGTTTTCTATGCCTGGCCTGTGGTGGATGGTGTAGTTGTATGGGACAACATGAGCGCCCATCTCTGGATGGGGGTTGATGCGTTGGTATTTATCCCTTTTGTAGTGTCCCTGCACCTTACTACAAACTAACACGAGGCATGGATATATCAGACATGGTCACTCTGTGACCTTCACCTTTATTGCCAGGACCAAGGAGTGCTAACCCTGGGTGGGACTTCCCCTTTTATACCTGGAAACCCAGGTGAGGAGTGTCTCCCGCAAGTTCACCCCCTGTGGTCAGGGTGTGCATTTTTATGGTACAGGTACAGTGTACATGAGTTACAGTTACATGACTATGTCATTGCAAGATGGTTAAATACATGACACCTTTACTCTCGGAAAGCAGGGATATAAGTGGCTTATGGTCAGTTTCCAATCGAGTTTTAGCCCAAACAGATATTGATGCATTTTCTTTACCCCATAGACATATGCTAACGCTTCTTTTTCAATCATGTTTTAGGCTCTCTCCGCCTTAGACAGACCCCTAGATGCATAAGTAACCGATTGCAGTTTCCTGAAATCGTTAGCTTGTTGCAATACACAACTGACGCCATATGACGACGCATCACATGCTAGGACCAAACACTTACATGGATCATACAATACAAGCAATTTGTTTGAGCATAACAATTTTCTCGCTTTTACAAAGGCATATTCTTGGCTTTTTCCCCAAACCCATTCGCCCCCTATTCGTAATAAGACATGTAGTGGTTCTAGCAGTGTGCTGAGACCCGGTAAGAAGTTACCAAAGTAATTCAAGAGTCCCAGAAATGACCGCAGCTCCGTCACGTTCTGTGGCCTCAGTGCGTTCTCGACTGCCTCCGTCTTCACGTTGGTGGGCCTGATGCCGTCCGCCGCAATCCTCCTTCCCAGGAACTCCACTTCAGTTGCCAGGAAAACGCACTTCAAGCATTTTAACCTGAGCCCCACGCGGTTAAGTCAACTAAGAACCTCCTGCAGATGCAGCAGATGCTCGACTGTGTTCCGACCTGTGACCAAGATGTCGTCCTGGAAGACCACGGTGTGCGGGACTGACTTCAGTAAACTTTCCATGTTTCTCTGGAATATCGCCGCTGCTGATCGGATTCCAAATGGGCATCTGTTATAAACAAAAAGACCTTTGTGCGTGTTAGTGCAGGTGAGGGCCTTCGATGATTCCTTCAGTTCCTGCGTCATGTAGACTGAAGTCAGACCCAGCTTCATGAACGTCTTTCCTCCCGCCAGCGTTGCAAAGAGGTCGTCGGCTTTTGGTAGTGGGTATTGGTCCTGCAGGGAGAAACGATTGATAGTTACTTTGTAATCACCACAGATTCTGATGGTGCCGTCTCCCTTGAGGACTGGGACAATAGGACTGGCCCACTTGCTGAACTCGATCGGTGAAATGATGCCCTCTCTTTGCAGCCGGTCTAGTTCGATCTCTACCCTTTCTCTCATCATGTACGGTACTGCTCTCGCCTTGTGATGGATGGGTTGCGCCCCTGGAATTAGATGGGTCTGCACTTTTGCTCCTTGGAATTTCCAGATGCCTGGTTCGAACAGCGAAGGAAATTTGTTTAAGACCTGGGCACACAAAGTGTCATCAGCGGGCAATAGCGCTCGGACGTCGTCCCAATTCCAGCCAGCTCCTGCCGAGCAGCGTGGGACCATTGCCCGGTACCACCCAGAGTGATAGCTTGTGCACGCTCCATCATAAGAGACCTTTACAGTAGCACTGCCGATTACAGGAATCAGTTCTTTAGTGTAAGTTCTTAGTCTCATGCGAACTGGAGTTAAGACTGGCCTTGAGGCCTTGTTGCACCACAACCTTTCGAAGGTCTTTTTGCCCATGATGGACTGGCTCCATTTAGTTCAACATTCAGCATTATTGGGGGACAATTCGTGGTGAATGTGTGCACCCCATCTACCTCTGCCTCCTCTATCTGAGGCTCTGGTTCATAGTGATCATCCGTGGATCTGTCCTCCTCTGCAACATGGTGGTTTGTAGGTTTAACAGGCTTAGCAGCTCGCCTGCACACTTGTTGGAGGAGTCCCATTGTTCCACAGCCCTTGCAAACGTATCCTATGAATCGGCATGAATGGAAACGATGATCACCCCCACGGTGCCAACAAGGGTAATGGCATTCATCACCCTTGATGGTGGACTCTGAGACATCTGCGGACGTGTAGCTGCAGGTATGCGTGACCTGCCATGTACATTACGATTCGAAAACAACATCACTTTGTTCACAGTACTTGTAGTAGCAATAATGTGCTGAGAGATTTGCTTAGTATTGTCACTGGTGGCAATGAACGCCTGGGCTATCGCTATGGCCTTACTCAAGGTTGGGGTCGCTACAGTCAAAAGTTTGTGAAGTATGGTTTTGTCGCCAATGTCAAGTACGAAAAAGTCTCTGAGCATGTGCTCCAAATTTGCAATGTCCTGCAAGGCGTTTCAGCTCAGCGACATAACTCACCACTTGCTGGCCTTCAGACCTTTTGTAGGTGTAGAACCAGTACCTCGCTATCAGAACGCTTTCCTTCGGGTTCAAATGCTCTCGGACCAGTATGCACAAATCGTCGTATGATTTCTCCGTGGATTTCGCTGGAGTAAGCAGATTCTTCATGAGGCCATACGTTGGTGCCCCACAGATGGTGAGGAGGATCGCTCTACGTTTGGAAGCGCTCTCTTCCCCATCTAGCTCATTGGCCACGAAGTATTGGTCGAGTGGCTCCACAAAAGTTTCCCAATCATCTCCCTCCAAAAATTTCTCCAGGATGCCCACTGTTCTCTGCATCGTTGGGTTCGTTATCTGTATCTCATCGCCAGTTGTTGTGTATGGAGAAAGAGTCAGACTGAACATTGTGAGCTCAAATTAAAGTGTGACCGTAGTCTCTTATTGCAGGTCTCCAGAGTGCCTCTACAACCTGTGAAGCCTTCTTAAATACCTGTGCTCTCAAGGGATTATGGGATCCCTTGGGACTCCGGGGAATGAGCCCTCTGGTGGCTGTACAGAGTAAATACAAGTCCACACATAGATAACAATTTCCAAATTAGAAACCACGATGAAAGAGCCAAGGCCAATAGTGCAGGAAAGAGCCAAGGTTAAAAATAATAGGAGAGAAGCCAAGATAAATCAGGCACTATTGATTAGTTGATCAAAAGATAGATATGGATGAGGAAAGCGATTTGGCCTCCTTTCAGTGCTGAAATGTTTCTAGGTTTTCTCTAGTGTTTTCCCATAATTCAATACTCTGATGCTAGGGATATGTCTCCTTGCTCTTCCCTGTACCCTCACTCCCAGTACTTGAATGTCTCCCTTCGTGACGAGAGCCGAGTACAATCTGACTAGCGCGCTACACAGTTTCAGCATGACTTCCCCCAAATCATGCTGGGACTGATTTGGCAATATATTCATCATCCTATTTGTTTTGTTGATTCCGCAGGCCTCTCTCAATTTAACCACTAGCTAGTTTTCCAATATTCATTAACTACTTTGTTTTTGATTCAAAAGCCTTTAGATTGGATGAGGAAGGGAAGACAGATTTTTGTTTCTCCCCCCACCCCACAAGAGTATTTGATAAAAAATCCAATGTATTTATTTTGTTACAATTGATCAAGTGTGGTTTCAACTCAAAGAATCTTGCCTCTCACCAGCTCGGCTGGAGTGATAGAAGCAATACTGAACTCGGCAGATCTGTCATTGTGTTGTGCGCTGCCCAGGAAAGGGTGTCAGGCTGAAGATAGCTGGTGAGCTCCTCCCCCTACCAACATATTGGTACAATTTATTTTAATAATTTTTTTTTTACTGGCAGTTTCTTGTTGGTAGAATTGCATTATTAGTAATACCACTTATTTTAATTGCAGAACACAAAGACTGATAGCATGGCAATTATGTAGCACATGCAGAAAGCAGGGAAATGTGAATGATGAAACCCGTCATTAGCCTGACTGCTTGATTAACTGACCTATTGGCCCTCAATTTGTGGTCTGAAAATTTCCACCTCCGCATTGGCTTCACTGCACTTTTCACCTACCCATTGAAATCGGTGTGCTGGCAAAACATTGGGCTAATTGCCCACCTACTGCGCATTAATTACGCTGGGAATTTTTACGGCTGGTGCAAATAGGCGCAGGAACCTATTTGCACAGTGTAAGGGGGTGGGCGGGGCGGTTGAGAAAATTGGAGGTATTAATTATCTTGAAATTAAATTAGCAATGCCTTCTCAGTTTACCCTGCCTCCTTTGTCAAAACGCACTAGAATAAGCATTAAGACGCAATGCTGACCTTACCCGTGGCAAGTTCACTGATCATTCCTTTTGTCTTTTATCGTTTATTTTTAAACAGACACTTTTTCCATGATACTAATGCTGTACGTTATTTGAACTATTCATCGGGATATAATATTATGAACCCAACATGATATAAATCTGTCACTGTTCATGTAGCTTTACTTTAACAATCTTTTCATAGTTGCCTGTTTCGTTTTCACTTGTGTTTTGTGCAAGTTAAATATTTAAATACCAATAACATCCTCTTTATGGTAAATCTTTACAAGTTAACGGCACACAAAAAAAACTGGGAATATCTACAACCACAAACAACAGCATCGCCTCTGTTTCCTGATTGGTTAAGTGTCACCGCCCCACGTGATCCCAGGTATGCTCACACACCACAGTGCACCCCTGGAATCCGTTGTCCATTGCACTGCGCGCAACTCCACAGTGAAACTACGCAAGTTCTCGAAAGGGGGTTCGCGCCCGGTAAGTACAGATTTCCTGTGGATGTCGTTGGCATACTCCTTAGCTTTGCCGGCAACCGCAAACTCAGAGTTATTAAATATTATTTATAACTGCAAAAAAGGCCAAAAGTGGTCTTTGTCCTGGTTAACAATTTCCCTGTAACTGTGAAAGGCAAAAAACATTCTGATGAATTGCCCTGTACTTCATGCCTGCCGATCCACTCTCTTAGCCTTGTGTCCACTGTGTGATATGAGGAGATCGAAAGGAGATACATACGGTGTTATAAAAGATTTATGCAAGTGATCCAGTGTTTTTACAGCTGCTCCCTGTTTTCACAATAAACTGTTGGTTGCAGGCAGTTGGAGAGTAGGCATTTTCTGAGGAGCTCTTCTTTACGTGATATCATGAAGTTCCACTCCCGTGACATCATGAACACTGCACGCAGGCATGTCTTGATTCATGACACCACTCATGTGATAGTTCTATACAAAGATTCTGCTTCCAGACTGGCGCTAATCAGTCTGAAGCTCGAGTAAAATACACTGTAGCCAGAGACAGCAGACAAATGATGGGAATGGTACTGATATCTCGGGGCATTTAGTAGAATAGTTTTCCTCTTTAAATGATAGAGGATGTTTGAATAATTCCACATTGCTATTAGTTTTCCCATTTGACACTGAACAGTGTTGAGCACTGATAGCTCACTGATGGAGTAATAAAATCATTTCAAGATTGAATGGTTAAGAAATCATATTAGAAAAGCATGATGGGAAAGTGATAACATCAGTGGTTACCATTAGCACCTGGATTCTCTTCATTAAACTTGTTTGAGGGATGAACATTCTCCAGTGTAGTAATCAAACCACTAGATCAGATGCTAGACACCAAATTAAACTGCTCTAGAGATTTATAGCAAAAATTGTTCCCCTCTGAATGAAACTGCAGACATGAAAGAATGTCCGGGACTCATGGAAATGGAACAATAGTTATTATAGTGATCTTTTTTCTGTAAAGGGTAAGATTTGGCTGATAAAGAGGAATGTTTGTGCTGGATAATTGAATATTTTACATGTTTGCACCCAGTGTTAACATTGTCAGTGTGAAGCACTCTCAAATCAAGTATAACACAACTGGACATAGCTCCCAACAAAATGCTTTAAACACTAACATACAAGAGCCATTTCAGCTGCACCAGTGTGACATTTGATTTCTGACAGTCATCCATGTGAGACTACTATTTAGTATCAACAAGGTGTTGAGCTAAGCATCCTGCGGGTTAAAAACTGTTCTTTCACCTCTAACACAGCACAGGCATGATGGGCTGAATGGCCTCGTTCTGTTCTGTATCATTTATGTTCTGTGGAGTGGTAGAATGCGTACTATACTGTAAGTGCACGTTTCTGTTCTGTGTTCATGACTATAAAGTGGAGGCAAGGTACAGGAAAAAGACTATCAACAAGCAGAGCAACCCAGGACGTAATTGAGTGTAATATCTCCAAGTTTGCAGATGACACTAAACTGGGTGGCAGTGTGAGCTGTAAGGAGGATGCTAAGAGGCTGCAGGGTGACTTGGACAGGTTAGGTGAGTGGGCAAATGCATGGCAGATGCAGTATAATGTGGATAAATGTGAGGTTATCCACTTTGGTGGCAAAAACATGAAGGCAGAATATTATCTGAATGGCGGTAGATTAGGAAAAGGGGAGGTGCAACGAGACCTGGGTGTCATGGTACATCAGTCATTGAAAGTTAGCATGCAGGTACAGCAGGTGGTGAAGAAGGCAAATGGCATGTTGGCCTTCATAGCTAGGGGATTTGAGTATAGGAGCAGGGTGGTCTTATGCAGTTGTACAGGGCCTTGGTGAGGCCTCACCTGGAATATTGTGTTCAGTTTTGGTCTCCTAATCTGAGGAAGGACGTTCTTGTTATTGAGGGAGTGCAGCGAAGGTTCACCAGACTGATTCCCGGGATGGCAGGACTGACATATGAGGAGAGACTGGATCGACTGGGCCTGTATTCACTGGAGTTTAGAAGAATGAGAGGGGATCTCATAGAAACATATAAAATTCTGATGGGACTGGACAGGTTAGATGCAGGAAGAATGTTCCCGATGTTGGGAAAGTCTAGAACCAGGGGTCACAGTCTAAGGATAAAGGGTAAGCCATTTAGGACCGAGATGAGGAGAAACTTCTTCACTCAGAGAGTTGTTAACCCGTGTAATTCTCTACCGCAGAGAGTTGTTGATGCGAGTTCGTTAGATATATTCAAGAGGGAGTTAGATATGGCCCTGACAGCTAAAGGGATATGGAGAGAAAGTGGGAAAGGGCTACTGAAATGAATGCTCAGCCATGATCTTATTGAATGGTGGTGCAGGCTCGAAGGGCCAAATGGCCTACTCCTGCACCTATTTTCTATGTTTCTATCTTTCACTTGAACCTCTAAAGTAATCAGCTTGGACACAAATTGCCTGCCTATCCATCCTCTCAGCTTTGCATGCAGTGTGTGGTAGGAGGTGAGACAAGATTTCAGGTCCTGCAGCTTTTCAGTTTATCAGTGCAGGTTATTGAAATGCATTGTCTACTGCTGAAATCAGTTAATTAAAACAACAGAATACAGGATCATCACGAGACAGATATATATTATATAAATGAATGGCCTACTCCTGCACCTATTTTCTATGTTTCTATATATAGAATCAATATAGATTTTATATATATGTATATATATATATTAATAAATATATGTATAAGAAACATTGAAAACAGATTCAAAAAGGATATATAATATATAATTATTATTAAAATATAAATATATCTATATAAATATACAGATTAATAAATACATCTATAATAAAATATATGCATATATATATATATACATATAAGAAACAACATTGAAAGCAGATTCAAAAAGAATCTATTTACAATATTGCTAGAAACACTGACCACTTCATTTCAATGCCAGTGCAAATAGTGAGCAGTTGAGTTACTTCCCAAACCTGCCCCCGCCAAAAACAATACTTCATCAGACTAGTCACGGGCGAGTGTACTAGTCACATCATAAAATCGTTGAGAATTGCTAATATAACAGATTTTCAATTTCTTAATTCCTTCCTCTTCTAATGGGGATATTGTATGGGGGGAGTTTGAAATCGAGGCATTACTTGCAATCACCTTGAGGACAGTGTCTCTTTGTTTAAAAATGAATTTATGTGATGAAAGTGGTAGCGAATGTCTGCAATTCTGGTATTTTAATTAAAGTTGAAAGCTCTCTCCCTGGAGGTTATGGTTCAGGATTGACTGCACTCCAATGGAGATATATTTCAAGCTGTTTTCCTCCAGCTGATAATCAGTTTATGCAAGGATGCAGATGAACTGATGGGACACATTAATTTTATGGATATTGTAAATTTTATCAGTGAGATTACAGTTCAGATTTAATATGAGCACCAAGTGGGATGAGAGCTGGGGAGCCACACTGTATGTCATAGTGTTCAATAATTTGCGTGAAGTGTGGTTTCTCCCATTTCTTTTTTGTTAGGGTCATTTTTGAACATTGCTTTTATTTTTAGTGGATTGTCCCTTTACATTCTTACATCTTTCATTCCCTCGGCAGGAGGCAAAACAGTCAACTTGCTTCAGGGCACTTGCCACTGTAGCTCTTTGAGAGATCCAATGGGGGGCCTGGTTGTTGATCCTTCGACCATCTCTTTCAGGGAACTCCTGGGGGCTGATTTTCATCAAGGCCTCCGCCCACCCAAGTGCCGACAATATTCATGGCCGAGGTCCCTCGAAGGTCGGCGGGCGACAAATGAACGACGTACGCCATCAACCTGGGTGGCAGCGGGCAGGAGGTCTCATTCTCGGCGGCAGAGGCACTTGCCACCCAAGTGCTGCCGAGGATGGAGTTGGGCCCACGGAGGGTCCTGAGAAAAAAATCACAAAGAAAAAATACAAAAACTATCCGAAGCTGTTGAGATTTTTTTTTAACATGTTCACTTACTTTTTTTTCAGGTTCTTCAGACTAACTGTCGGGGACAGACCAGCCTGCAGCTAGCAGTCCACCTCCGTTCTGCTGCTGAGTCCCGCTGACTTCCGCCCGCAGGAATCTGGGAGCTCGGCAGGCGGGAGGTCAGTTGCGCCACTCGGCCGTCCGCTGATGTCAGCGGGTGGTTCCCAGTGGCTCTCTCCTCCCGCCCGCTCCAGGCCACCCCAAAAGCGGCACAGGGCGGATTTTCAGGAGGAATGTTGGCGGGAGTGGGTGGCAGTCGGTGATGGGCTGATGAATTTCGGTCCTCAATCTCTGCTGGGTGTCTCCTCTGGACTGTCCATTCAGCCCTGACCTATCATCCATCATTCCTTAGTGCAGTGCAATGGCATAGTACCACACTGCTTCACCAGTTTGCCATGATGCTTCAAACCTTTAATTAATCAGCCTTCTGTTGGGGAACGACTCCATATTAATTGGACTGGTTATGACCTAGCAACAAAGAATATACGCAAAAGAAGTGGCGATGTGCACTTAATTTGAAATGTAGTGCTGAGCAGATATGGGAGAGCCAGTGATGTAAAAGAAAGACGTTTCTGTCCTCTCAATATTGTGAACATGAAAAGAATAATTCGAAAAATAAATTCTTGTGGTGACAGCCAACATAACTGGAAAGGAGAAATGATGAAGGATAGAGGTGGATGGAGGATACAAACGATCCCAAATGATTGCGCAGTTGGAAGTACAACCTGGCTTTGGCTAAACATGATCGATAAATATAAATTTGGCAGAGCATGGTGCCATTCTGCATTAATGTTAGACTAATAGACAGACTATTATCTGAATGGTGACAGATTAGGAAAAGGGGAGGTGCAATGAGACCTGGGTGTCATGGTACATCAGTCATTGAAGGTTGGCATGCAGGTACAGCAGGCGGTTAAGAAGGCAAATGGCATGTTGGCCTTCATAGCGAGGGGATTTGAGTACAGGGGCAGGGAGGTGTTACTACAGTTGTACAGGGCCTTCGTGAGGCCACACCTGGAGTATTGTGTACAGTTTTGGTCTCATAACTTGAGGAAAGACATTCTTGCTGTTGAGGGAGTGCAGCGAAGGTTCACCAGACTGATTCCCGGGATGGCGGGACTGACATATCAAGAAAGATTGGATCAATTGGGCTTGTATTCACTGGAGTTCAGAAGAATGAGAGGGGATCTCATAGAAACGTTTAAAATTCTGACGGGTTTAGACAGATTAGATGCAGGAAGAATGTTCCCAATGTTGGGGAAGTCCAGAACCAAGGGTCGCAGTCTAAGGATAAGGGGTAAGCCATTTAGGACCGAGATGAGGAGAAACTTCTTCACCCAGAGAGTGGTGAACCTGTGGAATTCTCTACCACAGAAAGTTGTTGAGGTCAATTCACTAAATATATTCAAAAAGGAGTTAGATGTAGTCCTTACTACTAGGGGGATCAAGGGGTATGGCGAGAAAGCAGGAATGGGGTACTGAAGTTGCATGTTCAGCCATGAACTCATTGAATGGCGGTGCAGGCTCGAAGGGCCGAATGGCCTACTCCTGCACCTATTTTCTATGTTTCTATGTTTCTAATTACATTCCTCGGTCACTGGCCTTTTGCATATTCCCGCAGCCTTTGCCCCACCATTGGTAGCCATGCATTCCGCTGTCTAGGACCCATACTCTGTGTTCCCTGCCTAAACCCCTTCGCTTCTCCACCTCCCTCTCTTTGTTTAAGTCCCTCCTTAAAACCCACCTCTTTGACTAAGCTTTGTGGTTGCCTCTCCCAATATCTCATCCTTTGTCCTGGCATATATTGTTCTTAAAAAATTACACCTCTGCAAAGCACCTCTGATGTTTTTCTACATTAAAAGGCAAATTCAAGTTGTTGTTGAATTGAGTGCTATTGTTTGCACAAAACACAAGAGCTATAAAAAAAGGATGCCAGTGAACATACAATGGCTTTAAAAATTGACTTTCATACCTAACTTGTTATAACTGGCTGGGGGCCATGTGCAGCATTTGTCGCAATAAATACACAGCTGCCACGTTAGTAGGGCACCATGGGAGTTGCAATGAAATAAAAAAGGAATAACATCACCTTGCTCCTTTATGTAATCTGTAAAAAGATGTTAGAAGGCCCAACCTGCTGTGCTACAAAGCAATATTGCGCAGGTCGACTTTCCCCACATTGACTTTCTGCAGCTTGCATGCCAACTCATAAAACCAGCAATAGCTGACCAACTGCTTCAAAACAGCCTCCCAAAAAGGTGTCAACCTTATAAATAGAGTCATAGAGTATACAAACACGGTAATTATGCTACTCCTTTATAAACCACTGGTTTGGCCTCAGATGGAGTATTGTGTTCAATTCTGGGCACCACACTTTATGAAGGATGACAAGGCCTTAGAGAGGGTGCAGAGGAGATTTACTAGAATGGTACCAGGAATGAAAGAGTTCAGTTACATGGAGAGACGAGAGAAACTGGGGTTTTTCTCCTCAGAGCAGAGAAGGTTAGGGCGAGATTTGATCGAGATGTTCAAAATCATTAATTGTTTTGATAGGGATGTTCAAAATTATTCATTGTTTTGATAGAGTAATTAAGGAGAACTGTTTCCACTGGCAGAAGGGTCAGTAACCAGAGGACACAGATTTAAGGTGATTGGCAAAAGAGCCAGAGGCGAGATGAGGAGCCCTTTTTTTTAATGCAGTGAGTTATTACGTTCAGTAATGCACTTCTGAAAGGGTGGTTGAAGCAGATTCAATAGTAACTTTCAAAAGGGGATTTGGATATGAGCTTGAAGGGGAGAAAATGGCAGAGGATAGCCCATTCAAAGAGCCAGCACAGGCACGATGGGCCGAATAGCCTCCTACTGTGCTGTAAGATTCAATGATTTTAGAACTCAAGAATGGCCCAGAGTATTAGTCTATGACTCTTCAGCACAAGCTTGGTCACTTAAACTTCGGGTGTACTCAACATTCCCTCATTTATATTCCAGGGAAAAAAACACACAAATACATGAAACTCTGAAGGGAAAATGCAAATGTTCAAAAACACAGAATTGGTGGTACATTTCTAGTGGGAGTCATGGTAGGGCCCAGAGGCTTGCTTCTCCGTAAAATGTTGTATTCTTACAATAAGAGTAATGCATTCTAGTTCATTTTCAACACTTGGTTATACTTCATAATTAATAGATTTATAATCTTTAAAAAAGCAAATTCACATTTGGATTTTCAATAGACCAACCAGACTATCACTTACGAAAAAAGTTACCTCCATTCATCCGTACCTACATCCAACATTCTATCCCAATTCACAAAGAAAGTCATCCCTTCCTACCCCACTAACCCCTCCCAGACTTAGTTCATAGGGACACAATATCCCATCCTTTCGCAGGTGAGTAGAGTCCATCACAGGATAGATTATACATGATATGTATGGGCAATGGAAGAAGCAGGAGGCTTGATGGACTGCATGACTTTTTCTCGATCCATGCTTTCTTCTGTTGTAATCAAAGTTGGTGAGTCCTGTGTCTTACTACTTTATTTTTAGTATTGTGTGTATATTTTTAAACCACATTAACACTTCTTCGCTGCATTGAACATTTATATTCACACTTAATGTTGATTGCTTGTCATTAGGGCTGACTGCATTTTGCTGTGATATTTGAGACACTAAAAGAAGAAAAGTCAGGGACGTCACTGCTGGGAAAAGGATACAACTTTTAATAGCTAATGCCAACATCAAGTACTCCCTCCCAGGACAGTGACAGCACTAGTTAGATGCAAGAATCAGACCCCTTCTACAGTCCTCAATGTGCCTTAATAGCATTCGCACAAGTATGCACCTGACTACACGCGTGGGAGCTTACCATTTCTCACAACAGCAATCTGTGGGGCATTGCTTTATTGCCTTGTCAATTTTCTCCTCTCTTTAGCTCTTTGCTGCTGTAAAGTTCCATGGAATCCAGTCACTCTCTGACACCTCATCCAATTAGCCTCTATTCAAGTGCTTATTAGTACCATTCAATTGTATCAACATCACTAAATGAGATTATTTGGTCAATATCACATTGCTGTTTCTGGGAGCTTGCTGTTTGCAAATTGGCTGCCGTGTTTGCCACATTACAACAGTGACTACATTTTTAAAAAAAACTACTTCATTGGTTGTAAAGTGCTTTGAGACGTCTGGTGGTCGTGAAAGGCGTATAGAAATGCAAGTCTCTCTTATGTGGCATTATAACTAAGCCTGATTGTGCATTCATCATTACAAAGCAATAAGGAGGGGGAACCTTGGATGAATATCCATTCCTTATCCCAAAAAGGTACTGAGACCAAGTGTCATCATCATCATCGGTGGTCCCTCGAACGAGGATGACTTGCTTCCACATGAGTTCACAGATGTTTCAATGAAGGACCCGATATTCCAGTCCTGAACTCCAATTGAAGGGGTAGAAGATTCCTGTGCATGGATTTTTTTAATGTGTGGTGACCGTTGCACATCAGCCACCACACGGGCTTGACAGAGCTAGGCCTTTA
This sequence comes from Pristiophorus japonicus, assembly GCF_044704955.1. NCBI lineage: Eukaryota > Metazoa > Chordata > Chondrichthyes > Pristiophoridae > Pristiophorus > Pristiophorus japonicus. Next base: position 40,186,072 of record NC_091985.1, on the reverse strand, counting down.
TCCAGTGGCAAGGGTTAACCAGGACGACTGGAGACCTGCTCTGTTGCACGGACCTAGTGCGCACACATATCGCAGTGTGGGCTGGCCTGTGCTGCATCTGGGCCCTCGGCTCTTCTGGGCCCCGTACCCTCATTTGCCGCAACTCCACCACGATCCCTCGCTGCTCCTCCAGAACAAACATTCGCCACACCTTTGCCACGATCTGTCACCGTTCCTTTGCCACGATCTCTCGCCGCTCCTCCGCCACAAAAATTCGCCGCACATCCGCCACGATCTCTCACCCGAGAGGACACCACCACAGGTCAGGAGGATATGGAGAAGTGACAGTTGTCAACCTGTGACGATTTGGCTTTAATAGCTCCAAGGTCTAGATGCTCCATGAAAGGGCTACATTGTACTCAGTCACCTTAGTAGTTTACTGCAAGAAATCAACAATCCCCATGTAAGTGGAAACTGCTTCAATACTTTTTCACCAGACAAAATGATGAACGCTGCAAAGTGTTGAAACACAATTTTCTGAGCGAGTCTCTTGTTAATGAATCTGGCACCAGGCCAAGATCTGCAGTGCAGATGGCAGCAAGGTTGAAAGGACTAGAAAAGAAGAACAGTTAAATCAAGAAGCTATGATGAAGGGATTCCAAACTTGAATTTTAAATGCTTGTTGTAGGAGTAAGGGAAGACTGAGGGAGGTAGGAATTCCACATTTTCTTGTCATGCTAGTCTGTACTCTGCAAGGGAATATGGGCCTAGAAATTCCAGAGCGTTGGAAACCTGTCGATGGCACTGTGGGCCACAGTTAACGGCCGGCAAAAGTTATAGCTCTGGCAGCACTGATATATTTGTGCTGGTTGCTAATTAACATTAGAGAAGCGCTAAATTCCCTGTGCAAGGCCGGTTCTCTTGCTCGTAGTCTCAGCAGGAGGCCTCAGTGCAGCGTGGCCATAGCATTATTGCAGCAAGAACAGCCTTCTCTTAAAGCAAGGGTGTTATTTTAGAAAGCAGGTCCCTTAAAGGAGAACTGCCATCCAAAATGAAAAGAATAAAGTGCAGCACCCATACGGCTGCCCTGGCTAAGATCAGGTAACTCAGCACAGCCTTGGAAATCACTCCTGGGACCCTCCTTGTCTGCATAGTTCAGGTACTCACGGAGGTAACCTCACAGAGCTGTTGGGGGATTCTCCTCTGCCTTTCTCTCAATGACACTGATGATTTAATGCCAATAAATTGTAAATAATTGGCATTGTTTTCCCTGTGGACCTATGCACCATTGAGGTGTTTAAGTGATTCAACTCACTCTTACAGCTATCACAGAGAGCATCATAAATCTCAACAACCTGGACTGAATTCGATGCCAATTGCTAGTGGTGAAAGCATTCTAAATTCACAACCAAATTTTTATCTACAAACACTCTGATGCACAATAGACACCTCGGCCTGGAGTTTCCACTCAGTTGCGCTGGGTTTTTTGTCTCAGCGCAGTTAGGCCAAAAATTGCCCAAACCAATGCAAAAGATCGCGGAATTTCAAGCGGAAAAGCCGGAAGCCGGCCCCGCCTACAAAATTGGCCCTACCCCCAGATCGAATTAATCGCCATTTGGTGTTTCCGCTAATCGCACCCGTTTGTTGGCCTGCTGGGAGCCTCATAAAATTAAGCTTTTTTTTTTAGGCACTAGGTCACTAATGCACACCTTTCAAATATTAATATTTAATTTACTCAGAAACTGACTAATGTACACCAATGAAACTAGTAAAAGATTCAGCATAATTTTATTAAAGTCATTGTCAGTGAATTAAAATCGGATTACTCACAGATGGTGGACTAGACACTGATTTAAAAAGCTTATTTTTTTGTGATAAACCCATTTTCAGCTTTATTACTTAAACTGCACCAGATTACCACTCTTAACTATATCAAGGAATATTTTTTAATGCAAAACATTAAAAACATTTACATTCAAATACTTTGCCTGAGTGTGCTGGTTCGTGGAAGATCTTACTATCAGCGATATGCAAATGAGTTTGAGCAGCAAATGGGCAAAAAAAAATTCAGTTCTGTAAACTAGTGCAACTTGCGCCCAGATTGCTGATTGTACCCAAAGCGAAACTCCACCCCTTATATGTGCTCATAAACAACTCGGAGATCTGCATCTGTCAACGAGTTTCATGGCAATGAACCAATGAGCCCATGTGAACAACATTTGCAGCACAGGGAAGATGCAACTCATTAAATAGAAAACCAATCTATTCATGCATCTTCAACAGAGTGGGGGCAATTCTCACTTTAGGCAGGGATGGAAAACTGGCGATTGCAGATCTCTGGTACCTCATTCAATCAGCCACATTCAAGCACTTATTTGCATCAACAAGATATTCAACTGTATGCAGCATCATGGTTAAGCTGTGGAGGCTGGGTTATTGAATATAGTTAAGGCGGAGATAGACAGAGTTTTGAACGATAAGGGAGTAAAGGCTTCTGGGGATCGGGCAGGGAAGTGGAGCTGAGTCCATGATCAGATCAGCCATGAGCTTATTAAATGGCGCAGCAGGCTCGAGGGTCCAGGTGGCCTACTCCTGCTTCTATTTCTTGTGTTCTTATGTTCTTTTGTACGCACAATCACATAGCAATCAAGAGCGGTTGAATAGCCAAACTGTAACTGAAAAGGAACTGAGGCCATGTGTAGCACCATACAGCTGCCCTGGCTAAGACCGGTTAACTCAGCTGAATATCCATTAACACACTCTACCCGATTTTACTTTCCATTGTCTACAGAGCAGCCAGTTTTCCGCCTTTAGTCAAAGTGAAAATCTCCCACAGTATATGGATCTCAGGTCTATTTCATACTAACAGCACCCAAAACACACAGGTAACACTTTGCGAAACAGTCGGCCACAGCAGCCTGTTGGCAGCTCTTGGTGTGGGCTGACAGCAGTCCAGCTTGCTCTCAGCAACTTTAGTTTGAGAGAACTAGCCTTTAGGGACAGTTTTTGAGCACATTTTGCACGTGGAGTGAAACACAAGGGGAGGTTTACATCCAAGAAACCAAATGGCTGATGGAAGTTGTAATGTATTTGCTTCATGGGTTCTTTGCTTAAGAAGTCATAGCAACACATTGCTATTAAAAACTAGTTGGTTTATTAACAAAGGTTTAACAATCACATTACACATTACCAATTCATCCACTAGGCTCACATCTGCATACCTCATTGTGGATGACCTAGAGCCAACTGACTGGGGGTTTATTGAGTCTTGTGAACATCACATGACTGGCTAAGCCACTCACAATGCAACAGCTCTACAACTATTTTGTTGTATCTGTAAACAAGTGCCCCCTGGTTAAAGGGGGGGGGGTCACATTCCAAAAACTTTCAATCAAGTGCCCTCTTGTTTTTTTTTTGAGGGCACTAAAAACACAAATTATACAAGTGCCCCCTGGCTTAAAGGGAAGGGGGGCACTAAAACCACACCAAAACCGACAAACTTAAACAAATTAAACTTTAGACATGTTTCAAATTAAAATGTAGTTGCCGGGGGTAATGATGCACTCCAGTCCCTCCAGCGCCCACCTTTCACGGAAGGCCGTGAGCGTACCAGTGGACACTGTGTGCTCCATCTCCAGGGACACCCTGGCTCAGGTGTAACCGCGGAAGAGAGGCAAGTAGTCGGGCTGAACGACCCCCTCGACTGCCCGCTGCCTGGACCGGCTGATGGCCCCCTTGGTTGTGCCCAGGGGCAGTCCTACGAGGAGGCCCTCGGACCTTCTCGCTCCCCTCCACACAGGATGCCCAAAGACCAGAATTTGAGGAGCAGCCCCTTCAGATATTGGAAGAGAGGTTGCAACCTCGTGCATTCAATAAAAACATGGAACACAGACTTTTCCAGACCACAAAAATTGCAAGCGGCCTGGGAGCCCATGAACCAACTTAAAAACTTATTGCACGGGACTGCTCCGTGCAACACCCTCCAGGCCAAGTCCCCAATAAATAAAGGAGGACTCCTGCATAGAATGCACTCCATTGAGGACCCCCGCCTCCTCCGGACGGCAAGATGGTGCTCCATGGCGCATCCGGGCGGTAGACGAGGCTGGCAACATGGAGAGTGTGCAAGAGCAACCCGTACAGGAAACCCCTCTGCGCAGAACTGAAAGGCACGGAGGGGATTTCCCGGAGGAGGCTCAAGTTGTGAGGTGCAACAGCTCTACAACTCTTTTGTTGAGAACAAAACAAACATTAAATCAAGTGCCCCCTGATTAAAGGGGGGGGGGACACGCCGAACAGTTTTCAAGTGCTCTTTTTTTGTTTTTTTTGTTTCTTTGTTTTTTTTGTGGGTTTTTTTGGGCACTAAAACCACAAATTATACAAGCGCCCCCTGGCTAAAAGAGGAGGGGGGAAACTAAAACCCGGCACAGTAAACAAATTAAACTTTAAAACATATAAAATTAAATTAAAATTTGGTTGCCGGGGGTGATGATGCACTCCAGTCCCTCCGGTGCCCACCTCTCGCGGAAGGCCACGAGCGTACGGTGGACATCGCGTGCTCCATCTCTAAGGACACCCTGGCCCGGAAATAACCGCAGAAGAGAGGCAGGCAGTCGGACTGAATGACCCCCTCGACCGCCCGCTGCCTGGACCGGCTGATGGCACCCTTGGCCGTGCCCAGGAGCAGTCCTACGAGGAGGCCCTCGGACCTACCCGCTCCCCTCCGCACAGGGTGCCCAAAGATCAGGAGTATGGGACTGAAGTGCAGCCAGAATTTGAGGAGCAGCCACTTCAGATATTGGAACAGGGGCTGCAACCTCGCACATTCAATAAAAACATGGAACACGGACTCTTCCAGACCGCAGAAATTGCAGGCAGCCTGGGAGTCCGTGAACCAACTTAAAAACTTATTGCACGGGACTGCTCCAGGCCAAGTCCCCAATAAATAAGGGGAGGACTCCCGCATAGAATGCACGCCATTGGGGACCCCCATCTCCGGACGGCAAGATGGTGCGCCATGGCGTGTCCGGACGGCAGACGAGGATGGCAACGTGGAGAGTGTGCATGAGCAACCCGTACAGGAATCCCTTCCGCGCAGAACTGAAAGGCGCGGAGGGGGTTTCCCAGAGGAGGCTCAAGTTGTGAAGCGCAACAGCTCTACAAACCTGTGAGCATACTCAGAGGTGTACACATAACAGAAGTAAGTCTCCCGTATACATGAAGTTTACCCTCTGGAAAACTACGGGTGTAAAGTTTAACCTAAGTCACCGGGTGAGAAACTTACAGGATCAGGTGGGATGCTGGAATTACGTCCTGCCCAATATTACTCACCATTGACTTCAATGGAGAGAAAGATGGAGAGATATAAAGCTCTTTGGGATGTTCTGAGGTTGTGAAAGACACTATATAAATGCAAGTTCTTTCTTGAGGTGGCTTATGTGGAGAAAAACATCGAGTGCAGCACCATCAGGAGAACACCACATCGTGTCAACTGTTTCAGGAGCACTGAATGATTACATACTAGGTACAGAATATGGTTGTTGTTTTTTTTGTTGGGGGGGTGTGGTGGCAGGTGGTTGTGTTTTTTTAAAGTAAACTAGAGTTAGTACAATTTAGCCACCATATTATTTACAGTGCTGTTACGATCCTTACTTAGATACACTAACTGAAAGCCTTTTAAAATAATTTTCATCTGAAATTTATTTGCTGTGCCAAGCATTTTGTGAAATAGCTTTTATTCAAATTTGCTTGACTGCTGTAACAAACTTTAACATTGGCCATTGAATCACGGCAACACCGTTAATCATTTGGTTTTATTCAGTTCAACATTGCTGCTCTGGGAGCTTTATTATTTTTCTACAGATGTCTGTTCCCATGTCTTCAGAGGTCACAAGAAGGAAACCAATGTTTCCTGTGTTGTCTCTATAAATGGAAGGAGACATCAGAGATGTCCTTATAAATGGTAGCACGAGATACCAGTGTGTGCGCTTTTTACTCTAAGCACAAATGGTTAATCAGTGCTGATATCTTCACTGCTGGTAGCAGAAGATATCCGTGTGTAAGTCTTTGGTAGTCAAAAGGAGGACATCTACAAAAATCAGAGACATCACTATCTTTTGTTGGTAGAACAAAATACTAGTCTATTGTCGAGAGATTCACGGGTATAATCCCTGCACATGAATGGGGAGGCCCGAGGTGCCCCCAATATCAACCATTTTGCATTGAATTTCTGTATCCATATCATTTATGTAAATCAGAAACAGTAGTAGTCCTATCACTGAAGCCTGATGCACGCCACACAGTATGTCCCTCCTACAGACATAACTCCTTCAATGAATGCTCAGTTAGTTTCTTATACATTCCCAGGGCTTACTCTAAATCCCCAGAGCTGTGAGTTTAATTAATGGCACAAAAACCATCATGGCTTATAAAACATTTGATCATTTCAGTCCATTCCAATCCCCATAATCTAATTCTGTTCTGGTTTCCAACCAGCTATTTCTCTGGATCTTTTTTAAAGAAATTAAGCAACACGGGAGGTTAGGGGACAGAGGGAGAGATTTCCTGTTTGGTATTTGTAGAAATAACATAATTGCATTCTTCAAAGATGTTTTATGATTTAATTATAAACAGCATATGGCAAATCTCCCGACTTTTGTGGTAGGTCAAATATTCCCTATGTCTGAATTTTCCAGCATCTTAGGATCACTTTTTACCATTAAATTGAGTTTGACCTCTTTCTCGGTCCCTATTACAACACACCATTGAGAAACCATACTGCAAATCTTCCATTCAAGTCTGCTCTGCTTCCACTTTGGGTAGTTCCCTACCTCAATTCCATTACAAATTGGGATATATAAAATACAGGGGACCTGAGCGGGAGCAGGAGCAGTGGGAATGCTGGTGGTTAAAGAGAGCTGAGAGGTGACTTAAAAAGAATAAAAAACGAGGAGTGACGTCACAGGACAGCAGGTAGGTGATTGGTTGGTGAATATTACAGCTCTTTTGCTCGCTAGGTTAGGTAAGTGGATTATATTCAGAACTAGGAGAGTATTAACTACTATAACTTTATTGAATTAATAACTTAAACTACTTTAACTTAAAACTACAAATTAAAAGTAAAAATAATAATTTGAATGAATACTGTAACTAATGATACAAATAAAATAAGGTTGATAGAGGTGGCAGTGCAGGTGGTGTGCCGTAACTGCAGCATGTGGGAGTTGGTGGAGACCAATGAGATCCCGAGCAACCGCATCTATGGTAAGTGTCTGCAGCTTGAAGAATTTTGGTTCAGAGTTATTGAGCTGGAGTACGAGCTGCAGACTTTGCGATGCATTGGAGGGGGGGGGGGGGTGGGCGGGGTGGGGGAGAGTTACCTGGATACTTTTATCCAGGAGGCAGTCATACCCATTAGGTTAAGCAGTACTTTAGAGTTCGGCAATTGTCAGGGATAGGAGGGTGTGACTGCGAGTCAGGAAGGTATGGGGACCCACGACATAGTGATGGAGGAGCTCCAGCCCTTGACCTTGTCCAACAGTTATGAGGTACCTGCTGCCTGTAAGGATGAGAACAAGGGCTGCAGGGAGGATGGGCAAACTGACCGTGGCACCTTGGTACAGGAGATCGTTCAAGTGGCGGGGAGAAGGAAGGAATTGGGAGTGGTAGGGGACGGTATAGTCAGGGGGATAGATACTGTTCTCTGCAGCCATGACAGGGAGTTCTGGAAGTTGTGTTGCCTGCCCGGTGCCAGGGTTAAGGATATCTTCTTGTGGCTCAAGAAGAGCTTGGAGTGGGAGGGTGACGATCTAGTTGTCTTGATCCATGTAGAAACCAACAACATAGGTAGAACCAGGAATGAGCTTCTGCTGAGGGAGTTTGAGGAGCTAGAGACCAAATGAAAAAGCAGAACCTCAAAGGTAATAATCTCTGGATTGTTACCTGAGCCACACGCCAATTGGCATGGGGACAAACAGATTAGCGACTTTAATACATGGCTCAAAGAGTGGTATAGGAGGAAGAGATTTCAGTTCATGGGGCACTGGAATTAGGTGGAGCCAAGAAACAACAAGGAGCAGAAAACGTTGGTGGGAGTTGTTTATAGGCCTCCAAACAGTCATTGTAATGCAGGGCAGAGTATAAATCAGGAAATTAGAGGTGCATGTGGCAAGGGTAATACAGTAATCATAGGGGACTTTAATCTACATATAGACTGGGCAAACCAAATTTGCAGTAATAGTGTGGAGGATGAATTCATGGAATGTATACAAGATAATTTTCTAGATCAGTATGTTGAGGAACCAACTAGGGTACAGGCTATTTTAGATCTAGTATTGTGCAACAAGAAAGGGTTAATTAATTAATAATCTTGTAGGAAAGGGGGCTTTAGGGAAGAGTGACAATAAAATGATAGAATTTTATATTGATTTTGAAAGTGATTTAGTTAAATCTGAAACTAGGGTCTTGAATCTAAACAATACAAAGTAGGTATGAGGAGTGAGTTGGCTAAGGTGAATTGGGAAACTAAATTAAAAGGTATGATGATAGGCAAGTAGTGGATAGCATTTAATGAATTAATATATAATTTACAACAAATATATATTCCTTTAAGGCACAAAAATCCCACAGGAAAAGTGGTCCAACCGTGCCGAACAAGAGAAGTTAAAATAGTATGAGATCAAAGGAAGAGGCTTCATGGGCTAGAAATTCGGTTCTCGGCGACAATTGTATTTTTTCGAACAAATTATCGTTATGGTAAAGCTATGGCTATGAGGCAGTAAATTCGAGCTTCAATTTGCGCAGCGGTAAAAACTGGCATTGCACGAGGATTTGTGGCGCAAACTGCGATCCTTGCCAACTTTACTCCGAGGCCGATACCATTGCGAGTTGGGCCGAGGGAGCGGCAGGAAACACCAAAAAATAAATTGCATAAAACAAGAAATAAAAAATCATAAAACATTCACAAGACACTGAACTAGCAAATCGCTGCAAAAGAATGAAACAATAAAAATTTAACTTACCTTTTTTGCAGGTCTTCATACTTATATGAAGAGAAAAAAATTAGTGAAGTCCCTTGCAATCAGAACCAAGTGAATTCATAATGGGGAACAAGGAAATGGCAGACCAATTGCACAAATACTTTGGTTCTGTCTTTACTAAGGAAGACATGAATAACCTCCCGAAAATACTAGGGGACCGAGGGTCTAGCGAGAAGGAGGAACTGAGGGAAATTCTTATTAGTCAGGAAATGGTGCAAGGGAAATTGATGGGATTGAAGGCCGATAAATCCCCAGGGCCTGATAGTCTACATCCCAGAGTACTTAAGGAAGTGGCCCTAGAAATAGTAGATGCATTGGTGGTCATTTTCCAACATTCCATGAACTCTGGATCAGTTCCTATGGATTGGAGGGTAGCTAATGTAACCCCACTTTTTAAAAAAGGAGGGAGAGAGAAAACAGGGAATTATAGACAGGTTAGCCTGACATCGGTAGTGGGGAAAATGCTGGAATCAATTATTAAAGATGTAATAGCAGCGCATTTGGAAAGCAGTGACAGGATTGGTCCAAGTCAACATGGATTTATGAAAGGGAAATCATGCTTGACAAATTTTCGAGAACTAGTAGAGTGGATAAGGGAGAACCAGTGGATGTGGTGTATTTGGACTTTCAAAAGGTTTTTGACAAGGTCCCACACAAGATTTTGGTCTAGAAAATGGCCATCGGGGTGGTAGGTCCCTAGGGAGCTTCCCTTCTCCAAACAACTCCCACCAGATCTCAGCAACTTTCCCCCCCACAACCTCCCCATCTCCCATTGTCTAAAACTTCCCTAATCAAATAGACCTTAATGGGCCAGCCCACACTGCAATATATGTGCGCACTAGGTCCGTGCAGAAGAGTAGGTGTCCAGTTGTCTTGGTTAACCCTTGCCACTGGACCAAGACCTAGCTTTGTCAAGCCCATGTGGTGGCAACGGCCACCACACATTAAAAAAATCCACGCACAGGCATCTTCCACTCTTCAGGATGTAGTTCGGGATCTTGAATATTAGGTCCTACATTGAAACACCTGTGAACTCATCCTTTTTTGGCATGGAAGCAAGTCATCCTCGTTTCGAGGACTGCCTATGATGAACAGGGGGTCTAAGCACGTAAATCCAAAGGCTTAATCCTTACCCTAGTCCCAACCCCGCGAGTCCCACGAGTTCGGGCCATTCAGGCCTACCTCAGGCTTCCTACCACATTGCCCATCGATGACCTCCGACGACCTCCGGCAACCCCCGATGACCGCCTGCAATCTCCGACGACTTCTGGCGAGTCCCACGAGTTTGGGCCATTCGGGCCTAATGCAGGCTTCCCACCGCATCACCCATCGACGTTCCCCAGCGACCTCCGACGCCCTCCGGTATCTCCCGGCCGACCTCCGACGTCCCCCGGCGACCTCCGACGACCCCCAGTGACCTACGACGTCCCCCGGCCAACCTCTGACATCCCCCAGCGACGACCTCCGGCAACCCCCGACGGCCCCCAACGAGTCCCACGAGTTCGGGCCATCGGGCCTACCGAAGGCTTCCCATCCGATGTCCCCCGGCGACCTCCGGAGGCGGCGTCCTTGACCTGGACCTGGCTACTGGGCCTCCGCCAGCCAGCCCCCCCCCCCCCACCCCCCACCATTCCAGCGGCGATCAGAACACCTCCAGCGGCGGATGGGCCTCTCCTCCACGACAGAGTCTGGACCTCCTCGACGACGGCTGGACCTCCCGTGGTGACAGACAACCTACTCCTCAATGATGACCGGGTCTCCCTCTCCCACGTCATCGACTGGCCTCCCCTCCTCCTTCAGCGACAACTGGAGCTCTCCTGCCCCACTGGTGACCTGGCCTCTTCTCCACCTCCAATACTATGGTGAGTATGGTGAGTACCATGGCTGTGACCACCCCCCCCTGCTCTCCCACCCTGAACCCCGGTGGGCCACTGACCCTCCCAATACCTGTCCTCAATCAGGCCTCGGATCACCTACCACCAAGGGTGCTACCCAGTGCCGAGCCTGCGGCCAACATCTCGCCGCAGACAACTAGGCCCATAAAGCAGTGCCTGCTCTCCAGTCGTCTTGGACCCCCTTGTCACTAGATCAAGACCTCGCTCTGCTAAGCCCATGTGGTAGCCGGAGTGCAACAACCACCCCACGTTAAAAGAACTCATGCACAGACATCTCCCACTCCGTTAACATGAAGTTCGGGACCTGGAACGTCAGGACCCTCATGGACAACTCCAACAGCGACAGGCTGGAACACCGCACTGCCATAGTTGCCCCGGAACTTTGATATCGACATCGCTGCCCTAAGCGAGACCCGGCGGGCAGGGGAAGGCCAGCTCAAGGAACAAGGTGGAGGTTACACCTTCTTCTGGAAAGGGAAAACCAGAAGAAGAATGCCGTCTACATGGAGTCGGCTTCGCCATCGAGCTGGTCTACCGCCTCAAAGACTCCCCCTGCGGGACTAATGAACGCCTCATGACTCTTTGACTCACCCTATCCCGGAACCAGTGTGCCACAGTGTGTACGCCCGACACTCGATGCAACCGATGAGGCCAAAGATGGTTTTTACGCCAACCTCGAAAAATCCCTGTCCTGTGTCCCTGCGGGCGACAATCTGATCCTCCTCGGTGACTTCAATGCCAACGTTAGCAAGGACACAGACCTCTGGGGGGGTGTGATTGGCAGAGAGGGGATAGGGAAAGCTTTCTCCTGGCAAAATATCTAAAGCACGAACTTCTCATCACCAACACCTTGTTCCGCCAGAGGGACAAATACAAGGCATTGTGGCAACACCCTCACTCCAAGCACTGGCACTTGCTCGACTATGTCATCGTACGAACCAGGGATTGCAAGGATGTGCGCATCACCCATGCCATGACAGGAGCCGACGACTGCTGGATGGACCACCGCCTAATCCAATCCATCATCGACATCAACATAGCCACAAAGCGGAGGATGCAGCAGAAGCAGTGCCACAAAAAAGCCAATGTCGGAGCAATTAAGGACCCAGCTAAGAGAGTCCTATGCAGCCAGCGCCTCACAGCTAACCTGGCGTGCCTTGACAACTCCGAGATGCAGATTGCCCACAGCGCTTGGTCTGCCCTCCAGGCCTCCATAACCAGTGCCTGCAAAGAGACACTCGGTTACTCGACCAGGAAACACCAGGACTGGTTTGATGAGAATGATCAGGAGATCCAAGAGCTAAAAGATCGCAAGCACAGGGCATTTCTGAGCCTTAAACAACAAACCAATGAGGGAACAGCAAAAAAACATTACAGACGGCTCAAGGCTGAGGTCCAACAAAAAACCCGGGACCTAAAATTACAGATGGTGGATGAAGAAAGCACAGGAGATACAGCAGCTGGCCAATAACCATAATGTGTGAGGATTCTTCATCGCAGTCAAGGCCACCTACGGGTCAAACACCCAAGGCCCCACTCCACTGCTGGCCAAGAATAGGTAAACACTCATCAAGGACACCGAGGCATGTCAGGGCCCGTTGGAAGGAGCACTTCGAAGATCTCCTCAATCAAGACTCTGCCTTTGACTCGAGTGTTCTCGACTCCATCCCGCAGCATGCTACCCGCCACCATCTCAGTGACACCCCAACACTGCACGAGGTAGAAAAACCTATAAGACAGCTTAAAAACAACAAGGCAACGGGTGCGGACTGAATCCTTGTTGAGGTGTTGAAGTATGGCAGAGAGGCACTGCTGGCACGAATACACAACCTCATCTCTCTCATCTGGAGGGAGGAGAGCATGCTGGGAGATCTCAGAGATGCAGTGATCGTGACCATCTTTAAAAAAGGGGACAAGTCTGACTGCGGCAACTACAGAGGAATCTCCCTGCTGTCAGCCACTGGGAAAGTCGTCGCTAGAGTCCTTCTCAACAGTCTTCTTCCTGTGGCAGAGGAGCTCCTCCCAGAGTCACAGTGCTGATTTTGTCCCCTACAGGGCACAATGGACATGATTTTTACAGCGCGACAGCTGCAGGAAAAATGTAGGGAACAGCACCAGCCCTTATACATGGCCTTCTTCGATCTTACAAAGGCCTTTGACACTGTCAACCACGAGGGTCTATGGAGCGTCCTCCTCCGTTTCGGATGCCGCCAAAAGTTCGTCACCATCCTCCACCTGCTCCACAACGACATGCAGGCCATGATCCTTACCAACGGATCCATCACAGACCCAATCCATGTCTGGACCGGGGTCAAACAGGGCTACGTCATCGCCCCAACCCTCTTCTCAATCTTCCTTGCTGCCATGCTCCACCTCACAGTCAACTAGCTCCCTGCTGGAGTGGAACTAAACTACAGAACCAGTGGGAACCAGTTCAACCTTCACCATCTCCAGGCCAGATCCAAGACCACCCCAACCTCTGTCGTCGAGCTACAGTACGCGGACGACGCCTGCGTCTGAGCACATATAGAGACCGCACTCCAGGACATAGTCGATGTATTTACTGAGGTGTACGAAAGCATGGGCCTTACGCTAAACATCTGTAAGACAAAGGTCCTCCACCAGCCTGTCCTCACTACACAGTACTGCCCCCCAGTCATCAAGGTCCATGGCGCGGCCCTGGGCAACGTGGACCACTTCCCATATCTCGGGAGCCTCCTAACAACAAGAGCAGGCATCGTCAATGAGATCCAACACCGCCTCCAGTGCACCAGTGCAGCCTTCAGTCGCCTGAGGAAAAGAGCGTTTGAAGACCAGGCCCTCAAAACTACCACCAAGCTCATGGTCTACAGGGCTGTAGTAATACCTGCCCTCCTGCATGGCTCAAGACATGGACGATATACAGAAGACACCTCAAGTTGCTGGAGAAATATCACCAACGATGTCTCCGCAAGATCATACAAATCCCCTGGGAGGACAGGCGCACCAACATCAGCGTCCTCACTCAGGCTAACATCCTCAGCATTGAAGCACTGACCACACTCGATCAGCTCCGCTGGGCAGGCCACATAATCAGCATACCAGACAAAAGACACCCAAAGCAAGTGCTCTACTCAGAGCTCCTTCATGGCAAATGAGCCAAAGGTGAGCAGCGGCAACGTTACAATGACACCCTCAAAGCCTCCCTGATAAAGTGCAACATCCCCACTGACACCTGGGAGTCCCTGGCCCAAGACCGCCCGAAGTGGAGGAAGTGCATCTGAGAGGGTGCTGAGCACCTCGAGTCTCAATGCCGAGAGCATGCAGAAATCAAGCGCAGACAGCGGAAAAAGCGTGTGGCAAACCAGTCCCACCCACCCATTCCATCAAGTACTATCTATCCCACCTGTGACAGTCTGTGGCTCTCGTATTGGACTGTTCAGCAACCAAAGAACACACTTCAGGAGTGGAAGCAAGTCTTCCTTGATTCCGAGGGACTGCCTATGATGATGATGACACAAGAGATTAGTGTGCAAAATTAAGGCACATGGTATTGGGGGTAATGTATTGACGGGATAGAGAACTGGTTGGCAGACTAGTGGGGTATCGCAAGGTTCAGTGCTGGGATTCCAGCTATTTACAATATATATTAATGATTTAGACAAAGGAACTGAATGTAACATCTCCAGGTTTGCAGATGACATTCAGCTGGGTGGCAATGTGAGCTGTGAGGAGGATGCTAAGAGGCTGCAGAATGGCTTGGACAGGTTAGGTGAGTGGGCAAGTGCATGGCAGATGCAGTACAATGTGGATAAATGTGAGGCTATCCACTTTTGTGGCAAAAACAGGAAGGCAGATTATTATCTGAATGGTGACAGATTAGTAAAAGGGGAGGTGCAACAAGACCTGGGTGTCAAGGTACATCAGTCATTGAAAGTAGGCATGCAGGTATAGCAGGCAGTAAAGAAAGCAAATGGCATGTTGGCCTTCATAGCGAGAGGATTTGAGTATAGGAGCAGGGAGATCTTATTGCAGTTGTACAGGGCCTTGGTGAGACTACACCTTGAGTATTGTGTGAAATTTTGGTCTCCTAATCTGAGAAAGGACATTCTTGCTATTGAAGGAGTCCAGTGAAGGTTCACCAGACAGATTCCCGGGATGGCAGGACTGACATTTGAAGAAAGACTGGATCAACAAGGCTTATATTCACTGGAATTTAGAAGAATGAAAGGGGATCTCATAGAAGCATATAAAATTCTGATGGGATTGGACAGGTTAGATGCAGGGAGAATGTTCCTGATGTTGGGGAAGTCCAGAACCAGGGGTCACAGTCTAAGGATAAGGGGTAAGCCATCTAGGACCGAGATGAGGAGAAACTTTTCTACCCAGAGAATTGTGAACCTGTGGAATTCTCTACTGTTGTGTATCTGTGAAGCATGCACTCCCATATTCCGCCACCAGGGAGCGCATCCCCTGATGTCCCAAGGGATCCCAGCATCCCTTGGGAGCACTGTATATAAACCGGCCCGTCAGGTCTGTTACCCACTCTGGAGTGTCTTAATAAAGACTGAGGTCACTGTTAATTTAACCTCCCTGGTGCAGTCTCATCCGTGTTAGGAACACAACAACTGGCGACGAGTAAACGAATCCAACGCAAAGATGCAGCAAACTGTGGGCATCCTGGAGAAGTTCTTAGAGAGTGAGGACTGGGAAGCCTATGTCGAACGGCTAGATCAGTACTTTGTAGCCAACGAGCTGGACGGAGATGGAAGTGCTACAAAAAGGAGAGCGGGGCACCGACCTACAGCCTCATGAAGAATCTTCTGGCTCCAGTGAAACCCACAGAAAAGTAGTATGAGGAGCTGTGTACACTAGTTCGGGAGCATCTTAACCCGATGGAGAGCGTGCTGATGGCGCGGTATCGGTTCTACACGTGCCAGCGTCTGAAGGTCAGGAAGTGGCGAGCTACGTCGCTGAGCTAAGGCGACTTGCAGGACAATGTGAGTTTGATGGCTACCTGGAGCAAATGCTCAGAGACTTTTTTGTACTGGGCATTGGCCACGAGACCATCCTATGAAAACTTTTGACTGTTGAGACACCGATCCTCAGTAAGGCCATTGCGATAGCACAGGCGTTTATGTCCACCAGTGATAACACCAAACAAATTTCTCAGCACACAAGTGCTAACAATGTTCATAAATTAACGGGAACTGTGTTTGCAAGCAGAAATGTACAGGGCAGAAACCACGAGTCTGCAACTGCCAGCAGGCCTCAGTGACCTAGATGACTCAGAGTCCGCAACAAAGGATGAATGCAAGGCAATTCACACCTTGTTGGCGTTGTGGAGGCTTCCATTCAGCTTACTCATGCCGCTTCAAAGGGTATGTTTGCAAGAGCTGTGGAACAATGGGGCACCTCCAACGAGCTTGCAGATGAGCTGCAAGCTCTGCAAAACCTGCTTACCACCACGTGGCAGAGGAAGATCAGTCCATGGTGGATTGAAGCAATTTCAAGCCTCAGAGAGAGGAGGCAGATACTGAAGTACACGGGGTGCACACATTTTCGACGAAATGTCCACCTATAATGCTAAATGTAAAATTGAATGGCTTACCATAGCCATGGAACTGGACACTGGTGCTAGCCAATCTATCATGAGTAAAAAGATGTTTGCGAGACTGTGGTGCAACAAGGCACTCAGACCAGCCCTGAGCCCCATCCACGCGAAACTGAGAACGTACACCAAAGAACTCATCACTGTCCTGGGCAGCACCATGGTCAAGGTCACCTACGAGGACACGGTGCACGAACTGTCACTCTGGATTGTCCCGGGCGATGGCCCCACACTGCTTGGAAGGAACTGGCTGGGCAACATCCGCTGGAACTGGGATGACATCCGAGAGCTATCACATGTCGCTGAGGCCTCATGTACCCAGATTCTTAATAAATTTCCTTCCCTTTTTGAGCCAGACATTGGAAACTTTTCCGGGTCGAAGGTGCGGATCCACTTGGTCCCAGAGGCACGACCCATTCACCACAAGCGGTACCTCACGTGATGAGGGAGAGAGTGGAAATCGAGGCTGCAACGCGAGGGCATCATCTCCCCAGTGGAAATTCAGTGAGTGGGCCAGCCCAATTCTTCTAGTACTCAAAAGTGATGGCACGGTCAGGATTTGCGGCGATTATAAAGTAACTATTAATCGTTTCTCGCTACAGGACCAATACCCGCTACCTAAGGCAGACAACCTATTTATGACGCTGGCAGGAGGCAAGACATTCACCAAGCTCGACCTGACTTCGGCCTATATGACGCAGGAGCTGGAGGAGTCTTCGAAGGGCCTCACCTGCATCAACACGCACAAGGGACTGTTCATCTACAACAGATGCCCGTTTGGAATTCGATCGGCTGCAGCGATCTTCCAGAGAATCATGGAGAGCTTACTCAAGTCGGTACCACGCACGGTGGTTTTTTAGGATAACATATTGGTCATGGGTCGGGACACCGTCGAGCACTTACAAAACCTGGAGGAGGTCCTCCAGCGACTGGATCGCGTAGGGCTGCGGCTGAAGAGGTCGAAATGCGTCTTCATGGCAACAGAAGTGGAGTTTTTGGGGAGAAAGATCGCGGTGGATGGCATTCGGCCCACAGACGCCAAGACAGAGGCTATCAGGAATGCGCCCAGGCCACAGAACATCATGGAGCTGTGGTCGTTCCTGGGACTTCTCAACTATTTTGGTAACTTCCTACCGCGGTTAAGCACCCTATTAGAGCCCCTACATGTGTTATTGTGTAAAGGTGAGAACTGGCTATGGGGAAAAAAAACAAATAATTGCTTTTGAGAAAGCCAGAAACATTTTATGGTTCAACAAGCTGCTTGTACTGTATAACCCATGTAAAAGACTCGTGCTAACATGTGATGCATCGTCGTAAGGAGTCGGGTGTGTATTACAACAAGCTAACGTTGCGGGGAAGTTTCAACCTGTCGCTTATGCTTCCAGGAGCTTGTCTAAGGCTGAGAGAGCCTACAGCATGACTGAAAAAGAGGCATTAGCGTGTGTGTTCGGGGTAAAGAAAATGCATCAGTACCTGTTTGGCCTCAAATTTGAGCTCGAAACTGATCACAAGCCCCTCATATCCCTATTCGCTGAAAACAAGGGGATAAATACTAATGCCTCAGCCCGCATGCAAAGGTGGGCACTCGCGCTATCAGCGTATAACTATACCATCCGCCACAGGCCAGGCACCGAGAACTGTGCGGATGCTCTGTCGCTACCATTGCTCATCAACAAGTTTGCATGCTGTGCCATTTCCACAGCCTGCAAACTTGTTGATGGTGGCGCAGCCCGCAGATTTGTTGATGGTCATGGAAACGTTTGAAAATGATAAATCACCTGTCACCGCCCGCCAGATTAGGAATTGGACCAGCCAAGATCCTCTGCTGTCCCTAGTAAAAAACTGTGTACTGCATGGGAGCTGGGCCAGCATCCCCGTTGAAATGCAAGAGCTAACCAAGCCATTCCAGCGGCGAAAGGCTGAGCTGTCCATTCAGGCAGACTGCCTGTTGTGGGGTAATCGCATAGTGCTACCCAAAAAGGGCAGGGAGACATTCATCTCGAATCTCCACAGCACACACCCGGGTATAGTAATGATGAAAGCGATAGTCAGATCCCACGTGTGGTGGCCTGGTATCGACTCTGACTTAGAGTCCTGTGTACGGCAATGCAGCGTGTGTGCTCAGTTGAGAGGCACCACTAAGTTTGTGATCCTGGCCCTCCAGACCATGGTCGAGGATCCATGTCAACTATGCGGGCCCGTTTCTCGGTAAAATGTTCCTGGTGGTGGTGGATGCTTTTTCAAAATGCATTGAAAGTGAAATAATGTCGGTAAGCACTGCCACCTCCACCATTGAAAGCCTGAGGGCCATGTTTGCCACTCACGGCCTGCCTGACATACTGGTCAGTGACAACGGGCCATGTTTCACCAGTGCCGAATTTAAAGAATTCATGACCCGCAATGGGATCAAACATGTCACCTCGGTCCCGTTTAAACCAGCCTCCAATGGGCAGGCAGAGCAGGCAGTACAAACAATCAAACAGAGCCTTAAACGAGTCACAGAAGGCTCACTCCAAACCCGCCTGTCCTGAGTTCTGCTCAGCTGCCGCACGAGACCCCACTCGCTCACAGGGGTGCCCCCGGCTGAGCTACTCATGAAAAGGACACTTAAAACCAGATTCTCGCTGGTTCACCCCAACCTGCATGATCAGGTAGAGAGCAGGCTGCAGCAACAAAATGTAAATGATGGTCGCGCCACTGTGTCACGGAAAATTGATCTGAATGACCCTGTGTATGTGCTAAACTATGGACATGGTCCCAAGTGGATCGCGGGCACGGTGATAGCTAAAGAAGGGAGTAGGGTGTTTGTAGTCAAACTAGACAGTGAACAAATTTGCAGAAAGCACCTGGACCAAACAAGGCTGCGGTTCACAGACTGCCCTGAACTACCCACAGCCCCACCACCTTTTTCGAGCCCACAACACACACCCAAAGGATCAACGACACCAAGCCGGACCAGGAAATCGAACCCATCACGCCCAACAGCCCAGCAAGGCCAGGCTCACCCAGCAGCCCTGCAGGGCCAACAACACGCCAGCCCAGCGAGGGCACAGCCAACACACCAGAACAGACATTTGTACCGAGGCGGTCCACCAGGGAAAGAAAGGCTCCCGACCGCCTCACCTTGTAAATAGTTTACACTTTGACTTTGGGGAGGGAGTGATGTTGCGTATCTGTACAGCATGCACTCCCATGTTCCGCCACCAGGGAGTGCATCCCCTGAAGCCCCAAGGGATCCCAGCATCCCTTGGGAGCACTGTATATAAGCCGGCCCCTAAGACCTGTTCCTCACTCTGGAGTGTCTTAATAAAGACTGAGGTCACTGTTACTTTAACCTCCCTGATGCAGTCTCAACTGTTTTCGGAACACAACATCTACCACAGAAAGTTGTTGAGTCCATTTCATTGGATATATTCAAAAGGGAGTTAAATGTAGCCCTTACAGCTAAAGGGATCAAGGGGTATGGAGAGAAAGCAGGAATGGGGTACTAAAGTTGCATGATCAGCCATGATCATATTGAATGGTGGTGCAGGCTCGAAGGGCCGTATGGCCTATTCCTGCACCTATTCCCTATGTTTACCGCTGATCCAAGGGCTGCAACGCAATTTTTTCCTTGGCAGTTTTTTTCATCCTAATTGCAGGTGCGCTCAGAGCTAAATTTCTGGTGAAAGTAATTTTTCAACTCTTGCACGATGGCGCTCCTCTCTCCAGCTTTATTTGAAAAGCACCGCCGCAAGACTTCTCCAAATTTCCCGCCGCATGAGTTTTCGCCAAAAACGGCGAAATATCGCCGAAAAACCAGTCGCCGAATTTTAGCCCTATAATGTTGCCAAAAAGAATAGTAAGCATGAGGATTGGGAGGTTTTTAGAATTCAGCAAAGGAGGACCAAGAAATTGATAAAGGGAAAATAGAGTATGAGAGTAAGCTAGGAGAGAGACATAAAAACAGATTGTAAAAGCTTCTACAGGTATGTAAAAAGGAAAAGATTAGCAAAAGTAAATATGGGTCCCATATAGGTGGAGGCAAGAGAAATTATAATGGGAAATAAAGAAATGGCAGAGAAATTGAACAAATACTTTGTGTCTGTTTTCACGATGAAGACACAAAAATCCTTGCAGAAATAATGGAGAACCAAGGGTCTAACGAGAATGAGGAACTGAAAGAAATTAGTATTATTAAAAAAAATAGTACTGGTGAAATTAATGGGACTGAAAGACGATAAATCCCCTATACCTGATCCTCGGGGTTTGAAAGGGGTGGTTTTAGAGATAGTGGATGCATTGGTTGTCATCTTCCAAAATTCCATAGACTCTAGAAGGATTCCCGTGGATTAGAAGGTAGCAAATGTAACCCCACTATTTAAGAAAGGAGGGAGAGAAAATGGGAAACTACAGATTAGTTAGCCTGACATCAGTAGCAGGGAAAATGTTAGAATCTATTATTAAAGACATGATAACAGGGCACTTAGAAAATAATAATATGATAGGACAGAGTCAACACGGATATATGAAACGGAAATCGTGTTTGATACATGTATTTATTTGGAGGTTAATAATACTAGTTTTGTTAGTAACATTAACATAGACAAATATATTGTTTTAGAAAGAATTAAGAACTTGAAGATAGATAGAGCAGCAGGGCTGGATAATATCCACCCAAGGGTCCACCGGCAGATGGGTCATGTGATGTGTGAGCCCCTGGCCTGTATTTTTAATAGCTCACTGCACTCTGAAATGGTTCCTACAGATTGGAAGGAGGCTAAGGTAGTCCCTGTTATATATGTGGACTTGTAGTTACTCTGTACAGCCACCAGAGGGCTCATCCCCTGGAGTCCCAAGGGATCCCATAATCCCTTGGGAGCACAGGTATTTAAGGAAGCTTCACAGGTTGGAGAGGCACTCTGCAGACCTGCAATAAAAGACTAAGGTCACACTTTACTTTGAGCTCACAGTGTTCAGTCTGACTCTTTCTCCATACACAACAGTCCCCATTTTAAAAAAAGGTGACAAGACAGACCCGGGTAATTATAGGCCCATCAGTTCAACATCAGTAATAGGTAAGATGCTTGAAGGAGTCATCAGGGATGGAATATATGAATACTTAGATAGGGAGGGACATGTTAGGGGCACCCAACATGGCTTCATAAAAAAGAGGTCATGTCACACATATGTAATTGTATTTTTTGAAAAAGTTACAAAGTTGGTGGATGAGGGAAGCCCAGTAGACATTGTCTACTTTGAGTTCCAAAAAGCTTTTGACAAGGTACCGCATAAGAGGCTTTTCTATAAGATCGCAGCCTCTGATAGTAGTGGAAATATAGTGAGCTGGATACAGAACTGGCAGGACGCAGGCAAAAAAGTAACTATAGATGGATTTGGATCTGTTTGGAGACCGGTCACCAGTGGTGTCCCGCAGGGATCAGTGTTGGGACCGTTGCTTTTTACTATTTTTATTAATGAACTGGATTTTGGGGTTCGGGCACAATTTGCAAATGATACCAAGATCTGTGCGAGTGTTAGAACTGTATAAGATGCTCATCTGCTTCAGGCAGATCTTAATGTGATGGGAGATTGGACTCAAGACTGGAAAATGATGTATAACTTAGATAAGTAGAGTGTTATGCATGTGGGCAGTGCAAATGCTCAACATTCAAACACCCTCCAGGGAAAGGCATTAAAGATGGTGGAGATAGAAAGAGATTTGGGCATTCTAGTGCATACATCCTTAAGTGTATGTGAGCAATGCCATGCAGCGATAGCTAGAGCAAACATGGTGTTGGGTGCATCCTTGGGACAATTGTGTATAGGACGAGGCGTACTGTTTTGTCCTTGTACAAGACCTTAGTCGGGCTGCACTTGGAATACTGTGTCCAGTTTTGGTCTCCTCACATGGTGGGTGATAGTGAGGCTCTGGAAAGGCTGCAGAAGAGGGCCACTAGACTAATTCCAAGACTAAAGCCTCAAGATAGGCTAAAAGAGTTGGGACTCTATACCTTAGAGCAGCGTAGAATTAGGGGGGATGTGATTGAGGTTTATAAGATAATGAAGGGAATAGACAGTGTTCCAGCTGACAGCAGGCTGAGTGCCCCCCAGCCTGCAAGCACCATCGGAGCAGGCCGGGGAGTGGAAGGAGCAGCGTGGCAGCATACCACTCCAGCGAGCAGCACTTGCTGGAGCAGGAGAGCAACGGCAGTGAAGAGGAATGTCACCAAGATCCAGGTCGGTGATTGGAGCGTGGGCAGGTGCAGCAGGAGCGGCGAGGCCGTGGCGAAGGAGCGGCGAAAGACTGTAGAGGGACGTGATCGGGGCCCAGGAGAGGCGTGAGTTTGGGGCCCGGAGAAAGCGAGGGACTATGGGCAACACGGGCCAGCCCACACTGCGATATGTGTGCGCACTAGGTCCGTGCAGCAGAGCAGGTCTCCAGTCGTCTTGGTTAATCCTTGCCATTGAACCAAGACCTAGCTCTGTCAAGCCCATGTGGTGGCTGATGTGCAATGGCCACCACATGTTAAAAAAAATCCACGTACAGGTATCTTTCACCCTTCAAGATTTAGTTCAGGACCTGGATTTTAAGTCTTGTATTGGACTAGATCTAGGATAGATGTCAGGAGGTGGTTCTTTTCCCAGAGAATAGTAGACCTCTGGAACAAGCTGCCATTTCATGTAGGCTCGCTGAATTCGTTCAAGCGAAAGCCGGATTTGTTTCTGGCTGCAGAAGATAGGTACTGCAAGGAATTCAAGGCTAGAGTGATCTCCTGGACTAGTTTCGATCGTCTAAATGGGTCGGAGAGGAATTTCCCAGGTTCTATTTTCCCAAATTGGCCTGGGTTTTTTAATGTTTTTTTTCCTCTCCCAGGAGATCACATGGTTTCGGGTGGGGTGGAGTATATATGTTGTGATACACAAGGTATCGCAATGGTGTGGGTCATGGCTCGATGGACCAGATGGCCTTTACCTGTCTGTCATTGTTCATATGTTCGTCTGTTCATAACTAACAGAATAGATAAGGGGGAACCAGTGGATGTGGTATATTTGAATTTTCAGAAGGCATTCAATAAGGTGCCACACAAGTCATTTTTAACAACATTAGGGCTCATGGTGGTTAGTATACTAGCATGGATTGAGGATTGGGCAAAAAACAGAGAGTAGGAATAAATGGATCATTTTCAGGTTGGCAGGCTATAATTCGTGAGGTACCACAAGGATCAGTGATTGGGCCCCAGTTATTCACAATCTATACTAATGATTTGGATGAGGGGACCAAATGTAATATATCCAAGTTTGCTGATGATACAAAGCTAGGTGAGAATGTAAGTTGTGAGGAAAATGTATAGAGGTTTCAAGGGGATATAGACAGGCTAAGTGAATGGGCAAGAACATGGCAATGGAATATAATGTGGAGAAATGTGAAGTTATCCACTTTGGGAGGAAAAATAGAAAAGCAGAGTATTTTTTTAAATGGTGAGTGATTGGGAAATATTGGTGTTCAGAGGGATCTGGGTGTCCTTGTACATGAATCACTGAAAGTTAACATGCAGGTACAACAAGCAATTAAGAAAGCAAATGGTATGTTGGCCTTCATTACAAGAAGTTTTGAGTGCAAGAGTAAAGATTTCTTACTGCAATTAAATAGGGCCCTGGTGAGACTGCACCTGGAGTATTGTGTACAGGTTTGGTCTCCTTACCTAAGGAAGGATATACTTGCCATAGAGGGAGTGCAATGAAAGTTCACCAGACTGATTCCTGGGATGGGAGGATTGTCCTATGAAGAGAGATTGAGTAGACTAGGCCTATATTCTCTAGAGTTTAGATGAATGAAAGGTGATCTCATTGAAACATACTATATTCTTACAGGGTTTGACGAGGTAGATGCACAGAGGTATGGTTCCCCTGGCTGGGGAGTCTAGAACCAGGGGGCACAGTCTTAGAATAAGGGGTTAGCCATTTAGGACTGAAATGAAGAGAAATTTCTTCACTTAGAAGGTGGTGAATCTTTGGAATTCTCTACCCCAGAGGGCTATAGAGGCTCAGTCTTTGAGTATATTCAAGACAGAGATCAATAGATTTTTGGATATTAAGGGAATCAAGGGATATGGGGATAGTGCAAGCAATTGGAGTTGAGGTAGAAGATTGAATGGGAGCAGGCATGAGGGGCAAAATGGTCTACTCCTGCTCCTATTTCTTATGTTATGTTCTTATGTTAATATTCCGCCTTTCCTTATAAGATCCATTTAATTGCACAACTAATTGTACAACCGTCTAGGAGTGCACTAGATAAGAGGCCATTAGTGGTGAGGCTTATTTTACTTAAACAGTAGTCATACAAACAGAGACAGCAGGCTGTTGAGTCACAAGATACTTATAGGTGAGGAAACCCATTTGGCCCATCTGAATTCATCCATCCATAGCCACCCCATACTCCCTCATTGCTCCAGCTAATTGCTCTTTAAATGTCCAGAAGCCCATTCAATGGGCTTAATTTTTCCCCATTATCTGTGCTGTTTTCTTGGCACACGCCTATTTTTTTTGGCCTAAATTAAAATATCCAAGTTTCCCCAAAGATTGTGCACCAGTGAAATTCAGTTAATTACAATTTTTTTAGGTTTGTTTTTTTTTCCTTATTGTATTTGTAACCTGCCACCCGTGCCAATTCTGGCTATTCAATTTGGCCAACTCTGATTTACTCCAACTTTTCTGAGGACGTCATATGTGACCACTGTGTAAAAACCTTCTGGGCAGTTAAGAAAATTGGCGCGGATACGAAAAGCAGTGCAGCAGATGCAGTTCCACGGCCCGGACAGCAGCAGCAGAAAGGAAGAGAGAGGAGAGTGGGGGAGGCCTTTTGGCAGGAAGTGCATCTGCCTGCAGATCCTGACAGACCGCATTGCGGCACTGGAGCTGCGGGTGGATTCACTCTGGAGCATCCACAATGCTGAGAATGACATGAATAGCACGTTTAGCGAGTTGGTCACACCGCAGGTAAAGGGTACATGGCCAGATAGGGAACAGGTGACCAACAGGAAGAGCAGTGCAAGGATGGTAGTGCAGGGGTCCCCTGCAGTCATCCCCCTGCGAAACAGATACATCACTTTGGGTACTGTTGAGGGGGATGACTCCAGGGGAAGGCAACAGCAGCCAAGTTCATGGCACCGTGGCTGGCTCTGCTGCACAGGAGAGCACGAAAAAGAGTGGCAGAGTGATAGTGATAGGGGATTCAATTGTAAAGGGAATAGATAGGTGTTTCTGCGGCCGCAACCGAGACTCCAGGATGGTATGTTGCCTCCCTGGTGCAAGGGTTAAGGATGTTTCGGAGCGGGTGCAGGACATTCTGAAAAGGGAGGGTGAACAGCCAGTTGTCGTGGTGCATATAGGTACCAACGATATAGGTAAAAAATGGGATGAGGTCCTACTAGACGAATTTAGGGAGCTCAGAGCTAAATTAAAAAGTAGGACCTCAAAAGTAGTAATCTCAGGATTGCTACCAGTGCCACATGTTAGTCAGAGTAGGAATCGCAGGATAGTTCAGATGAATACGTGGCTTGAGGAGTGGTGCAGAAGGAAGGGATTCAAATTCCTGGGACATTGGAACCGGTTCTGGGGGAGGTGGGACCAGTACAAACCGGACGGTCTGCACCTGGCCAAATTTGCGGATGACACTAAGTTGGGTGGCAGTGTGAGCTGCGAGGAGGATGCTATGAGGCTGCAGAGTGACTTGGATAGGTTAGGTGAGTGGGCAAATGCATGGCAGATGAAGTATAATGTGGATAAATGTGAGGTTATCCACTTTGGTGGTAAAAACAGAGAGACAGACTATTATCTGAATGGTGACAGATTAGGAAAAGGAGAGGTGCAACGAGACCTGGGTGTCATGGTACATCAGTCATTGAAGGTTGGCATGCAGGTACAGCAGGCGGTTAAGAAAGCAAATGGCATGTTGGCCTTCATAGCGAGGGGATTTGAGTACAGGGGCAGGGAGGTGTTGCTACAGTTGTACAGGGCCTTGGTGAGGCCACACCTGGAGTATTGTGCACAGTTTTGGTCTCCTAACTTGAGGAAGGACATTCTTGCTATTGAGGGAGTGCAGCGAAGGTTCACCAGACTGATTCCCGGGATGGTGGGATTGACCTATCAAGAAAGACTGGATCAACTGGGCTTGTATTCACTGGAGTTCAGAAGAATGAGAGGGGACCTCATAGAAACGTTGAAAATTCTGATGGGTTTAGACAGGTTGGATGCAGGAAGAATGTTCCTGATGTTGGGGAAGTTCAGAACCAGGGGACACAGTCTCAGGATAAGGGGTAAGCCATTTAGGACCGAGATGAGGAGAAACTTCTTCACCCAGAGAGTGGTGAACCTGTGGAATTCTCTACCACAGAAAGTAGTTGAGGCCAATTCACTAAATATATTCAAAAGGGAGTTAGATGAAGTCCTTACTACTAGGGGGATCAAGGGGTATGGCGAGAAAGCAGGAAGGGGGTACTGAATTTGCATGTTCAGCCATGAACTCATTGAATGGAGGTGCAAGCTAGAAGGGCCGAATGGCCTACTCCTGCACCTATTTTCTATGTTTCTATGACTGGAACCAATGTCCTAGGGGGAGTGTTTGCTAGTGCTGTTGGGGAGGAGTTAAACAAATATGGCAGGGGGTTGAGAACCTATGCAGGGAGGCAGAGGGAAATAAAAGGGAGACAGAGGCAAAATATAGAAAGGAGATTGGTAAAAGTGGAGGGCAGAGAAACCCAAGGCAAAAATCAAAAAGGGCCACATTACAGCAAAATTCTAAAGGGGCAAAGTGAGTTAAAAAGACAAGCCTGAAGGCTCTGTGCCTCAATGTGAGGAGTATTCGGAATAAGGTGGACGAATTAACTGCGCAGATAGCAGTTAATGGATATGATGTAATTGGCATCACGGAGACATGGCTCCAGGGTGACCAAGGCTGGGAACTCAACATCCAGGGGTATTCAACATTTCGGAAGGATAGACAGAAAGGAAAAGGAGGCGGGGTGGCATTGCTGGTTAAAGAGGAAATTAATGCAATAATAAGGAAGGACATTGGTTTGAATGATGTGGAATCGATATGGGTGGAGCTACGGAATACCAAAGGACAGAAAACGCTGGTGGGAGTTGTGTACAGGCCACCAAACAGTAGTAGTGAGGTTGGGGACAGCATCAAACAAGAAATAAGGGATATGTGCAATAAAGGTACAGCAGTTATCATGGTTGACTTTAATTTACATATAGATTGGGCTAACCAAACTGGTGGCAATACGGTGGAGGAGGATTTCCTGGAGTGTATTAGGGATGGTTTTCTTGACCAATATGTCGAGGAACCAACTAGAGAGCTGGCCATCCTAGACTGGGTGATATGTAATGAGAAGGGACTAATTAGCAATCTTGTTGTGCGAGGCCCCTTGGGGAAGAGTGATCATAATATGGTAGAATTATTTATTAACATGGAGAGTGACACAGTTAAATCAGAAGCTAGGGTCCTGAACTTAAGGAAAGCTAACTTCGATGGCATGAGGCGTGAATTGGCTAGAATAGACTGGCAAATGATACTTAAAGGGTTGACAGTGGATAGGCAATTTATAGATTACATGGATGAACTTCAATAATTGTACATTCCTGTCTGAAGCAAAAATAAAACAGGGAAAGTGGCTCAACAGTGGCTAACAAGGGAAATTAAGGAAAGTGTTAGATCCAAGTAAGAGGCATATAAATTGGCCAGAAAAAGCAGCAAACCAGAGGATTGGGAGAAATTTAGAATTCAGCAGAGGAGGACAAAGGGTTTAATTAGGAGGGGAAAAATAGAGTACGTGAGGAAGCTTGCAGGGAACATAAAAACTGACTGCAAAAGCTTCGATAGATATGTGAAGAGAAAGATTAGTGAAGACAAACGTAGGTCCCTTGCAGTCAGTCTCAGGTGAATTTATAATGGGGAACAAAGAAATGGCAGACCAATTGAACAAATACTTTGGTTCTGTCTTCATGAAGGAAGACACAAATAACCTTCCGGATGTACTAGGGGACCGAGGGTCTAGTGAGAAGGAGGAATTGAAGGATATCCTAATTAGGAGGGAAATTGCGTTGGGGAAATTGATAGTATTGAAGGCCGATGAATCCCCAGAGCCTGATTGTCTGCATCCCAGAGTACTTAAGGAAGTGTCCCTAGAAATAGTGGATGCATTGGTGATCATTTTCCAACAGTCTATCGACTCTGGATTAGTTCCTATGGACTGGAGGGTAGCTAATGGAACACCACTGTTTAAAAAAGGAGGGAGAGAGAAAACGGATAATTATAGGTCGGTTAGCCTGACATCAGTAGTGGGGAAAATATTGGAATCAGTTATTAAGGATGAAATAGCAGTGCATTTGGAAAGCAGTGACAGGATCGGTCCAAGTCAGCATGGATTTATGAAAGGGAAATCATGCTTGTCAAATCTTCTGGAATTTTTTGAGGATGTAACTAGTAGAGTGGACAAGGGAGAACCAGTGGATGTGGTGTATTTGGACTTTCAAAAGGCTTTTGATAAGGTCCCACATAAGAGATTAGTGTGCAAAATCAAAGCACATGGTATTGGGGGTAATGTATTACGTGGATAGAGAACTGGTTGGCAGACAGGAAGCAGAGAGTCGGGATAAATGGGTCCTTTTCGGAATGGGAGGCAGTGACTAGTGGAGTGCTGCAGGGCTCAGTGCTGGGACCCCAGCTCTTTACAATATAGATCAATGATTTGGATGAAGGAATTGAGTGTAATATCTCCAAGTTTGCAGATGACACTAAACTGCTGGTGGTGTGAGCTGTGAGGAGGATGCTAAGAGGGTGACTTGGACAGGTTAGGTGAGTGGGCAAATGCATGGCAGATGCAGTATAATGTGGATAAATGTGAGGTTATCTATTTTGGTGGCAAAAACACAAAGGCAGAATATTATCTGAATGGCAGATTAGGAAAAGGGGAGGTGCAAAGAGACCTGAGTGTCATGGTTCATCAGTCATTGAACATTGGCATGCAGGTACAGCAGGCGGTGAAGGCGGCAAATGGCATGTTGGCCTTCATACGTAGGGGATTTGAGTATAGGAGCAGGAAAGTCTTACTGCAATTGTACAGGGCCTTGGTGAGGCCTCACCTGGAGTATTGTGTTCAGTTTTGGACTCCTAATCTGTGGAAGGATGTTCTTGCTATTGAGGGAGTGCAGCCAGACTGATTCCAGGGATGGCTGGATTGACATATGAGGAGAGACTGGATCAACTGGGCCTCTATACACTGGAGTTTAGAAGCATGAGAGGGAATCTCATAGAAACGTATAAGATTCTGACGGGATGGCACAGGTTAGATGCGGGAGGAATGTTCCCGATGTTGGGGAAGTCCAGAACCAGGGGACACAGTCTTAGGATAAGGGGTAGGCCATTTAGGACTGAGATGAGGAGAAACTTCTTCATTCAGAGAGTTGTTAACCTGTGGAATTCCCTGCCTCAGAGGGTTGTTGATGCCAGTTCAGTGGATGTATTCAAGAGGGAGTTAGATATGATCCTTACGGCTAAAGGGATCAAGGGGTATGGAGAGAAAGCGGGAAAGGGGTACTGAGGAGAATGATCAGCCTTGATCTTATTGAATGGTGGTGCAGGCTCGAAGGGCCGAATGGCCTACTCCTGCACCTATTTTCTATGTTTCTATGTTTCTTTGAATAAGTCAGATGGGTTTTCACACATTTTATTGATGTTCGGTGAAGCTGTCAATTTTTCCAGAGACTTGAGCACAAAAATCTAGGCTGACACTCCAGTGCAGTACTGAGGGTGTGCTATACTGTTGGAGGTGCCAACTTTCAGATGGCACATTAAATTGAGGCTTCGTCTGCACTCTCAGGTGGACGTAAAAGAACCCATGGCATTTTTTGGAAGAAGAGCAGGGGAGTTATCTCCGGTGACCTGACCAGTATTTATCCCTCAATTAAAATTCTAAGAACATAAGAACATAAGTAATAGGAGCAGGAGTAGGCCATTTGGCCCCTTGAACCTGCTCTGCCATTTAATAAGATCATGGCTGATCTGATCTTGGGCTCAGCTCCAATTCCACGCCCTCTCCCCATAACCCTCCCTTTTTGCACGGTAGCCTTACCGGCAGGCTGGGAAAGCTGATGGGACATCGGGGATCTTGGGGCAGTAATGTCCAGGGATCAAGATAAGTGTTTGCGGTTTTTTTTAGCATTTAGGTATTAATGGGACCAGTGGGGTAGTGTGGGTATGGGTGAGGGAAAGTGCGGGAAGCTTTATTTTTCTTTTTTTTAAAAACTCGCATGCCAGCAGCTTGCCGTCAGGAAATTCGATAGGCCTCGTGAACTGCCGCTCCATTGGCACCTGAGGATGAGTGTGCAAAGCAACTTTTAACGCTGCCCTCTCATCTTTGGGTGGCAAAACCAAATTTTGCAGTTTGAGGCAGCCTGCTGCTAAAATCAGCACTCACCGTCTCAAAAACGGTGGGACTGAATTTCAACCCGAGTATTTCAGACTTCCACTTTTTCCGTTTCATTAATGAGTTCATGTGTTATGTAAGTTTGATTGTTGTACTTTTACTGTGTTTACTGTGTTTTTCTGATTCCATGTATAGAAATAAATGAGTCAAGTAGTTCTGACCTGTACATATTGTTGAGGTGATGTTATTGTCTCCCTTCAGAGGTGAACTTGGTGGGAAGCCCATGTTTTTCCATTAAGTAGTTGTTCTATAATTAAGAGTTAATTGTTAGACCGGGGAACATTAGTCTGTACATGGTGGTAAATAAAGACACAAGTTGCAATATCAGAAAAGACTCAGTTCGATTATAGAACCTGGTGTTTAGCTACAGACACAAGAGCAACTGTTGGGAAAAAGCCCAAACTATTCCACACTTAACGTTACAAAAACCAAATATGCGGATGCTGGAAATCTGAAATAAAAACAGAAAATACTGGAAATACTCAGCAGGTCAGGCAGTCTCCGTATTTAAGGAAGGATATACTTGCATTGGAGGCTGTTCAGAGAAGGTTCACAAGGTTGATTCCGGAGATGAGGGGGTTGGCTTATCAAGATAGGTTGAGTAAGTTGGGCCTATACTCATTGGAGTTTAGAAGAATGAGAGGTGATCTTATCAAAACATATAAGATAATGAGGGGGCTCAACAAGGTAGATGCAGAGAGGATGTTTCCACTCATGGGGGAATCTAGAACTAGGGGGCATAGTCTTAGAATAAGGGGCCGCCCATTTAAAACTGAGATGAGGAGAAATTTCTTCTCTGAGTCATAAATGTATGGAATTCTCTGCCGCAGAGAACTGTGGAGGCTGGGTCATTGACTATATTTAAGGTGGAGATAATCAGATTTTTGAGCGATGGGGAATAAAGAGTTAACGGGTTCGGGCAGGTAAATGAAGCTGAGTCCATGATCAGATCAGTCATGATCTTATTGAATGGCGGAGCAGACTCGAGGGGCCAGGTGGCCCAGTCCTGCTCCTATTTCTTATGTTCTTATGTTCATCTGTGGAGAGGGAAATATTGTTAACTTTCAGGTCAATGACCTTTCATCGACCTGAAACATTAACTCGGTTTCTCTCTCCACAGATGCTGCCTAACCTGCTGAGTATTTCCAGGATTTTCTATCTTTATGCCACACTTACCATTACTGTTTCAATGACAGTGATGAAAATAAGCTGGTGAGTTCAGTTGGAGCATGTAGAAACTCGGTGAAAGTGTATAAAAAATACAGACGGGATTACTAGTAAAAGATGAATTAAATAATTTTTACAATTGCCCAGTGCACATCTTCCCCTTTCCACTATTAAAAGCTCATCACCTACAGAACCTTCTCTGCACAACTCCAATTATTCCCATTCATACCATCTGACGAAAACCTGCCAAGAACAATGTTTGCATCCACAACAACTTTAATGCAACCATCATTTTAAATGAAAACCCACAATGTGTGTATGCACCTAGTGCTACTCCTCAACATTGTGCATCCCCTTGATGTCAAGTTATGAAGTTTTGAATTCTTAATCCTGATCTATCACGCTCGGTACTATCTCAGTGACAGCTGGACACAAGTAGCTGTTTGCTGTGTGTCAGTATCTTGGGACTGAGGTGGCCCTGGTCTCACTATGGTAGAGTCCAGTGGTGCCCGCTACAGGCTGCGCCACTTGTGCTACAGCAAGGACAGCCTGACCTTGCCTCCTTTCCACCACATATGCAAGCATCTGAGTGAGGTAGTGAGGGGAGTGCATGCAAGAGACTCTCGTGCCTCCCATGAGACACAGCACAATCATGTGAGCATATTCCTCCTGTGTCACAAGTCCCGGGCATTGGATCTACATGATCTCTGATCTGCAGGAAAGCAGATCTGGGTTTTAATGGGGAGAAAGTATATAAAAAGGATGCGTGTGAAGGCTGAGGGTGTGCAAGGTCCCCTGTGATACCATCTAGGTATGATGGTAAGCAATTCAAGCCCCTTTATGGGAGTGAGCGGGTGCCGGGGGTGCAGATTATAAGTGGCAGACAAATTTAGTTCAGTGCATTCTTGAGAAGGTGTGACGGCTCCACTTATGCTCAGCTGTGATCTAATTGAATGTTGGAACAGGCTTGAGGAGCTGAATGGTCTACTCCTGCGCCTTTGTTCCTAGCCAGACCCGGTAAAGCCATCAAACTTGCTCTCACACTGAATTGCCATATGTGGGGTCACAGTCGGCACGATGGCCTTGGCTACTTGTCACTGCTGCTGTGTAGCCTTCCTTGTGGATGACATCAACAATAACCTCCCCTCTCCCGCCCCACCCCCGTCTTTTGCCCAACTTCTTTGAAAAGCACTTCGTAGCCTCATCATCAAATCTGGGTGCTCTTGTATCTCCAACAGACTTCTCAGACATATTTCTCTCGAAGGCTTTCACAAGTGCTGAAAATCTTGCCCATCAGCTGCTGCAGACCTTTAAATCCTGCGGCAGCAGGCTAGTTTTCTTGCACCACTCCCCCCTTCCCCCCCCCCCTCCACCCCCATGGTGAGCAATCTCGAAAATGGGAGTTCATTATGTTAATTAGGCTGACTCCAGAAACTCTGGAGCTGGGGGGGTGGCGGCGGAGGGAAATAGGGAAAATATACCACTTCTCAGCAGATAGATGTCAATCATGTTCTGCCATTTTTTTCCCCTTGAGTTTTTGTCTCAGCAGAAAATCCTGTCTTGAGGCTTTGAAACAATATATTTCTGCTTATATTAACTGCAAGTAGCATGAGTTCATTCTGGATAAACCCTGCAAAATGTACTCCCGATTCTGTGCCTAGTGTTGGATGCTTTGATTTGTCATTCAACAGTCACCAGCGTGTGAAGTAGACTTCACTGAGTCATAAATCACAGTCAATTATTAGTGCCAGCCAGGGAACTTAGCCCACTTACTTTCCCTGAAGCCAATATACCCATTTAATTTGATAAAACCAAAGTCTTTTCAACAAAACATTTCACGTATTTGTTTCAAAGAAAAATAAAAGACTGTTTTAGAAAGCGATGGAAACAGCACCGCGGTCAAGGGGATGTAGGAAAAGTCAAGTACAAGAGAAGGATATTTGGCCCATCAATGCCCATCCCTCCAGTAACAGGGCTTGTTCCTTACAGTAACCAACTGTGTTATTGAACTGTAATGTTCTAAGCCTTGAATTCACACTGTTGATGTTAGTGACAGACATATCAACATGTTCAAATGGTATTTCTTCATCGACTTTACACCAAGTACTTTACTTTCAACAAGTTAACACCTTCTTAAAATATCAGGCAATGGAATTTTATCGAAATATTTAATACCTTTGTAATTAATATCACACGGTAACATTTCAACCCATTTTTCAACAAGCCCTCTTGCCCCTGAATCAGATGTTTGTGGGTCCAAGTCCAACTGCAGAATAAGTGCATTATCCAGATCGATACGTGGAAATGAATAGAAGTTACAGCACAGAAACAGCCCATTTGGCCCAGCCAGTCAGTGTTTAGCCTCCATGCAAGCATGTAGTCCTAATCACATTTACCCATCCCATTCCATCTCCAATTCCTTCATTCCACCTTTCCAATCTACTCTTGAACGTTGATATAGTTTCTGCCTCAAATCACTAATTACACAGCCACACAGCACTCTAAATGGTTCTAAATAGTTTGCATTTAATCTTCGAAGTGATTATCTGCATGAACATTTTTGTGTCCTACTGCACATGCGCGCTGAGGACCCCGCCCCTTTTTATGCAGGCACGCTTGATCCGGTCACGCAGGCGCCGTACGATATATGAGGAAGCCGGAAGTGAGGCCGCACCAGGTTGTGGAGTCTGGAACTGCCGCCCGAGTCTGAGCTTGCTAATGGGGCTTTTGATTTATCTATCGAAAATCAATGACTATACAAAAGCAGCCTCAAGGACTTTTGCTGTGATTATCTGCACAAACATTTTCACCGTCTTCGGAGAGAGAGAGAGAGAGAGGAAATCTGAGGTGGCAGAGGGAGAGAGACTGGCTCAGAGAGATTGAGGCTGGGGGAAAGAGAAACACATTCAAGAGAAACTGCTGGGTGTGTCTTAGCCTCCAAGGGGACCAATCAGCAATCAGGACTCATCATCAAGGGGGCCCAATCAGAATTTTAGGTGTTGCAAATAAATGTGCCCTTTAATCTTGCTTCTCATTCGAGAACCTGCAACTAGTTCATTGCAGTATTGAGGGAGTGTTGCATTGTTGGAGGCATCATTTTTGAGTGAGATGTTAAATCTAGACAGGGTCTGCCAGCTCAAGAAGGATGCAAAAGATCCCACGGCAGTATTTGAGGAAGAGCTGGAAGTACTGAACCATCCTCACCAAAAAACATTAGTTGTTTATTTATTAGTTTTCTAATGATGGACATTCCTATGTGAAAATTGGCTGCTGTGTTTGTTTACATAACAACAGTAGCTGCAGTGACAAAGCAATCCATTGCACTTAAAGCACTTTGGGACATAATGAGGCTATAAGACATTATATACAAGTGCAAATTCCTCCCTGGCAGGTTATTCCAGCCAGTTATCACTTGTTAGTAATTTACTTTTCACCAATTTAATTTTATGTTGAAAGAAGGTTTTTCTTCTGTCCTTGACTTGGTATTATTGGATTACCCTATCTTTGCCATTTAATGGGCCTGAAATCCCGGTGCTGGGCTTCCCGTGGGCGCTTGCCTGAAAATAGGAAAAAGGATTCGCACCTACCTTTTGTTCCTACGCCCTCCAGCGATTCCGGTTGGAAGCCTTCTCTTTCTAGGCATCGGAGCGCATTCATGTCTTGGAGATGCGTCGGGAGAAGCTGGAATCACATGGCACTGGACAGCCAATGAAGGTGCAGTATTCTCATTCATAATAATGGGAACTCCGTAAGTAGGGGAAGTTATGCTTAAATTGTATAATACTTTGGTTAGGCCACAGCTGGAGTACTGCGTACAGTTCTGGTTGCCGTGTTATAGGAAGGACGTGATTTCACTAGAGAGGGTGCAGAGGAGATTTACATAGGATGCTGCCTGGAATGGAGAATCTTAGTTACGAGGACAGATTGGATAGGCTGGGTTTGTTCTCATTGGAACGGAGGAGGTTGCGAGGAGACCTCATTGAGGTGTACAAAATATTGAGGGGCCTGGACATAGTGGATAGTAAGGGTCCATTTCCATTGGTAGAGGGGTCTATTAAGAGGGCGCATAGTTTTAAGGTGGTTGGTGGAAGGTTTAGACGGGATTTGAGGGGAGGCTTCTTTACACACAGGATTGTGGGGATCTGGAACTTGCTGCCTGGAAGAGTGGTGGATGCAGAAACCCTCATCGCTTTTAAGAGATGGTTGGATGGGCACTTAAAGTGCAGTAACCTGTGGGGACCTGGAGCTGGTAATTGGGATTAGACTGGATAACCTTTTGTTGGCCAGCGCAGATATGATGGTGAGTACTGCAGGGAATCGAATACGGCCAGGGTGGTGTCCTGGACTAGTTTCGATTGCCTGGCTAGGTCAGAGAGTAATTTTCCCAGATTGTTTTCCCCAAATTGGCCTGGGTTTTTATCGGTTTTTGTCTCTCCCATGGCTTTGGTTGGGGTGGAGCGTAGAATGTTTCGGTGTAAGGGGTGTCGCAGTTGTATGAGAACCCCCCCCCTCCAACACAAATAAAAAATAAAATACCTCACATTTTTAACATTAATTCAAATTAAAGTTAATAAACGTGTTAGAAAAGATATATATTTTTCAGAATTTTTAAAAGTTTTGTAATTAGGGTTTACAATAAGCTTTCTTAGTGGACAGGGTTTTTAACATAATGTGTTTTTAAATTTTATTTGTATATGTTTTAAAACACTTACGCTGGTAAAGGTAAGCTATGCGCCTGCTTTTACCAGGTGCAGGAGTTTTAAGGACATTTGCTGGGCAAGAGATGGGCAGATAGTGCAATCTCACCCATGCGAATGTCCTTCTCCCAGAGATACACAGGATCTGTCAAGCCAGAATGAGACAGATCAAAAATGCCGGTTTTCGGCGCATACGCATTGCGCGCCAACCACCAGCCTTTGCGGGGCCTCGCTCCGTATGTATTCTGTACGGACCTGATGAGGCCGGAATTTCAGGCCCAATATTTTCTATGCTTTAATATGATTTCCCTAATCACCTTATTTCTAGGCCTTTCCTCAAAACTCACCCCATCTGCACTTTGAATCAGTTTGTTACATCACAGAAACAGGCCATTCGGCCCGTCTATGCTGACATTTATGCTCCACACGAGCTTCCTCCCACCCCTCTTCATCTAACCCTATCAACATAACCTTCTGTTCTGTTCTTCCTCTTGTGCTTATCCAGCTTCCCCTGAAATGCATTTATTTGCCTCATCAACACCTTGTTGTAGCACATTCCACATTCTTACCACTCTTTAGTAAAGACGTCTCCCCTAAATTCCCTATTGGATTTATTAGTGACTAACTGATATTTATGGCCCCTAATTTTTGAATCCTCTACAAGTGGAAACATGTTCTCTATGTCTACCCTATCAATCCCCTTCATCATTT
Source organism: Pristiophorus japonicus (assembly GCF_044704955.1). Lineage (NCBI taxonomy): Eukaryota > Metazoa > Chordata > Chondrichthyes > Pristiophoridae > Pristiophorus > Pristiophorus japonicus. The sequence continues at coordinate 40,148,527 of NC_091985.1, read as the reverse complement.
TAAAGACCTCTATCAAGTCACTTCTCAGTCTTCTCTTTTCTGCAGAAAAGAGCACCAGCCTGTTCATTCTTTGTTGATAATTATAATTTTCCGGTTCTTGTATCATGCTTGCAAACCTTTTTTGCACCTTCACCAATACCTCTATATAAGAACATAAGAATATAATAAATAGGAGCCGGAGTAGGCCACTTGGCCCCTCGAGACTGCTCTGCCATTTTATAAGATCATGGCTAATCTGATCTTGGGCTCAGCTCCACTTTCCTGCCCGCTCCCCATAACCCTTCACTCCCTTATTGTTCAAAATCTGTCTATCTCCACCTTAAATATATTCAATGACGCAGCCTCCACAGCTCTCTGGAGAATTCCACAGATTTACAACCCTGAGAGAAGAAATTCCTCCTCATCTCAGTTCTAAAATGGGCGACCCCTTATTCTGAAACTATGCCCCCTAGTTCTAGATTCCCCCATGAGTGGAAACATCCTCTCTGCATCTACCTTGTCGAGCCCCCTCACTATCTTATATGTTTCAATAAGATCACCTCTCATTCTTCTGAACTCCAGTGAGTATAGGCCCAACCTGCTCAACCTTTATTCATAATTCAACCCCTTCATCTCAGGAATCAACCTAGTGAATTTTCTCTGAACTGCAATGCAAGTATTTTAAATAAGGAGACCAAAACTGTACACAGTACTCTAGATGTGGTCTCACCAATACCCTGTGCAGTTGTAACAGGAATTCCCTGCTTTTATACTCCATCCCCCTTGCAATAAAAGCCAACATTTCATTTGCCTTCCTGATTACTTGCTGTATCTGCATACTAACTTTTTGTATTTCATGCACAAGGACCCTCGGGGCCCTCTGTACTGCAGCATGTTATAATCTCTCTCTATTTAAATAATAATTTGCTTTTTTATTTTTCCTGCCAAAGTGGATAACCTCACACTTTCCCACATTATACTCCATCTGCCAAATCTTTGCCCACTCACTTAGCCTGTCTATATCCATTTGCAGATTTTTGTGTCTTCCTCACAATTTGCTTTCCCACCCATCTTTGTATCATCAGCAAAATTTGGCTACATTACACTCGATCCCTTCATCCAAGTCATTAATATAGAATGTAAATAGTTGAGGCCCCAGCACCTATCCCTGTGGCAACCCACTAGTTACTGTTTGCCAACCATAAAATGACCCATTTATCCTGACTCTCTGTTTTCTGTTAGACAGCCAATCCTCTATCCATGCTAATATATTACCTCCAACTCCGTGAGATCTTATCTTGTGTAGTATCCTTTTATGTGGCACCTTATCGAATGCCTTCTGGAAATCCAAATACACCACATCCACTGGTTCCCCCTTATCCATCCTGCTTGTTACATTCACAAAAAACTCCAGAAAATTTGTCAAATCTGATTTCCCTTTCATAAAACCATGCCTACTCTGCTTGATTGAATCATGCTTTTCCAAATGTCCCACGACTGCTTTCTTAATGATGGACTCCAGCATTTTCCCAACGACACAGGTTAGGCTAACTGGTCTATAGTTGCATGCTTTTTGTCTGCCTCCTTTTTTAAATAGGGGCGTTACATTTGCGTTTTTTCAATCTGCTGGTACCGCCCCAGAATCCAGGGAATTTTGGTAGATTACAACCAATGCATCCACTTCTCTTAATACTCTAGGATGCACCATCAGGTCCAGGGGACTTGTCCGCTTTTAATCCCATTATTTTATCGAGTACTATTTCTTTAGTGATAGTGATTATATTAAGTTCCTCCCTACCTGTAGCCACTTGTTTATCCCCTATTGGGATGTTTTTAGTGTCTTCTACTGTGAAGACCGATACAAAATATTTGTTCAAAGTCTCTGCCATTTCCCTGTTCCCCATTATTAATTCTCCAGTCTCATCCTCTAGGGGACCAACGTTAGCCACTCTTTTTCTTTTTATGTACCTGTAGAAATTCTTACTATCTGTTTTATAGTCGTGCTAGCTTACTTTCATAATCTATCTTCTGTCTCTTAATAATTTTTTTAGTTGTTCTCTGCTGGCTTTTAAAAATTTCCCAATCCTCTGGCTTCCCACTCATGTTGGCCACATTGTATGCTTTGTTTTCAATTTGACACCCTCCCTTATTTCCTTAGTTAGCCATGAATGTTAATCTCTTCTCTTCCAGTCTTTCCTTCTCATTGGGATATATTTTTGTTGCGAGTTATGAAATATCTCCTTAAATGTCTGCCAATGCCCATCCATGTCTCCCATTCTTTAGTCAATTTTCCCAGTCCACTTTAGCCAACTCTGCCCTTATACCTTTGTAGTCTCCTTTATTTAAGCTTAGGACACTGGTTTGAGAACCAACTTTCTCACCCTCCAACTGAATTTGAAATTCAACCATATTATGGTTATTCAATCCCAGAGGATCTTTTACAATGGATCATTTATTAATCCTGCCTCATTGCACAGTACTAGATCTAAAATAGCCTGCTCCCTGGTTGGTTCCGCAACATACTGTTCAAGGAAACTATCCCAGATACGCTCTATGAACTCCTCCTCAAGGCTACCCTGGCCAATTTGCTTTGTCCAATCAATATAAAGGTTTAAATCACCCATGATTATTGCCTTTCTTTTATTACAAGCCTCTATCATTTCTTGATTTATATTCCGTCCAACAGTATAGCTGCTGTTAGGGGGTGGATAGACTACACCCACGAGCGACTTTTTCCCTTTATTATTCCTTATTTCCACCCAACCAGCAAGCCAGAATATATTGTATATTTCCATGGTTAGAAAGTGTCCATATTTAATATGGAAGAGATCAGTAATGTCAGCTGGTGCTCCACAGGATAATCACCAGTCAGTCTGCTTCACCCAAAGGTTACACGGCTATAAAAATGCAAAGTGGTGTACAATAGTTTTTTTCCATCAAGCACTACTAAGTGTAAATTCTTATCCTGCCCAACAGAATTTAATTTTTATAAATCGGCAAGAACTGATGGCTCCCAGTTCATGCCATTGCCACCTCCCTTCGTGAAACGCCAATTCCGTGAACCTTGACCTGAATGCAGATAGTTTGCAAATGGTTAGTTTTTTTTTGGTTGTGAAACTTTTCTGAATTACCATTTGCAGACAGTTAGTTGAGAAGTACGTTCAACATATCTGCAAAATCCTTGCAAATCAAAGACTCGTCTGAAGGCAGAACTATAATACCAGGTTTTGTTTGTGACAGCTTTATAAAAAAAATATCTGTTCTCATTTCTTATTGCTTTGAAGTAGGGTTAGAACATTTTAAAGAATGAATGACACAAACTTTGATTTACCTTATCTGTTCCACACATCAAATACTTGAGCAGCCCACAGTCAATGATAGGAAATTCAAAAGGTAGATTAATAAACTATGTTGCCTTTAGTGTGTAAATAGGGAATACTTCACTCTGCCATCAATCACAATCAAACTCCTCTCATGCTGAATTTTTGAACAAAGATCTCAGCACGTCAGATGAGGTAATCATAAACCAGCTCCTTCCAGCTTGTAGGGAAATTCAAAGTGCATACATATTGTCAGTCACTTTCTAATGAAAGAATCCCTTCTGTGCAACCACATATATGTTACACACACATCGTGGAGCTAACAAAAATCAAAAGTGTAATATGCTGTTCTCCATGACATAATATGAAAAGTTCAAGAAGGCACTCTCTTATTAAAAGACTAACAGCAGAATTGGATCTTCTCTTGGAATGCAAATCTCCCTCAGGCTCCAATTCACAGTATTGATTTTGTTCTCAAGCAACACACATTTTAGAAGTCTTGGAATCAATAGCTGCTTCATTTCTATACTCACTCACAACCAGTTCCATTATGTAATGGCCTGGGGTTATTCATTCATTTAACCATTGAAATTATGTCAATAATTTTCCTGCCTAAGTATTCAAAAGAGTGAGGCACAGAGATGGCGGCTGATGACAGATGAGATGGGGTATGTAGAGGAATGGGGTATGTAGAGGAATGGGGTATGTAATGGAATGGGGTATGTAATGGAATGGGGTATGAGCTGTTTACATTGTACATTCATGATTTAGACGAGGGGATTAAATGTAGTATCTCCAAATTTGCGGATGACACTAAGTTGGGTGGCAGTGTGAGCTGCGAGGAGGATGCTATGAGGCTGCAGAGTGACTTGGATAGGTTAGGTGAGTGGGCAAATGCATGGCAGATGAAGTATAATGTGGATAAATGTGAGGTTATCCACTTTGGTGGTAAAAACAGAGAGACAGATTATTATCTGAATGGTGACAGATTAGGAAAAGGGGAAGTGCAACGAGACCTGGGTGTCATGGTACATCAGTCATTGAAGGTTGGCATGCAGGTACAGCAGGCGGTTAAGAAAGCAAATGGCATGTTGGCCTTCATAGCGAGGGGATTTGAGTACAGGGGCAGGGAGATGTTGCTACAGTTGTACAGGGCCTTGGTGAGGCCACACCTGGAGTATTGTGTACAGTTTTGGTCTCCTAACTTGAGGAAGGACATTTTTGCTATTGAGAGAATGCAGCGAAGGTTCACCAGACTGATTCCCGGGATGGCGGGACTGACATATAAAGAAAGACTGGATCAACTGGGCTTGTATTCACTGGAGTTCAGAAGAATGAGAGGGGATCTCATAGAAATGTTTAAAATTCTGATGGGTTTAGACAGGTTAGATGCAGGAAGAATGTTCCCAATGTTGGGGGAGTCCAGAACCAGTGGTCACAGTCTAAGGATAAGGGGTAAGCCATTTAGGACCGAGATGAGGAGAAACTTCTTCACCCAGAGGCTGGTGAACCTGTGGAATTCTCTACCACAGAAAGTTGTTGAGGCCAATTCACTAAATATATTCAAAAAGGAGTTAGATGTAGTCCTTGTTACTAGGGGGATCAAGGGGTATGACGAGAAAGCAGGAATGGGGTACTGAAGTTGCATGTTCAGCCATGAACTCATTGAATGGCGGTGCAGGCTCGAAGGGCCGAATGGCCTACTCCTGCACCTATTTTCTATGTTTCTATGAATAGGGCATGTAATGGAATGGGGTATGTAATGGAATAGGGTGTGTAATGGAATGGGGTGTGTAATGGAATGGGGTGTGTAATGGAATGGGGTGTGTAATGGAATGGGGCATGTAGAGAGCGGCGAAGGACAATGGGAGAACGGTGGTGAGAAAGTATGACAAGAGAGGAAACGAGGTGCAGAGAAAGTAGTACGAAAAGGATGGAGAGATCAGGACTGGAGAAAGTGAGACGACAGTGGCGGATAAAGAATAGTTCAAAGGATAGAGAATTTTTAGCTGTCCTGAGGGGTCTTCATCTTCGATTGTGCAAATACAACACTTCATTCCAGGAAGATGTGGAGAAAGGAGAGTGACAAGGATGTGAAATATGGGGAGATTTGGAAATGGGCACGAGAGAATTAGAACTGGAAGGAGAGAAGTCAGTAGTAGTTTTAAAAGTCCAGTGTATATAAATGAAGGTGAGCGCAAATAAAAACAACATCATTTGTATTCTTTACACAGACATCCACTGGGCCAGGCAACAATCTCAGCAGCTAGGGAATTTATTCTTTGATCACATTTTCAATACAATGATTACAGGGACTTTCTAGAAGTTAGGCCCAATGTCCTTTGCATGTCCAGTAGTTAGAAATAAACATTTTTAAAATAATAATTTATTTACTGCTGCACGAATATGATTAAGAAATCAATACAGTTCTTAAGACTATTATGGTGATGCATTGGACCCGTCATAAACCTTAACTAAAAATCTAAATCTTGTTCACAATCAAAATATTGTCACTAGAGGGGTGAAATTGTCCCTCTGAGAAAGGCCCATTAACGACTCCGGGTTTGCGGCTGGGCGCGGCGGCAGAGTGCTGCCACCCCGGAATTGCCCCCAGGACTCGGCGCGCAAAAAGGGTTTTGCGTCGCACCCCGCTAATAAGGGGCATGGCGCAAGCACGGCAATGACCCCTTTGCTCCCCTCGGGGGAAATTGCGTGCAGGGCAAGAAGGTGTTAAACGGGATGTGGTAGCACCGCTAATGCCATCTTTTCTGTGTCGGCCGACGTATCGGTCGACCCACCAATAGCGGCCGCCAACATGCAGTCCGGCAGCCCCTCTTTGGTACCGGCCCACTGGTCCGACCGAATCCTGGTGGCCCAGTGGGCGCCACTAAAGCGGATGCAGAGTTCACAGCAGTCCGCTCCTTTAAAAGGGGAGGGACGTTGAGAGGTGTTAACGTGGTGCGGCACATCAGCGTCACAGTGACAGCCGCGCCCCGCGACAGCCCCGTTACCAGCTCACATTTCTTTTTTGCTCTAAAACCCCAATTCCACGCGATTTGGCCACCCATTTCGGCAGGCGCTAAATTTTCTTTTAATTCAAATTATGCACCCAAACCTACTGCTGGGCATTTTCCGCCCCTAAACCTCTAACTGCCTTCTCCAGGAAGGTTCAGTTGGCCTCCCATCATCCCCATCCAGAGCATAAATGCAAACTATCACATCGAAACTCTACCTCACTTGCACCTGTCGTCTCTCAAACATTAAACTTGAAATGCAATCCAAAGCTGGAAGTGCCCAGAGCGCCACATTCAATGAACTCTCCAAGTAATCCACTGCTGCTTCCAAGAGAAATCATCTAAACGACTATTTATAAAAGTAATGATGGGAAACAGGGGACTACTGCACAAATGGATGGTTTGCATGAACTGAACAGAGAGACTTTACCTTGTCAGTATAGCCTGCCTTAGGAGGAAAGAAATGATGCAGCACGAACAATATATGTTAATAGACAAAATTCTATTTATTTGGTGACACTAATATGTAATATGATATACAATGCAATTTTTCTTTTAACAAATCAATTACGGGTTCATTGGCTGTGTCGTGTTCCAGCATTGTGAATGGCAGGGACATTGCAGACTTACAGACCAGTGCAGCATGATAACCTGCATTATAAAACTGAGAATTAATATCCACTCAACTCGACCATCGGGACTATCTCTAAAATGACAATTTTTAACAAATTAGTAACTTCAATGCGATTAGCAATCATAAGGACTTTTTGAACTTTCTCCTTTGAGTAGTACCGATTTGCAGTGAATTGCAGCAATGAAAGTGCAAATGACTCCTAAACTCATCCATTAACATTAATACCATCCAGGTACAGATCTCCAAAAGTCAGAATTAGTGGTACGCAAGACTCGTGGAAGTTGCGGCAAATTTGGCCTTCTCTATGCAAATAGATATGTTGCTCACTGTAGTGCAGTGGTGAATAGAACTGCAATTACACACACACACACACACAAGTACATTAATACTATTCACTGCAACATAAAGAATGGGAATAGAATTATGTCTAGTGTTTGTGTTATTCTGCACATGACTGTAGAACAGAACCTTGCATCCAAGACATAAATTAGAAATCATTTGCAGAGCTGATAGGTGCAGCCCGGGAAAATGGAAGACACATAAAGCATACATCACCATGCATTAAGTTGACAACAAGAATGAACAGATGACAAAGAGGAGAATGGAACAGGTGGGCTCAGGCCTTACACTTAATGACTTGTTGCTGTCTGGAGATTACCTTCATCGATCTCAAAAAAGTCTCAACGCTTAAACTTCCAGCACAGGAAGCTACTTCATAGAGTCACTACAAGGTTCAAATCATTTTATGAGAGGACTTTAGCTAAATCCCCAGTGTTGCTTGTCTATGGCCCACAACACCAAGCACTGTGGCATTGGCCCTGACCCTATCCTGGATGCACTATGTCAGGGAAGCGTGCTGCTGCCCAACTTGGTACAAGTCTGACAGCCAACAAGAGAACATTTTATGGAGCTACATTTAAAGATCTGGGCAGAGCTCAGCTCCCACTCTGCTTTACAGCCCTAGAATCGTACTTTTGTTACACAAACTCCACATTCTGTCTGGAATCACAACAAAATGGCAAGTTCTCAAGGTGGCCATTTCATTCTCTCCACTCAAGGAACAGATTTCTCTGATGCGATACCAAATGTATTTGATTTTCTTTTGAATAACCAATATCTGAAACAATGTAAAATTTGCCCGTCAACATGATCAGATCAGCCATGATCTTATTAAATGGTGGAGCAGGATCGAGGGGCCAAATGGTCTACTCCTGCTCCTATTTCTTATGTTTTTATGTTCTAACAGTCACTGCATTCCAACTGCAGTTGAAATTCATTCATATTGCATGTGAAATGCTTTTGACATATTTTGAGATGTAAGGTTTAGTGCACTGGAACACCCTGAATGGATGAGGGATGGAGTACAAAAGCAGGGAGGTCCTGCTGCAACTGTATAGGGTATTGGTGAGGCCGCACCTGGAATACTGCATGCAGTTTTGGTCACCTTACTTAAGGAAGGATATACTAGCTTTGGAGGGGGTACAGAGACGATTTACTAGGCTGATTCCGGAGATGAGGGGGTTACCTTATGATGATAGATTGAGTAGACTGGGTCTTTACTTGTTGGAGTTCAGAAGGATGAGGGGTGATCTTATAGAAACATTTAAAATAATGAAAGGGATAGACAAGATAGAGGCAGAGAGGTTGTTTCCACTGGTCGGGGAGACTAGAACTAGGGGGCACAGCCTCAAAATACGGGGGAGCCAATTTAAAACAGAGTTGAGAAGGAATTTCTTCTCCCAGAGGGTTGTGAATCTATGGAATTCTCTGCCCAAGGAAGCAGTTGAGGCTAGCTCATTGAATGTATTCATGTCACAGATAGATAGATTTTTAACCAATAAGGGAATTAAGGGTTACGGGGAGCGGGCGGGTAAGTGGAGCTGAGCCCACGGCCAGATCAGCCATGACCTTGTTGAATGGCGGAGCAGGCTCGAGGGGCTAGATGGCCTACTCCTGTTCCTAATTCTTATGTTCTTATGAGCTCATGAAAAGCACAATATAAATGCAAGCCTTTTTTTCTTTTATATAAATGCAAGTATTCCTCATAACAGGTCTCCAAAGGTTTAAGGTCAAGACACCTGAATATGTATACATTTAGTAGTACAGAATACGAGAAATATTAAGAAAGGAATTGCACCATCAAGATCACCTTTTAAAAATATCAGTAAATACATGTACCTAAAGCAGTGTCTTCCATCAACTTTACAATGCTCAAGACATCACTATGTAATAGGCTGGGAGCATTTGTTATTGAGTCAACTGACACAAGAACACTGCAGACCTGCAGTGAATATTGAGGCAAAGCACAACAGCTGCTTATATTTATCTTGTCTGTACCACAGCAAAATGCCCCAAGGCGCCTTACAGACAGGGCAAAATAAAAACTACAGCTCTTAAAATTCTATTCTGAGCATCATCAGAAAGTTCACCTTGACCTGCACTATGTAAAGGAGGACATTTCTATTAGGGGTCAGAGAGAGGAGTTTGACTCTTAATTTTTCATACTATTGATTTTGAGAATAGTTGGGCCGTCTGCCTGAGACCTGGCAACTGAAAAATAACTGCTCTGCCAGTGCATGTGGCTCATTATCAATGGCTGGATCTCATTGAGCTGAGTGCCATTCAATGACTTGAATCTGATTACTTAGGGGGTCATTCGACCCGCCTGCCTGCCTCTCTTCCGCAGCTACGCTCGCACCTGGGTGTCCCTGGAGATGGAGCAGGCGGTGTCCACCGACACACTCAAGGCCTTCCGCGACCAGTGGGCACCGGAGGGACTGGAGTGCATCATCACAACCGGGAGCAAAATTTTACTTTAATTTGTTAAGGTTCCTTTCAACCTTTTTTTCGTAAATTTACAAGTTTTATTGGTTGTGCCCCTTTAAAAAGGGGGATCATGCTTGACTTTTAATTGGCAATTAAGAAGAGTCAACTGAAACCTGACCTTATGGGCCTCCAGCAGGCTAGTCTATGGCCCTTGAATGATAGGAGCACTTTTATTGTTGGTTTGTTAAGTTGGAACATACCTTTCTTTCAACATAAACATAACTGGGAGCCGAAATTGCCTCCACCCCAAACGGGGCGTACTTAGCGTTTTGAAAATCCATGAGCGAAGAGCAGGGCAATATCCAGCTCTTTCGTTCTTTTTGTGTCAGTGCGTTGTTCCAGGTGGCTGCGGGGCAGAAGTACCGTTGGGTCGGGTCGGACGCCGCTCTGAGTCATCAGCAGCACGCTGATGACATCACCACGATGTGGACGCATAGCGTCGCATTGATGCGTCACAATGTTCCTCCCCTTCAGTTCAAGGGGAGAGCTGCTGCGAGCTCTGCAGCCACGTTAGTGGCACCCACTGGGCCACCAAGAAGGGTTTTGGCCGTACCCAAGAAGGGGTGCCTGTTGGCGGCCCGGCCAAACCTGTGTCGGCCATTGCAAAGTGCTGCAGTACAGAGGGATCTGGGGGTCCTTGTGCATGAAACACAAAAAGTTAGTAAGCAGGTACATCAAGTAATCAGCAAGGCCAATGGAATGTTGGCCTTTATTGCAAGGGGGACAGACTATAAAAGCAGATAAATCTTGCTACAACTGTACAGGGTATTGGTGAGGCCACATCTAGAGTACTGCATACAGTTTTGGTCTCTGTATTTAAGGAAGGATATACTTGCATTGGAGACTGTTCAGAGAAGGTTCACTAGGTTGATTCCGGAGATGAATGTGTTGATTTATAAAGTTAGGTTGAGCAGGTTGGGCCTATACTCATTGGAGTTCAGAAACATAGAAACATAGAAAATAGGTGCAGGAGTAGGCCATTTGGCCCTTCGAGCCTGCACTGCCATTTAATGAGTTCATGGCTGAACATGCAACTTCAGTACCCCATTCCTGCTTTCTTGCCATACCCCTTGATCCTCCTAATAGTAAGGACTACATCTAACTCCTTTTTGAATATATTTAGTGAATTGGCCTCAACAACGTCCTGTGGTAGAGAATTCCACAGATTCACCACTCTCTGGGTGAAGAAACTTCTCCTCATCTCGGTCCTAAATGGCTTACCTCTTATCCTTAGATTGTGACCCCTGGTTCAGGACTTCCCCAACATTGGGAACATTCTTCCTGCATCTAACCTGTCTAAACCCGTCAGAATTTTAAACGCTTCTATGAGATCCCCTCTCATTCTTCTGAACTCCAGTGAATACAAGAATGAGAGGTGATCTTATCAAAATATATAAGATAATGAGGGGCCTCGACAAGTTGGATGCCGAGAGGATATTTCCACTCATACGGGAAACTAAAACTAAGGGGGCATAGTCTCAGAATAAGAAGCCGCCCATTTAAAACTGAGATGAGGAGGAATTTCTTCTCTCAGAGGGTTGTAAATCTGTGGAATTCTCTGCCCCAGAGAGCTGTGGAGACTGGGTCATTGAATATATTTAAGGCCGGAGATGGACAGATTTTTGAGTGATAAGGGAATAAAGGGTTATGGGGAGTGGGCAGGGAAGTGGAGCTGAGTCCATGATCAGATCAGCCATTATCATTGAATGGCGGAGCAGGCTTGAGGGGTCAAATGGCCTACTCTTGCTCCTATTTCTTATGTTCTTATGATCGGGCTGAACTCGGAGTCGACCGACAACTAAAATAAAATGGCTGCCATGGCAGAGTGTCCTCCCCTTTAAGGGCAGACATGCCGCCCAGCACACACACATTTCTTCCGGGGAAAGCTGTCAGTGGCACCGACCGGCGGCAATTTCCTGCGGGATAATTTCCTACTGCGGGGCGGAAAGGGGGTCGCTGCGTGCCTGACGGGGCGACTACATGGGCGGCATGGTGATCAACACCGCAGGCAAAAACAAGGAGGGCAATTTATAAAATGTCGATGACTCCGTGCCAACCAGACGGTGAATCCTTACCAACCCGTGGCCACCCGGTAATGGTTCTTATAGAAAGGGACAATTTCGGCCCCTTGTTTTCAGCTTGGAGCTAACTATGACAATTTCAAGGCAATAATTGGTATTGATCTAAGATTAAATGTGATCTTACCAACAAAACTGTTGAATAGTCCAACTTGTTAAATGTTTATGAGCCCCTCCCGGCTTCTCTAAAAGTAATTAATTTAGCTCTGGCTGCAACTTGGAAATCAATGTTCTCTGAGCTGATGATCAGCTGAAATAAAAACAGAAAATGCTGGAAATACTCAGCAGGTCTGGCAGCATCTGTGGAGAGAGAAACAGATTTCGCATACTATATTCACTGTTCACAATGTGGTCTCCTTTGCATTGGGGAGACCAAATGCGAATTGGGTGACCGCTTTGCAGAACTCCTCCATTCAGTCCGTAAGTGTGACCCCGAGCTTCCGGTCGCCTGTCAATTTAGTTCTCCGCTCCACTCCCACTCTGACATCTCTGTCCTCTGCCTCTTACACTGTTCCAATGAAGCTTAATGCAGCTCGAGGAACAATACCTCATCTTTCGTTTAGGCTCTTTACAACCTCAAGTTCAACAATTTCAAACCATAATCTCTGCCCCTATTTTTTTTTTCTCTTTTTTTTGTTGATGGTTCTGTCATTTACAGCCTATCTAGATTCATCTTTTGTTTCTTAACTGGTCCCATTACCATCTCCTTTTGCCTTTCACCATCGTTCATTTTGTCTCTTAATCTCTTCTACCTTCCATTTTATCACAGACCTTCCCTTTTGTTCTTTCCTCCCCTCCCCCCTTTCCCTGCCCCTACACTTGCTTAAAAAACGATTACATCTCTAACTTTTTCCAGTTCTGATGAAAGATCATCGACCTGAAACATTAACTCTGCTTCTCTCTCCACAGATGCCGCCAGACCTGCTGAGTATTTCTATAACTTTCTGTTTTTATTTCAGATTCCAGCATCCGCAGTATTTAGCATTTGTATTGCCGATCAGCTGAGTTACAGAGCCAGTGGAGAGTCAAGTAGATAGGTGATTTAAAACAAAACAATGGAGCAGCAAGGTAGCTTCTAACATTAAAATAACCCTATTAACCTTGAATAATTATAGAAGACATTGACGAATGAGTTTAAGTTTTCATAAATTGTTACAAATGATAGAGCGAATATTTACTGCCAGGAAAGTTATGGTCACCTTCCCAAGTTAAGATTTCACTTTCTTCTAAACTACGAATAAAATTCCATGAATCAATAGTCTGAACAATTTTTTAAATTGCATTTAAAACTGTTTATTTCTCCCTTAAGAAAGAACTCGCATTTCTATACCGCCTTTTAGAATATCCGGAAATCCTTCATAGACAACCAATGCCCTTTGAAGTGCAGTCAAGGCACTGGGAGACTTCCCTGCTCTTCTTCAAATAAAGCCATGGCAGCTTTTACATCACTTCAAAAAGGCAGACAGGGCCTCAGTTTAGCATCTCATTCAAAACACTCCCTTGGTACTGCACTAGATTATGTGCTGAAGTCCTGGAGTTCGGCTTGATCCCATAGCCTTCTGAGTCATGCGTAAGTGTGTTATCAACTGAGCCAGGCTGACATGATAAGAACATAAAAACATAAGAAATAGGAACAGGAGTAGGCCATACGGCCCCTCGAGCCTGCTCCGCCATTCAATAAGATCATGGCTGATCCGATCATGGACTCAGCTCTACTTCCCCGCCCGCTCCCCATAACTCCTTATCCCCTTATCGTTTAAGAAACTGTCTATTTCTAAATTTCTTAAATTTATTCAATGTCCCAGCTTCCACAGCTCTCTGAGGCAGTGAATTCCACACATTTACAACCCTCTGAGAAGAAATTCCTCCTCATCTTTGTTTTAAATAGGCGGTCCCTTATTCTAAGATCATGCTACCTAGTTCTAGTCTCCCCCATCAGTGGAAACATCCTCTCTGCATCCACCTTATCAAGCCCCCTCATAATCTTATATATTTCGATGAGATCACTTCTCACTCTTCTGAATTCCAATAAGTAGAGGCCCAATCTACTCGACCTTTCCTCATAAGTCAACCCCCTCATCCCTGGAATCAACCTAGTGAACCTTCTCTGAACTGTCTCCAAAGCAAGTATATCCTTTCGTAAATATGGAAATCAAAACTGCACGCAGTATTCCATGTGTGGCCTCACCAATACATTGTTTAGCTGTAGCAAGACTTCCCTGCTTTTATACTCCATCCCCTTTGCAATAAAGGCCAAGATACCATTGGCCTTCCTGATCAATTGCTGTACCTGCATAGTATCCTTTTGTGTTTCATGCACAAGTAGCCCCAGGTCCCGCTGTACTGCGGCACTTTGCAATCTTTCTCCATTTAAATAATAACTTGCTCTTTGATTTTTTTTCTGCCAAAATGCATGACCTTACACTTTCCAACATTATACTCCATCTGCCAAATTTTTGCCCACTCACTTAGCCTGTCTATGGCCTTTTGCAAATTTTTTGTGTCCTCCTCACGCATTGCTTTTCCTCCCATCATTGTATCGTCAGCAAATTTGTCTACGTTACACTCAGTCCCTTCTTCCAAGTCGTTAATGTAGATTGTAAATAGTTGGTGTCCCAGCACTGATCCCTGCGGCACCTCACTAGTTACTGGTTGCCAACTCTCTGTTCTCTGTTAGTTCGCCAATCCTCTAACCATGCTTATATATTACCCCCAACCCCGTGAACTTTTATCTTATACAGTAACCTTTTATGTGGCACCTTATCAAATGCCTTCTGGAAGTCCAAGTACACCACATCCACTGGTTCCCCTTTATCCACCCTGTTTGTTACATCCTCAAAAAACCCCAGCAAATTTGTCAAACATGACTTCCCCTTCATAAATCCATGCTGATTCTACCTGACTGAATTTTGTTTATCCAAATGTCCTGCTACTGCTTCTTTAATAATGGACTCCAACATTTTCCCAACCAACTGGTCTATAGATTCCTGCTTTTTGTCTGCTTTCTTTTTTAAATAGGGACGTTACATTTGCAGTTTTCCAATCTGCTGGGATCTTCCCAGAATCAAGAAATTTTGGTAAATTACAACCAATGCATTCACATTCCCTGCTGCTACTTCTCTTTAGACCCTAGGATGCAAGCCATCAGGTCCGGGGGATTTATCAACTTTAGTCCCATTATCTTACTGAGTACCACCTCCTTTGTGATTGTGTTAAGTTCCTCCCCCGCTATAGCCCCTTGACTATCCAGTGTTGGAATATTGTTAGTGCCCTCTACCGTAAAGACTGATACAAAATATTTGTTCAGAGTTTCTGCCATCTCCAGGTTCCCCATTACTAGTTTCCTGGTCTCGTCCTCTAAGGGACCAACATTTACTTTAGCCATTCTTTTCCTTTTTATATACCTATAGAAACTCTTGCTATCTGTTTTTATATTTTGTGCTAATTTACTTTCATAGTCTATCTTCCCTTTCTTAATCATTTTTTTAGTCGTTCTTTGCTGGCTTTTAAAAGCTTCCCAATCTTCTGTCCTCCCATTAGTTTTTGCCACTTTGTATGCCCTTGTTTTTAATTGGATACCGTCGTTTATTTCTTTAGTTAGCCATGGATGGCTATCTTTTCTATTACTCATTGGAATATATTTTTCTTAAGAGTTGTGAAATATCTCCTTAAATGTACACCACTGTTCATCAACGTCCTACACTTTAATATATTTTCCCAGTCCACTTTAACCAACTCTGCCCTCATACCTTCATAGTCTCCTTTATTTAAGCTTAGTACGTTGGTTAGGGATCCAACTTTCTCACCCTCCATCTGAATTTGAAATTCAATCATGCTATGATCAAGCATTCCGAGGGGATCCTTTGCTAGATTGTTTATTAATCCTGTCTCATTACACAGGACCTAAGATAGCCTGCCCCCTGGTTGGTTCCATTACATACTACTCAAGGAACCCATCCCTTATGCACTCTATGAACTCCTCCTCAAGGCTACCTTGATCAATTTGATTTGTCCAATCAATATGGAGGTTAAAATCACCCATGATTTTTGCTGTTCCCTTTTTACAAGCCCCCACTAGTTCCTGGTTTATGCTCCGACCAACAGAGTTGCTATTGTTAGGGGGCCTATAGACTATGCCCACCAGTGATTTTTTTTCCCCTTATTGTTCCTTATCTCCAACCAAACTGTTTCAACACCCTTATCATTTGAGCCAATATCGTTTCTTACTATTGCAGTGATTCCATCTTTTATCTATAGAGCTACCCCAACTCCTTTTCCTTTCTGTCTGTCCTTCCGGATTGTCAAGTACCCCTGAATATTTAATTTCCAGTCCTGGTCACCTTGTAACCATCATCATCATAGACAGTCCCTCGAAATCGAGAAAGACTTGCTTCCACTCTTAGCATGGTGGCTGTACATTCCAATACGAGAACCACAGTCTCTGTCACAGGCAACCACATCTCTAATGGCTATCAGATTGTACCCATTTACATAGAACATAAGAATTAGGAGCAGGAGTAGGCCATCTAGCCCCTCGAGCCTGCTCCGCCATTCAACAAGATCATAGCTGATTTGTCTCAATTTGTGCCGTCAACTCATCTATTTTGTTACAAATGCTACTTACATTTAGACAAAGTGCCTTTAAGTTTGTTTTTTTTATGCTTGTTTCCTCTCTCCTTCAAACTCACTTTCTTTATTTTTGCTTTCTAATTCCAGCTTTGCTCCCCTCCCTACTGAATCTAGTTTCAGGTTCACATTCCCCTGCTAAGCTAGTTTAAACCCTTCCCAACAGCACTAGCAAACCCCCCTGCGAGGATATTGTCCCGGCCCTGTTGAGGTGCAACCCGTCCGGCTTGTACAGGGCTCACCTCCTCCAGAAGCGGTCCCAATGCTTCAGGAAACTAAAGCCCTCCCGCCTGCATCATCACTCGAGCCATGTATTCATCTGCTCTATCCTCCTATTTCTGTACTCACTAGCTCTTTCTTTTAAATCAACATTCTACTCCTAAATCAATCAGAATCAATTGTACCATATTTAGACACTCTCAGTGAGCGAATACATACACTGTTAACCAGATTGCATTCCATTCACTCAACACGTTTTGTAAATTGTGTGCTAATTTATTTTTATTAAAACTAGACACATAGCATTGGAAGGTGTTGCCCCTCTTCCAACTGATTCCATCTGGTTGTTAGTGTGACTCAGCCCGTGCTTTGCAACTTTCAAGTGTGGAAGGGATTCCTGTGTAGGTTCTTTGAACATGGAGGTAAGTATCTCCCAGCACTATTAAATGGTAGGAAAAGCATCAAAGTGTACTGAATCAACTTTTTTTTAAATTACATTTTCTTTGAAAATTGAATCTGCAGAGTTAACAGATTTTCACTTTGAACACCTTATAACCGTAATAGCATTCTGTACATGGCAAAGATCTGGATGGTTCCTAAGAAGTTACCAGCCATCATACAGGATGTAGGGACCAAGTGTAATGTTGCCAAGTTTGCTGATGATACAAAGATGGGTGGGAAAGCAAGTTGTGAGGAAGACACAAAAATCTGCAAAGGGATATAGACAGGCTAAGTGAGTGGGAAAAAATTTGGCAGATGGAGTATAATGTGGGAAAGTGTGAGGTTATCCACTTTGGCAGAAACAATAAAAAAGCAAATTATTATTTAAATGGATAAAAATTACAAAATGCTGCAGTACAGAGGGACATGGAGGTCTTTGTGTATGAAACACAACAAAATAAGTAAGCAGGTACAGCAAGTAATCAGGAAGGCAAAAGGAATGTTGGCCTTTATTGCAAGGGAATAGAGTATAAAAGCAGAGAAGTTCTGCTACAACGGTACAGGGTATTGGTGAGGCCACACCTAGAGTACTGCGTACAGTTTTGGTCTCCGTATTTAAGGAGGGATATACTTACACTGGAGGCAGTTCAGAGAAGGTTCACTCGGTTGATTCCTGAGATGAAGGGGTTGACTTATGAAGAAAGGTTGGGTCTGTACTCCTTGGAGTTGAGAAGAATGAGAGGTGATCTTATTGAGACATATAAGATTATGAGGGGGCTCGACAAGGTGGATGCAGAGAGGATGTTTCCACTTATGGGGGAATCTAGAACTAAGGAGCATAGTTTTAGAATAAGGGGCCACCCATTTAAAATTGAGATGAGGAGGAATTTTTTCTCACGGAGGGTTGCAAATCTGTGGAATTCTCTGCCTCAGAGAGCTGTGGAGGTTGGGTCATTGAATATATTTAAGGCGGAGATAAACAGATTTTTGAGTGATAAGGCTGTAAAGGGTTATGGGGAGCGGGTAGGGAACTGGAGCTGAGCCCATGATCAGATCAGCCATGATCTTATTGAATGGTGGAGCAGGCTCAAGGGGCCAAATGGCCTACCCTGCTCCTATGTCTTATGTTGTTATGGTCTTAAGCTCCAGGGCCGGAGTCTTCACCTTGGAGTCGGGCTGCATGCGTGCGTGCATGTGTGTCTGGAACCTAAAAGTTGTGAGCAGAGCATTCTGTAGTGTGACTTTTATTTAATGGCCCCAATTCAAACCAGTCATGCACATTTCCCGGCCCAATTAAATGGTCCTACATCCTGATGTGCCTGTCACCACAACCCCAACACTCTGTCTTCCCAAGCCTACTCCTGCACATCATTCCTCTCACCAATCTACCTTGCAGATCCACCCAAACCTCTTATATCCCCGTCTGACTGAGCATCACTGATACTCACCCTCATCCTAATGCAATCATAGCAAGTAACACCACAGAAGGAGGCCTTTTGGCATTGGCACCCCAATCCCTCATAGTCACCCTCTACAGATAGAGCCCATTCATTCCTTACTCTCATTCCATCACTCTCATTCAAACTTCTCTTCTTTCCCTCCTTGCAGGAGAAGAGAGCCCACAACAACAGGGAAAGGCAGAGAACCAGAGGTGGCCCTCCAGTCCTCAGTCAATTTACTCTAGCAGAGGAGGAGATTGTGGAGATCTCAGGAGTTGCAGAGCTGCTGGCGGTGGGAGATGGAGAGAGAGGGACATCCCAGCCACCTGGTGACAGAATTACATCTCATACAGTCACATAAAAGCATAAGAAATAGGAGCAGGAGTAGGCTATATGGCCCCTTGAGCCTGCTCCGCCATTTAATACGATCATGGCTGATCCGATCATGGACTCAGGTCCACTTCCCTGCCCGCTCCCCATAACCCCTTATTCCCTTATCGTTTAAGAAACTGTCTATTTCTGTCTTAAATTTATTCGATGTCCCAGCTTGCACAGCTCCCTGAGGCAGAGAATTCCACAGATTTACAACCCTCAGAGAAGAAATTTCTTCTCATCTCAGTTTTAAATGGGCGGCCCCCTATTCTAAGATCATGCCCCTAGTTCTAGTCTCCCCCATCAGTGGAAACATTCTCTCTGCATTCACCTTGTCAAGCCCCCTCATAATCTTATATGTTTCGATAAGATCACCTCTCATTCTTCTGAATTCCAATGAGTAGAGGCCCAACCTACTCAACCTTTCCTCATAAGTCAACCCCCTCATCCCCAAAATCAACCGAGTGAACATTCTCTGAACTGCCTCCAAAGCAAGTATATCCTTTCGTATATATGGAAACCAAAACTGCACGCAGTATTCCAGGTGTGGCCTCACCAATACCCTGTATAACTGTAGCAAGACTTCCCTGCCTTTATACTCCATTTCCTTTGCAATAAAGGCCAAGATTCCATTGGCCTATCTGATCACTTGCTGTAGCTGCATACTATCCTTTTGCGTTTCATGCACAAGTACCCCCAGATCCCGCTGTACTGCAGCACTTTGCAATCTTTCTCCATTTGAATAATAACTTGCTCTTCGATTTTTCCTGCCAAAGTGCATGACCTCACACTTTCCAACATTATACTCCATCTCCCAAATTTTTGCCCACTCTCTTAGCCTGTCTATGTCCTTTTGCAGACTTTTTGTGTTCTCCTCACACATTGCTTTTCCTCCCATCTTTGTATCATCAGCAAACTTGGTTACGTTACACTCGGTCCCTTCTTCCAAGTCGTTAATGGGATGCAGCAGTAACACATATGGAGACTGATGTCAGCAGGCAGTGAAATGTCATCATGTGCATAATGGTAACATTACCATTGTTGTTAGAAGACTTATTCATCTCTTTACTCTCCCACAGGTCCATAAATTGCCACCCCAACATCCCCCAACCCACCCCCTCTGTCCAGCCATAGGAGGAAGCAGAATCTTCAGAGGAAGCTCCAGCCTCTAAGGATGCAGCATCAGTAGGCCAAAGCGCATCCAGCACCAGCGCAGATATGCACACCCCAGTGGGTCCTGTGCAAGATAGAGTAGTGTTGTTACCTGGTGTCTCTCACATCACAAGTGAACAAGAGCTGATGGTGTTGATAGGGAGAGCAGTGAAGACTCCGCACCGTATGTTATATTCTGTCTTAAATTCTGATTAAACACAATACACCCACCATATTGGTTTACAGTCGATCCTGATTATTACGGTGACCAGAGATAGCCATAAATGGGTTATTTCTAACAAAATGGTGACTGCGGCAGGACTGTAAATAGAGTTATTGTGGAGAAATGAGTTGGAGACAGACTCAGTCTATAGTGTCACCACGAGGCCCCAAGCTGGGACAACTGGGTTGGAAAACCTCGTAAGGGGGTGTGCTTCATTACTGAAACCAAAAACAGAATGTCAGGTGCTCATTTTAGAGATAAAGTCGTGAGCAGTCTCTCAGAGAAATTAGAGGTCCAGAGGGCCAAAGAGGGTATTGGAGTCGTCTAAGAGGATGGATGTAGTGCTTGGATGAGATAGTATCCCAAGTGAATGAGAAGATGACGAAACTAGCTTACACAACCCGCCTCCGCGCGAAGCGTGGAGGCTTGAGAAATAAACAGGAGAGGCATAAAGAGCAGGCGAGAGTGGAGGAGATATAAAGTGAAAAAAACAGGGAATTAGAGAAAAAATTGCTGAGATGACAAGTAAAAAAAAATGAAACTGACACGAAGCTTCAGCTTTTGTGCCGAAGAAAATAAAACATCAGATTTGCTGAGTGAAATGAACCATAACAAAATGCTGGAAATCAATTTGTGTGAAAGTGTGTGGAAGTTTTCCTGACTATGAATGTTTAAGAAGTTACAGTATTCCTTTTGTCTGAAAGTCTGGCTTTATCGGAAAGTGTCTGTTGTGTTTGTTTTAGCTCCACCCACCTTTCTGTGCAGAGAGCTAAAAACCTATTTAACCCACTGTAGACTTGTCCTGGATTTTGGAAGTTTTAAGAAAGTGTGAATAAGTTGAGTGTTAAAATGTTCATTTCAATTTAAGATTGTGTACCTGGAACTGAGTTACATTTTAAGTTAGAGAGGCAGGTGCAGATTTATTTTGGTTATGATTTATGGATCTATCAAATGCACCATGGACAGTTTGTTTTACAAAAGATAAGCTTCAGCTTTGAAGTTACAATTGCCATGGTGTCTGCTAAAAAAATTAATTTGAACATTTACAAAGTACTTTGTTTTAATTGGAATATAGTAAATAAAACAGTCTTATATAGTTTAAGTTAAAAATGTGTGGTCTCAATTTAAATCAATTTAGATATTGCAGTCCGAGACGCCCACTCTCTATTTCTTACTTGTCAAAACTTAACCTGTGATTATAAATTGGGTTGAAAAATAAATAAATAAACTAGTCTATGATGAAATAAAGAAAGGAGAAGGGAAAGATCCTGTCCCTTTGCTACTTTCAGTATAATGCCGTTTTATTTAAAAAGCCTGCATGAATGCTTCAAAGCTACAAGCTAGGGAAGTTCCGCCCTCTTTTTCCTTTTGTGTAGAATGTGCATGATGTTTGTTAAATGCAAAAACGGATTTTCCTCCAGTTATATTTCATATTTTTACAGTGATTTGGATAGGCATAAGAACATAAGAATTAGCAGCAAGAGTAGGCCATTCGGCCTCTTGAGCCTGCTCTGCCATTCAATGAGATCATGGCTGATCTTCTACCTCAACTCCACTTTCCTGCACTATCCCCATATCCCTTGATTCCCTTAATAGCCAAAAATCTATCGATCTTTGTCTTGAATATACTCAAAGACTAAGCATCCACAGCCCTCTGGGGTAGAGAATTTCAACGATTCACAACCCTCTGAGTGAAGGAGTTTCTCCTCATCACAGTCGTAAATGGCCGACCCCTTAGTCTGAGACTGTGACCCCTGGTTCTAGACTCTCCAGCCTGGGGAAACATTCTCTGTGCATCTACCCCATCAAGCTGTTGTAGAGAGTCGAAAGATATATATAGACTTAGGCATTAGGCACCTGCTGGATATTTAGAACTCACATAAGCTTAAATGGACACACACATAAAATGGCTGCCCAGGCATTATGGGAAATCAGGTAGTCAAACTGTGAACTGTTGAACGTTCACTGACCGAGCAATAACCCTGTGAGGCCCACTGTAGGAATGCCTGGGAAGACAGAGATAAGAAGGAAACCATCTCCTGTGAACAAGGCCATGAAACCAATTATTTCAGGAAGAAAGATAAGAGGGAAACCATTTGCTGTAAACAAGGCTATATACCAATTATTTCTCCCAGATGAAAGAACTAGGGAGAGAACCTATAAAGCCATCAATCAGCCCAAGCTGACAAAAGACGAACACATGGTTCCTGAGACATAAGGGGAATTCTATTGGGTTAAAATAACCTATATGTAATCTATAATCATTGTGATTGGCTTGTGTCCAGCCGTGATGGGCTGTGTAGCTGTAGTAAACTGTTTTGTAACTGTTGTGAAACATATAAAGGTGCATGTAATCCTTTGTTCTGTGAAGAGAAACCTGGATACGGTCCTGAGTTTTTCCTTCCCGCTGAGCGTAATAAAAGCTGCTTCAGCATTGGAACCGACCCTGAGTGTTGAGTGATTCTTCTAAGAAAACACTAACGCTAACAATGGCGTAGTCGACGGGATTTCCCGGAGTCGCTGGACGCCCTTGGAAAAAAAACCCGGGTGAGTATAAAAAACAATTTTTAAGTATAAAGGGTGCGGAAAGTGGAAGCTGGTTGATCGACATGAGGAGACGGTCTAATATCTCAAACGCCTAGCCTGAGCCTGAATTAAGAGGACTTTTGTCCCACGTGACGGCCAGGAACCAAGTAGGCGTAGGGAACACACTTAGACCGTGGGATCGTGATACCGAGAGACATCTTCCGGACCCAGTAGTGTAATTTGAAATACCCCGGGGTAGAACCAAGCGGTGTACAGCGGCTAACGGAATCCAAACCTGTGAACAGGGTCGGACCAACGGGCTGAGCGGTGGTAGGTAGTCGTTAAGGATACGTAGAGCACTGCGGGAATTGCTTAAACGCGTTTTTAAGAATTGTATAAGTTTGTGTAACAGCAGAACTTGTGACCTGACAGTAGCCAAGAGACAGTTTACTACAAGTCGCGCTAGAAAGAAAGCGGACCTCTGAGAGTAGATTCCTAACGATACCAGTCCTACCCAGGAATGGCCATGAAAACAAGTAAACTCGAGTGGGGACCAGAAGGGTCGCTTACCCGCCACCTGGCGGAAAAACAAAAGAAGCTAATTGAAAAAATGATTAAAGCAGGGTGGAATCCTCAGGAACTAGTTATGTGAGGAATTATTTAGATAAAACTACGAATTCCCTGAAAGGTCATGGATCCAAAAATAGAGCCGGCCAAAACAAGAAGAGAGAGTGTTGTAAATGTCTGATCGTTGAGTGAGAAGTGTCTGTGTGATTTTTGACTGCAGAATGAATTTTTTTATGTTTTCATGTTCCGAAAGCCTGGTTGGAAGAGGAATGCAAGTGTCTGTTTATTTTAGAAACAGAGTGAAAGTCTTTTTTTAAACCCTTTGTAATGTTGTCCTGTATGTGGGAAGTTTTAAGACATTTAAGTTAGAAACGCAGGTGTGGATTTATTCGGATGATAAGTTACGGAGCTAGGAAAATAAACAAATAAAGAATAGGTTTGTTGAGCAAAATATTTATTTGACATGCTCACTTACTTGCCGAAAGAAAACATGCAATGATTGATTGGGTTGAAAGACATAAATTTGGTCTCGGAATGAGATAAAGAATGCTTAAAAAAAAAGAGAGCTTCTAAAAAAAAAAAGTTTTAAATAAAGATTGAAATTACAAAGTTTGAATTGGGATTTTGAGATATTCAGAGAAGGCACAGGAAATACTGAGGTGGATTTAAAAAAAAAAAAAGAAAAAGATTAAATTAAATCTGATCAGGTCAAACTCCTGGGCAAGTGGCGAGCTATCTGCGAAGGTGTAAAAGGAACTTTTGGAAAATGTTAAAAAACAGCAAGCTTTAGTAACGACTTTGAAACTGGAGCATTTTGAGATAACGAAAGGCAGCACTCAAAAGCTGGACTCCATTCCAGTTATGGAGAAAAAGAAAAAGATAAAGACGCCACTTTGAAAGTAAACAAATGATTTTAAATTAACAACTTTATGGAGTTACGAACCCTCCGTGTAAAATACAAAACCTAATTTGAAGAAAGAAAAAAAAAAAGATGTAACAGACTAAATGGAAAAAGACATAACTTACTAAATACTAGTTGATGTTTGCTGTGAAAAAGATATTGGTTTAATTAGAAGAGAAAAAAAAATTGGAATAAGTAAAAAAACACTCTACATGGATTCGAATTTTCAATTATGAAAAAGTTTCAATGCAGTTTGAAAAGATTTCCAAAATGTCCCGAACAGTCTAAACAAGCAGGAGGGTTTTGAAGATAACGAGGAGAAAGAGAGAAATAAAAAAAAAACAGAATTGAATTTCAGTAAACAAAATTGCTATTGTATGTGTGGTCTTGTTTTAAAACAATTAAAAAAAAATAATTCTTTGGCAAGTACTTGAATTAGAAGTTAAGAAAACATTGGAGTTTACTCTAATGATTTATGCTGTTTAACGGATTCCTAATTTCGAAGCCAGTTTTGAAGGCACAAAGACTTTTTTTTTCAGATGATTACGTGAAGTCACGTAATGACATCAGGTCTTCTTACAAACCTGGAAAGGAGTTAACCCTTTCCATTGACAGCCGTTTTATACTGAACATTATTAATTTGGATTTCTTAATAGGGAAAAAAAAGACTCACCTAACAGAGGAAACAAAAATAAAAACAGAACTAGCTTATGTAATAATACTTGCCTGATACAATAAAGAAATAGATATTCAATAAAACAAATTGAAGAGTTAAAAGCTAAGATAAACAGGCTGGAAAAGATAACGGGACTAGACGGATAGTGCAGTGCGCAGCCATAGCACCATCACCTCTGGCAATAGAGCCAATGTACCCCACGGTGGGTAGGTGTAGTCCACAAACCCAACCTAACGGTAAAGCAGACAGCGATGTTTGGAGGAATAGCTTTGGCCTTGGTCATAGGAGTTTGGGTAATATTTAAGTGGGTAAAGACACGGGCGCACGCCCTACAGATTCAGCTCGAAATGGTTCGATTATAACCTTGTGCTTCTGATTTTGCAGGGTGACAGGGACACTCGTAGAGAAAAAAACTTAACCCCTGGTGACGACCAGGCCGTCTGTTTAAAATTACAGATAATACTTACCGGAATGGGAATACGAAAGGCGCTACTCGTAATATGGATAGCCCTGCGACATGCACGTGCCCTGGGCAACACCGACGGACAGCAGAGCACGCTGGAAATAAACAACTACCTGAACTATGGAGTCTTGTTTAATTTAACGGACGGAATGTGCATCCCAGCAGCCAAGGACTGGAGCAAGGACAGGACTTATTTTAATGCATGGTTACAAGTGAATCCTAATAAGAATCCTAATAAGAATAAGAGTATGTGTACAGTGCTCCACGGGTATAAGGAGCAGATGCATTAAACGGAGGGATGTCAAAGGGCTTGATGAATGTACTTTCGGCATAATTTGCGCGCCTCCGGGACAATCCCAGCAATCAGTCATCCGCAAGAAGGGAATGGGGCTGTGTGGGTATTACGAGGAGGCGGGGGCGGCTGCAATATCATTGTATGTATGTTTCTCACCCCCTCCGACACCGCACCCCATAAGAATCACTACATTGCCCGAGGAACTGCCTTGCCCCATAACTACGAAGGGACCAGAGAATGGGATTGTAATGTACAATGAGGGGGAACTGTTGTAATGATAATGTTAAACATGAAATTGTGCCTGTTCTGATCAATATTTCAGGCATCCAGATGCCGGAATATTGTACCGAACAGTCAAGGAAGATGTACAATGTATTAAGTAAAGTCGTAATGCAGCAGGCTGCCGATGCCATGGGTGCCAGTAAGTTCCGGGGACAGGGGTTAGCACCCAGGGTGAAGAGGGAAATAGTAAATGATGTTGCTACCGTTTTCAATACAGGAACCTCCGTAGTGAACTCGATAGACATACAAGGGCTAAATGAGAGGGTAGAACAGCTTAAAGGGGTGATGAAGGGGTTATTGGAGAGGGTGGAGCAAAACCAGGAAGACCAGGCCAACCTAGGAAAGGAGGGTGCCGAAATCCAGTTGGATGGCATCTCAGTCCTGGAAGCTCACGCTAAAACCATCAATCACCTCATTGATAGAGAACAAGAAGATACAATAAAGCAAAGACAGGGGCAACTCTGTCATGCTTATGGTCTGTGGATGGTGGGACAGATCCGCCACAACCTCGACCAGATCCAACGCGGGGAAGTACCCGATTGGATAGACAGTTCACATTTTGCTCAGTTGGCGAACCAAAGGGGGACACTGGATAATTGTACTCTGAGGGGACTGACCCGAGTATACCCCGCAATTCCAGATTGCCAGATGGGTAGGACGACCGGGATAGGGATAGTCCTGTTGATCCCTATAGCAACGCCGGACTCAGGGCCGTTCCCCTTATACCAACTAGAGAATATCGGAGTAATGCGGGAAAATGTCTCCATACGCTACTACCTGACCACCACCTCTGCCGTTCGTCGAAACAACATACTTACTGGGATTTCCCTAGCAGATTGCAAGCAAAGGGGGGGAAATCACAGTATGCCCTCACCCGGTGGGCCGAGGTGAACTAGACGAGTGCGGGTTTAACCGAACCAACGGGTGTGTACTAGAAATAGTGCCCGCACACATGCACTTCGCGAGGGCAGGCTACGGAGGGAGGGGAAGATACTGCGTCTCTACTACTGAGAGTTCATACCAGTATAATGACCTGCAGTGCCCTATACCGCAGCCAAACTTTTGCTTTACACCACTACAACCTGTCGCGATCGGGCAAGCGCATATCACCCAGGTTAGGCGCCGGAAGTCCGAAGTTATTGAAGTAACTGATCAGCTCCATGATCATTTGCAGGATTATGACGAGCCAGAGCAGGTCCCTATCCCACATCTAACCGAAGTATTACGGGAGTTGAGGCTCAGAGTGGGTCAATCTGTAAAACTCTATCACCAGCTACAAACTAAAATCAAAGAAGATACCGAGGTAGACTTACAAAGTCAGAGTTGGTGGAGAAAGGTCTGGGACTGGGGAATAAATGTGAACATCCACCCATGGATTCGAATTATTTCACACACACTGGTCGGAATACAATTAATCTTAGCAATAACATGGGGCGTGATGGCCTGCCAGGTATGCAGGCGCCACAAACAGCGGAAACGGACCAATCACCGTTCCCTGGATATTAAACAAGTCTGTTTGATAAGGGGACGGGAGGAGCTAGCCTTTGTTAATTTGATTTGAGCAACCGGAACTCCTGAAACCGCGTGACTGGCCAGCACGTTGAGGCAAGGAATACCGGGCCGTGCACAAATATCAGATAAAGGCAGTATTTCGGTTAAAAGGGGACTAGGACTAGTCCCTTTACCGAAAGGGGGAATTGTTGTAGAGAGTCGAAAGATATATATAGACTTAGTCATTAGGCACCTGCTGGATATTTAGAACTCACAGAAGCTTAAATGGACACACACATAAAATGGCTGCCCAGGCATTATGGGAAATCAGGTAGTCAAATTGTGAACTGTTGAACGTTCACTGACCGAGGAATAACCCTGTGAGGCCCACTGTAGGAATGCCTGGGAAGACAGAGATAAGAAGGAAACCATCTCCTGTGAACAAGGCCATGAAACCAATTATTTCAGGAAGAAAGATAAGAGGGAAACCATTTGCTGTAAACAAGGCTATATACCAATTATTTCTCCCAGATGAAAGAACTAGGGAGAGAACCTATAAAGCCATCAATCAGCCCAAGCTGACAAAAGACGAACACATGGTTCCTGAGACATAAGGGGAATTCTATTGGGTTAAAATAACCTATATGTAATCTATAATCATTGTGATTGGCTTGTGTCCAGCCGTGATGGGCTGTGTAGCTGTAGTAAACTGTTTTGTAACTGTTGTGAAACATATAAAGGTGCATGTAATCCTTTGTTCTGTGAAGAGAAACCTGGATACGGTCCTGAGTTTTTCCTTCCCGCTGAGCGTAATAAAAGCTGCTTCAGCATTGGAACCGACCCTGAGTGTTGAGTGATTCTTCTAAGAAAACACTAACGCTAACAAAGCCCTGTATGAATTTTGTATGTTTCAATGAGATCACCTCTCATTCTTCTAAACTCTAGAGAATATAGGCCTTATCTACTCAATCTCTCCTCATAGGACAATCCCCCCATCCCAGGAATCAGTCTGGTGAAGCTTTGTTGCACTCCCTCAATGGCAGGTATATCCTTCCTTTAGGTAAGGAGACCAAAATTGTACACAATACTCCAGGTGTGGTCTCACCAGAGCCCTATATAATTGCAATAATATTACTCATACTCAAATATTCTTGTAATGAAGGCCAACATACAATTTGCTTTCTTAATTGCTTGCAATACCTGCATGTTAACTTTCAATGATTCGTGTACAAGGACACCCAAGTCCCTCTGAAGACCAACATTTCCCAATCTCTCACCATTTAAAAAATACTCTGCTTTTCTATTTTTCCTACCAAAATGGATAACTTCGCATTTCTCCACATTATATTCCATTTGCCCTGTTCTTACACACTTACTCAGCCTGTCTATATCCCCTTGAAGCCTCTTTGCATTCTCCTCACAACTGATATTCCCACCTAGCTTTGTACTATCAGCAAACTTGGATATATATTACATTTGGTCCCCTCATCCAAATCATTGATATAGATTGTGAATAGCTGGGGCTCAAGCACCGATCCTTGCGGTACCTCATTAGTTACAGCCTGCCAACCCGAAAATAACTCGTTTATTTCTACTCTCTGTTTTCTGTCCATTAACCAATCCTCAATCCATGCTGGCATATTACCCCCAATCTCATGAGCCCTAATTTTCTTTAATATCCTTTCGTGTGGCACCTTATCGAATGCCTTTTGAAAATCCAAATACACCACATCCACTGGTTTCCCCCTTATCTATTCTGCGAGTTACAACCTCATAAAACTCTAACAGATTTGTCAAATATGATCTCCCTTTCATAAATCAGTGTTGACTTTGCCTAATCATGTTATTATTTTCTAAGTGCCCTGTTACCACATCCTTAATAATAGATTCTAGCATTTTCCCAATGAAGAAAGAACAATATGAAAAATTACGTAACTTACTGTGCTATTTTGTTTTGTTTTATCTGTTCTGTTATTGTGTTTAGTTAAAAAATTGGTGGTATTTGAATTGGAAATTTGAGATGATTCTCCTTGTTAAACATTTTGGTTACACTGGAAAATCTTGGGTTTGGAAACATTAAAAAAAAATTTTAAAGTTTGGACACAATATAAAATGTTGTCTTCTCTGATGAGAGACAGAGAGACAGAGTGCTCGAGATATGATATGGAAGTTACCTTGTAATTAATTGCGAGCACTTATGTCTCTCATGTTAAGCAACCATGTAAACTATCAAGCTTGGAAATCACTTATTTCTGAAATTGGAATTAATAAGATGAATTGATAAAGATAAATTGATACGAGTTGCTGTTTCAAGCACTTGAGAAGGGAAAATCTAACTGAAGTTTAAAGGGATAATTATTTTTTTGTTAAAAGAAACTGGTTGAGAACAGTCTAGATGATTTTTCCAATTACTTAGAAAAAGATTGTGGTGAAATAAAATTGAACATTGACAAAACCTGTCAGTCCAACAATACTGCTGTTTGGGTTTGTGATAAGTTTGAAATGATAAAATGGACTCGGGCACAATATAAATATATATTTTTTTAATGTTATTAACTTGGACCAAGTGGGAATGTTTCATCTATGTTTTCTATCTTTAATAGTGTATTGGACAGTAAAGTTCCTCCAGAGCTCATGAATGAGATATAAATAGTATTTAATGGGATGCCCCATTTGAGATGCAAGATATAAACAGGAAAATTGCACCGCGAAATGGTAATTTTCCTAACATTCTAGTGAAAGTCAGGAAAGTGTAGTTAAGGACAGTAAATCGATAGCTCTCTCTTGGGAGACATTTGTGCCCTTGCCTATGAACTTTTAAAGAAAACTGTATTGATAGCCTGGCCAATACCTGAGGCATGCAGTGAAAGATGAGCAAAGATCTCCAGGCAATCTTTTGATAACATCACCCGAAAACCCGAGAATCGCTTGTATTGGATGGCATGTGTGGCATGATATTGAGATACCGGTGTGAGTGTGCAGATGTGATATGTAGTGTGTGAAGCAATTAGCATGCAGAAATGCATGGTGAATTTGCATTGAAGAACGGGTCTCAGACATGCTCAGTTACTTGACAACAACAAGATATGACATGGTTAATGTGGCTCAGGAGTGTGAGACAACTTTTAAAGCATTGACACATACTCCATCGAGAAACTATCTAATTAATGAAACAATCAGAATAGAATTAAACACACCGGTACCTGTCAGAGGGATTAAAATTTAAGTAAAAACGATACAGAATTTTGATTAGGACAATTGAAGGCTGGGGAGAAATAAATTTAGCAAGAATTATACACAAGGTGGATATGAGTCAAAGAGTATTGGAGAATCTTTGAAGTCCATGACTTGTTGATTAGATGTTAAACTTCAGCTTTCTTTACAATTTCTGTTTTCTTTGTCTGCATCATTGTCACTCGAAATGTATGTATTTCGTCGATGTGCTAGTAATTGTAAGACTGAATTATAACTTTAACTGTAATTGTGTTTTGTAGGTAACTGAGTGTGGGGAAAGCCAGATAATATTCCATTCCAGGCACACCCTTAAAAAGATAATGAGGTTGAAATTCCGATGTCCCAACCCTGTACAAAGTTTCTAAGGACCCGGGAAGGCAATGGAAAAGCCAGTTTTCAGCGCGCAATGCGCATGCGCTGAAAACCACTGGAGCTTGACAGATCGTAGCCAGATCAGGAGCGAGGACATTTGCTAGGGCACGATTGCAGGATTTACGCATATCTTGCCCAGCAAATGTCCTCAAAAATCTTGCGTCTGACAAAAGCAGATGCATAGCCTATTTTTACAGGCACAAGTGTTTTAAAACACCCAAAAACATATTAAAATAAAGTTATGAAAACATATTTTTTGTTAAAAACTCTCCCCACTATGGTAAGTTTATTTTAAGGCATTATTAAAAAAACTTTTTAAAAAATAGGGAAAATATTTTTTTTATAAGACATTAATAACTTTAATTTAAATGAATCTTAAATATATAGTGTATATTTTCTTTTTATTAGTGTTTTGGTTGTTTGGGGGGAGAGGGTTCTCATTCATTATAATGGGAACTCCAACTTACGGAGTTCCCATTTTTAGAATGAGAAAATACTATACCTTGATTGGCTGTCCAGAGCCATGTGACTCCAGCTCCAGCTTACGGACGTCCCTATGAACACGTGCTGCGATGCTCAGGGAGAGGAGGCCTGTGGACTGGGATCTCGAGCGGGCGTGGCAGTTTCAGGTAGGTGCGCATTTTTTCTCTAAACTCTAGTCAAGCGCCTGTGGGAAAGAGAAAGTGGAATTTCTCGGCCAATAAAAGTAACACCCTGAGGGCTTGTCCCCAGACAGTGAAGGGGAGAGCCATACATAAGTTGGGCTGGTCGAACGCTCTTTCGAGAGTGATCCCATGCTCACCGAAGGAGGCTCTAGACGAGAGGAAGAGAGGCCACAAGCTAGAGAACTGCTCACATGTGCCAGCCGTTTGTTTAAGCGATACCAGCTATTTGTTACAGTCGTATGTTTTTGCTGTACAACTAGTCCATTTTAAACTCTGATTAAACACAATACACCCAATATATTGGTTTACAGTCGATCCTGATTATTAAGGTGACCAGTGATAGCCATAAATTGGTTACTTCTAACAGTCAGTCCTTGGTCTCCTCAAGGGTATCATCAGCCACATCTTCAGTGAGGGTATTTGGAGCATCCTCCTCCATTTCGGATGCCCCCAAAAGTTCATCACCATCCTCCGCCTGCTCCACGACAACATGCAGGCCATGATCCTCAACAATGGATCCATCACAGACCCAATCCACGTCCGGACTGAGGTCAAACAGGGCTGCGTCATCGTCCCAACCCTCTTCTCAATCTTTCTCACCGCCATGCTCCACCTCACAATCAACAAGCTCCCCGCTGGAGTGGAACTAAACGACAGAACCAGTGGGAAGCTGTTCAACCTGCGCCATCTCCAGGCCTGATCCAAGACCACCCCAACCTCTGTCGTCGAGCTACAGTACGTGGACAACGCCTGCGTCTGCGCACATACAGAGACTGCACTCCAGGACATAGTTGACGTATTAACTGAGGCGTATCAAAGCATGGGCCTTACGCTTAACATCCGTAAGACAAAGGTCCTCCACCAGCCTGTCCTCACTGCACAGCACTGCCCCCCAATCATCAAGATCCATGGCGCGGCCCTGGACACCATGGACCACTTCCCATATCTCGGGAGCCTCTTATTAACAAGAGCAGGCAACGACGATGAGATCGAACACCACCTCCAGTGCACCAGTGCAGCCTTCGGTCGCCTGAAGAAAAGAGTGTTTGAAGACCAGGCCCTCAAAACTGCCACCAAGCTCATGGTCTACAGGGCTGTAGTAATACCTGCCCTCCATGGCTCAGAGACATGGACCATGTACAGTA
The DNA here is from genome assembly GCF_044704955.1 of Pristiophorus japonicus. Lineage (NCBI taxonomy): Eukaryota > Metazoa > Chordata > Chondrichthyes > Pristiophoridae > Pristiophorus > Pristiophorus japonicus. The sequence goes on along the minus strand of NC_091985.1, from coordinate 40,115,587 downwards.
GACACCTCAAGTTGCTGGAGAAATATCACCAATGATGTCTCCGCAAGATCCTACAAATCCCCTGGGAGGAAGGGTGCACCAACATCAGCGTCCTCATTCAGGCTAACATCCCCAGCATTGAAGCACTGATCGCACTCGATCAGCTCCGCTGGGCAGGCCACATAGTTTGCATGCCAGACACGCGACTCCCAAAGCAAGTGCTCTACTCTGAGCTCCTTCACGGCAAACGAGCCAAAGGTGGGCAGCGGAAATGCTACAAGGACACCATCAAAGCCTCCCTGATAAAGTGCAACATCCCCACTGATACCTGGAAGTCCCTGGCCCAAGACCACCCGAAGTGAAGGAAGTGCATCCGAGAGAGCGCTGAGCACCTCGAGTCTCAACACCGAGAGCATGCAGAAATCAAGAGCAGGCAGCGGAAAGAGCATGCGGCAAATAAATCCCACCTACCCCTTCCCTCAACAACTATCTGTCCCACCTGTGACATAGTCTGTGGCTCTCGTTTTGGACTGTTCAGCCACCAAGGAACTCACTTCAGGAGTGGAAGTAAGACTTCCTCGAATCCGAGGGACTCCCTATAATGATGGTGATGTGGTTGCTGATGTTGTTGGTGCTGGGGCTCATCTTGGTCTCATTCTGAGGTCCAAGGTCAGACAGATGGCAGGTAAAGTGGAGATTAGAGGCCCAATCCTTCAATGTTGTGATATTGACGAGCAATGTGGTGAGCGTGGCTTCCGAGGCTGCATAAATGACTTGCAAACTGCTGACAGCTAAATCGCTACACAACATGAAGTCAACAAGAGTACATAGATACATAGAAAATAGCTGCAGGAGTAGGCCATTCGGCCCTTTGAGCCTGCACCACCATTCAATGAGTTCATGGCTGAACATGCAACTTCAGTACCCCATTCATGCGTTCTCGCCATACCCCTTGATCCCCCTAGTAGTATCCCCCTAGTAGTTTCCATTAGTCAAGTAATCAGGTGTAATGTGGGAGTATTTGTTATAGAAACATAGAAACATAGAAAATAGGTGCAGGAGCAGGCCATTCAGCCCTTCTAGCCTGCACCGCCATTCAACGAGTTCATGGCTGAACATGAAACTTCAGTACCCACTTCCTGCTTTCACGCCATACCCCTTGATCCCCCGAGTACTAAGGACTTCATCTAACTCCCTTTTGAATATATTTAGTGAATTGGCCTCAACTACTTCCTGTGGTAGAGAATTCCACAGGTTCACCACTCTCTGGGTGAAGAAGTTTCTCCTTATCTCGGTCCTAAATGGCTTACCCCTTATCCTTAGACTGTGACCCCTGGTTCTGGACTTCCCCAACATTGGGAACATTCTTCCTGCATCCAACCTGTCCAAACCCGTCAGAATTTTAAACGTTTCTATGAGGTCCCCTCTCACTCTTCTGAACTCCAGTGAATACAAGCCCAGTTGATTCAGTCTTTCTTGATAGGTCAGTCCCACCATCCCGGGAATCAGTCTGGTGAATCTTCGCTGCACTCCCTCAACAGCAAGTATGTCCTTCCTCAAGTTAGGAGACCAAAACTGTACACAATACTCCAGGTGTGGCCTCACCAAGGCCCTGTACAACTGTAGCAACACCTCCCTGCCCCTGTACTCAAATCCCCTCGCTATGAAGGCCAACATGCCATTTGCTTTCTTAACCGCCTGCTGTACCTGCATGCCAACCTTCAATGACTGATGTACCATGACACCCAGGTCTCGTTGCACCTTCCCTTTTCCTAATCTGTCACCATTCAGATAATAGTCTGTCTCTCTGTTTTTACCACCAAAGTGGATAACCTCACATTTATCCACATTATACTTCATCTGCCACGCATTTGCCCACTCACCTAACCTATCCAAGTCACTCTGTAGCCTCATAGCATCCTCCTCGCAGCTCACACTGCCACCCAACTTAGTGTCATCCGCAAATTTGGAGATACTACATTTAATCCCTTCGTCTAAATCATTAATGTATAATGTAAACAGCTGGGGCCCCAGCACAGAACCCTGCGGTACCCCACTAGTCACTGCCTGCCATTCCGAAAAGTACCCATTTACTCCTACTCTTTGCTTCCTGTCTGACAACCAGTTCTCAATCCACGTCAGCACACTACCCCCAATCCCATGTGCTTTAACTTTGCACATTAATCTCCTGTGTGGGACCTTGTCGAAAGCCTTCTGAAAGTCCAAATATACCACATCAACTGGTACTCCTTTGTCCACTTTATTGGAAACATCCTCAAAAAATTCCAGAAGATTTGTCAAGCATGATCTCCCTTTTACAAATCCATGCTGACTTGGACCTATCATGTCACCATTTTCCAAATGCGCTGCTATGACATCCTTAATAATTGATTCCATCATTTTACCCACTACTGAGGTCAGGCTGACCGGTCTATAATTCCCTGTTTTCTCTCTCCCTCCTTTTTTAAAAAGTGGGGTTACATTGGCTACCCTCCACTCGATAGGAACTGATCCAGAGTCAATGGAATGTTGGAAAATGACTGTCAATGCATCCGCTATTTCCAAGGCCACCTCCTTAAGTACTCTGGGATGCAGTCCATCAGGCCCTGGGGATTTATCGGCCTTCAATCCCATCAATTTCCCCAACACAATTTCCCGACTAATAAAGATTTCCCTCAGTTCCTCCTCTTTAATAGACCCTCTGACCACTTTTATATCCGGAAGGTTGTTTGTGTCCTCCTTAGTGAATACTGAACCAAAGTACTTGTTCAATTGGTCTGCCATTTCTTTGTTCCCCGTTATGACTTCCCCTGATTCTGACTGCAGGGGACCTACGTTTGTTTTTACTAACCTCTTTCTCTTTACATACCTATAGAAACTTTTGCAATCCGCCTTAATGTTCCTTGCAAGCTTCTTCTCGTACTCCATTTTCCCTGCCCTAATCAAACCCTTTGTCCTCCTCTGCTGAGTTCTAAATTTCTCCCAGTCCTCAGGTTCGCTGCTATTTCTGGCCAATTTGTATGCCACTTCCTTGGCTTTAATACTATCCCTGATTTCCCTAGATAGCCACGGTTGAGCCACCTTCCCTTTTTTATTTTTACGCCAGACAGGAATGTACAATTGTTGTAATTCATCCATGCGTTCTCTAAATGTCTGCCATTGCCCATCCACAGTCAACCCCTTAAGTATCATTAGCCAATCTATCTTAGCCAATTCATGCCTCATACCTTCAAAGTTACCCTTCTTTAAGTTCTGGACCATGGTCTCTGAATTAACTGTTTCATTCTCCATCCTAATGCAGAATTCCACCATATTATGGTCACTCTTCCCCAAGGGGCCTCGCACAATGAGATTGCTAATTAATCCTCTCTCATTACACAACACCCAGTCTAAGATGGCCTCCCCCCTAGTTGGTTCCTCGACATATTGGTCTAGAAAACCATCCCTTATGCATTCCAGGAAATCCTCCTCCACCGTATTGCTTCCAGTTTGGCTAGCCCAATCTATGTGCATATTAAAGTCACCCATTATAACTGCTGCACCTTTATTGCATGCACTCCTAATTTCCTGTTTGATGCCCTCCCCAACATCACTACTACTGTTTGGAGGTCTGTACACAACTCCCACTAACGATTTTTGCCCTTTAGTGTTCTGCAGCTCCACCCATATAGATTCCACATCATCCAAGCTAATGTCTTTCCTAACTATTGCATTAATCTCCTCTTTAACCAGTAATGCTACCCCACCTCCTTTTCCTTTTATTCTATCCTTCCTGAATGTTGAATACCCCTGGATGTTGAGTTCCCAGCCCTGATCATCCTGGAGCCACGTCTCCGTAATCCCAATCACATCATATTTGTTAACATCTATTTGCACAATTAATTCATCCACCTTATTGCGGATACTCCTTGCATTAAGACACAAAGCCTTCAGGCTTGTTTTTTTAACACCCTTTGTCCTTTTAGAATTTTGCTGTACAGTGGCCCTTTTTGTTCTTTGCCTTGGGTTTCTCTGCCCTCCACTTTTCCTCATCTCCTTTCTGTCTTTTGCTTTTGCTTCCTTTTTGTCTCCCTCTGTCTCCCTGTATAGGTTCCCATCCCCCTGCAATATTAGTTTAACTCCTCCCCAACAGCACTAGCAAACACTCCCCCTAGGACATTGGTTCCGGACCTGCCCAGGTGCAGACCGTCCGGTTTGTACTGGTCCCACCTCCCCCAGAACCGGTTCCAATGCCCCAAGAATTTGAATCCCTCCCTGCTGCACCACTGCTCAAGCCATGTATTCATCTGCGCTATCCTGCGATTCCTACTCTGACTAGCACGTGGCACTGGTAGCAATCCCGAGATTACTACTTTTGAGGTCCTACTTTTTAATTTAGCTCCTAGCTCCTTAAATTCTTTTCGTAGGACCTCATCCCTTTTTTTACCTATGTCGTTGGTACCAATGTGCACCACGACAACTGGCTGTTCTCCCTCCCATTTCAGAATGTCCTGCACCCGCTCCGAGACATCCTTGACCCTTGCACCAGGGAGGCAACATACCATCCTGGAGTCTCGGTTGCGTCCGCAGAAACGCCTATCTATTCCCCTCACCATCGAATCCCCTATCACTATCGCGCTCCCACTCTTTTTCCTGCCCTCCTTTGCAGCAGAGCCACCTACGGTGCCATGAACTTGGCTGCTGCTGCCCTCCCCTGATGAGTCATCCTCCCCAACAGTACTCAAAGCAGTGTATCTGTTTTGCAGGGGGATGACCACAGGGGACTCCTGCACTATCTTTCTTGCACTGTTCTTCCTGTTGGTCTTCCATTCCATATCTGGCTGTGGACCCTTCTCCTGCGGTAAGACCAACTCACTACACGTGATACTCACGTCATTCTCAGCATCGTGGATGCTCCAGAGTGAATGTATGTTAACTGTGTTTTACCTATCACCGGAGGGCACGACTGCTGGAGTCCTAATGGTCACTCGCAGACACGTACAAGAAAATAAGAACATAAGAATTACGAACAGGAGTAGGCCATCTAGCCCCTCGAGTCTGCTCCGCCACTCAACAAGATCATGGCTGATCTGGCCGTGGACTCAGCTCCACTTACCCACCCGCTCCCCATAACCCTTAATTCCCTTATTGGTTAAAAATCTATCTATCTGTGATTTGAATACATTCAATCAGCTAGCCTCAACTGCTTCTCTGGGCAGAGAATTCCACAGATTCACAACCCTCTAGGAGAAGAAATTCCTTCTCAACTTGGTTTTAAATTGGCTCCGCCGTATTTTGAGGCTGTGCCCCCTAGTTCTAGTCTCCCTGACCTGTGGAAACAACCTCTCTGCCTCTATCCCTTTGTCTATCCCTTTCATTATTTTAAATGTTTCTATTAGATCACCCCTCATCCTTCTGAACTCCAACGAGTGAAGACCCAGTCTACTCAATCTATCATCATAAGGTAAGCCCCTCATCTCCGGAATCAGCCTAGTGAATCGTCTCTGTACCCCCTCCAAAGCTAGTATATCCTTCCTTAAGTAAGGTGATCAAAACTGCACGCAGTACTCCAGGTGCGGCCTCACCAATACCCTGTACAGTTGCAGCAGGACCTTCCTGCTTTTGACTCCATCCCTCTCGCAATGAAGGCCAACATTCCATTCGCCTTCCTGATTACCTGCTGCACCTGCAAACTAACTTTTTGGGATTCATGCACAAGGACCCCCAGGTCCCTCTGCACCGCAGCATGTTGTAATTTCTCCCCATTCAAATAATATTCCCTTTTACTGTTTTTTTTTTTCCAAGGTGGATGACCTCACATTTTCCGACATTGTATTCCATCTGCCAAACCTTAGCCCATTCGCTTACCTATCTAAATCTCTTTGCAGCCTCTCTGTGTCCTATACACAACCCGCTTTCCCACTAATCTTTGTGTCATCTGCAAATTTTGTTACACTACACTCTGTCCCCTCTTCCAGGTCATCTATGTATATTGTAAACAGTTGTGGTCTCAGCACCGATTCCTGTGGCACACCACTAACCACCGATTTCCAACCCGAAAAGGACCCATTTATCCTGACTCTGCTTTCTGTTAGCCAGCCAATTCTCGATCCATGCTAATACATTTCCTCTGACTCCGCGTACCTTTATCTTCTGCAGTAACCTTTTGTGTGGCACCTTATCGAATGCCTTTTGGAAATCTAAATACATTACATCCATCAGTACACCTCTATCCACCATGCACTTTATATCCTCAAAGAATTCCAGTAAATCCGATGGTACCTCCCCAGAATCCAGAGAATTTTGGTAGATTATAACGAATGCATCTGCTATAACTTCCACCATCTCTTTTAATGCCTTGGGATGCATTTTATCAGGACCAGGGGACTTGTCTACCTTGAGATCCATTAGCCTGTCCAGCACTACCCCCCCTAGCGATAGTGATTGTCTCAAGGTCCTCCCTTCCCACATTCCCGTTACCAGCAATTTTTGGCATGGTTTTTGTTTCTTCCACTGTGAAGACAGAAGCAAAATAATTGTTTAAGGTCTCAGCCATTTCCACATTTCCCATTATTAAATCCCCCTTCTCAACTTCTAAGAGACCAACATTTACTTTAGTCACTCTTTTCCGTTTTATATATCGGTAAAAGCTTTTACTATCTGTTTTTATGTTTTGCGCAAGTTTACTTTCATAATCTATCTTTCCTTTCTTTATTGCTTTCTTAGTCATTCTTTGCTGTCGTTTAAAATTTTCCCAATCTTCTCGTTTCCCACTAACCTTGGCCACCTTATACGCATTGGTTTTTAATTTGATACTCTCCTTTATTTCCTTGGTTATCCACGGCTGGTTATCCCTTCTCTTACTGCCCTTCTTTTTCACTGGAATATATTTTTGTTGAGCACTATGAAAAAGCTCCTTAAAAGTCCTCCACTGTTCCTCAATTGTGCCACCGTTTAGTCTATGTTCCCAGTCTACTTTAGCCAACTCTGTCCTCATCCCACTGTAGTCCCCTTTGTTTAAGCATAGTACGCTCGTTTGAGACACTACTTCCTCACCCTCAATCTGTATTACAAATTCAACCATAATGTGATCACTCATTCCGAGAGGATCTTTTACGAAGAGATCGTTTACTATTCCTGTCTCATTATACAGGACCAGATCTAACATAGCTTGCTTCCTTGTAGGTTCTGTAACATACTGTTCTAAGAAACAATCCCGTATGAATTCTATGAATTCCTCTCAAGGCTACCCCGTGCGATTTGATTTGACCAATCGATATGTAGGTTAAAATCCCCCATGATTACTGCCTTTCCTTTTTCACATGCCTCCATTATTCCCTTGATTATTGTCCGCCCCACCGTGAAGTTATTATTTGGGGGCCTATAAACTACGCCCACCAGTGACTTTTTCTTCTTACTATCTCTAATCTCCACTTACAATGATTCAACATTTTGTTCATTAGAGCCAATATCGTCTTTCACAACTGCCCTGATATCATCCTTTATTAACAGAGCTACCCCACCTCCTTTCCCTTCTTGTCTATCTTTCCAAATTGTCAGATACCCCTGTATGTTTAATTCCCAGTCTTGGTCACCCTGCAACCACGTTTCAGTAATGGCCACCAAATCATACCCATTTGTAATGATTTGTGCCGTCAACTCATTTACTTTATTTCGAATGCTGCGTGCGTTTTGGTAAAGTGTTTTAATACTAGTTTTTAAACCATGATTTTTAGTTTTGACCCCTCCTGCAGCCCATTTATATTCATACATATTGTCCCTTCCTATCACCTTGTGGTTTACACTTACCCCAGTACTACTCTGCTCTGTTGCCTCCTGCCTTTTGCATTCTTTCTTGGGGTCCTGTTCATCTGAGCTCTCCCCCACTCTAACTAGCTCAGAGCCCTCTCCTGGGTTCCCATCCCCTGCCAAGCTAGTTTAAAGCCCTCCCAACTGCACTATCAAAACCACCCGCGAGAACATTGGACCCGTCACTGTTGAGGTGTAACCTATCCGACTTGTACAGCGGTGTGTACAATGTTGGCAGCCATGTTGAATCCTCATTTTGAGAATAAATAAACTGGAGTAAGGTCATGCCTGAACTAGTTCGCCATACTTAGCCTCGTAGAGTTATTCGATACTTAACAATTGGTGACGAGTTAAAAATACGAACTTTCACACAACCAAGTCTGTTGGAATTTTGGAGAGATTCGTGAAAGGGGAAGACTGGAAGGATTTCACTGATCACCTCAACCTGTACTTCGTAGCCAACGGATTGGAAGGAACCGATAATGCAATTAAGCGAAGGGCGGTTCTCCTCACCGTTTATGGGTCAAAGGTTTATCGCCTTATCAAGAATCTACTCTCACAGACTCGACCAATGGATAAGACTTACGATGAATTGTGTACGCTGGTTCAGAACCACTTTAAACCAAAGGAAAGCATCACCATGGCAAGGTATCGCTTCTATACGCACAATCGCTCCGAGCGCCAGGATGTGGCGGAATTTGTCACCGACCTGAGACGTCTCGCTGGGCCGTGTAACTTTGGAGCTGCATTGGAGGAAATGCTGCGGGACTTTTTCGTGCTTGGCATTGGCCACGAGGTCATCCTTCGAAAGCTGCTGGCTGCTGAATCTCTAGACCTGAGCAGGGCCATCACGATCGCCCAGGCATGCATGTCCATGGACGAAAACTCGAAACAGATATCTTCCCAGCATCGAAACTCACCGGTAAGTACTGTGCATAAAATAATATCATCGGCAGGCAGAACTGCACATGGCAGGGCCTACTCATCCGCGTTCGTAGAACAGTAACTGGTTAAAGTCCACCATCGGGGCTGAATCAAATCTCGCCTTGTTGGCGTTGCGGGGGCCATCATTGGGCCCATCAATGCCGATTCAAGCAATACGTGTGCAAAGGCTGTGAACAATGGGGCACCTTCAGCGAATGTGTTCGCAACTGAGCAAGCGTGCTGCGACACACCACGTGGCTGAGGATGTTCAATCCAGCGTGGATCCAGCGGCAGAGGCAACTCAACCCGAGGTACAGGATGAAGAAGTGTGTGGGGTACATTCTTTTATCAAAACTCCTCTGATAATGCTGGAAGTTAAATTAAATGGGGTTCCAGTATCCATGGAATTGGACACGGGTGCGAGTCAGTCAATAATGAGCCAGAGGGCTTTTGAAAAGCTGTGAGACACTAAGGCAAAAAACCCAAACTGAGCCCAATCAGTGCAAAGCTGCATACCTACACCAGAGAGCTCATACCAGTCATTGGCAGTGCGGCAGTAGAGTTATCGTACAATGGAGCTGTGCATGATTTATTGTTGTGGATCATTCCAGGCAATAGCGCAGAGCTGTTCGGCAGGAGTTGGCTTGAGAAAATTAAATGGAACTGGAACAATATTGAAGCCTTATCATTAGTGGATGTTGCTTCGTGTGCTCAAATGCTGAGCAAGTTTCCTTCGTTGTTCGAACCAGGTATCGGCAACTTCACGGGAGCCAAGGTGCAGATCCACCTAGGCCCGGATGCAAGAACCTTCCATCACAAGGCTCGGAGGGTTCCATACATGATGAGGGAGAAGGTCGAGGTCGAACTGGATGGACTTCAATGGGAAGGAATCATATCATCAGTCGAGTTCAGCGAATGAGCCAGTCCAATTGTCCCGGTGTTGAAAAGTGATGGCACGGTCAGAATCTGCGGCAACTACAAGGTAATGATCAACCGAGTCTCGATACAGGATCAGTACCCGTTACCCAAGGCTGACGACCTGTTTGCAATGCTAGCAGGGGGGAAGTTGTTCACCAAATTGGACCTGACCTCCGCAATATGACACAGGAGCTGGTTGAATCTTCGAAAAAACTGACGTGCATCAACATGCGCAAAGGACTGTTTATATTACCACAGATGCCCTTTCGGAATTCGCTCGGTGGCAGCCATATTTCAGAGAAACATGGAGAGTTTGCTGAAGTCCGTCCCGCGAACTGCCGTTTTCCAAGATGACATCCTAATCACCGGTCGCGACGCCACTGAACACCTGCACAAGCTGGAAGAGGTTCTGCGTCGTCTGGACAGAGTGGGACTCAGGCTAAAAAGCTCCAAGTGCATTTTCATGGCACCAGAAGTCGAATTCTTGGGGAAAAAGATTGCAGCAGATGGCATCAGGCCTACAGACTTGAAGACAGAGGCCATCAACAATGCACCCAGACCCCAGAGTGTGACGGAGCTGCGTTCGTTCCTGGGTCTTCTCAACTATTTCGGTAACTTTCTACCTAGTTTGAGCACATTGCTGGAGCCCTTGCACATGTTGCTGAGAAAGGGTAACGACTGGGTTTGGGGCAAATCTCAAGACAGAGCCTTTGAGAAGGCCAGGAACTTGCTATGTTCTAATAAATTACTGGTACAATATGACCCATGTAAGTGGTTAGTGCTGGCCTGCGATGCCTCATCATATGGGGTCGGTTGTATGCTCCAGCAAGCCAATGTATCAGGCAAACTCCAACCAGTTGCATACGCATCCAGAAGTCTGTCTAAGGCTGAAAGAGCCTATAGTATTGTAGAGAAAGAGGCTTTAGCATGTGTATATGGGGTTAGGAAAATGCACCAATACCTGTTTGGGCTTTGGTTTGAGCTTGAAACAGACCACAAGCCGCTCATTTCATTGTTTTCTGAGAGCAAAGGTATAAACACCAATGCCTCGTCCCGCATCCAAAGATGGGCACTGACATTATCCGCTTATAATTATGTCATCCGCCACAGACCAGGCACTGAAAACTGTGCTGAAGCGCTTAGCCGGCTACCATTGTCCACAACCGGGGTGGAAATGCCGCAGCCCGCAGACTTGCTGCTGGTCATGGATGCCTTCAAGTGCAATGGGTCACCTGTCACGGCTCGCCAAATTAGGACTTGGACCAGCCAGGATCCTGTACTGTCAAGCGTAAAAAGGTGTGTCCTAAATGGAAATTGGTCTGCCATTCCCAGGGAATGTAGGATGAAATTAAGCATTATATTCACCGCAAAGATGAATTGTCTATTCAGTCTGATTGTCTGTTATGGGGTAATCGTGTTCCTATGCCAAAAAAAGGCAGGAAAACTTTTGTGCGAGATTTACACAGTACACACCCAGGCATTGTCATGATTAAACTCATTGCCAGGTTTCACTTTTGGTGGCCCGGCATTGACTCGGACTTGGAGTCATGCGTGCATCAGTGCAACACTTGTATGCAACTGAGTAACGCACCTGTGGAGACCCCGCTGAGTCTGTGGTCATGGCCATCCAAACCGTGGTCAAGGATCCACATAGACTTTGCTAGCCCCTTTCTCGGCAAAATGTTTTTAGTGGTAATGGATGCTTACTCCAAATGGATTGAATGCATAATGATGTTATCCAGCAAGTCCACAGCCACTATTGAAAGCCTCTGGGCCATGTTCGCCACCCATGGCCTGTCCGACGTCCTTGTCAGCGACAGTGGACCGTGTTTCACCAGTTCGGAGTTCCAAGAGTTTATGACCCGTAATGGCATCAAGCATGTCAGGTCTACCCCTTTCAAACCCACGTCTAACGGTCAAGTGGAGTGGGCTGTCCAAACCATTCAACAGAGCCTAAAACGTGTGACTCACGGCTCCCTACAGACCCGCTTGTCCTGCATTCTGCTCAGTTACCGGGCGAGACCCCACTTGCTCACCGGGGTCCCTCCTGCCGAGCTGTTAATGAAGGGAGGCCTCAAAACCAGGCTCTCCCTTGTACACCCGGATCTCATGTCGAAACCAGAAGGCAATGGCAGCAATGGTACCACGATCGCGCAGCCGTATCATGTGACATTGCTGTTCGTGTCCCTGTGTTTGTCCTGAATTATGGTCATGGTTCAAAGTAGGTTGTTGGCACCGTTTTGGCAAAGGAGGGGATCAGGGTGTTTGTAGTCAAACTGTTAAATGGCCAAACGTGCAAGAGGCACATCGACCAAACCAAACTGCGATTCACAGACAACCCAGAACAAATTGAAGATGACATCGTCATCAACCAACCAACACACATCCAACCATCAGTTGACCCTTGTGTCATTCACGAAGATGAACCTACCATCCCCAACAGTCCTGTCATACCGACTGCTCCGCAATGCAGCAATAGTCCTATTAACTCACCCAAGCTTGGGTTTGAACTGAGAAGATCAACCAGGGAGCGGAAGACCCCGAACCGTCTCAACTTGTAAATACAACCTGTACCAAGGACTTTGGGGGGAATGATGTTATGTATGTTAACTGGGATTTACCTGCCACCGGAGGGCGCGACTGTCGGAGTCCTAATGGTCACTGGTAGACATGTGTATAACGTTGGCAGCCATGTTGAATCCTCACTTTGAGAATAAATAAACTGGAGTAAGGTCATACCTGAACTAACTCACCGTACTTAGCCTCATGGAGTTATTCGATACTTAACAGCATTAATTACAAATAATAAATAGTTAATGCTTTGCTCCAAGTACAGCACAGTTTCAAGATCTACTTTATCTCCTACAGTAACTTAAGCAATCAAACAGTAAATAGAATAAAACTACGCTAATTTGACACCCAACGACCATTAATGACCCAGTTAGCCTTTGTTAATGAGCATGGATCACAATAAAGAGACAGGAAAGTGCATAAATAATGTAAATCTAAAGTTACGAGCAAATGCCATGCTTCATGGAGGTGGTGGTCAAAAAAGATTGTAAGAAGAATAATGCCTGTGTTATACTCTGTCTGCTCTGCTGAATTCTTACCTGTAGTGGCATAAATACTGTAGAAAGTGATATTAGAGAACCAGTGACTGGGAATTTGCATCATTTCCATTGCGTTCACCAGAGCCCACCCATGGTGACGTACAGCTCCACATAGCCCAGAGATGTTGCCAGTCCAAACGCCTTAGAACTTCTGATACAAACCTGGTGAGTCATTTGGATAGCTTTGAGTGCCACTTCAGGTACAGTCTGTTTGTATGGGAAGTCCTTTCATTGAACATTATTTATCAAATTCCAAATGCACCATAGTTTAACTCATTACTTGCTTTTATATTTTTGTGGTGAAGTAAACTACAATTTTCACTATTAAAATATTTTCTGAAGATGAAGTGGCATTTTGTCATCGTCCGTTTGTTCTGTCCGTTTTCCTCAGAGATATTAAACAGTTGCCATTTCTTACTGATTGAAGTGTAATATTCTCGCTGGGAGATAGCCCTTTCGCTCTTTCAGGATTTCGCCTAAAATGGTCTTTTTTGGTGTAGTGGATATTGGTGGATTTTAGAATTATGCTGCTTACACCCAATTTTCCTAGGTCAGCTCAGTATAACTTCAGGGGCAGATGTAGATGGATCTAGGGAGGACACCAGTCATGGAAGTGGAATATTATGGAAGTGGAATATTGTGTAAGCTCAAATTTAAAGGGATGGAAACAATGAAAATGGCACATCACAGAACAGGGCTAAAAATTCTGAATACTGCCCATAATTCATCAGCAGTATTTGCCAAGGCCAAGGAGGCACAGAATTAAGATGAGACAGACAAAAATGTAAGAAAAGAAATCCAATGTACGGTCATGAGTCTGGGCTAGGCAAGTGAGGAGCATTCCAATATCTGACTCCATGTTTGATAGTGCCACAGCATGAAGTCCTTGTGAGGTCGCTGGTCCTCTGTGACATTCTACAGTACCATTCTCACAGATCAGTCTTGCAACATACCAGCGAGGAGGTGGACCAATGTTTCAGGCCATAGCTGACCATCCCTACCAAAGCACATGCCATCCCTATGCTGCCAGCTAATTGCTGGCATCCTTGCAGCAGATGGCACAGAGCTGCATGCATCTCTCTGCTGACTGAGACCCCAAGAAAATGGTTGCCGATAGCCATTCTCAGGTAGGTTTGCCAGGGACCGCAGGAATATTCAATGGGTGTGTCCTTCAGGCTGTGCTGATTGTGCATAACCCTGACATGCCTTCTTTTACACAGTACCACTGAAAATAAGACATAGTCTAATTGGAGCACTTCAGAGGAAGCATCCAGCATTTTGTTTCATCAGGAATTCATATATCATAGTGCTCGACATCACAGAGTTTATTAATAATTAAAATATGCTTGCCTTGATGTAATTTGTGTGTGCCACGACCCTCAGTACTCTTATAATCATCTCACCACGTCATTTGAAATGAGTATATTTAGTGTTTAATGTTTTGAACATCAAAATGCTGGAAAATGGTATGCAGGGTCAACACACTCCTGAATTAATATTTAATGAAGTACCCATCTGATCAAAGTAGGCTATTTCTCAATATACTCTTTCGACCACATACCAGCGGCATAACTAAGATTGTCTATTTGCGCCTCCATAACATTGCCCATCTCCACTCTTGCCTCAGCGTATTCCGCTGCTGAAGCCCTCATCCATGCCTGTGTTATCTCTAGACTTGACTATTCCAATGCACTCCTGGCTGGCCCCCCACATTCTACCCGAAGTAAACTTGAGGTGATCCAAAATTCGTGTCTGTGTCCAGTTAGCCTGACATCAGTAGCAGGGAAAATGCTAGAATCTATTATTAAGAATGTGATAACAGCACACTTAGAAAAGAATAATAGGATTAGGCAGAGTCAACACAGATTTAAGAAAGGGAAATCATGTTTGACAAATCTGTTAGGTTGTAACTATTAGAATAGGTAAGGGGGGACCAATGGATGTGGTGTATTTGGATTTTCAGAAGGCATTCGATAAGATGCCACACAAGAGGTTATTGAACAAAATTAGGGCTCATGGGATTGAGGATTGGTTAAAGGACAGAAAACAGATTAGAAATAAACGGGTCATTTTTGGGTTGACAGGCTGTAACTAGTGGTGTGCTCAGAAACATGGACCATGTACAGTAGACACCTCAAGTTGCTGGAGAAATACCATCAACGATGTCTCCGCAAGATCCTACAAATCCCCTGGGAGGACAGACGCACTAACGTTAGCGTCCTCAACCAGGCCAACATCCCCAACATTGAAGCACTAACCACACTTGATCAGCTCCGCTGGGCAGGCCACATCGTTCGCAGGCCAAACACGAGACTCCCAAAGCAAGTGCTCTATGCAGAGCTCCTTCATGGTAAACAAGCCAAAGGTGGGCAGCGGAAATGCTACAAGGACACCCTCAAAGCCTCCCTGATAAAGTGCAACATCCCCACTGACACCTGGGAGTCCCTGGCCAAAGACCACACTAAGTGCAGGAAGTGCATCCGAGAGGGCGCTGAGCACCTCGAGTCTCATCGCCGAGAGCATGCAGAAATCAAGCGTAGGCAGTGGAAAGAGCGTGCTGCAAACCAATCCCACCCACCCCTTCCCTCAACAATTATCTGTCCCACCTGTGACAGAGACTGTGGTTCTCATATTGGACTGTACAGCCATCTAAGAACTCATGTTAAAAGTGGAAGGAAGTCTTCCTCGATTCCAAGGGACTGCCTATGATGATGATGGGTGGTGTGCTGCAAGGATCAGTGCTTGGGCCCCAGCTTTTCACAATCTATATCAATGATTTGGATGAGGGGACTAAATGTAATATATCCAAGTTTGTTGATACAAAGCTAGGTAGGAATATAAGATGTAAAGAGAATGCAAAGAGATTTCAAGGGGATATAGACAGGCTAAGTGAGTGGGCAAGAACATAGTAAATGGAGAAATGTGAAGTTATCCACTTTGGTAGGAAAAATAGAAAAGCAGAGTGTTTTTTAAATGGTGAGAGATTGGGAAATGTTGCTGTTCAGCAGGACCTGGGTGTCTTTGTGCAAATCACTGAAAGTTAACATGCAGGAATAGCAAGGAATTAAGAAAGCAAATGGTATGTTGGCCTTTATTACAAGAGGATTTGGGAATAAGAGTAAAGATGTCTTACTGCAATTATATCATCATCATAGGCAGTCCTCTCGAAACGAGGATGACTTGCTTCCACGCCGAAAAGGGATGAGTTCACAGGTGTTTCCATGAAGGACTTAATATTCTGGATCCTGAACTACATCTTGAAGGGTGGAAGATGCCTGTGCGTGGAATTTTTTTAACGCATGGTGACTGTTGCACCCGGCCACCACACGGGCTTGAAAGAGCTAGGTCTTGGTCCAGTGGCAAGGATTAACCAGGACGACTGGAGACCAGCTCTGCTGCACGGAGTGAGCACACATTTCGCAGTGTGGGCTGGCCCGTGCTGCCCCTGGGCCCTCACTTCTTCTGGGCCCCGAATTCTCGCCTCTCCTGGGCCCTGATCACATCCCTCTACGAATTCGCCCCGACCTTGCCCCTCCTGCCGACACTGCAGTCAGCCGTCGCCCTCCGACAGCAGCACGCACTGCTCCCTGCAGTGGTATGCCACCGCACGCTGCCCCCTCTAATGGCCCCGGTCTTCAATTATATAGGGCCCTGGTGAGACCGTACCTGGATGGCAGGACTGACATATGAAGAAAGACTGGATCGACTAGACTTGTATTCATTATAATTTAGGAGAGTGAGAGGGGATCTCAGAAACATATAAAATTCTGATGGGATTGGTCAGGTTAGATGCAGGAAGAATGTTCCCGATGTTGGGGAAGTCCAGAACCAGGGGTCACAGTCTAAGGATAAGGGGTAAGCCACTTAGGACCGAGATGAGGAGAAACTTCTTCACTCAGAGAATTATGAACCTGTGGAATTCTCTACCACAGAAAGTTGTTGAGGCCAGTTCATTAGATATATTCAAAAGGGAGTTAGATGTGGCCCTGACGGCTAAAGGGATCAAGGGGTATGGAGAGAAAACAGGAATGGGATACTGAAGTTGCATGATCAACCATGTTCATAATGAATGGTGCTGCAGGCTCGAAGCGCCGAATGGCCTACTCCTGCACCTATTTTCTATGTTTCTATGCTTCGAGGGATTGCCTATGATGATGATTGTGCAGAACTTGACGCCAACGCTGATGATGCAGAAGAAGATTCAAATGCGAATGAGCCTGAAGAGGAGAACATCCTCCAATCTCACCTTCAAGACCAAGAGCACAGGGGTGAGGGTGAGAGGGAGGGTATGGATGAAGGCCCCACTGTTGTACTCATTCTGGAGGAGGTGCAGATGCCGTCATTGAGGTGCCAGCCGCTTCCCTGAGTGGTACGAGTATTGGTGAGACATTCCATGGTTTCCCACTGTCCAAGGCTGGGGATTCCAGTGGTTTGCAGTGAGGCACATCCAGGTCCCCACCATTCGAGGCTGCAAGTCACAGTGGGTTGCAGCGAGTCACATCCAGGGTGAGGAGGAGAGCTCAACAGCGCTCTCCTGAAGTTCAGTGTCTAACGGATGTGGATCAGCTGATGGCAATGATTGCGGAGATCACTCCTGGGCACCATCAGTGCGGTGGGTGATGAGGTATCGGGACTGTCAGGAGAAGTAACAACACTCTCACGAGAAATGGGAACATGAGGGAGGGAATGTCTCAGTCAACCGAAACAATGTCGGTGCATATGAGGGAGGGAATGTCGCAGGTAGCTGACGCGCTGTCAGTGAACATGAGGGAGGGAATGTTGCAGGTAGTTGACACACTGTCAGGGCACATGAGGGGGGGGAATGTTGGAGTTAGCTGCTGCAATAAAGGAACACGCCCAGACCCTGCGCCCATTGACAGAATCAACTGCCACTCCCACTCCAATCTTGAAACTAGCCTCTGAAGAGGCCCAAGCTGGGCCCTCCACATTGCCGTCTGCACCTCTGCCCCTCCATCAAGAAGTGTGCATTATCCGAGATGTTCGAAAGAATAAGCTTGGTACCAACCCGAGAAACACTGTGCCACCGCCTGTGGGCAGGAGTGGAGTCAACAAGACCTAGCCCAACGGATGGTCTTAGAATAAGGCGGAGGAGAGATGGGTGCAGCCTTTCTTTGTTGCTGTTGTTGTTATTATTGTTGTTATTGTTGTAACTTCTCAAATTAGAAGTTTTTTGAAAGCTATGTAAATTGACAAGTTTAGCAGTTTGTAAATGATCTTAAATTTTGTTTGTCTGTCATCTTAACTGAAAACTTTAAATTTTGATACAAGAATATTTTTTATTTAAATTAAGTACAAACAAATGTTTGTTAAACTTTTGAATAAAATATATTTTAAATTAATAATTGAATCATTCACATTATTTGTTCCATTATTAACACAACCTTTTGAAGTAAACATGAATCATTTCCATCATTTGTTCCATTAACACAACACAACATTACAGAACAGGTCCAAACAGCAAACACGGTCCATTTGGAATAGTTGCCACTGAGCCTTCAGGTAGCAAAGCGTTCACGGATGAGCTGCTCGTGCAAGGCTCGAGCAATCATTAAAGGGGCATGACGGCCCGCCCTCCTCCACCATTGTGCTCCGGGTTCAGGTAGTTGCATGGCTTCCTTGTCGTCGACCTCCTCCTCCTCCTCATCATCTGCATCTTCCTCATCATCATCATCAGCCACTCTCATATCAGGTGGGTCTTCTACTGTCAGCTGCTGCTGTCTCATGCTGGCTAAGTTATGCAGCATGCAGCACACAACAGTGAACTGACCGACAATCTCAGGGGAGTATTGCAAATAGCCTCCAGAATGGTCCAGGCTTCGGAAACGCTGTTTCAAGATGCCAATGGTCCTCTCTATTATACTGTGTGTTGCAATGTGCGACATGTTTTATTCCCGGTCAGCTTCCGTCTACGTTACGCGTAGGGCCGTTATGAGACAGGTGGCGAGGCCGTACCCTTTGTCTCCCAGTAGCCAGCTCTGCCCTTCTGGCTGATGCTCAAACATGACAGATATAACACTCTCGCATAGGATGAAAGCATTATGGGTGCTCCCAGGGTATCTTGCATCACCTGGCATGATGTGATACATGTCATCATACTCGAGCTGCACATTGATGGAGTGGAAGCCTTTTCTGTTCCTGTACATCTCGGAATCATCCAAAGGTGCTCGCAAGGTGCTGTGGGTACAATCAATGAAGCCCTGTACCTTTGGGAAGCCAGCAATCCTGGAGAAGCCCATAGCCCTTTCATCCAATGCTTGGGCGGTCGTGGGGAACTTTGTGTAGTCATTCCTCCGGGCATATAGTGCAGCAGTCACCTGCCAAATGCAGATATGTGTTTCATGTTGAGAAATGGCACACGCATCCCCAGTTGTAGCCTGGAATGATCCAGATGCATAGAATGAAAGTGCAGCTATAACCTTCACTTCAACTGACAAAGCAGTCCTCCTGACGCTTCTAGGTTGCAGATCTTCTTTTGCTAACTCACAGATCTCAGTTCCAATGTCTTTGCAGAAACGCAGTCTTCTGACACAGTCTGCATCACTCAGGTGCAGGTACGAATGCCTGTCTCAATATACCCAATGTGGGTAAGGTATCCTCCCATTGGCCTACATGATCTGAGGTTCCTCATGCGACGACATTGGATCAATCGTCTCCTCCATAGCACCATCATGTAGGAGGCTTGCACGAGGTGCGGTATTGTTAATATTGCCCCCATAATTAAATTGTACCTTTGCAAGAAGCTCAAAATGGCAGGCAGGACAAGGTTCTTTGTTCTCTCTCCTCAAGTATGTGCGACACCCAGGTCTGAGCAGGCACAATGATCGGGAACCCCCCCCTCCACCCCATGGGCTTCATTTGATGCGTAATGTAGGCTTCTCATGCCTTCCATTCGTCTTCCACAGCCCCCATCCCCCCGGGCTTCTTTTGAAGTCGAGCCCCTGTGTCCGGGCAAGGGACCAATTCTGCTGGCCGATGCTCCGACCCTCGAGCCCAGTTTGGAGACATTCGGTGGTGGCGTGTCAGTTTTTAAAAAATGAAAACTGAAAGAATTCCATTAAACTTCCATTTCCTGCGTTTTAAGTTTTAAAAATTTAAGCTTGATTATGGATATTTATGTGTTTCTGACTCCCTCCAAAACTTTGCATAAAAACAATGGTGTCTTTTTGCACTGATTTTTTAATGTGCGCTGGTTTCTCTTAAGTGCCCAAAAGGTTTTTCAGGAGTGCTCACATACACCATGCTAGGAGAAATTTAAATTGGCCAAACTTCCATAATTGTGAAAAACTGGCACAAAAAAAAAACTAACCGAAAAAAATCGTAACTATCTGAGTTACGCTGGTGTACAAAGATTGGGGAAACTTGGATTTTTAAATTTAGGCCCAAAAAAGCGGCGCATGCCAGAAAAACGGCGCAAATCACTGCGGAAAAATTTTGCCCTATGTTCCCATTTAAAATTTACATTTAACTGTTAACATTTTTAATTTTAGTTGCCAAACATTCAGTGTCAACAGGGTACATGGAGCAAATTCAGTATTTCATTCATAGCACTAATGATAATTTACTTCTGACTCTAACTTATGGGTTAGTGAGGTTGCCTGCTCATAGGATATAAATGACATCCTATAGCTTCTCATATCACTTCATTTATTTCTGTGTATTATGGTGCAAACAGTGACAATCTGTGACAAACAGAAAGGAGCCTTGCCACTCACACAGGATCACGAGATAACTGTGGATGAGCCTGGCCTTTAGGAACCATCTTAGCTCACCAGTTAGAAAAATAATGAGTTTCCCTACCCGCATTACTACAGCTTAGAATGCTTGCCAAATATTTAATTTTGCACTGAACTGCAGCTTTTGCATAACAAACTCGAAAAGGATTTCGACATTAATGTGATTGCATCTGCATCCGATGGGCAAATTTTAATTAATGTCATTGATATGATAATTAGATTCACTCATTTACAAAGCTTAAACTGTGCTTTGTTATTATTGAATTAATAACCTCTGGAGTCCATCACGAGCACATTAACCTTTAAAATGCCTATCATTTGGCAAACGTACAGTCACTTGGTAGCAACTATAACAGGTTCATTATGCATTAGTATTTACCAATGAATACCGTGCTGATTACTTTTTCTGGGTAATGCTGATTTCTTTATTCCATTAATAAATTAACAATCAGAGGAACAGATACTGCAGCCAGTGCAAGACTCCAGTTAAATCGTCGGGTGCTTGAAACCGGATGGTTGTCGGCGGAACCCCTTTCTAGACTTGATCCTAACTTAACGGCATTTTGTTTTATTTGTCACTTACTAACAGTCAGATGTAACAACGGCATTTCTGCCCAGTCTGTGGGGTCTGAAGTGAATATCATAGTTAGAAGTCATGATGCAAGCGCCCTCTTGGTAATATAGAATTCCATAGCCAGTAAGAGCAAAGTACTGGATGAAAATGTCCTACTTTGTAGCAGAGCACATCTTCGTCCACATGGGAGAGAGAAATTGCAGAAACGTGATTCTGCTATGAGTCTTGTGACTGTACTTATTTATTAATCGTCACAGTTCATTGAGATTTTAAGCATGTTTAATGTACAACTATTTGCTATGATTATATCATATGATAGTAATCTCTTAAAGGAAACAGATAGATATTAATGAAAATGGTAATGTACACAACTGTTCTGATAAATTATTTGTCACAAGGCAAGCAAAGTTCCACATGAATGTATTAAAATTAGGATGCAGAAGATAAAAAGCACTGTACCTGCCAAGACACTCGAGTTCAGATTGTCCTATGGATATCCACTACTGGATGAGCAGAAATTTTCTCCAATTAAATATTGGAAAAACCAAAGCCATTATTTTCGGTCCCTGCCACAAACTCCATTCCCTAGTCACCGACTCCAGCTCTCTTCCTAGCGTCTGTCTAAGGCTGAACCAGACTGTTCGCAACCTTGGTGTCATATTTGACCCTGAAATGAACTTCCAACCACACATCCACAGTATGACTAAAACCGTCTATTTCCACCTCTGTAACATTGCCATCTCCGCCCTTGCCTCAGCTGATCCACTGCTGAAACCCTCAGCCATGTATTTGTTACCTCTAGTCTTGACTATTCCAATGCACTTCCGGCTGGCTTCCCACATTCTACCCTATGTAAACTTGAGGTCATCCAAAACTCGGTCGCACCAAGTCCCGCACATCCATCACCCCTGTGCTCGCTGACCTACATTGGCTCCTAGTTAAGCAACGACTCGATGTCAAAATTCTCATCCTTGTTTACAAATCCCTCCTTGGCCTTGCCCCTCTCTATCTCTGAAATCTCCTTCAGCCCCATAACTCCCCGAAATATTGGGGCTCCTCAATTTCTGCCCTCTTGAGCATCTCTAATTATAATCGCTCAACCATTGGTGGCCGTGCTTTCTGTTGCCTAGGCCCTAAGCTCCCGCCTCTACCTCTCTTACCTCCTTTAAGATGCTCCATAAAACCTACCTCTGACCAAGCTTTTGGATATGTGCCCTAATTTCTGTGGCTTGGTGTCAAATTTTTTGTCTTATAACATTCCCGAGAAGTGCCCTGGGACATTTTACTACGTTAAAGGCGTTACATAAATACAAGATGGTGTTGTTGTTGATATCTCCTGCTTTTCAGTTGGGCAGGAGTGGAAAATGGGGTGAAGTTCTGCCCCAATTTGCAGCCATAACATATTTCTAGTGGATATTACAACAACAACTTGTATTTATATAGTGCCTTTAATGTGATAAAACATCCAAGGCGCTTCACGGGAGTATTATCAAACTAAATTGACACCGAGCCACACAAGGAGAAATTAGGGTGGTAACCAAAAGCTTGGTCAAAGTGGTAGGTTTTAAGGAGCGTCTTAAAGGAGAGAGAGGTGGAGAGGTTTATGCAGGGAATTCTAGCGCTTAGGGCCTAGGTAACAAAAGGCGTGGCCACCAATGGTTGAGCGATTATAATCAGTGATGCTCAAAAAGGCAGAATTAGAGGAGCGCAGATATCTCGGGGAGGTTGTGGGGCTGGAGGAGATTACAGAGATAGGGAGAAGCGAGGCCATGGAGGGATTTGAAAACAAAGATGAGAATTATGAAATTGAGATCTTGCTTAACCAGGAGCCAATGTAGGTCAGCGAGTACAAGGGTGATGTATGAACAGGACTTGGTGCGATTTAGAACTTAAGAACTTAAGAATTAGGAGTAGGAATTGGCCATTTGGCCCCTCGAGCCTGCTGATCTTCTACCTTAACTTCACTTGCCTGCACTATCCCCATATCCCTTGATACCCTTAATATCCAAAATCTATCGATCTATGTCTTGAATATACTCAAAGACTGAGCCTCCACAGCCCTCTGGGGTAGAGAATTCCAGAGATTCACCACCCTCTGAGTGAAGAAGTTTCTCATCTCAGTCCTAAATGGCCGACCCCTTAGTCTGAGACTATGACCCTTGGTTCTAGACTCCTCAGCCAGAGGAAACATCCTCCCTGCATCTATCCTGTCAGGCCCTGTAAGAATGTTGTATGTTTCAATGAGATCAACTCTCATTCTTCTAAACTCTAGAGAATAAAGGCCTAGTCTATTCCATCTCTCCTCATAGGACAATTCCTCCATCCCAGGAATCAGTCTGGTGAAGCTTTGTTGCACTCCCTCAATGGTAAGTATATCCTTCCTTAGGTAAGGAGACCAAAACTGAACACAATATTCAAGGAGTGGCCTCACCAAGGCCCTGTACAACTGCAGTAAGACCTCCCTGCTCTTATACTCAAATCCTCTCGCTATGAAAGCCAACATGCCATTTGCCTTCTTCACTGTCTGCTGTACCTGCATGCCAACTTTCAATGACTGATATACCATGACACCCAGGTCTCTTTGCACCTCCCCTTTTCCTAATCTGTCACCATTCAGATAATATTCTGACTTCTTGTTTTTGCCACCAAAGTGGATAACCTCACATTTATCTACATTATACTGCATCTGCCATGCATTTGCCCACTCACCTAACCTGTCCAAGTCACCCTGCAGCCTCTTAGCATCCTCCTCACAGCTCACACTGCCACCCAGCTTAATGTCATCTGCAAATTTGGAGATATTACATTCAATTCCTTCATCTAAATCATTAATGTAAATAGCTGGGGTCCCAGCACTGCAGTGCCTCACTAGTCCCTGCCTGCCATTCTGAAAAGGACCCGTTTATCCCGACTCTCTGCTTCCTGTCTGCCAACCAGTTCTCTACCCACGTCAATACATTACCCCCCCAATACCATGTGCTTTAATTTTGCACACTAATCTCTTGTGTGGGACCTTGTCAAAAGCCTTTTGAAAGTCTAAATACACCACATCCGCTGGTTCTCCCTTGTCCACTCTACTAGTTACATCCTCAAAAAATTCCAGAAGATTTGTCAAGCATGATTTCCCTTTCATAAATCCATGCTGACTTGGACTGATCCTGTCACTGCTTTCCAAATGCACTGCTATTACATCCTTAATAATTGATTCCAACATTTTCCCCACTACCGATGTCAGGCTAACCGATCAATAATTCCCTGTTTTCTCTCTCCTTCCTTTTTTAAAAAGTGGGGTTACATTAGCTACCCTCCAATCCATAGGAACTTATCCACAGTCTATAGAATGTTGGAAAATGACCACCAATGCATCCACTATTTCTAGGGCCACTTCCTTAAGTACTCTGGGATGCAGACTATCAGGCCCGGGGGATTTATCTGCCTTCAATCCCATCAATTTTACTAACACAATTTCCTGACTAATAAGGATTTCTTTCAGTTCCTCCTTCTCGCTAGACCCTTGATCCCATAATATTTCTGGAAGGTTATTTGTGTCTTCCTTAGTGAAGACAGAACCAAAATATTTGTTCAATTGGTCTGCCATTTCTTTGTTCCCCATTATAAATTCACCTGATTCTGACTGTAAGGGACCTACATTTGTCTTCACTAATCTTTTTCTCTTCACATATCTATAGAAGCGAGAATGACTTGCTTCCATGCCAGAAAGGGATGAGTTCACAGGTGTTTCAATGAAGGACCTAATATTCCAGATCCTGAACTACATCTTGAAGGGTGGAAAATGCCTGTGCATGGATTATTTTAACGTGTGATGGCCGTTGCATTCCAGCCACCACATGGGCTTGACAGAGCTAGGCCTTGGTCCAGTGGCAAGTTTACCCCAGGCGACTGGAGACCAGCTCTGCTGCACGGACCTAGCGAGCACACATATCGCATTGTGGGCTGGTCCATGCTGCCCCAGGGCCCTCGCCTCTTCTGAGTCCCAAACTCACGCCTCTCCTGGGCCCCGGTCACTTCCCTCTACGAACTCTTGCCGCTCTTTCACCCCTCCTGCTGTGTCTGCCCGCACTGCAATCAGTGACAGAACAGACAAATGGTTAGCAGCAAAGGAGGGGGCAGGGTGGATGGCATGAGTAGGCTCACACAGCGCAGGCAGCAGGCTCATTTGAAGGACCACAATGAATGATAGCACATTGCATCAACCGAAGCGTAGCTGATGGAGACATCTCCATGAACCGAAGCATGGCTAGCCCACGCAGTACTTAACATCAAGCACGGCCAAATTGTGGAATTTGCAGGATTTACCCTCTCCCTCGAGTGTGGGCCCAGCTTGTGTAGTGGTGGTTGCATTTCTCCAGGCAGGACCCATCAAAGCAGCGAACCTCTCTTCCATGGGTGTCAATGGCTGTAGAATTGCCGGGCCTCCTCCTGTTCGAGTTCCTTCTCGTTTGTTGTGTGCCACTTTCCTCTGCAAAGATGAAAACATAACTTTTTAGAGAGGGTGTCTTTCTGCTGCGTGGGACATATACAGATAGTCACATTTACAATTTCAATTCCATTGAATGAAAATATTACTTACGCTAACTACTTGACCAAGGTCCTGCCACTTCTTTTTGCACTGGCCTCCAGACCTCGTGGTGGTCACCATTGCACAGTAATCTTCTGCAAGTTGGTTCCACCGTTTCTTCATTTCTTTTGGTGGAACTTTTATGTGACCTCTGCTGATGTCCAGCTTATGCCATCTGCCCTCAATCACAGTAACCAGTGTCTCCACTTCATCCTTAAGAAATTCTTGGTCCTTGCGCACGTTGCATCTTGTATTGCAGCTCCGAGTTTTCCAATTAAAATTAAAGTTCTCACACACAACTGGCTCTTTAAAAATGGCCAAATGCAGACTGGGAGCTGTTCTGGGCATTAGGCTCCACCCCCCAAGGCTGCAGCACAGGCTGCGCGGTGCCAATTTCAAAAAGTAGAATAGGGAAACTTGCTACTTTTTTTCTGGAGTAGTTGGGGCCAAGAAAAATGGATGTTACTCTAGCAATACGCCAAAAAACAGCGTTGGGGAAAATTGAGCCAATAGTAACAGGAGTAGGCCACTTAGCCCCTCAAACTTGTTCCGCCATTCAAAGAGATTATGGCTGATCTGTGACCTAGCTCCATAATATCGCCTTTGCCCCATATCCCTTAATACCTTTGGTTAACAGAAATCTATCAATCTCAGATTTAAAATTAACAATTGACTCAGCATAAATTGCCATCTGCGAAGAGAGTTCTAAACACTTGCCGTCCTTTGCGTGCAGAAGTGTTTTGTAAAATTACTTCTAAAAGGCCTGGCACTAATTTTTAGGCTACGTCCCCATGTCCAACATTCCCCAACCAGCGGAAATAGTTTCTCTCCATCTACCCCATCTACCCTTACTAACTTGAAAACTTTGATCAAATTGCCCCTTAATCTTCTAAATTCCAATTAATACAACCCTAGTTTGTGTAATCACCTCCTAATTTAACCCTTGGAGTCCAGGTATCATTCCAGTAAATCTTTGCTGCACTGCCTCTAAGGCCAAAGAAATGGTGCTCAGAACTGAACACAGTACTCTAGTGGGAACCAAGTGTATAGTTTGTAAAGCCATGTCGGTGATGTTATTGTGAAACAGTTTTTCCCTATGGTTTCTGTCTGTTTTAAATTTGATGCAATTTCCAAGAATTTCAAAAAGTAATTGACGGATATGATTGTCACTGTACGTGGTCTAACAGCGGATACTTGGAGTGACTGCAAAGCAGTAATCACTGAGTCAGTTGTATAAATGATCAGAGTGAAGGTAAGGCTGTTTATAATGGTTATCTGAACACCAAAGCAAGAATACAGCCTTGAAATCACTCTTCTGTATCTGTGCTCGAATACTAGCGCACATAAAAATCGGCATAAACAAGTGGAAATCAGCGCAAATGATCAAGTCCTAAGGAAATCGTGACACTCACACTATATATTCCTTCCCTAAGTATGAAAATGAATGTTTCCAGCCATTTAACTATCAATCATGCACATTAGGAGTTTATGTTCGGTTGTGTTGGTTTTCCCGCTGCAATTTGCCTGATATCATAGAAACATAGAAACATAGAAAATAGGTGCAGGAGTAGGCCATTCGGCCCTTCTAGCCTGCACCGCCATTCAATGAGTTCATGGCTGAACATGCAACTTCAGTACCCCATTCCTGCTTTCTCACCATACCCCTTGATCCCCCGAGTAGTAAGGACTTCATCTAACTCCTTTTTGAATATATTTAGTGAATTGGCCTCAACAACTTTCTGTGGTAGAGAATTCCACAGGTTCACCACTCTCTGGGTGAAGACGTTCCTCCTCATCTCGGTCCTAAATGGCTTCCCCCTTATCCTTAGACTGTGACCCCTGGTTCTGGACTTCCCCAACATTGGGAACATTCTTCCTGCATCTAACCTGTCTAACCCCGTCAGAATTTTAAACGTTTCCATGAGGTCCCCTCTCATTCTTCTGAACTCCAGTGAATACAAGCCCAGTTGATCCAGTCTTTCTTGATAGGTCAGTCCCGCCATCCCGGGAATCAGTCTGGTGAACCTTTGCTGCATTCCCTCAATAGCAAGAATGTCCTTCCTCAGGTTAGGAGACCAAAACTGAACACAATACTCCAGGTGTGGCCTCACCAAGGCCCTGTACAACTGTAGCAACACCTCCCTGCCCCTGTACTCAAATCCCCTCGCTATGAAGGCCAACATGCCATTTGCTTTCTTAACCGCCTGCTGTACCTGCATGCCAACCTTCAATGACTGATGTACCATGACACCCAGGTCTCTTTGCACCTCCCCTTTTCCTAATCTGTCACCATTCAGATAATAGTCTGTCTCTCTGTTTTTACCACCAAAGTGGATAACCTCACATTTATCCACATTATACTTCATCTGCCAAGCATTTGCCCACTCACCTAACCTATCCAAGTCGCTCTGCAGCCTCATAGCATCCTCCTCGCAGCTCACACTGCCACCCAACTTAGTGTCATCCGCAAATTTGGAGATACTACATTTAATCCCCTCGTCTAAATCATTAATGTACAGTGTAAACAGCTGGGGCCCCAGCACAGAACCTCGTGGTACCCCACTAGTCACTGCCTGCCATTCTGAAAAGTCCCCATTTACTCCTACTCTTTGCTTCCTGTCTGACAATCAGTTCTCAATCCATGTCAGCACACTACCCCCAATCCCATGTGCTTTAACTTTGCACATTAATCTCTTGTGTGGGACCTTGTCGAAAGCCTTCTGAAAGTCCAAATATACCACATCAACTGGTTCTCCCTTGTCCACTCTACTGGAAACATCCTCAAAAAATTCCAGAAGATTTGTCAAGCATGATTTCCCTTTCACAAATCCATGCTGACTTGGACCTATCATGTCACCTCTTTCCAAATGCACTGCTATGACATCCTTAATAATTGATTCCATCATTTTACCCACTACCGATGTCAGGCTGACCGGTCTATAATTCCCTGTTTTCTCTCTCCCTCCTTTTTTAAAAAGTGGGGTTACATTGGCTACCCTCCACTCCATAGGAACTGATCCAGAGTCAATGGAATGTTGGAAAATGACTGTCAATGCATCCACTATTTCCAAGGCCACCTCCTTAAGTACTCTGGGATGCAGTCCATCAGGCCCTGGGGATTTATCAGCCTTCAATCCCATCAATTTCCCCAACACAATTTCCCGACTAATAAGGATTTCCCTCAGTTCCTCCTCCTTACTAGACCCTCCGACCCCTTTTATATCCGGAAGGTTGTTTGTGTCCTCCTTAGTGAATACCGAACCAAAGTACTTGTTCAATCGGCGTAACTGGCGCAAAAAATTGCGCAATTTCAAGAGCAAATTGCATTCAGCACAACTCGCGTTTCCGCAATCTTTTGCACGAGTTTTAAAAACATTGTGCTAGAAGAAGGACCGGCCCATAAAGCCAACCCTTCCCCCAGGCGAATTAATCACCATTGGGAGTTTCCGCTAATTGTACTCATTTGCGGGCCTTTGAGGAGGCTCGAAAAATTAAGCTGAAACCTTTGGGCACAAAGACATTAATTGATACGTTTTGAAAAGTTTTGAATTTTTTTTTAAATGATTAAGGAACTGACTACTATACCCCAATCTAACTAAAATTAGTTTTGCATATTTTTTATAAGTTAGTTTGGTTATTTAAAATCGGGTTACTTACAAGTGGCGGATTGGCACTGTAATTTAAAATGCTTATTTTGTGTGATAAACCCATTTACAGCTGCATTAATGAAACTTTACCAAGTTACTCTTCCTTGATTATTTACTCTTAAATATGTCAAGAAATATTTTTAAAAGCAACATTTTTTATTTAAAAATAATGTTTTAAAACCCTGTCCGATTGTGCTGTTCCATGGCAAATTTTGCGTTTGGCGATATGCAAATGAGTTTGAGCGGAAACGAGAGGAAAAAAATAACTTTGCAAAACACATGTGATTTGGGGCGAAATTTGCACCGGAGTTTGTCGATAGTGGCCAAAGCATAAACTCTATGCCAGTATGTTTAAGAGCATTCAATCATGGAAGCTTTTCAATTTTGAATATGTTTCATACTGGCACCATAAAAATGCATTCAAAGAAACAAAAAATACACAGCCGATCTCAGTGTGGAGAAATGAAAACATTCTTTTAAAAAAAATTTTTAAAAATCGCTGAAAAAAAATCACAATAAAACATCAGAAAAATGAAACATTTCCTCTGCGCCTAAAATACTGGGTTTAATTTTGCATCCGTTTTGCACCAGCATGATTGCAGGAATTTTGCAGGTATGATTCTTTAGCCAATGGGCGGAGCAGAGATGCATTGAACGACGGGCAGAAGAGATCGAGGAAATTCGGGCATAGCGTAATTCTGTACCTAGCGCACTTATGCCTGAGTTTGCTCAATCTTTTACGTGGGCACTTGCTTTACACCCTGATTACTTATGTCTCTGGGTGCAAATACCTAGGAAATACCATCCCATAGTGTCTGAGGTGTGACTGACATGTGTTAATATAAGGCTCCACATTATATTAAAACCTACAATAGGTTGGATATGATTGGCATTCGATAAGATACATTACATTGATATTATTATGGGTTTCATCTGAACGAGAAATCTTTTGTGCTTATATTGCACAACTCGTAGTTATTAAAGAACACTGTCACAGATTAAAACAAATTTAAAACAAATAGGACTTCCATTTATTCTCACTTTTAAGCATGGGGTAAACATATCTTTCAACAGGTCTCACTTGTTTTCCTAGTAATGGTAGCAGAGGAACACTCGTGCACTCCACCATGAACAGATTTCATGTTATAATAACATGATTATAATGAAGGGTATTACAAATTCCAGTAATAAATCTTTGCAATGTGCCATCTGAGATCTGCAGCTCAACTCTCCTCGATCATATTTGGTATTAGTTAGGCACTTCCACATCAACTGGAAAGACTTTTGGAAAATATTTGCAGATACAGTACAGTCCTTTTAAGACATGCCTGCCAGGAACCAAGCAAAATATGAAGGTTAAAATGAGATACAGGATAGAAAATGTCAAAAAATATGCTTAATTTTCCACCCCTTTTCACATTTGCTGGTCAGACACATTCACACACTATTGTACATTGATGGTGCAACGTTTGAGGAAGTTTTGGTGTGGAATGTGTTTCACTCATTTTCTTTCATACTTCTCAGTCAGGTCGATTAAAATATCAGTTGCAACGCAAAGTCCTCACTGGGTTTGGAACTCTGGCAGTTTAGCAGTTTAACTTGTACAATATAGAAGTGAGAAACCATATATACTCCCCCATGGTATAGAGGAAGACATGGGCAATTTTCGGAGTGACAGGCTGCATGTGTTTCTTTGCACATCAATTTTCTATGCAAGGTAGGTGGGCTATGCAAGAGCTTTGACAGGGGGTGCCAGCAAGTTATTTGCACGTTGGGAAGAGAAGGGACACCATACCTACTTGAGATTCACAAACATGCGCTTGCAGCACAGTAGCTTATAGTTACAAAGGGCTCAATTTTGGCCAAGCCTGTTTTTTTTAGCATACTTACCCGAGTTGCGCTGCTTCAGTACGTCAGAAAATGCACCAGAAAAAAATGTTCCAACTTTCGCCGCTGTCTGGCCTCTTCTCTGCAGCTGTGCAGCGTGGCCAGTCACCTCGGGAGGGGGGGGGGGTGGAGCTTGCGTTCTGCGCGGGAAAATGTGCCGGGACGTCTGCACATGCGCAGTGGAGAAAAGTGATGGCCGCACATGCGCAGTAGCGCTCCGAGTCTGCGTGCCTTCCGTGCTGCAGATATGAGGAGCCCTCGCACGAAGTGCAGTCTTCAGGGCCGGTTCCACGGGCCTCTGTTTGCAGTGCAATAAGTTATACTGATCAGGGCTGCACTGAAGAAACCTCAGCCATGCACCTGAGTCTTATCCAGCCTGCCTCTGAGCTGAGGGCAGTCTCTTGGTGCTGGGCATGACACTGCTGCAGACGTGCAAGGAAACCGGACTTCAAAAGCAACTAACAGTAAGTATTTTATTCTGAAGATTCTCAATCGGAGTTTTTAAGAATATGGCCACGCTGTATTGAAGAAAGCCGATTCTGATCTTCTGGAGATCCAAATTGGTGCTGTTGCTTTTAATTGTGAGCAGTCTGGTGCTGCACGTCCTGATAGCTCTGCTTGCCTATACTGGAGCTGAGTGTGCAGGGAAGGTGTGATCGCCACACACAGGCTGCAGACCACAGAATTCCTCTTCTACCAAACCAGCCTCTCCATTGAATTGCTCCCTCCCGCCCCTAGTCCAGGCCGAGTATCGTTCCGGTGCGTTCTCCCGCCCGTAGCCCAGGCCAAGTGGCCTCCCGCACCAGCCCACTGCCTTCCCGGGCCGAGTGCAGAAAGGTGAATTGGAGTTTGACGCTGAAGGTAGGACTTTAATTTTTTTATTTCTTATCATTTTAATTGTGCGAAGGAAGGATGATTTTGCAGGTCTGTTCCCTAAGGCTTGGTTGGTTCGGGTCCAGGTCCTCTCTGCTTCCCGTCCCGATCCCAGGCCAAACGGCCTCCGATGTACTTGCCTGCGCCGATTTCTTTAACTCTCCGCAAGAGTTTTCTCGAGGCTGGCCTAAGTAGAAATGGAGTAACTATTAGCTGGCCAAAGTTGCCTAAATGGCCAGAACTGGCGAATGTAGCCGGTAATGCCCAGTTTTGAGGAAAAAAACCTAACCTAAAATTGATGGGGGGCAACTGGAGATTTTTAGAAAAAGCAGCCTACTCCAAAAAAAAACGGAGCAAATACTGAGGAAAATTGAGCCCAAAGAGTGGGAGGACTGGGTAATTTTTCCAATCCTACCCCAAAGATAGTGAGGACAATTGCAACCCAAAGTGAAACGTCAGTCTAACTGAGATCTGCCAACTCAGCACAGACCAGGAATTCAAACTGAAACCTGGTCTGCATCAACTTTTTGAGCCATCAGGACAATATATGGAGTTGAGTTAATATTCATTTGTTAGACATGTCAATCTTACCAGCTGGTCCACAGTGGTCTACCAATCTGCTAGATTTCCACTTGCATTTGTGTAAGGCTTTTCTTTTAGCTTGATATTCTCTCTTACCTCGTCTGTTGACTATGGTTGCTTATATTATAACATAGTGGCCCAGAAATTCCTCTGGGGGTCTTCCCGCGGGCAATTGCCTCCTCGCTGGATATTTTTTACGAATTTGCCTGGTGGTCTAGGAGGTGCTCTGATTTCCGATGGGGAGGCCTTCTCC
Organism: Pristiophorus japonicus; assembly: GCF_044704955.1. Classification (NCBI taxonomy): domain Eukaryota; kingdom Metazoa; phylum Chordata; class Chondrichthyes; family Pristiophoridae; genus Pristiophorus; species Pristiophorus japonicus. The sequence continues at coordinate 40,082,719 of NC_091985.1, read as the reverse complement.
TCCCACGCTGCGAAGCGCGCTCCCGTGCAGAGGGTCCCGACGCAGAAGATGCAGTCATGTGTGACTGCTCAGCCAATCAGGTAAGTATTTCACAGGTTCCCATTTATAGCACTAAGACTCGCGTAACTACGAGTTCTCAGTGTTATTAATGGGAACAAAAGCAATCACACAAAATAATAAAAAATAAAAAACAGATCACACATATTTAAAATTAATTGAAATTAAAGTTATGATGTCTTAGAAAAAAATATATTTTCCCGATTTAAAAAAAAGTTTTTAATTATGGTTAAAAATAAACTTATCGTAGTGGGGAGGGTTTTTAAGAATAAAATGTGTTTTTATAACTTTATTTTAAAATGTTTTTGCGTATTTTTAAACACTTGCACCTGTAAAAGTAGGCTGTATGCCTGCTTTTTCAGGCGCAAGATTTTTGAGGACATTTGCTGGGCAAGATATCCATAAATAACAGAAATATTGCCCTGCAAATGTCCTCGCTCCCGATCTGCGGATGATCTGTCAAGCTGGAAAGTTGACAGATCGGAAAAGCCGGTTTTCAGCGCATGCGCATTGTACGCTGAAAATCGGCTTTTCCGATGCCTTCCCGGGTGCGTAGAAACTTCGTTCGGACCTGGGACATCGGGATTCCAACATCAATAATTATGATATACAGTTTGAACCTCCTTTATCCGAAACCCTCGGGATCTGATCTGTTCCGGATAAGGGATTGGATGGTACAGGTACTGAGCAAGGTGATATCGGAGCTGGCCTGCTTTGGGCTGGGAGTGTGGCAGAGAGATCAGGGTGGTGGCGGTGGATCACGGGGTCAGGCTAGCGATTGCGAGAGTCGGCAGCAAGGAAGGACTTCAATATGTTCATGTTGGAGTTCTACACATGCGCCACTTTGTGGCCGAGAATGATTACAGATGAGGGGTGGCTCCGAATTATGGAGTTCCGGATAAGGGAGGTTCAACCTGTACTATATTATAAAGTCTTCACTGGCATATCTTCTTGATGTCCAAGTGTCCATTTTGTCAATGTCAAAAATGAAATAAAACTCATAACTTCTGCATTAAACAAAAATACACAAGACAGAAACCATTTTTGAAATCAAGGTGTGTTTGACTTGAAATGAGTGAGAGTTCAAGGAGAGCAAGATTTCACATATGCCTAGCACTAAAATGGGAGCATAATAACTTGATTGTAGGGCTAGAAAACAGAAGTCACATTCAGTTGACACTCTCACAAGAAATTTTGGGGGTGAAATTCCCCTTCACACCGATTGAGGGCGTTAACCTTCCGGGGCCGGGACTTTTATCGCCGGCCCGGAAGTCCCAACCCCCGACGCGGAATTGGGCCACGCACAGGATGCAAAGAGCTATCTCCGATGCTCTGCTCCCTTTGAGGGGTGGTCTTGGGAGGTAGTGAGGCGCTGAGTCCAGCACTACGTGATACGTGGATGCTCCGCAGAATGCACTTACAACGCTCCTCCCCTTCCATTAAAGGGGAGGGCCGTTCTAAATGACCCATTGGTGGCCACCACTGGGCCAACAGGGACGCGTGAGATCGGGCCAGTGGCCCGGCACCCAAGACGGAGTGCTGGGCTGCACGATGGCTGCCCGGTCCATGCTAGGGCCACGATGGTCGGGCCAACCCAAGAGTCGGCCGACCAACAAAGATGCCGGCCCGGGGCGCTGCAGGCCTCCCCTTTAAACAGCGCCCCGGGAGCAGATGTCTGCAAGCTTCATGGCCTGCAGGGCACTTTCTCCCAAGGGGCAGTAAAGGGTTGGCACGCACGGTGATGATGTCATCACTTGTTGCGCGCTGGCCCAGTGCCCTAACCACGGACCTGTCTGGACAGTGCCTCCCAAACCTCCGGGGCAATTTCCCAGGAGGCAGTAGCGCACGCTACCCCGGGCAAAAATGTCCAGAGGTGCTAAGGGGACTATAAAAGGGGTCAATTTCACCCCCTTAAGGTTTATGAGAATGTCTGAGCCAATATTGTAGAATAACGCCACATAGAAATATTTTCTTCCCAAGTCAATTTAAATTAAAAAGAAATATCTGAAAATATATTGAAATTGTGCATGAGTCACTAATATGTAACATAGTTGTATAAAATGCCAAAATGGAAGGATCTTAAAGGCGTTGCCATGATGTCCTTTCACCTAATGACTTGGGTTTGAACCCAACCCAGACTGACAGGATAACAGTTTTTACTCTGTCTGCTAGCTCTAAGGATTCTTATTGACTCGCATTTGAGTGGCTCAGCTCAGTTCCTAATGATCACTTAACTGCCTATTTATTGGCACAACTTTTCACTATTGCAGCACAAGGTTGGCTGACACCGAGATGAAAACATTCACAATTATTCAGTGAGGAGCCCCACTTAGAAGGTTGAGGATCGAGAAAAAGGAAGCTTCATTCTGCATCTTCATCATGCTATACCTAACCTGCGAATGACATCACTCACCTTGATTCACAAAAGAAAAAAAAAAAAAGAGGTCTGTTAAACCATACCATTCCTAATACTGTTCTAACATGATGTTTTAAGTTCCATGAAAAATATTACGCTGTAGTATGTCTGCAGTGCCTCGGGGCAGTGGTCCCAAGTGAACGAACAGGGTGTAAATTGAAACTACCGTTTCAGTTTGGATTGTTTCATGTGGTTATTGTTGAGTGTTGTTGCAGTAACACTTTTAACCTTTCATTGATTGCTCTTCATTGATATCCTGACTCGTGGCAATGAAATCAAACGGATGTAGTTGAACTGAATGGGGTTGACTCTGTTACATCTCTCGGTTACTTTACAGAAGTATTCTTTCAGTGCCTGCCTCCAACTGCTGGGCTCTATCTTTGAGTGAATGGGTGGTCATGAAGCTGTAAAATATTTATGGTTAATTAAAATAGGAAATAAACGATCTTGTTAGGCAGCATGCTAAAACCCCTGTTATCTGAGTTGCAAAGGACAGCTGAATGTATCGATTATATTTTTAATTATACCTGGAGTCGGTTTCGCTTTTTCATCTATTATTAATCATATTACTTTGCTGGCCAGTGGAACTTGATGTTAGGAAATTCAAAGACGCATAATGTAACAATTTTGTTAAATAGCATAATAAAAAGGAGCAATTTTAGATAATCAATTGCATAATGGTTAAATAGAATTCAGCTGTTGAAAGCAGATAATGGCTTTGCTGTACACAAGTCCATATTATTATAAAGCATTTTTGAGCACCTGTACAAGGGATTGTTATTTTATATAAAGATAGACTTGGATTTATACAGTGCCTTTCACGACCACTGGATGTCTCAAAGCACTTTACAGCCAATTAAGTACTTTTGAAGTCACTGTTGTGATGTGGGAAATGCGGCAGCCAATTTACGCACAAGCAAGCTCCCGCAAACAGAATGTGATAATGATCAGATAATTTGTTTTTTTGTTAGTTGATTGAGGGATAAATATTGGCCAGGAGACCGAGGAGAACTCCCCTGCTCTTTGAAATGGTGCCATGCGATCTTTTACATCCACCTGAGCTGGCAGATGGGTCCTTGGTTTAACATCTCATCCAAAAGTGCAGTGCTCCCTCAGCACTTCACTGTACTGCAGTGTCAGCTGAGAATTTTTTGTACTCAAGTCTCTGGAGTGGGACTTGAACCTACAACCTTCAAACTCAAGAGGCGAGAGTGCTACCAACTGAGCCACAGTTGACACATATGCACTGAATACTGAGTAAAAACACAAACCATGCATCACTACGAATCATTTGCCCACCTTATTAGGAACATTGGGAACAGAAGTAGACAATTCAGCCCCTTGAGCCTGCTCCATCACTCAATTGGATCGTGGCTGAGCTGTACTTCAACTCATTTTGCCCGCCTTTGCTCCATATGCCTTGATACGATTAAGATATTAAGAAATAGGAGTCGGTCATTTGACCCTTCGAACCTGCTTTGCATTCAGTAAGATCATGGCTGATCTTCTAACTGAACTCCACCTTCTCGCACTATCCCCCCTTTTTTTTTTATTCATTCCTGGGATGTGGACATCACTGGCAAGGCCAGCATTTATTACCCATCCCTAATTGCCATTGAGAAGGTGGTTGTGAGCAGCCTTCTTGAACCACTGCAATCCGTGTGGTGAAGGTACTCCCACAGTGCTGTTAGGGAGAGAGTTGCAGGATTTTGACCCAGCGACAATGAAATAATGGCAATATACTTCCAAGTCAGGCTGGTGTGTGACTTGGAGGGGAATGTGGAGGTGATGGTGTTCCCATGCGCCTGCTGCCCTTGTCCTTCTAGGTGGTATAGGTCACAAGTTCGGGAGGTGCTACTGAAGAAGCCTTGCGAGTTGTTGCAGTGCATCTTGTAGATGTTTCACACTGCAGCCAAGGTACACCGGTGATGGAGGGAGTGAATGTTTAAGGTGGTGGATAGGGTGCCAATCAAGCAGGCTGCTTTCTCCCGGATGGTGTCTAGCTTCTGAGTGTTGTAGGAGCTGCACTCATCCAGGCAAGTAGAGAGTATTCTATCACACTCCTGACTTGTGCCTTGTAGATAGTGGAAAGGCTTTGGGGAGTCAGGAGGTGAGACACTTGCCACAAAATACCCAGTGTCTGATCTGCTATTGTTGCCACAGTATTTATGTGGCTGGTCCAGTTAAGTTTCAGGTCAATGGTGACAGTCCAGGATGTGGATGGTGGGGGTTTCAGCAATGGTAATGCCTTTGAATGTCAAAGGGCAGTGGTTAGACTCTCGCTTGTTGGAGATAGTCATTGTCTGGTACTGGTGTGGCGCGAATGTTACTTGCAACTTATCAGCCCAAGCCTGAATGTCGCCCAGGTCCGGCTGCATGCGGGCATGGACTGCTCCATTATCTGAGAAATTACGAATGGCACTGAACACTGTGCAGTCATCAGCACAAATCCCCACTTCTGACCTTATGATGGAGGGAAGGTCATTGATGAAGCAGCTGAAGATGGTTGACCCTGGGGCACTGCCCTGAAGAACTCCTGCAGCGATATCCTGGGGCTATGATGATTGATCTCCAACCATCACAACCATCTTCCTTTGTGCGAGGTATGACACCAGCCAGTGGAGAATTTTCCCCCTGATTCCCATTTGACTTCAGTTTTACTAGGGCTCCTTAATGCCACACTCGGTCAAATGCTGCCTTGATGTCCAGGGCAGTCACTCACCTCACCTCTGGAACTCAGCTCCTTTTTCCATGTTTGGACCAAGGCTGTAATGAAGTTTGGAGCCGAGTGGTCCTGATGGAACACAAACTGGGCATAGGTGAGCAGATTATTGGTAAGTGCCTCTTGATAGCACTGTCGACGACACCTTCAATCTCTTTGCTGATGATTGAGAGTAGACTGATAGGGCGGTAATTGGCCAGATTGCATTTATTCTGCTTTTTATGGACAGACATGCCTGGAAAGTTTTCCACATTGCTGGATTGTACTGGAAGAGCTTGACTGGAGGCTAGTTCTGGAGCACAAGTCTTTGGAGTGTTGTCGGGGCCCATAGCTTTTATTGTATCCAGCGTGCTCAGCTGTTTCTTGATACCATGTGAAGTGAATCGAATTGGCTAAAGACTGGCTTCTGTGATGGTGGGAGCCTCAGGAGGAGGCCGATATGGATCATCCACTCGGCACTTCTGGCTGAAGATGATTGCAAATGCTCCAGTCTTGTCTTTTGCACTCAAGCGCTGGGCTCCACCAGCTATGAGGATGCCAATATTCATGAAGCTTCCTCCTCCTGTTTGTTGTTTAATGGTCCACCATGACTGGATGTGCCAGGATTGCAGAGCTTTGATCTGATGCATTGATTATGGAATGGTTTAGCCCTGTCTGTAGTATGCTGTTTCCACTTTTTAGCATGCATGTAGTCCTGTGTTGCAGCTTCCCTGGGTTGGCACCTCATTTTTATGTACTCCTGGTGCTGCTCCTGGCATGCTCTTCTGCACTCCTCATTGAACCAGGGTTGGTCCCTTGGCTTGATGGGAATGATAGAGTGAGGGATATGGTGGGTCATGAGGTTACAGATTGTGGTGGAATACAATTCTGCTGCTGCGAATGGCCCACAGTGTCTCATGGATGCCCAATTGTTCTGAATCTATCCCATTTAGCACGGTGGTAGTGCCACACAACATGATGGATGGTGTCCTTTGTGTGAAGACGGGACTTCGTCTCCACAATGACTGTGCGGGGTGGTCACTGCTACCAATGCTATGATGGACAGATGCATCTGCGACAGTTAGATTGGTGAGGACGAGGTCAAGTAGGTTTTTCCCTTGTCAGGGTAAAAAGACTTCTCTTCTTCATGGTGGACTCCCTGATATAAGGAATCGGCACCCGCCCGTATAGTGACCACGGAATCACACAGAGTAAACCTCGGTTCAACCAGTTTTTATTCAAGCATGCAGGGGAAGTGTTCACGGATGAACCTTCTAAGAACAAAGGTTTTACATCAACAGTTATATAGTTTCCGAGGTGGGCGCCCCTCCTACAAAACCACCGATTGGCCGATTGCTAGCAGCGAAGTTACATCAGACTGGCTCTGAGTGGTTCCCCCCACCTGTCCATCTCCCATCACGTCACCCTTCCGGAATCATGTTCAGTGGTGTCAACTTTGCCTCAGTTCCTCATGAAGTGTGAATTAACCTTTTTTCCCAGGGTTTGCTATCTTCTTCCCAAACATCCCTTCAGATGTTGCTACAATAGACTGTTGACTCCCTCCTGTCCTTGGTGGATGTGTTATGTAAGTTTCCCTCAGTCTGTATTAAGGTTAACACAACGGATGGTTCATTAACCATCAAGCTTTGCTCTGTAGCAAGCTTTGCTGCTTCCCCTTCTTAAAACCCATTGTAAGCGAGTGTATAAGCGTGCTTTACATACATAAATGAGTTTTACATGCAATGTGTCAATTTATGATATATTACAACCCTACCGTAAGGTAGAGGAACTCCAGATTCCTCAGAACTTCCTAATACTGATAAGCCCTTCAATCTGGACCATGTGTCAGATCAATTCACTACTTTCAGTATCCACTTTAATGACCATCTGTCTGTCTATCTACTTCCACTTTAGTGACCGTATTTTATCCTTACACCCTCGTGTTGGTTCTCTCATCACCTGTCGTAGGACCAGTCCCCCACCCAGAGTACATTTTGTGCCCTTGCTACTCTCAGTGCTTCTTCCAAGTGGTGTTCAACATGGAGGAGTACTGATTCATCAGCTGAGGGAGGGTGGTAGGTGGTAATCAGCAGGAGGTTTCCTTGCCCATGCTTGACCTGAAGCCATGAGACTTCATGGGGTCTGGAGTCAATGTTGAGGACTCCCAGGGCCACCCTCCTGACTGTATACCACTATGCCGCCACCCGTGGGTCTGTCCTGCTTGCGGGACAGGACATACCCAGGAATGGTGATGAAGGAGTTTGGGGCATTGCCTGAAAGGTATGATTCTTTGAGTATGACTATGTCAGGCTGTTGCTTGACTAGTCTGTGGGACAGCTCTCCCAATTTTGGAATAAGTCCACAGATGTTGGTGAGGAGGACTTTGCAGGGTCGACTGGGCTGGCTGTGTTGTTGACGTGTCCAGAGCCGGTGCCAAGGTCGATGCCGAGTGGTCCATCCAATTTTCTTATTAGTGTTTCTTGTAGCGGTTTGTTACAACTGAATTCCTTAATTCTCTTAGTATCCAAAAATCTATTGATCCCGATCTTGAATACACTCAACAATGGAGCATCCACAGCCCTCTGGGGTAGAGAATTCCAAAGATTCACGACCCTCTGAGTGAAGAAATTTCTCCTCATCTCAGTCCTAAATGGTCGACCCCTCATTCTGAGACTGTTACCCAACAACAATCAATTAAATAATCTTTTAAGGAAGAAAGTCGAATACATATGGACAGAAGTTGAAACCTTCTTGTTGGTGATCCCATCACATTCCTTAAAAGGAATGATTTCATCAGCAGGACAGAGAGGCTACCAATCCAGGCATTAGTTGTTCTCATATTATTGGGCCATAATTTGCGGCCCCTACGGCACGTATGAGGTGCACACACGCCCACAAGGGCCGCGCAAGGTGTGCGAAATCCTGAAACTTGCGATCTATCCAAAACATTCCTGGGAAAAGGGCATCCACAGGCGGATAGTTGGACTATTTGCCCAACTTCTGCCCAGCAAATGCCTGGAAAATTCTTGTGTCTGGTAAAAGGGTTTAAAAAAGCATAAAAATAAAATTTTATCAATCGTTTATACATTTAAAAACCTGTACAATAAGGTAAGTTTATTTTTAGCCGCTTTGAAACAAGTAAATTTATTTTTCAAAAAAATAATTTTTTGTTTTAAATATTTAATTAAATGCTGTCTTACTTCATTTTAAATATGTAATGTTTTTTTTTTACTTATTTGGTATACTTGTGTTTTTGGGAGTACGTACGGAATCCCCAAAAGTATGAATGGGGATTCCCTTCTTTTATTGGTTGGGCTAGTCCATGTGATCTCAGTGAAGCTTGCGAGCCATGTGCGCCCCTGAGATACGTGGGCCTCTACCCACGGGTACCCTGAGAGGCCCAGGACAGTGAACCTCCGCACCACCAGGTATATGGGCATTTTATTTGCGGATCGGAGGCATTTCCCCGCGGGAAGCCTCGCACCACAAATTCAAGGCCATTATAAATAGCTGATGCTCAACTCCTACCTATGCTATCTGATCTTTAGATCACCAGCAATCTTGGCTTGTGGCAACAGAGCCAACAATGCGTGTTTGTTTAGTTACTTGAGTTCACCACTGGAGTACAAAATATACATTGTTTGTCCTTTTTCTACAATGGTCCACTCGCTTCCACGGTAGCATCACCGAATCAGAACTCTTTCCACAGCCACATGATTTGCCTATTGTGGGTGATTGTTATGCCATGGCTCCATGGACCACAGTATAAAGTGATGAATCATGCAGAACTACAATGTGGTTCTTAGAATGAAAATAATGAAATATTTGAAAACTTGTTACAGTTAATTATATTTAACTTAAAGAAACCCGTTGCAATCATGAAGAGGTTAAAAATAGCTGCTTTGGTAAAATTCTTAAGTGAGAGTGCTACCACCCGCCCTCAGGAGAAAACTCAATTTTACAGCATCCATGGGCAATACCTCATCACTGTCTTACTTCTCTTTTTTTATAACACCTCTTACATCCTCAAAAGACCCCAAAGTGCTTCACAGCCAATGAAGTATTTTTGAAATGTAGACACTGTTGTAATGTAGGCTATGCAGCAGCCAAATTGTGCACAGAAAGGTCCCACAAAGAGCAATGAGATAAATGACCAGACGGCCTGTTTTACTGGTGTTGGCTGGGGTATAAATAAATGTTGGCCCAGACTAGGAAACTTCTTTGAATAGTGCCATGGGATCTTTGAGTCTTTCTGAGCAGGCAGATGGGGCCTTGTTTTTAACATCTCATCCCAAAGAAGGTGCCTCTGACAGAGCAGCCGTCCCTCATTAAACTGGATTATCCAAGATTGTGTGCTCAAGTCCCTGGACTACGTCTTGAACCCACGACCTGCTAACTCAAAGTCAAGAGTGCCAGAACTGAGCCAGAGCTGATGCACCATGAACCTTACACTGCCTGTCAAATTATATTCACAAAAGGAGAATGAACTTAAGACAGATGTAAATATTTACCAAAACATTGTTGATTTTCTCTGAGAGTGTCTCTTAAGTAATTAATGAACTGTGTGAAGGTGTAGGCTTTAATTAACTAACTGCTTTTCTTGTGTTCTCAGGAGCTTCCACTATTCATGCTGAACAGAAATGCTGCCAAAGTCCTGTGGGACTTTCATAAATCAAGAATTTACTGCAAGAATTTAATCATTGATATCTCTTCTCTCAGTGCTGTCTCCCAACCCCTCCCCCTTACCTCCCTGGGTAGCTTCAGCAAATCAGAAATCTAATATAGCAAGAAAATTAGGACAGTTTTGATAAAAAATAAATTCAAATTAATTGTTTGACTAAACAAACATCAGAGAAACTGTATAAAATGGCCTTCTCGGCATAAGGAATGAAATGCCCATCACTCTGCAAGTGATAATGCTCATTCTGTCAGCAGAGAGTCAAAGTACTTTTGCCCTTAACTCTTTAGCTTTTTTATCCATTTTGTGCTTGTCAAATTGAAAGATTTCTTTACCAGTGAATGAGATCTTTTTTCATAATTCTTCATCATCATCATCGTCAGTCCCTCGAAATCGAGGAAGACTTGCTTCCACTCTAAATGTGAGTTCTCAGGTGGCTGTACAGTCCAATATGGGAATTACAGTCTCTGTCACAGGTGGGGCAGACAGTGGTTGAAGGAAAGGATGGGTGGGGAGCCTGGTTTTCCGCACACTCCTTCCGCTGCCTGCACTTGATTTCTGCATGCTCTCGGCGACGAGACTCGAGGTGCTCAGCGCCCTCCCAGATGCTCTTCCTCCACTTAGGGCGGTCTTTGGCCAGGGACTCCCAGGTGTCGGTGGGGATGTTGCACTTCTTAGGGGTGCAGTCAATATGCTTTCTGCCAGCGCTAGCATAATAGTGTAATGTTGTAAATGTTAATGTTAGGAGAAATGTAGTATTTGAAAGTGTTAAGGTTTCTGACCGATTCAAAGCAAAAGGAAGTTTATTTCTGCCTCTGAATCTTGGCAGTTTTCAGAGAGGCTGGTCCGGCTCCCAATAACACCTGATGTTAGCCAATTTAAAGATGAATTGTGGAAGCTTCCTAGACACCAATAATGGAGCGGCTATCCCAACGAAGCATCCCTCACATACATTCACAGTCAGTTAAGAAGCATTAATGGGGTTGAACTTCCACAGGGGTCTACCCGATCATTGCTGTAATGTTCCTTCAGTGTTTCCGCAGATCTTCTGCTGAACTTAAGATGGAGGTCTGGAGAACCCCCATGGAAATTCAACCCAATGTTTTCACAATCTCCCTCACACACACACACACACACACACATTGGGGTAGATCTTGACTCTGTGCCAGAGTGTAAAAAGGGTGCAGTCAATAGAAATAAAAATTAGGAAGCTTGTAAAACAGGCTGCCCATTCACTATCACCCATTTCACACTTTCACACACTGGAATATATTTGCAATGAATAATGCAATGAAGTTAGATTCTGAGGGTTCAATTATCGTTTCAGTGTCGTTTTTTGGCATACTTGAAGAGTTACGCCTGTTTTTTTGGGCCCAACTACGCCAAAAATCATCCAACCTTCCCCATTTTGGCGCCACATAACCTGTCCTTTAGCTTTGGGGGGGGGGGGGGGAAGCCTAAGATCTGTGGCAAAAAGATTCGGTTGCCAGGCTGAGGCTGGAAAGTGAAACATACAACACATTCTGGCCAGCTCACAGCAACCTACACAAGCACCTTGCACATGTATTCCATCATTAAATTATTGAAGAGTTTATGCCAAAAGTCTATCACCCCCCCACCAGTTGCCGCTGCTAACCCTGGCCGAAAGATTTCCCTCCTCCCGGTTGCCGCTGCTAGCCCTGGCCGAAAGGCCTCCCTCCTCCTGGTGCTGGTTGCCGCTCCTAACCCTGGCCGATAGGCCTCTCTCCAGTCCCAGTGCCGCTCCTAACCCTGGCCAAAAGGCCTCTCCCCCCTCTCCTCCTCCACTCTCTCTTCTCCTACACCCCCCTCTCTCCCCCTCTCTGCTGCTGCTGTCCGGGCCGTGGAACTGCATCTGCTGTACTGATTCTCTTACCTGCACCAATTTTGTTAACTGCCCAGAAGGTTTTTCCAGAGTGGTCACATATGCCCTCCTCAGAAAAATTGGAGTAAATCGGAGCTGTCCAAACTTGCTTAAATGGCCAGAATTGGCGCGGGGGGCAGATTATGCCCTAATGAGGTAAAAAAAAATTGTAGCCTAAAGAAAATCCTTCCTAAGTGAATTACGCTCGTGCAAAAACTTTGGGGAAACTTGGGGATTTGAATTTACTCCAAAAAAAAATGGTGCATGCCAAAAAAAGGTGCAGATAATTGGGGAAAATTGAGCCCTTAGTTCTGAACAGCATGGGGACATGCTGGCCTGGAGCTCAAAAGTGCTGTGCTGTGAGGTTTTAGAATGTGAATTCCCATCCACAATTCTCCACATGGTGAACTCTGGATCTCTGGCATTCATGAGCTAAGCAAAAGCTAGAAACACCTCCACACAGGAAGAGAGAAAAATCTAAAGGAGAGTCACTCGAGGACACTGTCTCACACCTCCAAGTGGCAGACTACAACATGGCACTAACATAGGCCTCGGAGCCTGGTATTCATCCCATGCTCTTGATCAAGGATGATGCTTGATTTAGCGCCTTAAGTACACTTAAAAGAGATTGACGAAGTAGTGCAGCTTTAAGAGCATCAATGTCCAAGCCAGTGCTGTGTACATTGCAGTAATGGTGAACCTCAGGCACTTACTCTGACACTGAATGTAGTTGCAAGACAGTCAGTCATCGCAATGAGTGTTAGGTTACTAGATCTGGTTGCTGAAAGTAATCTCTCAAAGTAAGCAAGATCTCTCCCTCCCTTCATCTGATACTTTCCATTCTTTCTGCAGTGTTGCTTTAGCTAATTTGGCCTTAAATTTAGCAACAGTAGGCTTGTGAATCAATGATGAAGCATGTGTATGTAAGCAGGGAAGTCCAACAAGTGCCTGAGCTAGTATAGATGGAGAGCTCAGTTAAATTATTTGTAATAGATCTTGTGATTTTTTTTAAATGTTATCTTCATAATGGAAATGTTCACAATCCATAAAAATTCAATTTAAAAAAAAAAGAGAAGTTGCCCTCAAATTCAGTACAGTATGTCATGTGGCCTATTATTTCTCACAGATTGCAAAAAAAGCACCTCAAAATTCTGTCATATTAATGTTGTCATCTACATTTGCAAAAAAGGCTTATAAAAAGAAGCTTGTTGCTGAGTTACATAACGTATGAACATAAGAAATAGGAGCAGGAGTAGGCCATTTGGCCCCTCGAGCTTGCTCAGCCATTCAGTGCGATCATGGCTCATCTTCGACCTCAAATCCACCTTCCTGCACTATCCCCATATCCCTTGATATCCAAAACTCTATCGATCTCTGTCTTCAATATACTCAACGACTGAGTTTCCACAACCCTCTGGGGTAGAGACTTCCAAAGATTCACCACCCTCTGAGTGAATAAATTTTTCCTCATCTCAGTCCTAAATGGCCGACCCTTTATTCTGAGACTGTGACCCCTGGTTCTAGACTACTCAGCCTGGGGAAACATCCTCCCTGCATCTACACTGTCAAGCCCTGTAATTGTTTCTTCTCATGTATCGTGGAGACAGTGAGCTCAGTGAATATTATTGATTTTGTCTAAAAGGCCTTTTTGAATTGACCTATTTACAGCTTCCCCAGTGACTGAGCTGGCTAAACCAATGAGCAGTTGACCCATACAGACACAGGAAGATCCCATCCTCAAACCGCAGTCTGTATTGAGTTATCCAATCTCAGCCAGGGTAGTCGCTGTGGTGCTGCAATTCACCTCACGTGGAACTCTCTCTGGGGGATTCCGCTACGCCCTGCAGCCCGCCTACTCTGAATTCTCCTTGCGTTAAAATTGCCCCCTCTGCTTTCTACATAAGAACATAACATAAGAACATAAGAACTAGGAGCAGGAGTAGGCCATCTAGCCCCTCGAGCCTGCTCTGCCATTCAACAAGATCGTGGCTGATCTGGCCGTGGACTCAGCTCCACTAACCCGCCCGCTCCCCGTAACCCTTAATTCCCTTATTGGTTAAAAATCTATCTATCTGTGACTTGAATACATTCAATGAGCAAGCCTCAACTGCTTCCTTGGGCAAAGAATTCCACAGATTCACAACCCTCTGGGAGAAGAAATTCCTTCTCAACTCGGTTTTAAATTGGCTCCCCCGTATTTTGAGGCTGTGCCCCCTAGTTCTAGTCTCCCCGACCAGTGGAAACAACCTCTCTGCCTCTATCTTGTCTATCCCTTTCATTATTTTAAATGTTTCTATAAGATCACCCCTCCTCCTTCTGAACTCCAACGAGTAAAGACCCAGTCTACTCAATATCCGGCAACTGACCTTCACTCCACGCACTATACCAGACACTGGACTTTTTCGAACAGACACCCTACCAAATGCTTTGTGACAATTGCCTATGTGATTTGTGGTGCTGTATATTTTTAGTTTCTGTCATGATGCCGGATCAATGACTTGTGTCAGCTGCTGTTCCTGGTGTCTGGTGGCTCTTCGAGTCTTCCTTTCAAAGCCTGTAAGCTGCTGGACCATGTGGAAAGCAACAATGGTATGGTTCCATATGTCCGCACAGCGTCTCAATTACACTCAGAAAAATAAAATGCAAAAGCCAAACCTCCCTCCCTACTAATAAAAGTACTTTAATTCACAGTCGCAGGTAAACACCATCTGCTTACCTTGGTTGGCCCGTTCACACCTGCAATAGCCGTCTCAGTTTTCCTGTCAGTCTGTGTGATTAACTGCAATGTCTGATCCAGATTATTCAGGCTGAACAAAGCAGCTCTGATCCTATTAAAAACTGCGCACCAGTATTTCAGTGCCAGCAGAGCACGGCTACCCTTTGTTATCTTAGAAAACAGTTAACATAAAGAGCGCATTAATGTAACCTCCCTGACAGCATCCACTGGCCATGCCTTTAGATTGCAGTGGGCAATTCGTTCAAAAGCCGCAATATAACAACAAGACAAATCATCCGAGTCCCGCGTCATCCTTTCCAGGACGGTTTCCTCAACAGTAAGTGGTCTTGTTCCCATCTTCTGTCTGCAGGTGTTTGCTGAAACAGTACAGCTGTGACATTGGGTTTTGCTTAACTCTGCGGATTTAATCTCTCTAATGCTCTCAACAGTCTTTCCTTCGCATTCTATGAATTTATGCTGCACCAGTCACCTCTGTGGCAAGTCAGGTCTGACAAAGGTTGAGTCAATGCGAGAGGCTGTCAGCAACTCAGGACCTGTCCCGGTTTCTGAGCTGGAGGGACTTTCATGGCTTGATGTAAGCGCCTTTGCATCTCTTCCACACAGACTGCCAGTAAATGAGACAGTCAGATTCCCTGGAGGAGAAGCAAAAAGGGAGAATGGGCGAGGAAAATAAATGAGGAATAAAGGAGTTTGTCTACCTTGCTTGACACCCTGATACACAGTCCAACCACATCCCTGGCTTAGTGTGTTTGTGACATCCAGGCGATTTTCAATTTTCACGACACAATCAAATCTGGATAGTATGGTGTCTGTGACTGGCTACCATCGGCACAATATAACTTATTGAAAGACAGTTACATGACACATCCCCTGCCTCAGATTTGGCACTCAAATAGCTCATAACTACTTTCATTGCCAAATGAATTACATATGCCAAAGACAATCTCTGCCGTCTTTTCTCGTTGCCTTTTTGTTCTCTAGGCCAATGCTGGGTAACTCTCTGAATGAACCATTTATGCCACATATATTTTTTTAAATATAATTGTGCCAAATGTGCTGAGTGTGAGTCTTTGGCTTTGTGGTAACATTCCCACCTCTGAATCAGAGGGTGAAGGGATCAAGTCCCACTCCAGAGAGCCCTGGCGAGTGGAGACTAGAATATGGGTCTAGACAGTTGATTAAGCCTAAAAGCGGGCGGTGCCACCGTGGGCCAAGGTTAACGGCCGCCTACCAAAAGAGCACAGGCAGCGCCGGTATTTTGGTGCGGTGTGCTGATTTAAATGAGCGCAGCGCAGAAGCTCCCGTGCAATGTGTTCTTTCTGGCGGCAACATCAGCAGGGGGCTAGAGGTCGGGTCCAAAGGATCGGTGTGAGGTTCTCAGGTCGTTACTTCCCCCCAGCCTCAGCCCCTCCCAATTCCCCAGACAACACAAATTGCTATTTCCCATCTTTATGACATATGGGGCTAGTTGAGAAGTTAATATTTTCAGTAAGAACAAACAACCCTATATAAATCTTAATATTTCTTTGTTTAGCAGGTTCATCAGCATTTTCTTGATGTAAACTGGATCTTGAAGAAAAGATCAAAAAGTAAATTAAATTAAACAACGAGAGAAAAGCCAGCTCAATCTGGATCACATTAAATAATTTTTGCAATAAACTGAGACAATTGAAGTCAGTTATTTGGGAGTAACTTATTTAAAAGTAGGACGATAAATGTGAATTGTACGGAATATTTACTAAGTAAGTTTATAACTCACCACTGCTTTCTCCCGGCGCTACGAGCTCTCAACGGCAGCACCCACGAGCATGCTTTGGAGAGGACAGTCAGAGGAGCGGTGATGTCCCAAACCGCTGAGTATGCGTCAATTCGGTGATGCATGCCGATTGACGTCACACTCCTGGTGATTAAAATACTTGTGGCGAGAGCAGGCAACGGCCGCACTGCCGACCTGCCCAATATGGCGGCAGCCAGGTTCCTCACCGGAAGTGGGCGGAGGTGAGGTGGCTGCCATTTCTTTTCAAAACCAGCTTTAATGGCTGGCGCAAGAAGTTCCAATTTCTAGCACTGATCTCTAAATACTGGGCGGGGTACTGACATCTGGACGGAGTGGCCACTGGGTCAGTGGCAGCATTCCCGCCTTTGTTTCAGAAGGGTAGGATTCGGATCCCACTCCACACAGCCCGAGCAAGTGGAGGCTGGACCTCAAGCTCTGAACACTGGATTGAAGTCAAGTGGGGTTACTTGTGTCTGATAGGGGCAGATGCCCCATCCCGCTTCTTATCCTAAAGGGTCAGTGAGGTTCTTTAGCCTTGGATGCAAGCTCACTTATGAGAACATAGGACAATCCATTCATCCCAGGCATTAATCTAGTGAACCTTCGTTGCACTGCCTCTAAAGCAAGTATATCCTTCTTCAGTTAAGGAAACCAAAACTGTGCACAATACTCCAGGTGTGGTCTCACCATAGCGCTGTGCAATTGTAGTAAGACTTCCTTAACTTGTTCACTCCAACCCTCTTGCAATAAAGGCCAACATGGCATTTGCCTTCCTAATTGCTTGCTGTACCTATATGCAAACTCTCTTGTGTTTCCTGTACAAGGACAACAAAAGCTATCTGAACACGAACATTTAATATAGAAATTTCCAGCATTTTCAGATTCATTTTCAGATTTCCAGCATCTGCAGTATTTTGCTTTTGTATACCAACATTTAATAGTTTCTCACCATTTAAAAAAGATTCTGTTTTTCTATTCTTCCTACCAAAGTGAATAGCCTCACATTAGAAACATAGAAAATAGGAGCAGTAGTAGGTCATTCGGCCCTTCAAGCCTGCACCGCCATTCAATATGTTCATGGCTGATCCTCTATTTCAACACCATATTCCCGCTTTCTCCTGTTGATGCCTTTTGTGTCTAGAAATCTATCTATCTCCTTAAATATATCCAGTGTCTTGGCCTCCACAGCCTTTTGTGGTAGAGAATTCCACAGGTTCACCAACCTCTTAGTGATGACATTTCTCCTTATCTCAGTCCTAAATTTCCTACCCCATATCCTGAGACTGTGACCCCTTGTTCGAGACTTCCCAGCCAGGGGAAACATCCTTCCCGCATCCAGTATGTCCAAATCCGTCAGAATTTTATACATTTCAATGAGAGCCCATCTCATTCTTCTAAACTCTAGTAAATCATTATAGGCAGTCCCTCGAAATCGAGGAAGACTTGCTTCCACTCTAAAAGTGAGTTCTCAAGTGACTGAACTGTCCAATATGGGAATTACAGTCTCTGTCACAGGTGGGACAGTCAGTCATTGGAGGAAAGGGTGAGTGGGGTATCTGGTTTACCGCACGCACCTTCCGCTGCCTGCACTTGTTTTCTGCATGCTCTCGGCAACGAGACTCGAGGTGTTCAGTGCCCTCCCGGATACTCTTCCTCCACTTAAGGTGGTATTTGACCAGGGACTCCCAGGTATCGGTGGGGATGTTGCACTTTATCAAGGAGGCTTTGAGGGTGTCCTTGAAATGTTTCCTCTGCTCACCTGGGGCTCGCTTGCTGTGTAGAAGTTCCGAGTAGAGCACTTGCTTTGGGAGTCTTGTATTGGGAATGCGAACAAAGTGGCCCGCCCAATAGAGCTGGTCGAGTGTGGTCAGTGCTTCGATGCTGGGGATGGTGACCTGATCGAGAACACTGACATTGGTGCATCTGTCCTCCCAGGGGATTTGCACGATCTTGCGGAGACATTGTTGGTGGTATTTCTCCAGCGATTTGGGGTGTCTATTGTGTATGGTCCACGTCTGAGCCATTCAGGAGGGCGGGTATCACTACAGCCCTGTAGACCATAAGCTTGGTGCCAGATTTGAGGACCTGATCTTTGAACACTCTCTCCCTCAGGCAGCCGAAGGCTGCGCTGGCGCACTGGAGGCGGTGTTGAATCTCATCGTCGATGGCTGCCCTTGCTGATAATAGGTTCCCGAGGTGTGGAAAGTGGTCCATGTTGTCCAGGGCTGCACCGTGGATCTTGATAACTGGGGAGCAGTGCTGTGTGGCTGGGTCAGGTTGGTGGAGGACCTTTTTCACAGATGTTTAGTGTAAGGCCCATGCTTTCGTAACCTCGGTGAAGATGTTGACGATGACTTGGAGTTCAGGGAATACAGGCCTAGTCGACCCGATCTCTCCTCATAAGACTGTCCAGCCATCCCACGAATCAGTCTGGTGAATCTTCGCTGCACTCCCTCTATGGCAAGTATATCCTTTCTTAGGTAAGGAGACCAAAACTGCACACAATACTCCAGGTGTGGTCTCACCAAGGCCTTGTATAACTGTAGTAAGACATCCTTGCTCCTGTACTGAAATCCTCTTGCAGTGAAGGCCAACATACCATTTGCCTTCCTAACTGCTTGCTGCACCTGCATGTTTGCTTTCAATGACTGGTGTACAAGGACATCCAGGTCCCTCTGTACATCGACACTTCCCAAGCTATCACCATTTAAATAATAATTTGCCTTTATGTTTTTCCTACCGAGGTGGATAACTTCACATTTATCCACGTTAAACTCCATCTGCCACTTTATTGCCGCACTCACTTAACCAGTCAATATCCCTTTGCAGAGTCTTTGTGGCCTCACAGCTTACTTTCCCACCTAGCTTTGTATCATCAGCAAAATTGGATGCATTGCAATTGGTCCCTTCATCTAAGTCATTAATATAGATTATACATTGCTGAGGCCCCAGCACTGATCCTTGCGGCACCCCACTAGTTACATGCTGCCAAACAGAAAATGACCTGCTTAACCCTACTCACTGTTTTCTGTCTGTTAACCAATCCTCTATCCATGCTAATATATTAGCCCCAACCCCACAAGCCCTTATCTTGCATAGCAACCTTTTATATGGCACCTTATCAAATTCCTTTTGGGAATCCAAATATACTGCATCCACTGGTTCCCCCTTATCTACCCTGCTAGTTACATCCTCAAAAAAACTCTAATAAATTTGTTAAACACGATTTCCCTTTCAGAAAACCATGTTGACTCTGCCTAATCATATTATGTTTTTCTAAATGCCCTGTTACCAATTCTTTAACAATGGATTCCAGCTTCTTCTTAGGCAGTCCTTCGGAGTCGAGGATGACTTAAATGGTTTCCAGCATTTTCCTGATGACTGATGTCAGGCTAACTGTCCTGTAGTTATCTGCTTTCTCTATCCCTCCTTTCTTGAATAGCAACGTTACATTAACAAGCTTCAATTCCATTGGGACCGTTCCTCAATCTAAGGAATTTTGGAAGATCACAACCAATGCATCCAGTATCTCTGTAGCCACTTCTTTTAGAACCCTAGGATATAGGCCTTCAGGTCCAGGAGATTTGTTGGATTTGAATCCCATTAGTTTCCCAAGTACTATAGTGGGACTTGAACCCACAATCTTCTGACTCAGAGGCAAGGGTGCTACCGACTAAGCCACTAGCTAAGTTGAGGTAGAGTATGGTGTACCTGAAATGTCAAGCTTAGAACATGTCAGGCCCGAACTGTTGAACATTCAGGCAATGATCTGAGAACATAAGAACATAAGAAATAGGAGCAGCAGTAGGCCATACGACCCTTGAGCCTGCTCTGCCATTCATTAAGATCATGACTGATCTGATCTTAGCCTCAATTCCACTTTCCTACCTGTTCCTCATAACCCTTGACTCCCCTATAGTTCAAGAATCTGTCTATTTCAGACGAATATATTCAATGACTCAGCTTCCACAGCTCTCTGGGGTAGAGAGTTTCAAAGATTCACGACCTTCTGAGAGAAGAAATTCCTCCTCATCTCCATCTTAAATGGGCGACCCCTTATTCTGAAACTATGTCCTCTCATTCTAGATTCCCCCACAAGGAGAAACATCCTCTCAGCATCTACCCTGTTAAGCCCGCTCAAAATCTTATATGTTTCAATAAGATCATCTCTCATTCTTCTAAACTCCAACCTGCTCACCTTTCCTCATAAGACAACCCTTTCATCCTAGGAATCAACTTGGTGAACCTTCTCTGAACTGCTTCCAATGCTTAAATAGGAGACCAAAACTGTACATGATCCTACCATGCTAAAACAAATGCTTACAGAGCATGAGCATTATATGATCCAAGAACCAAGGAGTCTCTAAAGATGCTATAGATAAGAATAGCTGCTGAACACTTAACATTTGTATGACCTTTTAAATAAAAGTGTTGACACTGCATGAAAATATCCTACATTAATTACTGGTCCATATTGCTCTTTGACCATGTAAAAAAAAAATGTTCTGCTGGAAATAAAAATCATTACACATTGTAATCATTAAAAAATAAATAAGCAAAAATGTGTTTTGCAGGAACAGACAGAGGGAGTTGAATTTCATGCCCTTAGCTAGACATGACTGAGTCTCACTGGTCGAGGGTTTGCAAACAATTATACTCTTATAGATTATTAATGTTACTCCTCACATTTTCCCGTGACCACTGCAACACGGTTCGGTGTGGGTTCTCCTCCTGAGTTACATAGAATTATGCAATGCAGAAACAGGCCATTCGGCCCAACTGGTCTAAGCTGGTGTTTATAGAAACAGAGAAACATAGAAAATAGGTGCAGGAGTAGGCCATTCGGCCCTTCGAGCCTGCACCACCATTCAATATGATCATGGCTGATCGTGCAACTTCAATACCCCATTCCTGCTTTCTCTCCATACCCCTTGATCCCTTTAGCCACATCCATCTCCCTTTTGAATATATCTAACGAACTGCCCTCAACAACTTTCTGTGGTGGAGAATTCCACAGGTTAACTACTCTGAGTGAAGAAGTTTCTCCTCATCTTGGTCCTAAATGGCTTACCCCTTATCCTTAGACTGTGACCCCTGGTTCTGGACTTCCCAATATCGGGAACATTCTCCCTGCATGTAACCTGTCCAATCCGTCGGAATTTTATATATTTCTATGAGATCCCCTCTTATTCTTCTAAATTCCAGTGAATATAAGCCAAGTCAATCCAGTCTTTCCTCATATGTCAATCCTGCCATCCCATGAATCAACCTGATGAACCTTCACTGCACTCCCGCAATAGCAAGAATATCCTTCCTCAGATTAGGAGACCAAAACTGTACAAAATATTTAAGGTGTGGCCTCACCAAGGCCCTGTACAATTTCAGTAAGACCTCCCTGCTCCTGTACTCAAATCCTCTCGCTATGAAGGCCAACATGCCATTTGCCTTCTTCACCGCCTGCTGTACCTGCATGCCAACTTTCAATGACTGATGTATCATGACACCCAGGTCTCATTGCACCTCCCCTTTTACTAATCTGTCACCATTCAGATAATAATCAGCCCTCCTGTTTTTGCCACCAAAGTGGATAACCTCACATTTATCTACATTATACTGCATCTGCCATGCATTTGCCCACTCACCTAACCTGTCTAAGTCACCCTGCAGCCTCTTAGCATCCTCCTCACACCTCACACTGCCACCCAGCTTAATGTCATCTGGAAACTGGGAGACATTACATTCAATTCCTTCGTCTAAATCATTAATGTATATTGTAAATAGCTGGAGTCCCAGCACTGAACCCTGCGGCACCCCACTAGTCACTGCCTGCCATTCTGAAAAGGACCCGTTTATCCCTACTCTCTGCTTCCTGTCTGCCAACCAGTTCTCTATCCATGTCAATACATTATCCCAAGACCAAGTGCTTTAATTTTGCACACTAATCTCTTGTGTGGGACCTTGTCAAAAGCCTTTTGAAAGTCCAAATACACCACATCCACTGGTTCGCCCTTGTCCACTCTACTAGTAACATCCTCAAAAGATTCTAGAAGAGTTGTCAAGCATGATTTCTCTTTCATAAATCCATGCTGGCTTGGACCGATCCTGTCACTGCTTTCCAAATGCGCTGCTATTACATCTTTAATAATTGATTCCAACATTTTCCCCACTACCGATGTCAGGCTTATCGGTCTATAATTCCCTGTTTTCTCTCTCCCTCCTTTTTTAAAAAGTGGGGTTACACTAGCTACCCTCCAATCCATAGAAACTGATCCAGAGTCGATAGACTGTTGGAAAATGATCACCAATGCATCCACTAATTCTAGGGCCACTTCCTTAAGTACTCTGGGATGCAGACTTTCAGGCCCTGGGGATTTATTGGCCTTCTGTCCCATCAATTTCCCTAACTCAATTTCCTGATGAATAAGGATTTCCTTCAGTTCCTCCTTCTCGCTAGACCCTCGGTCCCCTAGTATTTTTGGAAGGTGATTTGTGTCTTCCTTAGTGAAGACAGAGCTAAAGTATTTGTTCAATTGCTCTGCTATTTCTTTGTTCCCCATTATAAATTCACCTGATTCTGACTGCAAGGGACCTACATTTGTCTTCACTAATCTTTTTCTCTTCACATATCTATAGAAACTTTTGCAGTCAGTTTTTATGTAACCTGCAAGTTTACTCTCATACTCTATTTTCCCCCTCCTAATTAAACCCTTAGTCCTCCTCTGCTGAATTCTACATTTCTCCCAGACCTCAGGTTTGCTGCTTTTTCTGGCCAATTTATATGCCTCTTCCTTGGATTTAACACTATCCCTAATTTCCCTTGTTAGCCACAGTTGAGCCACCTTCCTCATTCTATTTTTACGCCAGACAGGGATGTACGATTGTTGAAGTTCATCCATGTGATCTTTAAATGTCTACGATTGGCTATCCACCGTCAACCCTTTGAGTATCATTCGCCAGTCTATCCGAGCCAATTCACGTCTCATGCCATTGAAGTTACCTTTCTTTAAGTTCAGGAACCGAATCTCTGAATTAACTGTGTCACTCTCCATCGTAATGAAGAATTCTACCATATTATGGTCACTGTTCCCCAAGAGGACTCGAACAACAAGATTGCTAATTAATCCTCTCCCATTACACAACACCCACTCGAGGATGGCCAGCTCTCTAGTTGCTTTCTCAAAATATTGGTCAAGAAAATAATCCCTTAGATACTCCAGGAAATTCTCCTCCACTGTATTGCTCCCAGTTTGTTTAGCCCAATCTATATGTAGATTAAAGTCACCCATGATAACTGCTGTACCTTTATTGCACGCATCCCTAATTTCCTGTTTGATGCCATTCCCAACCTCACTACGATTGTTTGGTGGTCTGCACACAACTCCCATGAGCGTTTTCTGCCCTTTCGCAGTTCTACCCATACAGATTCCAGATCATCCAAGCTAATGTCGTTCCTTACTATTGCATTAATCTACTCTTTAAGTAGTAACGCTACCCTACCTCCTTTTCCTTTCTGTCTAGAAACATAGAAAATAGGTGCAGGAGTAGGCCATTCAGCCCTTCGAGCCTGCACCACCATTCAATAAGATCATAGCTGATCATTCCCTCAGTACCCCATTCATGCTTTCTCTCCATACCCCTTGATCTACTTAGCTGTAAGGGCCATATCTAACTCCCTCTTGAATATATCCAATGAACTGGCATCAACAACTCTCTGCGGCAGGGAATTCCACAGCTTAACAACTCTCTGAGTGAAGAAGTTTCTCCTCATCTCAGTCCTAAATGGCCTATCCCTTATCCTAAGACTGTGTCCCCTGGTTCTGGACTTCCCCAACATCGGAAAATTCTACCTGCATCTAACCTGTCCCGTCCCGTCAGAATCTTATATGTTTCGATGAGTTCCCCTCTCATCCTTCTAAACTCCAATGTATCAAGGCACAATTGATCCAGTCTCTCCTCATATGTCAGTCCTGCCATCCCAGGAATCAATCTGGTGAACCTTCGCCGCACCCCCTCAGTAGCAAGAACATCCTTCCTCAGATTAGGAGACCAAAACTGAACACAATATTCCAGGTGAGGCCTCACCAAGGCCCTGTACAACTGCAGTAAGACCTCCCTGCCTCTATACTCAAATCCCCAGCTATGAAGGCCAACATACCAGTTGCCTTCTTCACCACCTGCTGTACTTGTATGCCAACTTTCAATGACTGATGAACCATGACACCCAGATCTTGTTGCACCTCTCCTTTTCCTAATCTGCCGCCATTCAGATAATATTCTGTCTTCGAGTTTTTGCCCCCAAAGTGGATAACCCCACATTTATCCACATTATACTGCATCTGCCATGCATTTGTCCACTCACCTAACCTGTCCAAGTCACCCTGCAGCCTCTTAGCATCCCCCTCACAGCTCACACCGCCACCCAGTTTAGTGTCATCTGCAAACTTGGAGATATTACACTCAATTCCTTCATCCATCATTGATGTATATTGTAAAGAGCTGGGGTCCCAGCACTGAGCCCTATGACACTCCACTAGTCACTGCCTGCCATTCTGAAAAGGGCCCGTTTATCCCGACTCTCTGCTTCCTGTCTGCCAACCAGTTCTCTATCCACGTCAGTACATTACCCCCAATACCATGTGTCATGTATGTAACCTTCATTTAATTGTAACCTTCATAACAACACTGCATACTGTATACACCTAAGAAATGGACACATTGACCACAGTGGGTGAACTTGTGGGAGACACTCCTCACCTGGTCATCCAGGTATATAAAGGGAGGTCCCACGCAGGGTCATCACTTCTTGGTCCTGTGCATAAAGGTTCAGGTCACAGAGTGACCATGTCTGCAGAATGTGCCTCGTGTGAATTTAAAGTAGTGTGTAAGTACATTACATTTGGCGACGAGAAATGGAAATTAATGACTCACGAGAATGGCCACCGATAGCACAGAGGAACGGTACTGTGTTGGTGAGGACTAGGACAAATTCATTGAAAGGCTCCAGCAGAGCTTTGTCACGAAGGACTGGCTGGGAGATGCAGCGTCTGACAAGCGAAGGCGCATCTCCTGACCAGCTGTGGACCTAAGACGTACGCGCTGATGAAAGACCTGCTCGTATCCGAGAAGCCGGCGGACAAAACCTTTGACGAGCTCAGCAAACTGATCGGTGAGCACCTCAAACTGGCGAGCAGTCTACATATGGCTCGACACCGATTCTATACATACCAACGTCGGGGAGGACAGAGCATACCGGACTTCGTTGCGGACCTTCGGCGCCTTGCCAGCCTCTGTAAGTTCACAGACGCCTGCAGGGGGGAGATGTTAAGGGATTTCTTTATTGAGAGCATTGGTCATGCCAGGATTTTCAGAAAGCTAATTGAGACCAAGGACTTGACCTTGGAAGCGGTGGCATTGATGGCTCAGACCTTCATGGTGGGGGAGGAGGAAACCAAGATAATATACGCGCGCAACTCTGCTTCCAACATGGCGATGGATCAGGAAGTTAACATTGTAAACGCGACTCAGAACCCCGCAGGCAGGCAAGGGCAATTTGGGGTGCTGTTGGGGAGGAGTTAAACTAATATGGCAGGGGGATGGGAACCAATGCAGGGAGACAGAGGGAAACAAAAAGGAGACAAAAGCAAAAGACAGAAAGGAGATGAGTAAAAGTGGAGGGCAGAGAAACCCAAGGCAAAAAACAAAAAGGGCCACTGAATATAAAGGGGCTGCAGGAGGGGTCAAAACTAAAAATCATGGTTTAAAAACTAGTATTAAAACACTCTACCTAAACGCACACAGCATTCGAAATAAAGTAAATGAGTTGACAGCACAAATCATTACAAATGGGCCATGATTTGGTGGCCATTACAGAAACGTGGTTGCAGGGTGGCCAAGACTGGGAATTAAACATACAGCGGTATCTGACGATTTGGAAAGATAGACAAGAAGGGAAAGGAGGTGGGGTAGCTCTGTTAATAAAGGATGATATCAGGGCAGTTGTGAGAGACGATATTGGCTCTAATGAACAAAATGTTG
Organism: Pristiophorus japonicus; assembly: GCF_044704955.1. Classification (NCBI taxonomy): domain Eukaryota; kingdom Metazoa; phylum Chordata; class Chondrichthyes; family Pristiophoridae; genus Pristiophorus; species Pristiophorus japonicus. Next base: position 40,056,436 of record NC_091985.1, on the reverse strand, counting down.
AATCGTTGCGGGTGGAGATTCGAGATAGTAAGGGGAAAAAGTCACTGGTGGGCGTAGTTTATAGGCCCCCAAATAATAACTTCATGGTGGGGCGGGCAATAATCAAGGGAATAATGGAGGCATGTGAAAAAGGAACGGCAGTAATCATGGGGGATTTTAACCTACATATCGATTGGTCAAATCAAATCGCACGGGGTAGCCTGGAGGAGGAATTCATAGAATGCATACGGGATTGTTTCTTAGAACAGTATGTTACAGAACCTACAAGGGAGCAAGCTATCTTAGATCTGGTCCTGTGTAATGAGACAGGAATAATAAATGATCGCCGAGTAAAAGATCCTCTCGGAATGAGTGATCACAGTATGGTTGAATTTGTAATACAGATTGAGGGTGAGGAAGTAGTGTCTCAAACGAGCGTACTATGCTTAAGCAAAGGGGACTACAGTGGGATGAGGGCAGAGTTGGCTCAAGTAGACTGGAAACACAGACTAAACGTTGGCACAATTGAGGAACAGTGGAGGACTTTTAAGGAGCTCTTTCAAAGTGCTCAACAAAAATATATTCCAGTGAAAAAGAAGGGCGGTAAGAGAAGAGATAACCAGCCGTGGATAACCAAGGAAATAAAGGAGCGTATCAAATTAAAAACCAATTCGTATAAGGTGGCCAAGGTTAGTGGGAAAATGTAGTGGGGAAAATGCTTGAAACTATCATTGAGGCAGAAATAGCGGGACATCTAGATAGGAATAGTGCAATCAAGCAGACGCAGCATAGATTCATGAAGGGGAAATCATGTTTAACTATTTTACTGGAATTCTTTGAGGATATAACGAGCATGGTGGATAGAGGTGTACCGATGGATGTGGTGTATTTAGATTTACAAAAGGCATTCGATAAGGTGCCGCACAAAAGGTTACTGCAGAAGATAAAGGTACGCGGATTCAGAGGAAATGTATGAGCATGGATCGAGAATTGGCTGGCTAACAGAAAGCAGAGAGTCGGGATAAATGGGTCCTTTTCGGGTTGGAAATCGGTGGTTCGTCGTGTGCCACAGGGATCGGTGCTAGAACCACAACTGTTTACAATATACATAGCTGACCTGGAAGAGGGGACAGAGTGTAGTGTAACAACATTTGCAGATGACACAAAGATTAGTGGGCAAGCGGGTTGTGTAGAGGACACAGAGAGGCTGCAAAGAGATTTAGATAGATTAAGCGAATGGGCTAAGGTTTGGCAGATGGAATACAATGTCGGAAAGTGTGAGGTCATCCACCTTGGGAAAAAAAACAGTAAAAGGGAATATTATTTGAATGGGGAGAAATTACAACATGCTGCGGTGCAGAGGGATCTGGAGGTCCTTGTGCATGAATCCCATAAAGTTAGTTTGCAGGTGCATCAGGTAATCAGGAAGGCAAATGGAATGTTGGCCTTCATTGCGAGAGGGATGGAGTACAAAAGCAGGGAGGTCCTTCTGTAACTGTACAGGGTATTGGTGAGGCCGCACCTGGAGTACTGCGTGCAGTTTTGATCACCTTACTTAAGGAAGGATATACTAGCTTTGGAGGGGGTACAGAGACGATTCACTAGCCTGATTCCGGAGATGAGGGGGTTACCTTATAATGATAGATTGAGTAGACTGGGTCTTTACTCATTGGAGTTCAGAAGGATGAGGGGTGATCTTATAGAAACATTTAAAATAATGAAAGGGATTGACAAGATAGAGGCAGAGAGGTTGTTTCCACTGGTCGGGGAGACTAGAACTAGGGGGCACAGCCTCAAACTACGGGGGAGCCAATTTAAAACCAAGTTGAGAAGGAATTTCTTCTCCCAGAGGGTTGTGAATCTGTGGAATTCTCTGCCCAAGGAAGTAGTTGAGGCAAGCTCATTGAATGTATTCAAGTCACAGATAGATAGATTTTTAACCAATAAGGGAATTAAGGGTTATGGGGATCGGGCGGGTAAGTGGAGCTGAGTCCACGGCCAGATCAGCCATGATCTTGTTGAATGGCGGAGCAGGCTCGAGGGGCTAGATGGCCTACTCCTGTTCCTGATTCTTATGTTCTTATGACACCACCCAGGCAGCAACAGACTCGAGAGTGGGTCCTCAAGAGACAATGGCAGGTTGAACGGACATTTACGCCATCACGGCGGACAATGCGTCTCAGGATGTGGCCATTGACACCCATTAACAGAGTGCTCAAGAGTAATCAAAGAGACAATCAGAGATGAATACCTGGTAACAGTCCTTTTGTTCACAACGATCTCAGTTCATGCTGGAGGTGCGGGGACAGACATGCTGCAAAAACCTATAGGTTTCAATAATTTATCTGTAGAAATTGTAACTTCAGTGGACATTTAGCCAGAATGTCTTTGGGTACTGTTGAGGGGGGATGACTCATCAGGGGAGAGCAGCAGCAGCCAAGTTCATGGCACCGTGGCTGGCTCTGCTGCACAGGAGGGCAGGAAAAAGAGTGGGAGAGCAATAGTGATAGGGGATTCAATTATAAGGGGAATAGATAGGCGTTGCTGCGGCCGCAACCGAGACTCCAGGATGGTATGCTGCCTCCCTGGTGCAATGGTCAACGATGTCTCGGAGCGGGTGCAGGACATTCTGAAAAGGGAGGGTGAACAGCCAGTTGTCGTGATGCATATAGGTACCAACGATATAGGTAAAAAATGGGATGAGGTCTTACAAGACAAATTTAGGAAGCTAGGAGTTAAATTAAAAAGTAGGACCTCAAAAGTAGTAATCTCAGGATTGCTACCAGTGCCACGTGCGAGTCAGAGTAGGAATCGCAGGATAGCTCAAATGAATACGTGGCTTTAGAAATGTCCGAAGGGAAGTGTTTGCTGGTGCTGTTGGGGAGGCGTTAAACTAATATGGCAGGGGGATGGAAACCTATGCGGGGAGACAGAGGGAAATAGAAGGGGGGCAGAAGCAAAAGATAGAAAGGAGAATAGTAAAATGGAGGGCAGAGAAACCCAAGTCAAAAAGCAAAAAGGGCCACATTACAGCTAGATTCAAAAGTTGCAAAGTGTGTTAAAAAGACAAGCCTGAAGGCTCTGTGCCTCAATGCGAGGAGTATTCAGAATAAGGTGGATGAATTAACTGCGCCGATAGCAGTTAATGGATACGATGTGGTTGGCATCACGGAGACATGGCTCCAGGGTGACCAAGACTGGGAACTCAACATCCAAGGGTATTCAGCATTTAGAAAGGATAGACAGAAAGGAAAAGGAGGCGGGGTGGCATTGCTGGTTAAAGAGGAAATCAATGCAATTGTAAGGAAGGACATTAGCCTGGATGATGTGGAATCGGTATGGGTGGAGCTGCGGAATTCCAAAGGGCAGAAAACGCTAGTGGGAGTTGTGTACAGACCACCAAATAGTAGTAGTGAGGTTGGGGACAGCATCAAACAAGAAATAAGGGATGTGTGCAATAAAGGTTCAGCAGTAATCATGGGCGACTTTAATCTACATATAGATTGGGCTAATCTAACTGGTAGCAATGCGGTGGAGGAGTATTTCCTGGAGTGTATTAAGGATGGTTTTCTCGACCAATATGTCGAGGAAACAACCAGGGAGCTGGCCATCCTAGACTGGGTGATGTGTAATGAGAAGGGACTAATAGAAATCTTGTTGTGCGAGGCCCTTTGGGGAAAAGTGACCATAATATGGTAGAATTCCTTATTAAGATGGAGAGTGACAAAGTTAATTCAGAAACTAGGGTCCTGAACTTAAGGAAAGGTAACTTCGATGGTATGAGGTGTGAATTGGCTAGAATAGACTGGCAGAGGATACTTAAAGGGTTGACGGTGGATAAGCAATGGCAAACATTTAAAGATCACATGGATGAACTTCAGCAATTGTACATCCCTGTCTGGAACAAAAATAAAACTGGGAAGGTGGCTCAACCAGGGCTAACAAGGGAAATTAAGGATAATTAAAACCAAGGAAGAGGCATATAAATTGGCTAGAAAAAGCAACAAACCTGAGGACTGGGAGAAATTTAGAATTCAACACAGGAGGACTAATGGTTTAATTAAGTAGTGGAAAATAGAGTATGAGGAAGCTTGCAGGGAACATAAAAACTGACTGCAAAAGCTTCCATAGATATGTCAAATGAAAAAGATTAGTGAAGACAAACGTAGGTCCCTTGCAGTCAGATTCAGGTGAATTTATAATGGGGAACAAAAAAATGGCAGACCAATTGAACCAATACTTCGGTTCTGTCTTCACAAAGGAAGATACAAATAACCTTCTGAATGTACTAGGGGACAGTAGGTCTAGTGAGAATGAGGAACTGAAAGATAACTTTATTAGGCGGGAAATTGTGTTCGGGAAATTGATGGGATTGAAGGCCAATAAATCCCTGGGTTCTGATAGTCTGCATCCCAGAGTACTGAAGGAAGTCACCCAAGAAATAATGGATGCATTGGTGATCATTTTCCAACAACCTTGACACTGGATCAGTTCCTGTGGACTGGAGGGTAGCTAATGTAACGGCACTTTTTAAAAAAGGAGGGAGAGAGAATGCGGGTAATTATAGACCGTTTAGCCTAACATCAGTAGTGGGGAAAATGTTGGAATCAATCATTAAGGATGAAATAGCAGCCCATTTGGAAAGCAGTGACAGGATCGGACCGAGTCAGCATGGATTTATGAAAGGGAAATCATGCTTGCCGAATCTTCTGGAATTTTTTAAGGATGTAACTAGTAGAGTGGACAAGGGCGAACCAGTGGATGTGGTGTATTTGGACTTTCAAAAGGCTTTTGACAAGGTCCCGCACAAGAGATTGGTGTACAAAATCAAAGCGCATGGTATTGGAGGTAATGTACTGACATGGATAGAGAACTGGTTGGCAGACAGGAAGCAGAGAGTCGGGATAAACGGGTTCTTTTCAGAATGGTAGGCAGTTACTAGTGGGGTGCCGCAGGGCTCAGTGCTGGGATCCCAGCTCTTTACAATATACATTAACGATTTGGATGAAGGAATAGAGTGTAATATCTCCAAGTTTGCGGATGACACTAAACTGGGTGGCGGTGTGAGCTGTGAGGAGGACGCTAAGAGGCTGCAGGGTGACTTGGACAAATTAGGTGAGTGGGCAAATACATGGTATGAAGCAACCTCTATGCCCTTTGGAGGGCCGACTGTAGACACTGAGATTGGTCTGAACCTTCCTCGACCCAAATTTCATAATACTCATAATATTCATTCTAGAACATCTCCAGTCAAACCGACCAAGTCCCAAAGGGATAGAAATTATGACGGCATAGTGTGGCCCATTTGGTTTAGTGCTTAATCTGATTATGGTTTAAGAAATACATATCATTAACCCTCATTAATTTAAGATTTCGAGAAATTATTAATGTGGATAAATGTGAGGTTATCCATTTTGAGGGCAAAAACACGAAGGCAGAATATTATCTGAATGGCGGCAGACTAGAAAAAGGGGAGGTGCAACGAGACCTGGGAGTCATGGTTCATCAGTCACTGAAAGTGGGCACGCAGGTACAGCAGGCGGTAAAGATGGCAAATGGTATGTTGGCCTTCATAGCTAGGGGATTTGAATTTATGAGCAGGGAAGTCTTATTGCAGTTGTACAGGGTCTTAGCGCGGCCTCACCTGGAATATTGTGTTCAGTTTTGGTCTCCTCGTCTGAGGAAGGACGTTCTTGCTATTGAGGGAGTTATGCGAAGGTTCACCAGACTGATTCCAGGGATGGCTGGGCTGTTATATGAGCAGAGACTGGATCAACTGGGCCTTTATTCACTGGCATTTAGAAGGATGAGAGGGGATCTCATAGAAACATATAAGATTCTGACAGGACAGGTTAGATGCGGGAAGAATGTTCTCGATGTTGGGGAAGTGCAGAACCAGGGGACATGGTCTTAGGATAAGGGGTAGGCCATTTAGGACTGAGATGAGGAGAAACTTCTTCACTCAGTTGTTGACCTGTGGAATTCCCTGCCGCAGAGAGTTGTTGATGCCAGTTCATTGGATATATTCAAGAGGGAGCTCGATATGGCCCTTATGTTTAAGGGGATCAAGGGCTATGGAGAGAAAGCAGGAAAGGGGTACTGAAGGAATGATGAGCCATGACCTTATTGAATTGTGGTGCAGGCTCGAAGGGCCAAATGTCCTACTCCTGTACCTATTTTCTATGTTTCTATGTGCAGGAAGCCTGCAGCGAAGCTAATTTACGAGGTAGATGAACCAGAAGAGGGGTCTGCAAGGCAGGTTGATGCTTGAGACAAAGCAATGGACGCTGAAGTTCAGCGGGTTCATGTGGCAAACATCCACAGCTTATATACCTAAACGCCACCTATGATGATGAAAGTCCTATTAAACGGCATCCCGGTACGCATGGAGCTGGACACAGGGACCAGCCAGTCACTTATAAGTGTCCAACAATTCGAGAAACTATGGCCACTCAGAGCTAACAGACCCAAACTAGAACGCATTGACATGCAATTACGGACGTACACCAAAGAGATCACCCCAATGCTAGGCAGTGCAATGTTCGTGGTCACACATAATGGATCAGAGAACCGGCTGCAACTCTGGATTGTCTCGGGAAATGGTCCCGCGCTTTTGGGGAGGAGCTGGCTAGCCGAGATGAACTGGAACTGGGGGGATGTGCACGCCATTTCATCTGTGGAGCGAAGTTCATGCTCACAGGTCCTACAGAAATTTGAGTCACTATTTCAACCTGGTGTCGGGACTTTCAAAGGTACCAAAGTAGTGATACGCATCACCCCGGATGCCAGACCAGTGCACCACAAAGCCAGAGCTGTGCCGTATGTGATGCGAGAGAAAATTGAGAGTGAGTTGGACAGGTTGCTAAGAGAGGGCATCATCTCGCCCGTTGAATTCAGCGACTGGGCAAGCCCCATCGTCCCTGTCCTAAAAACGGATGGCTCGGTCAGGATCTGTGGCGACTACAAGGCCACTATCAACCGAGTGTCACTACAAGACCAATACCCGCTTCCGAGAGCGGAGGATCTTTTTGCCACGTTGGCAGGCGGCAAGCTGTTCACCAAGTTGGACCTCACTTCAGCCTACATGACCCAGGAACTGGCCGAAGAATCCAAGCTACTGACCACCATCACCACGCACAAGGGGCTGTTTGTCTACAACAGGTGTCCGTTTGGCATTCGATCAGCGGCCGCTATCTTTCAAAGGAACATGGAAAGCCTGCTCAAATCCATCCCTGGAACAATCATATTTCAGGACGACATCCTTATCACAGGTCGAGATACCGAGGAACACTTCCACAACCTGGAGGAGGTGCTACGCCGACTGGACCGGGTAGGCCTGCGACTAAAGAAGTCCAAGTGTGTGTTTTTGGCCCCAGAGGTCGAGTTTTTGGGCAGGAAGGTTGCCGCAGACGGGATCTGGCCTACCGAATCCCAAATGGAGGCGATTCGTCGTGCGCTCAGGCCCAGCAACACATCGGAGTTGCGTTCATTTCTGGGAATCTTGAACTATTTCGGGAACTTTCTGCCGAAGTTAAGCACATTGTTGGAGCCGCTACACGTGCTCCTGCGTAACGGTTGCGATTGGTTTTGGGGAAACTGTCAGGAACGGGCTTTCAATCAGGCGTGGAACCTGCTTTGTTCTAATAAGTTGTTGACTCTGTACGACCCCTGTAAGAAATTGTTTTTGACATGTGATGCATCATCCTCTGGGGTTGGGTGCGTGTTGCAGCAGAGTAATGATGAGGGCCAACTCCAACCTGTGGCTTATGCCTCCAGGTCACTCTCCCAAGCAGAACGGGGATATGGGATGGTTGAAAAGGAAGCACTCACGTGTCTACGGGGTGAAAAAGATGCACCAGTACCTTTTTGGCAGAAGGTTCGAGTTATAAACGGACTACAAGCCGTTAACATCTCTGTTGTCAGACAGCAAAGCTGTCAATGCCAATGCGTCAGCTCGCATACAGCGATGGGCTGTCACGCTGGCTGTGTATGACTATACCATACGGCACCGGCCACGCACCGAAAATCGCGCTCAACAGGCTTCCACTGGCCACCACTGAGGGGGAAACGGAGCAAAGCGCTGAAATGGTCATGGCCATTGAAGCCTTTGACAGCGCAGGCTCCCCCATCACAACCCGCCAGATCAAAATCTGGACCAACAGAGATCCCCTCCTATCCTTGATTAAGAAATGTGTCCTGACTGGGGATTGGGCGCCCGCACACGGACCATGCCCCGAGGAGGTAGACCGTTTCACAGATGGATGGATGAGTTCGCGTTCCAAGCCGACTATGGGGCAGCTGGGTAGTCGCCCCAGAAGGGAAGGGAAGCATTCATCAGGAAACTCCACAGCGAGCACCCAGGCATTGTGCTAATGAAGGCCATTGCCCGGTCACATGTATGGTGGCCGGGAATTGACTCAGACCTGGAACACTGTTCGCAAGTGCACGACGTGTGCCCAGCTGGGCAATGCCCCCAGGGAGGCCCCACTCAGCCCGTGGCCCTGGCCCACCAGGCCATGGTCATGTATTCACGTAGACTACGCGGGCCCGTTCATGGGAAAAATGTTCCTCGTTGTTGATGCGTACTCGAAATGGATCGAGTGCATCATATTGAATTCGTGCACGACATGCACCACTGTGGAGAGTCAGCATGCGGTCTTTGCAACCCACGGCTTGCCGGACATCCTGGTTAGCGACAACGGCCCGTGTTTCACTAGCTATGAATTCTGTGAGTTCATGTCGGGTAATGGCATCAAACATGTCAGGACGGCACCGTTCAAGCCGACTTCCAATGGCCAGGTGCAACGTGCGGTCCAAATCATAAAACAGGGCATGCTCTGGATTCAAGGGCCCTACCTTTAATGCCGCCTATCGCGCCTCCTGCTGGCCTATAGGTCCCGACCGCATTTGCTCACGGGAGTCCCGCCCGTGGAAGTACTCATGAAATGTACACTTAGAACTCGGCTGTCCCTCATTCATCCTGTCCGACATTGTTGAGGGCAAGCGCCACTCCCAAAATGAATGCCATGACCGTAACTCAAAGGGGAGATGTATAGAAATCGATGACCCTGTATTTGTTCTTAATCACGCTTTGGGGCCCAAGTGGCTTGAGGGTACTGTAATTGGCAAAGAGGGGAATAGGGTCATAGTGGTCAGACTTAACAATGGACAGATATGCCGCAAGCATCTGGACCAAGTGAAAAAAAGGTTCAGCATGGACACTGAGGAACCTGAGGAAGATCATGAGGTGTTGCTAACACCACCGCCAGTGAACGAGCAACAAGAACATTCAGCAGCATGCACAGTCCCTGCGGCCAACCCGGAATCACCACAGGTGACAGAGACGCATGCCAAGGCTCAACAACCAGGGCCACAACTGCGGCGCTCCACGAGAGAGTGTCGACCCCCTGAAAGACTTAATCTTTGACCCGATAAGACATCGGGGGCGGGGGGGGGAGGTGATGTCATGTATGTAACCTTCATGTAACTGTAACCTTCATGTAACAACACTGCATAGTGTATACACCTAAGAACTGCACACCTTGACCACAGGGGGTGAACTTGTGGGAGACACTCCTCACCTGGTCATCCAGGTATATAAAGGGAGGTCCCACGTAGGGTCATCACTTCTTGGTCCTGTGAATAAAGGTTCAGCTCAGATAGTGACCTTGTCTGCACAATGTGCCTCGTGTGAATTTATAGTAGTGTGTAAGGACATTACACCATGTCCTTTGTTTTTGCACACCAATCTCTTGTGTGGGACCCTGTCAAAAGCCTTTTGAAAGTCCAAATACACCACATCCACTGGCTCTCCCTTGTCCACTCTACTAGTTTCATCCTCAAAAAATTCCAGAAGATTTGTCAAGCATGATTTCCCCTTCATAAATCCATGCTGACTTTGATCGATCCTGTCACTGCTTTCCAAATGCGCTGCTATTTAATCCATAATGATTGATTCCAACATTTTTCCCACTACTGATGTCAGGCTAACCGGTCTATAATTATCCGCTTTCTCTCTCCCTCCCTTTTTAAAAAGTAGTGTTACATTAGCTACCCTCCAGTCCATAGGAACTGATCCAGAGTCGATAGACTGTTGGAAAATGATCACCAATGCATCCACTATTTCTCAGGCCACTTCCTTAAGTACTCTGGGAGGCAGACTATCAGGCCCTGGGGATTTATCAGCCTTCAATCCCATCAATTTCCCTAACACAATTTCCTACCTAATAAGGATATCCTTCAGTTACTCCTTCTCACTAGACCCTCGGTCCCCTAGTACTTCCGGAAGGTTATTTGTGTCTTCCTTCGTGAAGACAGAACCAAAATATTTGTTCAGTTGGTCTGTCATTTCTTTGTTCCCCATTGTAAATTAACCTGAATCCAACTGCAAGGGACCTATGTTTGTCTTCACTAATCTTTTTCTCTTCACATATCTATAGTAGCTTTTGCAGTTTTTATGTTCCCGGCAAGCTTCTTCTCGTACTCTATTTTCCCCCTCTTAATTAAACCCTTTCTCCTCCTCTGCTGAATTCTAAATTTATCTCAGTCCTCAGGTTTGTTGCTTTTTCTGGCCAATTTATATGCCTCTTCCTTGGATTTAATGTTATCCTTAATTTCCCTTGTTAGCCACGGTTGAGCCACCTTCCCCGTTTTATTTTTACTCCAGACAGGGATGTACAATTGTTGAAGTTCATCCATGTGATCTTTAAATGTTTGCCATTGCCTATCCACATCAACTCTTTAAGTATCATTTGCCAGTCTATTCTAGCCAATTCATGCCTCAAACCATCGAAGTTACCTTTCCTTAAGTTCAGGGCCCTTGTTTCTGAATTAAATGTGTCACTCTCCATCTTAATAAAGAATTCTACCATGTTATGGTCACTCTTCCCCAAGGGGCCTCGCACAACAAGATTGCTAATTAGTCCTTTCTCATTACAGATCAACCAGTCCAGGATGGCCAGCTCCCTAGTTGGTTCCTCGACATACTGGTCTAGAAAACCATCCCTAATATACTCCAGGAAATCCTCCTCCATCGTATTGCTACCAGTTTGGTCAGCCCAATCAATATGTAGATTAAAGTCATCCATGATAACTGCTGTACCCTTATTGCATGCATCCCTAATTTCTTGTTTGATGCTGTCCCTCCCAACCTTACTACTACTACTGTTTGGTGGTCTGTGCGCAACACCTAACAGCGTTTTCTGCCCCTTGGTATTCCGTAGCACCACCCATACAGATTCCACATCATCCAAGCTAATGTCCTTCCTTATTATTGCATTAATTTCCTCTTTAACCAGCAATGCCACCCCACCTCCTTTTCCTTTCTGTCTATCCTTCCTAAATGTTGAATACCCCTGGATGTTGAGTTCCCAGCCTTGGTCACCCTGGAGCCATGTCTCCGTGATGCCAATTACATCATATCCGTTAACTGCTATCTGCGCAGTTAATTCGTCCATCTTATTCCGAATACTCCTCGCATTGAGGCACAGAGCCTTCAGGCTTGTCTATCTAAGACACTTTGCCCCTTTAGAATTTTGCTGTAATGTGGCCCTTTTTGCTTTTTGCCTTAGGTTTCTCTGCCCTCCACTTTTACTTTTCTTCAACTATCTTTTACTTCTGCCCCCATTCTACTTCCCTCTGTCGCCCTGCATAGGTTCCCATCCCCCTGCCATATTAGTTTAACTCCTCCCCAACAGCACTAGCAAACACTCCCCCTAGGACATTGGTTCCGGTCCTGCCCAGGTGCAGACCGTCTGGTTTGTACTGGTCCCACCTCCCCCAGAACCGGTTCCAATCTCCCAGGAATTTGAATCCCTCCCTTCTGCACCACTCCTCATGCCTCGTGTTCATCTGAGCTATCCTGCGATTCCTACTCTGACTAGCACGTGGCACTGGTAGCAATCCTGAGATTACTACTTTTGCGGTCGTACTTTTTAAATTTAGTTCCTAGCTCCCTAAATTCGTCTTGTAGGACCTCGTCCCATTTTTTACCTATATCATTGGTACCTATATGCACCACGACAACTGGCTGTTCACCCTACCTTTTCAGAATGCCCTGCACCTGTTCTGAGACATCCTTGACCCTTGCACCAGGGAGGCAACATACCATCATGGAGACTCGGTTGCGGCCGCAGAAACGTCTATCTATTCCCCTTATAATTGAATCTCCTATCACTATAGCTCTCCCATTCTTTTTCCTGCCCTCCTGTGCAGCAGAGCCACCCATGGTGCCATGAACTTGGCTGCTGTTGCCCTCCCCTTTTGAGTCAGCCCCCTCAACAGTACCCAAAAGTGGTGTATCTGTTTTGCAGGGAGATGACCGCATGGGACCCCTGCACTATCTTCCTTGCACTGCTCTTCCTGTTGGTCACCCATTCCCTATCTGGCTGTGTACCCTTTACCTGCGGCAAGACCAACTCACTAAACGTGCTATTCACGTTATTCTCAGCATCGTGGATGCTCCAGAGTAAATCCACCCGCAGCTCCAGTGCAGGCGGATGCACTTCCTGCACACGTAGTCGTCAGGGACACCGGAAGCATCCCTGACTTCCCACATAGTACAGGAGGAGCATAACACGTGTCCGAGCTCTCCTGCCATGACTTAACCCTTAGATAAATTTAAATTGGCAACAACAATGCTAAATGTTACTTACTGATAGAAAGGAAAAAGAAAAACTGCTTACCAATCATCAGCCAATCACTTACCCCCTTGGCTGTGACGTCACCTTTCGATTTCTTTCTACTTTTTTTTGTCTTCTCTCCGTGCTGCACCAGCTGGCCTCTCCAACCACTGATGGACCTTTTATAAGCCTCCCGACGATGCTGCCGCTCCGCCTCCCGACTCCCTGCTGGGCCTCCTCGATGACTGCTGGCTTCTTGTAGGCCTCTCGACGACGCTGCCGCTCCCTTCCTGAATATCCTTCCTGAATATTGAATACCCCTGGATGTTGAGTTCCCAGCCTTGGTCACCCTGGAGCCATGTCTCTGTGATCCCAATTCCATCATATCCGTTAACAGCTATCTACGCAGTTAATTCGTCCACCTTATTACGAATGCTCCTCACATTGAGACACAGAGCCTTCAGGCTTGTTTTTTAAACACTTTTTGTCCTTTTAGAATGATGTTGTAATATGGCCCTCACAAGCCCCGAAGTAGAGAACACAAGTGCACAGTTAGCAGGCCAGGCAGAATCCATGGTGAGAGACACAGTTAACGTTTCTGAGAGCTTCTGTCAGAATTGGAAAAGTTAGAGATGTAACAAAATTTAAGCAGCTGCAGAGGCAGGGAAAGAGGGGAGGGGAGGAAAGAACAAAAGGGATGGTCTGTGATAGGGTGGAAGGCAGGAGAGATTAAATGCTGCAAATGGGGATGGCAGAATCATAAGCTGCTGCCGCCAGAAAAAATAGGGGCAGAAGTTATTGTCAGAAATTGTTGATGTTGAGTCCAGAAGGCTGTAACGTGCCTAAGTTTCCAGCATTTTCTGTTTTTGTTTCGGATTTATGATCCGCAGTATTTTGCTATTGCACACAGTTAGCCTAATATTAAAAGGCATCCACAGCCTTGCCACAACATATCTTTGCAAACTCCCCCAGTCTTACAGTCCCTACCACGCACTTTCGTCCTCTGACTCTGGCCCCTCCCTTCACCCAGCTTTGGCAGCACAGCCTTCAGCACAGTTACTGCACAGTCACAAAAGAGCGAGCATCAAGAGAAACCAACTGGAAACAGCTTTCAATGTTACAGACCATAACGAGGCGCTACAGCTCATCCACAAACAGACCAAAGGTCTGCAGCACACATTATAGCGGGATGGTGTCATTAAATCATAAATATGCTAATTCCAACGTGCTATTTTGTAATTAAGTAAATCACATCACCACTCCAAGCCCACCTCTTACTATGGGCTCAATTTTCCCCAAAGCATTCTTTTGGCGTACTTGAGGAGTTACGCCCGATTTTTGGGGGCCTGTGCATGCCAAAAGAAAATATTCTAAGTTTTCCTGTTGGATTTCTTCATTTTGGCGTGGGGTAACCCCGACCTTTAGTTTTGGGGATGGAGCCTTGATCTGCGCCAAAATGATTGGGCTGCCATGGTAACCAGGGACACAATGCTAGCTGAGGCTGCAAAGTGAAGCGTACAGCCAGCTCCCAACACATTAAAATAATTGAAAAAACACATAGCAGCAACTTACCTCCAATCCCACCCGAAGAGCTTGCTGGTCTGGTCCTATTCTCTGTCCCCATTCTCCCAGTCCGGCCCCATTCTCGGTCCCCGGACTGTGTGTGTGTGTCTCTCTCTCTCTCTCTTGACAGAGAATGGGACCGGACTGTGTGTGTGAACCGGGGACCAAGAATGGGACCGGACCAGGAGAATGGGGACCGAGAATGGGACTGGACAGCCTTCAGGCGAGGTTGAAGGTAAGTTGCTGCTATGTGTTTTTCAATTCGTTTAGTGTGTCCAGGCAGCTGCTGCGCCGATTTCCTTACCTGCACCGATTTCCTTAACTCTCGGGAAGGTTTTTCTGCAGAGGCCACATACGCTGGCCTAAGCTCAGCTGGCATATCTCTCAGCTGGCCAAACTTTCCTAAATGGCCAGAATTGGCGTAGGTTACGCCTCCTTTGGCTAAAAAAAAAACTGACCTAAAAATTCGTAACTAACTGTGTTACACTGGTGCATATTGACTGGGGAAACTGTGGTTTTTCAACTTAGGCCAAAAAGAGCAGCCTGCTCAAAAAAAACGGCACAAATCACTGGGGAAAATTGAGCCCTTTATTTCCAAGACCTGCTCAATTCCATAAGTGCAGTGAGAAGAATGTTCAGGCAAAGCCAATGGATGCATTTGCAAGGGAACGTCCTCTTTACCTCAAAAAAGCAGCTGCAAGTCATGTTGAAGAAAATAATCTCATTAAAACTCCCCTTCACATGTAACAGTGGAAGAAAGTGGAGTCTGTTTGATTGGATTGGATTGCCTCCCGTTCCACCCTCGAACTGAAATTAAAAACAAAAAGTATCTAGAAAACACTCAGCAGATCAGGCAACACCAGTGGAGAGAGAAACAGAATTAACTACCCTGACATTAACGGGAAGGCCGAATTCAGCCAAAGAACCCGGCCAGGGACCTGCCGATATTAACTGACATGCCGGCCGATATTAACTGACATGCCGGCTGGTAACACCAGCAACAGGGGACCCTTTGGGGACGGTTCCTGGCAATCTGGAGGGGGGTGGCAGCCTGGAGATCGGGGCTTGGCGAGTATGTTGGCCGTAATCTTGAGCGGGGGGGGGGGTGGGGGGGCGGCGTCGAGAGAGAGGTCATCGGTAGTGAGGGTTTGGGTGGGGGTGGCGGGAGTTCGGCTATTGAGGCAGGAGCTAGAGGTAGGATGTGATTGGCAGAAGGGAGGCCATAGACATCTTTGAGGGGATGGTGGTGGAACAGTCCTGCTTCTCCTAGTCCACGAGAAGTGCTGTTAAAAAGCGCTTACCTTCTGGAGCCGCCGACTCCCACCTCCCTTTTGCTGCCAACTTTCCCAAGCACGGGGCAACCCACGTGGCAACTGTTCAATTTAAATCAGGCTCCCAATTGCACTGTGGGAGCCTGAATTAAATATTATAATGAAGTGTCACGCTTCTCCAATATGGGACACTTGCACGCCTCACTACTTACCGTCGATAAAAAGGCTGGCAAGCACGTTCACGTCAGGATGGGGTCGACTTTCTAGTTTTTTTTAGGGTTTAACCTCCCCGACCAGCTTTGTGGGGTTAATATCAAGGCCAACGTTTCAGGTCGATGTCCTTTCATCAGAATTCTCTGAGTGATCTGATCGGCTCTGACAGGCCTCAGTGCTTTCCTTCGACTGATCTCATTGTTCCGGTAAGTTCCAATCCCACCATTTAAATGATCTGGTTGGTTGATACTGACAATCTCCAATCCCGGGGGAGTGGGGAGTGTGGGGGGGGTGGTGTGTGGGAAAATGTTTCTTGTGAAACACTAACAAACTGTCACAAGGTTTGATTTATGGCATGAACGGGTGTTAATTTCTGACTTCAAAGGCTATTTGGCAGACAAGAAGAGAACATAATACTGGCCATTTTAAACCAGAATTGCAATTTTGAAATAAAAGAATACTCGGGGTGATTTGAACCTATATGTGTCTCCTGAAAGGTTGATGACTGTGACACCCACTTCAGTGATAATTAAAACCATCACAATCAGTAGGCGAGAAAGTTGGTGACCTGTCTTAAAACAGGTTAATGAGATTTTGACTACATGTGCATTGGAGTGGAATTTGTTAAGTTGAAGTGTTTTTCTGATGAAACATCTGAAATAAACACTTCATTTATATTATGGATCTGCCTATGGCGGCTATCAGGATATCAAAGACTAATAACCAATTAATAGACACGGCGATTGTAGAACAGACCATCATGAGGAGATATTGTTGCTCTCATCTCCACAGGCAGTGTTCCAGTGACAACAAATATAAGTGGTTGCCCATTTTGTTTTGCCTGTCCTTACAGGTCAATAATGCAGTTTACACATTGCTGAGATTTATGGACACTCTTTTGACTTTGAGAAAGATCGAGCAAGAAATGACGTCACAAATTCAACCTTAGAGCAACTGCATTTGCACAGTTACTTCTGTGGGGCTGCTGGTGTTGTGAACCTATCAATGGGGCGAAGCCCACAGCCTCACCATTCTGGGGAACCACGTCCACCAGAACCAATTTCACAACATAAACAGGACACAAATCTTAGCCTCCAGCAGAATATGGAGCAACTGGGCGTGACAAACCCAGAGGTAATTGCGGATCAGTTGCCAGTCCAGGTGTTATTAAAGGGCTGTTCGGGATGTGGAGCTCACTGGCAAAGCCGGCATTTATTGCCCAGATCTTGTTGCCCTGAAAAGGTGCTGGTGGATCACCTTCATGAACCATTGCAGTCCGTGTGCTGAAGGTGTTCACACAGGTGCTGTTAGGGATCAGAGTTCCAGGATTTTGACCCAGTGGTGATTAGACAAATGGAGCTCTCAAATAAAACGTTTATAATCTCATAACAACGTTGAATTAGTGGAAGATTAACTGATGAGTGGAATGAGATCATAAGCTGGTTCAGTGCAAACTATAATTACACTGAGAGTATTGGAACAGGAAAATGTAATTCACTCCGTCCAGCGAACTCAAATCCAGTCCGGTTTCAGGACTTGTATGCTTTTAGTTTTCAGAAAATCATTTGCTGCTGACACCAATTTTATTCTGTTGAATGAAGAATTTACCCAATTTCCACTTGAATGCATTATTGATTTAGTATTTCTTGTTCCAGCTGACAGCATCTTTCACAAATCAATATTCCACAGGCTAAGTTTAATTTCTGGCTTATTCAATTTAGAATCACATCCTCAGATTTACTACAAAATCTCTCGATGCACCTTATAGATTTCTCCATTATTTAAAATAAAACATGAATCACATTCCTCTTAATCACTTTTTATTTATTTTGAGAAGAATACATTTAGCTTCCTTACTGTATTTTCATAGCTCAGTGATCAAAAATCTGGGGTCATCATTAGTCACCTTTTCTGAACCCTTCCCGTCTATGTGTTCTTTCTTACGTATGGTGCTCTGACATGGACACAGTCCTTCATAAGTGGCCAGAGTGTCACTAACAAGGACTTGGGGGTATGTTCCATGCATTCACTGGTAACCCAGCATCTTATTTGCCTTTGCAACTGCTGCTAATCACCAAGATGATTCTTTCAATTTTTATATCCCCTCCCCCCCCCGCCCCGCCCCAGGTCATCCTTGACTTCTGCGCAATGTTCAACACACGGTGCTCCTCCACAGCTTCTCCTCTATGCTTCACCTGAGTGGGACTGCTCTTGCATGCTTTCATATCTACCTGTGCTCACACAGCCAGGACAACTCCAGGATACTCCAGGTCCTCCATGGGTCATCGCCAGAGTTCCTCAAGGATCAATCCTTGGCAGCCGGCCTTGTGTCAGTCCCCCTTCCCTCCCATCATCCTTAGGTCTTAGTCGAGGCCTTCAGTGGGAGCCCTGAGTCCAACTTTTGTGACCTTTCTGCCCCTGGAGCACCGCCTGGATTCCTCAGTCTGACACTAGCAGGCTCCTACATGATGGCGGGAATTGCTCTGGGAGCCGGCCGTGCATACATAGCCAGCTGGATTTTCGGATTTTGGCAAAAACGCTAGTTTTACGGCAAAATTACCATGTTCGCTGCGCTATCATTTTTAGGCCTAACTTTTGGCCTTTATGTATCGGTAAAGTTGGCGTTGCATGAGGATTGACGGCACAAACCGTGAGTTTCAGCAACTTTAGTCCGAGGCCAGTAGCACTGCGAGAAAGACTTTGGGAGGGGCGGAAAAAAATGCAAAAAACATTCACAAAACATTCAAAAAAAACCTTACCTACTAAATCACTGAAAAAGAATTAAAAAATAAAAACTTTAACTTACCTTTTTTGCAGGCCTTCAGTCTTACCGCTGCTGGCTGGGCTGCACCGACAGGTTTGACCCTGTCGGTATTCTGGCGTAGCGGAGAGTGCTGAAAGTATGATTAATCCGCACCGTTGCACATAGTTGCACGTTGACGCACCTCTCCGCAGTGGTACGTGGAAACGCCGCCGCAAAACGGTGCCCGAAGATCCCACCGACTGGGTTTTTGCCGCGGAGGGTCAAATCACGGCGAAAATCTAGCCTGAGTCCTGACCTGGGAAATGGGTCGTTGCAGGGGTGGATTTGATGGGGGTGGCCAGATGAAGTCTACCCTAAACGTCACTTTGTTTTCAATTTTTTACGGTTATTAATTGTGAAGTATAAAAGTGCTTAAAACTAAATGGAATTCATCATTTTTAACATCAAAATTCAAAATGTTGTGGAGAAGCATATCCCAATATCCCCCCCACCCCCCACATCCCTTGTCTCTCCCTGCAAAAATGCACCAACAAGTTTGTGCCTTGTAAATTTGTATTTCCCCTTCAGGGTCTCGTGTGTTGTGTTTGACCCCCGCAACATAACACCATAACTTGCAAAATCCATGGAACTACTTGCCCACATTACAACTGTGACTACACTTCAAAAGTACTTCATTGGCTGTAAAGTGCTTTAAGACGTTCGGTGGTCGTGAAAGGCGCCATATAAATCCAAGTGGCCGAAATTGCTGGCCTTACCGCCGACTGCCGCCCACATCCCACATTCCTCTGGTCGAACCGCCCAGTGCCACTTTCGTCGTGGCCTGGAGCGGGAGCAAGGGGAGAGCCGCCGGGAAGCGCCCGCCGACGTCAGCGGACAGCCAATGCGCGTAAGTAGGCTCCCGCCAGCCGAGTTGGCTGGAGTCGGCGGCATGACGGCGGTGGACCGCTGTGTGTGGGCAGTTCTGTCCTCAACGGTAAGTGTGAAGATGCTGTAAAAAAGGTTAGTGAAGTTGATTTAAATCATTTATTTACAGGTACTTACCTGGATGGGGTCCCCTGAAGGTCATTAATGTCTCTTGTTTGCTTTTGGTGCTTTTTATTTTTAGCTCTTCGACCCTCCCTGGGGCCGACTCCATCTTCGGCGGCACTTGGGCGGCAAGCACTTCTGCCGCCGAGGATGAGCGCTCCCATCAGCTGCTGCCCAGATTGGTGGCGTACGTCGCAGATTCGCCGCCCGCCGACCGTCGAGGGACCAGGGTGATGAAAATCCTGCCCAAAGAACCGTCAGGGACCTTGGCGGCCTTTGGAGGTCCTTTGGGCAGCACTTGGGCGGGCGAAGGCCTTCATCAAATTCGAGCTCCAAATCTTTCTTTCTTTCTTACATCATAGAAGTAGAGAATCATGCAGCACAGAAGGAGGCCATTCAGGACTATTCTTGAGTTGTCAGTTTTTTGAGGGCTGTTCATCGATAATAGTGAAGTACTTTGGGAGCGAGAGCCTTTTCTTTGAGCAGTGAAAGGAATCGTTACTAGCATGGCTTTGGCATCAAATCTTGGTGACTATCCCCGATGTGTAATACCGGACCCAGCATCTGTCAGCTTGATCACCGTTAACTGCAATGTCATTTTAAATGTGTTCTGGGATGAAGACAACAGCTTGTTTCCATAGCACCGTTAGTACCCTTTTCTGACTAAATCCTATAAACACAGATAATTGTTATGACAGCACTGAGTGAATTGGAAGCAGAATATGGCAAACATTTCATCAACAGATTTAAAAATCAGCCTATGCACAACTGCAGAAACCTCACCCTAAATAATAAAATAATTGTGTGCATTCAGTAGAAACCGCTAGATATTGACTGATTGCCAAAGCATTGTGAATGCTTTAATAGATTAGCAGGATTTGCAGGCAATTTTCTCCTCTGTTTGGCCTTCAATTTTGTGTTGATGAACGTATTGTTAATGGATTTATAATCCAGAGGCCTGGAGTAATAATTCAGAGAATGTGATTCCTCATGGTTCATATTAACGAGTCAGGAAAATAGGTCAGGGCTGTGGAGGGCTGGGTGAAAGTGCCACCCTGCTGGAAATCGGCTCCGAAGAACAGAATTTTTCCCCGCCATGGAATTTCTTCACAAGTGGAACCCAATGTCTGGTCAAACATCTTGAAAGACAACAGTGCTTGCTTCTCTGTATCATTTAGCAACTTGGGCATTTCTATGCATAAGATGAAAATATTTATACTTAAAAATATCTTAAAATTAGACAAAAGGAAATATTGAATAGAAACGTAGAAAATAGGTGCAGGAATAGGCCATTCGGCCCTTCGAGCCTGCATCACCATTCAATATGATCATGGCTGATCATGCAACTTCAGTACCCCTTTCCTGCTTTCTCTCTATACTCCTTGATCCCTTTAGCCATAAGGGTCACATCTAACTCCCTTTTGAATATATCTAACGAACTGGCCTGAACAACTTTCTGTGGTAGAGAATTCCACAGGTTCATAATTCTCTGAGTGAAGAAGTTTTTCCTCATTTCGGTCCTAAATGACTTACCCGTCATCCTTAGACTGTGACCCCTGGTTCTGGACTTCCCCAACATCGGGAACATTCTTCATGCATCTAACCTGTCCAATCCTGTCAGAATTTTATATGTTTCTATGAGATCCCCTCTTTTCTTCTAAATTCCAGGGAATGTAAGCCGAGTCGATCCAGTCTTTCTTCATATGTCATTCCTGCCATGCCGGGAATCAGTCTGATGAACCTTCGCTGCACTCCCTCTGTTATGTATTTAACCCCTTGTAACCTTGCAACTAGTGTTTGCAAGTGCTGTTAGGGAGGGGTTAAACTAATATGGCAGGGGGATGGGAACCTATGCAGGGAGACAGAGGGAAATAGAATGGGGTCAGAAGCGAAAGATAGAAAGAAGAAAATTTAAAGTGGAGGGCAGAGAAACCCAAGGCAAAAAGCAAAAAGGGCCACATTACAGCAAAATTCTAAAGGGGCAAAGGGTGTTAAAAAGACAAGCCTGAAGGCTCTGTGCCTTAATGCGAGGAGTATTCGGAATAAGGTGGATGAATTAACTGCGCAGATAGCAGTTCACGGATATGATGTAATTGGCATCACGGAGACATGGCTCCAGGGTGACCAAGGCTGGGAACTCAACATCCAGGGGTATTCAACATTTAGGAAGGATAGACAGAAAGGAAAAGGAGGTGGGGTGGCGTTACTGGTTAAAGAGGAAATTAATGCAATAATAAGGAAGGACATTAGCTTGGATGATGTGGAATCTGTATGAGTGGAGCTACGGAATACCAAGGGGCAGAAAACGCTAGTGGGAGTTGTGTACAGACCACCAAACAGTAGTAATGAGGATGGGGACAGCATCAAACAAGAAATTAGGAATGCATGCAATAAAGGTACAGCAGTTATCATGGGTGACTTTAATCAACATATTGACTGGGCTAACCAAACTGCTAGCAATGTGGTGGAGGAGGATTTCCTGGCGTGTATTAGGGATGTTTTTTTAGACCAATATGTCGAGGAAACAACTCGCTATCCTAGACTGGGTGATGTGTAATTAACAATCTTGTTATGCGAGGCCCCTTGGGGAAGAGTGACCATAATATGGTAGAATTCTTTCTTAAGATGGAGAGTGACACAGTTAATTCAGAGACTAGGGTCCTGAACTTGGGGAAAGGTCACTTCGATGGTATGAGACGTGAATTGGCTAGAATAGACTGGCGAGTGATACTTAAAGGGTTGACAGTGGATAGGCAATGGCAAATATTTAAAGATCACATGGATAAACTTCAACAATTGTACATCCCTGTCTGGAATAAAAATAAAATGGGGAAGATGGCTCAACCGTGGCTAACAAGGGAAATTAAGGATAGTGTTAAATCCAAGGAAGAGGCATATAAATTGGCCAGAAAAAGCAGCAAACCTGAGGACTGGGAGAATTTTGTAATACAGCAGAGGAGGACAAAGGGTTTAATTAGGAGGGGGAAAATAGAGTATGAGAGGAAGCTTGCTGGGATCATAAAAACTGACTGCAAAAGCTTCTATAGATATGTGAAGAGAAAAAGATTAGTGAAAACAAACATAGATCCCTTGCAGTCAGATTCAGGTGAATTTATGATGGGGAACAAAGAAATGGCGGACCAGTTGAACAAATACTTTGGTTCTGTTTTCACGAAGGAAGACACAAATAACCTTCCGGAAATACTCGGGGATCGAGGGTCTAGTGAGAAGGAAGAATTGAAGGATATCCTTATAAAGCAGGAAATTGTGTTAGGGAAATTGCTAAGATTGAAGGCCGATAATTCCCCGGGGCCTGATAGTCTGCATCTCAGAATACATAAGGAAGTGGCCATGGAAATAGTGGATGCATTGGTGATCATTTTCCAACAGTCTATCGATGCTGGATCAGTTCCTATGGACTGGAGGGTAGCTAATGTAACATCACTGTTTAAAAAAGGAGGGAGAGAGAAAATGGGTATTTATAGACCGGTTAGCTTGACATCAGTAGTGGGGAAAATGTTGGAATCAATTGTTAAAGATGAAATAGCAGAGGATTTGGAAAGCAGTGACAGGATCGGTCCAAGTCAGCATGGATTTATGAAAGGGAAATCATGCTTGACAAATCTTCTGGAATTTTTTGAGGATGTAACTAGTAGAATGGACAAGGGAGAACCAGTGGATGTGGTGTATTTGGACTTTCAAAAGGCTTTTGACAAGGTCCCACACAAAAGATTGGTGTGCAAAATCAAAGCACATGGTATTGGGGGTATTGTACTGACGTGGATAGAGAACTGGTTGGCAGACAGGAAGCAGAGCGTCGGGATAAACGGGTCCTTTTCAGAATGGCAGGCAGTGACGAGTGGAGTACCGCAGGGCCCAGTGCTGGGACTCCAGCTCTTTACAATATACATTAATGATTTAGATGAAGGAATTGAGTGTAATATCTTCAAGTTTGCAGATGACACTAAACTGGGTGGCGGTGTGAGCTGTGAGGAGGACGCTAAAAGGCTGCAGGGTGACTTTGACAGGTTAGGTGAAT
Organism: Pristiophorus japonicus; assembly: GCF_044704955.1. Taxonomy (NCBI): domain Eukaryota; kingdom Metazoa; phylum Chordata; class Chondrichthyes; family Pristiophoridae; genus Pristiophorus; species Pristiophorus japonicus. Next base: position 40,032,961 of record NC_091985.1, on the reverse strand, counting down.
GGGAAAATGCATTATCCAGTATAATGTGGATAAATGTGAGGTTATCCACTTTGGGGGCAAAAACACGAAGGCAGAATATTATCTGAATGGCGGCAGATTAGGAACGGAGTAGGTGCAACGAGACGTAGGTGTCATGGCTCATCAGTCATTGAAAGTTGGCATGCAGGTACAGCAGGTGGTGAAGAAGGCAAATGGTATGTTGGCCTTCATAGCTAGGGGAGTTGAGTATAGGAGCAGGGAGGTCATACTGCAGTTGTACAGGGCCTTGGTGAGGCCTCACCTGGAATATTGGCCCCAAGTTTCGACATAATTTGCTCCTGATTTTTAGGAGCAACTGGTGTAGAACGGAGTATCTTAGAAATCGGAATTCTCGTCATTTAGTTTGCTCCAGTTCTAGTCAGTTAGAACAGTTTCACTTTGGAACAGAATTTTTTTTTCAAAAGGGGGCGTGTCCGGCCACTTACGCCTGTTTTCAAATTTTCGGCAGTGAAAACTTACTCCAAACTAACTTAGAGTAAGTGAAGATTTTTGTACGCTCGAAAAAACCTTGTCTACACTTTAGAAAATCAGGCGTAGGTTACAAATCAGGCATAGGGAATGGTGGGGGGGGATGTTTAAAGGGAAGTTTACAAACATTAAACACTTCAGTTTTACAAATAAAGAGCCATCATCAATAATAAATGATAAATACGTCAATAAATCAACCAATAAATCAATCAAAAAAAATTAATAATAAGAAATATATTTTTTTTTAAATCAATAAATAAAACATTTTCTACTTACCGACTGCAGCACCGGGAGCCCTCCAACAGCGTGCTGGGATGCCCCCCCCCCCACAGTGTGTCTCTATCTCTCTGTCTGTCTGTGTGTGTCTCTCATTCTCTGTCTGTCAGTGTCTGTGTTTCTGACAGCGAGGGGAGGGGGAGGAGGGGAGTAGAGGGAGAGACGGGGGGGAGCAGAGGGAGGGAAGGGGGAGAATGGGGAGGGATGGGGAGAAGGGGGAGGGATGGGGGAGCAGAGGGAGTGAAGGGGGAGAAGAGGGAGGGATGGGGGAGAAGGGGGTGGAGAAGGGGGAGGGGGGAGAAGGGGGAGCGGGGGAGAAGGGGGAGCGGGGGAGAAGGGGAGGGGCGGAGAAGGGGGAGGGGGGGAGAAGGGGATAAAGGGAAGAAGGGGGAGAAAGGAGATGGGGGGAAAGGAGATGGGGGGGGAAGGAGATTGGGGGGGGGGGAAGGAGAAGGGCGAGGGAGGCTGAACGAGCCGGGCCCGAGACTTCGGGCGAGGGAGGCTGAACGAGCCGGGCCCGAGACTTCGGGCAGGGCCCGTCCCCAGCACCAGATTTACAGGTAGGTGGCGTTGGGTCGGGTCGGGGGGGGGGGGGGGTGGTGGGAGGGAGGTCGGTTCGGTTCGGGTCGGGAGGAGGGAGGGAGAGGGAGGTCAGGTTGGGGGGAGGGAGGTCAGGTCGGATCCAGTCCGGGGGGGGGGGAAGCGGGAGTCGAGGCGGGTCCGGAGGCGGTGGGGGGGGGGGGTTAGCGGGAGTCGGGTCGGGTCCGGTCCGGGGGCGGGGGGGCGGAAGCGGGAGTCGAGTCGGGTCGGGAGGAAGCAGGAGCTGGCCGTGGGAGGAGCCTTATTCACGCAGCCCCAGTGAGGCCATTGGGCCAGGGCTAGGGGCTGCGTGCTTCAGGCCCCTCCCACACAGTTTCGGGCGCCTGGAGCTACTGCACTTGCGTGCCCACTGTAGCACGCGTGTGCAGAGGTCCCGGCACTATTTTCAGCGCAGGGACCTGGCTCCGCCCCCTACAGCTCCTGCTGCGCTGCGCCGAGGGCCAGAAGACCTGCAGGGAGGTGGAGAATCTGGAGGTTTTTTTTAGGCACACTTTGTGACGCGAAAAACGGGCGTCCAGGTCGGGACTGCGCCGTTCTAGGCGCGGCTCGAAACTTGGGCCCTTTGTGTTCAGTTTTGGTCTCCTAATCTGAGGTAGGACGTTCTTACTATTGAGGGAGTGCAGTGAAGGTTCACCAGACTAATTCCCGGGATGGCGGGACTGACATATGAGGAGAGACTGGATCAACTGGGCCTTTATACACTGGAGTTATAAGGATGAGAGGGGATCTCATAGAAACTTACAAGATTCAGACAGGACTCAACAGATTAGATGCGGGAAGAATGTTCCCGATGATGGGGAAGTCCAGAACCAGGGGACACTATCTTAGGATAAGGGGTAGGCCATTTAGCACTGAGATGAGGAGAAACTTCTTCACTCAGAGAGTTATTAACCTGTAGAATTCCCTACCACAGAGAGTTATTGATGGCAGTTCATTGGATATATTCAAGAGGTAGTTAGATGTGGCTCTTACGGCTAAAGGGATCAAGTGGTATGGAGAGAAAACAGGAAAGGGGTACTGAGGGAATGATCAGCCATGATCTTATTGAATGGTGGTGCATGCTCGAAGGACTGAATGTCCTACTCCTCCACCTATTTTCTATGTTTCTATGTTTCTATCACACCTGACCACCAGAGGGCCTACCTGTTGGAGTCTCAAGGGATCCCAGCATCCCTTGAGAACACAGTATATAAGCAGGCTACCCACGAGGTACCTGCACTCTGTAACCTTAATAAGGGAGCTAAGGTCACACTTGCTCATCACACACAATACTCAGTCTGGCCATTTATTCTCAGTCTGGCCATTTATTATGAGTGTAACAATTGGTGACGAGGTAACGAACAACCGCGCGAAATGCAAAGAACAGTCGGCATCCTGGAAAAGTTCTCAGAGGGGGACAATTGGGAGGCCTTCGTGGAGAGACTCGACCAATACTTCATGGCCAATGAGCTGGAAGGGGACGAGAACACGACCAAATGAAGGGCGATCCTCCTAACTGTCTGTGGGGCAACAACCTATGGCCTCATGAAGAATCTCCTGGCCGTGGCAAAACCAACAGAGAAATCCTATGAAGAATTGTGTACGCTGGTCCGGGAGCACCTAAATCCTAAGGAATGCGTTTTGATGGCGACATATCGGTTCTACGTGTGTCAACGATCGGAGGGCCAGGAAGTAGCAAGCTACATCGCTGAACTAAGGCGCCTTGCAGGACATTGTGAGTTTGAGGGATTCCGAGAACAAAATGCTCAGAGACTTTTTTGTACTGGGCATCGGACATGAGACAATCCTTCGCAAACTGTTGACTGTAAAAACACCGAATCTGAGTAAAGCCATAATGATAGCCCAGGCATTTATGTCCACCAGCGACAACACCAAGCAGTTTTCGCAGAGCAAAGAAGTTTTGGGCAATACTGTGCATAAAGTAACATCGGTTTTGAGCAGAAATGTACCGGGCAGAACGTACACGCCGGCTGCTGTGGCCCGACCTCAAGTGACCCAGAGTCTGCCATCATCTGTTAATGCGAGGCAGTTAACACCCTGTTGGTGCTGCGGAGGAGATCATCGACCCCATCAATGCCACTTTAGGCACTATGCGTGCAATGGCTGCAGAACAATGGGACACCTCCAACGAATGTGCAGGCGAGCTGCAAACTCTGCAAACCACCACATTGCAGAGGAAGATCGATCCACAGTGGATCAGATGGCATTGGAAACTTGTACGGAGGAGGCAGAGGTGTACGGGGTACACACGTTCACGACGAAATGCCCACCAATAATGTTGAAAGTTGAACTGAACGGTATTCCAGTGTCTATGGAGCTGGACACGGGAGCAAGTCAGTCTATAATGAATAAAACGGCCTTCGACAGGCTGTGGGGAAAGAAGCCACACAGACCCAAGCTCAGCCCCATTTACACCAAACTAAGGACTTACACAAAGGATTGGCAGTGCTGAAGTCAAAATCTCCTATGATGGAGCAGTACATGGAACTCCCACTGTGGATTGTGCCAGGGGATGGCCCCACGTTGTTTGGCAGAAACTGGGTGGGGAAAACCCGCTGGAACTGGGATGATATCCGAGCGCTTTTGTCTGTCGACGACACCGCATGTACCCAGGTTCTAAGCAAGTTCCCTTCGTTATTCGAGCCAGGCATTGGAAGCTTCTCGGGGGCGAAAGTGCAGATCCATTTGGTTCCCGGTATGCGACCCATCCACCACAAGGCTCGGGCGGTACCGTACACGATGCGTGAAAAAGTGGAAATCGAGCTGGACAGGCTGCAACGCGAAGGCATCATCACGCTGGTGGAATTCAACGAGTGGGCCAGTCCAATTGTCCCAGTACTCAAGGAGCACGGTACAGTTAGAATTTATGGGGAGTATAAAGTAACGATTAACCGTTTTTCGCTGCAGGACCAGTACCCGCTACCCAAGGCAGACGACCTATTCGCGGCCCTGGCTGGAGTGAAGACATTCACCAAGCTGGACCTGACCTCGGCCTACATGATGCAGGAACTGGAGGAGTCTTCGAAAGGCCTCACCTGCATCAACACGCACAAAGATCTGTTCATCTACAACCGGTGCCCGTTCGGGATTTGGTCGGCTGCAGCGACCTTCCAGCGGAACATGGAGAGCCTGCTAAAGTTGGTTCCTTGCACAATGGTCTTCCAGGACGACATTTTGCTTACAGGTCGGGGGACCATGGAGCACTTGAAGAACCTGGAGGTTCTTAGTTGGTTGGATCGCGTGGGGCTCAGGTTGAAATGCTCGAAGTGTGTTTTCCTGGCACAGGAGGTCGAATTTTTAGGAAGGATAATTGCAGCAAATGGCATCAGACCCACCAACGCCAAGGCGGAGGCCATCAAGAACGCGCCGCGACCACAGAACGTGACGGAGCTGCAGTCGTTCCTGGGACTCCTTAACTACTTCGGTAATTTCCTACCTGGGTTAAGCACCCTGCTGGAACCCCTACATGCGCTACTGCGCAAGGGAGACGACTGGGTATGGGGGAATTCACAAGAGGCTGCCTTTAAGAAAGCCAGAAACATATTGTGTTCTAACAAACTGCTTGTCCCATATAACCCATGTAAACGATAGGTGTTAGTTTGCAATGGGTCGTCATACGGGGTCGGGTTGGTGTTACAACAGGCTAACAAATAGGAAACTTTGTAACCAGTTGTGTGTGCATCCAGGAGTTTGTCCAAGGGCGAAAGGGCCAACAGCATGATTGAAAAAGAGGCTCTGGTGTGCGTTTACAGGATAAAAAAAATGCACCAGTACTTATTTGGCCTCAAGTTTGAACTTGAAACTGACCACAAGCCGCTCATATCGCTATTCTCGGAGAGCAAAGGGCTTAATACCAATGCCTCTGCCCGCATCCAAAGATAGGCGCTCACGCTGTCGACAAGCAACTATGTACTCCACCATAGACTGGGCACAGAAAACTGTGCAGATGCTCTCAGTCGGCTACCATTACCCAGCACCGGGTGGAAATGGCACAGCCAGCGGACTTGCTCATGGTCATGGAGGCATTTGAGAATGAGAAATCCCCCGTTACGGCCCGCCAGATCAGGACCTGGACCAGCCAGGATTCCTTACTGTCCTTGGTAAAAAACTGTGTCCTCCATGGAAGCTGGTCCAGTGTATCAGTGGAGATGCAGGAAGCGATTCAGCCATTCCAAAGATGCAAAGATGAGCTGTCCCTGCAGGCGGACTGTCTTTTGTGGGGCAATTGCGTAGTCTTGCCAACGAAAGGCAGAGACGCATTAATTTGCGAACTGCACAACAACCACTCAGACATCGTAATGATGAAAACCATAGCCAGCCTGGCATCAACCAGATTTAGAGTCAGGTGTGCGCCAGTGCAACACTTGCTCTCAGTTGAGCAATGCATCCAGAGAGGCACCACTTAGCTTGTGGTCGTGGCCATCCAAATCGTGGTCGAGGATCCATGTAGACAATGCGGGCCCATTCCTAGGCAAAATATTTTTGGTTGGTGGACGCTTACTCAAAGTAGATTGAATGTGCAATAATGTCAGTAAGCACATCCACGGCCACCATTGAAAGTCTACAAGCTATATTTGCCACGCACGGCTTGCCTGATGACCTAGTCAGCGACAATGGGCCGTGCTTCACCAGTGCTGAATTCAAAGAATTCATGACCCGCAACGGAATTAAACATGTCACATCTGCCCCGTTCAAGCCCGCATCCAATGGCCAGGCAGAACAGGCAGTTCAGACCATCAAGCAAAGCTTGAAATGCGTGTTGGAACGTCCCTGCAGACCCGGTTGCCCCAAGTACTGCTCAACTACCACACCAGACCCCACTCACTCACCGGGAGTTCCCCAGCTGAGCTGCTCATGAAAAGGGTGCTTAAAACAAGGCTCTTTCTGGTCCACCCTGATCTGCATGATCACGTGGAGGACAAGCTGCATCAACAAAGTGTGTACCATGACCGCGCAAATTTGTCACGCGATATTGAGATCAATGATCCTGTGTTTGTGCTCAATTATGGAAATGGTCCCAAATGGCTCGCTGGCTCAGTCACAGCCAAAGAGGGGATTAGGGTATTTCAGGTCAAACTGACCAATGGACAAATGCACAGAAAACACTTGGACCAAATCAACAGCTGCGAACAACCTGAAGAGGACACCACCAACTTTGATCTTCCAACACACACATAAGTGGCAACTGACATCACAGTTGACCACGAAACCGAACTCATCATCCCCAGCAGCCCGGCAAGGCCAGTATTTGTACCTAGACAATCGAAAAGGGAGCGCAAAGCCCCAGATTGTCTCATCTTGTAAATAAGTGTACTGTTGACTTCACGGGGGAGTGATGTTATGTATTTAACCCCTTGTAATCTTGTAACCTGCATCACACCTGTCCACCAGAGGGTGTACCTGTTGGAGTCCCAAGGGATCCCAGCATCCCTTGGGAGCACAGTATATAAGCAGGCTACCCACGAGGTACTTGCACACTAGAATGTTAATAAAGGAGCTAAGGTCATACTTGCTCATTACTCACAGTCTCAGTCTGTCCACTTATTATAGTGTAACACCCTCAATCACAAGAATGTCCTTCCTCAGATTAGGAGACCAAATCTGTACACAATATTTAAGGTGTAGCCTCACCAAGGCCCTGTACAACTGCAATAAGACCTCCCCGCTCCTGTACACAAATCCTCTTGCTATAAAGGCCAACATGCCATTTGCCATCTTCACCATCTGCTGTACCTGCATGCCAACTTTCAATGACTGATGTAACATGACACCCAGGTCTCGTTGCACCTCTCTTTTCCTAATCTATCACCATTCAGATAATATTTTGCCTTCCTGTTTTTTCCACCAAAGTGGATAACCTCACATTTATCCACATTATACTGCATCTGCCATGCATTTGCCCACTCACCTAATCTGTCCAAGTCACCCTGCAGCCTCTTAGAGTCCTCCTCACAGCTCACACTGCCACCCAGCTTAGTGTCATCTGCAAACTTGGAGATATTACATTCAATTCCTTTGTCTAAATCATTAATGTATATTGTAAATAGCTGGGATCCCAGCACTGAACTTTGCGGTACCCCACTAATCACTGCCTGCTATTCTGAAAAGGACCCGTTTATTCCTACTCTTTGCTTCCTGTCTGCCAACCAGTTCTCTATCCAGGTCAATACATTACCCCCAAGATCATGTGTTTTAATTTTGCACACTAATCTCTTGTGTGGAACCTTGTCAAAAGCCTTTTGAAAGTCCACATCCACTGGTTCTCCCTTGTCCACTCTACTAGTTACATCCTCAAAAAATTCTGGAAGATTTGTCAAGCATGATTTCCCTTTCATAAATCCATGCTGACTTGGACTGATCTTGTCACTGCTTTCCAAATGCACTGCTATTACATCTTTAATAATTGATTCCAACATTTTCCGCACTACCGATGTCAGGCTAACTGGTCTATAATGCCCTGTTTTCTCTCTCCCTCCTTTTTGAAAAAGTGGTCTTACATTAGCTACTCTCCAATCCATAGGAACTGATCCAGAGTCTATAGAATGTTGGAAAATGACTACCAATGCATCCACTATTTCTAGGACCGCTTCCTTAAGTACTCTGGGATGCAGACTTTCAGGCCCTGGGGATTTATCGGCCTTCAATCCCATCAATTTCCCTAACTCAATTTCCTGACTAAAGGATTTCCTTCAGTTCCTCCTTCTCGCTAGACCCTCGGTCCCCTAGTATTTCCGGAAGGATATTTGTGTCTTCCTTAGTGAAGACAGAACCAAAGTATTTGTTCAATTGGACTGCCATTTCTTTTATCCCCATTATAAATTCACCTGATTCTTACTGCAAGGGACCTACATTTGTCTTCACTAATCTTTTTATTTTCATATATCTATAGAAGGTTTTGCAGTCAGTTTTTATGTTCCCTGCAAGCTTACACTCATACTCTATTTCCCCCCTCCTAATTAAACCCTTTGTCCTCTTCTACTGAATTCTAAATTTCTCCCAGTCATCAGGTTTGCTGCTTTTTCTGGCCACTTTATATGCCTCTTCCTTGGATTTAACACTATCCCTAATTTCCCTTGTTAGCCACGGTTGATCCACCTTCCCCATTTTATTTTTACGCCAGACAGGGATGTACAATTGTTGAAGTTCATCCATGTGATCTTTAAAAGTCTGCCATTACCTATCCACTGTCAACCCTTTAAATATCATTTGCCAGACTTTCCTTGCCAATTCACGTCTCATACCATCGAAGTTATCTTTCTTTAAGTTCAGGACCCTAGTCTCTGAATTAGCTGTGTCACTCTCCATCTTAATGAAGAATTGTACCATATTATGGTCACTCTTCCCCAATTGGCCTTGCACAACAAGATTGCTGATTAATCCTCTCTCATTACACAGCACCCAGTCTAGGATGGCCAGCTCTCTAGTTGGTTCCTCGACATATTGGTCTAGAAAACCATCCCTTATACGCTCCAGGAAATCCTCCTCCAATGTATTGCTACCAGTTTGGTTAGCCCAATCTATATGTAGATTAAAGTCACCCATGATAACTGCTGTACCTTTATTGCACGCATCCCTAATTTCCTGTTTGATGCCATCCCCAACCTCACTACTACTGTTTGGTGGTCTGTACACAACTCCCACTAGCATTTTCTGCCCTTTGCTGTTCTGCAGCTCTACCCATACAGATTCCACATCATTCAAGCTAATGTTCTTCCTTACTATTGCGTTAATCTCCTCTTTAATCAGCAACGCTACCTCACCTCCTTTTCCTTTCTGTCTATCCTTCCTGAATATTGAATACCCCTGGATGTTGAGTTCCCAGCCTTGGTCACCCTGGAGCCATGTCTCTGTAATCCCAATTACATCTTATCCATTAACAGCTGTCTGCGCAGTTAATTCATCCACCTTATTATGATTGCTCCTCACATTGAGACACAGAACCTTCAGGCTTGTTTTTTTAACACTCTTTGTCCTTTTAGAATTATGTTGTCATGTGGCCCTTTTTGATTTTTGCCTTTGATTTCTCTGCCCTCCATGTTTACTTATCTCCTTTCTACCTTTTGCTTCTGCCCCAATTTTACTTCCCTCTGTCTCCTGCATAGCTTCCCATCCCCCTGCCATAATACACGGCATTTCCTCAGTGTAATTAATGGGGTCAATATTCCTCGGGGATTTTGTTGTAACTCCAGCAGGCGATTAGTCGAATCCCCAGAAAACTCGAGTGCTCTGGTTCTATGTCATTTCCAGCAGTTTCCAACATAAGGAGTGGAATTTCTGCCCATCCCTTATAAGAACATAAGAAACAGGAGCAGGAGGAGGCCATTTGGCCCCTCTTGCCTGCTTCGCCATTCAATGAGATCATGGCTGATCTTCTCTCTCAACTCCACTTGCCTGCACTTTCCCCATATCCCTTGATACCCTTAAATATCCAAAAATCTATCGATCTCTGTCTTGAATATATTTAAAGACTGAGCCTCCACAGCCCTCTGGGGTAGAGAATTCCAGAGATTCACCATCCTCTGAATGAAGAAGGTTCTCCTCATCCCAGTCCTAAATGGCCGACCCCTTATTCTGAGACCATGACCCCTGGTTCTAGACTCCTCAGCCAGAGGAAAACTCCTCCGTGCAATTACCCTGTCAAGCCCTGTATGAATTTTGTATGTTTCAATGAGATCCCTTTTCATTCTTCTAAACTCTCGAGAATATAGGCCGAGTCTACTCAATCTCTCCTCATAGGACAATCCCCCATCCCAGGAATCAATCTGGTGAACTTTGCTGCATTCCCTCAGTGGCAAGCATATCCTTGCTTAGGTAAGGAGACCAAAACTGTACACAATACTCTGGGTGCAGTCTCACTAGGGCCCTATATAATTGCAGTAAGAAATCTTTATTCTTATACTCAAATCCTCTCGGAATAAAGGCCAACATACCATGTTCTTTCTTAATTGCTTGCTGTACCTGCATGTTAACTTTCAGTGATTCGTGTACAAGGACACCCAAGTCCCTCTGAACATCAACATTTCCCAATCTCTCACCATTTAAAAAATACTCTGCTTTTCTATTTTCCTACTAAAGTGGATACCTTCACATTTTGCCACATTATATTCCATTTGCCATGTTTTTTCCCACTCAGTTAGCCTGTCTGTATCCCCTTGAAGTCTCTCTGCATTCTCCTCACAACTTACATTCCCACCTAGCTTTGTATCATCAGCAAACTTGGATATATTACATTTGATCCCCTCATCCAAATCATTGATATAGATTGTGAAGGGCCGAGGCCCAAACACTAATCCTTGTGGTACCCCACTAGTTACAGCCTGCCGACCTGAAAATGATCCGTTTATTCCTACTCTCTGTCCGTTAACCAATCCTCAATCTATGCTAGTATATTACCCCTCATCCCATGAGCCCTAATTTTGTTCAATAACCTCTTGTGTGGCACCTTATTGAATGCCTTCTGAAAATCCAAATACACCACATCCACTAGGCCCCCTTTATCAATTCTGCTAGTTACAACCTCAAAAGACTAATAATAGATTCCAGCATTTTCCCTACCACTGATGTCAGGCTAACTGGTCTGTCGTCCCCCATTTTCTCTCTCCCTCCTTTCTTAAATAGCAGCGTTACATTAGTTACCTTCCAATATGTGGAAACCATTCTAAAATCTGTGTCAGCCATGGCTCAGTGGGTAGCATACTTTGCTTTGAGTCAAAAGGCTGTGGGTTCAAGTCCCACTCCTGGAACTTGAGCACAAAAATTTAGGCTGACACTCCAGTGTAGTGCTGAGGGAGTGTTGCACTGTTGGAGGTGCTGTCTTTCAGATGTGATGTTAAACTGAGGCCCTGTCTGCTCTCAGGTGGACGTAAAAGATCTTATGGCACTATGTTGAAGAAGAGCAGCGGAGTTATCTGCGGTGACCTGGCCAATATTTATCCCTCAATCAACATAACAAAAACAGATTGTTTGGTCATTATCACAGTGCTTTTTGTGGGAGTTTGCTGTGCGCAAGTTGGCTGCTGCGTTTCCTACATTACCACAGTGACTACACTCCAAAAGTACTTAATTGGCTGTAAAGCATGTTGAGACGTCCTTTGGTCATGAAAGGCGCTATATAAATGCAAGTTTTTCTTTCTTTAACAGATTTATCAAACATGATTTCCCTTTCATAGATCAATGTTGACTCTGCCCAATTCTAATATTATTTTCTAAGTGTCCTGTTACCACATCCTTAATAATAGGTTCTAGCATTTTCCCTATAACTGATGTCAGGCTACTGGTCTGTAGTTTCCCATTTTCTCTCTCCCTCCTTTCTTAAATAGCGGGGTTGCATTAGCTACCTTCCAATCTGTAGGAACCGTTCTAGAATCTATGAACTTTTGGAAGGTGACAACTGTAAGGGTCGAAAATCCACGGCCGCATTTGAAACACCCGAAGGACAAGAAAACTAACATAGGATCGTTCCATACACTAAATGAACATTTTTGGCCAAGTAAAAGCAGGCTGGGAAAACATGTGGGCGGATACAGACATTGTGGAGTCTGGCTCACAAGCGAGACAGAGGCACTGGCCAATGGGGAAAAAGTGCATTCTGGCAGACCAATCAGGGGTCGAGTCGGACCTGAAGTGGGGAAATCTTCAACCAATAAGGACTCCCCGGCCCAGTTTGAAAATGACTTCCCCCCCCAAATCAAACTATGAATGTGGGCCATCATCTACCTAATTAATATGGACAATGGACAATAGCCCTGAATCACAACTATGAATCACTGCAGGAATGGCCCACTGACTCCCAGGACCATAACAAAGGACCTACAGACTTTCAGCCACTAATGTGCCCCGTAACAATACCCTGGTCCTCACACCTGCGTGTACCTGTGACATCTTCTGATTAAATATTCAAAGCTATCTCCCCGCCCAAACTTACACAATGGACCACCCACTGGGTTTGAGCGCGAAAAGACCAGAACTGAATTGAATACAAATATAGGACACAGAACCACCAGAAAAACAGTTGTGGAGAAAAACAGTTGTGGGCAGAGTTCACAGGGGAGGAAAGGGGTGGAGAGGAAAAACTTGCAGAAAGGTGGAGAAAGACTGGGAGAACAGAGGTTGGAAAAAGTGTGTGGAGAAAAGGCTGCTGGCTGCTGGAGGGGGAATGCAGCTGGGGCAGTAGGAAAAACAGTTTGGGGTCAGTTCTTGAAAGGGCTGCTGACTGCTGGGGGGGAGAGGAGCTGAGAGAGTTTTGCAAACTTTGATTTTGGTCGAGACTAAAAACCCACGAGCCAACCTCCTGGTTGGTAAGTGGCAGCAGGTGCTGCTGTTAGCCCTGAACACACTGGACAGGGTGAGAATAGCCGAAGCATCAGGCTGGGGCACGCAGAGCTGTGCAGACCTGGACACCTGGTTCAATAACCTGGATTCACAGCTGTAGTCCGACGATAACTGAGAGGCAGATAGACAAAACTGACGCAACATCGAGGAGGAAAACCGAACAACAACGTATAACCCACCCCAGAGGGACCCCGAGTTGAAATAAGTGCCCCAGAACCCCGGAGTTGATAGGATTGAGAGTATAGCCCAAACCCCATCACAGACTCAATTTAGGATAGGAATTGGTAGGGAGGGTGGGAGTGGGAGGTGTGGTTGTGTGTGAGTGGAATGTTTTAACCTCTTGTTTTCCCCTTCTCTGTTGCGAGATTTTTCGGGTTGTTGAATGAGATTTTGCCATTACTGCTATTTTATGACCTCTTCCTATGCCCTCTATCTTTTGTTTGCTATTCTAAATAAACAACATTCGCCATTTTGTACTCTTATCCACTGTGTCTGGTGCCTCATTACTCACCCACCCTCATAAATCGCACGTACAGATCCCAAGGGGAGTGTGGATTCAAACTCAAACCCCAAGCTCTCCTTACACAACCAATCCATTCACTATTGCTATTGTCACCTCTTTCAAAACCCTAGGATGTAGGCCATCAGGTGCAGGGGATTTATCGGCTTTCAGTCCCATTAATTTCTCCATGTACTTTTTTTTTTAACAAACACTAATTTCTTTCAGTTCCTCATTCTTGCTAGACCCTTGATAATCCACTATTTCCAGGAAGTTTTTCATGTCTTCTTCTGTGAAGGCAGACACAAAGTACTAATTTAATTTCTCTGCCATTTCCTTAATCCCCATTATAATTTCTCCTGCCTCGGCCTCTAGGGAACCCGCATTTACTTTCGCTAATCTTTTCCTCTTTACATACCTACAGAAGCTTTTGCAGTCTGCTTTATTGCCTCTCGCTAGTCATCATGGGCAGCAGCCAGGATAGACACTCCGTATGCCAGGAATTCCTGCACCACTGACACAGTCAGGACTCTATGGTGCCTGGTACTCCTGGTCAGGCGAGGCTTATTTGTTTATTTTATTCATTCAAGGGATGTTGACATCACCGGCAATCTTGCCAGCATTTATTGCCCTTCCTAATTGCCCTCAAGAAGATGATGGTCAGCTGTCTTCGTGAATACAACTGAATGGTTTGCTCGGCCATTTCAGAGGCCAGTTAAGAGTCAACCGCATTGCTGTGGATCTAGAGTCACATATAGGCCAGACCAGGTAAGGACTGCAGATTTCGTGCTAAGAACATTAGTGAACCAGATGGGATTTTATGACAATCCCATATTTTATGGTCACCATTACTGATACTGGCTTTTTATTCCAGATTGTTTTTTAATTGAATTTAAATTCTGCAGCTGCCATGTCTCCAGATCATTAGTCTGGATTACTAGTCCAGTAACATTAACTACTATGCTACCGTATTGGTCGCCACAAGGGCAGATGAGGTCGCCAACAGTGAGGTCCAAGCCAGAGAAATTGCTCAGATCCCTGAAGAAACCTTCGTTTTTTTTTTACATTTTTCCACTTGGACACTTTACACAGGAGTTTATGGACAGCATAGCCAGAGTGGTAGGGGATCAGCCAACCCAGGTAGGTACTGAAGCTTCTGACCACTTAGGGAAGACAGGTGCCATAGTAGTACTTGCACTCATCCCATGATAATTAGGTGGCTTTCCCGTGACCCAGGAAACTCTGGCCAGGTCAGTGTTGGAGGACATTGGCGGGTATGATCCTGGCAATAATCACTGGGATTCTGCCCTGAGGAATTTCGGCCTCAATATCCTCAATTGGAACTACAGTGACATCATTACCCATCCTTTTTTCCCGACTATTATCTTCACCAATATAACATACTCAAGGCTTGGATGATTGTGTGTTTTAATATTGTGAAACAATTGTGTTCACTGCAAGGCATGGACTCATTGATGACTGCTCCAATGTGCCACTCCAAGCACTGGCAGGACATGTTCAGTGCCTACCACATGTTAATACAGTGCACTCCTTTAATGATCGTCAGGGAGAGGCATCAAGTGAATCTCAAGCAATTCCTACCTGAAATGGACGGGCCTTAGCAAAATATTTAAGATCTATACGAATACAAGAGGTTAAACCTGAGTACTAATTCAAATTGCATTGTGGCGACAGGACAAGGGGTCAAACTGGTAATAGGCAAGCTCTGGATTGTAGTCATGAAGCGCTTCTTCACATAAAGAGTGATCAACACCTGGAATGGTCTTCAGGGTAGGGCAGTGACAGAAAAGGCACTGGAATCATTCAAGAGGAATTCAGATGATCTTGTGGATGGACAGTTGGCTTCTCTGAAAGGATGTGCTGGATGGGTTAAAAGACTGCCCTCATGCACTTATTTGTTGATCTTTGTGAGCTATATAAATCAGGTTTATTACCAAATAAATGTAATGCAGCACCAATTACCCAGAGATTGTTTGACAACCCATATTAGGAAATGTGATGGCAATTTGCAGTCTATTTACATTTCTAGAGTTGTGATAACTTCAAAGCAATGCATATAACTGAGAAAGTACAGCCCAACAAGATGAGCAGAGCTAAACAATTAATTACATTTCACAGCAAAAATGTACTTGCTTGCGTATCAAAATAATCTGCAGCTCTAAACATACGGTGATTGTGGAGTGCTTGGATAAGTAGCATGCTGCTGTAATTATTTTTCACTAAACATTTATTTCAATGTTTGTATTTCCTGTGATGGATACTGGCGATCAATATCAGCTAAGTAGTGGGAAAGGTGATGGGTATTGGCAGCTTCAGAGTGTGATTCACAGCCGGCAGCACCCAGGTTAAGCTGTGTGCTCTGAATCACACTGCAGTGGGTGGAGGGCTGGGAGTGTGCATACTTACACACAGGTGGTATAGTTTGAATATTTTAAGAGCCCACTTTCAAAACACTGAAGAAAAACATTAGCAAATGCCCAGGAGATCCAATAGATAACATCAATACTTCTTACATCCTGCTTCACACTATAGTGAAGCTTTTAATTACTTGTCTGAATGGCTCTTTCTTTGGTCAATTTTAGTCTGATTGCACTCCTGTGAAATGCTTTGGGACGTTTTACTATGTTGAAGGTGCTTTATAAATGGAAGTTGTTGTTGTATACTTACCAAGTCTGCTGAACTCGATATAGAGATTTACTGTTGCACTTTTAGAATGTATTTTTACGTAACACAATTGGGGGATTCAAATTATGTCACAACATACACCACAAGAGTATACCTCCAACAGCTACGACTCACTACCCAAGATGCACGGTCAGGAATAAATTTGATTTATTTATCAAATTATTCTTACTAAGCAAAACCAATTAAAGTCTTTTGTTTGTGTCAGGAATCGACAACAACAATTGCATTTATATAGCAACTTTAGCATTGTAAAACATCCCAAAGCGCTTCATAGGAGCATTATCAAACAAAACTTGATACCGAGCCACATAAGCAGATATGAGGGGGCTGGAAAAGACAAAAGAGATAAGGAGAGCTTAAGTTTATGTAGACCAAATGGCAACTACAAAAAAACATCCATCTTAAGCCCCAATTTAATTGAAAATAACTGTGTTTGAATGTGCAGGCAGTATGGTTAATATGTTATTCTGAAGGCTTCACACATGCTTAATTACCAAACAAATCTCACAAGGATATAATGAGCAAGATGTTAAATAGATTACTGTGCACACTAGGAACTAAGGGAATTAAGAGTGAAGGATTGCAACAGACTTTGTCTCGATGGAAGAATGCCTTCCAATCTGGAGTTTGCTCAAGCAACCAATCTCAGACAATGATCAAAGCTCTTGAAACATGGTATGTGTACTAGAGCATCAGGTTCTTGCCTGGAACTTCCCACACATGCTTTGACTGTGTTATTGAATTATGAAAGAGTTCCAAACGAGCCTCTTTGTTGCAAATTTTACAAATCTCTGCTACCAAAAACAAGAATCACAGTATCAAATCAAGGTCTCCCTGACGCCGGAGGTTTTGAAGTGGAACATTTACTACCCAATATCACTAATCTGCACTCAATGTTATAGGCCAGTGGTTCCTTGAACACATCTTCCACATCATGTAACTATTTGATCACTGCAACCAGAAATACTGGGGCAGATCTTGGGCCCGAAATTGGTCGATGCTTAAGGTCCGCCCATTTCTCGGCGGTATGCTGTCAGATCCAGTTCGACTATCTACTCGATAGGACATGCGGCACGGAACTGCGCAGGTGCAAATTTTTTTTCCCGTTTTTTTTTACACAAGCGTTTTACCCGCGATTTTGGCGGGGGGGGTGGGGGCAGGGGTCACCCGTGCAGGCGCAGTGAGTTGAAGAGGAGGGAGAGAGAGTGAGAAGGATCAGCAAGCTAATTGACAGGCAGTTACTTGAAAAATACCAAATATATTCCTACCAACTATTAATTCTTCAGTTTGAAGACCAAGAAGAGATATTTAACAAAGCAAAAATCATACAAATACAAAGATTATGGCAATGTAAAAAAAAGACATCTAAGCGCAGGAACATTGAGAAGGAGGGGAGGGTGAGGGTGCCTGCCTTCGATGAGGCGGAGTTACCTGCCCTTCTGGAGCACATAACAGAGAGGTACTCCGAGCTAACCAAGGGTGGTCGTGGAAAGCCCCTCCCAAGGGAGTACAACCGAATATGGGGCGAGATCAGGGAGGCTGTGTCCTCTAAAAGTATGATGTTACGCACTGGGGAAAGGTGCCGTAATAGGTGGAACGACCTGGTGAGGGTAGCAAGAGTAAGTAATGATTTTAGTGATGAACCCCCCTCCATGTGTTATGTACCATGTAACTGTACGTTCAGTGTCACATGGATGATGTTATTTATCTTAAGGTTACGGTGATGTATTCGTGCTTTTCAGGCATTGACAAGAGGATCAACGCAGTGATTTTTTAACTGTGTGTGTGTGTCTGTGCGATGTTAAAGGATTGAAGATTTTTACTTTGATTTACTTTACTTTGTGCAGAAGAAGACATCTGCAATAGCAGCCGATCAGCGGGTCCGGTGGGAGGACCCACAACCCAGGAGCCTCTTACTGACATTGAGATCAGTGCCCTGTCCCTGGTCGGGGAAAGCAACCGTGCCACCACCAGCATTGGAGCTGACTCACTCACACAAGATGGCAAGTTGAATAAAATGCAGTCTGTGTTGCAGTCCTCTGATGTCATGTAATGTAACTGTAATGTTGGCCTGATGTAATGTAATATACGTTTATTACACTGTAATATTGGCCTTGTGATGTACTGCAATGTTGGGGGCATATAACGCAATGCACATATGTATTGTCTGTCTGCGATATGCAATGCAGTACTGCAGCAGTGGTGGACATTTAAGTAAGACTGCGATAAGTCACTGTACTATGTATTCATGTAACCCTGACCCCTCCCCTGGTGCCAAGCTTTTTAAAATGTTGTTTTGTACTTCCAGACCCGGATGATTCAGACCACAGCGACGCAGACGACAGACCCACTGCCTCCACCTCTGGCGTCACCCAGCCCTCTCCTGCCCTCACCACTGGCAGAGATGAGGAAGACGAGGAGGAAGAGCCGCTGATCCAGCAGCCAGTGGAGGTGGAGCTGGGGCTGGAGATGGAGGCGGATACACCAGCTTCATGTGGGACAGCGGGAACATCCTCCACCACGGAGTCTTTATTCAGGGGATTCCCTCATGGCTCCTCTGATTCTGCTGGACCAAGCCGTGTGCAGCAAGACACCCCCAGTGTTGCAGCGCCTTTGCCGCAGTGACGCAGGTTGGTGCAGGAAAGGCCGGTTGCTGTCGGTGTGTACCAGGACATGGTGCATCTGTCACAGGCCAGCGTCGACATAAGTCGAGAGCTGCACAAGGCCATGACTACAATAGCCACAAACAGTGTGGCTCTATCAAAGTGGCAGTCAGAGGTTCGGTTGCGTATGATCACCGCGATGGAGCGAACCACCGACGACGTCGAAGCCATGCGGCAATCGACGGGAACGGGACATGGCGCGGACCCCCCCGTGCCATAGTAGTCAGGTCGACAGTACCTGAGGGCGGGGAGCTGACATCATCTCCTGAAGCCTCGCCTTCCACATCACGAGCTTCTCCTGAGGCCCTATTTATTGCGCCTGCAATGCCTGACTCCCCCCTCCACAACAACAGCATCGGCCCTTGGGATGCGGTGCTGCATGCCTGCTTGGTATCAACACGGGGAGGTCCATGCTCAGGGGCACAGCAAAAGGGAAGGGCGGTCGTAAGAAAGGGGGGAATAGTCCTAAAGGTGGTGTAGCACGCGGGCGTGGATAGGGCAGAGGGCATAGGCGGAGAAAGTAAAGGGTCCTTTTGTTGTAATTGAAGTTTGATTGTAAAAGTTGATTAAAGTTGTAAAATTTTTGTTAAAGTTGTTATTAAAGTTGTTACAGTTGTTTTATAGTTATAAGTTTTATAAAGTTTTGAAATTGTTGTATATTTTTATATTTTTAGATCGACGTTTGAATTGAATTTAAGCACTCTTGTATACAGTGTCAAACTTTTGGGGTAAAAGTCATCAGGGTCCCAAAGTGCAGCTCTCCACATTCAAGCA
This sequence comes from Pristiophorus japonicus, assembly GCF_044704955.1. Classification (NCBI taxonomy): domain Eukaryota; kingdom Metazoa; phylum Chordata; class Chondrichthyes; family Pristiophoridae; genus Pristiophorus; species Pristiophorus japonicus. The sequence goes on along the minus strand of NC_091985.1, from coordinate 40,013,605 downwards.
AAGTGTTCATTTATGAGCTGCTGACGTAACAATTTTGCAGTGGCATACGTTCCGTGTGCTCTCCGCTGTGGTGTTGGGGGAGGTGGGGAACGGTGCCATGGGTTCATCTGCAAGCTCATCATCCTCCTGCCCCTCATTGTCCTCTTCTTCCTCCTGCATCTCCTGCACTCTCTCCTCAGGTGGTCCCACAGTCCCCTGTGGCAATTCCTGTCCCCGCACCATTGCTAAATTATGTAACATACAGCACATGAACTGAGCAACCTGTTCAGGGTGGTACTGCAGCCTGCCTCCCGAGTGGTCCAAGCATCGAAAGCGCTGCTTCAGCACTCCAATTGTCTTTTCAATTATGTTAAGTGTGGCTATATGGCTCTTATTGTATTGTTGCTCGGGTTCTGTGCGAGGGTTCCGCATGGGGGGGAGGGGGCAAGAGCCAAGTGGCGAGGCTGTACCCTTTGTCGCCAAAATCCAGCTTTTGCCTTGTGGCTCAGACTTAAACAGGTCAGACACAGTGCTCTCCTGCAAGATGTGCGCATCATGGATCCTCCCTGGAAACTCACCATTCACTACCATTATCCACTGTGTCTGGTCGCATACAAGCTGCACGTTGAGGGAGTGAAATCCCTTATGGTTTCACTACACCTCCGTCTCCTGTAATGGTGCTCGCAGAGCAATATGGGTACAGTCAACAGCACCCTGCACCTTGGGGAAGCCGGCAATGCGTGCAAATCCCAAAGCCCTGTCACTCTGTGCCTCCCTGGTCATTGGGAAGTTTATAAATTCCATCCGGCGTCCATACAGTGCTTCGGCTACCTGTCGAATGCAGCGATGAGTAGCGTGCTGAGAAATACAGCACGTGTCCCCAGCCGATGCCTGAAAAGACCCACATGCATAAAAGGAAAGTGCCACAGTCACCTTCATCTCGACAGAGAGTGCAGTAACGTTGCTGGTACTGGGCTGCAGGTCTGCCTTTTAATGAGCTGGCAAATCTCAGTGATGACCTCTTTTCAGAAGCGCAGCCTTCGAACACACTGTCGATCGGTCAGGTCCAAGTATTAACACTTCTCCCTGGAGATCCTTTGCGGGTAAGGCCTCCTCCTCCTCTTCCTCCTTCTCATCATTCTGCGACCTCTTCCATTACCCTTATAACTATGCTGAATAAAGTTCCTCACATCTGATTCCTCCATTAGACGGGTTGTCAGCAATAAAAGCTCAGATAATACAGGCCCCATTCTTGAAAAAAAATAACTAAAATGCTTTTCTATCTTAATAAGTTACTCAGTAATAGTAAATATAGCTTTTCCAATCAAATTCGCACTCTAAAATCACTGTTCATCTCAGAAATACAGAGCTGCTGCTTTAGTTGACAGTTCCTGATTTCCAAAATAGCAGATCCGTGCACTCCACCCACTTAGCATCGTGTAAAACCACCTTTTCCAGGACGGTATGCAGCTCCGGTGATATGTCAGCGGTATGCAATGAAAATCAGACTTTTTGGGGGGGCGATGCGCGCAGTTCTGCATGGCGGATGGTGTGCATACGGCTGTATATCAATGATAAATATTCCATTGTGTTTTTTGACCAAAATCGCATTTTTGAGTGATAGGGAGCGGTATGTCGACCAATTTCGGCCCCCTAGACTTTGGTTTTACACTCTCATACAAAGTCAAGATCTAGCCCAGAGTTTTCCATATGGTTTGTTTTTAAATTGTAGATAAAGGGTCTCAGACTGGTACCTACAGTTCGGGTTCCAGTCAGTCAGAACTCAGTTTGGTTCTTGTGTGGCTAGAACATTTACTGTCTTGTTCAGGAGAGATACATGCATGCACCGCACTTTCTGCCAGAAGTTTAAATGTTTAGAGCTTTGCTCTCCTTCCCTCTGGATTCAGGGTCCAACCAGACTGAAATTGCTTTGCACCAACATTAAACTTGTAGTGTAAATGCACCTCAAATTGCTCAACAATAGGTTGTGGCTGGAAGCAACTGCAAAGATTAGATGCTCTGCTGGTTGTTGAGAGCACAGAAAGCCTCGTTGGAGTTCAGAAGGATGAGGGGTGATCTTATAGAAACATTTAAAATAATGAAAGGGATAGACAAGATAAAGGCAGAGAGGTTGTTTCCACTGGTTGGGAAGACTAGAACTAGGGCGCACAGCCTCAAAATACGGGGGAGCCAATTTAAAACCGAGTTGAGAAGGAATTTCTTCTCCCAGAGGGTTGTGAATCTGTGGAATTCTCTGCCCAGGGAAGCAGTTGAGGCTAGCTCATTGAATGTATTCAAATCACAGATAGATAGATTTTTAAGCAATAAGGGAATTAAGGGTTACGGGGAGAGGGTGGGTAAGTGGAGCTGAGTCCACGGCCAGATCAGCCATGATCTTTTTGAATGGCGGAGCAGGCTCGAGGGGCTAGATGGCCTACTCCTGTTCCTAATTCTTATGTTCTTATGTTCTTATGTTCTTGGAGGAATTCAATTAGGGTGCCGACAGTAAGTCTTACCTACATTCCAACACATGCTTCAACGGCCTTGTATTACCACCAGTACTGGTTACATTCGTCATGATAGTACAACAGCCATCAATCCAAGAGATTAAACAATTTGCTTATTGTATATGGAGGTATTCATCATTGTGATATTATTAGAGCCTCAGGATGCGATTATACTGCTATTATTGCACTGACATAAAGTGGTTTTGAGTGTGCATTCATGTAAAAATGGCACTATAATTTTAGAGCTATTCCTGCTCTGACCTCTGTTGGAGGCCATCTCACACCATTTTGAGTTAATATTATGAAGACAGATTGTATTCCCTTGAGTAGATAAGATTAGGGGTGAACTAATTGAGGTATTTAAGATGATTAAAGGATTTGACAGGGTTCAAAGAGAAACTATTTCCTCTCATGGAGAGTCCAGAACAAGGGAGCATAACCTTATAATTAGAGCTAGGCCATTCAGGTATGATGTCAGAACATTATTTTTCACACAAAGGGTCATGGAAATCTGGAACTCTCTCCCCCAAAAAGCTGTTGAGGCTGGAAGGTTTCAAAATTGAGATTCATAGATTTTTATTCGGCAAGGGTATTAAAGGTTAAGGAACCAAGGCAGGTAATGAAGTTAAAATACAGATCAGCTATGATCTGATTGAATGGTGGAACAGGCTCGAGGGGCTGAAGGGCCACCTCCTGTTCCGATGTTCCCACTGTCCACAGTATACATTCAACTTGATGCGAAGCCACATTTAAACAGTGCTGAAGTGGTCAACTGAACCTTCTGGGAACTCTGAACAGTAAGACTTTTAATGTATGGAGAAAGTGGTTACGCCCATCCACTCTTTTGTAACATCAAACATGAGAAGCCACCGTGTGTTCTCAGCAATCCGCAATTGATAGTATATCGCTCGTCTGCTGGCTTGAGTTTGGCACTCTATGAATAGCAGTCAGCGCTATTCTCAACATTTCAGTTTTCTGAAATGTAATCTGCCTTACTTTGACTAAGCACATTATTCCTTGGGCTTTGCAACAAATCAAAGGGTTAAGAAAAGATGTCACAGTTTCCTTCAGGTTAAGCATGAGATTAATGTATCCTAGAAATAGTCACTAAAATGCATAGATTTTGTAATTATTCCTTACATTGAACTTCGCCATTGAATTCTGAAACTTCAAAACTAAGCACTCATTTTATTCTTGGGATCTTCATTGATATTCAATATTAGTAATTAAACCTTTACATTCGGGCCAAAATGTTAAAGAACGATTTTCAAACCAAGATTGTAACATGAATTATATTTAATAGCTGGAATCACTAAATGATGGCACACAAATTGCATTTAATCTCACACAAGCCTCTCATAAATGTGTAATTACATCCTATTGTGGTGCTTATTCATCAAGGTGTACATGTGAGAGACAAGGTCAGGCTTCGCTATATTAACTAACATAATTATCCAGCTCTGACCCAAAAGGAAGGAGGCGAGTGGTAGATACTTGCACACCAGTTATTTCAGCACTGCAAACAGCAGGGTTTGAGCAATTCTCCCTTGCCAAAGCCATCCAATTGATGTGAAAACAAGAAAGAACCTTTTGTAAGGTGACCTCTCCCACCCCCTCACCATGAGTACGGATGCTCTATCACTCCCATTCACCAACTGCCATAGGGTTTAATGACTGTGTAAGACACTCTGAGGAGCTGTGGATATCCATTCTGGGGGGAAGATTTCCGTTGGTTGCTATGTGAACATGCAGGAGATTCAACCACAACATCTATATACCACCCTTAATAAAGAAAATGACCCAAAGCACTTCACAGTGGTGTGAAGAGGAAAATATATATTTACAATTTCAATAGGAACAACAATGAGAAGAGTTCTCCTGCCATGCTTAAGATGTCGCATCCTGACTAGACAAAGTCTTTCTCCATAGATGTTGACAGAAAACTGCTACTTCAAATGAACTCACCATCTTATACTAAACACTTTTCCAATATCTGGGTTCCTTCACCATTTCCTTTTTATAATGTTATCAGCACCATTAATAACAACAATTTCAATGTATACTATCCACTTACATGGTAGTAGCTATCAGTTCCTTAGAAGACATTGTTTACAGCTTTTTGAAAACTAATACATATTTCTAGGTGAAATGCATGACAAATGAGGGTAACCTTTTGAATGGAAGATTGTGGCAATAGCTAGATGGGGATATTTTCTGTCTGAACAATGCTATGCTTTCCTGAGTGAAATAACAATGGAATTGAAACACAAGCACTTCCACCTCCATCTCTACTGACCAATCAGCAACCATCATCAATATGATACCAGCAACTCAACTCAGTTGTTGCACCTTCACTGCTCATTCACAAAGTCATGAGTTGATTTCCTGAGACCTGAGCACATAATCGAGCCAGTACTGAGGGAGTCCTGCACTGTCACAGATGTTGTCTTCCAAATGAAATATTTAACCAAGCACTTGTGTGCCTGTTCGTGTAGATGTAAACGATCCCAAGGCACTCTTTAAGGAAGAACAGGGAGTTCTCTTAATGTCCTGGCCAACATTTATTTATGGGATCTTGCTTCCACAAAAGTGTCTCCAAAATATTACCTGACAGCAACTGAGGATCCCTTTAACTATTGCTCAAGATGGCCACCTCCTGGCTTCTACTGCCCATGGTTGGTGGGCAGGAGCAGGAACTGGTGGTCAGAGATGAAAATGGCTTTGGGATCTAAATGGCATCACTGGACCGCTATTTTTTACATTAAGTCAGTTTGACTAGACACACCTGGAGTTTAACTCTGCTGGTGCCTCATTTTTCAAACAGTAACAAGAGAAATGCGACTACATACCGGCAACACTTAAATAACACTGGGAATTGAATGGAATAAATTTCATTCCAATTCAGATTTCAGCACTTAAGAGTTCTCTTTTTAACCTTAGTGCTTAGTGCTCATTCTTATTAGTATTTCAGAACCATCTGTCTGAGTTTTGCAGCTTTTTTGCTCACACAGTACGATAGGGACTAATAATGTTCAATTTTCTGCTGCAACACATTCCGTTCGAGCTTCAATAAATCTTTGCTTCACTTTTTGCCTGGCTATATTTATGACTGGGGACAGATTGCTATATATCTATTTGAGGCAACATCCCTTTGCCCTCTATTTTTTATGAATTTGCACCTGTTAATTAGTTCTCAGTGTAAGTTTTTTTTTGATAATATCTCTGGAAGGGATAATGATAATTTAATCCAGAAAGCCACAATTTATACAGTGATGTTTTCATTTTTGTTCCTGGGGCAGACCATGTTCATCAGCTATTATCTTATTATACAAGCCATTTTCTAGGGTGATGCACCCAAGCCCACTCCCTCCCTGAAAATGTTGATTTGTTTACACGTCTTGTGGTGCATTTTCCACCATCTACAATAAACATGTGTGTGTCGCATCTCTTATTAATCTAAAAAATAAGGCCATGCTCATTTTTATTGAAAAAGAATTTCTATTTGGGAATGTCTTTTCCAGTTATATTACCAAAATTCCTTCACCCTTTAGCAGCAGATAACAGATTACCGGGAGAGAAAAAATTTACTTTTTACTTAAAAAAAAATGGTCACATAGCAAATAGGGGATTCATCGCAGTCTTATTTGCCGCATATCCGCAGCATAATGAAGACCGCCTATTTCCACCACCCTAACATTGCCCATCTCCACCCTTACTTCAGCTCATCCACAGCTAAAACCCTCACCTCTACCAGACAGGAAGCAAAGAGTAGGAGTAAATGGGTACTTTTCAGAATGGCAGGCAGTGACTAGTGGGGTACCGTAAGGTTCTGTGCTGGGGCCCCAGCTGTTTACATTGTACATTAATGATTTAGACGAAGGGATTAAATGTAGTATCTCCAAATTTGCGGATGACACTAAGTTGGGTGGCAGTGTGAGCTGCGAGGAGGATGCTATGAGGCTGCAGAGTGACTTGGATAGGTTAGGTGAGTGGGCAAATGCATGGCAGATGAAGTATAATGTGGATAAATGTGAGGTTATCCACTTTGGTGGTAAAAACAGAGAGTCAGACTATTATCTGAATGGTGACAGATTAGGAAAAGGGAAGGTGCAACGAGACCTGGGTGTCATGGTACATCAGTCATTGAAGGTTGGCATGCAGGTACAGCAGGCGGTTAAGAAAGCAAATGGCATGTTGGCCTTCATAGCGAGGGGATTTGAGTACAGGGGCAGGGAGGTGTTGCTACAGTTGTACAGGGCCTTGGTGAGGCCACACCTGGAGTATTGTGTACAGTTTTGGTCTCCTAACTTGAGGAAGGACATTCTTGCTATTGAGGGAGTGCAGCGAAATTCACCAGACTGATTCCCGGGATGGTGGGACTGACCTATCAAGAAAGACTGGATCAACTGGGCTTGTATTCACTGGAGTTCAGAAGAGTGAGAGGGGACCTCATAGAAACGTTTAAAATTCTGACGGGTTTGGACAGGTTGGATGCAGGAAGAATGTTCCCAATGTTGGGAAAGTCCAGAACCAGGGGTCACAGTCTAAGGATAAGGGGTAAGCCATTTAGGACCGAGATGAGGAGAAACTTCTTCACCCAGAGAGTGGTGAACCTGTGGAATTCTCTACCACAGAAAGTAGTTGAGGCCAATTCACTAAATATATTCAAAAGGGAGTTAGATGAAGTCCTTACTACTCGGGGGATCAAGGGGTATGGCGAGAAAGCAGGAATGGGGTACTAAAGTTTCATGTTCAGCCATGAACTCATTGAATGGCGGTGCAGGCTAGAAGGGCTGAATGGCCTGCTGCTGCACCTATTTTCTATGTTTCTATGTTTACTCGACTTGACTATTCCAACACACTCCTGGCTGGCCTCCCACATTCTACCCTACATAAACTTGATGTCATCCAAAACTCGGCTGCCCGTGTCCTAAATCGTACCAAGTCCCGCTCACCCATCACCCCTGTGCTCGCTGGCCTACATTAGCTCCCGGGTTAAGCAATGCCTCGATTTCAAAATCCACATCCTTGTTTTCAAATCCCTCCATGGCCTCATTCCATGTAATCTCCAGCCCCACAACCCACCTCCCCTGCTCCCGAAATTTCTGCGCTCCTCAAATTCTGCCCTCTTGAGCATCCCTGATTATAACTTTATAACTGCTCAACCATTGGTGTCCATGCCTTCTATTGCCTAGGCCCTAAGCTCTGCAATTCCATGCCTAAACCTCTCTCTCCTCCTTTAAGGCTCTCCTTAAAACCTACCTCTTTGATGAAGCTTTTGGTCACCTGCCCTAATTTCTCCTTATGTAGCTTGATCTCAATTTTTTGTCTTATAATACTCCTGTGAAGCGCCGTGGGACATTTTACTATGTTAAAGGCGCTATATAAATAGAAGGGGGGGATAATTGGGTGCCTTTGCATCTCCCCTTAGCGCCCACATGCAAATGGCTTTGCAACCGGGTGCGGCGATGCTACACGGACCAATGTGTCGCACTGCTGAATTCACCGGCCCGCCTAGTGCCGATTTAGCACTCCACTTCATTCTTGGAGTGCAAATGGCAAATTTTTTTAAAGTTTGAAATAGCCTGGTGCTAACTTTTCAAACTTTTAAAAATTAGCGCCCCAAACGTGTTGTTAGTGAATTTCTCCTTCAAGTTGTTTTGTTGTTATTGACGATAGGATCAGTCTAGGATTAAAGGCAGAACATTTTTGCCGGAATTTTCTGGCGTCTGTGCAGGTGCGTTCGGAGATGGGTTGGGTGGGAAATTTGCAATATCTTGGAACGGGTCAGAAACCCGCCGTATTCCCTCCCCCGGGTGCCTTTCCCTCAGGCGGCTTTGCCGACGTGACAGCGAACCGAACAGCAGAGGCAGGCGAGCTAATTTAAATCATTATCAGGTAGTTGTCAGACACTTAAGAGTCTTTTTAAACGTACCTTTCCAATCTCCCAGGCTGACCATGGGAATCACGTAGCTCGGGAACCACACCTGTCAGCCTGAGGCGGGAGTTGAGTGACCATTGCTCCAGCTGATTAGATGACGGCATGAAAAGTACAATGAAAACTCCCACCTCACAGCTGATTACTTTCCTCAGGCAGAAGCTGTCGCTAACTGCATTGTCAGCACAGATTGAGCTTTCTACAGGCTGCAAGTCTTTGCAGAAAAGTCGCTATCCAGTGTTACCTCATTGTTAGAACCAATCACACCACTGACCGATTGTTTCTGTAATCTCTACTTCACCAGCTATCTATTCCATCAGCATGGGTTCCGTCTATAATGTCTCACTTTGGTCCTCAGAACTGGACCACGATGAGACCCAACACCAACAGTACCACCAACCTACTCCTCAGCCATCTGATGCTGGATAGGATAGAGGGCATTTGCACAGGGCTGCACCACGCCAGAGGCGATATCCCCATCACGGGGTACACAGGCAGAGGATGAGCTTCCTCAACATGACTGAGCAGCAGTGCCAAAGGAGGCTCAGGTCATCGCAGACATTTGCAGATTTCTGGAGCAAGATCGGCAGCCCAGAGGAATGGATGAACTCACCTTACCAGTGGTTGTCAAAGTCACCAGCACCCTCAACATCTTCGCCTCAGGCTCCTTCCAGGGATCTGTAGCAGACATTTGTGGCATCTCGCAGTCGGCCACCCTGTTTGACAAGTCAGCCAATTATATCAACTTTGCCACTGATGAGGTCAGTGTTACTGAGCGTGCGCTCGGCTTTGCGGCTCTGGCTGGGTTCCCACAGGTGCAGGGCATCATCGACTGCTCACATGTGGCCAAAAGGGCATCCCATCATCACCCAGCAATGTCTGTGAATCGCAAGGGCTTCCACTCCCTCAACTTGCAGCTCGTCTGCAATCCTGCGAAGATCATCATGCATATGTGCATCAAATTCCCTGGCAATTGCCATGACTCTTTCATGCTGCGCCAGTCCACCCTCCCTCAGCTCTTCGCTCCTCCAAACAGACTTTCTGGCTGGTTGCTTAGAGACAAGGGGTATCCACTGAAGATATGGCTCATGACTCCCTTGACAAGGCCCAAGTACTGAGGCCCAGGAGAGATATAATGAAAGCTACATCTCCACCCGATGTGTCATAGAGCAGACAATAGGCTTGCTGAAAATGCACTTCAGATGCCTTGACAGATCTGGATTCAGTACGCACCAGCCAGGGTCTCCAGACTTGTCATAGTCTGCTGCACTCTGCACAACATGGCGCTGCAGGGAGGATTAGCACTGCATGAGGAGCAAGGCACTGAGGGCACAGCCTCTTCGGAGGAGGAGGAACATCAATTGGAAGATGAGGAGGAGGACGAGCAGAAGGAACCTGCGGTCCAGATCCCACCAGCACCCGAGCACATTGCTTCCAGGAAGGCCAGGGATGGGCTCATCAGAGCCAGATTTACTTAACTTTATGCAGTACACCCACATGGCTGCCACATGCTGTGCCAGATTGGCACCACCCCACAGCAACGCCATAAAGCATCCCTACAATGACCAAGCCATTCCTTTCACATTGACCACCATTGCTAGAGGTATCGTTATATCTCACCATTCACTGCAACTCACTAAGCCACCTCCAAAGGTGCACACAAATTTGTCCACGACCAGAAAGTGGTGAAAATAAAGATTTTTGTGTGTGACGGAAACGTTACAGAAACATTGAATAAAACACTCAAGTGGCTACCCATGTGAATCTACTTGTGTGTCATCTTTCTCTTACCCATGCTTCTACGAGGTGCTATCCCTGTGGCTTCAACACTGGTAGAGACAGGCTGCTCACTTCCCTGCTGTGACTGCTTAGACACTTTTGGCAGACGTCCTCAGGGTTTTGGAGCCTGTGAGAGCCCCGCCAAAGTCTGCTCCTCCTGTGACTGTGCAGGGGCAGACTCAGCTATCGCGACCTGAGGAGCATCTGGGGCTCTGACTGAGGAGGTGGTAATGGGGGAGAAGTGGAAGCGCTGAGAGGAACCCTCACTTCTCTCTCCCCTCCCATTGCCATCCCTCTCATGGGCCACTCACATTTCCCTGCTAGCAAATAGCTGGAGAGCACCTTGCTGCACATCAGTGGGGCCATGAGGACCCACGGCCACATTGACATCCATAGATAGTCATCTATTCTCCATAGAGACCATGTGCTCCCGAGTGGCACGTTAGCTGCTCCATGCAGGTATCCATCCTTTCCATGGAAGGGCCTACAGCCACCATTGCCTGCTCATGGTGGTGATCATATTGAAGATGGATTCCTCCCTTCTCTGGATATTTGCAGACATTGCGCTCGAAAAAATCTGTCAAAGCCTCCTGCGCTTCTTGCTGCACCTCCAGGAATGCCCTCTTTCTGGATGACCCCGGAGGCTCTGCTTCTGCATGCAGCTGAGTAGAGCTGGGAGGCATACTGTGCCCTCTGCCGAGCAGTCTCCACTGCTGTCCCTGTCTCCACCATCTGCTCTTGCTCACTTGTGATTTGTGAGACACCAGGTGACAACACTACTTTATCTCACGTGGGATCCACCGAGGTGTGCGTATCTTCGCTGGTGCTGGGTGTGCTTATATCTGGTGACTGTATGCCCTCAGAAGCTAGAGGCTCCTCTGAGGAGTCATCTTTCTTTTCCTCCTGGACAGTGGGAGGGGAGGGGGGAGGGGAGGGGGGGGGGGTTTCTTATTGAACCTATGGGAGAGTAAAGAGATGAGTTAGATATGTCATATGAAGAATGGGTACAGATTCCATTATGTACATGTAGTGCATGATATGTAATTCTGTCACCAGGTTGCTGAGATGTCCCTCTCTCTCTGTCTTCCACCTCCAGCTGCTCAGCGACTCCTGAAGCTTCTGAGGCAGCCTCCTCTGGTATTGTTAGGGTTGCCAATGATGGCATTCCACCTCTGGTGGATCCTGCAAGGTCCGGCAAGATCCTGCAAATCGCCAAGGAGGACAGGCGCACCAACGTTAGCTTTCTCGACCAAGCCAACATCCCCAGCATTGAAGCACTGACCACACTTGATCAGCTCCACTGGGCAGGCCACACTGTTCGCATACCAGACATGAGACTCCCAAAGCAAGCACTCTACTCAGAACTCCTTCACGGCAAACGAGCCAAAGGTGGACAGAGGAAACATTACAAGGACACCCTCAAAGCCTCCCTGATAAGTGCAACATCCCCACTGACACCTGGGAGTCTCTGGCACAAGACCGCCCAAAGTGGAGGAAGTGCATCAGGGAGAAGGCTGAGCACCTCAAGTCTCATTGCCGAGAGCATGCAGAAATCAAGCGCAGGCAGCGGAAAGAGCGTGCGGCAAATCTGTCCCACCCACCCTTTCCCTCAACGACTATCTGTCCTACCAGTAATAGAGACTGTGGTTCTTGTATTGAACTGTTCAGCCACCGAAGGACACATTTTTAGAGTGGAAATAAGTCTTCCTCGATTCTGAGGGACTGCCTATGATGATGATGATGATGATCCACCTCTGGTTCTCTCCCTCTCCCTCTTATTGTGGGCTTTCTTTTTCCTGCAAGGAGAAAAAGAGGTTCAGTGAGAGTGATGGAATGAGTATAAGGAATGGATGGGTTACATCTTTAGAGGGAAATTATGATGGAGTGGGGTGCCAAAGCCAAATGGCCTCCTTGTGTGTTGTTAGTTGGGATGATTTCATTAGGATGAGGGTGAGTGTGAGGGGTGGCGAGTCAGATGGAGATTTGAGTATGTAGGTAGAGAGAGAGGGATGGGTGGATGTGCAAGGTATGTTTGTGTCAGTAAAGATGTGCAGGAACAGGGTTTGGAAGGCAGAGAGATGGGGATGTGATGAGAGGCGCAGCAGGATGAAGCTGAGTGTGGCTTTGTACTCCTTTGTGGCACTGGAGCCAGGTCCTCCTGCACATCCTTCAGTTTACCTCCTCAGCAATTTGGAGCCAGTCTCTTTTGGTCTTCTGAGGAGGTCTCTTCCGCCGCTTAGAAGGGAAGAGGATCTCCCTTTGCGCTCTGATTCCCTCCACAAGCATATGAAGGGAGTTATCGGAGAACCTGGGTGCAACCCTCTGTCTCTGTGCAGTCATCCCTGGAAATATTTGCAACACTTCAATGGTGCCTGTACACTCCTTGATGAACCTTCAAATGCAATGTGGCTCCTTTAAATATCCTGGCTGAAAACTCGTCATCGACAACATCATCAGACTCAGGCCATTTAATAGCATCGGATAACACGCAGGGTGGGCTTAATAGACCCCATTAGCACAAAGTCGATCTCAGGAGCGGGATGGAATCAACAACAAGGTCGCAACCCACCACAGCAATCGCCCGCACCCGACCCACCGGCCTTAGACTTTCAACAGCTCTCAAGTGGTCGTGCATTTCTAGACGCTCCACAGGGAAGCCGCCCAGGAAGAAACAAAAGTTGCATTAAAAATGTACATATTGGTTAATTTTTAACATTTTGATAATTGAAAGATTTTTAATCCTAAAGCAAAGAGAAAGACATTTAGGATTTTAATGGATCAACTAGTCCTAGATTCCCAGAAGCACCACCCCTAGCTTCTCCCCCCTCTGCCCCAAGCACCGGGCTCTGCTTCTCTCCCCCCCCACCCCCACAACAAAAATTGCTCACTTCTTTTTCAACCCCTCAAGTACTGATCACTCCTCTCACTCACTGTCTTTCCCTCCCCTAAGAGGGAGAGAGTTCATGGCTTCCACACACAAACCCCCATACGCTTTCTCTACACCCAACGCACCAAGCCAGGGTCCTTCTCTGTTCATGCTCCTGCTCTGATTAAGGCAGATGTACGTTGTGAGTGGGAATTCTCAATCTCGGGAAAATCTATGCCCACAGTGCACAGCTCCACTCCTCAAGACAGATATGCCTGTGATAAGGGCCTGATCAGTGCTTATTTTAGCTCGTGAATGCAAACACGAGCCACCAGAATTCAGACTGTCTGTACCAGATTTAGGGTGGCAAGCATATATATCTTATTTAGTGACTATTGCAAACTAAAAGTTGTGAAAATCGATTTTTAGAAAAACATTAGGTGCATGCTTAATGGTCTCAAAAAGCTTTCCAACTCTCATCCGTGCTCATTATTCTGTCTGTGTGGGTTGCTGCTGATTCAGACCACACCAGTTTAAGTACAAATCTGAATTCTCGCTCTAATGCTGTGTTCTTGTGGGATGTGGCATGTTGCACTCATTACAATGGAAGAAGTCAGACCTAGGAAATGGAAACATCTCTATTTGTGCAGCTCGTGTCAGCATCTCCCAGATCAGATGCCTCCTCCTGAATCTAAACCTGATTGTCCCCTCACTCCCACCCTGCCCTCTGAGCTGAAGGAAAAGGGGTGATAAAAGGCAGCAATGTGGAGCCACAAAAAATGAAACACAGGAAGGGGAAGTACAAAATCAAACCGATGTTCAATAAGAAAGTACAAATACACTGGTATTGCTGCAGGTTATCTTAGAATATGCCTTCAGATGCTGCCTGACCTGCTCAGTGTTTCGGCATTCTCTGATTTTATTACAGATTTCCAGCATTTGCAGTATTTTGTTTTCATCTTAAGATGTGACTTAATTTTGTAACGTAGATGTACCATATTTTTTATCTAAATTTCTCACAATTATTCTTTGCAAGCAATCTCTCTCACCTGTGATAAGGGCCTGATCAGTGCTTATTCCCCAAAGATGGCATTTCATTGAGCTTACTGACAAGCGCATTGCACTTGAAAGCCTGCTTTAAAAATCATTAAAAACGCTGTTGAATTTAAAAGCCTGCAACTATTGTTTAAAGCTTACTGGCAAACTTTGAAATCTTATATTAACACGCCATAAATAATTAATGGATATACATACCGGTGATTTTCAATTAAATTAATGATATGTACAGTAAATATAAATTCGGAATTCTAATGTTCTTTTTATTCAGCTATTTATATGCAGTGAATCAGAATCATGAATCAACGATCATTTTATTAAATGCAGTAGCAGCTCCATTCAAGTAGTTGTGCAGCGATAAGTACGCACACAATATTGGTCCAGATTTTGCATTCATCGTCATTACCCCTTTGAAACTGACTGCAACTTCAGGATGTAGTGCCTTCAAATATAAACGCGGAAATCCAGAAGTTGCAGTTAGTCATTCCCTGCTCTGCCACAGGGTGTGCTGTGGAACTCCCCAAAGCCGGCAATCAATTCAAATCACACTGAAGGATGAAAACTTTCCCTATTAGGCTGGAATATCACTGTTAAATCCACCCCCCCCCCCAACCCCCCCCCCCCTGAAAAAGCTACATCTTGTTGAAAGAGGCATATCTGGGGTTTTTAAACATCGTATTGATCACTGAACAACCGTTCTGCCCCTGAAAAATTAATTTTATAATCGTAGAAAATCAAATTTTTCCATTAAGAATGAAATGGTTTTTTAAATACATATTTTTAAGTTTATGATATTTCAGCTTCTACCTTAATCCTATGTGTATGTCCCATTTTTTATTTTGCTCTCTGCAAGATTTATAAAAAGTAAATTATAATCTGTGCATTTTACTTCCTGGTTTGCTGTCTGAGAGAATTATTCAATGTGATTGGCTACTCAGCCTGCGTGATTATATCACTTTGCTGGACGCTGGAGAGTCACTTGATTTCGCACCAGATTAATGTCCGCTGACTGAAGAATGAGATTGAGGAATTATCCTTCAGTCATTCATCCTATACTCAATTCTCCTTTATTCATACTTCTGTAGAAAATATTGTTTGATTTAAATATGTAGGAATATTTTCTTCTTCAAACATTCCACCAGCGCCAATTCACTGTTCACCTTGAATGGAACAGCATCTAACTCACAATATTATCCTTGAGTGGAGTTTAAAAAGAATGAGTCATGAAGTAATCTGAATATATGATCATCTACCAATCTCAAGTTTGATAATAGATGAGGAAGACCATTTGGTCCCTCTTATCTCAGCCTTCCAGAAAAACCCTACACTCTCCACAGAAAGCAATTAAGAAAGTAATTGGTATGTCAGTAGTTATAACAAGATGATATGAGTATAAGAGTAAAGACGTTTAACTCCAATTATATAGGGCCCTGGTGAGACCACACTGGGAGTATTGTGTACAGTTTTGGTATTCTTACCTGAGGAAGGATATACTTGCCATAGAGGGAGTGCAATGAAGGTTCACCAGACTGATTCCTGGGATAGGGGGATTGTCCTATGAGGAGAAATTGAGTAGACTAAGCCTATATTCGCTAGAGTTTAAAAGAATGAAAGGTTATCTCATTAAAACATATACAATTCTTACAGGGATTGACAGGGTAAATGCAGGGAGGATGTTTCCCCTGTTTGGGGAGTATAGAACCAGGGGTCACAGTCTCAGAATAAGGGGTTGGCCATTTAGGACTGAAATGAGGAGAAATGTCTTCATTCAGGGGGTGATGAATCTTTGGAATTTTCTACCCCAAAGGGCTATGGAGGCTCAGTCGTTGAGTATATTCAAGACCGAGATCAAAAGATTTTTTGATATTAAGGAAATCAAGGGATATGAGGATAATGCTGGCAAGTGGAGTTGAGGTCGAAGATCAGCCATGATCTTATTGAATGGTGGAACAGACTCGAGGGGTCGAATTACCTACTCCTGTCCCTATTTCTTATGTTCTGATCAGGATATATAGTTCTTTTTGAAATTATTTGATCCGTCGATCAGATGAGATGTTAATCCAAGGCCCTATCTGCTCTCTCAGGTGAATGTGAAAGGTCCCATGGCACTATTTCAAAGAAGAGCAGGGGCGTTTTCCCCGGTGTCCTGGCCAATATTTATCCCTCAATCAACATAACGACCAAAAGATTATCTGGTCATTATCACATTGCTGTTTGTAGGAGCTTGCTGTGTGCAAATTGCCTACCGCATCTCCACATTTCAACAGTGACTACACTTCAAAAGTAATTGGCTGTAAAGTGCTTTGAGACGTCCGGTGGTCTTGAAAGATGCTATAAAAATGCAAGTCAGTTTTTCTTTTATGATTACACGATTATTGACTCTGCTACTCTGCCCAGAAGTCTATTCCACATCTTTGTGTGAGAAAGGACCTCCTGACATTAGTCCTAAATTTGCCTTGTACTAGTTTGAACCTGTGTCCCCTAGTTCAGCTCTTATGGTTTAGTTTGATATATGTATTCTGGTTCTACCTTTCCTTTATCATTAACTACAGGTGCGCTCCAGTATTCTGTTTACCACTTAAGTATCTACCATGGAATATCACGGGCCAGATATAAAGCTTAAATCACCATTCTCTTCAATTCATTTTCAATAGGACCAAGATGCCTGGGTCCAACAGAATTAAAAAAGCACTATAGTGCCCCTTTACAAGCCTCCGATTAGGCCGTATGTAGACTACTGTGTCCAGTTTTGGTCTCCTCACATTGTGGGTAACATAGAGGCCCTGGAAAAGGTTCAGGGGAGGGGGACTAGATTGATATCTAGCTTAAATGTCAATAGTTACAATGACAGGTTTAGAAATTGCTCTGCACCCCGATTGGGGGTGGTGATCTGCTCAGGCCGGTACTTTCTGCGCCCGGCGCGGAACTCCCGCCCCGGCCGCGGAATTAGTCTTACCGCCTCTCGGAGGAAGTGAAGCACAATCTCACACACTCCACTTCCTCTTGGGCTGATTTATTTAATTAACTGAATTTAAATTCCCTCAGCTGCAGTGGTGGGATATGAACTCACGTCTCTGGATTATTAGTCCAGGTGAATCTGTTAGCAAGCTTTGAATGAACCAGAAATTTCACCACTTGAACATTGGTAAACCAAATCCATCTTATTTGGCTCCCACCAAAATTGACATCCCTGACTGGCTGCTCATTCAAGCTCGGGCTCAGTTTCCTGTTCATTCCTGAGCTGAGCTTCAAACTCCATTTACTACCCATTAGCAAAATCACTTATTTCAATTTCTGCAACAGTATCAGCCTCTATCCCTATCTTATCGCTACTGTCGCTTGCTCATGCTTTCATTATTCAAGACTCTAGAGGGTGGATTTCCAATTTCCCACCCCGGCTTAGAACTGCCATTGCAAATTGGCCGCCTGTTATATAAACCACCCAATTCCCATTTTCGATGGTTTCAATGTGCTCCTCACAGGCCTGCTGAGTACCATTGCACACAAACCACAATTTGTCCTGACTCCACCTCTTCATCCTGTCCCATCCTAAGTGCTGCTTGCTCATCATCTCTGTTCTCACTGACCTCCTTACTTTCCCTGTCTCCTGTGCAGTGAATTCAAATTTCTTTCCATGACCTCGCCCACACTTTCTCTCCAACTTGCTCCAAAATTACATACTCATGCTCCTCACCCCTCAGATTTTGGACTTCTATTTGTTCCCCCATCCCCACTCCTCCATCAACTCTATTCTTTGCACCTCCTTCCTATTGCTATCTCGCAAACCCACATTTAAAATCCTCCACTAAATCTATCTGGTCAATCATCTCTTCCACTATAATGGTTTACCATGTGCTTTGATATGAAGGACCTTGAAACGTTTTATCATGTGAAGGCACTGCCTACATGCAAGTTATTGTTGTACAATGCAATATAATGCTAAATGGCCATTTAAAACAACATAACAACACAACACACAATCACATTGGGACAACATCAATAAATATGGCCTGAGATAAATTATTTAGCTGAAGTTCATTCCCTCCAAAGGGTATACCTAATTTGCCCCACGTATTTCCTGTAATGAGAGGAAGTGGTTAGCCACAGGCAAAACTTCCAAGCAGATAAAACTCTGCCCCAAATTAATCTGGGGATATTCTATGGTAACTGTCCGGCCAACATTATTTAAGCTAAGGACGATAGCTGCATGTCACAGTAGAATGGAAAGAGTATTTAATTTACAGGTCTATACTCATCTTTATAACCTTGAATCATTTTCTTAGCAAGTTGATCAACACTGCATCAACTCTTTTCATCATGGAGAATCATAGAAATTTACAGCACGGAAGGAGGCCATTTCGGCCCATCATGCCTGCACTGGCCGACATAGAGCTATCCAGCCTAATCCCATTTACCAGCTCTTGCTCCGTAGCTCTGTCGGTTATGGCAATTCCTTGCACATCCAAGCATTTTTAAAATGTGGTGAGGATTTCTGCCTCTACCACCCTTTCAGACAGTGAGCTCCAGACCCCCGCCAACCTCAGCGTGAAGACATTTCTGCTCAAATCCCCTCTAAACCTCCTACCAATTTCTTTAAATCTATGCCCCTACTTGTTGACCTCTCTGCTAAAGGAAATAGGTCCTTCCTGTCCACTATATCATGGCCCCTCATAGTTTTATACACCTCAATAAGGTCTCCCGTCATCTTCCTCTGTTCTAAAGAAAACAAACCCAGCCTATCAAATCTTTCCTCATCGCTAAAATTCTCTACTCCAGGCAACACCCTCGGAAATCTCCTCTGTACCCTCTCTAGTGCAATCACATCTTTCCTGTAATGTGGTGACCAGAACTGCACGCAGTACTCTAGCTGTAGCCTATCTTGTCTTTTATACAGTTCAAGCATAACCTCCCTGCTCTTGTATTCTATGCCTCAACTAATAAAGGCATTCCATATGCCTACTTAACCACCTTATCTACCTGGCCTCCTACCTTCAGGGATCTGTGGACCTGCACTCCAAGGTCCCTTTGTTCCTCTAGACTTCTCAGTGTCCTACCATTTAATGTCTATTCCCTTGCCTTGTTAGCCCTCCCCCAATGCATTACCTCACACTTCGGATTGAATTCCATTTGCCACTGTTCTGCCCACCTGACCAGTTCATTGATAACTTCCTGCAGTCTACAGTTTTCTTCTTCATGATCAACCACATAGCCTATTTTAGTATCAACTGCAAACTTGTCAATCATATCCCCAACATTCAAGTCCAAGTCATTGATATATACCACAAAAAGCAAGTACTGAGCCCTGCGGAACCCCACTGGAAACATCCTTCCAGTCACAAAAACACCTAGCAACCATTATCCTTTGCTTCCTGCCTCTGAGCCAGTTTTGGATCCAACTTGCCACTTTTCCCTGGATCCCATAGACTTTTCCCTTCGTGACCAGTCTGCCATGTGGGACCTTATCGAAAGCTTTGCTAAAGTCCGTATACACTACATCAAATGCACTACCCTCATTGACCCTCCTTGTTACCTCCTCAAAAAATTCAATCAAGTTAGTCAGACATGATCTTCCCTTAAACAAATCCATGCTGACTGTCCTTGATTAATCTGTGTCTTTCTAGATGAAGTTTTATCCTATCCCTCAGAATTTCTTTCAATAATTTTCCCAATAAGCTTCCCAAGGTAAGCTGACTGGCCTGTAATTACTCAGCCTATCCCTTTCTCCCTTTTCAAACAAAGGTACCACCTTCGCAATCCTCCAGTCCTCCGGTACCAGTAGCCAGAAAGGATTGGAAAATGATGGTCAAAGCCTCTGCTATTTCGTCTTTTGCTTCTCTTAACAGCTTGGGATACATTTCATCCGGGCCTGGGGATTTATCCACTTTCAAAGCTGCTAATCCCCTTAATACTTCCTCTCTCACTATGTTTATTTCATCCAATATTTCACACTCCTTCTCCCTCATTGCGAATTCTGCATTGCCCCTCTCTTTTGTGAAAACAGACGCAAAGTATTCATTAAGAACCATGCCCACATCTTCCGCCTCCACAGACAGATTACCTTTATGGTCTCTAAAAGGCCTCACTCTTTCCTCTTTCTTTCGTTATCCTCTTGCTCTTAATGTATTTAGAAAATATCTTTGTTTTTTTCTTGCCAAAATTTTTTCATGCTTTCTTTGCTTTCCTAATTTTATTTTAGGTTGCACCCCTGCACTTTCTATACCCCTCTAGGCTTTCTGCTGTATTGAGCCCTCGGTATGTGTCATAAGCCTCCTTTATTTTCTTTTCCTACCCTGTATGTCCCTTGACATCCAGGGGCTCTAGATTTGTTAGTCCCACCCTTTTTTCTTTTGATTGATAGTTACTCCCTGTATTTATTCAATGTTCTGTCTTGTTCGAGACTTATTACCTTTGTACTTGTGATTGTTTGTTCTGAAGTTAGACTAATTTAAATTGAACTGATCACTTCTACATTATCCATATCTCAACATTACAAATCGCTGGATTATATGCCACTGTCAATCATTTTTTCTAGAATTAAAATAAATTCAGATTTTGAATTTTCTTTATAACTTAGAATTTTAAGTCCTGGGATCATCCTCATCACTCCTCTCTGCAATGCATCAACATACTTAAAAAATAATCACACACCTTGTTCTAAATATAGCCTTACCAATGAGTTATACAAGTTCATGAATGAGAGGTGATCGTATCGAAACGTATAAGATTATGAGAGGGCTTGACAAGGTGGATGCAGAGAGGATGTTTCCACTGATGGGGGACACTAGAACTAGGGGGCATGATCTTAGAATAAGGGGCTGCCCATTTAAAACAGAAATGAGGAGGCATTTCTTCTCTCAGAGGGTTATAAATCTGTGGAATTCGCTGCCTCAGAGAGCTGTAGAAGTTGGGACATTGATTAAATTTAAGACAGAAATAGACAGTTTCTTAAACGATAAGGGGATAAGGGGTTATGGGGAGCGGACGGGGAAGTGGAGCTGAGTCCATGATCAGATCAGCCATGATCTTATTGAATGGCGGAGCAGGCTCGAGGAGCCGTATGGCCTACTCCTGCTCCTATTTCTTATGTTCTTATGTTCAAAATACCCTTTTATGACTTTCAGTTGAATGTCCTTGAGAAACATCTCAATTATCAATTGACTTGTTGACACGACTTCCTGATTGATTGAATGTTTCCAATAAATCATCAGTAATGTTTCCATGAATGGAATTAGCCAATTAAAATTGATCCAGTTTCGTTGAATGAAAGGTGACTTGGATAAGAATTGGAGCTGTTTTTTCCAGTGACCTTGGCACTCCTTTAGCTACGTGCTAAATGTACAATGCACCGTCCACTCAATCGAGACTAATCTGAAGCATCTTATTTTAAGATGGCTTGAAACCTTTCATCTGTGGAAGAAATTTTAACAGGGACCTGGAAGAGATGGATGGCTCAAGGCTTTATCTCAAACCTCCAATTCAATTAATCCTTCAGACTGGTATCTACCTCTAAGCCCAATTACTATATCGTAGAGTTACAGTTCAAGGATAAACCTTCTCAAATGGAGCCCTTTCGATGTTAATTAAACCTTCACTTTTGATATACTTGGAAGAAATTCTGCTTAACAGACAGGCAGTGAGATTATGTGCTCCCGTTCTGAGACATTTTACTAGCATTTACTGGTATGGGGTCCATGAGCAACATATTTGATTGCACCTAGTGTTCTTCTGATTTCATTCTAATACAATAATTCAGCAGAATTTCATGTCTTTCAGTAAAGTTAGGTCCCTATCTTCTGATTCTTAGGTGGAGGTGGCAGTGACTGCCATTTCATCATCGGTCTCACTACCTGGCTTTTTCATCTCGACTCTATTACAGGAATCTATACAGTCAGCTGCTCTTCTAAAGTTGAGAAAAATAACACAGGGATATGCTAAGTGGCTGTGGGATAGATTTGACTTTTCAGCCAGGCGGCAAACTCGGCGTTGGGGATAGGCCACTCATTATGCACCCCGACCCATGATCATTTCCATCGCCGTCAATTGCATAATGCCTTTTGGAGTATGGGCGAGAGTGTAACAAATCTTTGGACTGAGAATAATAAAGGATGTATTAATTTGCAACCCCCATAGCTCTGATTGGTCCCCGTGGAGGACAAGACACACCCAGCAGTTTCTCTGGAATGTGTAATTAGATCCTCCCTGCCTACATTATCAGTTACTTTGCAAAGTGTAATTTGAGCCATTCTGACTGCCAATTCCAGAGAGAACAGAGCTCACTTGGAACAGACAGGACTCATTCTCATGGGTTGAGACCTTCTCCCACCCCTCAAACAATTTCCTGTCCCCATCCCCCCCAAGTTCCTGACCTCCTCCCCCCACCCAAGATCATGACCTCCTTCCCCCATCCAAATTCCTGTCATCCACCTCCACCATACCCGCTCTGATCTCTCTCTCTCTCTCTCTCTCTCTGATCCCTCTCTCTCTCTCCGATCCACCTCGCTCCCTCTCTCCGATCATACCCCCTGTAATCCCCTCTCTCACTCGCTCCTCTCCCTCGCCCCCTCCGATCCCCTCTCTCTTCCCTCTCTCTCTCCGAACAAAGCGTGGCCCACTACACTACACTGCAGCTGCAACTGTGGGGTACTGCGCATATGTGGCCGGACCTCGGTGACAGCGCGCATGCACAGAAGGGAATGGGGTGCGCATGTGCAAAAGGGGGTGGGGACAACCGTGCTCCTGCACAGAAGGACACAAAAATGTTTGCACAGATAATCACTTTGTAAAATGAGTGAGTTTCACCCTTGAGGACTGGAACAAGTTCAAGCTGCTCTGCAAGAACATAATATACAAAACTAAAAAAGGCCATTCAGCTCATTATCGCCATAGACCATGTATAATAATTCATGATTCACCTGAGGGTAGGAGCTTAAACTTTCAAGAGTCTGAAAATGTCTGCAAAATTTTTCTCTAAACTTCAAGGACAATCAGGTAAAACTACAAAATCCACACTATTCAATAAAGACCAGTTTTATTCCACAGTCAACCTTTCTACTGTCCCATCAGCACAGGAACCAATATGGTTCCTACAGTATTTGCTCATCGATAGCCTCATGGGAAAAAAGATGGAAATTTTGGAAAGCTGAAATAAAAACAGAAAATACAAGAAATACGTCGCAGGTCTGTTAAGGTTTGAAAGGAGAAGATTGGTTGAAGTTTTGGTTCATCATCAGTTCTAACAAAGGATCTGCAACTGTTAACTTGTCTATCCTCAGAATCTGACACCCAGTTGTGTATTTCCAGCATTTTCTGTATTCAGTTGCTCATCTACATTTGCCTCCATAATCTTTACTGCACAAAAGTAAAATGAATCTATCATTTTTTCCAAGAGTTAATCAACATATATTCCATCATCTTTGCTGCTAGTCCATTCCATATATTCATTACTCCGAGAAAAAAAAATCTAACAGCTAGTCTCGTTAGGCTCATTGATTTTAAATCTCTCCGTGATAGATTTAAATAACGTGCTTACAACTCAATTCTTTATACCTCTCTTCATTATAAAGATCTAGATCTTGATCCTTCTCAATCTTCTTTTCTCTAAAGTCTTGTTCCATATCGAAAGCTTCGAGCCCCGAGAGCCCTAAATCATTATTGCTGCTCTTCTCTGAATCCTCTTCAATACATCAACATCCTTTTGAAGCCGGGATATACAGACTATTATTATTGTGTTCCTAACACAGATGAGGCTGCACACAGGGAGGTTAAAGTAACAGTGAACTCAGTCTTTAATAAGCTATCATTAAGGAACAAATAGCGGGACATCTGGATGGGAATAGTGCAATCAAGCAGACACAACATGGATTCATGAAGGGGAAATCATGTTTAACTAATTTACTGGAATTCTTTGAGGATATAACGAGCACGGTGGATAGAGGTGTACCGATGGATGTGGTGTATTTAGATTTCCAAAAGGCATTCGATAAGGTGCCACACAAAAGGTTACTGCAGAAGATAGAGGTACGCAGAGTCAGAGGAAATGTATTAGCATGGATCGAGAATTGGTTGGCGAACAGAAAGCAGAGAGTCGGGATAAATGGGTCCTTTTCGGGTTGCAAATCAGTGGTTAGTGGTGTGCCACAGGGATCGGCGCTGGGACCACAATATACATAGATGACCTGGAAGAGGGGACAGAGTGTAGTGTAACAAAATTTGCAGATGACACAAAGATTAGTGGGAAAGCGGGTTGTGTAGAGGACACAGAGAGGCTGCAAAGAGATTCAGATAGGTTAAGCGAATGGGCTAAGGTTTGGCAGATGGAATACAATATTGGAAAATGTGAGGTCATCCACCTTGGAAAGAAAAACAGTAAAAGGGAATATTATTTGAATGGGGAGAAATTACAACATGCTGCGGTGCAGAGGGACCTGGGGTTCCTTGTGCATGAATCCCAAAAAGTTAGTTTGCAGGTGCAGCAGGTAATCAGGAAGGCGAATGGAATGTTGGCCTTCATTGCGGAGGGATGGAGTACAAAAGCAGGGAGGTCCTGCTGCAACTGTATAGGGTATTAGTGAGGCCGCACCTGGAGTACTACGTGCAGTTTTGGTCTCCTTACTTAAGGATATACTAGCTTTGGAGGGTGTTCAGAGACGATTCACTAGGCTGATTCCGGAGATGAGAGGGTTACCTTATGATGATAGATTGAGTAGACTGGGTCTTTACTCGTTGGAGTTCAGAAGGATGAGGGGTGATCTTATAGAAACATTTAAAATAATGAAAGGGATAGACAAGATAGAGGCAGAGAGGTTGTTTCCATTGGTCGAGGAGACTAGAACTAGGGGGCACAGCCTCAAAAGATGGGGGAGCCAATTTAAAACCGAGTTGAGAAGGAATTTCTTCTCTCAGAGGGTTGTGAATCTGTGGAATTCTCTGCCCAAGGAAGCAGTTGAGGCTAGCTCATTGAATGTAATCAAGTCACAGATAGATAGATTTTTAACCAATAAGGGAATTAAGGGTTACGGGGAGCGGGCGGATAAGTGGAGCTGAGTCCACGGCCAGATCAGCCATGATCTTGTTGAATGGCGGAGCAGGCTCGAGGGGCTAGATGGCCTACTCTTGTTCCTAATTCTTATGTTCTTATGTTCTTATCACTCCAGAGTGAGGAACAGGCCTTAGGGGCCGGCTTATATACAGTGTTCCCAAGGGATGCTGGGATCCCTTGGGACTTCAAGGGAAGAGCTCCCTGGTGGCGGAACATGGGAGTGCATGCTTTACAGATACACAACATCACTCCCTCCCCAAAGTCAAAGTGAAAACTATTTACAAGGTGAGGCGGTCGGGAGCCTTTCTTTCCTTGGTGGACCCCCTCGGTACAAATGTCTGTTCTGGTGTGTTGGCTGTGCCCTCGCTGGGCTGGCATGTTGTTGGCCCTGCAGGGCTGCTGGGTGAGCCTGGCCAGCTGGGCTGTTGGGCATGATGGGTTCGATTTCCTGGTCCGGCGTGGTGTCGTTGATCCTTTGGGTGTGTGTTGTGGGCTCGAAAAAGTTGGTGTCTGCTGTGGGTTGTTCAGGGCAGTCTGTGAACTGCAGCCTCGTTTGGTCCAGGTGCTTTCTGCAAATTTGTCCATTGTCTATTTTGACTACAAACACCCTACTCCCTTCTTTAGCTATCACCGTGCCCGCAATCCATTTGGGACCATGTTCATAGTTTAGCACATACACAGGGTCATTCAGATCAATTTCCCGTGACACAGTGGCACGACCATCGTTTACATTTTGTTGCTGCCGCCTGCTCTCTACCTGATCATGCAAGTTGCGGTGAACCAGTGAGACTCTGGTTTTAAGTGTCCTTTTCATGAGTAGCTCAGCCAGGGACACCCCTGTGAGCGAGTGGGGTCTCATGTGGTAGCTGAGCAGTACTTGGGACAGGCGGGTTTGGAGTGGGCCTTCTGTGACTCGTTTAAGGCTCTATTTGATTGTTTGTACTGCCCACTCTGTCTGCCCATTAGAGGCTGGTTTAAACGGGGCCGAGGTGACATGTTTGATCCCATTGCAGGTCATGAATTCTTTAAATTCGGCACTGGTGAAACATGGCCCGTTGTCACTGACCAGTATGTCAGGCAGGCCGTGGGTGGCAAACATGGCTCTCAGGCTTTCAATGGTGGCGGTGGCGGTGCTTCCCGACATTATTTCACATTCAATCCATTTTGAAAAAGCATCCACCACCACCAGGAACATCTAACCAAGAAACAGGCCCGCATAGTTGACATGGATCCTCGACCATGGTCTGGAGGGCCAGGATCACAAACTTAGTGGTGCCTCTCTGGGCGCGTTGCTCAACTGAGCACATACACTGCAGTGCCGTACACAGGACTCTAATTCAGAGTCGATACCGGGCCACCACACGTGGGATCTGGCTATCGCTTTCATCATTACTAAACCTGGGTGTGTGCTGTGGAGATTCAAGATGAATGTCTCCCGGCCCTTTTTTGGTAGCACTACGCAGTTACCCCACAACAGGCAGTCTGCCTGAATGGATAGCTCATCCTTTCGCCACTGGAAAGGCTTGATTAGCTCCTGCACTTCAACGGGGATGCTGGCCCAGCTCCCATGTAGTGCACAGTTTTTTACTAGGGACAGCAGAGGATCTTGGCTCGTCCAAGTCCTAATCTGGCGGGCCATGACCAGGTGATTTGTCATTTTCAAATGCTCTCATGACCATCAACAAGTCTGTGGGCTGCACCACCATCAACAAGTTTGCAGGCTGCGCCATTTCCACCCTCGTGGTGGGCAATGGTAGCCAACTGAGAGCATCCGCACAGTTCTCGGTGCCTGGCCTGTGGCGGATGGTATAGCGCGAGTGCCCACCTTTGTATGCAGGCTGAGGCATTATTATTTATCCCCTTGTTTTCAGCGAACAGGGATATGAGGGGCTTGTGATCGGTTTCCAGCTTAAATTTGAAGCCAAACACGTACTGATGCATTTTCTTTACCCCGAACACACACACTAATGCCCACTTTCGCAATCATGCTGTAGGCCCTCTTGGCCTTAGACAAGCACCTGGAAGCATAGACGACAGGTTGAAACTTCCCCGCAATGTTAGCTTGTTGGAATACACACCCGACTCCGTACGACGATGTGTCACATGCTAGCACAAGTCTTTTACACGGGTTATACAATACACGCAGCTTGTTGGAGCATAAAATGTTTTTGGCTTTCTCAAAAGCAATTACTTAGTTTTTTTCCCCATACCCAGTTCTCACCGTTGCGCAATAACACATGTAGGGGCTCTAAAAGGGTGCTTAACGCCAGTAGGAAGTTACCAAAAATAGTTGAGGAGTCCCAGGAACCACCGCAGCTCCGTGATGCTCTGTGGCCTGGGCGCATTCCTGATAGCCTCTGTCTTGGCATCTGTGGGGTGAATGCCATCCGCCGCGATCTTTCTCCCCAAAAACACCACTTCTGTTGCCATGAAGACGCATTTTGACCTCTTCAGCCGCAGCCCTACGCGATCCAGTCACTGGAGGACCTCCTCCAGGTTTTGTAGGTGCTCGGCAGTGTTCCGACCCGTGACCAACATGTCGTCCTGAAAGACCACCGTGTGTGGTACCGACTTGAATAGCCTCTCCATGTTTCTCTGGAAGATCGCTGCAGCGGACTGAATTCCAAACGGGCATCTGTTGTAAATGAACAGTCCCTTGTGCGTTTTGATGCAGGTGAGGCCCTTCGAAGACTCCTCCAGCTCCTGCATCATGTAGGCCAAAGTCAGGGCAAGCTTAGTGGACGTCTTGCCTCCTGCCAGCATCGCAAGTAGGTCGTCTGCCTTAGGTACTGGGTATTGGTCCTGTAGCGAGAAACGATTAATAGTTACTTTATAATCGCCACAAATCCTGACCGTGCAATCACTTTTGAGTGCTGGAACAATCGGGCTGGCCCACTCACTGAATTCCACTGGGGAGATGATGCCCTCGCATTGCAGCCTGTCCAGCTCGATTTCCACTCTCTCCCTCATCATGTGAGGTACAGTTTGCGCCTTGTGGTGAATGGGTCATGCCGCTGGGACCAAGTGGATCCGCACCTTCGCCTCGGAAAAGTTTCCAATGCCTGGCTCAAAAAGGGAAGGAAATTTGTTCAGAACCTGGGTACATGAGGTCTCATCGACATATGATAGTGCTCCGATGTCATCCCAGTTCCAGCGGAATTTGCCAAGCCAACTCCTTCTAAGCAGTGTGGGGCCATCGCCCGGGACAATCCAGAGTGGCAGTTCGTGCACCGTGCCCTTGTAGGTGAACTTGAGCATGGCACTGCCCAGGACAGTGATAGGCTCTTTGGTGTACGTTCTCAGTTTCATGTGGATGGGGCTCAGGGCTGGTCTGAATGCCTTGTTGCACCACAGTCTCTCAAACATCTTTTTACTCATGATGGATTGGCTAGCGTCAGTGTCCAGTTCCATGGCTATGGGTAAGCCATTCAATTTTACATTTAGCATTATAGGTGGACATTTAGTTGAAAATGTGTGCACCCCATGTACTTCAACATCTGCCTCTTCTCTCTGAGGCTCGAAATTGCTTTGATCCACCATGGACCGATCTTCCTCTGCCACGTGGTGGTTAGCAGGTTTTGCAGAGCTTGCAGCTCGTTTGCAAGCTCATTGGAGGGGCCCCATTGTTCCACAGCTCTTGCAAACATACCCTTTGAAGTGGCATGAATAGGCTGAATGGAAGCCTCCACAACGGCAACAAGGTGTGAATTGCCTTGCATTCATCCTTTGTTGGGGACTCTGAGTCATCTGGGTCACCTGAGGCCTGCTAGCAGTTGCAGACTCGTGGTTTCTGCCCTGTACATTTCTGCTCGCAAACACAGTTCCAGTTAATTTATGAACAATGCTAGCACTTGTGTGCTGAGAGATTTGTTTGGTGTTATCACTGGTGGACATAAACGCCTGTGCTATCGCATTGGCCTTACTGAGGGTCAGTGTCTCTGCAGTCAGAAGTTTTCGTAGGATGGTCTCGTGGCCAATGCCCAGTCCAAAAAAGCCTCTGAGCATTTGTTCCAGGTAGCCATCAAATTCACATTGTCCTGCAAGGCACCTTAGCTCGGCGACATAACTCGCCACTTCCTGACCTTCAGATCGCTGGCACGTGTAGAACCGATACCTTGCCATCAGCACGCTCTCCCTCGGGTTAAGATGCTACCGAACCAGTGTACACAGTTCCTCATGTGACTTATCTGTGGGTTTCTCCGGAGCCAGAAGATTCTTTATGAGGCTGTAGGTCGGTGCCCTGCAGACTGTGAGGAGGACCGCTCTCCTTTTTGCAGCGCTTCCTTCTCCGTCCAGCTCGTTGGCTACAAAGTATTGGTCTAGCCGTTCAACATAGGCTTCCCAATCCTCACCCTCTGAGAACTTCTCCAGGATGCCCACAGTTTGCTGCATCTTTGCGTTGAATTCGTATTCTCGTCGCCTGTTACTGTATTCCTAACACAGATGAGACTGCACACAAGGAGGTTAAAGTAGCAGTGACCTCAGTCTTTAATAAGACACTCCAGAGTGAGGAACAGGTCTTCGGGGCTGGCTTATATACAGTGCTCCCAAGAGATGCTGGGATCCCTTGGGACTTCAAGGGATGAGCTCCCTGGTGGTGGAACATGGGAGTGCATGCTTTACAGATGCACAACAATTATAAACGTGGTTTGATTAATTAATCTCAATTAAAATAACCTGTTTCGATTCATCAAATGTCTCCAGAAGATATCTCATTACTGGATTATCGCACTGACTGGATACTTTTTGGGGGACAAATTGGGGTCGTTTGCACCTCCCATTCACGCCCCGGGGCGGGACTCCCGAGCCTGGTGCAGGAACCTGCGCCTCACAGATGTTACCACCGCCAAACTGGATGCTACACAATTTCCCAACCTTAGCGAATTATCAGTAAATTTTTGTCCTTGTCACCTGGAATTAAGCATCACCTAGGTGATGTGGAGAGAGGGATGTTCAGTGGGGAGGACGGTACACTGGATACAGAATCTGTCTGATTTCTTTCCATTTGTTTAAATGGAAGAAAAATCAGGCAGGTTGTTGATATGGGCAATCTTTCCTGCTTCATTCAGTCCCCACGCTGTACCCAGGCGAATATCTAGCCTACGTTTCATGTTCTACCTTTTAGTGGCTAGATCAGGAATGGTCTTGGTATTTGCCACGGGCTCCTTCCAGTCTGCCATAGGAGACATCAGCCACATCTTCTAGTTTGCAGTCCACGATTACATTAAACAAGTCACTTTGTCAGAGCAGTACAGCTCATCACCTTCTCCATTGACCTAAACAGTCAACATGAGAGAGCTTAGGGATTTGCTGCAGTGGCTGGCTTCCTTCTTGTCCGTGGCATCATTGATTGCCTGCCTGTTACCAGAAGGGCAAAGTCATCCTCAACTCCGAGGGACTGCCTAAGACAAGAGAAAGAAGAGAACACTGAATCATAACAGTTGTGAACAGCAAGGGCTACAGCTCCATCAATGTCCAGCTTGTGTCCAATCACAGAAACAGGATCATGTAAGATTATGAAAGGTGCCCAGGCAGCTGTCATGATGTATTGATCCTGCCACAGTCTATATTTCGCTTCCCAAGGTTCCCCCAGCAACAATACCATGAAATAAAACAGATACAGATGCATGCTCCTTTTTACACTACCAGTGATGTAAACCCTTCTCCACGCTCACTCTCTCACAGACTTGCGTGCACATAATCCAGACAGTCTCTCAGTAACATGTAGATTAAATTGCAACCGGTCTATGTAGCCACTGGCCATCTGTGAGTTTCAGCTGCACCTGTTAACTCAACTTGCTCACACTATTTGGCTCAAAACAATTTCCAAGTTGGGCGTGCGAGCACACTCTTTTTAAAAACAAATCTTTTAAAAGCAGTGACAAAGATGCACACATTTTTAAAGCGAATGTTCATTATTTTTAATATCTTTCATTTGAAAAGATATTTTAATGTTTAAAAGCAGAGGCTGAGACCTACTATTTAAGTTTACCAGCCAACATAAATATGCACAAGTGCATTCTTAAACAAAATCAATATATTCGGGATATTGTATATAAAAGTGGGTAAAAACATTTAACATGATGTATACCTCCCACACTGTGTGATTTGTGTGGGAATCTTTTTCAGCCAGTCAGTTTGTCACTAGAGATTTATGTTCAGTCAAATATCAGATCTAAATAATAAGATAACATGATTAAAAGGATCTGCAGAGGGAAGAGATAAGCAGATCTAAAAATACAGAAGAATTTAAAAAATATTATTTACGTTTCCATTGTACCAAGTCTCCTAATGTCTTTCAATTCCTTGGGTCTTTCTCGGTCAGTCTCTCAATGTGTTACTGTAGCAAAACAAGATGCTAAATGTAACTAGGGGAGTGACGACTTCACACAAAGCATCATTCAATCATGGAATATACTAGTGGAACTATGAACAAGGACATGCTTTAACTTGTCCAGAAGGCAATAGGCTGAACCATGATCCAACAGGGATGTGGGCCTGCGAGCAAGATGAGGCAGAGAAGAAAGTAATCTGAGCAGCTCCTAAACACGAGTCCTAAATATGGAGCTAATTGAGCTGAATATCTTTTACTCATTCCCTTCTCTGCTTATTTTCCTGACTTTATTTCTTCTCTTTCTATTTCTCTCTGTGTGTCTCAAGTGCTCAAATTGACATAATTGTGCCTGTGCCTGCAGTAGTTCCAGACCTAGTATCAGAATGGTATTGAGGCAGGATGGGAATTCTTGACCTCCTGCCTCAACTTTCTCTTTGTCTACCTATGGGACACCCGACCGAGAGTCACGTGATGAAACCTGGCACTGAGGATTGCTCCAGGCCCCTCTACAAATGTTATAAAGTAGGAGATAGAGAGCAGGAATAAAGGTAATATTCTCTGATTGGCGGGGTATAATAAGGAGTGTTCTTCAGAGATCTGTATTGAAGCCACAGCTTTTCACCATTTATATTAATGACTTGGATGAAGGAAGAGAAAATTGTATATCCAAGTTTTCAGATTAAGAGGCACAGTAAGTTGTGCGGATGCGAGCAGGAAGTTACAAAGGGAAATTCATCATCATCATAGGCAGTCCCTCGGAATCGAGGAAGACTTGCTTCCACTCTTAATATGAGTTCTTAGGTGGCTGTACAGTCCAATACGAGAACCACAGTCTCTGTCACAGGTGGGACAGGTAGTCATTGAGGGGAAAGGGTGGGTGGGACTGGTTTGCCGCACACTCTTTCTCTGCCTGCGCTTGGTTTCTGCATGCTGTCGGCGACGAGACTCGAGGTGCTCAGCGCCCTCCCGGATGCCCTTCCTCCACTTAGGGCAGTCTTTGGCCAGGTTCTCCCAGGTGTCAGTGGGGATGTTGCACTTTATCAAGGAGGCTTTGAGGGTGTCCTTGTAACGTTTCCGCTGCCCACCTTTGGCTCGTTTGCCGTGAAAGATTTCCGAGTAGAGCGTTTGCTTTGGGAGTCTCATGTCTGGCATGTGAACTATGGAGCTGATCAAATGTGGTCAGTGCTTCGATGCTGGGGATGTTGGCCTGGTCGAGGACGCTAATGTTGGTGCGTCTGTCCTCCCAGGGGATTTGTAGGATCTTGCGGAGACATCGTTGGTGGTATTTCTTCAGCAACTTGAGGTGTCTACTGTACATGGTCCATGTCTCTGAGCCATACAGGAGGGCGGATATTATGACAGCCCAGTAGACCATGAGCTTGGTGGCAGTTTTGAGGGCCTGGTCTTCAAACACTCTTTTCCTCAGGCAGCCGAAGGCTGCACAGATGCACTGGAGGCAGTGTTGGATCTCGTCGTCAATGCCTGCTCTTGTTGATAGGAGGCTCCCGAGATATGGGAAGTGCTCCACGTTGTCCAGGGCCACGCCATGGATCTTGATGACTGGGGGACAGTGCTGTGCGGTAAGGACAGGCTGGTGGAGGATCTTTGTCTTGCTGATGTTTAGCGTAAGGCCCATGCTTTCGTACGCCTCATTAAATATGTTGACTATGTCCAGGAGTTCAGCCTCTGTATGTGCGCAGACACAGGCGTCGTCCACGTACTGTAGCTCGATGACAGAGGTTGGGGTGGTCTTGGACCTGGCCTGGAGATGTCATCGGTTGAACAGCTTCCCACTGGTTCTGTAGTTTAGTTCCACTCACAGCTTGTCGACTGTGAGGTGGAGCATAGAACGGGGAAGACAATGTGGGGAAGGGTGAGGCCATCAACTTTAGATCTGAGAAAGAAAATTGAAATAGTCTCTTATTGATTAAAGACTAGGAACTGTGATCGAGCAAAGGGGTTTATACACATATCTATAAAGGCTAGTGCACAGGTACAAAAGGCAATGCTTTTCTTTTTGTAAACTACATGTTATTCATCATTTACATTAATGGTTCGGACTTAGGAACAAGTAACTCAATATCAAAATTTGCAGATGATACCAAACCATTTGGTATAGGTAGCACTGAGGACAAATGCAACATATACAAGAAGACAGAATAAAACAGGGCAGTTTCCTAGGCCCAACCATCTTCAGCTGCTTCATCAATGACTTTCCCTCCTTCATAAGGATGTTTACTAATGCTTGTACAGTGTTCAGTTCTATTATCAACTCCTCGGATAACTAAGCTGTCTATGCCCGGATGGAGCAGGACCTAGATGATATTCAGGCTTGGGCTGATAATTGGCAAGTAAAATTCTCGCCACACAAGTGTCAGGCAATGACTATCTCCAACAAGCGAGAGTCTAACCAACACCCTTTGACATTCAACTGCATTACCATCATCGAATCCCCCATCATCAACATCCTGGGTGTGATATATTCACAGAGCACAGCACACACAGCTCCTAACATGGCAGGCAGCTCTCTCGGAAGCCTCTGGAAATCTGCCTGGTTCTGTTTATTATTAACTATGCAGTTGCAGTACACAATACGTCCACATCCACAGTGTGGAGCTACAAACATTACAAGCTTACAGACATTACACTTCTCCCTCCTTAATGAAGAAGCCATCATAACAAACATCATACATAACTTTCATGTTTATACATAACACAGGATATAAACTTATTTTTTTCCATATTTACAAATTTAACTTTACCACTTGTTTTCTGTTTCGAAGAGGATACCTTCGTTCTCGAACAGAACCTTCCAAACATGGTGTCGATTTCACACGCATTCGAGGCTCATCCTGAGGAATGTTTTCCTCCACGGAATTTCCTTGATTTTCATTTGAACTCACTCTAACTTCAGGCTCTTTGTTTTCCTGACTCAGACTCAGACTTTCATTCTGATTCTCTCCTGGATTTGTTTCCAGTACATTGGATTTAGGATTTGCTACTGGTGTATCAAAACTAACTGATGAGTCAGAAATAATTGAATCATTCCCACCTTCAACACCTTCCATGTCGGTAGGTAAAATATGATCAAAATGAACAAACCTAACCTGTTCATTATCAAACATCTTTACCAAATATCTGCGAGGACCACATATCTTCACCACTCTTCCTGGTAACCACTTTACCAATTTATGGTGATGGTTCTTCACTCTCACTTTCTGGTTTAATTCCACACTTCTCTCTTTTACTCTACCTCTATCATGATTCTCTTTCTGTCTCAATTGTGTCTCTTCTACGGACTGTGCCAAATTTGGCTTTAACAACGAGAATTTGGTTCGTGGCTGTCGTTTGAGAAAAACTCTGCTGGTGTTCTACCAGTAGTTGTATGAGGAGTATTTCGATATGTAATCCAAAAATTAGCCAATTTGTGATCCAATGACAACTGTCATTTTCTTGGATTTGGATCTAACATTTGTTTTATAAGGACATGTTTTACAATTTGTACAGTGCGCTCTGCTGCACCATTCGAAGCAGGATGGTATGGTGGAACCTTGGTATGTTTCACATCATTTTTGCTTGTGAATTGTGCAAATTCTTCTGAACGAAATTGTGGTCCATTATCCGAAACAATTTCTTCAGGGAGGCCAAATGAAGGAAATAATTTTTGCAAAATGTCCAATGTTTTACTTGTTATTTTTTACATTGGAAACACCTCAACCCACTTCGAATAGCTATCAATCACAATGAACAATTGTTGTCCTTCTAACTCAGCAAAATCAATATGTAGCCTTTGCCACACCCTGGGAGGCCATTTTTATGGTACTGATGGTGGTTGCTTGCTTACCGATTGACATGTCGTACACTGACTCACGATGTACTCTATATATTTATCAAGGCCTGACAACCATAAATAACTGCGTGCAAAACTCTTGGTCAAGCGCATTCCCAGGTGCTGGTCATAGAGGTCTCCTAATAATTTGGAGCTGAATTTATTTGGTATAACCACTCTTGCACCCCACATGATACAATCTTTATTGACTGATAATTCATTCCTACGAATGAAGAATGGATGTGTATCTTTGTCTGTTACCTGGTTTGGCCATCCATTTGCAATATACTCATACACCTTTGACATCACTGGGTCACGTTTGGTTGCTCTACCAATCTCTTCAGCTGTGACTGGCAGTTCATCAATGTATGAAAAATAAAACACTTCTTCCCTATCAGGTGTAACTTGTGATGGGGAAGGCAATCTAGACATAGCATCAGCATTACTGTGATCAGCTGATCGTCTATTCAATATCATATGTATATGCTGACAAAATCAAATTCGGGCTGCAGCTAATGTTGGAACTGGGGACTTTGGATGGAGGATTGCTGTTAGGGGCTTATGGTCTGTAACGATGGTAAACTTACGACCATACAAGTATTTGTAAAACTTCTTGACCCCAAAAATTAATGCCAAAGCTTCCCTTTCAATTTGCGCATAATTACTCTCACTGGCACTGAGAGTGCATGAAGCAAAAGCAATTGATCTCTCCTCCCCACTACTTGATACATGAGAGATTACTGCCCCATCTCCATACGGAGAGACATCACATGCTAGCTTAATCTCCTTAGATATGCCATAGTGAACTAACATGTTGCTCTCTACCAATTTGCTTTTACATTCCTTGAATGCTGTATCGCATTTATTTGACCACTTCCAATGGACCTGTTTTTTCAAAAGTTCATTCAGTGGATGTAGTACTGTAGCCAAATTTGGTAGAAACTTCCCATAATAGTTTAAAAGACCCAAGAATGAACGAAGTTCAGTGACATTCCTGGGAGTGGGCGCATTTATGATTGCATCCAATTTTTCCATGGTTGGATGTAAACCATCTTTGTCTACTCTGTACCCGAAGTACTCCACTGAGTTTTTAAGTAACTCACACTTATGAGCAGACACTCGTACTCTGTGCTTCTCTAGCCATTTGAGGACTTCATTCAATATGTTATTATGAATTTGCCTATTTGGTGCTGAAATTAGTATGTCATCCAAATAACATACTACCCCTTCAATACCTTGCAAAATCTGGTTCATCACCCCTTGGAATATGGCAGGGGCGGAAGACACTCCAAACGGTAGCCTATTAAATTGTTATAGGCCTAGATGAGTATTTATAGTCAAACATGACTTGGAATCTTCATCTAGTTCAAGCTGTAAGTAGGCATTTGCAAGATCCAGTTTTGAGA
The DNA here is from genome assembly GCF_044704955.1 of Pristiophorus japonicus. NCBI lineage: Eukaryota > Metazoa > Chordata > Chondrichthyes > Pristiophoridae > Pristiophorus > Pristiophorus japonicus. The sequence continues at coordinate 39,976,873 of NC_091985.1, read as the reverse complement.
AGATCTGACCACCTGTCAGTGTTGTGAACAAATCTTCTATATTCGGCAATGTATTGGGGACAATACCCTCTAAAACCTGGTTTACGGTTACCTTATAATCACCACACAATCTTATCTTACCATCGGACTTAGGTACAACAACAATGGGTGTAGCCCAATTACATCGATCTATCTTAAAAATAATGTTCTCAGTCTCTAGTCTTTTGAGTTCCTGCTCAACTTTCTCCTTGAGTATATGATACGGAACATGGCTTGTAGTGAACTGATCTAGCGTCCTTCTGTACCCTGACACTTGTCTTGAAGCCTTGGATTGGACTGCCCGTTTCGCAGAACACCTTCGGATACTTCTTGAGAACCTCATCCGTTGATGAAAATCTCGCTTCCACACAGAAAATCTTACTCCAATCCAGCTTCAGTGAGCTCAACCAATTTCTTCCTGGTAAGGCAGGCTTGTCTCCTTTGACTACTATTAGAGGCAAGTTCTGAAATTGATCTTTATATTTCACCGGTATGGTGATACGGCCTACTACAGGAATTTTCTCTCCCAAGTAGCCTCACTGCTCTATCTTGGATTTCTCCAGTTGGAAATCACGCAATTTGGCGACGTACAGTGACTCCGGTACTACAATCACAGATGCACCCGTGTCAATTTCCATTGGTATCTTGAATCCCGCAACATCTATGTCGATTTTGATGCTTTCTGAATCGCTGTCCGTTAACCTCGTCCTCCTGATGACGTGTAACTCTAACATCTCCTCGTCTTGCTGTTGTTCTTCCATGCTATGTAGTCTCTTGGGATTTCTACTCATAGCTTTGAACGCTGGACTCCTAGCTTTAGAAACTGGTTTACCCGTCAGTCGGCATGCCTTCGCAAGATGCCCAGTTTTTCTGCAGAAGAAACACACTGCCTTCACGTATGGACAACTTTGAGCAATGTGTTGTCCTAGGCACCGAAAGCACAACTTCGACGCTCTGTTAGAATTTCCAGTTTCTGAGGCTTTGGGCCCCCACCATCTTTTACTTTGAACCTGCAGGTGATTTACCTCGGTTGACTGACGACCATAATTATTATTTAATTCTCGGGAATATTGTTCAGCCATGCCCATCGACCTCGCTGTCTGACAAGCAATCTCAAAAGTCAAGTCATCCGCCGTCAATAACTTCCTTCTGATCGCATCATTTTTCACCTCACAAACGATCCCGTAATGCTTGGTTTTGAAAGTTTCCAAAATTACAGTGCATCAATAGCTTTTTTAATGCTATGATGTAATCACTGATACTTTCATCAGCCTTTTGATTCCAAATCCCGAAACGATAACTTTCAGCAATTTCTAACGCTTTGGGGTTATAGTGCTGCTCCAGCATCGTCAAAATCTCTTTAAGCATTGTGTCCTTTGGCTCGTCAGGCACAAGCAGATTTACAAGGGTGTCATACAATGCCGGACCTGCCTCCGATAAGAAGATTGCTCTCTTACGTTCCAACACAGCCCAGTTCTGGACTGCATTGTCTGAAACTTCGATTATGTTATTTGCAGTGAAATACATTTCTAGCCGATCCACATACACTTTAAAATGTTCCCGGTCGTGTCTATATTCCCCCAAATGTCCGCTTAAACCTGCCATTTTAATCTCTTGCTGTTCACTCCGTGTGCTGTATTTTACCTCGGAGTTTTGTAGCTTTTTCCAAAGACAGAATCTTCCAAAGTCTCTCTGTTGGCTGGCTGAATCCTTTACCAACAAAATTTAAGCTTTAAATTATCCGAAAAATCCCATCTCCCCGCCAAATGTGATATATTCACAGAGCACAGCACACACAGCTCCTAACATGGCAGGCAGCTCTCTCAGAAGCCTCCGGAAATCTGCCTGGTTCTGTTTATTATTAACTATGCAGTTGCAGTACACAATATGTCCACATCCACAGTGTGGAGCTACAAACATTACAAGCTTACAAACATTACACTGGGTGGGGGGGTCACCATTGACCAGAAAATTAACTGGACCAGCCACATAAATACTGTACCAGCAAGAGCAGGTTAGAGGCTGGGTATTCTGTGGCGAGTCTCTCACCTCCTGAGTCCCCAAAGCCTTTCCACCATCTACAAGGCACAAGTCAGGAGTGTGATGGAATACTTGTCTATATGAGTGCAACTCCAGTAATCAAGAAACTCAATACCATCCAGGACAAAGCAGCCCACTTGATCGGCACCCCATCCACTACCTTAAACATTCAACCCCTCCATATCTATATCCCTTTGCAGATTTTGTGTGTCCTCGAGGGGTACAGGTGAACAAATCATTAAAAGCAGCATCGCAGGTCAGCAAATCAATTAAAAATGTTAACAAAGTGCTGGGATTTATTTCTAGGGGTATAGAATTCAAAAGTAGTGAAATTATGTTAAATTTGTATATGATCTTGGTCAGACTGTACTTAGAGCACTGTGCACAGTTCTGGTTTCCACACTATAAAAACGACATAGAAGCACTAGAGAAAGTGCAAAAGAGATTTTAAAAGATGGCAACAGAACTGAGCGATTAAAGCCATTGGGGAAAGATTGAACAGGATGGGCCTTTTTCTTCAGGAAAGAGAAGACTTAGAAGTGACCGGATAGAATAGCTAAAATTATGAATGGGTTGGACAGGGTAGATGTGGAGAGAATTTTTCCACTTGAGAGAATCCAAAACTAGGGGCCATAAATACAAGATAGTTATTAATAAATCCAGGAAATAAGGAGAAGTTTCTTTACTCCGAGAGTGGTTAGGATGTGGAACTCGCTACCACAGAAATTGGGTCGAGGCAAATAGCTGAGATGGTTTCAAAAGGAAACTAGATGAGTACATGAGAGAAAAGGGAATAGAAAGATTGTTATGTCTTGGATAAGTGTCAGACTAGATTCTGCAAGCTCAAAGTAAGTGTGACCGTAGTACTTTATTACAGATCTCAAAGTGCCTCTCCAGCCTGTGAGGTCTCCTTATATACAGGTGCTCCCAAGGGATTGTGGGATCCATTGGGACTCCATTGGGACTCCAGGGGATAAGCCCTCTGGTGGTTAGACATGGTATTTACAGGTTTACATACATAACAAAGATATGTTAAAAGGCTGAGATGAGGCAGATGGAATGGGAGGAGACTCGTGTGGAGTATAAACACAAGCTCAGACTAGTTGGGCCGCATGGCCGGTTTCTGTGCCATATATTCGATGAACTTCATTCTATCACAGCTGCCCATTGGGTTAGATAGTAAAAATAATAAGTAGGAAAGTTTAACATTTACATGCAAGGAAAATTTCTCTTTTGGACTTTTCTAAGAAGCCTCCACTTCATTTACCATATCAATCAATGATGATGAGTGAGTTTGAATAATCGCAAGATCTTCACATTCAGATGTCATGTAGAGAGCTTAGCTTCCATCATAACTATGCAAACCTTTTAAAACCTCAATTGAAGATTATTTAGTGGTGTTTAAAATGTCAAACTTAAATAGAAAATTCATTCTGCTAATGCTAATGCTCTAATGCTTTTGTTACCATCGCAGTCCACAAGCTGTCTCTCAAAACAATAAAAAATATATTTGTGTACAAATGGCTTATTTGCTGTGCTGCTTTTGTCTCCTGCAATAGTGCAAAAGATCAATGAAGCAAACAGGATTGGCAGGGTTCCATTGAATTGAAGCAAATTGTAGGCCTTTGTTCAGTTTGTTTGGTTTATTGATTCCCCTCGCCCCCTCCCAGAAAGGCAATGATACGTGTGTGAGGCTGCACTTCATCACACAATTGTTGGAGAAATGTTTGAATTTTCTAAAACAGTACAGCTGGTCATGCCCAATGCCCCTTGTGTACAATTATGTGTGTTGTTCTTGTTTTTATTTTTATGCAGTCCAAAGCAGCCAGCTTGATGACAATTTTGACAAACGGTAGGCCTCTAAATCAAGCCTCAACTCTCTCTCTATAACCACATGTGGTTTTACAAAAAGTTCGCACATACTTTTCTTCCATCTCTCAAGTGGATTCAAATTCAACCCAGATTGAGAGGATGAAAATCTCACAACTGCTAGAAGTGTTCTATGTGGAATAAATGTTGACAATCTCAACACAGTTCCTTGTTGGACAAAACAACCCAAAATTCAAACCTAATTGGTGATCTGACCCAGAGAGGCCATAAAATGGCCGGTATAAAAACTGGAAATACCACTAGTGCGACAATGGATGCTTTCGGAGGTTGGAATTTAGCGCATTCCTTGGGCCCATGAGAGAGAGCCTGATTGTTCACCTAACCCATGTTGTAAATTGACTAAGGAGTGCTCACCGGCAAATAAAAAGGGACATCATTTTCTCTTCCTCACTTTGGAATCTCTCATGTTTATGACCACATGTTTCACCAAAACGGTTATGCAATCAGCCTAGCCCTGTAATGGATAGATTGGGGATCAGCACACTTCACTAAAATGTAACAGGAAATCACTACCAACTTGTGTGGATTTCTGGCATGTGGCATCGTCACTCTGCAGTCAACCATGAAGCATGTGGTCATCTCAACAGAGTTGAAGCTGGAGTCTGTATTGTCAGTAGTGATATTTCTCAGGGATGTTCATACTGCCACCATGCTGGCTCTACCAACCTTGGACAGGCTGGCAGACTGAATGGATAGGGATTTTAGTTGCATCAAGGATCTCTTTTAGTCTGCTCTGCCACATATCTAATGGTAGTGCTGAGATGTAGCCTCATAGCAGGGGCAGCTGTGCAATGGGTGTTGAGCATGTTGCCCTCTCTAAGGAGGACAACATGTCTGCAGCCCTGCCACCTCCTCAACCAATGTCAAATGTCAGTTGGACCAGACTGCCCCGCCAACTGCTGCGATGCCCCAGTCCGCAGCCAGGCCCTCTCAGGCTCAGGTTCTCCAGGTCTCAAGAGCCTTCTTCTGAGCAACAGTGGCCTTCGGCCTCCCATGTTGAAGCCTCTGAGGAAGCACCTCGTAGGAATAGTAAAGTAGGTAAGAGATCACTTAAAGAAGACACTATGGGCTTTCACCTAGGTGATAAGTAGCGTGCAGACATTTGTTCTTAAAAGTTTTAAACAGTTTTGAAATATTTGTGTGCAGTGTTCCTGTAGTGGCTGTCGATCCTGTAATGTTTGGTGCCACGTATATCAATGTTGATTTTTCACCAAAAATAGTTTACGGGTGGGTGGAAAGATTGGGACATGACCGTTATTGCGGCGCAGGGATTGTTTGGCTGAAACACTGTTCAATGAGTTGTTGTTGAACAGCTCTGACTACAGGCTGGTATAAGCATCCTCCAATTCTTTGCTACCTTCCATGTCAGCTTCATCATCTGGTTGAGTGGTTGAGGGTCTTCGTCCAATGGTGGCTTCATTGTAGAGCAAAGTTATCCAGCATGCAGGCAAAACCCCTATGATATGGGACACTTCCCTTAGCTTTAGCCACCAGACCTGTGCAGGCAGCGGAGTAGTTGCTTGAGGATGCCAGTGGTCTGCTTTGGTGAGAGCTCTAGTTGACCCACAGATCTGATTGTAGTGCAGGTCAGCCAGCGAGCATGGGTTTCTGAGAGGAGTCATGAAGCATGTATACAGGGATAGATAGCCCTTGTGCCCGAGCAGCCAACATCTTACTTGCTGTGCAAGGGCCAAGAGTAGGGTGATGAAGGATTGTACAATACAAGAGCATCAAAGCCACTGCCAGGAAAGTGCCCCAGTTGTGCATTAATGGGATGGAAGCCGTGATTCATGAAGGCTGTGCCAATTTGGCAATGTGTGTGCAGTAAATGACACATTGGACTTATGTGAAGCCTGCAAGCTACAAAATTACCACAGACCAATCCTGCTGTATCTGGCTGTCCATGTGGGAATGTGATAACATGATTGCTAAAGCAAACAATTGTATCAGTTCCACGCTTCATGAAATCACAAACTGAAAACTGACTGATGGCGCTGATATCCACTATTACAGCCTGGTAGGAGCCGGAGGCAAAGAAGTTGAGGGCGGTAATAGCTTTGACTGCAACAGATCTGGTTGCTAGCTATGGCAGTGGGTTTCAAGTTGTGGTGCAGGTGGTGACACAGGCCTCTGCTAACCTCTCTGGAGAAGTACAGCCTCCTTACGCACAGTTCTTCTGAGCTGTAGGTATGTAACCCTGAGCCCAAACATTCTGTTTGGAGCGCAAGACTCTCTGTGAGCTATTCTCCTCCTCTTTGCTCTCCCTACAAATGCAGCTCCATCTGATCCTTCCACCTGTTGCTGCTGCTCCTCTTCCTCTAGCCAGAATGGAATGGCCAAATAGGATTCCCATTTTCGGAAACAGCCATGTCAGTACGTTCTTAAGCTTCTTGAAGGTTCCGGCTACTACAAGCAAAAGCATCAATTCTGAACCCAAATGACCGAGAAATACAAGCATGACGTCTGCCAAAGATTAACTGTGATTTAAATTAGAGCAGCTGAATGCCCCTATTTGAGCTGGTTTAGGAATCAGTGGTAACAATGGTGAGCCAGACAAAATGGCGTCCGGGTCCTAACCGTGTCATAGGACCCTATTTTTAAAATATTTAGTCGGTACTCCACCCGCCTGTTTCCATTGGGAGAACTGGTCATCTAAATTGAGGCCCCTTCAAAACTCACAGCAGGCAGGCCGATAGAGGTACATCAGCGATTTCCTTCCGAATTATACCCGCTAACATCCTGCGCACACTGCTAAATGGGGTCACAGGAAGACAATAATTGGCCCAATGGTGTCTTCCAGGAGAAGTTCTGGTCACCCCCAGCCTTTCGCATGATACACAAATAATGTAGAGTTTGGAACAGAGGGGAGACTAACCAAGTTTTCAGATCGTACTAAGATTAGTAGTAAATTGTGAAAAAAACCCAGAAAATTGCAAACAAACATTGTTGAATGAAATGGTGGAACAATGGCTGGTGCAGTTTAAAACGGTGAAGTGTAAGGTAGTACACTTGGAATTCAAGAATAGCAGATGGGGATACAGTCTAAGGGCTCAATTTTGGACATGACTTGCTCCAATTTTTTTGGAGTAAGTTGGTTTTTCTGGCGTAAGTTAAAAAACGGCACTTTCCCCAATCAACTTGCTCCAGAGTAATTCAGTTAGGTACGATTTATTTTTAGTTGAGTTTTTTTTTCAAAAGGGGGTGTTCCCAGCCACTTACACCAGTTTTGGCCATTTATGTCACTTTGGCCAGCTAAAACTTACTCCAAATCGACTTAGGTCAGCATATGTGGCCAGTTTTGAAAAACCTTGCGGTCGTTAAGAAATCGGTACAGATTAGTACATTTAAAGCACCAAGACTTACAAAGCACTAAACAAAGCACAAGAATAAGCATTCAATAACAAATAAAAAATACAAGGAAGCTGAGAGGACCTGCACCAAGACTTACAAAGCACTAAACAAAGCACAACAAGTAATAAGCAATCAATCAATAAAAAATAAAAAATAGAAGTCCTACCTTTATATCAGAAACAAGCTTTTTTTTTAAAAGTTCCAACCACTTAGGTTTTATTCAAAATAAACAATTTGGAATACAATATATCACAGGGCTGCCATTCTCAAGGACAGTCGATATTAACTCATCAAGACGGTTGGTCCTTTTTATTTTTTGCCTTCAACCTTCCCCGTTCCTTTCTTGTTGTGCTTCTTGGCAAACCGCATGTTCCTCAGAAACTTGGGATCAACTCCTTTAAGGGGCTCAAATCGCCAGAAACAAGTTGCTCGCGAGCCGGTGCGGGAGACCATTCGGCCAGGGATCGGGGCGGTGAACATGGGGCGTCCCTTCGGCCCGGGATAGGGGCGATGTGCATCGGGTCCTGCTGACAGCTTGCAGGGCACGCTGGGAGAACAAGGAGCATGCACGCAGACTCCACTGCGCATGCGGACAGCTGCTGGCAGTGTTTTTGGCGCAGGGCTGTAGCTCCGCCCCCCCCACTTCACCATGGACGCCACGCCAGGACCCAGGACACTCGGCAGAGGGGCTAGGATACTCAGTAAGTTTTTTGGCACCGCATTGAGCGCACAAAGTCGCCGCATCTCAGCTGAGTGCGCCGAAAAAAGGGATTGGGGAAAATCTACTCCTATATGAGAAACTACAAAGGGGTATAAAGGAGAAGGCTCAATGAGCCAAATGACCTACTCCTGCATGTTCAGCCATGAACTCACTGAATGGCGGTGCAGGCTCGAAGGGCCGAATGGCCTACTCCTGCACCTATTTTCTATGTTTCTATGTTTCTATGTTCCTGAGCCAAACTACTGCTCCGGTACATGTAATACCAGCCAATTAGTCAATTAGAAACGAACCATTCAATTGGTTTTTAAGCTATTTTATTTTAAAGTCTTATTATCTACAATAACTATTGTTCTACTGTTATATTTCTTGGAGTAATTCCTACATATTTACAGTTACAAGCTTTTTCATTTCTGGACCAATATTAACATTCTTCCAAGGAAAACGAAAAACATATCTTGTCATTTCCTTTCCTTAACAAAAGTCAAGTATCTTAGTGTCTGGAAATTGATTGCAGGCTCAGTTTAAATCTCTGTTGTACAGAAAAAGTAAAAATAAAGTAAGTGGGATTTGAAAAGACGATTAGAAGAATAATAAGCAGAAAACGATTTAAATCCTCAATTGATTCCGACACAAAATTGGATCTTGGATCTTTCCAAGCCCCGAAGCTAATGTTTTAACCTCTTTCTTTCATGCAAAACAAACAAGTAATTAAGATTTTGTGGTGTTGAAAGAAAGTATTCCCGAGTTCGCCTGCTCCTCAATAGCAAATTACAGAGCACCATCTTGGGACTTAATTCAAACATTTTCAAACCGTGGTTGAGTGCAACAGAAGTTTATTTCTGAAAGCTGCCCACTGATCACAACATTTCTCATCAGTAACGCAAGGTTCTTTCTAGCTTGTCTCCTGTCAGGTGTTATACCAGACGAATCATTTTCCAGAATTCGTGCATCGCAAGAAGGGGCTTTGCCTGCTGGAAGTGAATGTTGGAAATTCAGGTCTGCATTGTGCATGATCTTCCTCCAATTCATTTCAAGTAGTTGGAAAATTGCATCCAGATTTCTGCTATGCGGTGCTGGTGGGTGAGGCTCACGGCTGGGATCGTAAAGTCTGAAAATTACCGCTTAAATTTTGTCGCCATGACCAACATGGCTAAATGTACTATGCTGAATCTTACAGTCCTCTTTATCCTTCCATATACAGCTTTTAGCAGCACATAGGAACAGGAGTAGGCCATTTAGCCCCTTGTGCCTGTTCTGCCATTCAATGAGATCGTGGTTGATCTGAGACCTACCTCCATATACCCGCCTTTGGCCCGCATCCCTTAATACCTTTGGTTAACAAAATCTATCAATCTCAGATTTAAAATGAACAATTGATCGCACATCAATTGCTGTTTGTGGAAGAGAGTTCCGGACCAGGGGATCAAAATGAGGAGTAATTCAATTCTACTTGAAATCTTGGGGCCGAAATTGAACCCTGTCTGAAATGGGGTGCACGCACCCAGTTTCATTGGTTTTTACTGCAGCTGTGGTTAAGGTCGCCTCTTGAGCGAAATTCCGTTCTTAGTTGTTTTTTTTTAAATTCGGATCCGGAAGTCACTCTTAATGGGGGCAGTGACTACACTAGAGGGGCAGAAACACGCCGGTGGCAACACCTGAGGGACGGAAGTTGGGGGCGGTGCAGAGTGACCGCCGTGATGACATCATCACGGCGCCACATCACCATGGCTGTCCCATTCACTTAAAGGGGCGAGCTTTCACGATTTGAAAACTTCCGGCCACTAGGCCACCAACGAGGGTTTCGACTGGACCAGCGGCCTGGCACCCAAGAAGGGGGTGCCAGGCTGCCTATTGGCTGCCCGGCCAAACCAGGGGGCATATTTGTCAGGCAAATATGGCAGTCAGCCGACAAAAAAAAAGCAGGGCGGCAGCGGCAGTGCACCCTCCCCTCTAAGGGAAGCCACACCACCGCTGCAGAAGGCCACAGCCTCACTGGACCACCGGGAAAAAAACAGGATTTGGCACCATCAGCAGCCGAAGATTTTCAGAGGGGAATTTCGCCGTTGCGGGGGGTGAAGATAGATCACGGCGGGTCGCATGATGATGACGCACTTAACACAGTTCATCACAACGGAGCGGGTGGAAAATCGGGGCACCGCCAGGAAACCTGGGTCGGGTAACTGGGCTATCAGCGGCCATTCCACGAAAAGTCGGCGGCCACTCCGCTCCGCAGTGTGGCCGCCGATTACCATTGGTAACAGGCCTGAAGGAGAGGAGCAATTTTGGCCCCGTTGAGTGTGGTGCAATAGATATGAAATGTGTTAGCAGGATATCACTATTACAAAACTGTTCATACTTTTTGCATCTATTTAGATATTTCTGAATGTGAATTTCTGTGCAAATGTAGGCAAGAAACATTAATATTAGAAGATTAATTTCAAACACCTAGTGGCAGCATCTGAATTATTAATTGGTCAGACGAAGCATAACGAGTTTTACAAATTTTGAGGCGCTTGCACTAGATATTCTCATGGATTTTGTGTCACTGGTCTCCCCAGTAAGACTACCCTGGGGTAGAAATTGCCCTCCACTGGAAACGGGGCGCACCCACCGTTTCTGAACAGTTCTGGCCACCGCAATGGATGAGGTGGCCTATCCGGCAAAATTCAGCTCCTCGAGGTTTTTTTCCCAGCGGGGCGGAAAGTGGATCACCATGGCGACGGAAGTGAGGCTGGCGGCGCGGGAAAACGGGCAGAGCGGTCCTGGAGGAAGGGCAATTTCTAAAATGGCGAACCCATCCACAGAGATTCAGCGGCCATTCCGTGCCACCGCATGGCCTTCACTTTCAGAGACTTTATTGGGAGGGGCAATTTCGACCCACTTGTCTCTTCTATGATTATGTGCACCTTTACCACATAATATGTATTTATAGAATCGAAAGACCCAGAGGTTATATATTTCATACCATTCCTTTTAAAACAACTCTCTCTCTCACTCTCTCTCTCTCAATGTTCTAGGAAAAGACTTTCAAACGAACTGTTCCTGGACATTTCTTCTTCTATTTGAAGCTGTACATATTCATTCCCAATCTGGAGTCTCTGTGTGCCTGAAGAGAGAATGAGAGAGAAAGACAGTTCTCTGATCCCACCTTCAACTCTGTTGATGAGGCAATTTATCCACCAAGCTATCAGACGAAGTTAAAAGGAGTCTTCCCTTTGATACAAAAACTCGTGACAACAATGTGTCTGTTTAGCTAAGCCCCCTGCTGAGCAAACTGAATGGAAACAAACCTATCACAATAGAGAGAATTGCTTAGAATCAAACCAAACAAACACTATTGTCTCAAAGCTAAAGTCAGCATCATAGGCAGTCCCTCGAGATCGAGGAAGACTTGCTTCCACTCTAAAAGTGAGTTCTCCGGTGGCTGAACAGTCCAATAAGAGAATTACAGTCTCTGTCAGAGGTGGGACAGACAGTCGTTGAAGGAAAGGGTGGGTGGGGAGCCTGGTTTGCCGCACACTCCTTCCGCTGTCTGCACTTGCTCTCTGCATGCTCTCGGCGACGAGACTCGAGGTGCTCAGCGCCCTCCTAGATGCTCTTCCTCCACTTAGGGCGGTCTTTAGCTAGGGATTCCCAGGCGTCGGTGGGGATGTTGCACTTTATCAAGAAGGCTTTGAGGGTGTCCTTGAAATGTTTCCTCTGCCCACCTGGGGATCACCTGCCAAGTGGAGTTCCAATGTAGAGCGCTTGCTTTGGGAGTCTTGTTTCAGACATGCGGACGATGTGGCCCACCCAACGGAGCTGGCAGTCCATAAGATAACGGTCCTCCACCAACCTGACACCGCCACACAAAACTGCCCCCTAGTCATCAAAATCCACGGTGCGGCCTTGGACAATGTGGACCACTTTCATACCTCGGGAGCCTACATCAGACGAGGTCCAATACCGCCTCCAGTGCGCCAGCGCAACCTTCGGTTGCTTGAGGAAAAGAGTGTTCGAAGATCAAGCCCTCAAATCTGCCACCAAGCTTATGGTCTACAGGGCTGTAGTGATACCCGCCCTCCTATATGGTTCAGAAACATGGGCCATATACAGTAGACACCTCAAATCGCTGGAGAAATATACCATCGACGATGTGCCCGCAAGATCCTGCAAATCCTCTGGGAGGATAGATGCACCAACATCAGTGTTCTCGATCAGACCAACATCCCCAGCATCGAAGCACTGACCGCACTCGAAAGCTAAAGTATTAAGCAAAAGTCAACAGTCTGATGGCTGTCCCATCTCATTTTGGGTAGCTCATCAACATAGCTTTAAATGTTAACTCAAAAAAAAAGTATTGTACTCCTAGGAGTTAACCTTTTGAAAACTGAATGTACCCTGAGAGTAATATTGTAATATAAATTCAAAGAACATCTCTTACAGGGTATCGAGGTAAAAGTTCCAGCTATATCATAAAGCTTCTTTTACTCTATTCCAGCAAAGTGCTTCAATCCCAACTTTGCAAATAACTCTGTTGTGTGTCATTTCCACTTCTCATACCAGGCATCCACATGGAGCTCTGACTCAGACTGCCATTTAGTGCAAAATCAGGGGTAGTTTTCTGTTGTTTGTGCTCACCCACTGGAATGGGACTCACATAGGATCCTTACAGCCAGCAGCACGAGGAGAGTTTTATTCTAACAAGCTGAGCTGGATTCAAAGCTAAGTCAGTTTGAACGAAGGATCTACAGCCAAAAGATAATTCCATCTTTATCCTTTTCAATTGCGGACTGACCTGCTGTGATGTTCCAGCAGGTTCTGCTGCTTTTATTTTTAAACTTAGTTGTTGCTATCGATGTGCTACCATTTCTTCATTCATTGCTACTTGTAAGTTTTTGCAAATGGCCAATGTATTTCAAAATGTCCACGCAATTGAATGAGGATTCTTTGGAAAAGTAATGGATATTTACTGACCGTAGTACACAAACGCTCCATCTTAATGTTTTGTCCAATGAAAAAAACCCATCAAATTGAAGTAGAATGTTGGTATGGTGATTTTAACCTTTTTTTGACCAGAAAACAAGGAGACAACTAGAAAAAAGAATTTATCTTACTTGCACCATGCTACATAATCTTCCAAAGCATTTCCTTCACTTCTTGTATCTTTCCTCCTCCCTGAAGGCAATTATCACAGTTGGGGACCTTTTGGCCACTATTCCAGAGACAAGATTGGACATAAGTTGCTTTTAATATGTTTTGAGCAGAAGCTTGACTAAAAGGGATTTATTTTCCTGGACAGGGAGACGGAGAGCTATTTAGAACGTGGTTTGGCATGTTGTTTTTCACAGATCACAAACAATGGACAATTTTTAGCAATGTGCGGTCATTCAAGGAGACACTTAAGCCCCTTTGCTCTCCGTGGGTTCAGTGGTAGATGCTTTCAAAAATCAGGACAGAGCCACCAGAAGGTCAGTCAGGCAGCAGCAGGCTCAGAGGGAGAAATATCTTTGGCCATCAGATCATATAATATCCTTTTATATTAAGAAAGCCCCCCCCCCCCCCCAAACAGTGGATTGGCGACATGCTGTTTACTCCTTGCAATTGTACATGAACAGAAATTGTACTCAGGATTCCGTATGTTTTTTCTACACAGTGGAACAAAGCAGCTTCTGAATCAAATATTGTGATTGATTCTAACCTTACCCTTCCACTCCCATGTTGCAGAAACCTGCTAAGATCTTGATCCTTTCCCTCCATTTTGAATATTAATCTGCAAGGTTCTGCAGGTGGATGAGTATTTTGTAATGTAGCAAAATACATTAGGTGAATGCATTTGCGTAAAGTTCCTTTGTGTGCTAAAATAACAGTTACCTTATTTATTTTAAGTTGGTCCCTCCTGCCCCCTGCCAATTGATGTCACAGTGCTTCAGAGATTCCAATGAAAAATCCTCTCCATTAACAACATACTGACCTATTTATTTTCAAAATTGAAACATGTCAATAGCAGGTTAACAGCAGCATTAAAAGAGCTGACAAGGAAAGTTGATGTGATTTCATTAGCCAGTGCACGACTAGAGCGAATTAAACTCCTGAGGGCGTTACTTTTTAAGTTGCTTTAGCTTGTCATCTCTTCCAGTTCAACGCAAAAGGATATGATTGGCACAGATTTTGCTGTTGAAATGATGGCATTTGCCGATATTACTCTGCAATTGACAGCAACTTCTGGCATCCGCACGTGCGCAGTTAAATGCGGAATTCCAAAAGTTGCTGTCAGTGATTCCCTGCTCCTCCACAGTGTGCGCTGTTGGAAGTCCACGCAGATGGCAATCTTTAGAAATCAATTGAACTGACATGAACTTTCCCTTTTGCACTGTAATATCACTGTTAAAAAAAAGTTAAGCCTTGTTAAATGAGGTATAACTGTATTTTGATGGCATACAAAGTCATAACGGCTGATGAACAACCTCTCTGATCCTGAAAAAATAAGTTTTATATTTGTGGAATGTCAAAATTTTCCATAATGATAAAAAATTCCATAGGTTTTTAATATAATAATGCTTTTATGTTTATTTATGATATTTCAGCTTTTACCTTAATCCCATGTGTATGTCCCAATCTTTATTTTGCTCTCTGTAAAATGATTAAAAAGTGAAGGATAATCAGTGCATTTTACTTCCTGGTTTACTGTCTGTGAGAATTCTTCAATGTGATTGGCTGCTTAGCCTTCTTGATGACTTCACTGCTTGATGACATCACTGACACCAGGTTGTTCCTGGAGGCTGGAGATCCCCTAGAGGTGACGACAGAATGAAATTAACATCAGGAAAGGTGAAATCGACACCACAGAGATCACTAGATCTTTGTGGGCAGCTTTCTCCGAGGTCAGTGATTTATTATTTTGTATGTTATGTAATGGAAAGCAATGTGTTTTGTTGAGCTTCTGTTGTAAATGCATTGCACAAATTTATTTCACTGTGACAAATGCCAACAGAAGTAGTACCTAACAATGTCAGCCAGCAGGTCAACAATCTCATTACAGGATTGCTGATGGGGCGTTTGTGTTGAATAAATAGGTATTGATGTTCGATCCGCTCTGGTAAATGTTCTCGGCTTTAACATAATGCTTTTGTATGTGACGCATAGTCAAGGAGATGAGAAGAACTCATACTGTGCAAAATTCCCTTATTAATCAAGAGAATTATACAGCAACAAAATTAATAAAACCAATTAAATTGAAAACAATGGAAAGCACATCTGGGTGTGAGATACTTGGACTCCAAGCTGATAACCTGCCAGTGTTCATTTGCCTTATGATTGTGTTTGGCTTGTCATTCTGGTGAGAAGTTGCAGATATTATAATGACTAATGCTTGTATTTCTTGCTACATATAATGAAACATGCCTAAAAACATAGGGAGGAGAGAATTTTAACCCCAAACAACGGGTGTATTGGGGTCGGGTACAAGGTTAAAGTATTAAAATGTGATTTCCGACTCCAACCCTCCTATTTCCTGATTTAATGGAGGCGGCAGCCAACCTGCTCCCAGGAGACGGGTAGGCACTTTAAATATCATAATGATGCTGGAAGCTCATTTAATCTGCTGTACAAGTTTAACTGTGACTGGCCAGGGTTCCAGGGCTTGGGATTGCCGGCAGCTGCAACAATGCGATGACAGGACTCCATGTGGCCCAGGAGGAGCAGGACTGCTTCCTCCTGGACTGCCATGCTCCCCGACCATTAGCTCCCCCCCATACAACTTCCCCCGGGGGTCGGGGATCAGACCCCCCTCCCCGGGGTCAGGGCTCACTCCTACCTATGGTTGAGGCCTCCTGTCCAGCATTCTGGCCTTTATTGCAAGAGGGTGGAATACAAGAGTATGTAAGTCTTACTACAATGGTAAAGGGCTTTAGTGAGAACACACCTGGAATGCTGTGCACAGTTTTGGTCTCCTTATCTGAGGAAAAACATAGTTGCCTTCGAGGCAGTGCAACAAAGGTGCACTAGATTTATCCCTGGGATGAGAGGGTTGTCCTATGAGGAGATTGAGTAGATTGTGCCTATACTCTCTGGTGTTTTGGAGAATGAGAGGTGACCTCATTGAAACATATAAGATACTGAGGGGGACTGGTAGGGTAGATGCTGAGAGGTTGTTTCCCCTGACTGAAGAGTCTAGAACTAGGAAACATAGACTCAGGATAAAGGGCAGGCCACTTATGACTGAGATGAGGAGGAATTTCTTCATTAAGAGGGTTGTGAATCTTTGGAATTCTCTGCCCCAAAGGGATGTGGATGCTCAGTTGTTGAATATATTCAAGGCTGAGATGGATAGATTTTTGGACTCTAGAAGAATCAAGGGATATGGGACTCGAGCTGAAATGTAGTGTTAGAAACATAGAAGTTTACAGCGCAGAAGGAGACCATTTCAGCCCATCGTGTCCGTGCCGGCCGACAAAGAGCCACACGGCCCTTGGTCAGCAGCCCTAAAGGTTACATATAACCCTATGAACAATGACGGAAAGGCAAAGAGCACCCAGCCCAACCAGTCCGTCCCACACCACTGCAACACCCCTTATACTGAAACATTCTACACTCCACCCCAACTGGAGCCATGTGATCTCCTGGGAGAGGCAAAAACAAGGTAAAAACCTAGGCCAATTTAGGGAGAAAAAATCTGGGAAAATTGCTCTCCGACTTATCCAGGTGATCGAAACTAATCCAGGCGATCACCCTAGCCGCATTCTATTCCCTGCAGTACTTAGCATTATATCTGCACCATCCAACAAAAGGTCATCCAATCTAATTCCAACTACCAGCTCTAGGTCCATAACCCTGCCGGTTACTGCACTTTAAGTGCCCATCCAATCATCTCTTAAAAGTGGTGAGGATTTCTGCATCCACCACTCTTCCAGGCAGTGAATTCCAGATCCCCACAATCCTCTGCGTAAAGAAGCCCCCCCCTCAAATCCCCCCTAAACCTTCCACCAACCACGTTAAAACTATGCCCCCTCATAATAGACCCCTCCACCAATGGAATTAGACCCTTACTCTCCACTATGTCAAGGCCCCTCAATATTGTGTGCACCTCAATGAGGTGTCCTCTCAACCTCCTCTGTTCCAATGAGAACAAACCCAGCCTATCCAATATGTCCTCATAACTAAGATCCTCCATTCCTGGCAGCATCCTAGTAACTCTAGTGCAATCACGTCTTTCCTATAATACGGTGACCAGAACAGCACGCAGTACTCCAGCTGTGGCCTAACCAAAGAATTATACAATTTAAGCATAACCTCATTGCTCTTATATTCTATGCCTCGGCCAAAAAGGAAAGCATTCTGTATGCCTTCTTAACCACTTTACCCACCTGGTCTGCTACTTTCAGGGATCTGTGGATAAGTACTCCAAGGTCCCTTTGTTCATCTACACTATTAAGTGGCCTACCGCTTATTGTGTGTACCCTTTCCTTATTAGCCCTGCCAAAGTGCATCACCTCACTCTTCTCTGAATTAAATTCCATTTGTCACTGCTCTGCCCACCTGACCAGTAGATTGATATCTTCCTGTAGCCCATGACTTTCCTCTTCATTATCAACTACACAGCCAATTTTAGTGTCGTCTGCAAACTTCTTAATCATACTCCCTATATTCAAATCTAAATCGTTGATATATACCACAAAAAACAAGGGACCCAGTACTGACCCCTGCGGAACCCCACTGGAAACATCCTTAAATCATTACCCTTTGCTTCCTACCTCCAAGCCAATTTTGGATCCAACTTGCCTTTTTGCCCTGTATCCCATGGACTTTAACCTTCATGACCAGTCTACCATATAGCACCTTATCAAAAACCTTGCTGAAGTTCACATATACTATATCGTATGCACTACCCTCATCCACTCTCTTGGTTACCTCCTCAAAAAATTCAATCCAGTTAGTCAAACATGATCTTCCCTTAACAAATCCATGCTGACTGTCCCTAATTAATCCTTGCCTTTCCAAATGCAGATTTATCCTGTCTTTCAGGATTTTTTCCAATAATTTTCCCACCACTGAGGTTAGACTGACAGGCCTGTAATTACTCGGCCTATCCCTTTTTCCCTTCTTAAACAAGGGTACTACATTAGCAGTCCTCCAATCCTCCAGCACCATGCCCAGATCCAAAGAGGACTGGAAAATGATGGTCAAGGCCTCTGCTATTTCCTCTTTTACTTCGCTCAACAGCCTGGGATGCATTTCATCTGGGCCTGGGGACTTATCTACTTTCAAAGCTGCTAAACCCCTTAATATTTCCTCTATCACTATATTTATTTCATCCAGAATATCACACTTGATAGCAGTATCTGCATCACTCCTTTCCTTTGTGAAAACAGATGCAAAGTATTTGTTAAGAACCCTCCCAACATCTTCTGCCTCCACACAAAGATTACCCTCATGGTCTCTAATAGGCCCCACCCTTTCTTTAGTTACCCTCTTACTCTTAATATATTTATAAAACATCTTAGGGTTTTCCTTGATTTTACTGGCCAAGAATTTCTCGTGCTCTCTCTTAGCATTCCTAATATCCTTTTTAATTTTGCCTCTTAACTTTCTATATTCCTCTAAAGATTCTAAAGTATTTAGCCGTTGGTATATGACATAAGCATCCCTTTTTTTCTTGTAAGTCCCTAGACATTTTGGGGGTTCTAGAATTATTTTTCCCAGCCTTTTTCTTTAAGGGCACATGTTTGGCCTGAGCCTTCTGGATCTCCTCCTTGAATGCCTCCCACTGTTCCAACACTGATTTACCCACAAGTAGCTGTTTCCAGTCCACCATGGCCAAATCACTCCTTAGCTTTGCAAAATTAGCTTTTCCCCAATTCGGAACTTTTATTCTAGGCCTATTTTTGTCCTTATCCATAACTAACTTGAATTTGACTGAATTATGGTCACTGGCACCCAAGTGCTCTCCCACTAATACCCCTTCAACCTGCCCAGCTTCATTCCGGTCATTGAGGTTGAAGATCAGCCATGATCTTACCGAAAGGCAGAGCAGGCTCGAAGGGCTGTATGGCCAGTTCCTTCTCTTCAGTCTTACGTTCTTATTATGTTCTTATTTTCCCTGCCCGACTGGAAGCCAGCCTGTCAATCAGGCTGACTTCCGGGCAGGGAACCTCTTTGTGATGTCACATGCATGCTGTGCGTGCTCGACTGGGCCCCCACTGCTCCAGGCAAGTCAAAAACTTACAATTCCGGCCAAAGAGTGGATTTTCATTGCATTCATTGAGGGATTTCTGGGTTTCCTGGTATCCACAGGACTTGTGCTACCAATACATCACTGGGCACTTAACTCTTCGGGGCTATAGTCACATTTAGTCTCAAGTATATATTCAGTCAATAGTTATCAACAAGGACCATGCACAATACTGTGAGAAGCAAATCAATGACATGAATTGTGTTAGAAAAAGAATAGGTGGTTTAGAGTGTATTTAAAATAATAATCCCAGTCAACCATATTGCAATAAAAAAAAAACACCCAAATCAAGGGGCCAGCCCCATGGGTAGCGAACCGGGCCGCACCCACTGTGAGGCGAAAGTTAAAGGGGAGGTGCACTGTGCCACACCGCCTTTTTTTTCCCTCCCGACTTACCGGTTGGGCTGGTGTAATGTTGCCGTGGGGTCCGGGCCACGATCGTGCAGCCCAGCACTCCGTTTTGGTGCTGGGCAGCGGCCACGGAACCCCTTAACCCTAGTGGCCCAGTGGAGGCCATCACAGGGCCTGCAGGGCTTGCAGGGTCCCTGTCTTTTAATGGAAGGGGAGGGGGATTGAAACGCATCAACGCTATCAGTGTAGCGCTCTGCGATGCACCCCGATCCTGCCCCGAATGGAAGTGGAGCGCGCGACATCGCGTGACACTTTCTGGGATGGGCGGTAACCCCAATTTTGTTTCCGGGGCGGGACATCTGTGTTGGGCACAGGTTGTCCAGCCCCAGAGAGGTTACCGCCCCCAACCAGAGCAATAGGGATTTCAACCCCCAAATATTTTGCCACTAGCACACATCACTGAATTGAAATGGCGAAGATTAGCCCTTTTGATTGCTGAGTGTCGTTTGGAACATGCACTTTCTATTAACTGCCAAAAATTATTTTTCTTATTTAATTTTTAATTGAATTTGGACCTCAGATGACTACATAGAACCATAAGAGGAATGTTTCACAACTCTTAGATTCCTCCATTTTGTTCTATTCTAACATCGACATATCAAACGTCACTGGTTTTAAGGGGGTCTACATCTACCACAGAACCTCATAAGCTCCATGGAGTCAAGAGACCTGGTCATTTCCATTGAAGTCGTCCCAGGCCTGTGCAAAGCATTGCTATGTAAATCATCAGGTCCCCACGACGTCACAGGGCTTCAGAGATTCCATTGAAAAATACATTCCATTACAAACATACTGTCTTACTTAATTTCAAAAGAGACATTGAAACAGGTTGTTGCACTGCTGATCACAGGACTGATTTTAAAAAATAGTGCTAAGATAACAAAAAAACCCAGTAAAAATTCAACATTTCACTCATTTTTCAGCATCCTCAAGAGTAACAAAGAAAAAAATTCAATAGCAGTAAATGTTGGGTTGCCCAAAACAACAACAGGTGCTTTGGATTAGAATTTAAAAGGAATGCGACTTACAAGCACTCATGATTAATAACGGAATTGTCCCTTGGCCGAATTTCAATGTTTGCTCACAATTTCCACTGCACTTCACATTATATATTGATGCAGATATACAAGCTTGACTCATGACTTCTTCAACTGGCTGCCCAAGGAATGAGGGAAGTCACAGCCAAACTAGAATGCATCAACACAGAAAAGGAATTGCAGTTGGAAACTGCAAGAACTCAATGAACGATCACTTCAGAAAAATCACTTCACTTGAGAAAGTGGACTCTGTGGAAGGCTGACCAACGAACAGCTTTACTTTTGAAACACATCTGTGCTCAGCATGTCACTCCTGCAGAGAGTAAATAGTCTCACCCATGTAGATCCTATCGTACTTGCAAGAGATGGAATAATACATTAGGATTACTGTTAATTGGAGCACGATCCTTTGGTTGGCTTCAGATGCTGGGTGCCTTGTGAGATACCAAAGAGAAACAACTTATGCTCATTACTCACAGAAACCCAACACTAGCATTTGACACAGTGTGGATGTAAGGGATCATAACTGGAGGCTTGAAACTTGCTTCTCTCTGAACAGTGTGGCACATCTCACATACTCGACGTTGTTTAGCAATTACCCAATTTATCTCATCCATTACAGCTGCAAGGTAAATTCTCGCAGTTTATTGAGATTGTGGAATAATATGAGCTCAGATAATTGAGGCTCCACTGCCCCTGAAACAGGAGGTGTAAGCATCTTTACTGATAATACTTGCTCCTTAAAATGCTTTAACCCTCAGCTTTTTAATCTTTTAAGAATCATACTCTAGCCCTATTCTTTCCTGCAACCTCAAAACTGTGGAACTCCTCAAGACCCAAGCTAAGTGATTTAATTATTTGCCTGTAATTTGCGGTCAGCAGCGAAGCAAAGGCGTTCGCCACTGGCTCCGAAGTAAGCTTCCCACAAAGATCTCGCGATCTCCGTGGCGAGAAGTTTGGGTTTTCTGATGTGTAATTGAAATTAACGCAAGGTAATGGGGATTCCCGGTGAAGAGCTGCCGTGAGGTCAACAAGCTGTCTGAGCAGCCAATCAAAACGCAGAATTCTCACAGACAGCGAATCAGGAAGTGAAGAAACTCCTTTGATTCGAACTTTTAAAAAAAATGTTAGAGAGAGCAAAATAAAGATTGGGGCTCTCACATGGGGAAAGGGCAAATCTGAAATAAAGATGGACTAACTTTAAAAAATAATGTCTTTTTAATGTTTCTTAAAAATTAAAATTTTTATTAAAATGGATAAATTTGACACCACAAAATTAAAATGAGTTTTTCAGGGCCATAACGTTTGGTTAGCGGTCAATATGCTGTTAAACCCCCAGTTATACCTAATCCAAATGGTCTAACTTTTAATGGGGTATTTAACAGCGATATTACAGCGGAAAGGCCCAAGTTTTCGTCAGTTTCCATGATTTGACAGATTACACTGATTGCTGTCTGTGTGGGACCGGGGTCAGGGTGCTGTGTCTACAGCGCAGCCAGTGAGGAGAAGTAGATGACTGACCGCAACTTCAGGATTTCCAGGTTAGGATGCGCAAACGCTACATTCTGAAGTTGAGGTCAGTTTCAAAGGCAAAGTAACAACAAATGCTGTTCGCTCGCTGTTATTAGCCACTGCAAATTCAGTGCCATTACATTTTCATTTAGCTGGTCTACTCTCCCCTACTCTTTTTGGACATGAGTATTGGATTTTCACTGAGGTCTAAATTTAAAGAAAAAGTTCTAAGTTCTGCTGTATCAACAATCAACCCTGAAACTGAAGAATGGTTAGTTTAATTTAAGATGGGAAATCGGTAAGAAATGCTCTGTGTATTTTGAAAACTGGAACGATCAGCACTGAAAGGGTCAAAATAAAATTTAAAAATGCCCTTAGGCTTGAGCTTAGTTAGCAATAAAGTTGAAACTATTTTGAAAGCACAAAATTGTATTTGTCAAAACCTTAATAATCCACTCCCAGTTGACATTGTCAAAAACCATGCTAACACAATGCTAATACAAAGATAGGTGGGATGGCAAGTTGTGAGGAGGACGTAAAGAGTCTGCAAAGGGATAAAGGAGTAGAATTTGGCCAGTACAGATTTCTGGCTCAATCACTAGAGGGGCGCTGCTTTTGTCCTCCTCGAAGTGCTCCGAAAATCTTCGGGCCGAGTTTGGCCGCTTCTCAGCCTCTCCTTGATGGTGGCGTAGCGTGGCCACTGGATTCAGGGGCGGAGACAGGTCCCGGCGCTGAAAACAGTGCTGGGAACTCTGCACATGCGCGCTAGAGTGCGCGCATGCACAGTAGCTCCTCGCCCCCAGAATCTGTGAGCGTGTGCTGCAGGCTGTGTGGGAGGGGCCGAAGTGCGCCGCCCCTATCCCTGGCCGAACGGTCTCCCTCATCGGCGGACCACTGCCTTCCCGGGCCGTGTTTTGGTAGAACTTCTATTTTTTATTTGTTATTGATTGATTTATTGATTGCTTATTACTTTGGTCTTGGTGCTTTAGGTGCAGGGTTCCTTCCATTTTTTATTTGTTAATTAATTGCTTATTACTTTTTGTGTTTTGTTTAGTGCTTTGTAAGTCTTGGTGCTCGGTGCAGGTCCTCTCATCTCCTTGTATTTTTTATTTGTTATTGAATGCTTATTTTTGTGCTTTGTTTAGTGCTTGGTGCTTTACAATGTACTTACCTGCGCTGATTTCTTAATTCTTTGCAAGGGTTTTCTGTGCAGCCACAAGTGGCCACATACACTGGCCTAAGTTACTTTGGAGCAACTATTAGCTGTCCAAACTGGCTTAAATGGCTAAAACATGTGTAGGTGGCTGGTAACGCCCCCTTTTGAAAAATAAGAAACAAAAAAAATCCTAACTAACTCACTTACACTGGCACAAATTAAATGTGCAGAATGGGGATTTTTAAGATACTCCAGAAAAATCAAGTTGCTACAAAAAAACGGAGCAACTCCTGGCCAAATTTGGGCCCATAGATAGGCTAAGTGAGTGGGAAAAGATTTGGCAGATGGAGTATAAAGTAGGAAAATATGATGTTATGCACTTTGGTAGGAGAAATTAAAGAGAAAATTATTATTTAAATGGGGAGAGAGATTACAAAATGCTGTGGTACAGAGGGATCTGGGGGTACTTGTACATGAAACACAAAAAGTTAGCATGTACAAGATAGGCGCTTCTGCGGCAGCAAAAGTGACATCAGGATGGTGTGTTGCCTCCCTGGTGCAAGGGTCAATGATGTCACTGAGCGACTGCAGGGCATTCTGGGGAGGGAAGGGGAACAGCCAGTGGTTGTGGTCTACATTGGTACCAACGACATAGGTAGAAAGAGGGTTGAGGTCCTGAAAGCTGAGTTTAGGGAGCTAGGAGTAAGATTGAAAGCCAGGACCTCAAAGGTGGTAATCTCGGGATTACTGCCAGTGCCACATACTAGTGAGGGTAGAAATAGGAAGGCTAGTCAGATAAATACGTGGCTGGGGCATTGGTGTAAGAGGGAGGGCTTTAGTTTCCTGAACAATTGGGACCGCTTCTGGGGAAGGTGGGACCTGAACAAGTCGGACAGGTTACACCTCAACAGAGACGGGACCAATGTTCTCGCGGGTGGTTTTGATAGTGCGGTTGGGATGGCTTTAAACTAGCTTGGCAGGGGGATGGGAAACCAGAAGAGGGCTCTGAGCTAGTTAGAGTGGGTGAGAGCTCAGATGAACAGAACGCCAAGAAAGGATGCAAAAGACAGGAGGCAACAGAGCAGAGTAGCACTGGGGTAAGTATAAACCACAAGGTGATAGAAAGGGACAATATGTTTGAATATAAAGGGGCTGCAGGAGGGGTCAAAACTAAAAATCATGGTTTAAAAACTTGTATTAAAACACTTTACCTAAACGCACACAGCATTCGAAATAAAGTAAATGAGTTGACGGCACAAATCATTACAAATGGGTATGATTTGGTGGCCATTACAGAAAAGTGGTTGCAGGGTGGCCAAGACTGGGAATTAAACATACAGGGGTATCTGACAATTCGGAAAGATAGACAAGAAGGGAAAGGAGGTGGGGTAGCTCTGTTAATAAAGGATGATATCAAGGCAGTTGTGAGAGACGATATTGGCTCTAATGAACAAAATGTTGAATCATTGTGGGTGGAGATTAGAGATAGTAAGGGGAAAAAGTCACTGGTGGGCGTAGTTTATAGGCCCCCAAATATTGGCCCCAAGTTTCGACATGATTTGCTCCTGATTTTTAGGAGCAACTGGTGTAGAATGGAGTATCTTAGAAATCGGAATTCTCGCCATTTAGTTTGCTCCAGTTCTAGTCAGTTAGAACAGTTTCACTTTGGAACAGAATTTTTTTTCAAAAGGGGGCGTGTCCAGCCACTTACGCCTGTTTTCAAAGTTTCGTCAGTGAAAACTTACTCCAAACTAACTTAGAGTAAGTGAAGATTTTTGTATGCTCGAAAAAATCTTGTCTACATTTTAGAAAATCAGGCGTAGGTTACAACTCAGGTGTAGGGAATGGGGGGCGGGGGGGGTTTAAAGGGAAGTTTACAAACATTAAACACTTCAGTTTTACAAATAAAGAGCCATCATCAATAATAAATGATAAAAACATCCATAAATCAACCAATAAATCAAGCAAAAAAAATTAATAAGAAGTAATTAAAAAAAAAAATCAATAAATAAAACATTTTCTACTTACCCACTGCAGCACCGGGAGCCCTTCAACAGCATGCTGGGATGCCGCCCCCCGCCCCCATCCCCAGTGTGTCTCTGTCAGTGTCTCGATCTCTCTGTCTGTCTGTCTGTGTGTGTCTCTCATTCTCTGTCTGTCAGTGTCTGTGTTTCTGACAGCGAGGAGAGGGGGAGGAGCGGGGAGAGGGAGAGAGGGGGGGAGCAGAGGGAGGGAAGGGAGAGGGGTGGGGGAGAAGGGGGAGGGGGGGACAAGGGGGAGGGTGGGAAGAAGGGGGGGAGAATGGGGGGAGGGAGGAGGAGAAGGGGAGGGGGGAAAGGAGATGGGGGGGAGAAAGGAGATGGGAGGGGGTGAAAGGAGATGGGGGGGGAAGGAGATGGCAGGGGGGAAGGAGATTGGGGAGGGAGGCTGAACGGGCCGGGTCCGAGACTTCGTGCAGGGCCCGTCCCCAGCACCAGATTTACAGGTAGGTGGCGTTGGGTCGGTTCGGGAGGAGCGCAGGTCGGGGGGGTGGTGGGAGGGAGGTCGGTTCGGTTCGGGTCGGGGGGAGGGAGGTCAGGTCGGGTCCAGTCGGTGGGGGGGAAGCGGGAGTCGGGTCGGTGTCGGTGTCGGGTCCGGTCGGAGGCGGGGGATGAGGGGGATGTGGGGAAGCGGGAGTCGGGTCGGGTCCAGTCCGGGGGGGGAAGCAGGAGTCGGTGTCGGGGGTCGGGGTCAGGTCTGGTCCAGGGGCGGGGGGCGGGGGGGGGGGGAAGCGGGAGTCGGGTAGGGTCCAGTCCGGGGGGTCGGGTCGGTCTGGGGGTGGGGGGAAGCGGGAGTCGGTGTTGGGGTCCGATCTGGTCCAGAGGCAGGGGGGTGGGGGAGCGGGAGTCGGGTCGGTGTCGGGTCCGGTCCGGTTGGAGGCGGGGGACGAGGGGGATGTGGGGAAGCGGGAGTCGGGTCGGGTCCAGTCCGGGGGGTCGGGTCGGTCCGGGGGTGGGGGGAAGCGGGAGTCGGTGTTGGGGTCCGATCCGGTCCAGAGGCAGGGGGGTGGGGGAGCGGGAGTCGGGTCGGTGTCGGGTCCGGTCCGGAGGCGGGGGGCGGGAGGCAGGGGGCGGGAAGCGGGAGTCGGGTCGGGTCCAGTCCGGGGGGGTCGGGTCGGGTCGGGTCCGGGGCCGGGGGGGGAAGCAGGGGTCGGTGTCGGGGGTCGGGGTCAGGTCTGGTCCAGGGGCGGGGGGGGAAGCGGGAGTCGGGTCGAGTCCAGTCCGGGGGGTCGGGTCGGTCCGGGGGTGGGGGGAAGCGGGAGTCGGTGTTGGGGTCCGATCCGGTCCAGAGGCGGGGGGGTGGGAGAGCGGGAGTCGGGTCGGTGTCGGGTCCGGTCCGGAGGCGGGGGGCGGGAGGCAGGGGGCGGGAAGCGGGAGTCAAGTCGGGTCGGGAGGAAGCAGGAGCTGGCCATGGGAGGAGCCTTATGCACGCAGCCCCAGTGAGGACATTCGGCCAGGGCTAGGGGCTGTGTGCTTCGGCCCCTCCCACACAGTTTTGGGCGCCTGGAGCTACTGCACATGTGCAGAGGTCCCGACACTGTTTTCAGTGCAGGGACCTGGCTCCGCCCCCTACAGCTCCTGCTGCGCTGCGCCGAGCTGCAAACGACCTGCAGGGAGCTGGAGAATCTGGAAGTTTTTTTTAGGCGCACTTTGTGGCATGAAAAACGGGCGTCCAAGTCGGGACTGCGCCGTTCTAGGCGCGGCTCGAAACTTGGGCCCAATAACTTCACGGTGGGGCGGACAATAATCAAGGGAATAATGGAGGCATGTGAAAAAGGAACGGCAGTAATCGTGAGGGATTTTAACCTACATATTGATTGGTCAAACCAAATCGCACGGGGTAGCCTAGAGGAGGAATTCATAGAATGCATACGGGATTGTTTCTTCAAACAGTATGTTACGGAACCTACAAGGGAGCAAGCTATCTTAGATCTGGTCCTGTGTACTGAGACAGGAATAATAAACGATCTCCTCGTAAAAGATCCTCTCGGAATGAGTGATCACAGTATGGTTGAATTTGTAATACAGATTGAGGGTGAGGAAGTAGTGTCTCAAACAAAGGGGACTACAGTGGGATGAGGGCAGAGTTAGCTAAAGTAGACTGGGAACACAGACTAAACGGTGGCACAATTGAGGAACAGTGGAGGACTTTTAAGGAGCTCTTTCAAAGTGCTCAACAAAAATATATTTCAGTGAAAAAGAAGGGCAATAAGAGAAGGGATAACCAGCCGTGGATAACCAAGGAAATAAAGGAGAGTATCAAATTAAAAACCAATGCGAATAAGGTGGCCAAGGTTAGTGGGAAACTAGAAGATTGGGAACATTTTAAACGACAGCAAAGAATGACTAAGAAAGCAATAAAGAAAGGAAAGATAGATTACGAAAGTAAACTTGCGCAAAACATAAAAACAGATAGTAAAAGCTTTTACCGATATATAAAACGGAAAAGAGTGACTAAAGTAAATGTTGGTCCCTTAGAAGATGAGAAGGGGGATTTAATAATGGGAAATGTGGAAATGGCTGAGACCTTAAACAATTATTTTGCTTCGGTCTTCACATTGGAAGACACAAAAACCATGCCAAAAATTGCTGGTCACGGGGATGTGGGAAGGGAGGACCTTGAGACAATCACTATCACTAGGGGGGGTAGTGCTGGACAGGCTAATGGATCTCAAGATAGACAAGTCCCCTGGTCCTGATGAAATGCATCCCAGGGTATTAAAAGAGATGGCGGAAGTTATAGCAGATGAATTCGTTATAATCGACCAAAATTCTCTGGACTCAGGGGAGGTACCAGCGGATTGGAAAGCAGCTAATGTAACGCCTCTGTTTAAAAAAGGGGGCAGGTAACTATAGGCCGGTTAGTTTAACATCTGTAGTGGGGAAATTGCTTGAAGCTATCATTAAGGAAGAAATAGCGGGACATCTCGTTAGGAATAGTGAAATCAAGCAGGCGCAGCATGGATTCATGAAGTGGAAATCATGTTTAACTAATTTACTGGAATTCTTTGAGGATATAACGAGCATGGTAGATAGAGGTGTACCGATGGATGTGGTGTATTTAGATTTCCAAAAGGCATTCGATAAGGTGCCACACAAAAGGTTACTGCAGAAGATAAAGGTACGCGGAGTCAGAGGAAATGTATTAGCATGGATAGAGAATTGGCTGGCTAACAGAAAGCAGAGAGTCGGGATAAATGGGTCCTTTTCGGGTTGGAAATCAGTGGTTAGTGGTGTGCCACAGGGATCGGTGCTGGGTCCACAACTGTTTACAATATACATAGATGACCTGGAAGAGGGGACAGAGTGTAGTGTAACAAAATTTGCAGATGACACAAAGATTAGTGGGAAAGCGGGTTGTGTAGAGGACACAGAGAGGCTGCAAAGAGATTTAGATAGGTTAAGCGAATGGGCTAATGTTTGGCAGATGGAATACAATGTTGGAAAATGTGAGGTCATCCACCTTGGAAAAAAAAACAGTAAAAGGGAATATAATTTGAATGGGGAGAAATTACAACATGCTGCGGTGCAGAGGGATCTGGGGGTCCTTGTGCATGAATCCCAAAAAGTTAGTTTGCAGGTGCAGCAGGTAATCAGGAAGGCGAATGGAATGTTGGCCTTCATTGCGAGAGGGATGGAGTACAAAAGCAGAGAGGTCCTTCTGCAACTGTATAGGGTATTGGTGAGGCCGCACCTGGAGTACCGCGTGCAGTTTTGGTCACCTTACTTAAGGAAGGATATACTAGCTTTGGAGCGGGTACGGAGATGATTCACTAGGCTGATTCCGGAGATGAGAGGGTTACCTTATGAAGATAGATTGAGTAGACTGGGTCTTTACTCGTTGGAGTTCAGAAGGATGAGGGGTGATCTTATAGAAACATTTAAAATAATGAAAGGGATAGACAAGATAGAGGCAGAGAGGTTGTTTCCACTGGTCGGGGAGACTAGAACTAGGTGGCACAGCCTTAAAATACGGGGGAGCCAATTTAAAACCGAGTTGAGAAGGAATTTCTTCTCCCAGAGGGTTGTGAATCTGTGGAATTCTCTGCCCAAGGAAGCAGTTGAGGCTAGCTCATTGAATGTATTCAAATCACAGATGGATAGATTTTTAACCAATAAGGGAATTAAGGGTTACGGGGAGCGGGCGGGTAAGTGGAGCTGAATCCACGGCCAGATCAGCCATGATCTTGTTGAGTGGCGGAGCAGGCTCGAGGGGCTAGATGGCCTACTCCTGTTCCTAATTCTTATGTTCTTATGTTCTTATCACTCCAGAGTGAGGAGCAGGCTTAGGGGCCAGCTTATATGCAGTGTTCCCAAGGCTAGATGGCCTACTCCTGTTCCTAATTCTTATGTTCTTATGTTTAGGTACAGCAAGTAATTAGGAAGACCTTCATTGCAAGGGGGATGGAGTATAAAAGCAGAGAAGTAGTGCTACGACTGTACAGAGAGTTGATGCGACCATACCTGGAGTTCTGCGTACAGTTTTGGTCTACTTATTTAAGGAGGGATATATTTGCATTTGAGTCAGTTCAGAGAAGGTGCACAAGGTTGATTCCTGAGATGAAGGGGTTGACTTATGAAGAAAAGTTGAGCAGGTTGGGCCTATACTCATTGGCGTTTAGAAGAATGAGAGATGATCTTATTGAAACGCATAAGATTCTGAGGGGGCTTGACAGGGTAGATGCAGAGAGGATATTTCCCCTTGTGAGGAATCTAGAACTAAGGGACATAGTTTTAGAATAAGGGGTCGCCCATTTAAAACGGAAATGAGGAGGAATTTCTTCTTTCAGAGGGTTGTGAATCTTTGGCATTCTCTACCCCAGGGAGCTGTGGAGGCTGGGTCATTGAATATATTTAAGGTGGAGATCGACAAATTTCTGAACAATAAGGGAGTCAAGGGTTATGGGGAGCGGGCAGGGAAGTGGAGTTGAGGCCAAGATCAGATCAGCCATGTTTGTATTGAATGGTGGAACAGGCTCGAGGCGACAAATGGCCTACTCCTGCTCCTATTTCTTATGTTATGTTCACACATTAGTTAGTTTATAAAGATTTTAAACTGAAAAAATAAAGAGTAAAGTGTCAAATTAACAATGATAAACAACTGAGCACTTGTCAAAGCCACAATGTTACTTGTAACAAAATCATTCTATTCCTCCTTCATGGCCAAATGGACAAATCCATTCCCCAATATAATTCTGAGCCAAACGGTCCAGATTTCAATCCCTGGTCTGTGCTGAGTTAACTTGTCTCAGCCAGTGCTGATCTTAGTTCCCCTCGGTTAGAAAAGGGAAAACATAAGCTGGGTTCATACTCATGCTCATTATCCAGTGACCCTGCTGGAAAATGACATCAGGTCGGGACACATATAAAGAACAGCCAAGTGGATGACCTACCCAATGCCATCAGTACCTGTGGATCCATATCATTATGAAATCAGTGACTTCAAGAAAGATGGGAGGATAAGGATAGAAAACGTCGAGGAACTAACTGGACTCTACTGCTTGACAGGGTGATGGAAGCAGATTCAAAGGTAAATTTTAAAAGCAAATTGGATAAATAAATAAAGACTTGCATTTATACAGCGCCTTTCACAACCACCAGACGTCTCAAAGAGCTTTTCAATCAATGATATACTTTTGAAGTTGTAATGTGGAAAATGTGGCAGCCAATTTGCACACAGCAAGGTCCCACAAACAGCCAAGAGGGTAATGACCAGATAATCTGTTTTGTTATGTTGGTTGAGGGATAAATATTGGCCAGGATACATGAAATACTTGAAAAGGAGAAAGTTGCAGGTCTATGTGGAAAAACCAGAGGAGCGGGATAGCTAATTGGATAGCTCTTTGAAAGAGCCGGCACGGCTTCGATGGGCCAAATGGCCTCCTTCTGTGCTGTAAGGTTCTACGATTCTATGAATAGAGCATTGCAATGTGCAGCAGTAACGAACAGCTGGCAATGAATGGCTGTTCAAATTGATTGCTTTCACATTTCTTGCTGACAGCCACAAGCAGTTAATCAAAAACATTTAAAAAATCCTCAACTACTCAGCTTTTATCCAATTTCAACATTTTCTTCTGAACAGCTGAAGCGAGTAGTAACACCATACAATAAGCTCCTCACCAAAACATAGCAGAGGATGAATTATTCATCGGAGCGACTCTTGAGAATCAGTGGCGTGACATTCCGGCTTTGGCTATGGTGTTATCATAATACTTTGCAGGATGACAGTCTTTTATTCTGTCATGAACAGAATCAACTCTCACGACTTTGTCCAATGAATTTGTAGGCAATCATTATTAATTTCATTGTAATCTGACATCATTAATATTTCAGCTCTCATGCATTTTTGACAAAGGAAGCGAGGGTTTTAGAACTCAATTAAGATGCTTTCCGGTGTTGCTATTCATGCAATGAGTCCATGGGCCCAAGTTTCGAGCCGCGCCTAAAACGGCGCAGTCCCGACCTGGACGCCCGTATTCGTGCCACAAAGTGCGCCTAAAAAAACCTGCAGATTCTCCACCTCCCTGCAGGTCCTCTGGCCCTCGGCGCAGCGCAGCAGGAGCTGTAGGGGGCGGAGCCAGGACCCTGCGCTGAAAACAGTGCCGGGACCTCTGCACATGCGCACTACAGTGGGCGCGCATGTGCAGTAGCTCCAGGCACCCAAAACTCTGGGAGGGGCCGAAGCACGCAGCCCCTAGCCCTGGCCGAATGGCCTCACTGGGGCTGCGTGAATAAGGCTCCTCCCACGGCCAGCTCCTGCTTCCTCCCGACCCGACTCGACTCTCGCTTCCTGCCTCCGGACCGGACCCGACACCGACCTGACTCCCGCTTCCCCACCCCGCCCCTGGACCGGACCCGATCCCGACCTGACTCCCGCTTCCCCCCCGCCCCCGGACACGACCCGACTCCCGCTCCCCCCTTCTCTCCCCCGCCCCCGCCTCCGGAGTGGACCCGACACCGACACCGACCCGACTCCCGCTTCCGCTTCCCTCTACCCCCCACCCCCCGCCCCCGCCTCCGGACCGGACCCTACACCGACCCCGACCCAACTCCCGCTCCCCCCCCCCGCCGCCCCCGGACTGGATCCGACCTGACCTCCCTCCCCCCGACCTGACCTCCCTCTCCCTCCCTCCCCCCGACCCGAACCGAACTGACCTCCCTCCCACCACCCCCCCCCCGACCCAACCCAACACCACCTACCTGTAAATCTGGTGCTGGGGACGGGCCCTGCCCGAAGTCTCGGGCCCGGCCCGTTCAGCCTCCCGCCCCCTCTCCTTCCCCCCCCTCCACAATCTCCTCCCCCCCCACACGATCTCCTTCCCCCCCACCCCCACAATCTCCTCCCCCCCACCCCCACAATCTCCTCCCCCCCCACCCCCCCAATCTCCTCCCCCCCAATCTCCTTCCCCCCCAATCTCCTTCCCCCCATCTCCTTTCTCCCCCTTCTCCCCTTCTCCCCCCTCCCCCCTTCTTCCCCCCCTCCTCCCCCCTTCACCCCCCTCCCTATTCTCCCCATCCCTCCCCCATCTCCTCATCCCTCCCCTTCCCTCCCTCTGCTCCCCCCCTCTCTCCCTCTACCCCCTCCTCCCCCTCCCCTCGCTGTCAGAAACACAGACACTGACAGACAGAGAATGAGAGACACACACAGACAGACAGAGAGATAGAGACACTGACAGAGACACACTGGGGGGTGGGGGGCATCCCAGCACGCTGTTGGAGGGCTCCCGGTGCTGCAGTTGGTCAGTAGAAAATATTTTATTTATTGATTTAAAAAAAAAAATTATTTCTTATTAATTTCTTTTGATTGATTAATTGGTTGATTTATTGATGTATTTATCATTTATTATTGATGATGGCTCTTTATTTGTGAACTGAAGTGTTTAATGTTTGTAAACTTCCCTTTAAACCTCCCCCCCCCACCATTCCCTACGCCTGATTTGTAACCTACGCCTGATTTTCTAAAGTGTCGACAAGGTTTTTTCGAGGGTACAAAAATCTTCACTTACTCCATTGTAAGTTAGTTTGGAGTAAGTTTTCACTCACGAAACTTTGAAAACAGGCGTAAGTGGCCGGACACGCCCCCTTTTGAAAAAAAATTCTGTTCCAAAGTGAAACTGTTCTAACTGATGAGAACTGGAGCAAACTAAATGACGAGAATTCCGATTTCTAAGATACTCCATTCTACACCAGTTGCTCCTAAAAATCAGGAGCAAATCATGTGGAAACTTGGGGCCCATAAACCTACCTGAATAAGACTTACCATAATTGTCAAAGGCGGAATAGTCCCAACTTAAGTAACGTATAATTTAACAAGTTTCTGCACTTATTTTTAAAATTCAGACTTAGTGTTAGAAGCTTTGAAACAAACACCAATTTGTAATTCTTACTCTAAAACTATATTTGAACGTAAGAAGTTTGTACGAGTTTGCATTATCTAACATCAACCACCATTGGACGGCCACACAGATCGGTAAATTGGCCAGTTATTTCACATATTTGACTGTTGTTCCGGAGGAAATCTCTCCTTGCTGCAGGATGTGAACTTGTATTGTTTTTTTTTTGATTGGATTTTTTTTCAATTTGCTTCTTAATTCTCAGCACTGGTCACAATGTGCAGCAAAATGGCTTCAATGCAAATGCTCTGTAACTTTGTACCAGAGGCCAGCATTACACGTTGGGAAATAGACGGACAAGCGCAAAGTAAAAACAGGTGGAAGCCCAGAAGCACAAATACTGGTGTGCGAGGATGAAAATAATTATTGCTATCGGAATCAGCGTCGAAAATGAAGTGTTTCTGACAGGAAAACAGGAGTGTCCTTTGGAAGACTGAAACGTGTATTCTTCTTCTGGAGTGTATCTATTTTCTCATATTCTCTTTCCTCTTCTCCCCTAAAGTAGTGACTCACGCTGATGTTTGACCAACCGGCACAGGCAGCCTTCAGGCATCTCAACTGAGTGGCATTCCTCAGTTTACAGTGAGGACAGCATTGAGCCCATTAATGCCGACTAGAGTTTCTCAGGGCGAAGCAATCCACTCCTTTGCCAGACATTTGACTTTAGGGTCGACCTTCCTGAAAAGCAATAAAGATAACGAGCAGTCCTGCACCAAGTGGAGTTGCATGTCACTTCTGAAATACAGAACCCAGACAAGTGGACTTTCCAACCAATATGTTGAGGCTCAATGTTCACTGCGACCTCCCAGTTTACACTGCCGGGCAGATTACATCATCATCATAGACAGTC
Source organism: Pristiophorus japonicus (assembly GCF_044704955.1). Classification (NCBI taxonomy): domain Eukaryota; kingdom Metazoa; phylum Chordata; class Chondrichthyes; family Pristiophoridae; genus Pristiophorus; species Pristiophorus japonicus. The sequence continues at coordinate 39,942,246 of NC_091985.1, read as the reverse complement.
CCTCGAATCGAGGATGACTTGCTTCCATGCCAAAAAGTTCACAGGTGTTTCAATGAGGACCTAATATTCCAGGTCCCAAATTTAATCTTGAAGGGTGGAAGATGCCTGTGTCGTGGATTTTTTTAACATGTGGTGGTCGTTGCACACCAGCCACCACAGAGGCTTGACAGAGCTAGGTCTTGATCCAGTGGCAAGGATTAAGCAAGATGACTGGAGACCAGCTCTGCTGCATGGACCTAGTGCGCACAAATATCTCAGTGTGAATATAAGAACATAAGAACATAAGAATTAGGAACATGAGTAGGCCATCTAGCCCCTCGAGCCTGCTCTGTCATTCAATAAGATCATGGCTGATCTGGCCGTGGACTCAGCTCCACTTACCCGCCCTCTCTCCGTAACCCTTAATTCCCTTATTGGTTAAAAATCTATCTATCTGTGACTTGAATACATTCAATGAGCTGGCCTCAACTGCTTCCTTGGGCAGAGAATTCCACAGATTCACAACCCTCTGGGAGAAGAAATTCCTTCTCAACTCAGTTTTAAATTGGCTCCCTTGTATTTTGAGGCTGTGCCCCCTAGTTCTAGTCTCCCCGACCAGTGGAAACAACCTCTCTGCCCCTATCTTGTCTATCCCTTTCATGACTTTAAATGTTTCTATAAGATCACCCCTCATCCTTCTGAACTCCAATGAGTAAAGACCCAGTCTACTCAATCTATCATCATAAGGGCCTCAAGTTTCCACACGTGGCAAAACAGGCGCCCCTCCGAGCTGGGCGCCCGTTTTTCACGCCAAAAACGGCACCTGAAAAAAAACGCGCTATTCTCGAGCGCTTTGCAGCTCAATGTCAGCTTGGCACGGCGCCCAGGGGGCGGAGCCTACCACTCGCGCCGATTTTGTAAGTAGGAGGGGGCGGGTACCATTTAAATGAGTTATTTTCGTGCCGGCAACCCTGCGCTTGCACGTTGGAGCGTTCGCGCACGTGCAGTGTGAAGGAAACATTGGCACTCGACCATTTTTGTAGTTCTTTGTAGCTGTTCATTTTTTATCATTTTTTAATAAAAGCACATTGCCCTTCCATGATCAGCACTGAGGCTTCTTGCAGCAGTGAGAAGGCTGCAGGATGCCTCAGAAGTTGAGGCAGCCGTTTCCCGACGGGCCCGACCGACGGCAGGGGAGCCTACCCCCCCTGCCATCGGGAATGACTGCCTCAACTTCTGAGGCTTCCTGCAGCCTTCCCCCCCCCCCACCCCGCCGTTGGGAACGGCTGCTGCCGTCGGTCGGTCAGTCGGGCCCTCACTGCGTTTCCCCCCGCCCCCTCCCGCGGGAACGGCTGCTGCCGTCGGTCGGGCGGTTGGGCCCTCACTGCGTTTCCCCCCCCCCCCCCCCCGGGAACGGCTGCTGCCGTCAGTCGGGCGGTTGGGCCCTCACTGCCTTCCCCCCCCCCCCGGGAACGGCTGCTGCCGTCGGTCGGGCGGTTGGGCCCTCACTGCCTTCCCCCCCCCCCGGGAACGGCTGCTGCCGTCGGTCGGTCGGGCCCTCACTGCATTCCCCCCCCCCACCCCCCGGGAACGGCTGCTGCCGTCGGTCGGTCGGTCGGGCCCTCACTGCATTCCCCCCCCCCACCCCCCGGGAACGGCTGCTGCCGTCGGTCGGTCGGTCGGGCCCTCACTGCGTTTCCCCCCGCCCCCTCCCGCGGGAACGGCTGCTGCCGTCGGTCGGTCGGTCGGGCCCTCACTGCGTTTCCCCCCGCCCCCTCCCGCGGGAACGGCTGCTGCCGTCGGTCGGGCGGTTGGGCCCTCACTGCGTTTCCCCCCCCCCCCCCACAGGAACGGCTGCTGCCGTCGGTCGGTCGGTCGGTCGGGCCCTCACTGCGTTCCCCCCCCCCCCCCACAGGAACGGCTACTGCCGTCGGTCGGTCGGTCGGTTGGGCCCTCACTGCCTTCCCCCCCTCCCGGGAACGGCTGCTGCTGTCGGTCGGTCGGTCGGTCGGGCCCTCACTGCCTTCCCCCCCTCCCGGGAACGGCTGCTGCTGTCGGTCGGTCGGTCGGTCGGGCCCTCACTGCCTTCCCCCCCCCACCCCCCGGGAACGGCTGCTGCTGTCGGTCGGTCGGTCGGTCGGGCCCTCACTGCCTTCCCCCCCCCCACCCCCCGGGAACGGCTGCTGTCGGTCGGTCGGTCGGTCGGGCCCTCACTGCCTTTCCCCCCGTCGGGAACGGCTTCCTCAACTTGTGAGACTTCCTGCAGCATTCTCCCTGCCTGAAGCACTTTCACACAGGTAGGAAGATGGTTTATTTAATCTTTTCTTTGCTTATAAATTTTTATTCAGGTTGGAATTATTTGTATAATATTTGTATAAGTATAACTAAGGATTTATTGCACAATTTAATGACTTCCCTTCCCCCCCTCTCCCCGCCCCCACCTCGTTCCGGACGCCTAATTTGTAACCTGTGCCTGATTTTTTAATGTGTGGACAAGGTTTTTTCAGGCCTACAAAAATCTTCACTTGCTCCATTCTAAGTTAGTTTGGAGTACGTTTTCACTGTGGAAACTTTCAAACCAGGCATCAGTGGCCGGACACGCCCCCTTTTGAAAAAAAATTCTGTTCAAAAATGAAACTGCAGAAAACTTAAATGTGCAGAATTGCGATTTCTAAGATACTCCGTTCTCCACCAGTTGCTCCTAAAAATCAGGAGCAAATCATGTGGAAACTAGGCTGATCTCCGGAATCAGCCTAGTGAATCATCTCTGTACCCCCTCCAAAGCCAGTATATACTTCCTTAAGTAAGGTGACCAAAACTGCACGCAGTATTCCAGGTGCGGCCTCACCAATACCCTGTACAGTTGCAGCAGGAACTCCCTGCTTTTGTACTCCATCCCTCTCGCAATGAAGGCCAACATTCCATTTGCCTTCCTGATTACCTGCTGCACCTGCAAACTAACTTTTTGGGATTCATGCACAAGGACTCCCAGGTCCCTCTGCACCGCAGCATGTTGTAATTTCTCCCCATTCAAATAATATTCCCTTTTACTGTTTTTTTTCCCAAGGTGGATGACCTCACACTTTCCGACATTGTATTCCATCTGCCAAACCTTAGCCCATTCGCTTAACCTATCCAAATCTCTTTGCAGCCTCTCTGTGTCCTCTACACAACCCGCTTTCCCACTAATCTTAGTGTCATCTGCAAATTTTGTTACACTACACTCTGTCCCCTCTTCCAGGTCATCTATGTATATTGTAAACAGTTGTGGTCCCAGCACCGATCCCTGTGGCACACCACTAACCACCGATTTCCAACCCGCTAACCACCGATTTCCATCCCGCTAACCACCGATTTCCAACCAAGTGTGGGCTGGCCCATGCTGCCCCTGGGCCCTCGCCTATTCTGGGCCACGTAACTCACACCTATCCTGGGCCCCGATCACGTCACTCTACAATCTCTCACCGGGCAAATTACATGGTACAGACAGCAACAGTACAAATACTTAAATGTCATGAATCGTGACTTCCACTTCCGGCTGTGGAAGGACTGTGCACATCACAAAGTGGGAAACAGCAGTGTTGGCCTTGACAGGGTGGGTTGAGCACTCAGAAACAATGGCACCACCGCAAGTGGCCATTTACTTCAATTTTAGACGCTACTGCCTCCAGAGGAGTCCTGGAATATTGCCTCTCGTAAACCTTTGTCGGCAGCAGCACTGTGGGTGGCCCCGACCTGCGAGGGAACATCAGCGGCAGGTCAGGGCCATAAAAGGAAAGGTGAGCGGCGGCCATGGGCAGCTTGGAGGCGGTACAGTGCGAGCTGGTGCAGGAGGGCACGGCTGTGAAGAGTGACGTCATCAAGACCCAGGTCGGTGATTGGAGCGTGGGCAGATACAGCAGGGTTGCGAGGTCGGGGCGAAGGAGCTGTGAGAGATTGTGGAGGGACATGATCGGGCCCAGAGGAGGCGCAAGTTCGGCCCAGGGGCAGCACGGGCCAGCCCACACTGCGATATATATGAGCACTAGGTCCGTGCAGCAGAGCTGGTCTCCAGTTGTCTTAGGTAATCCTTGCCACTGGACCAAGACCTAGCTCTGTCAAGCCTGTGTGGTGCAACGGCCACCCCACGTTAAAAAAATGCACGCACAGGCATCTTCCACCCTTCAGGATGTAGTTCGGGTCCTTCATTGAAACACCTGTGAACTCATCCTTTTTTTGGTGTGGAAGCAATTCATCCTCGTTTCGAGGGACGGCCTATGATGATGATGATGTGGCCTAAGGAAGGTGACTGTGGCAGAAAATCTACGCGTATCCTTTAGTTCAGCATAAATATTAGAAATTGGAAAAAAACATCAATCTAATTTCCTCCCTGGGGGAGAAACCTGGACAATAGGTTAAAAACCAGTTCTACCACCATTCTGCAATTATTGGACCAAAGGAAGAACCATGGGAAGGTCTTTCGAAGATCTTAAAAATCTTACAAATTTCCGCTCAACATTGAAATTGATCTTTCGGGAACCAGACCTCTCTTATGATATTACCAGCAAAATAAGGATGACCGTTTGAAATATGCAAATAAAGTAGCAAAATTAGATTGAAGGGGATGAAGACCGAACATTAAGAGATGCACTTTTATTATTGATGTCTATTTTTGACTTGAGCATCAGACACCAATGTGAATGCTTTCAGCAGGCACAGGTGATGGATTACAGCAAAAAATGCTCCTTTTTAGAAGCCTTCTCATTATTAATGCATGCGTAGATTTCTAAATTCTGCCATGCTTGGGTGAATATCTTTTAAATGTATGAGTAAGTGCCTGAGTACATGCAGTACTAAGCGATGACTTTAAGGCAAGGGATGGTTTTCTGGACCAATATGTCGAGGAACCAATTAGAGAGCAGGCCATCCTAGACTTGGTCTTGTGTAACGAGAGAGAATTAATTAGCAATCTGGTCATGCGGGGCCCTTTGGGGAAGAGTGACCATAATATGGTAGAATTCTTCATAAAGATGGAGAATGACACAGTTAATTCAGAGACTACAGTCCTGAACTTAAAGAAAGGAAACTTCAATGGTATGAGACGTGAATTGGCTAGGATAGACTGGAAAACGATACTTAAAGGGTAGACGGTGGATAGGCAATGGCAGATATTTAAATATCACATGGATGAACTACAACAATTGTACATCCCTGTGTGGTGTAAGAATAAAAAAGGGAAGGTGGCTCAACCGTGGCTAACAAAGGAAATTAGGTAAAGTATTAAATCCAAGGAACAGCAAACCTGAGGACTGAGAGAAAATTAGAATTCAGCAGAGGAGGACTAAGAGTTTAATTAGGAGGGGGAATATTGAGTATGAGAGTAAGCTTGCAGGGGACATAAAAACTGACTGCAGAAGCTTCTATAGATATCTGAAGAGAAAAAGACTAATGTAGGTCCCTTGTAATCAGAATCAGGAGAATTCATAATGGGGAACAAGGAAATGGCAGACCAATTGAACAAATACTTTGGTTCTGTCTTCACGAAGGAAGACACGAATAACCTCCTGAAAATACTAGGGGACCGAGGGTCTAGTGAGAAGGAGGAACTGAGGGAACTGAGGGAAATCCTTATTAGTCAGGAAATGTTGTTAGGGAAATTGAAGGGACTGAAGGCCGATAAATCCCTAGGGCCTGATAGTCTGCATCCCAGAGTACTTAAGGAAGTGGCCCGAGAAATAGTGGATGTATTGGTAGTCATTTTCCAACATTCTATATACTCTGGATCAGTTCCTATGGATTGAAGGGTAGCTAATGTAACCCCACTTTTTAAAAAAGGAGGGAGAGAAAACAGGGATTTATAGACCGGTTAGCCTGACATCGGTAGTGGGGAAAATGTTGGAATCAATTATTAAAGATTTAATAGCAGCGCATTTGGAAAGCAGTGACAGGATTGGTCCAAGTCAGCATGGATTTATGAAAGGGAAATCATGCTTGATAAATCTTCTGGAGTTTTTTGAGGATGTAACTAGTAGAGTGGATAAGCGAGAACCAGTGGATGTGGTGTATTTAGACTTTCGAAAGGCTTTTGACAAGGTCCCACACAAGAGATTAGTGTGCAAAATTAAGGCACATGGTATTGGGGGTAATGTATTGACATGGATAGAGAACTGGTTGGCAGACGGGAAGCAAAGAGTGGGAATAAACGGGTCCTTTTCAGAATGGCAGGCAGTGACTAGTGGGGTGCCGCAGGGTTCAGTGCTGGACCCCAGCTATTTACAATACACATTAATGATTTAGACAAAATAATTGAATGTAATATCTCCAAGTTTGCAGATGACACTAAGCTGGGTGGTAGTGCGAGCTGCGAGGAGGATGCTAGGAGACTGCAGGGGGACTTGGATAGGTTAGGTGAATGGCCAAATGCATGGCAGATGCAGTATAATGTGGATAAATGTGAAGTTGTCCACTTTGGTTGCAAAAACAGGAAGGCAGATTATTATCTGAATGGTGACAGATTAGTAAAAGGGGAGGTGCAACAAGACCTGGGTGTCATGGTACATCGGTCATTGAAGGTAGGCATGCAGGTACAGCAGGCAGTAAAGAAGGCAAATGGCATGCTGGCCTTCATAGCTAGGGGATTTAAATATAGGAGCAGGAAGGTCTTATTGCAGTTGTACAGAGCCTTGGTGAGACCACACCTTGAGTATTGTATGCTGTTTTGGTCTCCTAATCTGAGGAAGGACATTCTTGGTATTGAGGGAGTGCAGCAAAGGTTCACCAGACTGATTCCCGGGATGGCAGGACTGACATATGAAAAAAGACTAGATCGACTAGGCTTATATTCACTGGAATTTAGAAGAATGAGAGGGGATCTCATAGAAACATATAAAATTCTTACGGGATTGGACAGGTGAGATGCAGAAAGAATGTTCCCGATGTTGAGGAAGTCCAGAACCAGGGATCACAGTCTAAGGATAAGGGGTAAGCCATTTAGGACCAAAATGAGGAGAAACTTTTGCACATACCTTGCCTACATCTTGCACAAAATGAATAATATTTTTGGGATAAATAAAGATCCTTTGTTGGATTTACATGTGTACTCATAGGCAGGTCATTCACTCACAGGCCAGCCCAAAAAAATCAAACTATGAACTGTGTCACTCTTGCATTCAGACTCCCGAAACCAGCAATTTAAGTCCGAGGAAACTGGAGATCTCGCCTTTGTAAATCCCTTGTTATCTTTATTGCTTTACAAAATGGCAGCTCCTAAAATAGAGGAGCATGTTACTCGATACTTAGGAATTCAAGAAACATCAGAATCAGCTCCAATCCTGGCCTCGATAATCTTCAGGAGTCCAGTGGTGGACATGAGATGTTGGTGTTCAGAGGTACCTGGACGTCCTTGTACACGAATCACTGAATGTTAGCATGCAAGTACATCAAGCAATTAAAAAAGCAAATGGTATTTTGGCCTTCATTACAAGAGGATTTGAGTATAGAATAAAGACGTCTTACTGCAATTATATAGGGCCCTGGTGAGACTTCATTTGGAGTATTGTGTACAGTGTTGGTCTGCTTACCTAAGGAAGGATATACTTGCCATAGAGGGAATGCAATAAGAGTTAACTAGATGGATCCCTGGGATGGGGGGATTGTCATATGAGGAGAGATTGAGTAGACTAGGCCTATATTCTCTAGAGTTTAGAAGAATGAGAGGTGATCTCATTGAAACATACAACATTCTTACAGGGTAGATGCAGGGAGGATGTTTCCCCTGGCTGGAGAGTCTAGAACCAGGGGTCACAGTCTCAGAATAAGGGGTCGGTCATTTAGGACTGAGATGAGGAGAAATTTATTCACTCAGAGGGTTGTGAATCTTTGGAATTTTCTAGCCCAGAGTGCTGTGGAAGCTAAGTCATTGAATATATTCAAGACAGAGATTGATAGATTTTTGGATATTAAGGGTATCAAGGGATATGGGGATAATGCAGGCAAGTGGAGTTGAGGTAGAAGATCAGTCATGATCTCATTGAATGGTGGAGCAAGCTCGAGGGGCCAAATGGCCTACTCCTGCTCCTATTTCTTAAGTTATGTTCTTATGTTCTTAACTTTCGGCAGTGGCAGAAAACAGGCAATAAAATGCCACCTATTATATAGACCCCACTCGATGGTTCTATTCATTGACTTCAATGAGAGGAATATCGGGCGAGGTGTATAAATGGTGGTCAATCTGTGACCGCCTGTTTTCCTCCATTACTGATTGTTAAAATCAGCCTTAAGGAGTCAAAAGGGAGAAAACAGTGAAGCAGTAATGATACCATTCCCTTATTTGTCTTTAGTGAGTTTTGTTAAAGGCTAGACCTAATGTCCTTTCATTGTCATTGGGTAGAAATTCTAACCCATGTGATACAGTTTAACCATCTAGTGACATCTGGTGGTAGGATATCAAAACTGCACCAACTGTTTCATTTAGCTTTAATGACAAGTTATTTATTATTTTTGATCTATTATGTCCAGTTGGCATTGTTACATTTTGGGCTGCTACAGATACTTTTTGTGCCCAATACAAAGACCAGCACCTGTGGCCAAGCTCAAATCACCTGCAAACTGAAGTGTGGTCTAGTGCACAAAACTGTGTTAGATTGGCGTAACAAAAGTGTTTACATGTGGAGTTTTGATTTCCCACCCAAGTCACTTGAGAAGATGATCATCATTCATGCCGATCACTTTGGTACCAGCTCACTCTATCTATACACAGAGACATTTTACAGAAGCGAGTAGTACAGTGGTTTGTTGAAGGCTGTGTAGTGAACAAAGCATCTTTGAATCAGTTCAGCAAATCGTTGCAGGCAAGTTCATTTCCTTTGCTTGGCTTTCCTCGCTGAACTTTCCAAAGAAAATGGGCAGGTGGTTTTTGAGAGAAAAGTAGCCACCCGGCCTTTACTCATAATTGTGTAGGTGCCCCAGCTATGGAGCTGCATCTTGCTTACACGTCTGTTGAGGCCATGTCAAAATCATCATTACCCGGGGCATCAGAAGTGTCAGATTCTTACAGCACACCAATGGTGTTTTGACAAGTGCTACCTGTGTTAGAGATAACCTGACTAGATTAAGTGGTTGCTAAATAGCCCAATGATGCATTGTTTATTTGAATTACTTTTAGTACTTGAAGCTTGGTAACTCATGACCCAGATGCGCACATCTGTGAGTAATTAACTGCATGGGCCTGACTGATTTTTGTTCTTTACTATTTCATGCAGAGCCAGAAGAATAAAACCAATTTCCCAGCAGCCACCTACACCATCATCATAGGTAGTCCCTTGCTTCCACTCTAAAAGTGAGTTCTTAGCTGACTGAACAGTCCCATACGGGAATTACAATCTCTGTCACAGGTGGGACAGACAGTCGTTGAAGGAAAGGGTGGGTGGGGAGTCTGGTTTGCCGCACGCTCCTTCCGCTGCCTGCGCTTGCTTTCTGCATGCTCTCGGCGACGAGGTTCGAGGTGCTCAGCACCCTCCCGGATGCACTTCCTCCACTTAGGGCAATCTTTGGCCAGGGACTCCCAATTGTCAGTGGGGATGTTGCATTTTATCAAGGAGGCTTTGAGGGTGTCCTTGAAACGTTTTCTCTGCCCACCTGTGGTTCGTTTGCCGTGTAGGAGTTCTAAGTAGAGCGCTTGCTTTGGGAGTTTTGTGTCAGGCATGCAAACAATGTGGCCCGCCCAGCGGAGCTGGTCGAGTGTGGTCAGTGCTTCGATGCTGGGGATGATGGCCTGATCAAGGACACTAACTTTACCTTTCTTAAATAACTTATTTTAAGCTAAGGAGCACAGCACAGAGAGAAAAACCATAAACTACAAGAAAAAATCCTCAATTTTTATCATCCCCATCTTGGGCACCTTTGATCTATCATATCCAATTGGGTTGTCATGTCTTCATTGAACACTCTGATATGAGGCTAATGTTGACCTTTACCCTGCTCTATCTATTAGTTTATATTATATATCAGTGAAAAATCAAAACCATTGCTGAGCCTGAGTTTGTGAATTGCTGAATTGATTAATTCAGTGATAAACTACAATAACTCAGCGTTGCCACTGTACATTTCTGAAAGAAAGTATTCTGCAAAATTCAGTCCTCAAATAATGTTAAAATTCAGAGACCTTCGAATAGTTTATATTGCAATTTTAAACCAACCCGTCTGGTTGCCCTTAAATTAATTATAGCCCTTGAATCACCTCAATTACCCTAAAACCTTTGGTGGTGGTGTTAAAAAATACTACTTCGAGATTTCCTGAAACATAAAACAAAGCCTGGCCAGGTGAATCTCAATGGGCTCCTCGTCCTGTATAATCAGTGTTCCCAAGAAATAACAAAATGAGGATAGGCCGTTCATCCACTTTTTCCACTGACCATTCCCTCCCATCATGAACAATGCCCCTTCATTTAATTTCTTGCATAAATATTCAGTGGTCCCCATGGGGCAATCAATCAAAACTCACCCTACAGATCTGTCCTCAACAATCAACATTTCATCCCATCTGGCCCCAACATCACAGGATCACTGTGTCCCGTGGCGTATTTCAGTCTACCTGTATCTTGTTTTATATCTGTCTCCATATATCCTAATACTGTCCCAGAAATAGATATATATTCAGATCTATTTAGGAAATAAAGAGAGTGGGGGGTGGGGGGGGGAAATAAAATATCTCAACAAGCACAAATAAACAAATCAAATAACTCAACCAAATCACAGGAACAGATACATAATTGATGTTGGCAGACCAACTGAACAAGTACTTTGGTTCGGTATTCATTAAGGACACAAACAACCTTCCAGATATAAAAGGGGTCAGAGGGTCTAGTAAGAAGGAGGAACTGAGGGAAATCCTCATTAGTCGGGAAATTGTGTTGGGAAATTGATGGGATTGAAGGCCGATAAATCCCCAGGGCCTGATGGTCTGCATCCCAGAATACTTAAGGAGGTGGCCTTGGAAATAGCGGATGCATTGACAGTCATTTTCCAACATTCCACAGACTCTGGATCAGTTCCTACGGAGTGGAGGGTAGCTAATGTAACCCCACTTTTTAAAAAAGGAGGGAGAGAGAAAACAGGGAATTATAGACCGGTCAGCCTGACATCGGTAGTGGGTAAAATGATGGAATCATTTATTAAGGATGTCATAGCAGTGCATTTGGAAAGAGGTGACATGATAGGTCCAAGTCAGCATGGATTTGTGAAAGGGAAATCATGCTTGACAAATCTTCTGGAATTTTTTGAGGATGTAACAAGTAGAGTGGACAAGGGAGAACCAGTTGATGTGGTGTATTTCGACTTTCAGAAGGCTTTCGACAAGATCCCACACAAGAGATTAATGTGCAAAGTTAAAGCACATGGGATTGGGGGTAGTGTGCTGACGTGGATTGAGAACTGGTTGGCAGACAGGAAACAAAGAGTAGGAGTAAATGGGTACTTTTCAGAATGGCAGGCAGTGACTAGTGGGGTACCGCAAGGTTCTGTACTGGGGCCCCAGCTGTTTACATTGTACATTAATGATTTAGACGAGGGGATTAAATGTAGTATCTCCAAATTTGCGGATGACACGAAGTTGGGTGGCAGTGTGAGTTGCGAGGAGGATGTTATGAGGCTGCAGAGTGACTTGGATAGGTTAGGTGAGTGGACAAATGCATGGCAGATGAAGTATAATCTGGATAAATGTGAGGTTATCCACTTTGGTGGTAAAAACAGAGAGACAGACAATTATCTGAATGGTGACAGATTAGGAAAAGGGGAGGTGCAACGAGACCTGGGTGTCATGATCCATCAGTCATTGAAGATTGGCATGCAGGTACAGCAGGCGGTTAAGAAAGCAAATGGCATGCTGGCCTTCATAGCTAGGGGATTTGAGTACAGAGGCAGGGAGGTGTTACTACAGTTGTACAGGGCCTTGGTGAGGCCACACCTGGAGTATTGTGTACAGTTTTGGTCTGTAACTTGAGGAATGACATTCTTGCTATTGAGGGAGTGCAGCGAAGGTTCACAGACTGATCCCCAGGATGACGGGACTGACATATCAAGAAAGACTGGATCAACTGGGCTTGTATTCACCGGAGTTCAGAAGAATGAGAGGGGATCTCATAGAAACGTTTAAAATTCTGATGGGTTTAGACAGGTTAGATGCAGGAAGAATGTTCCCAATGTTGGGGAAGTCCAGAACCAGAGGTCACAGTCTAAGGATAAGGGGAAGCCATTTAGGACCGAGATGAGGAGGAACTTATTCACCCAGAGAGTGGTGACCTGTGGAATTCTCTACCACAGAAAGTTGTTGAGGCCAACTCACTAAATATATTCAAAAAGGAGTTAGATATAGTCATAAGAATATAAGAACATAAGAATTAGGAACAGGAGTAGGCCATCTAGCCCCTCGAGCCTGCTCCGCCATTCAACAAGATCATGGCTGATCTGGCCCTGGACTCAGCTCCATTTACCCGCCCGCTCCCTGTAACCCTTCATTCCCTTATTGGTTAAAAATCTATCTATCTGTGACTTGAATACATTCAATGAGCTAGCCTCACCTGCTTCCTTGGGCAGAGAATTCCACAGATTCACAACCCTCTGGGAGAAGAAATTACTTCTCAACTCGGTTTTAAATTGGCTCGCCCGTATTTTGAGGCTGTGCCCCCTAGTTCTAGTCTCCCCGACCAGTGGAAACAACCTCTCTGCCTCTATCTTGTCTATCCCTTTCATTATTTTAAATGTTTCTATAAGATCACCCCTCATCCTTCTGAACTCCAACGAGTAAAGACCCAGTCTACTCAATCTATCATCATAAGGTAACCCCTCATCTCCGGAATCAGCCGAATGATTTGTCTCTGTACCCCCTCCAAAGCTAGTATATCCTTCCTTAAGTAAGGAGACCAAAACTGCACGCAGTACTCCAGGTGCGGCCTCACCAATACCCTATACAGTTGCAGAAGGACCTCCCTGCTTTTGTACTCCATCCCTCTCGCAATGAAGGCCAACATTCCATTCGCCTTCCTGATTACCTGCTGCACCTGCAAACTAACTTTTTGGGATTCATGCACAAGGACCCCAGGTCCCTCTGCACCGCAGCATGTTGTAATTTCTCCCCATTCAAATAATATTCCCTTTTACTGTTTTTTTTCCCCAAGGTTGATGACCTCACACTTTCCGACAATGTAGTCCATCTGCCAAACCTTAGCCCATTCGCTTAACCTATCTAAATCTCTTTGCAGCCTTTCTGTGTCCTCTACACAACCCGCTTTCCCACTAATCTTTGTGTCATCTGCAAATTTTGTTACACTACACTCTGTCCCCTCTTCCAGGTCATCTATGTATATTGTAAACAGTTGTGGTCCCAGCACCGATCCCTGTGGCACACCACTTACCACCGATTTCAAACCCTAAAAGCACCCATTTATCCCGACTCTCTGCTTTCTGTTAGCCAGCCAATTCTCGATCCATGCTAATACATTTCCTCTGACTCCGCGTACCTTTGTCTTCTGCAGTAACCTTTTGTGTGGCACCTTATCGAACGCCTTTTGAAAATCTCAATACATCACATCCATTGGTACACCTCTATCCACCATGCTCATTATATCCTCAAAGAATTCCAGTAAATTAGTTAAACATGATTTCCCCTTCATGAATCCATGCTGCGTCTGCTTGATTGCACTATTCTTATCTAGAGGTCCCGCTATTTCTTCCTTAATGATAGTTTCAAGCATTTTCCCCACTACAGATGTTAAACTAACCGGCCTATAGTTAGTTACCTGCCTTTTGTCTGCCCCCTTTTTTAAACAGAGGCATTACATTAGCTGCTTTCCAATCCGTTGGTACCTCCCCAGAGTCCAGAGAATTTTGGTAGATTATAACGAATACATCTGCTATAACTTCTGCCATCTCTTTTAATACCCTGGGATGCATTTCATCAGGACCAGGGGACTTGTCTACCTTGAGTCCCATTAGCCTGTCCAGTACTACCCGCCGAGTGATAGTGATTGTCTCAAGGTCCTCCCTTCCCACATTCCTGTGACCAGCAATTTTTGGCATGATTTTTGTGTCTTCCACTGTGAAGACCTTACCGTCTGGCGGGGACCCATCGTGAAATTGCCCCTTACCCAAAATTGTCCCACGGGTGAGGCCCCGGCGCTGGCCGGTGCCCCCCGACAGCTCTTGCTGTCTGTGCACTCTGTGAAATTTCGGCACAGCCGCCCTTAAAGGGGAGGGTGCACTGCCACGTCCATCAGGTTATTTTTTTTTTTGTCAGCCAACTGCCAGGTCAGGCCGACAATTATGCCCCGGGTTTGGCCGGGCCGCCAACGGGCAGCTTGGCACCCCCTCTGGCACTGTGACAGCCTCGGATACTCCGTCCCGCCCCCACTTCCACACCGTTAGTGACGGCTACTGCGCTCCGCTTCCACTTCCGCCCCCATGATGATCCACTTCCGCCCCGCTTGAAAAAATATCCCGAGGAGCTGAATTTCGCCGGATAGGCCGCCGCATCCATTGCAGCAGCCAGAACTCTTCAAAAAAGGAAGGTACACCCACTTCCCGGCGGAGGGCAACTTCTACCCTTAATGTTTTGCTCAGCTCTGAATAATTTCTGTTGATTTCTGCATGTTGATTATTGAAAAGGCACTGCCTTCATGATATAAAAAAGGATTTGGAAAACTTTTGCTGGCTATAGTTATAAAATCGGGGTTAACTTTGATCGTATTCCTCAAACAAATTGTAGTGGTGTCATGAGTCGAGATTAGATGATATGTTAAATGGAGTGCATCTCTGGCTATCCTTGCGATTCAGACATTAAATGTCCCGTGGTAGTAACTGAAGAAGAGTGAAGAAGTTGTCCTAGTATGCTGCTTGACATTTCTCTCAAGTACCACCACCAAAAACAGATTACTGCTCATCGCTATTGATAGGACCTGGTGGCTACAAAATGGCTGCTGTTCTATAAAGGCCAGTCTATTTCTTTTTTTGATTGAGATATGTTCTAATGGAGTTTGATGGTAAATTACATATTAATATATATTAAGATACATAGCCTGGACTAATATTCCGGGGACAAAAGTAAAATACTGTGGATGCTGGAATCTGAAACAAAAACAGAATGCTGGAAATCTCAGCGGGTCAGGCAGCACCTGTGGAGAGAAAAACAAAGTTAACATTTCGGGTCAACGACCCTTCATCAGAACCAGCGAATGTTCGAAAAGAGCACATTCTTAAGCACTGAAAGGGGGAGGTGAAGAAAAAATAAAAGAGAAGGTCTGTGATAGAGTGGAAGGCAGGAGAAATTAGAGAGACAAAAGGAATGATGGGCCGAATTGAAATGGTAATGACAGAAGTTAGAAAAAGGTTAGAAAACCTGGATAGGGTGTGAATGGCAGAGTGATGATCAGCTGCCATGAGAGATAAAGAGAAAAGAAAAAAGAAGAAAAACATAAGATGGAGGGAGTGGGGGGGGGGATGGGGAAATGGAGCCATAGATGGCCAGAGGCTATGTTCTGAAATTTTTGAACTTGATATTGAGTCCAGAAGGCTGTAAAGTGCCTAAACGAAAGATGAGGTGCTGTTGCTTGAGCTTGCGTTGAGCTTCATTGGAACAGTGTAGGGGTCCGAGGACGGAGATATCAGAGTGGGAGTGGAGTGGAGAATTAAAGTGACAGGCGACTGGAAGCTTAGAGTTACACTTACGGATGGAACGGAGGTGTTCAGCAAAGTGGTCACCTAATCTACGCTTTGTCTTCCCAATGTAGAGGAGACCACATCGTGAGCAACGAATACAGTATACTAAATTGAAAGAAATACAAGTAAATCGCTGTTTCACCTGGAAGGAATATTTGGGGCCCCAGATAGTGGGAAGGGTAATAGTCTGGAGAAGTGAGTTAAAATCCCACCACGCAGCTGGGGAATTTAAATTGTTAATTAAATAAATCTGGAATTAACAAGCTAGTATCAGTAATGGTGACCATGAAACTACCAGATTGCCGTAAAAACCCACCAGGTTAACTAATGTCCTTTAGGGAAAGAAATCTGCCATTCTTACCCAGTCTGGCCTATATGTGACTCTAGACTCCATAGCAATGTGGTTGACACTTAATTGCCCTCTGAAATGGCCCAGCAAACCACTCAGTTGTACCAAACTGCGACGACAAAGAGAGCACGGTGAGAGTATCTTCACCACAATATACAGTAGTTCAAGGTGGCAGCTCAGCGCCACCTTCTCGAGGGCAATTAGGGATGGGCAATAAATGTCGAGCTTGCCAGTGACGCCCACATCCTGTGAACGAATACATGTTTTTAAATCCCTAAATCCGCAGTTTGATTTTGATTGCATTTCTTAGTTATGAAACTTTAATTCACAATATTAACAAATGTAATTTTTGATATCACAAGCCATTTTTGTGGCACGGGGCAGTCGGTCATCTATGTTTTAATTGAAATATGTATTTATAAATGATTAACAGAAGGTCAGAAGAACTAAATTTTAAAAAGTACTTATTGTTGCAGTGACACGGGACTCCCGACGCAAGCGCTCTACTCAGAGCTCCGACACGACAAGCGAGCCCCAGGGTGGGCAGAGGAAACATTTCAAGCCCTCAAAGCCTCCTTGATAAAGTGCAACATCCCCACCAACACCTGGGAGTCCCTGGCCCAAGACCGCTCTAAGTGGAGGAAGAGCATCTGGGAGAGCGTCGATCACCTTGATTCTCATCGCCGAGAGCATGCAGAAACCAAGCACAGACAGTGGAAGGAGTGAGCAGCAAACCAGACTCCCCACCCACCCTTTCCTTCAACTATTGTCTGTCCTACCTATGGCAGAGACTGTAATTCCCGCATTGGACTGTACAGCCACCTGAGAACTCACTTTTAGAGTGGAGGCAAGTCTTCCTCGATTTCGAGGGACTGCCTTTGATGATATGGTATAATGTAAGGACTATTTTGAGTTTTATAAAACGGTGAGGGAAACATGAGCAATATTTTTTAATAAAACAAGGTCCTAGACTGTACAGGTTACCATGTGGCTAATCCATTAATTGCTTCAGTCAACGAATGGTTAGGAAATTGGATTTAAAGTACCACCATAAGGAAATAATCATCACATTTGGAGCCATGGCAGTATTGGATAAATATTGCAATTTAAAAAATAATTTAAAAAAATATATATATGGACAATCCAATTGAGGAGTGCGAGGGGGCTTGATTGCAAACTCAAATGTTCCACTGGAGAGGGGCAGTCTGTCCCCAGTTCCTAAATTTCTAGTGTGGAGTGTGTGCCTCTCATTATTGGAGGTCTGAAGGAAAGATATGCATCTAATGGAGAGACTTGGTTCTCATCACGAAGTCTGACGAGGGAAGATGACTATCTGATCTCTGGACATCTATTGGGGAGGAATGTGTTAAGTTTGGGGATTTTGGCTATGTTGCCACAAAAGGGATCTTGGTATAATTTATATGAAAGTATTGCTTTTAAGTTGGATCTTGCTATCAAAGGGATGCAGATCTGAAGTTAGATTTAGCAGCTGTTCCGATGGCTTCAGACAATGAGGTTCATTAAAAAGATATCCAAACAAGATTGAAATGTCTCATCATTGATTGTTTCAGGAGCTAGCTTCAAAAAGCCCACATACAAAAGGCGATAACAGGAATAATTGGCACTGCTGACCAACCCCCCAGACAGGAAAGGAGACATGCGTCAAATTGCCAAACTTGCTGCCTGTGACACATGTTGAAGGTCAGTTGGTAAGAGTCGCTGTGAGAAGCAAGCCAGGGCTGAGGCTGGGAAATAAGAATAGAGTTGGTCAGATTTCACTTCGGGGCCAACCGGAAAGAGAAAAAAAGTGTTAACTCTCTCATCATCATTATCACAGGCAGTCCCTCGGAGTCGAGGAAGACTTGCTTCCACTCTTAGAATGAATCCTTAGGTGACTGAACAGTCCACTATGAGAGCCACAGTCCCTGCCACAGATGGGACAGATAGTTGTTGAGGGTAAGGGAGGGTGGGACTGGTTTGCCGCACGTTCTTTCCACTGCCTGCGCTTGTTTTCTGCATGCTCTCGGCGATGAGACTCGAGGTGCTCAGCGCCCTTCCGGATGCACTTCCTCCACTTAGGACGGTCTTTGGCCAGGGACTCCCAGGTATCAGTGGGGATGTTGCACTTTATCAGGGAAGCTTTGAGGGTGTCCTTGTAATGTCTCCTCTGTCCACCTTTGGCTCGTTTGCCATGAAGGAGTTCCGAGTAGACCGCTTGCTTTGGGAGTCTCGTGTCTGGCATGCGGACAGTGTGGCCTGCCCAGCGGAGCTGATCAAGTGTGGTCAGTGCTTCAATGCTGGGGATATTGGCCTGGTCGAGGACACTAATGTTGGGTTCAGGACATCATCGTCGTATTTACTGAGGTGTACAAAAGCATGGGCCTTACGCTAAACATCCATAAAACAAAGCTCCTCCACCAACCTGTCCTCGCCGCACAGCACTGCCCCCCAGTCATCAAGATCCACGGCGCGGCCCTGGACAATGTGGACCATTTCCCATACCTCGGGAGCCTCTTATCAACAAAAAGCCCTCTATCCGCGATCGTTGCCATACTTTGTTTTGTGTGTTACGGGAAGCATTATAGAAAAAGTCATATGTCTAAAATTCTGCTCTGTTCAGCCATGTGTAGTCCATCCTTTTTGATTCTGCGTTGACTTCGTCTCTGACCAGAATGTTTATTCTTAGAACATTTTGGAAGATTGAAGAAGTGCATGTTAGGGCATGTATGACAATCATGATATCTCATTTTAATAACAAGAGGGTCTCATTGTTCCAGCCCTTCTGAGTTATGCTATCATATTATTAGATATTGGACGGTACGAGAGAACTGAACCCAACATGTGGGGGTTGGCTTACAAGAGTCACCAGCACCACTGAAACTCAGAATATCTAAAGCAGACCCAAAATGTTGTAGCAGAGTGTGATGCCAGTTTTGTGTTGCATTTCCAACAGAATCTCATGCAGTTCAGCCACATTATGGACTAAACTCTGGCTTTGAAGAAACCCCTGTCATCAGGTTACCAAAGACAAAACCAGATTATTCCTGCCATAATATACATCTTCATAAAATGCTGAGTTTGACTCCAACATGAATGAGTGAAAATTAATTACCAAAATTGTTATCAAACATCTTTTAACTCTTATTTTTTCACAGCTGCATGCTTTGAGCCTTGATAACAAAGTGTGTTTCCAGGAGTGAGATTTTGTTTATTTATTACCAGCATACAATACCTAAGTACATTATTATCATTACTGTGTTTAAACATTTTCTGGCGAATTTGGTTCTCATAAGATGCGGATCACAAATGCTGGGAGGTGGAATACTCAGTCAAGCACTCCCAGGGCAGGTATAGCATGATCAGTTGCAGATTAAACCTCCCTCCACTCCATCAATAATCTGATTTTAAAAATCCACATCTGCGCACCCAGCATGTGCCAGAGATTCATATCGTAAAATTGCCTACCACCATCCTGCCATTTACATAGGATATCTTCTTCTTCTTAGGCAATCCCTTGGAGTCGAGGATGACTTACTTCCACACTAATACGAGTTCTCAGGTGACTGATGAGTCCAATGCGGGACCAACAGTCTCTGTCATAGGTGGGGCAGACGGTGGTTGAAGGGATAGGTGGGTGGAGTGCTTGGGTTGTCGTGCACACTTTCCGCTGTTTGCGCTTGGCTTCCGCTTGCTCCCGGCGAAGAGACTCGAGGTGTTCGGCGCCTTCCCAGATGCTTCTCCTCCACTTTGAGCAATCTTGGGCCAGGGATTCCCAGGTGGCGGTGGGGATGTTGCACTTTTTCAAGGACACTTTGAGGGGTGTTCTTGAAGTGTTTCCTCTGCCCACCTTGGGCTCGCTTGCCGTGTTGGAGCTCCGAATAGAACGCTTGTTTTGGGAGTCACGTATCGGGCATGTGGACAATGTGGCCCTTCCATCAGAGCTGATCGAGCGTGGTCAATGCTTTGATGCTGGGGATGTTGGCCTGAGCGAGAACACTGACGTTGGTGCGGCTATCCTGCCAATGGATTTGCAGGATCTTGTGGAGGCAGCGTTGGTGGTACTTCTCCAGTGCTTTGAGGCGCCTGCTGTACATGGTTCATGTCTCTGAAGCATATAGGAGTGTGGGTATCACTACTGCTCTGTAGACTATGAGCCTGATGCCGGGTTTGAGGTCCTGGTCTTCAAACACTCTCTTCCTCAGTCAACCGAAGGCTGCACTGGCACACTGAAGGTGGTGTTGGACTTCGTCATCGACGTCTGCCCTTGTTCACAATAGGCTTCCGAGGTATGGAAAATGATGCGCGTTGTCCAAGGCCTCATCGTGGATTTTGATAATCGGGGGCAGTGCTGTGTGCTGGTGGTAGGTTGGTAGAGGATCTTTGTCTTACAGATGTTTAGTGTAAGGCCTATGCTCTCGTACGCTTCAGTGAAGGTGTTGACGGTGGCTTGGAGTTCGACTTCCAAGTATGCGCAGATGCAAACAGCATCTGCATACTATAATTCAATGGCAGAGGATAGGGAAACCTTGGATCTGGACCGGAGGAGACGGAGGTTGAACAATTTCCCGTTTGTTCTATAGATTAGCTCCTCTCCAGCAGGGAGCTTATTCAGGGTGAGTTGGAGCATTGCAGCAAGGAAGATCAAGAAGAGCGTTGGTGCGATGACACAGCCTTGCTTGACCCTAGTCCGTACAAGAATTGGGTCTGTGGTGGATCCGTTGGTCAGGAACACGGTTTGCATGCCATTATGAAGCATGTCATGGTGACAAACTTTTGAGGGCAGCCGAATTTGAGGAGGATGTTCCATAATCCCTCATGGTTGACAGTGTCAAAGGCCGTTGTAAGGTCAAAGAAGGCCATGTATAGAGTTTGGTGCTGTTCCCAGCATCTCTACTATTCTCTTCAACCACTCCGTGTTATAACGAGTTCCATATTCTCACCACTCTCTGGGTAAAAGTTTCTGCTGAATTCCCTATTTGATTTCTTGGTGACTATATTATATTGATTTTAACAGGCAGAAAATCATGGTTGAAATTTTCACCCCAATGTGCCTCAGACCCAATCTTAGAGGAACATTCCATACTGCAGCAGTTTGACATTTTCCATTTCTACTTTCACCCATCCTTTAGCCCTTTTGGGTAATAGTGACAATTTAGTGTCAACTGATGCTGAAATAGGACCATTTTTTAATGGAAACAACTAGCTCGAGATTATCCAAACTCATTTCACATATGCGTTTATAATCAACAGACAGAAGAGACTTTCATTCCATCATTCTGGGCTGGACAATCCAAGGTCCTGTCTTATACACTGTACCCAACCAGTCCCCAGATTATTTTCAAATTGCACTATTTTTAGCATCGCAAAATGACTCATCCTGATCATATCAAACTGAAGGAATACTAATGCATTAATTCTATTCCGCTGATTCATTCAGGAGGACCTGGGAATAATTCATGTTTTATAACAACAAAGCCAATATTCTGTGAAGGCCAGCATCAAAATCTCACTGACCTTAACAACAGTATAACAATTACTGAAAATAAAACCAAGGGATCGAAATTGATCAAAGGCAAGTTCCACCCATTTACCATCGAAAAGACCGCTAAGATCCTAATGGTACTTTGGGCAGAACTTTGGTCAAAAAAGGAGGAAACATACACTGGGCGGCGAAAATGGGCGTTACATGCCAATTCTGGGCGGTAGAGGGGATTCTGGGTGTCAAATGGAATCCTGGAGAAAGTTACGCTGAGGCGGGAGTCGGGTCCAGGGAGGACCCTTTAACACAAAATCGCTGCAAAAGAAGTAAAAAATAAAATCTCATTTACCTTTTCTTGCAGGTCTTAATACCTACCGTCCAGGTAAGACCTGCTCCCACGCGGTGGTCTCTTCTCCTGCAGGAGCGGAGGACCGCTCAGCTGAATCTCGGGCGGGAGGACTTTTTTGGGCGTTGCACACTGGCGCACACTCCCCAGCGGTCCTTCCAAACCACCGGCGTGAGGGCCTCACCAATTTCCCAAGGAAGGGAGAATGCCAAAAAACGGGGAAATCGCCGAGAATACTCGGCGGCAGCCGGCGGTAAGACCATCAATTTCATCCCCCAAATCTTTTTTCCTCTTCCTTTTTTCTTAAAGATATCCCTGCCCATTTTGCTTACTTCCCCAATAGTCCTGAATGCATTAACCTCTTGCTGAGGTATGCTTTCATGGGGGCTGCTCAGCCTCTGGTACTTCATTTCCTGTGTGAATCTTGACTGAGTATCAATAGGCTATTCACCGTGTGAGATATCACAGCTCACCCCCTGTCCCTGACGGACGTCCACACAAAGCAAAGCTTGCCGGATATCAATCAGGAACACACAACCTAGGGAATTTCCCCTCCAGAACCTGCGGAGGTCAGGCCATTTGTCGAGTTCGAAC
Organism: Pristiophorus japonicus; assembly: GCF_044704955.1. Lineage (NCBI taxonomy): Eukaryota > Metazoa > Chordata > Chondrichthyes > Pristiophoridae > Pristiophorus > Pristiophorus japonicus. The sequence continues at coordinate 39,919,812 of NC_091985.1, read as the reverse complement.
ACTCCTATTGTTGAGATGTGCTAACTCAGCACAGGCTGGAGATTAAACCTCAAGGCTCTTAGTCTGAATGGTTCAGCTACTTTTTGACAAAGAAAATACTAGCTGAGCCTTGGAGGAACCGATTGCTATTTAACTTTCCTTAAATGGAAATAGAAAATAGAGATTGCCAAGACTTTAAAAAATCTTTAAAACAAAAGGTCGCAGCTATCTTGACATTTATAGTTTTTGGATGTTATTGGGTTACTGCACATTATTTGGTATGTTGTACATTGTATTGTTCAGACCACTATAAAGGGACAATACACTCATTTGTTCCAGCTTTCATTTATCATTTGTACATTTTTTTTACTTTCAATTGAAACATTGGGGTGGGAAGGAGGTGGGATTTAACTGCCAGGAATCCATTGATTTTAGTTGGTGGCCTGCCTGATCGAGACAGCATGACGTCACGGCGATTTTAGCCGCCGTCGGTCCAGGTGGGAAATGAACGGGAATCAGCTGCTCGTCAGCTCACAGGTAGGTGTGGGAAAGGGAGGGCGAGTTTTCATGGTAATATGTAGCTGGGAGTCCAGGACACAGAACGTTTCTTGTGGGACCCCAGAGGAGCACTCCTCTTCCTTTAGGTCCCGAAAAAGGAACGTTTAAAAACGGCCTCTTCAGATCATTGTCACACGAGCCTTTCCCCGGTGGAAAAGCAGCTTCACCGCTCAGGTCAAAGTTGAAATTGTAGTCGAGGCCCATGGCGTCATCAGAACCCGATTAGCATATGTTAATTAGCACCTCACCTGCTGAGCTTAACCATCTGTCCAGAAGAGTCCAGTTAAATTGGAAATGGTGGGATCCAGGCAGCTTCATTTTAACTGCCCACAGACCTGTTTCACTGGGTGGGATATGGTTAAACCCTACCCCCAGCCCGCACCCATTGCTTTGCATTTTCTGATTTGATTCCTATACTTCTTAGCCTTCCTTCTAGTTTTATTTCATTTCTGCATGTAAGTTAAACTCAGCCAGATGGATATGAATAGAAAATGATGTGAGCAGGATCGTTGCATATGGTTAGAGTGAATGAAGCATGCTTGAATGAAGAATAATTGGATTTGTTCTGGATAACATGGGACCACAATTTGTTGCTGGATTATTAACTACAAGGTATGAAAGGTAGAGTGCTGGAGGTACTTTATTTAATTAAGATTGGTTCTCCATCATCCTGCCGCGTAGTAATATCACTACTGCGTGCAGATGTCCTTTTGATTAAACATTTGGCTAAAGGCAGAACAGTAGTAGCTGTCTATGCTGCAGATTCAGTGCCTTGAAGAACCATGGCAACACCCAGCTTACCATGCTTACACATGCAGAATAATGTGGCTCTCATCGGTCACAAACTGCACATTCAAAGAATGAAAAGCCTTCCTGCTGATGAAATTTAGGGAGTTGGGGCCTTTAATGATACATGGGTACTTGACAACAGTTCTGTGCTTGCTGTCTTTGTTCGAGTGAGTCTATGGGTAAATCTGTGGCCTGCCTGTTTAAGGCAGTGCTTCACTACTGATCATTTTATGTGATGTTTATCATCTCAAACGATCTGGAAACATCCAGTGGCATAACATTTTAGAGCTACTGACAAGTCTGCACTCCAGTGGAAAGAGGCTTCAGGTCTGGTATCAAAAGCTGGCATAACTCACTGATAGCTTCTGCAGGAAACCATAGCCTACTCACATTCTGCCCTTGGGAGAGGACCATATATGACCTCCTTAACCTATAATTTATAATGGGGAACAAAGAAATGGCAGACCAATTGAACAAATACTTTGGTTCTATCTTCACTAAGGAAGACACAAATAACCTTCCGGAAATACTAGGGGACAGAGGGTCGAGTGAGAAGGAGGAACTGAAGGAAATCCTTATTAGCCAGGAAATTGTGTTAGGGAAATTGATGGGATTGAAGGCCGATATATCCCCAGGGCCTGATAGTCTGCATCCCAGAGTACTTAAGGAAGTGGCCCTAGAAATAGTGGATGCATTGGTGATCATTTTCCAACAGTCTATCGACTCTGGATCAGTTTCTATAGATTGGAGGGATGCTAATGGAACACTATTTTTTAAAAAAGGAGGGAGAGAGAAAATGGGGAATTATAGACTGGTTAGCCTGACATCAGTAGTGGGGAAAATGTTGGAGTCAATTATTAAAGATGAAATAGTAGCGCATTTGGAAAGCAGTGACAGGATCGGTCCAAGTCAGCATGGATATATGAAAGGGAAATCATGCTTGACAAATCTAGAATTTTTTGAGGATGTAACTAGTAGAGTGGACAAGGGAGAACCAGTGGATGTGGTGTATTTGGACTTTCAAAAGACCTTTGGTAAGGTCCCACACAAGAGATTAGTGTGCAAAATTAAAGCACATGATATTGGGGGTAATGTATTGATGTGGATAGAGAACTGGTTGGCAGACAGGAAGCAAAAAGTCAGGATAAACAGGTCCTTTTCGGAATAGGAGGCAGTGACTAGTGGGGTGCTGCAAGGCTCAGTGCTGGGACCCCAGCTATTTACAATATAGATCAATGATTTAGATGAAGGAATTGAGAGTAATATCTCCAAGTTTGTAGATGACACTAAGCTGGTGGTGGTGTGAGCTGTGAGGAGGATGCTAAGAGGCTGCAGGGTGACTTGGACAGGTTAGGTGAGTGGGCAAATGCATGGCAGATGCAGCATAATGTGGATAAATGTGAGGTTATCCACTTTGGTGGCAAAAACATGAAGGCAGATTATTATCTGAATGGCGGCAGATTAGGAAAAGGGGAGGTGCAACGAGACCTGGGTGTCATGGTACATCAATCATTGAAGGTTGGCATGCAGGTGCAGCAGGCAGTGAAGAAGGCAAATGGCATGTTGGCTTTCATATAGCTAATGGATTTGAGTATAGGAGCAGGGAGGTCTTGCTGCAGCTGTACAGGGCCTTGGGGATGGCCTCACCTGGAATATTGTGTGAAATTTTGACTTCCTAATCTGAGGAAGGACATTCTTGCTATTGAGAGAGAGCAGCGAAGATTCACCAGACTGATTCCCAGGATGGCAGGACTGACATATGAAGAAAGACTGGATCGACCAGGCTTATATTCATTGGAATTTAGAAGAATGAGAGGGGATCTCATAGAAACATATAAAATTCTGACGTGATTGGACAGGTTAGATGCAGGAAGAATGTTCCCAATGTTGGGGAAGTCCAGAACCAGGGGTCACAGTCTAAGGATAAGGGGTAAGCCATTTAGAACCGAGATGAGGAGAAACTTCTTCATTCAGAGAATTGTGAACCTGTGGAATTGTCTACCACAGAAAGTTGTTGAAGCCAGTTTTTTAGATATATTTAAAAGGGAGTTAGATGTGACCGTTATGGCTAAAGGGATCAAAGGGTATGGAGAGAAAGCAGGAGAGGGGTACTAAAGTTGCATGATCAGCCATGATCATATTGAATGGCGGTGCAGGCTCGAAGGGCCGAATGGCCTACTTCTGCATCTATTTTCTATGTTTCTATAGACCCTCTGAGGTGGTCCCTCCATACACGATGCCTGACTCTTGGGACTTTCTTACTCTCCTCATCCACAAATCATAGGAACAATCAAATTCCAAAAGGGAAATCTATTATTTTTATACAAGCCTGGCTTTAAATTCTTTGTGAATAATAGCAATTACTTTTAAATCCTGGTAACTCAGCTTCATTGTGTCATGAAAGTCACTTCAGGTCTTCAAACAGGACCTTAGTCTGCACTGACCTCTGACCTGCATGATCCTATGCTTTCTGTAGACACCATAATGGTCACCACACAAGCCCTGCTGTGCAGGCAATGCTTTCTGGAATGGGAACTCATCGGGCAGAGCAGGTTATGTGTCTGGACTGCAGTATGTGGGAGTTTGTGGACAGTGAGACTGTCCCAAGCAAACACAGGAGATGGCTCCATCTCAAATCTTTCCGGCTCAGAGTCATTGAACTGAAGTGCGAATTGGAGACAATCTGACACATAAGGGAGAGGGAGGAATTTCTGGACAGTTTTATCCAGAATACAGTCACACCCCAGGGGAAACCACAGGTTCAGGAAAAGGCAAGGATGACTGTTAGGGAGTTGGGTAGCTGGGATTTAGGAGCGATTGAGAAGGAGTTCCCGGAGACACTGGTCCTGTCCAACAGGTATGATGTACTCGCTACCTGTGAGGACAAGGAGAAAGACTGCAGGGAGGACAACCACAATGCAGACCAAAGCACCATGGCTCAGAAGGCTGTTCAAGGTGGGAGAAGAGCAGAATAGAAATGTGGTAGTGATATGGGACTCTATAATTAGGGGGATAAATAGCGTCCTCGCAGCCAAGAACAAGGGTGTGTTGCCTACCGGTGCCAGGATAAGGGATTTCTTATGCGGCTGGAGAGGAACTTGGAAAGTGAGAGGGTAAATCCAGTTGTCATGGTCCAATGACGTAAGTAGGAACAGGGAGGAGGTCCTGCTGAAAGTTTATCAGGAGTTAGGCTCTAAATTAAAAAGCAGGACCTCTTGGGTAATAATCTCTGCCCGAGCCACATGTAAATTGGCAAAGAAGCAGACAGATCTCGAAACTGCGCGAGAGTTAGTGGAGGCACTGAGGCGGTAGCGTCTCGCCCCCTCAGTAGCATCCCGGGCCGCTGTGTACCGACGATGGTGTCATCACCGTGCGCGGTGACCCCTTAGCACCGCACGGCGACCCCTTTCCACCCCACGGCAAAAATAAGCCAGCGCCCCGCGAACAGTGTCAGCACCAGCCTCGCAGGTCACTAACTGGGCCAACATCCGCTCATGGGGCGGAAGTTAAAGAGGAGGTCTGGAGTGCCATGTGCCAGCATTTTCTTCCGGCTGACTCACTGGTCGGCACCTTCGGTATTTCTTTGGCGTGGTCCAGGCCGCCGTTTGGCTTCGGCAGCATGCTGCTCTGGTGGCCCATCGGAGGCCATCAGAGGCCCGGCAGAGTGTGCAGTGACTCTCACCTTTAACAGAAGGGGAGGGGCATTGTAACGCATCACCGCTACACGGAGCAGCAGGTAGTTCTGGCGAACGCGCCCGTGTAGCGACCCAAGCCCGCCCCAACAAGAAGTGGAGCACGTGGCAACGCATTCCACTTCCTGTGGGGGGCGGTAACCCCAATTTCGCAGTCGGGACAGGACTTCCATGCCGGCCGCAGGAAGTGCCGCCCCCGAGTCAGTTACCGTCCCCAAATGGGGTGCTGGGGAATTTCGCCCTCCAGGAGTCTAAAAAGATGGTTAATCATAAAGTGAGAGGAAATCTTATTAAAAATGAGTTAAACTGCCTGTACAGCAATGCACACAGTGTCCGTAATAAAACAGGGGAGCTGGAAGCAATCGTGCATTGTGAGGAACCAGACAGTAGGGATTACTGAGACATGGCTATAGAAAAATCAGGACTGACAATTAAACATTGCAGAGTGTAACATATTTAGAAAAGGTAGAGAGGAAAAAAGGGGAGGTGGAGTAACTACTTATTAGGGATAATACAATGGCACTAGAAAAAATGACGCAGCTATCAGCAAAACAAAAACAGAATCCATATGGATAGAGATAAAAGATAATACAGGATCAATCACACTTAGAGGGGTAGTATACACATGACCTAATAGTGGAAGGGAGGTGGAGGAAGAAATATGCAGACAAATTAGGGAAACGAGTAAAAAAAACATAGAATAATAATCATAGGGGATTTCAATGACCCTGATATTAATTGGACATAAGAGGTAGGTAAAGGGGATAAAAGAATGGAGTTCCTACAATGTGTACAGGACTCCTTTCTAACCCAATATGTAAAAAGCCCAAGGGAGGCTTCGCTATTGGATCTAGTAATGGGGAATGAACCAAAGCAGATAAGAGAAGTAAAAATAGGGGAATATCTGGGCAACAGTGACCATAATATAATATGCTTTAAGATGATAATTGACAAGAACATAAGTGTGACAAAAACCAGGGTAATAGATTGGAGAAAAGTTGATTTTGAGGGGCTGAGAATAGAACTTGGAAAATAAAATGGGCAACAATATTAGTAAACAACAATGGGAAGCATTTAAAATGCTGTTCAACAGAGTGCAGGAACAATATATTCTGCTAAAAGGAAAGAACAAATGAAACCCTAATGAAACTGCATGGATGAATAAAGCCATAAGGGAACAATTAAACACAAGAACATAAGAACATACAAAATAAGAGCAGGAGTAGGCCATTTGGCTCCTCGAGCTTGCTCCACCATTCAATAAAATCATGGCTGATCTGATCTTGGCCTCAACTCCACTTCCCTGCCCACTCCCCAGGGTAAGGAAATTGAGGGTGAGGAACGAGGCATACATTAAATACATAGACATCAAGGAAGTGCATGATAAGGGAAAATACCAAGACATTAAGAGAGAAGTCAAAAAAGCAATTAGGAAGGCAGAGAACTATAAAATTAAATTATCAAGGTATATAAAACAAAAAAGTAAAATGTTTATCAGGCACATCATTTAAAAAAAATGGAAGGTGGGGATGGGAATAGAGCCATTCAGGGATAGACGGGATAATACCACAGGTAACAATAGAGACATTGCAGAAATATTAAATAATTATTTTGCGTCAGTAGTTACCAGGGAGATAGAACAGGTGGACGTGACATTGGATAATGAGATTAATAATGAAATAAGTGCATTTAGAATATAAAAAGAAGGGATATATTAAATAAACTAATCAAACTCAAAGAGAATAAAACCCCTGGTCTGAATGGATTGCATCCGCGCATTTTAAAATAATCTAGGGAAGAGATAGCAGAGGCATTACTGCACACATTTAATAATTGATTAGAAAAAGGTGTAGTGGCAGAGGACTGGATGATAGCTAACATAATATTTCTATTTAAGAAGGGGGATAGACCATGTCCAGGAAATATAGACCAGTCAGCTTAACTTCATTGGTAGGATAAATAATGGAATCTTTGCCCATAAAAGGTGATAATAGAAGAACATCTAGAAACCAAAAATATAATAATGAATAGTCAGCATGGATTTCAAAAGGGAAAGTCTTGCTTGACCAACCTCATTGAATTTTTTGACGAGGTAAGAGAGAAGACAATTGTAATGCAGTAGATGTAATTTATCTAGATTTTCAAAAGGCCTTCAATAAGGTACCCCATAATAGACTGATGAACAAGGTCGGAGAATGCGGAGTCAGGGGACAATGCGGAGTCAGGGGACAAGTAGCAGAATGGTTTACTAGCTGGCTTCAAGACAGAAAGCAGAGTAGGGGTAAAAGGTAACTATTCACAGTGGTAGAAGGTGGGTCGTGGTGTTCCACGAGGATCAGTGCAAGGGCCACTGTTGTTCACAATTTATATTAACGATTTAGACTTTGGAATCAAAAACACAATTTCTAATTTGCAGATGGCACCAAATTGAGGAGGGGGGGGTGGTGGGAAATAGTCAATACTGAGGGTAACTGCAATAAATTACAGGAGGACATTAATGAACTTGCAGAAGAAGCATATAATGAGCAACTGAAGTTCAACACAGACTGGTTGGGCCAAATGGCCTATTTCTGCGCCGCATATCCTATCGAATCCTATGTAACCGCAAAAACAGGAAAATAGCAGGAATTACGAAGCCACACCTCTCCATCTTAGCTCTCCTCTAAACACTTCTCTTCGACTATACTTTCAGTGCCCACCCTAACATGTCCACATTTCCCTCTCTTGGCTAGCATCCACATTAATATAAACTGATTAGGGACATATTCCTGCACATGATGAGTGTTCTAGAGGTACAATTTATTGTTATTTTATCTTTGCTAATTCAAGTGCCTTACATAAGATGACTAAACTTAAAGCTTGCTAACCTAAGACACATACAGCAAGCTATTAATTTGTCTGGGGCAATGTTCCCTCTGTTATAACAGAGTACCTGTCCTTCACTGGGAGCACCTCCTCAATGCAGGGCTAAGGCTGGAACTTCACCACAGGGAAATCATAGGTTTGAACTTACAGCTTCCATTCCAAATTGTGTGCAGCTGAGCCACCTCTGCAATGGGTTTTTAATAAATTAGAATCATAGAATCATAGAAAGGTTACAGCACGGAAGAAGGCCATTCGGCCCATCAAGCCCGTGCTGACCCTCAGCTAGTCCCATCCTTTCCCTGTAGCCCTGCAAAAAAAAAAAAATTTCCTTCAGATACTCATCCAATTCCCTTTTGAAAGATAAGATTGAGTCTACCTCCATCACCCTTTCAGGCGGTGCATTCCAGATCTTAACCACTCGCTGCGTAAAAAAGATTTTTTTTACATCGCCTTTGGTTCTTTTGCCAATCACCTTAAATCTGTGTCCTCTGGTCTCGACCCTTCCGCCAATGGGAACAGTTTCTCTAAATCTACACTGTCCAGACCCCTCATGGTTGAAATAGCCCATTAACAGACTTCAGATAAATGATTAAAGCCAACAATCTACAGGACATAGAAATGAGAGTGAGAATATTGGTTAAAAATAAAAGGGATCTTGCACAAGCTGTGATCCATTGAGATAGACCGGTCAAAATCAGATCTTACCCAGCCAGCAAGATTACCCTCACAGATTTTGCTTGATAACCCATCAATGCCAATTTCCAAGACGGTGGCTGATGATATTCCTTCCATGGAAAAAAAATTCAAAGGGAAAGACTGAAAGTAACAACAGATGTTTGGAATTGATAATATTTCTCATCTATTGCAGGCACTTTTCCATGGTAGGATGTTGGTGCTGCTAGGTTTGTTATGGAGTTACACGGTCCCTGTCCTGTGTAGTATTTTCTGATGTATACACAAATATCCAATTGCGAACATAATAATGACTGGCTGCTGGCGTGGTTTAAGTGCCCATGCTAATTGCTAACCATTTCTGTTTTCCAGTTGTACAACTGCTGCAGTGAGAAGGACACAAAAGTAGCAGTTCGGAATGTCAAGCCAGTCGGTACCCTGTTTCATAATTTGTAGATCTTATCTGTCTTGATAGGGCTGCAGCTTCATCCTTAGCTGAGCAGTTACTTGCTGTGTGGTTTCTCAGTAAGCAGAGGTATCAGATTGTTCCCTTATACACCTCAATACCATAAATTAAATCTAATAGGCCCTTTATTCAACACCTAGGGAGAGATATTCGGTCACGCCTCTGTTGCGGCATTAACCCAGGCGGAGCGGTAAATTTTGAGCCGGGAAATGGTTTGCGTCTCCATCCGCAAAATTCACCAGCTCAGCCCGGAGTTTGGAGCAGAGCGCCAAGGGAGGCGTCCACACGGCTGAGCAAATAAAAATCCCGAGCTGAACAGCCGGCCTCGGAGAGAGGCTTCCGTGAAAAAAAAATCTGAAAAAACCCCAACAAAAACATTCCCAATACATTACTCACGCCTACCACAACATAAATCAGAAAAATAAAAAACAATCACTCTTACCTGAGGTCGCCATTACTTCCCTCACTGCGGCCGCTATAGCTTGGAACAGCAGCTTCCACAGGCGATCGCACTAGGGCGGCTACGGGGCGCTACGGGTCAGACGCCAACCAAATATCGAGCCGGTGCACACCAGCTACCTCTTCCGGGTGGTAATGTTCCGCGCCCCCTCGAAACCGTCACCAAATGTCCCGGCAGGGTGCTGAAAGCTGGTCGCCCGCCTAGAAGTGCTTACCGCCCCTCCAGGGAGCTAACAGGGGTGGCAGGCGTCCAAAAATACAGCCCTAATTGTTACATCATTGTTGTCTGCTTCCAGAGCAACATCTACTGAAGTTCATCAGGATCCAAATGCTGTGATGGATATCCCAAAGTGTACAAGTATGCCTTAAACTTGCAACATAACTTCCTTTAAATATTAAGGTAAGTTTATTGTTTAGGTCGTTCCAGTTTGGAGTCCTGCCTACAGCTATTGAAAAATGAAACACATGCATTTAATCCATTGCACCAGTTCGATACTTCAATTTCACACAGTGGTGATTGATCAGATAGTAAGCTCGTTTTAACCTTCCTACTGGAGAAAGAGAATTTGATATGATTTGCTGATGCAACTGTCACACAAGAAGACGAAGCTTACATAATTCAACGTACAAGTAACCAGGATTTTGTTCTTCAAATCTAAAAAACTTCTTACAAAGGGTAATTAATGTCTTTCTCTCTCTGCAGACGCTGCCTGACCTGTTGAATGTTTCCAGCATTTTTTGGTTTAATTTCACATTTTCAGCATCCGCAATATTTTGTTAACTAATTACACACTGCTTAATATTTGCTGAAATTTATACTCCATATCTATTTAATTGCAACAAATAATAATATAGTAAATCTTAGGGTGAGAAATTTGTGTGGTTTGCATCACACGCTAGCGCCACGAGATGGCACTAAAACGTCATTGAGAGCTTGAACGCCACCAGATGGCGGTTCCAGCGCCGCACACTATATCAGTGTTGGCGGTAGCTCTGCTGCTGTGTGCGATCGCCGGGGACCTCGTCATCACGGAGATCGTGACATCAGTGAGTGTGCAACGTTCTCTTGACGCCCGATCGCCCAACTTCGTTACAGCCAATGAACGTACCAACTGGAGAAAACAACAACAGCGTCAGGTGGCGTGCAGCAGCAGGAAGCCAGCTCCAGCGGTGCTATTTAAAGGGACCATCACCAATCACTCGGACCTGACAGGTTTTTGAAGTTTGAGTGGCTGTGTGCTACTTCCTGCTACTGGAAGAGTTTTTTTTATTCAATTCAAGGCTCTTTGGTATCAGGGAGTGTTGTGACAAGTACTAACCACCATAATTATTTCTGTAAACTTCAACCTACAATACTTGCTAAAAGTCATAGGGGCTGTACTGGCAGTGGACCTCGCTCTGCAGGATCTACGGCGGAGGCAGCGAGACAACCTTCCAGGGGACAGTCCGTGATCGGCTCATTAGACTCTGATTTACATGAATGAACCACCAGATCCCTGTCGCTCATCACATCCCCATCATACAATCCCTGTCTCACGCCATATCGCAGCGTCCTCCTGGGCGCAAAAGTGAAATGAGAGAGACCACAAAGTATTCCAAACACAATTAAAAACTTTATCTACAAATATATCACACATATTACATAAATTCAACAACTAATGATCCTTGTGCCTGCCATAGTTGAATAGTTTTCAATGTGTGCAAGGTGAGATGTGAGTGTGAGTGTTCCTATGCAGAGATTGTTGGTGGGTAAGTGCTGGGGGTGTGGTGCATTGAGCAATGTTTGAAGCTTGTGGTACAGATGGTGGTGTGTAGCATTTGTTGAAGCCTTCGCTCACCCTGACCACCCGTGTGAGGTCATTAAACTTCTCCCTGTACTGGCTGTAGGCCCTGGGGACGACAGTGCGGCCCGTGATGTGGTGTGCCACCTCCCTCCACATAGTGCGGGACATTTGTGGCAAGGGCCTCCTGCCAGTTGGTGGGTACAGGACCACCTGCCTTTTCTCAACCGCAAAGACCAAAGCCTCTAAAGCTTCATTGGAAAACCTCTGGGCCCTCTCCCTGGGGCAATCTTCTGCCTCTTGCCTCTGGCTAGGATTGTTGATGCAAGTGCACACCCAACAATGATAAGAATGAGGTGCTGCAGCATCATAGACCCTCCCCCACCACTTTAATGGAAAAAGCCTGCAGCAATTATGATTTGCAATTAGACTGCCCCCGATATTGGTTCAGCTTTTCAGTGTAACATCAATGAGCTTGGGTTTTTAGACTAGAATCATGGCTGCAATAATTTTAATGAGGAGTGAGCATGAATGTTGCATGCATTCTAGACGAATTTAGGGTGGCGCTACTTAACCACTGTCCATTTCTTGGCTGTAACGAATTTCGAGCCCTTAATTTATAATACACCTGAATTTATAATAACAACTCTCTCCTATTTTGCTCAGGTTTTTTTTTTAGAAGAAAGTGTCCATTATACTCAAATATTGACAGGTGCGGTTGTAATCTGAAAAAAATGGTCTGAATTTAATATCTGTCAGTCCAAAGAGAACATGGTAGTGTAGATCAAGACTGCTTAATCTGGTAAGAAGATTACTTATAAGTCAGGTCGCTGCTAATCCTTGAAGCATGCAACCCTGCAAAGGCATGTTACTGAAAAGGCAAGAAATTCCAAATTGTAGGGGAAGGTCTGCTTACAGGAACGGTTTTTGAACTGATGAAAGAATAAAGAGTGCTATAAAATACCAAAAATTGTAACAGGTGCAGATCCTTGATAAATGTGTGAGGGATAATATGGCAGATGATTTTTCAAACTATTTTGAAGATAGCAACGGATGAAGTTTGTATAACTCAAAAGTTAAAGCCATATGATCATCTGGACACAGCAAAGGCTATGAGCCCCAACAACATCCTGGCTGTCGTGCTGAAAACTTGTGCTCCAGAACTAGCTGCACCTCTAGCCAAGCTGTTCCAGTACAGCTATAACACTGGCATCTACAACAATGAGGAAAACTGCCCAGGTATGTCCTGTCCACAAAATCCAAATCACAAATCCAATCCGGCCAATTACTGCCCCATCAGTCTACTCTCAATCATCAGCAAAGTGATGGAAGGTGTCATCGACAATGCTATCAAACAGCACTTACTCACCAATAACCTGCACACCGATGCTCAGTTTGGGTTCTGCCAGGACCACTTGGCTCCAGACCTCATTACAGCTTTGGTCCAATCATGGACAAAAGAGCTGAATTTCAGAGGTGAGGTAAGAGTGATTGCCTTTGACATCAAGGCAGCATTTAACCAAGTGAGGCATCAAGGAGCTCGAGTAAAATTGAAGTCAATGGGAATCAGGGGGAAAATTCTCCACTGGATGGAGTCATACCTTGCACAAAGGAAGATCTTCAGCTGCTTCAACAATGACCTTCCGTCCATCATAAGGTCAGAAGTGGGGATGTTTGCTGATGATTGCACAGTGTTCAGTTCCATTCACAACTCAGAAAATGAAGCAGCCCATGCCCGCATGCAGCAAGACCTGGACGACATTCAGGCTTGGGCTGATAAATGGTAACCTTTGCACCACAAAAGTGCCAGACAATGATCATTTCCAACAAGCAAGCGTCTAACCACCTCTCCTTGACATTCAACGGCATTACCATCGCCGAATCCCTCACCATCAACATCCTGGGGGGTCACCATTGACCAGAAACTTAACTGGACCAGCCACATAAATACTGTGGCAACAAGAGCAGGTCAGAGGCTGGGTATTCTGTGGTGAGTGTCTCACCTCCTGACTCCCCAAAGCTTTTCCACCATCTACAAGGAACAGTCAGAGTGTAATTTTTTTAAGGGGCTAACTTGTTAGTCCACGTTTGGCTGTATTCATAAACGAAGTATCTATGATGAAGAGTGATCACAATGCTGCAAAACGACAACTCACTGCACTTAATGATGACACCAAGCACTTTGTACAACACAGATACATTGCGGTGCCACCCTCCCGCTTTTGCGTTGACCTTAGACTGGACAGTCTGACTTTTGAACATGATGTTTAGGCATTTATGAAACATAAATCAGACAGAATTTTAAAAATATATATTTTTGGCTAACTTCGGTATCTTACGTGAAGGGTTTACAGTAAATTTTCATCATCTGCAAAGTAAGCCTTAAAACTTGGTCTATTTAAATTTGCATGAAAAATGGATGTCCATCTCAACTTGCCTTTCAATACAAGTCACGATATTGTGGATAAAGTGCATAGAAGTACCGAGGCCGTGAAACTCAGTAGAATGATATATAACTTGTCTCACTTGTTACAAAACTGGAAATTTGAAAAATTCCATTTAAATTAAAGAGGACAGTTTTAAAAGTATTAAATAAGTTTCTGTTAAAATAGTTTGCCCATGATTTCTGCACAAAAACATTGTGGATAGGTTAATCAGCCTTTTCCTAGAGACTGCAGTGAAAAATAGAGACTGTAATTACAAATAGTTCAGGCGTAGCAAACTCGAGCACATTTGCCGTTTTCACTGTCAATCCCCAACAGGATGAGCTGCAGTCAGTATTGCTGAACAGACAGCAGGTGTGGATCAGTCAAGTTTAAGAATCAAATTTTGCCTCACTTAACAATAATCATTTTTAAGATCGTAGAGAGTGTTCAAAATAACAATTTGGTGACCTTCAGTCTCCTCCCTTCTTTCAGAATGCCTGAAGATCACTGTGTCACAATGTCTGTTGCATCACTAACTTCTGCAATACAACTTTTGATACCTTTAATAGAGTGACATGATCAAGAAATCGCCCTCAATCAACATCACCAAAACAAATTGACTGACCATTTATCTCTTCTGCTGTATGTGGTACCTTGCTGCATTTGCCTCCACAACAAATTCTAAAGTGGCTCATAACATTTTAGGGTGCAGTAGATGAGTAATTAAGACATGACATGTGGTAAGTGTAGCATGCTTGGTAGAAAAAAGGTGACTTTGGACCTATGGTTCCCAAAACTCTCCCCCGCTGGAGGTTTTCCTTGCCTCATGTCTGGGTCTGCTGTACACTAATTGATAGAGATTGATCGGTATGATTAGTCAACAACTCCATTATCATTGTGTCATGCAACTACCAGGATAGAAGGCAAACAGGATGGATCTTGGAGGGGGGCAGAAATTAGGGTCATTAGCGTAGCACTGCTGAACCGTGCACCCGGCTTCCGACCGAGATGTCCCAAGGGTGTGAAAGCTAAATAAATACAAGTTGAAGAGTGCTAATAGGGCGCAAACGACTTTGTGGCCGGGTGCGGCACCACTAACGACTCCCGCTAAATTCGGCAGGGGTTTCGCGGCAGCATTGCGCCCTGATCTCCTGCACCTGGAGATCGTGATGTCATCGTGATGTGCGCGGCACCATGGACTCTAAATTGGGTGTCACCCCCTGAAACAGCACCGGGTGATGAGAGTGACAGCATCAGGGGACATGTACCAAGCGGCCGGCCGCTAGTGGGGCAAAAGTTAAAGGTGAAGTGGCCAGCCGCTCGGCAAAAAAAATATCATGTTTTTTTTAAATTCCTCACCGCTGCAGCTTTGGACCTGGGGTCTGTGCCACGATGGTTCAGCCCAGCACCCTGGTCCAGGTAGGTATGTTTGCAATCTGCCGAGTATGCAGCTTGGGCCCTTCCCTTTAATTCAGGGAAGAGCCCCTCCTACGCGGTAGCGCTACGCCGGTCCAGTGCACAGCGTTGTTGAGCCATGCGCCCCACTCCCGGGCCGAGATGTCCTGAGGATGTGCAAGGTACTAAATAAATGTAAGTTGTTTCTTCGTTTTACTAACAAAAACATAGTCAATTAAACTAGTACCTTATGAGAAATGTGATTATGCTTGGCTTGATTACTAACATAAAGTTGGATGGAATAGTATAACTGATATTGCTTCTTAACACAGGCGCTCTTCATTGATATTGAACACAAGCAATAGTTTCAGCCAAGGATTAGTAATGTATGGAAAACCTACCTGAATAGTCTATGATATGCAACATCATACAACAGATTGTGAAATATGGCATATCATACTAACATTGAAAATACAACCTAAATACAATTTTTTAACATCAAATCTTTCCACATTACATTTTATACACTGTAGTTGATATCAATGCAGTTTGCAATACTTTTACATCAATAATCTTCTTCTGGTACCGTAGCAACTGATCTTGAGTGATTTTCATCTCGCTATGTCCTGGTTTAATGCATACCGATGTGTCGATAGTGGAACCAAAACTGTATGTGAAGCAGAGCTTCCGACTTACCGCTGGTCGTCTGCCCGTTCCAATTGGCGGGGGAACCTCGATTTAGGTAGCCATACAGACCACCAGAAAGAGGCAGAGGTCTAATTAATATATATACCCTGGGGTCAAATGGCATTGCCAAAACCTTTGATGCCAATAGACGCAGTCCCATAATAATAACTAAAGGACTACAAGTTCTTTTTCTGGGATTACAAGGCTATGAAGCTATGCTGCTCCATGTTAAATACTGGATTAAAAATTGTGATTGCCGCTGTTCATCAGGCAACCACTTATGGAAAGAATAAATAGGGTTTCCAAAAAACACTGCTAGGTTCAGTTGTTAACTCGAGGGTACCTCAGCAATCTTGTCATTTCAAATGTGTGTATTAATTCCACTCCTTTGAACTCTCGTGCTCAATAATTCCGAGGAGCAGTCATTTAATTAGATCATCAGCATTCTGTCCTGCAAAAACCAAGGGAATCAGAGGGAAAAAAAAACTCGGTCTTACTTATATTTAACTCTTTGGCCTGGAATTTCCTCAGAGCTGCTGTTGCTGCATCGCTATAACTTCTCCGGAAGAGCCATAGGAAGCTAGGCATTGATACCTAATCAGATAGCTCTTTCAAAGAGCCGGCACAGATACAATGGGCCGAATGGCCTCCTTCTGTGCTGTATCATTCTATGATAAACAGGGCTTTCCGCCACACCTCCGGTAAAATTATAGTGGCAGAATGGGAACAACTCTGAGGAAATTACTGGCTGACTTGTTTTTCTGAAACCTGCCACTGTTAGCAATAGATTTGTTCTTAAGGTTTGTTGAGTGCATTGTTGTTCCTTTGTGATTTGCAACATTTGAGAGAGTTAGTCACTACCTAAGCAAATATATATCAAAGATTTTGTTTTGCTATTTTCTTTGCAGGACAATCCCTGAAGATACAGTTAGCAACATCTGACATGTAGCATAGACTAAGAAAGTGACACTGCAGCAACAAAGCGTCTGACCAACAATGCATTAATCGCAGGATGATGGATCTCTACCTGCTATCACATTTGACAGAGGTCAAAGTTTAGAAACTAGCACCAGGTGACACTGGACAATATAACTAGCTCAGATATAATGTCTATTATGTTTAGGAGCGCAATATAAAATACACCATACCTGTCATCATGGTAATAACAAATTAATTACCTTTTTTAACAGAATGCTAAGGGTTGAAGAACATGACTAAAACTTTAAAGTTTGTAACAGAGTATCATACCTCCTTCAGAGGCATTTATTTTTATAAAGCGTGGTGGCGAAGTGAGAAAGAAAAAGTTCCGATCAGATATCCAATAAATGAATCAACCTTGCCTCTGGAGATAATCAGCTGGGGTGACCATCGATTGTCAGAGGAAAAGGTGATTCTATTTGGTTCTCCTTTAAAGAGGAGCGAGAGACTGTTTAACCAGTGGATTGTTTCGCCTCATCATTTTTGACAATTGAAGACAAGTAGTCTAGATACGATCAGTCATGTTTGATCGACTAATCCACCAGACAAATCCCAGCCTGGAGTGTGGCTCCTTCCTTGGAGCCAGATATGAGCAGCATGAAATTGTCACCTAGTTTTTAAGGCTCCAGTACATTCAATCAGTGTTTTTCGAAGGCCTCTAATAAGGAAGCCGAGCCAAGTACCTCTGCTTTTTCGTGGGCATCCTCTTTGTATGTTTTGGGAGTACACAACAGTCCAATGGATGGCCAGGGAAATGATCACGCCAAAGAATGTTAGGGTCGTCAAAAAATAGAAGACATTGAAAAAATGTCCTCAAGGTGCATTTTATATTTTTGCATTTATATTGTTATATTTTATATTCTGCAGTTTTTAATAAAAATGGATGAGATTCTGAGTGTAGTTTTAGTGCCCGAGTAAGATTGTACATGCCAATGCTTTGGAGGAATAAGAGGTCATATAAATCCTGGGCTGGGCTTGGGGCTATTTACAGTCAGAAAGTAATTTCATATTTCATGGAGATTTTGGCATAAAGAAAGTTTTCTTGTTGATGAGCACTATCACACATTAACTCCCCAAATAATAATAGGACATAGAGGAAAAAAAGCTTTCAACCAGCCTTTGTGGTAATGACAAAGAAACAAAAACGTGAACATAGGGGTTTGGAAGGACCATAGACTATGGGCAGAGCTATGATGTGGTTGAAACTCCTTTTCATTCAAAAATAGAAAAAATTATAGTCACAGTGTAAAATACAACAGAATGTTATTTTTTTGAATTTTTTTAAATGTATTATCTACTTCTTCACCTTCCTGTCCACCTACCATGAACTTGCAATGGGCAGACTGTAGATCAATTCCATGGTTTGTGGAAGTGCTGCTCTAAACCTGTCATTAGAAGGTGCATTAGTTTGAATTGAATGTCTGACCCTCTGATTTCTTCTCCCTTCTGCAGCAGATGCAAATGTTAACACGGTGGAACACCCACGAAATACTGTTGTGAAAAATGTGTAACCTATTTCAGTTGAAAAGTATTGGGCATATTAGTTACAGGTTAACCGGTGTATATCTAGGATTATCAATATGATGTCTAAGTTAAGCACATTTCCCCACATATCCCTGTCTACAGCAGGAGTGCAGTTGCCAGAGACACCAACAAATGAGTCAGATTTATAGCTAACACTACCTTACTTCGAGGGTCCGCCTATGATGATGATGATAACATCTATGATAATATAGCTACCATCACAAGGTTTGGTACTAGCAACTAAAGTAAAGTAAAGGTAAACCGACATGAATGAACAGAATCTAAACCATCACAAGCACAATAGGAACGAAGGGCTGGATTTTCAGGTCTTCTGCGCTCCATTTCTCACCCCGCAGCAGTAGCAATGGCGGCGGTGAGCTCTACTGAGCGTGCGGTCAACCTCCAGCGCCCCGCGGTGGTTTTCAGGTCCAGTTTTGCACGGCACTGAGCAGCACCGCCCGTAAGAGCTGTGCCGGTGTGCAACGCCCCTGGTTGCGACACCGGCGCAAGTTTGAACTCTTGCCCAACCTGTCTGCCCCTAAGTGCGCCTCGCAATGACCGCCTGGGAAATCAGGGCTGTCCAACCATTCTGTTGGCGCAGAACTGAGTAATGGACTACTAAGGTAAGTGTGATTGTTTTTTTCTTTAAATTTTTTTCGTGATTTGTGTTGTGGTGGCATAAACAATGTTTTGGGAATGTTTTTGTAGGTTTTTTAAAATTTCCGTCCCCCCGCCCCCCCGGCTTCCCCCCCGCGCCCCCGCTTCCCCAGGCCTCGCTCGGAGCACTCCCTGACCTACTCTTTAGGCGTTTCCCATCCTAGTGCCATGAGAGGTGTACAACGCCTCCCTTAGCACTGCGCCCCTTGACACAGGGTCCAGCTGGCAAAACTTACCGACTGAGGTGCAAACTATTCCCGGGCACACATTTTCCCGCCCCACTGCCATTATCGCCCCAAAAGCATAAAAGCTGAAAATCCAGCCCTAAGAATCACATATCTCCCTCTCTTTAACAAGTAACCTTTCCTTATCCAAAATCGCCAGGAAATATTAATGATACATGCTGACTGTAAATAGATAACTTTAGCAAGGTACATGTCCAGTGTTAAAGCTGTCACACGAATGGCATTATAGCTCATGTGAAGTGTCAGATACCCCTTGGTCTTAGACCTTCCATTCCATCAGCACTGGAATGGCTTTATGTGAATCCATAACTGAACCGTGATTCAAATCACAATGCTCAGGTATCAGAGAAAATATTCACATTTGGCAGCACATACAATGACGTTTTATAAAAGTAAAGCCAAACAAAGGGCTCAATTTTCTCCAATGCTGTTTTTTGATTATATTTGAAGTGTTACACCCGTTTTTTGGGGGCCCGACTACGCCCCCAAAAATGTTAAAGTTTCCCGGTCCTAATCTTTGAAATTGATGCCATGCAGCCTGTCCTTTAGCTTCGGGGGGCGGAGCCTAAATGTCTGCACCGAAAAAAGGATGCCCTCCCTTCTGCACATGTGCAAAAAAAATAATGACGTTTTTTACATGACTGGTATGTGCGCATATGCCCAGTATACCTCCTGGTCGGCATTCAGCTATTTTTAAAGAGCCAGTTGTGTGTGAGAACTAATTCTGAGTGGAAATAATTGGAGCTGTAAAATGCAATGCGGCTCAAGGTCCAAGAATTTCTTACAGGATGAAGTGGAGGCACTGGTTTCTGTAATGAGGCCAGATGGCACGAGCTGGACACCAGCAGAGGTCAAAGAAAAGTTGCACCAAAAGAAATGAAGAAACGCTGGAACCAACTTACAGAAGATTACTGTGCAATGGTGACCACCCCGAGGTCCGGAGGCCAGAGCAAAAAGAAGCGGCAGGACCTTGGTCAAGTAGCAGTGTAAGTAATATTTTCATTTATTCATCGGAATTCCAAGGCCCCTTGGGGAAGAGTGACCATAATATGGTGGAATTCTACATTAGGATGGAGAAGGAAACAGTTAATTCAGAGACCATGGTCCAGAACTTAAAGAAGGGTAACTTTGAAGGTATGAGGCGTGAATTGGCTAGGATAGATTGGCGAATGATATTTAAGGGGTTGACAGTGGATGGGCAATGGCAGACATTTAGAGACCGCATGGATGAACTACAACAATTGTACATCCCTGTCTGGCGTAAAAATAAAAAAGGGAAGGTGGCTCAACCGTGGCTATCAAGGGAAATCAGGGATAATATTAAAACCAAGGAAATGGCATACAAATTGGCCAGAAATAGCAGCGAACCAGGGGACTGGGAGAAATTTAGAACTCAGCAAAGGAGGACAAAGGGTTTGCTTCGGGCAGGGAAAATAGAGTACGAGAGGAAGCTTGCAGGGAACATTAAGACGGACTGCAAAAGCTTCTATAGATATGTAAAGAGAAAAAGGTTAGTAAAGACAAATGTAGGTCCCCTGCAGTCAGAATCAGGGGAAGTCATAACGGGGAACAAAGAAATGGCAGACCAATTGAACAAGTACTTTGGTTCGGTATTCACTAAGGAGGACACAAATAACCTTCTGGACAAAAAAAGGGGTCAGAGGGTCTAGTAAGAAGGAGGAACTGAGGGAAATCCTTATTAGTTGGGAAATTGTGTTGGAGAAATTGATGGGATTGAAGGCCGATAAATCCCCAGGGCCTGATGGACTGCATCCCAGAGTACTTAAGGAGGTGGCCATGGAAATAGCGGATGCATTGACAGTCATTTTCCAACATTCCATTGACTCTGGATCAGTTCCTATCGAGTGGAGGGTAGCCAATGTAACCCCACTTTTTAAAAAGGAGGGAGAGAAAAAACAGGGAATTATAGACCAGTCAGCCTGACCTCAATAGTGGGTAAAATGATGGAATCAATTATTAAGGATGTCATAGCAGCGCATTTGGAAAGAGGTGACATGATAGCTCCAAGTCAGCATGGATTTGTGAAAGGGAAATCATGCTTGACAAATCTTCTGGAATTTTTTGAGGATGCTTCCAGTAGAGTGGACAAGGGAGAACCAGTTGATGTGGTATATTTGTACTTTCAGAAGGCTTTCGACAAGGTCCCACACAAGAGATTAATGTGCAAAGTCAAAGCACATGGGATTGGGAGTAGTGTGCTGACATGGATTGAGAACTGGTTGTCAGACAGGAAGCAAAGAGTAGGAGTAAATGGGTACTTTTCAGAATGGCAGGCAGCGACTAGTGGGGTACCGCAAGGTTCTGTGCTGGGGCCCCAGCTGTTTACAATGTACATTAATGATTTAGACGAGGGGATTAAATGTAGTATCTCCAAATTTGCGGATGACACTAAGTTGGGTGGCAGTGTGAGCTGCGAGGAGGATGCTATGAGGCTGCAGAGTGACTTGGATAGGTTAGGTGAGTGGGAAAATGCATGGCAGATGAAGTATAATGTGGATAAATGTGAGGTTATCCACTTTGGTGGTAAAAACAGAGAGACAGTCTATTATCTGAATGGTGACAGATTAGGAAAAGTGGAGGTGCAACGAGATCTGGGTGGCATGGTACATCAGTCATTGAAGGTTGGCATGCAAAGCAGGCGGTTAAGAAAGCAAATGGCATGTTGGCCTTCATAGCGAGGGGATTTGAGTACAGGGGCAGGGAGGTGTTGCTACAGTTGTACAGGGCCTTGGTGAGGCCACACGTGGAATATTGTGTACAGTTTTGGTCTCCTAACTTGAGGAAGGACATTCTTGCTATTGAGGGAGTGCAGCGAAGGTTCACCAGACTGATTCCCGGGATGGCGGGACTGACCTATCAAGAAAGACTGGATCAACTGGGCTTGTATTCACTGGAGTTCAGAAGAATGAGAGGGGATCTCATAAAAACGTTTAAAATTCTGATGGGTTCAGACAGGTTAGATGCAGGAAGAATGTTCCCAATGTTGGGGAACTCCAGAACCAGGGGTCACACTCTAAGGATAATGGGTAAGCCATTTAGGACCGAGATGAGGAGAAACTTCTTCACCCAGAGAGTGGTGAACCTGTGGAATTCTCTACCACAGAATGTTGTTGAGGCCATTTCACTAAATATATTCAAAAAGGAGTTAGATGTAGTCCTTACTACTTGGGGGATCGAGGGGTATGGCGAGAAAGCAGGAATGGGGTACTGAAGTTGCATGTTCAGCCATAAACTCATTGAATCGCGGTGCAGGCTAGAAGGTCCGAATGGCCTACTTCTGCACCATTTTCTATGTTTCTATGTTTCTATATTTGCTCCTCTATCTCCCTCCCACTGTTTGGGGGTCTATAATGCACGCCCAGCAGTGTGAACGCCCCTTTTAAATTTTTTAATTCGACCCATATGGTCTCATTTGATGATCGCTCTGACATATCATCCCTCCTCACCGCTGTAATAGTTTCTTTAATCAGTACTGTAACCCAACACCCCCCACCCCCCCGCCCCGCTAGCACTTTTTACCCCCTTCTCTATCTTGTCTAATAATCCTGTAGCCAGGAATATTGATCTGCCAAACCGACCCCTCTTTCAGCCATGTTTCTGTAATGGCTATAATGTCGTACTCCCAAGTGTCTACCTGTGCTCTTAGCTCATCCGCCTTATTCGCTGTACTCCTTGCATTAAAATATATACCATTCAGCACAGGAAGACTTCCTTGCTTACTACATACTAAGCCCTGTTTCCTCTGTCTTACAGATTCGCTTTCGAGATACTTGCTATCCAATTTCTGCTTTACTTCCTTCCCTTTTGAATGCATTGTCAGGTTCCCATCTCCATGCCAAGCTAGTTTCAACTCTCCCCAACAGCACTAGCAAAACTATTCATGAACTGGGATAGTGAGTAAAGGAAAATGTTAACAGCACAGGAATTTTTTTTAAAGAAAGGATAGAATTTTGACCACACTGGTCTGAACCGGGCTGACTATATGTGTTCAAAAAAAGAAAGTGCCGCATTTAAGTAGCATTGTTATGTATGCAACACCTTGTAACCAGCATTCTATCGCCACCAGAGGGCGCATATGTTGGAGCCCCAAGGGATCCCAGCATCCCTTGGGAGCACTGCATATAAACAGGCCTCCCATGCTGTGCCAGCACTCTGGAGTCAGAATAAAGGGACTAAGGTCACACTTACTCAAATCTACAGTACTCAGTCACGTTGCTTTATTTGAGACAGAACAACTGGCGACGAGTAATAGATAACGAACCATCACGTGAAAATGCAGAGAACTGTTGGTATCCTGAAGAAATTATCAGAAGGTGACGATTGACCAAGACTTCGTGGCCAACAAGCTGGACGGGAATGAGAACGCTGCCAAACGAAGGGCGATCCTCCTCACCGTCTGCGGAGCAACAACCGATGGCTTATTAAAAGAATCTTCTTGCTCCGCTGAAACCAACAACCAAATCGTATGAAGAACTGTGTATGCTGGTCTGGGAGCACTTAAATCCGAAGGAGAGCGTTCTGATGGCAAGGTATCGAGTTTATACATGTCAACGGTCTGAAGGCCAAGAAGTGGCGAGCTACATCGCCGAACTAAGGCGCCTTGCAGGACATTGCGAATTTGGTGGATTCCTGGAGCAAATGCTAAGAGACATTTTTGTGCTTGGCATTGGCCATGAGGTTATCCTTCGCAAACTATTGACTGTTGAAACACCGAATCTGAGCAAAGCCATAACGATAGCCCAGGCATTTATGTCCACCAGTGATAACACCAAATAAATTTTGCAGCATAAAGATGCATCGGCAAGTACTGTACACAAAGTAACGTTGTTTTCAGGCAGGAATGCAAATGGCAGAACGTACACGCCTGCAGCTGCACGACCTCAAATGACTCAAAGTCTGCCATCAAGTGTGAATGCGAGGCAATTAACACCTTGTTGGCGTTGCGGAGGTGATCATCGAGCCCATCAATGTCGCTTCAAAAACTATGCATGCAAAGTCTGTGGAACAATGGGACACCTCCAACGAATGTGCAGACGAGCTGCAAACCCTGCAAACCACCACGTTGCAGAGGAAGACCGATCTACGGTGGATCAACCTGAACTAAAGACTCGAACCAGGAGGCAGAAGTGTACGGGGTACACACCTTCACCATGAAATGTCCACCAATCATGTTAAAAGCTGAACTGAACGGAATTCCAGTATCCATGGAATTGGACACGGGTGCGAGTCAGTCTATCATGAGCAAAAAGGCCTTCGAGAGGCTTTGGTGCAACAAGACACAAAAGCCCAAGTTGAGCCCTATGCATACCAGGCTGAGAATTTACACTAAAGAGCTGATCCCTGTTATTGGCAGTGCAGCAGTAAAAGTCTCCTATGATGGAGCGGTGCACGGACTACCACTATGGATTGTACCAGGAGATAGCTTCTCACTGTTCGGCAGAAGCTGGCTGGGAAAAATCCGCTGGAACTGGGATGAAATCCGAGCACGTTCGTCCGTCGATGATGCCTCATATGCCTAGGTTTTGAGCAAGTTCCTTTTGTTGTTTGAGCCAGGCATCGGAAATTTCTCTGGGGCGAAGGTGCAGATCCACTTGGTTCCCGGTACACGACCCATCCACCTCAAGGCACGTGCGGTGCCATACATGATGTGAGAGAAAGTGGAGATCGAGCTGGACAGGCTGCAATGTGAGGGCATCATCGCACTGGTTGAGTTCAATGAGTGGGCCAGCCCGATTGTTCCGGTTCTCAAGGGCGATGGCACGGTCAGAATTTGTGGGGACTATAAAGTAACAATTTACCGTTTTTCGCTGCAGGACCAATACCTGCTACCCAAGGCAGACGACCTATTTGCGCCGCTGACAGGAGGGAAGACGTTCACCAAGTTGGACCAGATCTCGGCCTACATGACGCAGAAGCTGGCGGAATCTTTGAAAGGTCTCACCTGCACAAAGGTCTGTTCATCTACAATAGATGCCCATTTGGGATTCAATCGGCCGTGGCTATTTTTCAAAGGAACATGGAGAGTCTGCAAAAGTCGGTTCCGCACACCATGGTTTTCCAGGGCGACATACTGGTCACAGGTCGGGACACCATCGAACACTTGCAGAACCTGGAAGAGGTTCTAAGTCAGCTAGATCGTGTGGGACTCAGGCTGAAACGCTCGGTGTGTTTTCCAGGTGCCAGAGGTCGAGTTCTTCGGGAGAAGAATCGCGGCAGACAGTATCAGACCCACCGACACCAAGGTGGAGGCCATCAAGAACGCGTTGAGACCACAGAACGTGATGGAGCTGCAGTAGTTCCTGGGACTCCTCAATTATTTTGGTAATTTCCTACCCGGGTTAAGCACCTTGCTAGAACCTCTACATGTGTTGCTATGCAAGGGAGATGACTGGGTATGGGGGAAATCACAAGAGATTGCTTTCAAGAAAGGCAGAAATCTGTGATTTTTCAAAAAACTGCTTGTTCTGTAAAACCCATGTAAACGCTTAGTGCTAGCTTGCGTCTTCGTATGGGGTCGGGTGTGTGTTACAAAAAGCAAACGAATCAGGAACATTGCAACCGGTCGTTTATGCATTGAAGAGTTTGTCCAAGGCCGAAAGGGCCTACAGCATGATTGAAAAAGAAGCTCTGGCATGCGTTTACGTGGTGAAAAAAATGCACCAGTATTTGTTTGGACTTAAGTTTGAGTTAGAAACTAACCATAAGCCGCTCATATCGTTATTCTCAGAGAACAAAGGTATACATACTAATGCCTCTGCTCGCATCCAACTCGCATATAACTATGTAATTCGCCACAGGCCAGGCACAGAGAACTGCGCTGATGCTCTCAGTCGGCTACCATTGCCCAACACCGGGGTGGAAATGGCACAGCCTGCAGACTTGCTCTTGGTGATGGATGCATTTGAAAATGAAGTGTCACCCGTTACGGCCTGCCAGATCAGGACCTGGACCAGCCAGGATCCTTTATTGTCCCTTGTAAAAATCTGCAGCATCCCAGCAGAGATGCATGAAGAGATCAAGCCATTCCAGCATTGCAAAGACAAAATGTCCATACAGGCGGACTGTCTTTTGTGGGGCAATCGCATGGTTTTGCCTAAGAAAGGCAGGGAAACATTCATACGCGACCTACACAGTACCCACCCAGGCATTGTAATGATGAAAGCTATAGCCAGATCCCATGTGTGGTGGCCCGGCATCGACTCAGATTTGGAGTCTTGCGTGCGCCAATGCAATACTTGCTCTCAACTGAGCAATGCACCCAGGGAGGCATCGCTAAGTTTGTGGTCATGGTCCTCCAAACCGTGGTCCAGGATCCACGTTGACTTCGTGGCCCGTTTCGAGGCAAAATGTTTTTGGTTGTTGTGGATGCTTATTCAAAATGGATTACGTGTGTAATAATGTCTGGAAGCACGTCCACTGCCACCATTGAAAGCCTACGAGCCATGTTTGCCACGCACGGTCTGCTTGATATCCTTGTCAGTGACAATGGCCGTGCTTCACCAGCGCTGAATTCAAGGAAGTCATGACCCGCAGTGGGATCAAGCACGTCACATCTGCCCCATACAAGCCCGCAGCTAACAGCTAGGCAGAACGGGCAGTCCAAACCATCAAGCAAAGCTTGAAACACGTGTTGGAAGGCTACCTGCAGACTCGCCTGTCCCGATCCTGCTCAGCTACTGCACAAGACCCCACTCGCTCACCAGGGTTCCCCCTGCCAAACTGCTCATGAAAAGGGCACTCAAAATAAGGCTCTCTCTAGTCCTGATCTCCATGATCATGTCTGTTACGTATTGTCCATGTACATTAAATATATAGTTACAATGGTATGCCACAAGGGGCACTGTGGTGGGAGACTCGAAAGTACCTGCGAGACAGAGTATAAAAGGCTGACCACCACACCTGAAGGGTACTCTGGAGTTACACAATAAAGGACCAAGGTCACAGCAGTTACTACAACACCAGACTGTGTGGAGTCAGTGATTTGAGTGCTACATACACTACTAATTGGTGTCAAGGACACATAAGAACATAAGAATTAGGAACAGGAGTGGGCCATCTAGCCCCTCGAGCCTGCTCCGCCATTCAACAAGATCATGGCTGATCTGGCCGTGGACTCAGCTCCACTTACCCGTCCGCTCCCCGTAACCCTTAATTTCCTTATTGGTTAAAAATCTATCTATCCGTGACTTGAATACATTCAATGAGCTAGCCTCAACTGCTTCCTTGGGCAGAGAATTCCACAGATTCACAATCCTCTGGGAGAAGAGATTCCTTCTCAACTTGGTTTTAAATTGGCTCCCCCGTATTTTGAGGCTGTGCCCCTTAGTTCTAGTCTCCCCGACCAGTGGAAACAACCTCTCTGCCTCTATCTTGTCTATCCCTTTCATTATTTTAAATGTTTCGATAAGATCACCCCTCATCCTTCTCAACGCCAACGAGTAAAGACCCAGTCTACTCAATCTATCATCATAAGGTAACCCCATCATCTCCGGAATCAGCCTAGTGAATCGTCTCTGTACCAGCTCCAAAGCTAGTATATCCTTCCTTAAGTAAGGTGACCAAAACTGCACGCAGTATTCCAGGTGAGGCCTCACTAATACCCTATACAGTTGCAGCAGGACCGCTCTGCTTTTGTACTCCATCCCTCCGCAATGAAGGCCAACATTCCATTCGCCTTCCTGATTACTTGCTGCACCTGCAAACTAACTTTTTGGGATTCATGCACAAGAACCCCCAGGTCCCTCTGCAACGCAGCATGTTGTAATTTCTCCCCATTCAAATAATATTCCCTTTCACTGATTTTTTTTCCAAGGTGGATGACCTCACACTTTCCGACATTGTATTTCATCTGCCAAACCTTAGCCCATTCGCTTAACCTATCTAAATCTCTTTGCAGCCTCTCTGTGTCCTCTACACAACCCGCTTTCCCACTAATCTTTGTGTCATCTGCAAATTTTGTTACACTACACTCTGTCCCCTCTTCCAGGTCATCTATGTATATTGTAAACAGTTGTGGTCCCAGCACCGATCCCTGTGGCACACCACTAACCACCGATTTCCAACCCGAAAAGGACCCATTTATCCCGACTCTCTGCTTTCTGTTAGCCAGCCAATTCTCTATCCATGCTAATACATTTCCTCTGACTCTGTGAACCTTTATCTTCTGCAGTAACCTTTTGTGTGGCACCTTATCGAATGCCTTTTGGAAATCTAAATACACCACATCCATCGGTACACCTCTATCCACCATGCTCGTTATATCCTCAAAGAATTCCAGTAAATTAGGTAAACATGATTTCCCCTTCATGAACCCATGTTGCGTCTGCTTGATTGCACTATTCCTATCTAGATGTCCCGCTATTTCTTCCTTAATGATAGTTTCAAGCATTTTCCCCACTGCAGATGTTAAACTAACCAGCCTATAGTTACCTGCCTTTTGTTTGCCCCATTTTTTAAACAGAGGCGTTACATTAGCTGCTTTCCAATCCGCTGGTACCTCCCCAGAGTTCAGAGAATTTTGGTAGATTATAACTAATGCATCTACTATAATTTCCGCCATCTCTTTTAATACCCTGGGATGCATTTCATCAGAACCAGGGGACTTGTCTACCTTGAGTCCCATTAGCCTGTCCAGCACTACCCCCCCTAGTGATAGTGATTGTCTCAAGGTCCTCCCTTCCCACATCCCTGTGACCAGCAATTTTTGGCATGGTTTTTGTGTCTTCCACTGTGAAAACCGAAGCAAAATAATTGTTTAAGGTCTCAGCCATTTCCACATTTCCCATTATTAAATCCCCCTTCTCATCTTCTAAGGGACCAACATTTATTTTAGTCACTTTTTACGTTTTATATATCTGTAAAAGCTTTTACTATCTGTTTTTATGTTTTGCGCAAGTTTACCCTCGTAATCTATCTTTCCTTTATTTATTGCTTTCTTAGTCATTCTTTGCTGTTGTTTAAAATTTTCCCAATCTTCTAGTTTCCCACTAACCTTGGCCACTTTATACGCATTGGTTTTTAATTTGATACTTTCCTTTATTTCCTTGGTTATCCACGGCTGGTTATCCCTTCTCTTACCGCCCTTCTTTTTCACTGGAATATATTTTTGTTGAGCACTATGAAAGAGCTCCTTAAAAGTCCTCCACTGTTCCTCAATTGTGCCACCGTTTAGTCTGTGTTCCCAGTCTACTTTAGCCAACTCTGCCCTCATCCCACTGTAGTCCCCTTTGTTTAAGCATAGTACGCTCGTTTGAGACACTACTTCCTCACCCTCAATCTGTATTACAAATTCAACCATACTGTGATCACTCATTCCGAGAGGTTCTTTTACGAGGAGATCGTTTATTATTCCTGTCTCATTACACAGGACCAGATCTAAGATAGCTTGCTCCCTTGTAGGTTTTGTAACATACTGTTCTCAGAAACAATCCCGTTTGCATTCTATGAATTCCTCCTCCAGGCTACCCCGTGCGATTTGATTTGACCAATCGATATGTAGGTTAAAATCCCCCATGATTACTGCCATTCCTTTTTCACATGCCTCCATTAGTCCCTTGATTATTGCGCGCCCCACCGTGAAGTTATTATTTGGGGGCCTATAAACTACGCCCACCAGTGACTTTTTCCCCTTACTATCTCTAATCTCCACCCACAATGATTCAACATTTTGTTCATTAGAGCCAATATCGTCTCTCACAACTGTCCTGATATCATCCTTTATTAGCAGAGCTACCCCACCTCCTTTCCCTTCTTGTCTATCTTTCCGAATCGTCAGATACCGCTGTATGTTTAATTCCCAGTCTTGGCCACCCTGCAACCACGTTTCTGTAATGGCCACCAAATCATACCCATTTGTAATGATTTGTGCCGTCAACTCATTTACTTTATTTCGAATGCTGCGTGCGTTTAGGTAGAGTGTTTTAATACTAGTTTTTAAACCATGATTTTTAGTTTTGACCCCTCCTATATATTCAGTGGCCCTTTTTGTTTTTTGCCTTGGGTTTCTCAGCCTTCCACTTTTACTCATCTCCTTTCTGTCTTTTGCTTTTGTCTCCTTTTTGTTTCCCTCTGTCTCCCTGCATTGGTTCCCATCCCCCTGCCATATTAGTTTAACTCCTCCCCAACAGCACTAGCAAACACTCCCCCTAGGACATTGGTTCCGGTCCTGCCTAGGTGCAGACCGTCCTGTTTGTAATGGTCCCACCTCCCCCAGAACCGGTTCCAATGCCCCAGGAATTTGAATCCCTCCCTGCTGTACCACTGCTCAAGCCACGTATTCATCTGAGCTATCCTGCGATTCCTACTCTGACTAGCACGTGGCACTGGTAGCAATCCCAAGATTACTACTTTTGAGATCCTACGTTTTAATTTAGCTCCTAGCTCCTTAAATTCGTCTCGTAGGACCTCATCCCTTTTTTTACCTATATCGTTGGTACCAATGTGCACCACGACAACTGGCTGTTCACCCTCCCTTTTTTGAATGTCCTGCACCCACTCCGAGACATCCTTGACCCTTGTACCAGGGAGGCAACATACCATCCTGGAGTCTCGGTTGCGGCCGCAGAAACGCCCATCTATTCCCCTTACAAACGAATCCCCTATCACTATTGCTCTCCCACTCTTTTTCCTGCCCTCCTGTGCAGCAGAGCCAGCCACGGTGCCATGAACTTGGCTGCTGCTGCCCTCCCTTGATGAGTCATCCCCCTCAACAGTACTCAAAACGGTATATCTGTTGTGCATGGGGATGACCGCAGGGGACCCCTGCACTACCTTCCTTGCACTGCTCTTCCTTTTGGTCTTCCATTCCCGGACACGGACGAGCTCTTCACGCAACCATGGCTACTTTGGGCACGCTAAAGGATTTCACAGAGTGTAATGACTCGGATGCCTTTACGGAAGGGCTCGAGTATTATTTTATAGCAAACGACCTGACAGGGAACACAAACGCACTGATAGAGAAGCTTAAGGTGATATTGCTGTCCAGTTGTGGCGAGGAGGTTTACCGTCTCGTCGGGGATTTGATGGCACCCGCAAGCGCCAAGGACAAGTCATATGAGGAGCTGATTGAACTCATTCGTAACTAACTGAAACTGAAGGAGAGCATCCTCACGGCCAGGCGCAAATTCTACCACCACTGCAGCCCTGAGGGCCAGGATGTCACAAAATATGCTGTGAACATCTGGAGAATTGCGGCACGTACGATTTTGGCACACACCTTGACGAGGCGTTGCGAGACGTTTTTATTATGGGGATTGGACATGAAGGTCTCCTTCACAAGCTGCTATCTACTGAACCTACAGTCAGCCTGTAGCAAGCCATCAATATCAGCCGGGCATTTGTGACCTCGACTTACAGCACCAAGCAGATGATCCACACAGTCTCGAACCCGGCAGGTACTATTCACAGGATAGCGCCCGTCATGGACAAAACTGCAGAACATGGCTCTGTCCAGGGCAGAGAGCACGGACCTCAGGGTCCTGGAACTCAGAGTCCGCCGAGGGGGGCTAATCGAGTAGCACCATGCTGGCGCTGCGGAGGAAGCCATGGGGCTCCCCGGTGCAGGTTTGCGGAGTATACGTGCAATACCTGCCACACGAAAGGCCACCTTCAGCGTATGTGCAAAAGAAACCTGACTCACCATGTGGCTGAGGAGATGGTAGATAATCTGCTATCCAGCGAGGAGCATTGAAGTTTGGCTCGACAGGCATCCCAGCCCCAGTTGAAGAAGATGATGCGTTTGGACTGTATACGTGTACCGACGATTCGGCCCCAGTGATTATGGAATTCAAGGTTAACGGAGTCCCAGTGAGTATGGAAGTGGACACGGGGTCAGGTCAGTCACTGATGAGTCAGGAAACTTTTGATAAACTGTGGATCAACCCAGCTGCATGACCCAAGCTGGTCCCGGTCACGGCGAAGCTGCGTACCTACACCAGGGAACTGATACCTGTTCTTGGCAGAGCGGATGTGCAGGTATCTCACGGTGGTGAGACGCACGGTTTACCTTTGTGGGTCATTGCAGGCGATGGGCCGACGCTACTCGGCAGGAGATGGATGGGGAAGGTCCGTGGGAGCTGGGAGGTCTTCATTCCCCCACAGGCCGCTGTCCCCCATGTTCACAGGCAGAGCAGGCCTCCACCTTCGGATCGGATGGCAGCGAAGGAAGCGTGCGTGGGGTTGGACAGAGCAGCGGCGGCTGTCGACTCTCCCCTGCAAAGTCTGAGAGTGAGAAAGAGGTGCTGGTACCAGCAGCAGCGCCGACCGAGCTGGAGAAGAGAGAGGGAGAGCAGGCAGCAGCTCGGTGGATTTCTGGTCGCGGCGGATCTCCCTCAGAGCCACGGTGCCGGGTCTGTAGCGATGAGGCTTCTTCACTCCGCCCGTGGCCGGAGCACTCTTCTGGGCCGTTTTGGTTGGCAGCTGTTTGCGGGGAGAGAGAGAGGGAGAGCAGGCAGCAGCACAGCGAGTTCAAGATGGAGGCGAGCCTCGTGGCAGCAGAGTTCTGCAGAGAGAGGCAGGCAGGCACCAGCAGAGCACCTAAAATGGCGGCGCCCAGTAGAAACCTCGTGGAAAAATCAAAATGGCGTCTTGAAAGGGAAATGTACCTGGGAGTCTTAAAGGGGCCTTACACCATTGGCGGTCCCCACAAAGAGACTTTTATAAGGGCAAGAGTGAGTCAAAAGGATTACTGTGATTTGTACAATGACGTGATTTATGACAAGAGTTAATATTTTGACGCTAAAATGATTACTGTGATTAAAATGATTGAGATGATTGGTGAAAAGAGTTAATATCACAATGCACAGTTAAAAGGGTTAATGGATCTGTGACTAACATGACTAATGGATTAATGCGATTTCTGATTTTATGTGATTTATGCAATTGTTCAGCTGCTGCAGACAAGCCGCAAAAGGCAACTATTTTCTGAGAACAGAGGCAACACACCAGTTGCCATACCCTGTCTCAGCGCAGCCCATTACCTCGGGCAAAAAGGGGCAGTATGCCGCCACCACACCTCACCCAGTGGAGTTGAGATTTAATAACTGTTCAGTGCACCTGCAACCTTTTGATATAACTCTTCAACGCATACAAATGTACTATCCATGTGTACCTGCTTTCTACTGGAGGTTATGGTTGTGTACTTGTATCACCCATGTAAGGACTGCAAATACCACATGTTTGCACCGGATCGCAAGCATAATCTCTACATGGGGGGGAAGAGGGAAGTGGATGGTCATGGACTCACACTCACAAATCAACCAGGACGAACCAGGCCGAGGTTACCGACAATTTGCTTTTGGAACTGGGGGGGGGAGTGAGATGTTATGTATTGTCCATGTACATTAAATGTATAGTTACAATGGTGTGCCACAAGGGGCACTGTGGTGGGAGACCCGAAAGTACCTGTGAGACAAAGGATAAAAGGCTGACCACCACACCTGAAGGGCACTCTGGAGTTACAGAATAAAGGACCAAGGTCACAGAAGTTACTACAACACCAGACTGTGTGGAGTCAGTGATTTGAGTGCTACATACACTACAATGTCGAGGGCAGGCGGCATCAACAAAGCATGTACCATGATCGCGCAAATTTGTCACGCGATATTGAAGTCAATGACCCTGTATTTGTACTCAACTATGGACGTGGTCCTAAATGGCTTGCTGACACTATCGTAGCCAAAGAAGGGAGCAGGGTGTTTGAGGTCAAACTTGCAAATGGACTAACTTGCAGAAAGCATTTGGATCAAATCAAACCACGATTCACAGACAGCCACGAGCAACCTGAAGAGGCCACCACCAACTTCAACCCTTCGATACACACACAAGTGGCAACCGACATCACGGTTGACCACGAAGCTGAACTCATCATCCCCAGCAGACCAGCAAGACCAGCTGTGCAGCAGCCCAGCGTAGGCCCAACCAACTCACCTGCACCTGTATTTGTACCGAGACAATCGACTGGGGAGCGGAAAGCCCCAGATCGTCTCACCCTGTAAATAAGTGTACTATTGACTTTTGGGGGGGGTGGTGGAAGTGATGTTATGTATGCAACACCTTGTAACCAGCATTCTACCGCCACCAGAGGGCGCATCTGTTGGAGTCCCAAGGGATCCCAGCATCCCTTGGGAGCACTACATATAAGCAGGCCTCCGATGCTGTGCCAGCACTCTGGAGTCAGAATAAAGAGACTAAGGTCACACTTACTCAAGTCTACAGTACTCAGTCACGTTGCTTTATTTGAGACATAACAAGCACCTTTCACGAATTTGGGACATCACAAAGCACTTTACTGCTAATGAAGTACTTTGGAAATGTAGTCACTGTTGTAATGTGGGACAGAAGATGTAGGAATCTCACCTGTGCTCAACTTCCCTTTCCCTCTCCTTCCCCAACTACAATCACCTCCGGACTCCCTTCCCCAACACACTCGCCTGACTGCAGGGGACTGTCCCAGCAGGCCCCTGGTGGACTTCTGCTGCCAGAAATTCCATTGCTGCTGGCCGACCTGGTATTCAGGAATCAGTCAGGAATCTCACCCGAGAGAGGGAAGTGAAGCCCGGGTGTTAAAATGGCCCAGGCCTCACTGCAGCATGGCCAGACAGAAGTGACGCTTACACCCACACACAAACCCCACACGCAGAGTTAAAATCGGGGCTATTATTCTTTATCTTGCTCCTCTAGCGATCTCTTTGTGTTGTGCACCAATCCGCAGATACAAATGCCCTGCCATTTCATATCATGATGCCTGAAAACAACAATGTCATGCATCAGTGTCTTTCTTCCCTTCTTTTTCAGGCATTGAACTCGATAGAGCAACGTGACAGGAAGGTAAACAAGACCAGGGAGCATTTTAATTCACTGTAGTTTCTGTTGTGAATTAAAAACTAAAAACTGTAGCCTCACGCCAGAGATTGTGGTATAGAAATGTGGCGCCGTTTATTTGGAATTCAGTACAGATGACATTAGAATTGATTTGAATCTTCATCCAGGGATTTTCATTTAATTTGAATTGAACAAAACAGTCCATTGGGAACTGAACTTCCCCTGTCCCGTCCAATACACAAGCATATTTCCTGTTCTTAAGCTTGCATTTGGAAGATTGGCATCGCATTAGCAAATAACGAAAGAGTTCCTTTGATGAAAAAATAAACTATGCAGATGATCAGCGTTCACAATTTCAGGGGGGTTGGGGCGATGACGCAGCCCTGTTTGACCCCGGTCCGGACGTGGATTGGGTCTGTGATGGATCCGTTGGTAAGGATCACAACCTGCATGTCGTCGTGGAGCAGGCGGAGGATGGTGACGAACTTTTGGGGGCATCTGAAACGGAGGAGGACGCTCCATAGACCCTCGCGGTTGACAGTGTCAAAGGCCTTTGTAAGGTCGAAGAAGGCCATGTATAAGGGCTGGTGCTGTTCCCTGCATTTTCCCTGCAGCTGTCACGCTGCAAAAATTATGTCCGTTGTGCCCTGTCGGGGACAAAATCCGCACTGTGACTCCGGGAGGAGCTCCTCGGCCACGGGAAGAAGACGGTTGAGGAGAATTCTAGCGACGACTTTCCCAGTGGCTGATAGCAGGGAGATTCCTCTGTAGTTGCTGCAGTCAGACTTGTCCCCTTTTTTAAAGATGGTCACGATCACTGCATCTCTGAGATCTCCCGGCGTGCTCTCTTCCTTCGAGATGAGAGAGATGAGGTCGTGTATTTGCGCCAGCAGTGCCTCTCTGCTATACTTCAATGCCCCAGCAGGGATTCCGTCTGCACCCGTAGCCTTGTTGTTTTTAAGCTGTCTTATGGCTTTTTCTACCTCGTGCAGTGTTGGGGTCTCACTGAGGTGGTGGCGGGTAGCATGCTATGGGATGGAGTCGAGAACACTCGAGTCAATGGCAGAGTCTTGATTGAGGAGATCTTCGAAGTGCTCCTTCCAGCGGGCCCTGACTGCCTCGGTGTGCTTGATGAGTGTGTCCCCGTTCTTGGCCAGCAATGGGTGGGGCCTTGGGTGTTTGGACCGTAGGTGGCCTTGACTGCGATGAAGAATCCTCGCACATCATGGTTGCTGTCTAGCTGCTGTATCTCCTGTGCTTTCTCCATCCACCACTTGTTCTTTAGGTCCCGGGTTTTTTGTTGGACCTCAGCCTTGAGCCGCCTGTAATGCTGCTTTACTGCTCCCACGTTGGGTTGTTGCTTAATGCTCAGAAATGCCCTGCGCTTGCGATCTATAAGCTCTTGGATCTCCTGATCATTCTCATCAAACCAGTCCCGGTGTTTCCTGGTCGAGTGACCGAGCGTCACTTTGCAGGCACTGGTTATGGAGGCCTGGAGGGCAGACCAAGCGCTGTGGGCATTCTGCGTCTCACAGTCAACAAGCACTCCACTGGAGTGGAACTAAACTACAGAACCAGTGGGAACCTGTTCAACCTGCGCCGTCTCCAGGCCAGATCCAAGACCAACCCAACCTCTGTCGTCGAGCTACAGTACAAGGACGACGCCTGCGTCTGCGCACATACAGAGGCTGAACTCCAGATCATAGTCGATGTATTTACTGAGGCGTATGAAAGCATGGGCCTTATGCTAAACATCCGTAAGATAAAGGTCCTCCACCAGCCTGTCCTCACCACACAGCACTGCCCCCCCCCCCAGTCATCAAGATCCACGGCGCAACCCTGGACAATGTGGACCACTTCCTATATTTCGGGAGCCTCCTATCAACAAGAGCAGGCATCGATGATGAGATTCAACATCATCTCCAGTGTGCCAGTGCAGCCTTCGGCCGCCTGAGGAAAAGAGTGTTTGAAGACCAGGCCCTCAAAACCGCCACCAAGCTCATGGTCTACAGGGCTGTAGTAATACCTGCCCTCCTGTATGGCTCAGAGACATGGACCATGTACAGTAGACACTTCAAGTTGCTGGAGAAATATCACTAACGATGTCTCCGCAAGATCCTACAAATCCCCTGGGAGGACAGGTGCACCAACATTAGCGTCCTCATTCAGGCTAACATCCCCAGCATTGAAGCACTGACCACACTCGATCAGCTCCGCTGGGCAGGCCACATAGTTCGCATGCCAGACACGAGACTCCCAAAGCAAGTGCTCTACATCCCCACTGATACCTGGGAGTCCCTGGCCAAAGACCGCTCAAAGTGGAGGAAGTGCATCCGAGAGGGCGCTGAGCATCTCGATTCTCAACGCCGAGAGCATGCAGAAATCAAACGCAGGCAGCGGAAAGAGCGTGCGGCAAACCAGTCTCACCCACCCCTTCCCTCAATGACTATCTGTCCCACCTGTGACTGAGTCTGTGGCTCTCGTATTGGACTGTTCAGCCACCAAAGAACTCATTTCAGGAGTGGAAACAAGTCTTCCTCGATTCCAAGGGACTGCCTATGATGATGATGATAACAATTTCACTTGGTTCATACCCACTCTGACCAGAGAGCTGTCTAGGTGACTTACTTCCAGGCATAACCCATTGCTAATATAATGCGGTTCATCTGTATACAGCGTACAGAGTGAGTTCATTACTGCTCACTGTCTTCTTTTGTATTTTCTTGGTGGTTTGTACAAGTACACAACCTGAAGCATTCACTGTGGAACTGGGTCAGACTGGTTTTAAATTAACCACCACAAGTGGATAATCTAATCAGCTGCTAACCTGTTCATTATGGTTCCAGGGCATACTTGACCTCGCCTGTGCATTAAACACTATTGTCACAGATGAAATATGCTGAAAAGGATCTGGGGCTGACTAATTCCTACGAATCTTCCCTGCCTCCCTGTGGGAAAACATCCTGTACCAGGAATTCCTTCGGCAGTTCACCAGATCGGTTGTCGTAACTTCGGGAGAAGACATGTTTACGCATTTTACCCGGTCTTCCGCAGATCTTCAGCTGAATATTACAGCGGCTGATTGGGGCACACCACCGAGGAACTTGCTGACCTACACTTCCTTGGGACAGCATAGCTAGAACACAGAATAAATTTGAGCTCATCCAAAGCTTTGCTGCCCGTATCCTAACTCGCGCCAAATCCCGTTCACCCATCACCCAGTGTTCGCTGACCTACACTGGCTCCCAGTCTGTCAATGTCTCAAATTTACAATTCTCATCTTTGTGTTCAAATCGCTCCATGGCCTCACCCCTACCTATCTATGTAACATATCTCACGAAGGGTCATTGACCTGAAACGTTAACTCTGCTTCCTCTCCACAGGTGCTGCCTGACCTGCTGAGATTTCCAGTATTTTCTGTTTTTATTGCAGATTCCAGCATCCGCAGTATTTTGCTTTTCTGTCTATGTAGCTTCCTCCAGCCCTATAACCATGTGAGAACTCTTGATTTCCTCCAATTCTGGCCACTTGTGCATCCCCAATTTGCCCCACCATTGGCAGCTGTCATTTCAGCTGTTTAGGCCCTAAACTCTAGAATTCCCTCCATAAACCTCTTCGCCTCGCCACCTCTCTTTTCTCCTTTAAGACACTCTTTAACACCTACCTCTTTAACTAATCTTTTAGTAGCCTGTCCTAATGTCTCCTTATGTGGCTTGGTGTCATTATTGTTTGAGCACACTTTTGTGAAGCAGCTTAACACGTTAAGGGCGCTATATAAATACAAGTTGTTGTTGACCTGAAGAGGCTTGACAATTACGCCAATATAAAACCAAGCACAATGAACCAGAAGCTACAGAAGCACAGTATGTCATCCTTTGAATAGATATAATCCACAAGGAAATTGAATCTCATCGATAACCTCTATTCAAAATAATCGTCTACACCTTACAGCACCAACATTCTGTGAGGTCCTGTGGCATGTGTAGCTACAAAGGAAACAGAATGATGTGATTTCAATCAAATTGGCAGTCGTTAATTAACTTATTTTCACTGGAGAAACCTATTTTTACAGGAAACAATTATATATTGGCAAAGAGGTTTGGGGAAGGAATTTTAGAGCTTAGGGCCTAGATGGCTGCTGGTAATCCTGATTTAAGACACATTTCTGAAACAAGAATCAGCAAAATGGCATCGGCTCCTTTACATTTGAAGGATGGGTTCTGTCGCCATGAGATTATGTTTGGAAACATTTCTTCATTTATTTGAGAAGACAGAATGGAATAATATAAACTGGGTCAAAACATATTTCATCATGACAAAGTAATATTTGACCTTTTAGCTCTTTGAAGAACAAATTGTCAATCAGTTTTTTGTAAGGATGATGCCCTTTTAAATGTATTGCCAATGTTGTACTGGTTGTTCAGGATAGGGGAATTCTGTAACATTCCACAGGTTCTCAAGTCCAGGCAATAATACATAGAGAAATAATGAATCACCCTTTTAGTAGCTCAATTGTATTAGCTGACAACATCAGTCGTCAAGTTAAAGCTGAAATGTGCGGGGTTGTCATGCACAAAGCAATCCATGCAGATCTGATCAAGCCTCAAGCCACATCAAAATGTATCAGTGATGGTCACACACACCTTTCCAGTTTGTCAAGTGACTGATTGCCTGCTTGGAAGGCAAGGTTTCTCTGAGACCGTCCTCCTGTCAGCATTGTTTTATTCATATGAATTAGGGAGGCTGGATTGCTACAAGCCAGGATTCAGCACCAGGTTGCACATACCTGAGAATAGCAGGTGTAACAAATGCAGCTAAACTGAATGGATCAAGCACTGTCACACTGCAGTTGTAACAGCTAACTGACAACTGTTGCAGACAGGATTCTGGTAGCATTATTCAAAATAACATACCAATATGGCAAGATTAGAATTTTCCATTTGGATGGAAATTATGGTCAATTCTTTAATGACCACACCAAAGGAAAATAAATATAAGAACATAATTTTCTACTTTCCCTCTTTCTTTAATCTATTGTTTCTCTTTCTCCAAGGAGGTCCCTGCACGCTATGCATTATTACATGGGTGACAACCCATTGCTGTGTAGCATTGCTTGAAAGTGCTCAAGAATGATTTACTGCTCAATTCAGATCTGCACGAGTCAAAACTTCCATCAGTTCAATGTTGGAAAAATTAAAGCCATCCAGATTTAATTTCATCACTCTTCCTGGTTGCTACCTCAGGCTAAGCACAAAGCCTCAATATCCTGCTCAAGTCCAAACTCAGTTTTCCATCGCTACACCTCAAAAACGTTGTCCGCTTTCATTCCGTATGATCCTTCTCTACCCGTGGAACCCTAATCCATGCCTTTCCTGCTTCAAGGCTGGTGTTCTCCAATACATTCCTAATCAGCTCCTGTTTTCATCCTCTAGAAACTACAAGTCATCCAGAATGCCATGGATCACATCCTTACCTGTGCTAACACCCACATTCCCATCACTCCTGCCCTCACTAAGCTCCATCAGCTGCAGAGAAGTGGCTTTAAGACAACTGTCCTCACCTTAACTTCCTTCTATGGCCTCATCATGTCTACCTGCACGATCTTCAGAAATACATTCCTGAGCATACCCATTACTTCTCATACTCTGGTCCCTCAGCTCACCGCTGGTGGCTGCTTTCTACAGCCACTATGCTTCTGGTTTCGGAACTTCTCTTGACATCTCAAACCTTGTCACTAAAATCCCTTCTTCTCGACCATACTTTTGTTCCCCTTACTCCTCTCTTGCTTTTTCTCCCCTGCTTCTATTCTCCTCAAATTTAGTCTTTGGGCGAACAAGGCTTCATCATCATCATCATAGGCAGTCCCTCAGAATCGAGGAAGATTAGCTTCCATTCCTGAAGTGAGTTCTTTGGTGGCTGAACAGTCCAATATGAGAGCCACAGACTCTGTCACAGGTGGGACAGATAGTCGTTGAGGGAAGAGGTGGGTGGGACTGGTTTGCCGCACGCTCTTTCTGCTGCCTGCGCTTGATTTCCGTATGCTCTCGGTGTTGAAACTCGAGGTGCTCAGCGCCCTCTCGGATGCACTTCCTCCACTTAGGGTGGTCTTTGGCCAGGGACTCCCAGGTGTCAGTGGAGATGTTGCACTTTATCAGGGAGGCTTTGAGGGTGTCCTTGTAGCATTTCCACTGCCCACCTTTGGCTCGTTTGCCGTGAAGGAATTACGAGTAGAGCACTTGCTTTGGGAGTCTTGTGTCTGGCAAGGCTTAGGCCTCTTTTCATTGTCTTCACTCAGAGGTCATGGGCCAGATTGTAAACTCATGTGAAGGGTAATTGAAATGAAACTTTTCAGCACTGAGTGTGACAGCATATTGGAACACAATGCACCATCACACTGCTCAAAAATCTGGAATTTAAACTGATTGTTCAGGAAACATTACAACCTCAGAACTGCTTTGTGCTTTTCTCCAATGCTTGTTTATACTTTAAAGTACATAGGATACAATTCCACACAGATGTGGTTTGGAATCTAGTTTAATTGAGATATAATCGCATATTATTAAGCTGCATTCTAATGAGAGGCACAAATGCTTTCCAGCTGCTTAATAAAGGTTTAATGGTGTTTACACAGAATTCATAACCAAATGGTTAATACACATATTTGTGATTATTTCTCCACCCATGTGATTAATTTATTTTAGAATATATGCAATTAATTTGTATTATCCTCAGTTGGTTATGGCTGGAAGTGGCAGTGATCATATTCGAATTATGAATCTTTCAGTGTCGGCAGCATTAGACATCAACTGTGCAGAGTGCATCATCCAACATGACACCAGCCAACTGTAAAGGAACTTTAACACAATATATACAGTATGAAAAAAAGAAAGACAGAAAGTAAGAAAGACTTGCATTTATATGGTGCCTTTTATGACCACCGGACATCTCAAATCGCTTTACAGCCAATTAATTACTTTTGGAGTGTAGTCACTGTTGTAATGTAGGAAACACGGCAGCCAATTTGCATTCAGCAAACTCCCACAAACAGCAATGTGATAATGACCAGATAATCTGTTTTTGTTATGTTGATTGAAGAATAAATATTGGCCAGGCTCAAAAATGGTAGTATAGTATTAGGCAGTCCCTCCTAGCGAGGATGACCCGCTTCCAAACCAAAAAGAGATGAGTTCACAGGTGTTTCAATGAGGGACCTGACATTCTAGGTCCCGAACTACATACTGAAGGGTGGAAGATGCCTGTGCGTGGATTCTTTTAACATGGGGTGGCCGTTGCACACCAGCCACCACACGGGCTTGACAGAGCTAGGTCTTGATCCAGTGGCAAGGGTTGACTAAGACGACTGGAGACCAAGCTCTGCTGCACAGACCTAGTGCGCACGCATGCTCCTCCTATCCATAGATCGCAGTGTGGACTGGCCCATGCTGCCCCGGGCCCTCACCTCTCCTGGGCCCCGAACCCTCGCCTCTCCTGGGTCCCGATCACGATGCT
The DNA here is from genome assembly GCF_044704955.1 of Pristiophorus japonicus. Taxonomy (NCBI): domain Eukaryota; kingdom Metazoa; phylum Chordata; class Chondrichthyes; family Pristiophoridae; genus Pristiophorus; species Pristiophorus japonicus. The sequence continues at coordinate 39,877,290 of NC_091985.1, read as the reverse complement.
CCTAGGCCCCGATCTCTCACCGCTCCTCCGGCCAGATCAAAAATGGAGCAGTCAGAAACAGGACATCAATTAGTCTCCTCTTATCTTGGAGACATCAAATATCAACACTGTTATTTGAAATATCAAAATATTAAACTCCTGCTTAGTTGAAGGCTTATTAACATCAGCAGAAACAAACACCAACTAACAGAATGAACACAGTTCATTAGGATGTGAATAACAGCAGCAATAACAGCAGAATCCAAATCCTGCAGTCACTTGTGAACTCGCTGGTGTGTCAGCAGGTTAGATGACTGAATGAATCCCTTCCCACACACTGAGCAGGTGAATGGTCTCTCCCTAGTGTGAACTTGCTGGTATGTCAGCAGGTTGGGTGACTGAGCGAATCCCTCCCCATACACTGAGTAGGTGTACGGTCTCTCCCCAGTGTGAACTTGTTGGTGTGCCAGCAGGTGGGATGATCGAATGAATTCTTTCCCATATTCAGAGCAGGTGAACGGCCTCTCCCCAGTGTGAACTCGCTGGTGTGTCAGCAGGTCAGATGACCAAGTGAATCTCTTCCCACACTCTGAGCAGGTGAACGGCCTCTCCCCAGTGTGAACTCGCTGGTGTGTCAGCAGGTCAGATGACCAAGTGAATCCCTTCCCACACTCTGAGCAGGTGAACGGTCTCTTCCCAGAGTGAACTCGCTGGTGTGTCAGCAGGTCAGATGAACAAGTGAATCCCTTCCCACACTCTGAGCAGGTGAACGGTCTCTTCCCAGAGTGAACTCGCTGGTGAGTTAAAAGGTGGGATAACTGACTGAATCCCTTCCCACACATGGAGCAGGTGAATGGCTTCTCCCTGGTGCGACTACGCCGATGGTCAGACGGCTAGTTGAATCTCTTCCCACAGTCCTCACATTTCCACGGTTTCACCGGGGTGCAGGTGTCCTTGTGTCTCTCCAGGTTGGACGATCAGTTGAAGCCTCATCCACACACAGAACACGTGTACGGTTTCTCCTTGCAGTGAATAATGCGATGATTTTTCAGGCTGTGTAACTGGTTAAAGCTCTCTCTGTCATGTATCTTACATTATTATATATAACTGTATCCCAAAATGCTATACATGACTGTAATAAGATATGACCTGTAATCACCAGCATACCTTACCACCAGGAGTGCACTTGCAAGAGACAGGTATATAAGGACAGGTCTCAGGCAAGTGCAGCATTCCAGAGCTGTGAAATAAAGGGTGCAGGTCCAGAGTGACCTTGACTTCACTACATGCCTCGTGTGAATCTGTACTGAGGGGACAGGACTTTACAGTGGCGACGGGTTACGGGATTACAGAATCCACAGGATGGCGAACAACGGATCAGATGAAAAGTACAATGCGGGAGACAATTGGGAGGACTTTATAGAAAGGCTCCAGCAAAGCTTTGTAACCAAAGACTGGTTAGGCGATGATAAGGCAGACAAGAGAAGAGCCCATCTCTTGACCAGCTGTGGCTCGAAAACATACGCTTTAATGAAGGATTTGTTGGCACCCGAGAAACCAACAAGCAAGTCGTTTGAAGAATTGAGCACACTGGTAAGAGACCACCTGAAGCCAGCGAGCAGCCTACACATGGCCAGACACAGGTTCTACAACTACAGACGCTGTGTGGGCCAGAGCATACCCGACTTCGTGGTGGAATTTCGGAGGTTGGCTAGTTTATGTGAGTTCTCCGATGAACTGAGGAGAGAAATGCTGAGAGACTTTTTCATTGAAGGAATAGGCCACGCAGTCATATTCCGAAAGCTCATAGAGACCAAGAACCTGACCTTAGAGGCAGCAGCACTGGTTGCACAGACATTCTTGGTAGGGGAAGAAGAAACGAGGTTGATTTACAATGCAGGTACGACAACTAACGAAATATTGGAACAAGAAGTTCACAGCACTAAACAAGCTGCTACCCCCACACACAGACAAAACCGGGAGAACAGGGTCTCGACAGCAGGCAGAAACCATCAAGGGCCACAGGAACGGCCGTTCACACCTCATCAAACCACAATGCGAGCAATCAACTACAAACTGAGAGAAGCTCAAGAGAGATCAGCCAGACGCAGCTCATTCTTTGGGAATTCTTTGAACAATGGAACAGGTCTGTGCTGGAGGTGTGGGGGTGGGCACTCGTCAAGACGATGTCGATCTCAGCAGGCTGTTTGCAGAAATTGTGAATATACAGGGCATTTGGCCCGCATGTGCAAAAAAACGGCAGCTCGGCTGGTATACGAATCGGATGGGTCGGAAAGCGGACCAGAAGATGGTGGGGACAGTACCCGGGACACCGGTGTACAGCGGGTCAACACGATCAATGGCTGCTGCTCCTACAACAGGATGCCTCTTATAATGATGAGGGTCCTACTCAACGGGATATCTGTCAACATGGAGCTGGATACGGGAGCGAGTCAATCTCTCATGGGGGTTCAACAATTTGAACAACTGTGGCCGCATAAAAGAGACAGACCAAAACTCACAAGGGTCGACACCAAACTAAGGACCTATACAAAAGAAATCGTACCAGTCCTCGGCAGCGCCATGCTCTCTGTCACACACAAAGGGACAGTGAACCGACTTCCCTTGTGGATTGTCCCGGGAGACCCCCCAGCACTGCTGGGGAGAAGCTGGCTGGCAAAACTAAACTGGAAATGGGATGATGTCCATGCCATGTCATTAGAGGAACGGACCTCCTGCTCAACAGTTTTAAAGTGATTTGAACAACTCTTTCAGCCAGGTGTGGGCACTTTCAAAGGGGCCAATGTCAAAATCTACATCATACAGGATGCTAGACTGGTCCATCACAAGGCTGGAGCTGTACCCTATGTGATGAGGGAAAAGATTGAACACGAACTCGACAGGCTTCTGCGGGAAGGCATTATATCACCTGTGGAATTTAGCGACTGGGCAAGTCCCATCATCCCAGTCATGAAGCCTGATGGATCCATACGAATCTGTGGGGACTACAAATCTACCATAAACAGAGTCTCCCTACAGGACCAGTAGCCACTACCCAGAGCGGAGGACTTATTTGCCACATTGGCTGGAGGTAAACTTTTCTCAAAATTAGACCTCACATCTGCGTATATGACGCAAGAATTGACCGAGGAATCCAAGCTACTCACCACCATCAACACATATCGAGGCCTTTTCATGTACAATCGATGCCCATTCGGCATCAGGTCGGCAGCTGCCATATTCCAGCGCAACATGGAGAGTCTGCTCAAGTCCATCCCGGGGACGGTTGTATTTCAAGACTTATCACGGGCAGGGACACCGACTTCCATCTCCGTAATTTGGAGGAAGTACTAAAGCGGTTGGATCGGGTAGGCCTACGAGTCAAGAAATCCAAGTGCCTGTTTCTCGCACCCGAGGTTGAATTTTTGGGCAGAAGGACTGCCGCTGATGGAATCCGCCCAACAGAGTCCAAAACAGAAGCAATTCGCCTGGCACCCAGGCCCCGGAATGTCTCAGAACTACGCGCCTTTCTCGGGCTACTCATTACTTTGGGAACTTTATGCAGAACTTAAGCACGCTGCTGGAGCCTCTCCACGTGCTACTCAGGAAGGGGTGCGATTGGTTTTGGGGGGACGCCCAGGAACACGCCTTCAATAAGGCACGCAACCTTCTGTGTTCCAACAGTGTTTTGACTTTCTTTGACTCAGGTAAAAAGCTAATTCTCACATGTGATGCGTCAGCGTATGGGGTTGGGTGCGTTTTGCAACATGTCAATAGTGCGGGCAAATTACAACCCATAGCTTATGCCTCCAGGTCACTTTCGCGGGCGGAGCGCGGGTACGGAATGGTAGAGAAGGAGGCGCTCGCGCGCGTGTACGGTGTCAAAGAGATGCACCAATATCTTTTCGAGGCCAAGTTCGCATTAGAAACTGACCACAAGCCCCTCACGTCCCACCTATCCGAGAGCAAGGCAATAAACGCCAACGCCTCAGCGCGAATTCAACGGTGGGCACGCATGCTGGCGTCCTACGACTAGACCATAAGGCACAGACCAGGCACAGACAACTGTGCCGCCGCGCTCAGCAAGCTACCCCTGGCGACCACGGAAGGATCTGATGAACAGGACTGTGAGATAGTCATGGCAATCAATGCCTTTGAATCCACAGGTTCGCCCATGATGGCTCGCCAAATCAGAGCCTGGACGGCCAGCGATCCCACGTTATCCTTAGTAAAAAGATGTGTCCTAACTGGTGACTGGGCAGAGGCTCACGATGCCTGCCCCGAGGAATTAAAACCCTTTCATAGGCGCATGGATGAGCTATAACTACAAGCAGACTGCCTGATGTGGGGCAGCTGAATAGTCATGCCTCTGCGAGGCAGCGAGACATTTGTCCGGGAGCTCCACCGCGAGCACCCGGGGATCGTTCTCATGAAGGCCATAGCCAGATCCCATGTCTGGTGGCCTGGTATTGACACGGACTTGGAGCTCTGCGTCCGTAGGTGCACCATTTGTGCCCAACTCAGCAATGCCCCCAGGGAGGCTCCACTGAGCCCCTGGCCTACCAAACCGTGGTCGCGGGTGCACATAGACTATGTGGGCCCATTCATGGGCAAAATGTTCCTCGTAGTTGTAGATGCATTTTCAAAGTGGATCGAATGCACCACTTTAAACTCGAGCACAACCTCCACCACTGTGGAGAGCCTCGCAACCATGTTTGCATCGCATGGAATCCCTGACATATTGGTCAGTGACAATGGTCCGTGCTTCACCAGCGCAGAATTCCAAGACTTTATAATTGAACATGGCATAAATCACTTCAAGACGGCACTGTTCAAGCCGGCCTCCAACGGCCAGGCAGAGAGAGCAGTACAAATCATTAAACAAGGCATGCTTAAAATCCGAGGTCCCACACTGCAGGGTCGCCTGTCGCGACTGCTGCTGGCATACAGATCTCGTCCGCACTCACTGACTGGGATCCCCCCCGCGCAACTGTTGATGAAAAGGACTTTAAAACAAGGCTCTCATTAATCCTCCCAGACATGCACGAAATCGTTGAGGCAAAGTGCCGTAAGCTGACTGAGTACCATGACAGAAATTTGAGGGGGAGATGGAATGAGATAGGGGACAAAGTGTTTACTAATGGGGTCCCAAATGGCTTGCAGGGACAGTAACGGGCAAGGAAGGAAATAGGCTACTGGTAGTACAAATGGGCAATGGCAAAACCTGCCGGAGGCATGTTGACCAAGTCAAAAGCAGATTTACCAACAACACTGCGGAACCAGAGGCAGACTTAATGCAAGGAGTATCCGCAATAAGGTGGATGAATTAACTGTGCAAATAGATGTTAACAAATATGATGTGATTGGGATTACGGAGACGTGGCTCCAGGATGAGCAGGGCTGGGAACTCAACATCCAGGGGTATTCAACATTCAGGAAGGATAGAATAAAAGGAAAAGGAGGTGGGGTAGCATTGCTGGTTAAGGAGGAGATTAAGGCAATAGTTAGGAAGGACATTAGCTTGCATGATGTGGAATCTATATGGGTAGAGCTGCAGAACACCAAAGGGCAAAAAACGTTAGTGGGAGTATTGTACAGACCTCCAAACAGTAGTAGTGATGTTGGGGAGGGCATCAAACAGGAAATTAGGGGTGCGTGCAATAAAGGTGCAGCAGTTATAATGGGTGACTTTAATATGCACATAGATTGGGCTAACCAAACTGGAAGCAATACGGTGGAGGAGGATTTTCTGGAGTGCATAAGGGATGGTTTTTTAGACCAATATGTCGAGGAACCAACTAGGGGGGAGGCCATCTTAGACTGGGTGTTATGTAATGAGAAAGGATTAATTAGCAATCTCGTTGTGCGAGGCCCCTTGGGGAAGAGTGACCATAATATGGTGGAATTCTGCATTAGGATGGAGAATGAAACAGTTAATTCAGAGACCATGGTCCAGAACTTAAAGAAGGCTAACTTTGAAGGTATGAGGCGTGAATTGGCTGAGATGGATTGGCGAATGATACTTAAGGGGTTGACTGTGGATGGGCAATGGCAGACATTTAGAGACCGCATGGATGAACTACAACAATTGTACATTCCTGTCTGGCATAGAAATAAAAAAGGGAAGGTGGCTCAACCGTGGCTATCAAGGGAAATCAGGGATAGTATTAAAGCCAAGGAAGTGGCATACAAATTGGCCAGAAATAGCAGCGAACCTGGGGACTGGGAGAAATTTAGAACTCAGCAGAGGAGGACAAAGGGTTTGATTAGGGCAGGGAAAATGGAGTATGAGAAGAAGCTTGCAGGGAACATTAAGACGGATTGCAAAAGTTTCTATAGATATGTAAAGAGAAAAAGGTTAGTAAAGACAAATGTCGGTCCCCTGCAGTCAGAATCAGGGGAAGTCATAACGGGGAACAAAGAAATGGCGGACCAATTGAACAAGTACTTTGGTTCGGAATTCACGAAGGAGGACACGAACAACCTTCCGGTTATAAAAGGGGTCGGGGGGTCTAGTAAGGAGGAGGAACTGAGGGAAATCCTTATTAGCCGGGAAATTGTGTTGGGGAAATTGATGGGATTGAAGGCCGATAAATCCCCAGGGCCTGATGGACTGCATCCCAGAGTACTTAAGGAGGTGGCCTTGGAAATAGTGGATGCGTTGACAGTCATTTTCCAACATTCCATTGACTCTGGATCAGTTCCTATGGAGTGGAGGGTAGCCAATGTAACCCCACTTTTTAAAAAAGGAGGGAGAGAGAAAACAGGGAATTATAGACCGGTCAGCCTGACATCGGTAGTGGGTAAAATGATGGAATCAATTATTAAGGATGTCATAGCAGTGCATTTGGAAAGAGGTGACATGATAGGTCCAAGTCAGCATGGATTTGTGAAAGGGAAATCATGCTTGACAAATCTTCTGGAATTTTTTGAGGATGTTTCCAGTAGAGTGGATAAGGGAGAACCAGTTGATGTGGTATATTTGGACTTTCAGAAGGCGTTCGACAAGGTCCCACACAAGAGATTGATGTGCAAAGTTAGAGCACATGGGATTGGGGGTAGTGTACTGACATGGATTGAGAACTGGTTGTCAGACAGGAAGCAAAGAGTAGGAGTAAATGGGTACTTTTCAGAATGGCAGGCAGTGACTAGTGGGGTACCGCAAGGTTCTGTGCTGGGGCCCCAGCTGTTTACACTGTACATTAATGATTTAGATGAGGGGATTAAATGTAGTATCTCCAAATTTGCGGATGACACTAAGTTGGGTGGCAGTGTGAGCTGCGAGGAGGATGCTGTGAGGCTGCAGAGCGACTTGGATAGGTTAGGTGAGTGGGCAAATGCATGGCAGATGAAGTATAATGTGGATAAATGTGAGGTTATCCACTTTGGTGGTAAAAACAGAGAGACAGACTATTATCTGAATGGTGACAGATTAGGAAAAGGGGAGGTGCAAAGAGACCTGGGTGTCATGGTACATCAGTCATTGAAGGTTGGCATGCAGGTGCAGCAGGCGGTTAAGAAAGCAAATGGCATGTTGGCCTTCATAGCAAGGGGATTTGAGTACAGGGGCAGGGAGGTGTTGCTACAGTTGTACAGGGCATTGGTGAGGCCACACCTGGAGTATTGTGTACAGTTTTGGTCTCCTAACCTGAGGAAGGACATTCTTGCTATTGAGGGAGTGCAGCGAAGGTTCACCAGACTGATTCCCGGGATGGCGGGACTGACCTATCAAGAAAGACTGGATCAACTGGGCTTGTATTCACTGGAGTTCAGAAGAATGAGAGGGGACCTCATAGAAACATTTAAAATTCTGACGGGGTTAGACAGGTTAGATGCAGGAAGAATGTTCCCAATGTTGGGGAAGTCCAGAACCAGGGGTCACAGTCTAAGGATAAGGGGTAAGCCATTTAGGACCGAGATGCGGAGGAACTTCTTCACCCAGAGAGTGGTGAACCTGTGGAATTCTCTACCACAGAAAGTTGTTGAGGCCAATTCACTAAATATATTCAAAAAGGAGTTAGATGAGGTCCTTACTGCTAGGGGGATCAAGGGGTATGGCGAGAAAGCAGGAATGGGGTACTGAAGTTGAATGTTCAGCCATGAACTCATTGAATGGCGGTGCAGGCTAGAAGGGCCGAATGGCCTACTCCTGCACCTATTTTCTATGTTTCTATGTTTCTATGTTACAATATGGAACTCGCACCATACCTGGTGGACAGACAGAGGGAACAACCTGAGGAAAGGACAATCCCAACAGACAGCCCAGGCGAGTCAACAACAATCACACCAATCGAAACAGACAGCCCAGGTGAGATACCAGCAACCACACCCAAAGAAAAACAGACACCAAGGCAAACAACTGAACCACAACTCAGACGCTCCACGCGAGAGCGTAGACCACCTGATAGACTGAACCTATAAAGACAATAAGACCTTGGGGGAGGGTGATGTCATGTATCTTACATTATTATATATAACTGTATCCCAACAGGCTATATATGACTGTAATAAGATATGACCTGTAACCACCAGCACATCTTACCACCAGGAGTGCACTTGCAAGAGACAGGTATATAAGGACAGGTCTCAGGCAAGTGCAGCATTCCAGAGCTGTGAAATAAAGGTGCAGGTCCAGAGTGACCTTGGCTTCACGACATGTCTCATGTGAATCTGTACTGAGGGGACAGGACTTTACACTTTGCACATTCAATGCACTGGAACACTCTCACTCGGGTTTGTGTGTCTCGGTGCTTTTCCAGTCACACTGATGTTTGAAATCTATTCCCACAGACAGAATTGGCAAACATTTCTCCTTCCACATTCCAGGACACCAGGAGTAACTCCCTTGCTCTTCTTTGAAATAGTACCATGGGATCTTTTACGTGCACCTGAGATGGCAGACGTCTCAATGGGACAAGTAGCTATACAGGAATAATTCAAGGTTAGCATTCAATCTCAGGTTTCAGATGTCTGTTAAAAAACAAACAAGCATCCCTCCCACTGTTTCATCATTTGAAACCCTCCATGAGATGATAGTGTTATAATCACTCCTGAGTACCTATTATTCTCCAGCAAGCTCTCATTTAAAGGGATTTCAATGTGCTTTTAAGTAATGCTAATTTAAGAAAAAGCTATTTGATTTACCTAATGATGTTTTTAATGTGCATGTTGGCTGTTCGGGTGAGCACGATTCACAGTTTTCTGAACACATTTAATGAGGATGTACCTCATCAGATGTTCGTTTTGGGTAAACCTTATACCCCTAAGCTATCGAGCTGTGACAAAATAAATCATGTTTTAGTCTTTCTTGTGTAGGGATGATCAGATCTGCAGCACAATTCTTTGGCCACTGATACTCTTAGGATTTTTTTCCTGGCAAATAAGTTCCTAGAACAAACATGCTGGATTATTTGGAGCCATTACATTAGCTACATCGAATTGTTCCAGCACAAACTTTTACAGTGCATTGTTGTGGATGGTATTGATCCTTTTTAATGTATATTTTAAAAATAAATTTGTCTCAAATAAACATTATGGCCTCTTTGAGTGAAACAATTTTTTAGATGTGATTTTAGATGTGAAATTTCAGCATTTATTGTGCCTATGCAATATTTGCTCCACACCAGGCCTATCTGCCTTAATTCCATTTGCCTGCGTTCTTCCCCCTTCCTTCAATATTTTTATAGAATCACGGAAATTTCAACACAGAACGTGGTCATTTGGTCCATCACGTGCCAACACTGGTGTAAATTCTAGCCTACCAAGAACTGAAGTGAGACTGACCAAACTCAATCACAAGTGGTGTCGCTTGCATTGTGCACAACTTTTCAATGGTGACAACGCCCCTTTAACTGGCTTCGGACATTCCAACTGTTGTACGCGGGAGGATTGTATGATGCAATCGTTCGCAAACTGACCTCTCTCACTTCTGGGACCGCAGTTTAAATTCAGTGAGATTAAGGAATTTGGGGGGGGAATTTTAACATGGGTGAGCAGGTGGGAGTGGGAGCAGGCAAGGGGCTTAATGGGGAAAAATGTACAAGCGCGTCAGGAAGCCGGCTCCAACCCGCCGACTTCCGGGTTTCACTGAGCAAAACCAAGGGCAGGCAGCCAACCTGCTCCCAGGAAGTAGGTTGGAATTTGAAATATGCTAATGAAGCCGCGAGTTTAACCTGCTTGGCAGGTTTTACTGAGGCCTCGGGGAACCTGGCAGCTGCAGTGGGTCAGGAGGAGCAGGAGTGCTTCCTCCCGACCCGCCAAGCTCCCCACCATCAGCCTCCCCCTATAAGCCCCCCTCTACCCCCCACGTCGAGGTCGGGGGATGGGGCTCAGACTCCCCTTGGGATCAGAAACCCCGGGTCAGGGATCAGACCTCCCCTGAGGATGGGAAACAGACCCTCCTTCGGCCTGGGATTAAACTTCCCGCAGGGTAGGGGATCGGTTGCCCCTTGGAATCAGATCCCCGCCAGGGTCGGGAACAAACCTACCTGGTCCTCCAGAGTCCTCCCCACCCGACACGAAGCCAAGCCTGTCAATCAGGCTGACGTCCAGGGGAACCTGCCAGGGCCAAAAGACGCACGCTGTGGAGTTAAACCTCCGCAGCATGTGGGGGAAACCCAGACTTCCGAGTTTCCCGTCTGAAACGCCACCCCGCCACCCCTCCTCCCCTCCCCTCCTCCCCTCCTCCCCCCTCTGCCTTTGCAACCTGCCCCAGTAAATATCCAGCCCTTTATGTTTTAAGGGGGCAATATTTGGTCAATCTCGATTGGCTTAAATTGTAGCATGTTTCACTCAATGAGGCTGTAAGAACTGGCTAGTGTGGATAATGGAAATGTCACATTGGTATAGTATTGGGAATTCCTCTGACACAGCTATTAATAATAATTGTTGAGGGAACTGTATCCTTCATCTGCCCCACATAATACCTGGGCACATGAAGTAGAACAGTGCTACGTGCCAGCACTCACTTGAATGTGCTTAAAATGCAACAAGCTTTAATGAAAGTTAGTCCCCTCTTCAACATATAGTTGAACTATACAGACCAGGAGGCTCTCAAATTTGATCCTCAGTCTGTAGTGAGTTAGCTGACTTCAATCAAGGCAGTGACAGGGACCTATAACTTCCCTAAGCATTTTGGGTTAGGACTGAGAAATCAGCCAAGAATTTTGTTCTTGCTCACTAACAAGCATCCCTTGCAGGAAGTACACATGGAGGATAGGATCACACCTGCAGCTATTCGGTGACATATATTCATCTTGAGCCGTGAAAACGGTGTACTAAATTGAAAGCAGGGCTGCGTCATCGCTCCAACCCTCTTCTCAATCTTCCTCGTTGCCATGCTCCACCTCGCAGTCAACAAGCTCCCAGCTGGAGTGGAACTAAATTACAGAACCAGTGGGAAGCTGTTTCCAGGCCAGGTCCAAGATCACCTTAACCTCTGTCGATGAACTACAGTACGCGGACGACGCCTACGTCTGCGCATATTCTGAGGCTGAACTCCACATCAATGTCTGCCTTTGTTGATAAGAGGCTCCCGAGGTATGGGGAATGGTCCACGTTGTCGAGGGCCACGCCGTGGATCTTGATGACTGGGGGGCAGTGTTGTGCGGCGAGGACAGGCTGGTGAAGGACTTTTGTCTTACGGATGTTTAGCATAAGGCCCATACTTTCATATGCCTCAGTAAATACGTCGACTATATCCTGGAGTTCAGCCATTTGGCCCATCGTGCCGGCCGACAAAGAGGTATCCAGCCTAATCCCACTTTCCAGCTCTTGATCCGTCGCCTGGTAGGTTACAGCATTTCAAGTGCATATTCAAGTAATTTTTAAATGTGGTGAGGGTTTTTGTCTCTATCACCCGTTCAGGCAGTGAGGTCCAGACCTCCACCACCCTCTGGGTGAACACAATTCCCCTCAAATCCCTTCTAAACCTCCTACCAATTACTTTAAATCTGTACCTCCTGGTTATTGATCCCTCTGCTAAGGGAAATAGGTGCTTCCTATCCACTCTATCTAGGCCCTTCATAATTTTATACACCTCAATATGGTCTCCCCTCAGCCTCCTCTGTTCCAGAGAAAACAACCCCAGCCTATCCAATCTTTCCTCATAGCTAATATTCTCAGTCCAAGCAACATCCTCGTAAGTCTCCTCTGTATCTCCTCTTGGGCAATCATATCTTTCCTGTGATGTGGTGACCAGAACTGCATGCAGTACTCTAGCCGGGGCCTAACTAGCGTTTTATACAGATTGGGTGAACGCTTTGCGGAACACCTCCATTCAACCACTCAACCGTGGCTATCAAGGGAAATCAGGGATAGTATTAAAGCCAAGGAAGTGGCATATAAAATTGGCCAGAAATAGCAGTGAACCCAGGGACTGGGAGAAATTTAGAACTCAGCAGAGGAGGACGAAGGCTTTGATTAGGGCAGGGAAAAAGAGTATGAGAGGAAGCGTGCAGGGAACATTAAGATGGACTGCAAAAGTTTCTATAGATATGTAAAAAGAAAAAGGTTAGTAATGACAAACGTAGGTCCCCTGCAGTCAGAATCAGGGGAAGTCATAACTGGGAACAAAGAAATGGCAGACCAATTGAACAAGTACTTTGGTTCAGTATTCACTAAGAAAGACACAAACAATGTTCCGGATATAAAAAGGGTCAGAGGGTCTAGAAAGAAGGAGGAAGTGAGGGAAATCCTTATTAGTCGGGAAATTGTGTTGGGGAAATTGATGGGATTGAAGGCCGATAAATCCCCAGGGCCTGATGGACTACATCACAGAGTACTTAAGGAGGTGGCCTTGGAAATAGCAGATGCATTGACAGTCATTTTCCAACATTCCATAGACTCTGGATCAGTTCCTATCGAGTGGAGGGTAGCCAATGTAACCCCACTTTTTAAAAAAGGAGGGAGAGAGAAAGCAGGGAATTATAGACCGGTCAGCCTGACCTCAGTAGTGGGTAAAATGATGGAATCAATTATTAAGGATATCATAGCAGCACATTTGGAAAGAAGTGACATGATAGGTCCATGTCAGCATTGGATTTGTGAAAGGAAAATCAAGCTTGACAAATCTTCTGGAATTTTTTGAGGATGTTTCCAGTGGAGTGGACAAGGGAGAACCAGTTGATGTGGTGGTATTTGGACTTTCAGAAGGCTTTCGACAAGGTCCCACACAAGAGATTAATATGCAAAGTTAAAGCACATGGGATTGGGGGTAGTGTGCTGACGTGGATTGAGAACTGGTTGGCAGACAGGAAGCAAAGAGTAGGAGAAAATGGGTACTTTTCAGAATGGCAGGCAGTGACTAGTGGGGTACCGCAAGGTTCTGTGCTGGGGCCCCAGCTGTTTACATTGTACATTAATGATTTAGACGAGGGGATTAAATGTAGTATCTCCAAATTTGTGGATGATACTAAGTTGGTGGCAGTGTGAGCTGCGAGGAGGATGCTGTGAGGCTGCAGAGTGACTTGGATAGGTTAGGTGAGTGGGCAAATGCATGGCAGATGAAGTATAATGTGGATAAATGCAAGGTTATTCACTTTGGTGGTAAAAACAGAGAGACAGACTATTATCTGAATGGTGACAGATTCGGAAAAGGGGAGGTGCAACAAGACCTGGGTGTCATGGTACATCAGTCATTGAAGGTTGGCATGCAGGTACAGCAGGCAGTTAAGAAAGCAAATGGCATGTTGGCCTTCATAGCGAGGGGATTTGAGTACAGGGGCAGTGGGGTGTTACTACAGTTGTACAGGGCCTTGGTGAGGCCACACCTGGAGTATTGTGTACAGTTTTGGTCTCCTAACTTGAGGAAGGATATTCTTGCTATTGAGGGAGTGCAGCGAAGGTTCACCAGACTGATTCCCGGGATGGCGGGACTGACATATCAAGAAAGACTGGATCAACTGGGCTTGTATTCACTGGAGTTCAGAAGAATGAGAGGGGATCGCATAGAAACGTTTAAAATTCTGATGGGTTTAGACAGGTCAGATGCAGGAAGAATGTTCCCAATGTTGGGGAAGTCCAGAACCAGGGGTCACAGTCTAAGGATAAGGGGTAAGCCATTTAGGACCGAGATGAGGAGAAACTTCTTCACCCAGAGAGTGGTGAACCTGTGGAATTCTCTACCACAGAAAGTTGTTGAGGCCAATTCACTAAATATATTCAAAAAGGAGTTAGATGTAGTCCTTACTACTAGGGGAATCAAGGGGTATGGCGAGAAAGCAGGAATGGGGTACTGAAGTTGCATGTTCAGCATGAACTCATTGAATGGCGGTGCAGGCTCGAAGGGCCGAATGGCCTACTCCTGCACCTATTTTCTATGTTTCTATGCTCAGTCCGCAAGTCTGACCCCAAGCCTTGGTCGCCTGTCATTGCAATTCTTCGCCCCACTCGCACTCAGACCTCCCCCACCTACACTATTGCAATGAAGCTCAACCTAAGCTCGAGGAACAGCACCGCATCTTTCAATTCGGCACTTTTCAGATCATAACCACTGACCCCATTTTTTCAGACAGCAGCTGTTGGTGATAATTCTGCTCTATCTGTTTACATCTCCTCGAGACCCATCTTTTGTTTCTTTACTTATCCCATTACTACCCCCTTTTGCCTTGCACCGTCATCCCTTTTGTCATTTCATCTCTCCTGCCTTCCACCCAATCACAGACCTTTCCTCCCCTCCCCCCTTTCCCTGCCTCTGAATTTGCTTAAAACCTGTTACATCTTTATAACTTTTTTCCAGTTCTGATGAAAAGCCTTCGACCTGAAACCTCAACTCTTTCTCTCGCCACAGATGTTACCTGACCTGCTGAGTATCTCCAGCATTTTCTGTTTTTATTTGAAGGAACAGTGCTTTGGTCACTGGGGATGGAGAACAACCACATGCTATTTTTGTCAGAAGGCCATGTACAATCTGGTGACTTTCTTCTTAAGTGGTTTAATGATGTGTTCTTGTGTCAATTACATCATTTTGTCTCCGTGTTTGACAAATGCAGAAATACAGCGTTCACCAAGGACCATTTCTATAAAGACACCACCTCTTTAAGAGAGGAATGATCTTCATGCCCTGCATCTTATTCCAACTTTCTTGTTACTGATTCCTCATTAACTTTAATGCACGGAACAGCATTCCCCTGATGCATGCAGAAATCAGGATGATTAGAGTTCGAAAAGAAGTTAATTTTCTCCGAGTTTCTTTTCATGAAGCTGGATAATTGGGCTTAAGGGAAATAGTCACCTCATAAGCTTTATAGGTCTTCTGTAAACGGATCATAAGCACTTGGAGAAAAAGAGATTACAATACAGGTTGAACCTCCTTTATCCAGAGCTCCCTTATCCGGAACCACCCCTCGTCCAGAACCATTCCCGGCCACTGGGTGGCGCATGCGCAGAACTCCGACATGAACAAATTGAACAAATTAAAGTCCTTCCTCGCTGCCAACTCCCACAATCGCTGGCTTGACCCCGGGATCCACCATGACACCTCCCCCCCCCCCCCATGATCTCTCTAGCACACTCCCAGCCCAAGCCAGCCAGCCCCAATTGCCCCCTTGCTCAGTAATTTAATGTGATCACCGCTCGTCCAGAAAAATCCCTTATCCAGAACAGACCAGGTCCCGAGGGTTCCGGATAAGGTACTAATATTCCTGCCTTGTACAGATCAAATCTAGAGAAGATTGTGTATTCTACATAACTGGGTGATTCTGCACTCTGTGCTGACTAGAAGCAGCTGCTCTGTAATTTTCCCCAGAATTCATTATCATCTTTTGAAGCATCTGGTGTTACCCAATAGGATATGCACCAGTCTCAGATGTCAGACCTTGTACAAGGGATTGGCTTAGTTTGCAGAACATTTGCTGCTAAAGATGCCTCATTAACAAAGAATAAACAGAACTGAAAGAAAGACTGGCAGTCAAGCAGGAGATGATGTAAACGCGTTGCCATAAGCTCGGATCAGTACTTTTTCTATATGCACACTAAAAAGAAAAAAGATGTTTACTGTCTTGACAGTTTTTCTTTGTGTATTCTCATCCTTCTTTATACAAGAAGGCATACAAAAAGGGCTCAGGGATTAGACGGAAAGCATAAACCAGAGTGCAATGCAGGACTAATCTGATAATGAGGAGGAACCATTAGAGATGAACCCTCAAACAAAACACCCCTCACTTTGTAAGGTTTTCAGGTTTGGCGTGTGTTGTACACTTACAGTACACACCTCGGAAAAACTAATCTTGGTGTCAGCAACCCACAGGAGCTGTATCCTGTCAATCCAGCAGGCCCGAAATTCACCGTCCCGGAAGGAGTTTATGCGGTCGATCGAAAAAATCGATTGGCCGCCGCGGTCAAGGACTTTTCCCTCCCCGAGCCATATTCAGCTCGGCGGGGTTTTCAGCGGTGCTCACTTCTACCGGAAATGGCATGGTGAAGCCAGAGTAAAGAAGTTTTGTGCGGTAAGGGAAGCAGCGGCCGGGCCACTGGAAAACGGACACCACCTGGATTTTCAGCTACAACAAGGTCGGAGTTCTTCAGGCAGTGCCCCCGCCAGGTATTCGAGTCGGTGCTGGAGTGTTGCTGGGATCGGGGCCCTTTGGCAGGAAAATTGTTTAATTAAGTTTTGATTTGAATTTCAAGTGTAATAAGTTGCAGTGATTGTTTTTGCTTCATTAAACTGACTGACTGTTGAGTGGAGGCCTGTAGGCCTCATTCTGGGCTGCAGAGACCTGCTTGGCAGGGTTCACCCTGAGGATGGGAGGAGTGTTGGGGGGCAACATCTGGTACACCTGGTCAGATGCAGGGCAGAATGTAGGAGAAGGCGGCACCGTCAGCACCGTGCAGAGAGGCAGCGGGCAAGGGAGACAGCAGCCATGGCTGCACTGCCGAGAGAAGGGCGTGCAGACCTGCAGTTAAAGAGGGTGGCCAGGAGGGAGATGGCATCAGGAAGAGGATGAGGGATGCTACCCCCCTCTCCAAATACTGGGAGAGGAGCTTTTCCAACAAGAGCCTCCAGAGGAGCTCGATAATGTGGAGGCCCAGGGAGATGGCCAGCAGGCAGCTGCCAGGGGAGGTGGCCAACACAGATGTGTGGGAAGGAGGCCATACCCTCAAAGGGTCTACAGGCCTCGGTTCTTCTTCCTCCAGTGACGAGCAATGCCTGCAAAGGCTACGATTTTGGACGGAAGTACTGAGGGAGCTCTGCCCTGTCCTGCGAGAAGATCTGCAGCTCAAACACGCCTCAGGACCACCCTCAGCATGGAGACCAAGGTCGCCTTGAATTTTTACTCCACGTGGTCTTTCCAGTCTGCCACTGCAGACATTGCCAATGTCTCCCAATCCTCGGCACATCAGTGCATCCTGCAGGTCACAGATGCACTGTACAGGAGAAGGGTCCAGTACATCTCCTTTCCAATGACAAGGGACAAACAAGTGGAGCGGCAGGCAAGATTTGCCCGAATGACAGGCTTCCCAAGGGTGCAGGGTGCGATAGACTGCACACACGTTGGGCTGAGGGCGCCACATCATCACACCGAGATCTTTGTGAACCGCAAAGGCTTCCACTCTCTGAACATGCAGCTTGTATGTGACCACCAGTGTCGGATCCTGGCAGTTGTTTTGAGGTACCCAGGCAGCAGCCATGATTCATTCATTCTGCACTAGACCAGTGTGCTCGCCATCTTCACCGGCCTGAATCAGGATTGTGGTTGGCTGCTTGGGGACAAGGGATATCTCCTGTCCACTTGGCTGCTCACTCCACTGCGGAATCCCAGGACAGCGCCAGAGCATGTTTACAATGACGCTCATTGTGCCACCAGGTGCATCATCGAGCACTGCATAGGCATCCTCAAGGAGAGGTTCCGGTGTCTGGACCGGTCTGGTGGCATCTTGCAGTACTCTCCTCAACGGGTCTCCATAATCGTCATGGTCTGCTGCATGCTGCACAACCTGGCCATCATGAGGGGACAGTCGCTGGAGGTCGAGCCAGCAGTACCACCTGAGGAGGAGGTGGAGGAGGAGAAGGAGGAGGCGCAGCTGGAGGAAGAGGAGGATCTCCATTGCCCCAGAGCTAGGAGGCATCGTCCCCATCACAACCCTGGAAGGGAGGTGCAGCTGCTCGTTTCAGATAATCCCATTCACACATGACCCATCAGCTACCGTTTTCAATGGCCATTGTAATGAGTGCGTTAATGCAGAGTTGTCCACTCCCAGATGAAACACCTGGTCAGATATATATGCCAAAAATAAAGATTTATCCAATTATCTAAATCACTGCAAAAACAGACCATATAGAACAAAATAATAATACTGTTATCATTTTTCTACCCCTGGTGCATCTCACTATAACACCTGTTACGCGTGACTACCCTAACACTACGCCTAACTGTCATCGCTGTGGCTGCCTCATGGGCCGGGAAGGCTGCTGTGGTTGTTGTCTGGGACCTACAGCCGTCCTTCTAGGATGCCCAGGAACACCTTTGGGCCTGAAAGGGCTGGTTGCAAACTTGCCAGCACCCTCCTGGGAGGGTGCGTCCTCACATATATGGAGGTGCCTGACACCTTCCCTGCAATCTCCCTCCATGCATTATGTACTACTTGTCTGCCAAGTCTCCCCATGTCAGGAAACAGTATTCTTCTATCCTCCACACCGTCCATCAGTGTCTCCAGCTCCATATCAGTGAACCTGTTGGTTCTCCTTGCACCTCTTGCATCAGCCATCCTTCCAACCTCCTTCCCCCTCAGGGCCTTGCTACAAACCGGCTCCTGCAGAACTTGCTACAGTTGGCTCATTCGAAACCCTTACCTACATGCTGAATTTCTCAGTGGTGATAACGCTCAAATTATGACAGCCACACCGCTGAAAAATGCGCTTTGGAAGAGTTCATTAGCGCTGGAACCCATTTTTTCACTTTTGGAGCTGAATATGGGGTGGCTCAGCTACGAAAAGTTTTTGGCGCTAATGGCCCGAAAAAGTTGGGGGGAGCACCAGCTTTCCAGTGGTACTGAATTTCGGGCCCAGCAACTCTACCTATCTGCATGTTAGACAAATAAAGAGCAACTCTTCCACCAGTATCACTGCTCATTTTGCTCTCATACTTTAGCGCCTTTATTGGTTACATCCCTCATTTCTAACATACTGTACACGTAGTGCACTTGACACACACAAGTGTAAAGGTGGCACCTGTGTCTGTTACAAATGTCATACATCACTTTTCTGTTGCATATCATACGTGCTCTGAATGATAAAAGATGGATTGGCATCGTTCTGGAGAGGATAAGATAAGAAAATAACAAATAGGAACAGGAGCAGGCCATAAGGCCCCTCGAGCCCGCTCCAGCATTCAATGAGATCATGGCTGATCTGATCAAGGACTCAGCTCCACTTTCCCACCGGCTCCCCATAACCCCTTATCCCCTTACTGTTTAAGAAACTGTCTATTTCTGTCTTAAATTTATTCAATGTCCCAGCTTCCACAGCTCTCTGAGGCAGTGAATTCCACAGATGTACAACCCTCATCTCAGTTTTAAATGGGCGGGCCCTTATTCTAAGATCATGCCCTCTAATTCTAGTCTCCCCTCTGCATCCACCTTGTCAAGCCCCCTCATAATCTTATATGTTTCGATAAGATCACCTCTCATTCTTCTGAATTCCAATGAGTAGAGGCCCAACCTACTCAACCTTTCCTCATAAGTCAACCCCCTTATCCCCGGAATCAACCTAGTGAACCTTCTCTGAACTGCCTTCAAAACAAGTATATCCTTTCGTAAATATGGAAACCAAAACTGCATGCAGTATTCCAGGTGTGGCCTCACCAATACCTTATATAGCTGTAGCAAGACTTCCCTGCTTTTATACTCCATCCCTTTTGCAATAAAGGCCAAGATACCATTGTTCTTCCTAATCACTTGCTGTACCTGCATACTATCCTTTTATGTTTCATGCACAAGTACCCCCAGTTCCCGCTATACTGCAGCACTTTGCAATCTTTCTCCATTTAAATAATAACTTGCTCTTTGATTCTTTCTGTCAAAGTGCATGACCTCACACTTTCCAACATTATACTCCATCTGCCAAATTTTTGCCCACTCACTTAGCCTGTCTATGTCCTTTTGCAGATTTTTTATGAGTTTGTTTCTCAGCATTACACGCAAGTGTAAAAATGGCATTGATTTTGCCTCTCAGCGTGTTTCTGGGGGGAAACCACGGGAGACAGTTCATTTCATGTGTGCTCGCGGCAGCATGAAGCCATCTATATGATTTGAGATAGCTAATCTGCTTATTAAATGCTATCTGCCCACAGAGCTTTATGTCTTCAGTGCATTTGCTACCACCATAACTATAAACACTCGGTTCCATATCGTTCACGAGTATTCTGCAAAGCAAATCTTTGAGGACAGGTCCCTGTGGAACTCCACTGTTTACTCTTTCTCAGGTGGAGTATTCTTCAATTATTTACTCTTCTGGGGTAGAAATTGGACCTTGTTGCACCTGTTTTACAGGCATAAAACGGGCAGAATGAAGTCCAAAGGCCCAAGAATGCCAGAAAAATGACTCAAAATTGGGTGGGACTGTTTTTCATCTGTCCTTGATGGCCTTGTAGGGGAGGATGAAAACCCCCTCAGTTTACCCAGAAGGAAAAGAGCTGTGGGATCTGTCTGTTCTGCAATGTGAATTGAAACCGAGATGGTTTGACCTTGGCAGAGCAGTGATTGGACGGGGGAGGACACCGGAAGGCCAATGGTGGGACAGAGTCAGCCCGAAGCATGGGGCTTTCAAGCCAATGGGAGAGCACTTGCTCGAAAACTGTGGGACTGACTCATCGCCATTATCGGGCTATTGTCTTCACCATGTTTACACTATGGAGGGAAATTATGCAAACCTTCAGAAAACTAGGGAATCCAAAACAACCCAAGGGCCTACACAATGGCTACAGGAGGCCAACGCAATCAACACCTACTCAAACCTTGAGTAGGTTAACATCAGTGGAAAAAAACCCGCAATAATCTAAAACTGCTGCATTTTTCAAAATCACAAAGCCCACCATTGGGAAGGATCGATTTCAGCACGAGAGGCGGACTGGATATCTGGCTATAAAATGGGGTTTCTGACCCAGAGTGTGTGTGTTCTGCTCTCGTGATCCAACAACCAGCAAGCCTCTCGACACTGAAGGAAAACCAGTGTCCAAAGACACTGAAGATAGAAGAAACAAACCACCAGACTGCAGAAGGCACATTAGTGAGTATAACCTCCGGTCCCTAGAACTCCCAACTCAGTTAGGCCAGGAAAGGTGGGAGGTTGGGCATTGTACTGCTAAACTTGTGTAAAGATTTTCGTTGTGTCCGTTTAGTGGGATTTAGGGGGATTGTTTTGTTGGTGTATTGCTGTTTGTTGAGATACACCTTGTCAAATAAATTGGAAGCCTAAGTTCCTCTTGGAATCACCTTGTCTCAGTTCTATTGTATTACATCTCCCTATCGTGAGTCTTATGTCAGAACATTGTAAGGGAAGCTAGGAGCGCCTCGAAAATGCTCAACTGTGTGTCACAGGCTAGGGAAGAAGGGGTTAGGAGTGTTTGACATTCACAGGTGCCTCACAGGTTAGGCATAAGCTGTGGGGACGCACGAGTCTCAAAACCCCCTTCATAAGCTGTGGACATAGTCTCTTCAGGGTTGCTCTTGCAGCACTCAGGGTACCTCACAGGCATAAGCTGTGAGGGCAGAAGCCCAGAGAGAGACACCCAAGGCACAACAACACTCCCCGAGAACCCCTTGCAGCCTCTTAAAACAGGTGTTATGCCCCTGACAAATGTCCGATGCCTGTTTTAAATCCCCTCACACAAATTGGGCTGCGATGAGTGGGGCAGGGATTGAGCCTGCTCCGTCCAGGATTCTTCAGTAGCCATTGCGGCCTAAGCAATGGCTGCCAACTAAAAGTATTGGGGATCCACGAGGTGCAGGGGCGCTCAGCTCAGCTCCACAGCACTCGTGCTCCGCTCCGTTATCCTGTCCAGCCTGTCAGTACTTACCCGAGGTCACTGACAGAGAGGTAGGTGGTGGAGCGGCATCGTCATCGGGAGGCCTATAAAGGCCAGCGTCAAGTCGGGAGGCCTATAAAGGCCAGTGTTGAGTCAGGAGGCCTATAAAGGCCAGCGTCAAGTCGGGAGGCCTATAAAGGCCAGCGTCGAGTCGGGAGGCCTATAAAGGCCAGCGTCTAGTCGGGAGGCCTATAAAGGCCAGCGTCGAGTCGGGAGGCCTATAAAGGCCAGCGTCAAGTCGGGAGGCCTATAAAGGCCAGCATCGAGTCGGGAGGCCTATAAAGGCCAGTGTTGAGTCGGGAGGCCTATAAAGGCCAGCATCGAGTCGGGAGGCCTATAAAGGCCAGTGTTGAGTCGGGAGGCCTATAAAGGCCAGCATCGAGTCGGGAGGCCTATAAAGGCCAGCATCGAGTCGGGTGGCCTATAAAGGCCAGCGTCGAGTCAGGAGACCTATAAAGGCCAGTGTCGAGTCGGGAGGCCCAGCAGGGAGTCGGAGAGGCGGAGCGGCAGCGTCGTCGGGAGGCCAATAAAGGCCAGCAGTCGGGGAGCGGGAGAGCGAGGAGAGGCCCAGCCGGTGCAGCTGCAGCAAGGAGGCAAAAAAGAAGTAGAAAGAAATCGAAAGGTGACATCACAGCCATGGGGGTAAGTGATTGGCTGGTGATTGTTAAGTAATTTTTCTTTTTCTTTTCTATATCAGTAAGTAACATTTAGCATTGTTGTTGCCAATTTAAGTTTATCTAGGGGTTAAGTCATGGCAGAACAGCTCGGACACGTGTTATGCTCCTCCTGTACTATGTGGGAAGTCAGGGATGCTTGCGGTGACCCTGACGACTACGTGTGCGGGAAGTGTATCCACCTGCAGCTCCTGACGGACCGCATTGCGGCACTGGAGCTGCAGGTGGATTCACTCTGGAGCATCCACGGTGCTGAGAATGACGTGAATAGCACGTTTAGTGAGTTGGTCTTACCGCAGGCAAAGGGTACACAGCCAGATAGGGAATGGGTGACCAACAGGAAGGTAGTGCAGGGGTCCCCTGCGGTCATCCCCCTGCAAAACAGATACACCACTTTCGGTACTGTTGAGGGGGATGACTCATCAGGGGAGGGCAGCAGCAGCCAAGTTCATGGCACCATGGGTGGCTCTGCTGCACAGGAGGGCAGGAAAAAGAGTGGGAGAGCTATAGCGATAGGGGATTCAATTGTAAGGGGAATAGATAGACGTTTCTGCGGCCACAACCGAGACTCCAGGATGGTATGTTGCCTCCCTGGTGCAAGGGTCAAGGATGTCTCGGAGCGGGTGCAGGACATTCTGAAAAGGAAGGGTGAACAGCCAGTTGTTGTGGTGCATATAGATACCAACAATATAGGTAAAAAACTGGATGAGGTCCTACAAGACGAATTTAGGGAGCTAGGAGCTAAATTAAAAAGTAGGACCTCAAAAGTAGTAATCTCAGGATTGCTACCAGTGCCACGTGCTAGTCAGAGTAGGAATCGCAGGATAGCTCAGAGGAATACATGGCTTGAGGAGTGGTGCACAAGGGAGGGATTCAAATTCCTGCGACATTGGAACCGGTTCTGGGGGAGGTGGGACCAGTACAAACTGGATAGTCTGCACCTGGGCAGGACCAGAACCAATGTCCTAGGGGAGTGTTTGCTAGTGCTGTTGGGGAGAAGTTAAAATAATATGGCAGGGGGATGGGAATCTATGCAGAGAGACAGAGGGAAGTAGAATGGGGGCAGAATCAAAAGATAGAAAGAAAAAAAGTAAAAGTGGAGGGCAGAGAAACCTAAGGCAAAAAGCAAAAAGGGCCACATTATAGCAAAATTCTAAAGGGGAAAAGTGTGTTAGAAAGACAAGCCTGAAGACTCTGTGCCTCAATGCGAGGAGTATTTGGAATAAGATGGACGAATTAACTGTGCAGATAGCAGTTAACAGGTATGATGTCATTGGCATCACGGAGACATGGCTCCAGGGTGACCAAGGCTGGGAACTCAACATCCAGGGGTATTCAACATTTAGGAAGGATAGACAGAAAGGAAAAGGAGGTGGGGTAGCGTTGCTGGTTAAAGAGGAAATTAATGCAACAGTAAGAAAGGACATTAGCTTGGATTATGTGGAATCTGTATCGGTGGAGCTGCGGAATACCAAGGTGCAGAAAATGCTAGTGGGAGTTGTGTACAGACCACCAAACAGTAGTAGTAAGGTTGGGAACAGCATCAAACAAGAAATTAGGGATGCATGCAATAAAGGTACAGCAGTTATCATGGGTGACTTTAATCTACATATTGATTGGGCTAACCAAACTGGTAGCAATGCGGTGGAGGAGGATTTCCTGGAGTGTATTAGGGATGGTTTTCCAGACCAGTATGTCGAGGAACCAACTCGGGAGCTGGCCATCCTAGACTGGGTGATGTGTAATGAGAAAGAACTAATTAGCAATGTTGTTCTGTGAGGCCCAATGGGCAAGAGTGACCATAACATAGTAGAATTCTTTATTAAGATGGAGAGTGACACAGTTAATTCAGAAACAAGGGTCCTGAACTTAAGGCAAGGTAACTTCGATGTTTTGAGGCGTTAATTGGCTAGAATAGACTGGCAAATGATACTTAAAGGGTTGATGGTGGATAGGCAATGGCAAACATTTAAAGATCACATGGATGAACTTCAGCAATTGTACATCCCTGTCTGGAGTAAAAAATAAAACGGGGAAGGTGGCTCAACCGTGGCTAACAAGGGAAATTAAGGATAGTGTTAAATCCAAGGAAGAGGCATATAAATTGGCCAGAAAAAGCAACAAACCTGAGGACTGGGAGAAATTTAGAATTCAGCAGAGGAGGAAAAAGGGTTTAATTAAGAGGGGTAAAATATAATAGGTGAAGAAGCTTGCCGGGAACATAAAAGCTTATATAGATATGTGAAGAGAAAAAGATTAGTGAAGACAAACGTAGGTCCCTTGCAGTTGGATTCAGGTGAATTTATAATGGGGAACAAAGAAATGGCAGACCAATTGAACAAATACTTTGGTTCTGTCTTCACGAAGGAAGACACAAATAACCTTCCAGAAGCACTAAGGGACAGTGGGTCTAGTGAGAAAGAGGAACTGAAGGATATCCTTATTGGCGGGAAATTGTGTTAGGGAAATTGATGGGATTGAAGGCCAATAAATCCCCGGGGCCTGATAGTCTGCACCCCAGAGTACTTAAGGAAGTGGTCCTAGAAATAGTAGATGCATTGGTGATCATTTTCCAACAGCCTATCGACTCTGGATCAGTTCCTATTGACTGGAGGGTAGCTAATGTAACACCACTTTTTAAAAAGGGAAGGAGCGCGAAAGCGGATAATTATAGACTGGTTAGCCTGACATCAGTAGTGGGGAAAATGTTGGAATCAATTTTTAAGGATGAAATAGCGGCGCATTTGGAAAGCAGTGACAGGATCAGTCCAAGTCAGCATGGATATATGAAGGGGAAATCATGCTTGACAAATCTTCTGGAATTTTTTGAGGATGAAACTAGTAGAGTGGACAAGGGAGAACCAGTGGATGTGGTGTGTTTGGACTTTCAAAAGGCTTTTGACAAGGTCCCACACAAGAGATTGGTGTGCAAAATCAAAGCACATGGTATTGGGGGTAATATACAGACGTGGATAGAGAACTGGTTGGCAGACAGAAAGCAGAGAGTCAGGATAAACGGGTCCTTTTCAGAATAGCAGGCAGTGACTAGTGGAGTGCCGCAGGGCTCAGTGCTGGGACCCCAGCTATTTACAATATACGTCAATGATTTAGATGAAGGAATTGAGTGTAATATCTCCAAGTTTGCAGATGACACTAAACTGGGTGGTGGTGTGAGCTGTGAGGAGGATGCTAAGAGGCTGCAGGGTGACTTGGACAGGTTAGGTGAGTGGGCAAATGCATGGCAGATGCAGTATAAGGTGCATAAATGTGAGGTTATCCAGTTTGGGGTCAAAAACACGAAGACAGAATATTATCTG
Source organism: Pristiophorus japonicus (assembly GCF_044704955.1). Classification (NCBI taxonomy): domain Eukaryota; kingdom Metazoa; phylum Chordata; class Chondrichthyes; family Pristiophoridae; genus Pristiophorus; species Pristiophorus japonicus. The sequence goes on along the minus strand of NC_091985.1, from coordinate 39,851,298 downwards.
AATGGCGGCAGATTAGGAAAAGGGTAGGTGCAACGAGACCTGGGTGTCATGGTTCATCAGTCTTTGAAAGTTGGCATATAGGTACAGCAGGCGATGAAGGCGGCAAATGGTATGTTGGCCTTCATAGCTAGGGGATTTGAGTATAGGAGCAGGGAGGTCTTACTGCAGTTGTACAGGGCCTTGGTGAGGCCTCACCTGGAATATTGTATTCAGTTTTGGTCTCCTAATCTGAGGAAGGACATTTTTGCTAATGAGGGAGTGCAGTGAAGGTTCACCAGATTGATTTCCGGGATGGCAGGACTGACATATGAGGAGAGACTGGATCAACTGGGCCTTTATACATTGGAGTTTAGAAGGATGAGAGGGGATCTCATAGAAACATATAAGATTTTGATGGGATGGGACAGGTTAGAATGCAGGTAGAATGTTCCCGATGTTGGGGAAGTCCAGAACCAGGGGACAGAGTCTTAGGATAAGGGGTAGGCCATTTAGGACTGAGATGAGGAGAAACTTCTTCACTCAGAGAGTTGTTAACCTGTGGAATTCCCTGCCGCAGAGAGTTGTTGATGCCAGTTCATTGGATACATTCAAGAGGGAGTTAGATATGGCCCTTACGGCTAAAGGGATCAAGGGGTATGGAGAGAAAGGAGGAAAGGGTTACTGAGGGATTGATTAGCCATGATCTTATTGAATGGTGGTGCAGGATCGAAGGGCCGAATGGCCTACTCCTGCACCTATTTTCTATGTTTCTATGTTTCTAACTTCCATCCTCAGCCTTCTGTTGCCCAACGGGTTCTCAATCCAGGACTTTTAAATATTATGTAAGCATCAGGCATCCCTTACATTCCTCACATGATAAATTTTGGCAAACATCTTTTGAAAAAACCTAAGTATTCTGTTGGTTTACTTCATCCATTAGCTTTGTTATCTCGTCAAAAAATGATACTGTAGTAGGTTTATGAAAATGGTGTATTACTTTTAAAATCATGCAGACAGCTGTTGTTGATACTGGTTGTCCTTTAAATGCTCTGGCATTTTTCTTGCAATGGATTTTCGGCCAACGGGCCTGCAATTATCAATTTCAATACCTATTTCCTTTTTAATATTAAAACATAATTTTCCGACCTCCAGCGCTCGAGTACTTCTCCAGTACTTAGAGACTCTGAAAAACATTAGCCAAAGAGAACTAATTTTGTTGTATAATTCGGCAAGGATTCTCGTGTGCATCCCATCTGACCCAGGAGCTCTGTGGATAATTAATCCTTCCAGCTGCTGCATCCCACATCTCTCGTGTACTAATGGAGCCTCTTGTTCTTTGACCTTCCTTCTACAATTAACACTTCCAAAACTTTTTTTTTGGTCCCCCTTGCTGTCAACTGCGATTAGTCTCGACTTCATTTTCACTTTCTCCAATTTTTTTAAGCTACATCCAGTTGCCTTTTTATCGATACTGCCCCCCGCACCCCCGCATCCCCCCCCCCCCCCAACCAATTGATGTCTTTTCATCGACATGCCTCACATTGGTATCATCACCTGCAGGCACGGGGTCAGCTTGCAAATGTACCCTACTTCTCCACCATCTCTCCCACCCCATCTACAACCAACTTCATGTTGTCAGACTGCTTCTCCAATATCAAGTCATGGATGAGACAACATATCCTCAAATTTAACATTGGGAAGACTGAAACCATTGTTTCTGGTTTCTTCAATAAACACTGCTCCCCTGCTGTCACCTCCCCAAACCCCTCGTTCAGAGTGAACAAGACTATGTAACGTTGCATCCTGTAACTTGAGCACAAAATCTAGGCTGACACTCTGGTTCAGTACTGAGGGAGTGCTGCACTGTCAGAGATGCCATCTTCAGATAAGATGTTAAACTGATAAAATGTCTGCCTTCTCACACAAGATCCCACGGCACTATTCAACAAGAGCAGGGGAGCTGCCCCAGTGTCCCTATCTGATCATTATCACATTGCTGTTTCTGGGACCTTGCTGTGGGTAAATCAGCTGCCGTGTTTCCTGCATTACAACAGTGACTTAATTGGCTGTAAAGCACTTTGGGATGTCCTGAGGTGATGAAAGGCACTATATAAATGCAAGTCCTTTTTTCTTTCCTTCTGTTCAATCAAGAGCTGAGCTATAAACACCACATCCTATCCATCGTTAAGACCATTTATTTCCACCTTTGCTGCATTGCCTGCTTCTACCCCTATCTCAGCCCCTCAATCACTGAAGCTTTTATCCACACTTTCGTTACCTCCAAACTCAATTTCCCTAATGTCCTCCATGCTGGTTCACATCTTCCACCTTTGTAGGAAACAGAGAGTGGGGATAAAGGCTAGGTGATCAGTGGTACACTCATAATAAAGAATGAAACTGAGTACTGTGTACAATGAGCAAGTGTGACCTTAGCTCCTTTAATAAGACTCCAGAGTGGAGGTACCTCGTGGGTGGCCTGCTTTATATAGCATGCTCCCAAGGATCCCTTGGGACTCCAACAGGTGAGCTCTCTGGTGGTCAGGTGTTATACAGGTTACAAGGGGTTAAATACATAACATCACTCACCTGCAAAGTCAATAGTACACTTACTTACAAGGTGAGACAATCTGGGGCTTTTTGCTCCCTTGTCGATCGTCTCGGTACAAATGCGGGTGTCGGTGAGTTGGTCAGTTCTTCACTGGGCTGCTGGGCAGCCGGCCTTGCCGGGCTGCTGGAGATGGTGAGTTCGGCTTCGTGGTCAACCATGATGTTGGTTGCCACTTGTGTGTGTGTGTGTTGGAAGGTCAAAGTTGGTGGTGTCTTCTTCGGGTTGTTCGTAGCTGTTGGTGAACCTCAATTTGATTTGGTCCAAATGTTTTCTGCACGTTTGTCCATTGGCCAATTTGACCTGGAACACCCTACTCCCCTCTTTGGCTGTAACCATGCCAGCGTGCCATTTAGGACAATGTTCATAATTGAGCACAAACACAGGACCATTGATCTCTATCGTGTGACAAATTTGCGCGGTCATGGTACACACTCTGCAGCATTGCCTGCTTCTACCCCGACCTCAGCCCCTCAATCACTGATGCCACTTGCCCTTTACGTGATCATGGAGATCAGGGTGGACAAGAGAGTGCCTTGTTTTCAGCGCCATTTTCATGAGCAGTCTGGCTGGGGAAACCCCGGTGAGTGAGTGGGGTCTGGTGCAGTAGCTGAACAGCACTCGGGACAGCTGGTTCTGCAGGGAGCCTTCCGACACACGTTTCAAGCTTTGCTTGATGGTCTGAACTGCCCGTTCTACCTGGCCATTGGATGCGGGCTTGAACGGGGCAGATGTGACGTGTTTGATCCCGTTGCGGGTCCTGAATTCCTTGAATTCAGCACTGGTGAAGCACGGCCCATTGTCACTGACGAGGACATCAGGCAAGCCGTGCATGGCAAACATGGTTCATAGGTTTTCAATAGTGGCCATGGACGTGCTTACAGACATTATTGCACATTCAATCCATTGTGAGTAAGCGTCCACGACAACCAAAAACATTTTGCCTAGAAATGGGCCCGTAGAGTCCACGTGGATCGTCGACCACGGTTTGGAGGGCCACAACCACAAACTTAGCGATGCCTCTCTAGGTGCATTACTCAGCTGAGAGCAAGTGTTGCACTGGCGCACCAAAGACTCTAAATCTGAGTTGATGCCGGGCCACCACACATGGGATCTGGCTATGGCTTTCATTATTACAATGCCTGGGTGGGTGCATAGAAATGTATCTCTGCCTTTCTTGGGCAAGACCACATGATTGTCCCAGAACAAACAGTCCGCCTGCAGGGACAACTCATCTTTGAGTCTGTGGAACGGCTCAATTGCCTCCTGCATTTCCGCTAGGACACCGGACCAGCTCCCATGGAGGACACATTTTTTACCAAGGACAATAAAGGATCCTGGCTGGTCCAGGTCCTGATCTGGTGGACCGTAAAGGAGGATTTTCATTCTCAAATGCCTCCATGATCATTAGCAAGACCGCTGGCTGTGCCATTTCCACCTCGGCAATGGCAGCCGACAGAGAGCATCTGCGCAGTTCTCTGTGCTCGGTCTGTGGTGGATTACATAGTTGTATGCCGACAGCGTGACCGCCTATCCTTGGATGCGGGCAGAGGCATTGGTATTAATCCCTTTGCTCTCAGAGAACAGCGATATGAGCGGCTTGTGGTCAGTTTCAAGCTCAAACTTGTGGCCAAATAAGTACTGGTGCATTTTTTTACCCCGTAAACGCACGCCACAGCCTCTTTTTCAATCATGCTGTAGGCCCTTTCGACCTTGGACAAACTCCTGGACGCATAAGCGACCGGTTGCAAAATTCCCGATTCGTTAGCGTGTTGTATCACACACCCGACCCCATATGACGACGCATTGCAAGCTAGCACTAATCGTTTACAAGGGTTATACAAGACAAGCAGTTTGCTTGAACACAACAGATTTCTGGCTTTCTTAAAGGCAGCCTCTTGTGAATTCGCCCATATCTAGTCGTCTCCCTTGCACAGTAGCGCATGTAGGGGTTCTAGCAGGGTGCTTAATCCAGGCGGCTCCCAGCCTGCGAGCACCATCGGAGCAGGCTGGGGAGCGGAACGAGCAGCGTGGTGGCATACCACTCCAGGGAGCAGCACATGCTGGGGAGGAGAGCAGTGAAGAGTGATGTCATCAAGGTCCAGGTCGGTGATTGGAGCGGCGAGGTCGGGGTGAAGGAGCGGCGAGAGATTGCAGAGTGATGTGATCGGGGCCCAGGGGAGGCGTGAGTTCAGGGCCCAGAGAGGCGAGGGCCCAGGGGCAGCACGGGCCAGCCCACACTACGATTTGTGTGCACACTCGGCCTGTCAGCAGAACTGGTCTCCAGTCATCTTGGTTAACCCTTGCTATTGAACCAAGACCTAGCTCTGTCAAGCCCGTGTGGTGGCTGGTGTGTAACGGTCACCACCCATTAAAAAAAAATCCAAGCACAGGCATCTTCCACCCTTCAAGATTTAGTTCCGACCTGGAATTTTAGGTGCATCATTGAAACACCTGTGAACCTTTTGACGTGGAAGCAAGTCATCCTCGATTCGAGGGACTGCCTATGATGGTAACCCAGGTAGGAAATTACCGAAATAGTTAAGGAGTCCCAGGGACGACCACAGCTGCGACACGTTCTGTGGTCTCGGCACGTTCTTGATGGCCTCCGTCGGTGGGTCTGATGCCGTCTGCTGCGATTCTTCTTCCCAAGAACTCAACCTCCTGCGCCAGGAAAACATACTTCGAGCATTTCAACCTGAGCCCCACCCGATCCAACCAATTAAAAACCTCTTCCAGATTCTTCAAGTGCTCAATTATGTCCCGACCTGTAACCAGTATGTCTTCCTGGAAGACCACGGTGCGAGGAACTGACTTTAGCAGACTCTCCATGTTCCGCTGGAAGATTGCCGTGGCCGACCGAATCCCGAACGGGCACCGGTTATAGATGAACAGACCTTTGTGAGTGTTGATGCAGATGAGATCTTTTGAAGACTCCTCCAGCTTCTACATCACCTAGGCCGAGCTCAGGTCCAGCTTGGTGAACGTCTTCCCTCCAGCCAGGGTCACAAATAGGTCGTCTGCCTTGGGTAGCGGGTACTGGTCCTGCAGCGAAAAACGGTTAATTGTTACTTTATAGTCCCCACAAATTCTAACTGTGCCATCCTCTTTAATTACCGGGACAATTGGACTGGCGCACTCATTGAATTCCACTGGTGCAATGATGCCTTCTCGCTACAGCCTGTTCAGCTCAATTTTCACGCATCATATACGGTACCGCCAGTGCCTTGTGGTGGATGGGTCGCTTACCGGGAACCAAATGGATCTGCACATTTGCCCCCCAAGAAGCTTCCAAGGCCTGGCTCGAACAACAATGGTAAATTGATCAAAACCTGGGCACATGAGGTGTCATCAACAGATGAAAGCACTCGGATGTCATCCCAGCCCAGCAGATTTTTCCCAGGCAGCTTCTGCCAAACAACGTGGGGCCATCCCCTGGCACAATCCACAGTGGAAGTTCATGTACTGCTCCGCCATAGGAGACTTTGACCTGCACTGCCAATTACAGGGATTAGTTTCTTGGTGTAAGTCCTTAGTTTGCTGTGAATGGGGCTGAGCTTGGGCCTGAGTGCCTTTTTGCCCCACAGCCTGTCGAAGACCTTTTTACTCATTATGGACTGACTTGCACCAGTGTCCAGCTCCATAGATACTGGAATACTGTTCAGTTCAACTTTCAACGTTATTGGTGGACATTTTGCAGTGAATGTGTGTACCCCGTACACGTCTGCCTCCTCAGTACGAGTCTCCAATTCAGCCTGATCCACAGTGGATCGATCTTCCTCTGCAACGTGGTGGTTTGCAGGGTTTGCAGCTCGCCTGAGCATTCGGTGGAGGTGTCCCATTGTTCTGCAGCCTTTGCACGCATAGTACTTGAAGCGGCATTGATGGGGCCGATGATCACCTCCACAACGCCAACAGGGTATTAACTGCTTCGCATTAACGATTGATGGAGGACTCTGGGTCATCTGAGGTCGGGCAGCAGCAGCCGGTGTGTACGTTCTGCTATGTACATTTCTGCTCGATACCGACACGTTACTTTATGCACAGTACTGGCCGAAACTTCTTTACTCTGCAAAATCTGCTTGGTGTTGTCGCTGGTGGACATAAATGCCTGGGCTATCGTTATGACTTTATTTAGATTCGGAGTTTCTACAGTCAACAGTTTGCGAAGGATTTTCTCATGGCCAATGCCCAGTATAAAAAAGTCTCTAAGCATTTATTCTAGGAATCCCTCAAACTCACAATGTCCTGCGAGGCGCCTTAGTTCGCGACATTGCTCGCCACTTCCTGGCCCTCCGACCGTTGACTCGTGTCGAGCCGATATCTCACCATCAAAATGCTTTCCTTAGGATTTAGGTGCTCCCGGACCAGCGTACACAATTCTTCATAGGATTTCTCTGTTGGTTTTGCCGGGGCTAGGAGATCCTTCATGAGGCCATAGGTTGTTGCCCCACAGACGGTTAGGAGGATTGCCCTTCGTTTGGTAGCGTTCTCGTCCCCTTCCAGCTCGTTGACCACAAAGTATTGGTCGAGTCTCTCCACAAAGGCCTCCCAATCATCCCCTTCTGAGAACTTCTCCAGGCTACCGACTGTTCTTTGCATTTTCGCGCGGTTGTTCGTTACCTCGTCGCCAATTGGTACACTCATAATAAAGGATGAAACTGAGTACTGTGTACAATGAGCAAGTGTGACCTTATCTTCTTTAATAAGACTCCAGAGTGCAGGTACCTCGTTGGTGGCCTGCTTATATACCGTGCTTCCAAGGGATGCTGGGATCCCTTGGGACTCCAACAGGTAGGCCCTCTGGTAGTCAGGTGTTATACAGTTTACAAGGAGTTAAATACATAACAATCAGATTAACAGGATATGTCAAGTGGTGTTCCCCAGGTTCTGGGGTCTCAGCTTTTCACAATCTTTATTAATGACTTGGATGAACAACAGCAACAACAACTTGTATTTATATAGCACCTTTAACATCTTAAAATGTCCCAAGGCACTTCACAGGAGTGTTATAAGTCACAAAAATAAAACTGACATCGAGCCAGTTAAGAAGAAATTAGTGCAGGTGACCAAAAGCTTGGTTAAAGAGGTAAGTTTTAAGAACATAAGAACATCAGAAATAGGAGCAGGAGAAGGCCATACGACCCCTCGAGCCTGCTCCGCCATTTAATACGATCATGGCTGATCCGATCACGGACTCAGGTCCACTTGCCTGTAGGTGATGATACCAACGTGAGGCATGTAGATGAAAAGACATTCAATTGGGGGGAGGGGGGTGGGCGGGGGGGCGGTATCGATGAAAAGGCAACTGGATGTAGCTTAAAAAAAATGGAGAAAGTGAAAACGAAGTAGAGAGACTAATCGCAGTTGACAGCAAGAGGGATCCAAAAAAAGTTTTGTAAGTGTTAATTGTAGAAGGAAGGTCAAAGAACAAGAGGCTCCATTAGAACACGAGAGATGTGGGGGTTAGTAAAGAATGTGCGATGCAGCAGCTGGAAGGATTAATTATCCACAGAGCTCCTGGGTCAGATGGAATGCACACTAGAATCCTTGAGGAATTACAGAACAAAATTAGTTCTCTTTGGCTAATGTTTTTCAGAGTCTCTAAGTACTGGAACTCCCTCCATAACCATTTCTGCCTCTCTATCGCTGTTTCCTCCTTTAGACGCTCCGTGGATTTTAGGTCGGGATGGGATTGGTTGGTGCAGGGGCCTGGACCAGCAACAGGAAGATTTCAGCTCCCAGGCCTCAGTTCCATATTCAGTGGGAATTTGGGCAGCAGGGGGTCATTGTCATGGCCCGCGGGAATGATCCCCGGCTGTCAGTTAAGTCATAGTCAATCCCCATCGGGGGAGAGGGGAAGCCTGGGGCAAGGGAGGCCCAAGGTTTCCTTGTGGGATTGATGGACCAGGCTTCCTGGCAGCACATTAGCCTCTCCAACTTTATCTTTGAACCAACTTCATAGAAACATAGAAACATAGAAAATAGGTGCAGGAGTAGGCCATTTGGCCCTTCGAGCCTGCACCGCCATTCAATGAGTTCATGGCTGAACATGCAACTTCAGTACCCCATTCCTGCTTTCTCACCATACCCCTTGATCCCCCTAGTAGTAAGGACTTCATCTAACTCCCTTTTGAATATATTTAGTGAATTGGCCTCAACAACTTTCTGTGGTAGAGAATTCCACAGGTTCACCACTCTCTGGGTGAAGACGTTTCTCCTCATCTCGGTGCTAAATGGCTTACTCCTTATCCTTAGACTGTGATCCCTGGTTCTGGACTTCCCCAACATTGGGAACATTCTTCCTGTATCTAACCTGTCTAAACCTGTCAGAATTTTAAACGTTTCTATGAGATCCCCTCTCACTCTTCTGAACTCCAGTGAATACAAGCCCAGTTGATCCAGTCTTTCTTGATATGTCAGTCCCGCCATCCCGGGAATCACCCTCCTCTTCCAAAATTGCAGTCCTGGTACTTTGGCTGAAGAGTTCTCTCTCTCTGTCCATCAATATAATGCAGCATACATTATAGGCTTGAAGTGTCAGCCATGGCTCAGTGGGCAGCACTCTCACCTCTGAATCAGAAGGTTATGGGTTCGAGTCCCACTCCAGAGACTTGAGCACAGAAATTTAGGCCGATGCTCCATTGCAGTACTGAAGGGAATTGTGCACTGTCAGAGGTGCCGTCTTTTGGATGAGACGTTAAACTGAGGCCCTGGCTGCCCTCTCAAGTGGATTTAAAAGATCCCATGGCACTATTTTGAAGAAGATCAGAGGAGTTCTCCCCGGTGTCTTGGCCAATATTTATCCCACAATAAGATCACTAAAACAGATTATTTATTTATCACATTGCAGTCTGTGGGAGCTTGCTGTGCCAACTTGGCTGCCACATTTCCTACACTACAACAGTGATAGCTACCGATCTATCTATTTATCTATCGATCGATCTATCTTTCCAACACCTTCTCAGGGTTTTAGAGCAGAATCCCACTTAAACTGTCCAGGCAAAAGAACCTGTTTCAACATATCAATTGTATGATAAACCAGATTTCCAGAATTGGGGTGGAGGCATTATATTTCCATTTGGCCTCTGTTTGGAGGTTCCTCATTAGTGTTAATAGCCAACGCTGTGTATGCCTGAAACACCTGTGAACTTTTTGGTGTGGAAGCAAGTCATCCTCGATTCGAGGGATTGCCTATGATGATTTATACAAATGTGTGGGGGTCAGATAGAATTAGGGGTAGACCTGGCCTCATAGCAACCATCTGCACAGTCTACCTGCCCCTTGAAATAGTGTTGTCACAGTAGACTGCCGCAAAATGAAAGCATCATGGATGTTGCCAGCATGTTGTGCATTCAACTGCATTGATGGAATGAAAGCCTTTCCTATTCATATATGACATGAGGTTATTACTAGAGACCAATTTGACTATCATCATTGAGGAGTTGCACACTTGAAAAGCCTGGGGAAATGGACAAATGTGTTTCTCCTGGCAATCAAGTCTTCTATTACCTGTTTGATACAATCAGGGGACCAATATCTGACTAACTTGGCAACTGTCATCATTTGTTAGCCTTGGCTAAGTGGTTGCATTCTCGCCTCTAAATCAGAAAGCCATAGGTTAAAGCCTTACTCCAGAGACTTGAGACTGAAACTTCAGTACAATACTTAGGGAGTGCTGCGCTCATCAGAGGTGCCATCATTCAGATGAGACGTGTTTTAACTGCGGCTTCATCTGGCCCCCTCAGGTGGACGTGAAAGATCCCATGGCACTTGCTACCACATAGAGTAGTTCAAGCGAATAGCATAGATTTACTTAAGGGGAAGCTAGATAAACACATGTGGAAGAAAGGAATAGGATACGTTGATAGGGTGAGCTGAAGTAAGGTGGGAGGAGGCGTGTGTGGAGCATAAACGCCAGCATAGACCTGTTGGGTCGAATAGCCTACTTCTGTGCTGTAAATACTATGTAATACAGGCAACTCTCGATTATCCGGGTCCCTCGGGGATTGGGCTATTCCGGGTAAACGATTTTTCCGTTCGGGTAAGTCTACATTTCAAAGTTAAAACTTGAATGAATAAATACAATCATTAGGGCGAGTTTACATTTATAAGTTAAAACTTTAATGAATCAATACAATCAGCTACAAACAGTAACAAAACATGGACATTACCAGCATGCATGTACAGGTTCTGTGCCTGGTTTGCTGGTACGCTGGTGAAGTTAGCAGTTTTCTGATTAAAGTCTGTGCCTGGAACCCAGTGCCGGCACTGCCCCCGTTCCCAACATCAGTGGCGGCCGCGAGAGACAGTGGCTGCAGCAGTGCGCGCACACACCAGCAAAGCAAGAGAAAAGGAGGGTGATTTTTATGGTGAGTGAGAGAGAGTGTTTGAGAGAGACCCTTTGGCAGATCGTTCCGGAGTCCCTTCGGCCGGTTAGCCGTCCCCCGAATCCGATGCGGAGTCCTTTTGGCCAGGGACAGAAGAGGCCAGTATGGGGTCCCTTCGGCCAGGGAGAGAGAATTTGCGAGTGTGAGAGAGAGAGAGATTGTGTGAGAGAAAGAATGAGCAAATACAAATGAGCACAGTGTTTGGAAGGTGATTTTTCTAAATTATTTGGGGCAGTCTTTTCACTTGTTAGCAACAGAATTTTAAATCCCGTTACAACGGTTTTCCATTGGATCCGCGTACAGATAATCGAGAGTTGCCTGTACTATGCAATTGTGATACTTTTTGAAGAAGCGCAGGGGAGCTCTCTTGATTCCCTGATGAATATTTATCTTTCAACCAAAGCCACCAATTTATCTGATTTATCGAATCTTGCTGTGTGCAAACTGGCAACTGTGCTACTTACATTACATCAGTAACTATACGACATAAGTACGTAATTGGCTGTGAAGTGGTTTGGGATGTTCTGAGATTATGAAAGACACCATATAAATGGAAGCCCTTTTTTTCTCTTGTAGCTTGGAAAGATCCAATCGTGTAAAAATTCAACACTGGGCTGACCTCCACAATGAGTGGAGCTGCTCCTGTCCTTGTCTGCAGGTTAGGCTCGAATAGATGGCACAAATCGGCAACAGCCTGCCTCAGAACGTGTGAAAGCAGATCTCTTCAGATATGGCTTCGTAAGTGTACCTGGGTCTAGTTGAGTCCGAGGCTAAGTCCACGGGGGTGACAGACAGACAAGGTGCAAGTGTATCTCCCTCTTCGATGTGCTTAAAATCCGCAACCATCTCCAAATCCAAATCCATAACAGCTATTGGAAAGCTCAGTGGAATGTCCATTGGGCAGTATGGTTACAGCTTATGTTTAAAGTGACTGGCCACAGTAGTAATTTGACTTCGGCTCTATGCAGAAGGACTCTTATGTTGCAATAATGCAGCAGCAAATACCTGAAGCAAGCAATGTAAAAGCAATAATGTGGAAATTGACGTATGAAAAGTCAAACTATGAACTAAATTGGATTGTGGCGCCAACCTGTCAGTCCCAGCTTTAAAACCCCAACTCCTTAAGCAAAGAGTTTGGAAGCAAAAAGTGCTCACTTTATACAGAGTAGCAGTGCCACAGGAGTGAAGAGGCCAGAAAACTTGTGGAATTCACTGGGGGGTATATTTAACGGAGATTGACCAAAATTAGGGGGTATATTGAGGACCTCCAAAAATTGTAGAACTTGTTCCAGCGGGGAATTGGGAGCACAGTAATGCCAGCAATCAGACGTACCTGTCTGATACGCAAATCCAACTGTGCTAGCGCCAAAGAATCAACCCTATGTTATAATATATTCTGCAATACAAGGTAGAGTGCTCATTGTTATATAACAACATATCCTCCAGTTCACTGTCAGCAATACCATAGTGCCCACTAATTATTAAGAGAGCCATGATTAGCCATGATCTTATTGAATGGCGGAGCATGCTCGAGGGGCCGAATGGCCTACTCCTACTCCTATTTCTTATGTTCTAGAGATCCAATTTTCCAATTTTTGTTTTACAAGCTTTACATCTACAATTCATTTTTAGTAACAAAGATACACAACAAAAATGTTTCAAATCTCTGAAGGTGTTACCTTGCAATTCTGTAGTGAATGCTTCCGATATACTATTTTCAAAACTACTTAGCACTTACAACTTACAGGTGGGAATTTCACTGTTTTTCAGTCTGCTGAAAGAGTTAGAGATGTAAATGAAAGAATGGAACTGCAGGGATTTGAAATGTGGAGCAGATTTCCCCACTTGGAGAATTTTCTCAGCCTGGAGATATTAAATTGCCTGTGTGAAACAAATACAGGTAATTCAAGTGGGGAGGAGCGCACACCGTTAAGGAAGCCTGCCCAATTTTTTTGTCCTCTGAAATGAATGGGTGGGAAATGGGGCAGGGTCTGTGAGGAGTGTGCAGTTTGCCCGCCCAATTTTTCTGTATTCACTGGATCACCGAAGTGATCACCACCAGACGCAGGAACAAGAATATCTGCTGCATTCTTGAAATGGAGCAGAAAACAAGAAGTGTGCCCATAATAACAGGGTGTGTCCAATAGAAATACTATTTTTAATAACAAACTGATTCTGCAAATCTTGTAGTCTTTCTATCTATTTTGGTGACAAAGCACACCGACCCACTCAATTAGATACTGAGCCATCCAGGGAACAGTTGAACAAAGCCATTAACAAGGATGGGATGTGAAAGGATTTTGGTCACTGAAGCAGCCCAGTCAATGCACAGCTATTATTAATTAGGGCTAATCAAATACTACATAGGATTACATAGGATATACAACACAGAAACAGGCCGTTCGGCCCAACCAGTCCATGCCGATGTTTATGCTCCACTTGAGCCTCCTCCTATCTTTCCTCATCTAACTTTGTCAGCATAACCCTCAATTCCCTTCTCCCTCAAATGGTTATCTAACTGCCCCTTAAATGCATCTATACTATTCGCTTCAACCACTCCCTGTGGTAGCGCGTTCCACATTCTCACCACTCGCTGGTAAAGAAGTTTCTTCTGAATTCCCTATTTGATTTCTTGGTGGCTAACTTATATTGATGGTCTCTAGTTATGTTCTTCCCCACAAGTGGAAACATTCTCTCCGTATCTACTCTATCAAAACCTTTCATAATTTTAAAGACCTCTATTAGGTCACCCCCTCAGCTTTATTTTCTCAAACAAAAAGGGACCCAGCCTGATCATCTTATCTTGATAGGCATACCCTCGCATTTCTGGTATCATCCTCTCCAGTGTCTCTATGTTCTTTTTATAATATGGTGACCAGAATTATACGCAGGACTCCAAGTGTGGTCTAACCAAGTTTCTATACAAGTTTAGCATAACTTCACTACTTTTCAATTCTATCCCTCTAGAAATAAGCCCGAGTGCCTGGTTTGCTTTTTTATGGCCTTGTTAACCTGTGTCACTACTTTTAGTGATTTGTGTATTTGTACTCCGCGATCCCTTTGTTCCGCTACCCCGCCCAGATTCGCATCCTCCAAGTAATAAGTGACCTCCCTATTTTTCCTACCAAAATGTAATACCTTACATTTATCTGTGTTGAATTTAATTTGCCAATTATATGACCATTCTGCAAGTTTATTAAAGTTTTTCTGTAATTTGTAGCAGTCCTCCTCAGTGTTAAATATCCTCCCACAATTTGGTGTCATCCACAAATTTAGAAATTGTGTGACAGATTAAACACTGGCATGAATCTGTTGGGCTGAATGGCCTGTTTCTGTGCCACATCAAAGGCATTTGAAACAAATGATTCCAGCACTTTATTAAGATCACATTTGGAAGACGTGGCACCATTTTGGGCAACATACCCTCAAAAAACAATGACACATCAGATTGAGCTCAAAGAAAAGCAATTAGAGCAACTCTGGAACTTAGGTCTCTTACTTTATGAACAGACATAAAACTGGGCTTATTTTTATTGGATAAAAGATTAAGAACGATATGAACCCTGTTATATATGTGGACTTGTATTTACTCTATACAGCCACCAGAGGGCTCATTCCCTGGAGTCCCAAGGGATCCCATAATCCCTTGGGAGCACAGATATTTAAGATGGCTTCACAGGTTGGAGAGGCACTCTGGAGACCTGCAATAAAAGACTAAGGTCACACTTTACTTTGAGCTCACAGTGTTCAGTCTGACTCCTTCTCCATACACAACAACTGGCAATGAGATACAGATAGCAAACCCAAAGATGCAGAGAACAGTGGGCATCCTGGAGAAATTTTCGGAGGGAGATGATTGGGAAACTTTTGTGGAGCGACTCGACCAATACTTCGTGGCCAATGAGCTAGATGTGGAAGAGAGCGCTGCCAAACGTAGAGCGATCCTCCTCACCGTCTGTGGGGCACCAGTGTATGGTCTCATGAAGAATCTGCTCACTCCAGCGAAACCTACGGAGAAATTGTACGTCGATTTGTGCACACTGGTCCAAGAGCATTTGAACCCGAAGGAAAGCGTTCTGATGGCGAGGTACTGGTTCTACACCTACAAAAAGTCTGAAGGCCAGGAAGTGGTGAGTTATGTCGCCGAGCTGAGACGACTTGCAAGACATTGCGAATTTGAAGGACATTTGGAGCACATGCTCAGAGTCGTTTTTGTACTTGGCATTGGCCACGAAACTATACTGCGCAAGCTCTTGACTGTAGAGACCCCAACTTTGAGTAAGGCCACAGCGATAGCCCAGGTGTTCATTGCCACCAATGACAATACTAAGCAAATCTCTCAGCACACAAGTGCTACTATAGGTACTGTGAACAAAGTGACGTTGTTTTCAAATCGTAACGTACAGGGCAGGTCACACATACCTGCAGCTACATATCCGCAGATGTCTCAGAGTCCACCATCAAGGGTGATGAATGCAAGGCCATTAATACCTTGTTGATGCTGTGGGGGTGTTTCCATTCATGCCAATTCAAAGGGTACGTTTGCAAGGGCTGTGGAACAATGATACACCTCCAACGAGTGTGCAGGCGAGCTGCTAAGCCTGTTAATTCTGCAAAGCACCACATTGCAGAGGAGGACAGATCCACGGAGGATCACTATGAACCAGAGCCTCAGATAGAGGAGGCAGAGGTACATGGGGTGCACACATTCACCACGAGTTGTCCCCCGATAATGCTGAATGTTGAACTAAATGGACTCCCGGTATCAATGGAGCTGGACACGGGCACGAGCCAGTCCATCATGGCAAAAAGACTTTCAAAAGGTTGTGGTGCAACAAGGCCTCAAGGCCAGTCTTAACTCCAGTTCGCACGAGACTAAGAACTTACACTAAAGAACTGATTCCTGTAATCGGCAGTGCTACCATAAAGGTCTCCTACGATGGAGCGGTGCACAAGCTACCACTCTGGGTGGTATCAGGCGATGGTCCCACGCTGCTTGGCAGGAACTGGCTGGGAAAGCTATGCTGGAACTGGGATGACGTCCGAGCGCTATCGCCCGCTGACGACACTTCGTGTGCACAGGTCTTAAACAAATTTCCTTCGCTGTTCGAACCAGGCATCGGGAAATTCCAAGGAGCAAAAGTGCAGATCCACCTAATTCCGGGGGCATGATCCATCCATCACAAGGCGAGAGCAGTACCATACATGATGAGAGAAAGGGTAGAGATCAAGCTAGACCGGCTGCAACAAGAGGGCATCAATTCACCGATCGAGTGGGCCAGTCCTGTTGTCCTAGTCCTCAAGGGAGACGGCACCGTCAGAATCTGTGGCGATTACTAAGTATCTATCAATCGTTTCTCCCTGCAGGACCAATACCCACTACCAAAAGCCGACGACGTCTTTGCAACGCTGGCGGGAGGAAAGACATTCATGAAGCTGGATCTGACTTCAGCCTACATGATGCATGAACTGGAAGAATCATCAAAGGCCCTCACCTGCATCAACATGCACAAAGGTATTTTTGTTTATAACAGATGCCCGTTTGGAATCCGATCAGCAGCGGCGATATTCCAGAGAAACATTGAAAGTTTACTGAAGTCGGTCCTGCTCACCGTGTTCTTCCAGGACGACATCTTGGTCACAGGTCGGAACACAGTCGAGCATCTGCAGAACCTGGAGGAGGTTCTTAGTCGACTCAACCGCGTGGGGCTCAGGTTAAAATGCTTGACGTGCGTTTTCCTGGTGCCTGAGCTGGAGTTCCTGGGAAGGAGGATTGCGGCGGACGGCATCAGGCCCACCAACGCGAAGATGGAGGCAATCAAGAACACACCGAGACCACAGACCGTGACGGAGCTGCTGTCGTTTCTCAGACTTTTGAACTACTTTGGTAACTTCTTACCGGGTCTCAGCCCCCAGCAAAACCACTACATGTCTTACTACGAATAGGGGGCGAATGGGTTTGGGGCAAAAGCCAAGAAAATGCCTTTGTAAAAGCGAGAAAATTGTTATGCACAAACAAATTGCTTGTGTTGTATGATCCATGTAAGCATTTGGTACTAGCATGTGATGCATCGTCATATGGCGTCGGGTGTGTATTGCAACAAGCTAATGATTTCAGGAAACTGCAACCGGTTACTTATGCATTCAGGAGTCTGTCTAAGGCTGAGAGAGTCTACAGCATGATTGAAAAAGAAGCCTTAGCATGTGTCTATGGGGTAAAGAAAATGCATCAATACCTGTTTGGGCTAAAATTCGAATTGGAATCTGACCATAAGCCACTTATATCCCTGTTTTCCGAGAACAAAGGGATAAATACCAACGCATCGGCCTGCATCCAGAGATGGGCGCTCACGTTGTCCGCATACAACTACACCATCCGCCACAGGCCAGGCACAGAAAACTGCGCCGATGCTCTCAGTAGGCTGCCATTGCCCACCACGGGGGTGGAAATGGCGCAGCCCTTGATCTAGCCATGGTTATGGAAGCATTTGAGAGTGAGCAATCAATCATCACTGCCCGGCAGATCAAAACGTGGACAAGCCAGGACCCCTTATTATCTCTCGTCAAAAGCTGTGTGCTTCACGGGAGCTGGTCCAGTGTCCCAGTGGAAATGCAGGAAGAGATAAAGCCGTTCCAGCGGCGCAAAGATGAAATGTCTATTCAGGAAGACTGCCTTCTGTGGGGCAATTGAGTAGTGGTCCCCAAGAAGGGCAGAGACACCTTCATCAATGACCTCCACAGTACCCACCCAGGCATCGGAATGATGAAAGCCATAGCCAGATCCCACATGTGGTGGCCTGGTATCGATGCGGATTTAGAGTCCTGCATTCACAGATGTAATACATGCTCGCAGTTAAGCAATGTACCCAGGGAGACGCTGCTAAGTTTCTGGTCTTGGCCCTCCAAACCGTGGTCTAGGGTACACGTCGACTATGCAGGCCCGTTCTTGGGTAAAATTTTCTTTGTGGTAGTAGACGTGTACTCGAAGTGCATTGATTGTGAGATAATGTTGGCTAGCACGTCCGCTGCCACCACTGAAAGCCTGCGGTCCATGTTTGCCACACACGGCTTACCCGATGTCCTGGTGAGCGACAACAGGCCATGTTTTACCAGTGCTGAGTTCAAAGAATTCATGACCGTAACGGAATCAAACATGTCACATCTGCCCCGTTTAAACCAGCGTCCAATGGTCAGGCAGAGAGAGCAGTGCAAATCATCAAGCAAGGCTTGAAGAGGGTAACTGAAGGTACTGGACGAGACCACACTCACTCACTGGGATCCCACCTGCTGAACTGCTCATGAAAAGAGCACTTAAGACAAGACTCTCGTTAGTTCACCCTGGTCTACATGAACAGGTAGAGAGAAGGCGGCTTCAACGAAGTCATACCATGATAGCGCAAATGTGTCATGCGAGATTGAAGTCAATGATCCTGTATTTGTGTTAAATTGTGGACAAGGACCCAAGTGGCTTCCCAGCATTGTCGTGGCCAAAGAGGGGAGCAGGGTGTTTCGGGTCAAACTTTCAAATGGACTCATTTACCGGAAACACTTGGAACAATTCAAACTCAAATTCACAGACTACCTTGAGCAACCCACCTTGGACCCAACCTTTTTTGATCCCCCAACACACGCACCAGTGGCAACTGACACCTCGGTTGACCATGAAGCAGAACCCATCATCCACAGCAGCCCTGCAGGGCCCAATTTGGGGGCACAAACACGAAGGCAGAATATTATCTGGATGGCGGCAGGTTAGGAAAAGGGAAGGTGCAACGAGACCTGGGTGTCATGGTTCATCAGTCACTGAAAGTTGGCATGCAGGTACAGCAGGCGGTGAAGAAGGAAAATGGTATGTTGGCCTTCATAGCTAGGGGATTTGAGTATAGGAGCAGGGAGGTCTTACTGCAGTTGTACAGGGCCTTAGTTAGGCCTCAGCTGGAATATTGTGTTCAGTTTTGGTCTCCTAATCTGAGGAAGGATGTTCTTGCTATTGAGGGAGTGCAGCGAAGGTTCACCAGACTGATTCCAGGGATGGCGGGACTGTCATATGAGGAGAGACTGGACCAACTGGGCCTTTATTCACTGGAGTTTAGAAGGGTGAGAGGGGATCTCATAGAAACGTATAAGATTCTGACGGGACTGGACAGGTTAGATTCGGGAAGAGTGTTCCCAATGTTGGGGAAGTCCAGAACCAGGGGACATAGTCTTCGGATAAGGGGTAGGCCATTTAGGACTGAGATGAGGAGAAACTTCTTCACTCAGAAAGTTGTTAACCTGTGGAATTCCCTGCTACAGAGAGTTGTTGATGCCAGTTCATTGGATATATTCAAGAGGGAGTTAGATATAGCCCTTACGGCTAAAGGGATCAAGGGGTATGGAGAGAAAGCAGGAAAGGGGTACTGAGGGAATGATCAGCCATGATCTTATTGAATGGCAGTGCAGGCCAACATGCCATTTGCTTTCTTAACCACCTGCTGTACCTGCATGCCAACCTTCAATGACTGATGTACCATGACACCCAGGTCTCGTTGTACCTCCCCTTTTCCTAATCTGTCACCATAGTCTGTCACCATAGATAATAGTCTGTCTCTCTGTTTTTACCACCAAAGTGGATAACCTCACATTTATCTACATTATACTTCATCTGCCATGCATTTGCCCATTCACCTAACCTACCCAAGTCACTCTGCAGCCTCATAGCATCCTCCTCGCAGCTCACACTGCCACCCAACTTAGTGTCATCCACAAATTTGGAGATACTACATTTAATCCCCTCGTCTAAATCATTAATGTACAATGTAAACAGCTGGGGCCCCAGCACAGAACCTTGCGGTACCCCACTAGTCACTGCCTGCCATTCTGAAAAGTACCCATTTACTCCTACTCTTTGCTTCCTGTCTGACAACCAGTTCTCAATCCATGTCAGCACACTACCCCCAATCCCATGTGCTTCAACTTTGCACATTAATCTCTTGTGTGGGACCTTGTCGAAAGCCTTCTGAAAGTCCAAATATACCACATCAACTGGTTGTCCCTTGTCCACTCTACTGGAAACATCCTCAAAAAATTCCAGAAGATTTGTCAAGCATGATTTCCCTTTCACAAATCCATGCTGACTTGGACCTCTCATGTCACCTCTTTCCAAATGCGCTGCTATGACATCCTTAATAATTGATTCCATCATTTTACCCACTACTGATGTCAGGCTGACCGGTCTATAATTCCCTGTTTTCTCTCTCCCTCCTTTTTTAAAAAGTGGGGTTACATTGGCTACCCTCCACTCATAGAAACTGATCCAGAGTCTATGGAATGTTGGAAAATGACTATCAATGCATCCGCTATTTCTAAGGCCATCTCCTTAAGTACTCTGGGTTGCAGTCTATCAGGCCCTGGGGATTTATCGGCCTTCAATCCCATCAATTTCCCCAACACAATTTCCCGACTAATAAGGATTTCCCTCAGTTCCTCCTTCTTACTGGACCCTCTGACCCCTTTTATATCCGGAAGGTTGTTTGTGCCCTCCTTAGTGAATACCGAACCAAGTACTTGTTCACTTAGTCTGCCATTTCTTTGTTCCCCGTTATGACTTCCCCTGATTCTGACTGCAGGGAACCTATGTTTGTCTTTACTAACCTTTTTCTCTTTACATATCTATAGAAACTTTTGCAGTCCGTCTTAATGTTCCCTGCAAGCTTCCTCTCATACTCTATTTTCCCTGCCCTAATCAAACCCTTTGTCCTCCTCTGCTGAGTTCTAAATTTCTCCCAGTCCCCGGGTTCACTGCTATTTCTGGCCAATTTGTATGCCACTTCCTTGGCTTTAATACTATCCCTGATTTCCCTTGATAGGCACGGTTGAGCCACCTTCCCTTTTTTATTTTTAACGCCAGACAGGGATGTACAATTGTTGTAGTTCATCCATGCGGTCTCTAAATGTCTGCCATTGCCCATCCACAGTCAACCCCTTAAGTATCATTCGCCAATCTATCCTAGCCAATTCACGCCCAATACCTTCAAAGTTACCCTTCTTTAAGTTCTCGACCATGGTCTCTGAATTAACTGTTTCGTTCTCCATCCTAATGTAGAATTCCACCATATTATACCTATGGTTGGTTTCCTCCCTCAGGAGATTGAATTGGTTAAGCAGAGTTGCCGATAGTCCAAATTGTACGCGGTCTGGATGAAATAGGCTCTACTTTCTCCTGTTAGTGAAAATCATGCTGTGCTGTTGCTGTAATAGAACTTATAGCATTTCTGCCATTTTCAACAAGTCGGCCCATTTCCTCATTGTCCCTGTGAACTAAAATCTACTGATGCAAGACGGCAGCAATGAGGAATAGGTGAAAGCACCAGGACTGGAAAGGTGCTCTGAGTGGCTTGTAAGATGAACCTCAGTCAGTGCCAAGACACACAATTCATAACAGTCTGAATTTGTACATGGCAGGGACTCGAAGACGTGACCTGCAATCCATATCATATTGACTCAATTGCAGCTAATAGCCAGTTTAGAATCCCTGAAGCGGACATGAAGAATTGGATTGACAATAGTGAATGACAGGATAATGAAAAGATTGCAGTGTTGCAATTCCTGACCCCACTGATGACTTCATTGCTGAAAGGTGCCCTTAAGAATAACACAAGTTATGTGAGGTGCCTTCCAGTGATATACAAATTGTTGCCTACAACACTATCATTCACACAAATATCATGAACTTTATTTTTGCTACACCATGTATTATGGAGGAGCAAGGCAATTGTACAGCACAATGTTACGTTGTGAAAACTATTTTTCAGCACTTTGATCATGTCTGTACCTTTTGATGCTACTATCATACAAATTGCTGTCTGCCATATTGTCACTGATAGAGTAACGTAAGATTGTACAGGATGGTCCCAGTGTACAGGAACTATCAATTCCCCCGATACCTCTCATACCCCTCCATCAAATTCTTCTTCTGACACTTATCCAACTTTCTTTTGAATTTGGTGAGATGATCAGCCATACTGCCTCCCTTGGCAGTCCATTCCATAATTCACTACCCTCCACATAAATGAGTTAAATCTAACCTGTCCATGACCCTTCCTCTCTCTTTCAAGTCCGATGCTGTGGAATCTCTGGCTATGTTAAACATAACAATTGTGTGTGTACCCTTCAAGATCGGTCGGATCAGTCCTCTGCCTCCTCTTCTCCAGGCAAAAATTCCCAGCCTTTTCAGCTCGGGTGCCTCATCCCTCTTCCTTTGTATCATGTTGTTTAACCTCTTTTTAGTTCCCTCCTCATTAGCCAACATGCACAGAAAGCTAGCGCAACTGCTCTAAACCTGTAGGATTTGCATCACCACCTTTACTTTCATGCATTTGTGATGGATTTTTCATGTTGCTTATTTATCAGGTTTGAGTTGAAAATCCTGACTCTGCAAAACATTTTCTTTGTGCAGCACAGCTTGAAATGGAATGGAAATTAAAGTTCTGATGTCTGTGACCTAACTTCCAAGCAAGGAAAAGCAGGCCGGCAGAACTTGGCCAGATACAGACTGAAATCTGAATGTTAGAACAAGGAAATATTTGAACTGCAAAAGCTGCTAATATTTTGCCAAGTGCAGTCAACAAATCCTACAACATAGCAAATTACAAAGTGACAGACAAACACCTAGGGATGTTACACTGTGTGAAGCCACATGCATAAGCTTATATCGCCAACAAGAGAAAAACTCTGTACTAACTCCTATGAAAACAAGAAAGTACCTGTTTTGTCTGCAGGGAAAGTCTTGAGTCCTTCTGCTGTGTTTGATAGCAGGATGAATCAATTGGTGGTCAGGTCACCAAACTAAAATAATCTGTGAAAGAAAGAAATCAAGGTTGTGTAATTGTATTCGTACTCAGTAAAATGCATCATTAACAGATAACATTTGCTTTTCTAATATATCAAAGAAACAAGTTGTTTAAAGAATGTCTATAAAATATTGAGAAGTGCAGGTGACGCAGCACACTAGTGCTTTAACATGTTTGCTAATTGGTTGGGATATAGGAGACAGAGAGTCGGGTTAAAGGAAGTAAACTCTGATTGGTGGGATGTGACAAGTGGTGTTTCTCAGGAATTTGTACTGGAGCCTCAACTTTTCACCAATGACTTGAATGAAGGAATAGAGAGTGTATATCCAAGTTTGCAGATGACACTAAATTAGGAGGCACAGTAAGTTGTGTAGATGGGAGCAGGAAGTTACAAATGGCCATAAGCAAATTAAATGAGTGGGAAAATCTATGGTAGATGGTGTTCTCTGTGGGAATGTATGAGGTGATCCATTTTGGATCCAAGAAAGACAAATGTTCTTAATGTCAGAGACTAGGAATTGTGAAGGAGCAAAGAGATTTGTGTGTCCAGGTACACAAGTCAGCCTGGCTCACTATTGGAACCTGAAGATGTAGACCTGTCACTGGAGGTTGGGATTATCTCATTCATCTCCAGGTAATCATGCTAGGGTGATCTACTGGGATAACCAGCGGGAAGGTTATCAGTGTCCAGTAACGGTAAGCTTTACAGGCATAGCTGGTTAAACTACACTTGGGAATCCTAACTCTGGGCTGCACCAACCTGCATATAAACACACTGAACATAGGTAAGTGGCATGTGTCATAGAAACATAGAAACATAGAAAATAGGCACAGGAGTAGGCCATTGGGGGAAGAGAGAGAGAGAGAAGGGCATTTTGAGGGAAAGTATCAAGTGAGGGGTAGCTGAGAGTAGTGGTTCACATGAGAATCATAGAAATTTACAGCACGGAAGGAGGCCATTTCGGCCCATCGTGTCCACGCTGGCCGACCAAGAGCTAACCAGCTTAATCCCACTTTCCAGCTCCTGGTCATGAGATGCTCCAGTCTTCAGGAACCTCAATCTGCTGGGAGAGGCAATAGTGTAAAATGAGCAATATTGGACTAGCCGACCATTATTAAGGATGTCATAGCAGTGCATTTGGAAAGAGGTGACATGATAGGTCCAAGTCAGCATGGATTTGTGAAAGGGAAATCATGCTTGACAAATCTTCTGCAATTTTTTGAGGATGTTTCCAGTAGAGTGGACAAGGGAGAACCAGTTGATGTGGTATATTTGGACTTTCAGAAGGCGTTCGACAAGGTCCCACACAAGAGATTGATGTGCAAAGTTAGAGCACATGGGATTGGGGGTAGTGTGCTGACATGGATTGAGAACTGGTTGTCAGACAGGAAGCAAAGAGTAGGAGTAAATGGAGACTTTTCAGAATGGCAGGCAGTGACTAGTGGGGTACCGCAAGGTTCTGTGCTGGGGCCCCAGCTGTTTACACTGTACATTAATGATTTAGATGAGGGGATTAAATGTAGTATCTCCAAATTTGCGGATGACACCAAGTTGGGTGGCAGTGTGAGCTGCGAGGAGGATGCTGTGAGGCTGCAGAGCGGCTTGGATAGGTTAGGTGAGTGGGCAAATGCATGGCAGATGAAGTATAATGTAGATAAATGTGAGGTTATCCACTTTGGTGGTAAAAACAGAGAGACAGACTATTATCTGAATGGTGACAGATTAGGAAAAGGGGAGGTGCAAAGAGACCTGGGTGTCATGGTACATCAGTCATTGAAGGTTGGCATGCAGGTACAGCAGGCGGTTAAGAAAGCAAATGGCATGTTGGCCTTCATAGCAAGGGGATTTGAGTACAGGGGCAGGGAGGTGTTGCTACAGTTGTACAGGGCATTGGTGAGGCCACACCTGGAGTATTGTGTACAGTTTTGGTCTCCTAACCTGAGGAAGGACATTCTTGCTATTGAGGGAGTGCAGCGAAGGTTCACCAGACTGATTCCCGGGATGGCGGGACTGACCTATCAAGAAAGACTGGATCAACTGGGCTTGTATTCACTGGAGTTCAGAAGAATGAGAGGGGACCTCATAGAAACATTTAAAATTCTGACGGGGTTAGACAGGTTAGATGCAGGAAGAATGTTCCCAATGTTGGGGAAGTCCAGAACCAGAGATCACAGTCTAAGGATAAGGGGTAAGCCATTTAGGACCGAGATGCGGAGGAACTTCTTCACCCAGAGAGTGGTGAACCTGTGGAATTCTCTACCACAGAAAGTTGTTGAGGCCAATTCACTAAATATATTCAAAAAGGAGTTAGATGAGGTCCTCACTACTAGGGGGATCAAGGGGTATGGCGAGAAAGCAGGAATGGGGTACTGAAGTTGAATGTTCAGCCATGAACTCATTGAATGGCGGTGCAGGCTAGAAGGGCCGAATGGCCTACTCCGGCACCTATTTTCTATGTTTCTATGTTTCTATTATACACCTGTTCCGATTTTCGTCTCCATTGAAGTCAAAGTAAATAAAAATCGAGGGACAGCTGACCCGATATTGCCCGCTTTACACTATTGCCAAAAAGTTAAAATTACTCCCACTATATTTTCCCTCGAATTGAGAACAGGAGCTGAACGGGACATTAAAATAGTACTTTGCCCCCAATAGGATCATTTCTACACGGACACAGGAGTTTGCCTTGTTTCAACAAAGCAATTAAAAATTCTAACAAAACACTGGAATGTATTCTAGGGGTATAGAATGCAAAAGAAGAAGTGAAGTTATGTTAAAGTTATACAAGATCCTGGTCAGGCTGCACTTATAGCACTGTGCACAGTTCTGGTCTCCATATTACAAAAAGGACACAGAAGCACTGGAGAAAGTGCAAAAAAGATTTACAAGGATGGTACCAGAACTGATTTGAAAACAAGGATGAGAATTTTAAAATCAAGGCGTTGCTTAACCGGGACCCAATATATAGGTCAGCGAGCACAGGGGTGATGGGTGAACGGGACTTGGTGCAAGTTAAGACACGGGCTGCAGAGTTTTGAATGATCTCAAGTTTACAGAGGTTGGAGACCGGCCAGGTATGTGTTGGAATAATCAAGTCTGGAGGTACCAAGGAAACTGGATGCATACGTGAGAGAAAAAAGAATAGAAAGAGATGCAGAAAGGCTGAGATGAGGGAGCTAGAGTGGGAGGAGGCTCGTGTGGAGTATAAACACTAGCACAGACCAGTTGGGCCGAATGCCCTGTTTCTGTGCAGTAAATTCCATGTAATTCTATGTAAAGAAGCATCGTCAGCCACCCTAAATATCATAAGAACATAAGAATTAGGAGCAGGAGTAGGCCATTCGGCCCCTTTGAACCTGTTCCACCATTCAATAAGATCATGGCTGATCTTCTACTTCAACTCCACTTTCCTGCACTATTCCCATATCCCTTGATTCCCTTAATATTCAAAAATCTATCGATCTCCGTCTTGAATATACTCAAAGACTGAGCATCCACAGCCTTCAAGGGTAGAGAATTCCAAAGATTCACCACCCTCTGAGTGAAGACATTTCTCCTCTTCTCAGTCCGAAATGGCCAACCACTTATTCTGAGCCTATGACCCCTGGTTCTAGACTCTCCAGCCAGAGGAAACATCCTCCCTGCATCTATTCTGTCAAGCCCTGTAAGAATTGTGCATGTTTCAATGAGATCACTTTTCATTCTTCTAAACTCTAGAGAATATAGGCCTAGTCCACTTAATCTCTCCTCATAGGACAATCCCTCATCCCAGGAATCAGTCTGGTGAACCTTCATTGCACTCCCTCAATGGCAAGTTTATCCTTCCTTAGGTAAGGAGACCAAAACTGTAAACAATATCAAATCCCCTCAAAAGGTACAAGTTCTCATACTAAAAATACAAAAGTTAGAAACATTTAAACAGAATGAATTCTAAAAATATTACTGATCAAAATTTCAGTTTATTACTTTGAGTGGATCATGAATAATTGACAAAAAATTAACAAATTGTATTTTTAATTTGGATTAGCTGTCCAATTTTTATCAGTCAGCCCTGACAAGACAGTCTGCTGAAGTTTTGCATTCTAGTACCAGGGTGAAACAACATTTCACAGATATATCCCACAGATATATGGCAGATGTAACCATCTGGTTACACTTCTCCTCCCACATTGTTGATCCTTGGTCACCCAGTGTGCTGGGCAAGTGGGTTGGAAGACCTTCTGCTAAACCCACTAACTACAGATCCGGGATGCAGATCACAAAGGGACTTGCCAACTGCTTGTCCATGCTTTATCTTTTACCACAATAGTCTCCACGTGACCATGATGAATGATGACATCAGTTGATTTGAAAACTTCAGTGGGCACTATAGGATATTGGCTATTTCATGAATTGCAATTACTAAACTCTCATTTAAATTCACCAGTGTACATTTCAATGTGGATGGACCATCTGTGCTTTTAAAAAAAATAGCGGTTCCTTGTTTCTGGGAGGAGTACCTGTGGTTGTATGAAATAAAACAGGACACTGGAATTCTGCAAATCTTGAGCATCACAGGATATCGAATGTCTTATAGAAAAGTAATTTACAGTTGTCACTTAAAATTTACTGACATCACTTCTCATTTGAACAGGCCTCATCTAATGCCATTGTATCAGCCTGAACATAAAAAGACACTAACTGAAGTAAGGAAGCAGCTTTAAACACTCACATTAGATCACAGCATTACTTTTTATGCTATAGATAAAACATTGACTTAAATTCAAGGGGCTGGGTTTTCGGGTGCTTTGAAACTGGGTTTTCGCCGCGTTTTGACCCTCCGCAGCGAAATCCCGGTCGCAAAGCCCGGGCGCGATCCTTGGCTCGTTGTTTGTGGCGGCGATGGGATGTACCGCTGGAGAGAGCTGCGCCGGACGTGTAACGACGTGGATTGCGTTACCATCTGAGTTTCGGCTCTCTCCCAACCCGTACGTCGCGCCCGAATACCGACAGGTAAAAATGAGCTGTGCAGCCCTGCCAGCAGCGGTAAGTTGGGAAACCTGCAAAAAAGGTAAGTGAAAGTTTTTATTTTTTAATTTTTTTGCAGAGATTTGTTAGCTAAGTGTCTTGGTAATGTTCTTTGAATGTTTTTTTTAATTCCCCCCCCCGCCGCCGCACCCCCACCACCCCCTCCCAAGGCCTCTCTTGCAGCACTCCCGACCCCGCACGAAAGTTGGCGAAGATCGCATTTTGTGCCGCGATTAATTGTGCAATGCCTCCCTTTGCGATTCGCCCCAATGCATTCCCCAAAGGCTGAAAGTTAGGCCTTAAATCGGTAACACAGCAAAAATAGTAATTTTCACGTATCGCTTACATTTTTGCCCAAAAACAGAGAAACCCCAAAATCCAGCCCAAGGTGTTGCTGAAATGAATATTCAAAATGTGTCCAGCAACAAGAACCAATTCTTTTCAGGAACTTTTGCAATTACTTTTTTTTTTGTTTGAAATATATTGGTTCCTGTGGTGTTATACGGAATCCATGATGGGACTTTTGGTTGATTGAAGCCTTGATTCTAAAATTGGCTCAGAAATAAAACAGTAGGATACAAGAGGTGGGGTGGGGTTGGGAGTTGGTGAAATTGGACATGACCCAGGAACACAAAACAGGCGAACGCGGTTGAAAGCCGTGGAACTGAATATCAGGCGTTGCGTACAACAGGCAATCAATGTGTTACCACTTGTTTTGCTTCCCCACCCATTACAAATTTACTGCCCATGGAATTTTAGGGAAATCTGAATGGAATGAACGTCAGTGTTGCCGTGGACAGCTGCTCCATCAAGATTCCCCCTGCCTTATATGAAGTCCTCAGAGTGAAAGTGCAGAGAGAGAATATTTGATTCCCGGGTTCCACGGAAGATTCCTTTAAAATGAAATATGTATTACATACCTGGTTTGACTTTCTTTTTAAATATGTACTGCTATAGGGCACACAAGAGTAAGTGTTTTTTGTGCAAGCATTTATCTCCATACTAACGTTACCTTTAATGCAACTGGGAGTGTGGTGCAGTGCCGTATTGAGAAAACAAGAAATAAAATAATTGAATTTGCGAAAACCTGCACCACGTTAATATCTGTTGCTGTTTTTATTGCACTTGCTCCAAGGGGTCAGTCATTAGCACGTGTAAAGTTGTTTAAATTATTTTTCACATGAGCTTAATTGCTGACAAAGGATTGGACCTGTGAAGATGTAAGGACACTTATTTAAAGTACGTATGAAATTGGATTCAGGTACTTACTGAGTTATACAGAGGGCCTGAAATTCAGTACTGCTGGAAAGCTGGTGCTCCCCCTGACATTTTGGACCATTAGTGCCGAAATTGTTTCGTGGCTGGGCCACCCCATATTCAACTCAAAGTGAAAAAATGGGTTCCACTGCTAATGAACCCCTCCAAAGTGGATTTTTCAGCAGTGTGGCTGTCTTAATTTGAGCGTTATCACCACTGAGAAATTCAGCATGCAGGTAAGGGTTTCTAATGAGCCAGCTGCTCCTTGGCCTTTTTTAAGGCCAGGGTTTGCAGCAAGGCCCTGAAGGAGAGGTGGTTGGATGGGGGAAGGATGGCTGGTGGAAGGAAGGAAGGAAGGAAGGAAGGAAGGAAGGAAGGAAGGAAGGAAGGAAGGAAGGATGGATGGATGGCTGGTGGAAGGAAGGAAGGAAGGAAGGATGGCTGGTGGAAGGAAGGAAGGAAGGATGGCTGGTGGAAGGAAGGAAGGAAGGCTGGTGGAAGGAAGGAAGGAAGGATGGCTGGTGGAAGGAAGGGTGGAAGGAAGGGTGGAAGGAAGGAAGGAAGGAAGGAAGGAAGGAAGGAAGGAAGGAAGAAAGAGAGAGGTGCAAGGAGAGCCAACAGGTTCACTGATATGGAGCTGGAGACACTGATAGACGGTGTGGAGGACAGAAGAAGAATACTGTTTCCTGATGTGGGGAGACCTGGCAGACTGCCAGTACATAACACATGGAGGGAGATTGCAGGGGAGGTGTCCGGCACCTCCATATACGCACCCTTCCAGGCTCAGACGTGTTCCTGGGCAACCTAGAAGTACAGCTTTTGGTCCCAGACAACAACCACAGCAGCCTTCCCGGCCCATGATGCAGCCACAGGAATGAAAGTGAGGCATAGTGTTAGGGTAGTCACGCATAACAGGTGTTATAGTGAGATGCACAGGGATAAAAATGATTAGAATATTATTATATTGTTTTTGCAGTGATATGGATAATTTGATACATTTTTATTTTTGGCATATATATCTGGCCAGGTATTTCATTTGGGAGTGGGCAATTCTGCGTTGAGGCAGTCGTTACTATGGCTTTTGAAAGTGGGACCTGAAGGGTCATGTGTGGATGGGATTATTAGAAGCGAGCAGCTATGTAACGCAGCTACATCTGCATTCCAGGGTTGCGATGGAGATGATGCCTCCTAGCTCTGGGGCAATGGGGATCTTTCTCCTCCTCCTCCTAGGGGGAAGGGGGACCTGTACAAAAGGGACGGTTTGCACTTGGGCAGGACTGGAACTGATGTCCTGGGGATAACATTTGCTAATGCAGTTCGGGAGTATTTAAACTAATATGGCAGGGGGATGGGAACCTATGCAGCGAGACACGGCAAAGTCAGAAACAGATGGTAGAAAGGTAAAAAGCAATAGTGGAAGGCCGAGTAAACAAAGGCAAGTAACAAAAAGAGCCACGCTACATCATAATTCTAAAAGGACAAAGGGTGTTAAAAAAACAAGCCTGAAGGCTTTGTGTCTTAATGCAAGGAGTATCCGTAATAAGGTGAATGAATTAACTGTGCAAATAGATGTTAACAAATATGATTACAGAGACGTGGCTCCAGGATGATCAGGGCTGGGAACTCAACATCCAAGGGTATTCAATGTTCAGGAAGGATAGAATAAAAGGAAAAGGTGGGGTAGCATTGCTGGTTAAAGAGGAGATTAATGCAATAGTTAGGAAGGACATTAGCTTGGATGATGTGGAATCTATATGGGTAGAGCTGCAGAACACTAAAGGGCAAAAAACATTAGTGGGAGTTGTGTACAGACCTCCAAACAGTAGTAGTGATGTTGGGGAGGGCATCAAACAGGAACTTAGGGGTGCATGCAATAAAGGTGCAGCAATTATTATGGGTGACTTTAATATGCATATAGATTGGGCTAACCAAACTGGAAGCAATATGGTGGAGGAGGATTTCCTGGAGTGCATAAGGATGGTTTTCTAGACCAATATGTCGAGGAACCAACTAGGGGAGAGGCCATCTTAGACTGGGTGTTGTGTAATGAGAGAGGATTAATTAGCAATCTCGTTGTGCGAGGCCCCTTGGGAAGAGTGACCATAATATGGTGGAATTCTGCATTAGGATGGAGAATGAAACAGTTAATTCAGAGACCATGGTCCAGAACTGAAAGAAGGGTAACTTTGAAGGTATTGGGCGTGAATTGGCTAGGATAGATTGGCGAATGATACTTCAGGGGTTGACTGTGGATGGGCAATGGCAGACATTTAGAGACTGCATACACAAACTACAACAATTGTACATGCCTGTCTGGCGTAAAAATAAAAAAGGGAAGGCGGCTCAACTGTGGCTATCAAGGGAAATCAGGGATAGTATTAAAGCCAAGGAAGTGGCATACAAATTGGCCAGAAATAGCAGCGAACCCGGGGACTGGGAGCAATTTAGAACTCAGCAGAGGAGGGCAAAGGGTTTGATTAGGGCAGGGAAAATAGAGTACGAGAGGAAGCTTGCAGGGAACATTAAGACGGACTGCAAAAGCTTCTATAGATATGTAAAGAGAAAAAGGTTAGTAAAGACAAACGTAGGTCCCCTGCAGTCAGAATCAGGGGAAGTCATAACGGGGAACAAAGAAATGGCAGGCCAAGTGAACAAGTACTTTGGTTCGGTATTCACTAAGGAGGACACAAACAACTTTCCGGATATAAAAGGGGTCAGAGGGTCGAGTAAGAAGGAGGAACTAAGGGAAATCCTTATTAGTCGGGAAATTGTGTTGAGGAAATTGATGTGATTGAAGGCTGATAAATCCCCAGGGCCTGATGGACTGTATCCCAGAATACTTCAGGAGGTGGCCTTGGAAATAGCGGATGCATTGACAGTCATTTTCCAACATTCCATAGACTCTGGATCAGTTCCTATGGAGTGGAGGGTAGCCAATGTAACCCCACTTTTAAAAAAAAAAAGAGGGAGAGAGAAAACAGGGAATTATAGACCGGTCAGCCTGACATCAGTAGTGGGTAAAATGATGGAATCAATTATTAAGGATGTCATAGCAGCGCATTTGGAAAGAGGTGACATGATAGGTCCAAGTCAGCATTGGATTTGTGAAAGGGAAATCATGCTTGACAAATCTTCTGGAATTTTTTGAGGATATTTCCAGTAGAGTGGACAAGAGAGAACCAGTTGATGTAGTGTATTTGGACTTTCAGAAGGCTTTCGACAAGGTCCCACACAAGAGATTAATATGCAAAGTTAAAGCACATGGGATTGGGGGTAGTGTGCTGACGTGGATTGAGAACTGGTTGTCAGACAGGAAGCAAAGAGTAGGAGTAAATGGGTACTTTTCAGAATGGCAGGCAGTGACTAGTGGGGTACCGCAAGGTTCTGTGCTGGGACCCCAGCTGTTTACATTGTACATTAATGATTTAGACGAGGGGATTAAATGTAGTAGCTCCAAATTTGTGGATGATACTAAGTTGGTGGCAGTGTGAGCTGCGAGGAGGATGCTGCGAGGCTGCAGAGTGACTTGGATAGGTTAGGTGAGTGGGCAAATGCATGGCAGATGAAGTATAATGTGGATAAATGTGAGGTTATCCACTTTGGTGGTAAAAACAGAGAGACAGATTATTATCTGAATGGTGACAGATTAGGAAAAGGGAAGGTGCAACGAGACCTGGGTGTCATGGTACATCAGTCATTGAAGGTTGGCATGCAGGTACAGCAGGCGGTTAAGAAAGCAAATGGCATGTTGGCCTTCATAACAAGAGGATTTCAGTACAGGGGCAGGGAGGTGTTACTACAGTTGTACAGGGCCTTGGTGAGGCCACACCTGGAGTATTGTGTACAGTTTTGGTCTCCTAACTTGAGGAAGGACATTCTTGCTATTGAGGGAGTGCAGCGAAGGTTCACCAGACTGATTCCCGGAATGGCGGGACTGACATATCAAGAAAGATTGGATCAGCTGGGCTTGTATTCACCGGAGCTCACAAGAATGAGAGGGGATCACATTGAAACATTTAAAATTCTGACGCTTTTAGACAGGTTAGATGCAGGAAGAATGTTCCCAATGTTGGGGAAGTCCAGAACCAGGGGTCACAGTCTACGGATAATGGGTAAGCCATTTAAGACCGAGATGAGGAGAAACATCTTCACCCAGAGAGTGGTGAACCTGTGGAATTCTCTACCACAGAAAGTTGTTGAGGCCAATTCACTGAATATATTCAAAAAGGAGTTGGTTGTAGTCCTTACTACTAGGGGGATCAAGGGGTATGGCGAGAAAGCAGGAATGGGGTACTGAAGTTGCCTTTTCTTCCATAAACTCATTGAATGGCGGTGTAGGCTCGAAGAGCCGAATGGCCTACTCCTGCACCTATTTTCCATGTTTCTATGTTTCCTCCTCCTGCGCCTCCTGCTCCTCAGGTGGTACTGCTGGCTCAGCTTCCAGCGGCTGTCCCCTCATGATGGTCAGGTTGTGCATCATGCAGCAGACCTCGACGATTATGGAGACCTGTTGTACAGAGTATTGCAAGGTGCCATGAGTGGTTCAGGCACCGGAATCTCTGTTTAAGGATGCCTATGCAGTGCTCGATGATGCACCTCGTGGCACAATGAGCCTCATTGTAGGCATGCTCTGTCCTGGGGGTCCGCAGTGGAGTGAGCAGCCAAGTGGACAGAGGACGACTAGATTTGACCTAAATCCAGGTTGCTGACAGCAGCACGGGCAGGTACAGCAGGAGCGTCGAGGTCGGGGTGACGGAGCGGCAAGAATTCGTAGAGGGAGAGAGGCGTGAGTTTGGGGCCCAGAAGAGGCGAAGGCCCAGGGGCAGCACGGGCCAGCCCACACTGCGATATGTGTGTGCACTAGGTCCGTGCAACAGAGCTGGTCTCCAGTCGTCTTGGTTAATCCTTGCCAATCGACCAAGACCTAGCTCTGTCAAGCCCGTGTGGTGGATGGTCTGCAACAGCCACCACACGTTTAAAAAATCCACGCACAGGCACCTTCCACCCTTCAAAATGTCTTTCGGGATCTGGAATATTAGGTCGTTCATTGAAACACCTGTCAACTCATCCCTTTTTGGCGTGGAAGCAAGTCATCCTTGTGACATACTCAGAGCACAAGCACACACAGCATTCTAACATGGCAGGCAGCTCTCGGAAGTCTCCGGAACTTCCTGCTTCTGTTTAATTATTAACTCTGTAGTTGCAGTACACAATACGTCCACATCCACAGTGTGGAGCTACAAACATTACAAGCTTACAGACATTACAATCCTCATTTCGAGGGACTGCCTATGATGATGATGATGGACAGGGGATATCCCTTGTCCCCAAGCAGCCAACCGCAATCCAGATTCAGGCCGGTGAAGACGGCGAGCACACTGGTCTGGCGCAGAATGAATGAATCATGGCTGTTGCCTGGGTACCTCACATCAACTGCCAGGATCCGAGACACGAGCTGCACGTTCAGAGAGTAGAAGCCTTTGCGGTTCACAAAGATCTCGGGGTGAAGATGTGGCACCCTCAGCCCAACGTGTGTACAGTCAATGGCACCCTGCACCCGTGGGAAGCCTGTCATTCGGGCAAATCCGGCCTGCCGCTCTACCTGTTTGTCCCTTGTCATCGGGAAGATATACTGGACCCTTCTCCTGTACAATGCATCTGTGACCTGCTGGATGCACTCATGTGCCGAGAATTGGGAGACATTGCCAATGTCTGCAGTGGCAGACTGGAAAAACCACGTGGAGTAAAAATTCAAGGTGATGCTGACCTTGGTCTCCATGCTGAGGGTGGTCGTGAGGCATGTTTGAGGCTGCAGATCTTCTCATAGGACAGTGCAGAGCTCCCTGAGTACTTCTTTCCGAAATCATAGCCTTCGCAGGAATTGCTCATCACTGAACTGGAGGAAGAAGAACTGAGGTCTGTAGACCCTTTGAGGGTATGGTCTCCTTTCCCTGCATCTGCGTTGACCACCTCCCCTGGTAGCTGCCTGCTGGCCATCTCCCTGGGCCTCCACATTATCGGGCTCCTCTGGAGTCTCTTGTTGGAAAGGTTCCTCTCCCAGTATTTGGAGAGGGGGGGGGTTGGTGGTGGTCATCCTCCTCCTAATGCCATCTTCCTCCTGGCCACCCTCATGTCTGCATTTTTGCACATCTGCATGCCCTTCTCTCTGTTGTGCAGCCATGGCTGCTGCCTCCCTTGCCCGCTGCCTCTCTGCACAGTGCTGACAGCGACGCCTTCTCCTGGTACCAGGTGTTGCCCTCTCAACATTCCTCCCATCCTCAGAGTGAACCCTGCCAAGCAGGTCTCTGCAGCCCACAATGAGGCCTACAGGCCTCCACTAAAGAGTCAGACCTGAAAGTTTAACAAAAGTCTTTGGAAAAACTCTGAGCAGCACTCAGTAGGTTTAATGGAGCCAAAACAATTACTAAAACTATTTACCATAAGAAACAGACCTGATCGCGGTAAAGCTCCAGCGGTGTCATGTTTGTGCACCGACTGGAAAACCTCACGGGTCCTCGGTTTTTGTTGCTGAATTTTGCGGGCATGGCCATTTTCCAGTGACACGCGCGCTGATGACCTCACCGTGCCACTAATTCCTTTAGCGCGGCTTCACCCCGCCAATTCCAGCGGATGTGCACACCGCTCAAATCCCCCTCGAGCTGAGTATGGCTCGGGGAAGGAAAAACACCTGACCGCAGCAGCCCAAACCCCGCGGTAACCGTCCCTTTGGGGAAGCTGAATTTCGGCCCCAGAGTATCACCCACGGTGCTCAATTACAACAGTTAATAATCAAATACACATATTTTAGTCATGCTCTGTTTGGGATCAAGTTTTCACTTACTTCCATTAGTTATATCCGCGCTATCCAGGTGGAATCGGCTGAATCAGCACAAAAGATCTTGGAAATGTAAATTGCATGTTATGCTCAAAACCGCTTACTTTCGTGTTTTCCGCATTTTTTTTACACTGATTCAAGATTCAATTTGCCCGAATCAGGCTCCGCCCACAAAACTGGGCACGCCTCCACATTGAAATTACGCATTTCTGTAGATTGTGCTGTTTCGGGAATTGTGTTCATTTTCTTAGGCGCACAGACACGTAAGGCCTGCTTTTACCAGTGTAAGCGTTTTAAAAGATAGAAAAATAAAATTTTATCAATAATTTATATCTTAAAAACCCTGTCGATTTAAGTTAAGTTTATTTTTACCCCTATTAAAACATATTAAAAAAATTCAAAAAAATACATTTTTGTCTAAAACATTTAATTTCAATTTCAATTAATTTTAAATATGTGAAGTGTTCTTCTTGTTTATTTTAAATATTTGTGTATCCCTGTTCATAGAAACGGTGATCTCCAGACAAACGGAACTCATTATTGTGAATGAGGATACACCATTTTCATTGGTTGGTCCGACCCACATGATCCCAGGCTGCACATACGCTCCTGGGATATGTGGGCCCCTACGCTGGACTGCGCAGCTAGTCTTCGACGTGCAAGTCTGCGTTCCTCCGGGACCACAGGTATTTTCATAGAAAGAATTTTGGTCAGAGGCATCCGCCCGCAGAAAGCCTCCGACCACAATTTTTGGCCCATTAAATAGTTCAGCATATTCTTTTTAAGGTCATTTTCAATGATTTTACATCAGGTTACTCACAGGTGAATGACTGGACACCTTTTTTAAAAATGCTTTTTTTTTTTGCTGATAAACCCATTTTCAGCTGTACAGCGTATTAATAAAACTGCTTAAAGACACCAAGGAATACTTTTTAGCAGGGGAAAGAAAAAAGAAATGATTACATTCTATTATGCTGCCCAATTGTGCAGGCTCATGAAAGATTTTATGTTTGTGATTACACAAATGAATTTTAGCTGAAACTTGAAGTGCAACCAATGTAATTTCACCATTGCACCCAAAGTGCAAACTCTACCCGCTGTCGTTTTAAATGCACTTGCTCCAAAGAATCAATCAGTAGCACATGTAAAGTTGCCTCAGTGATTTTGCAATGAGCTTAGTTGCTCACAATAAAAGATTGGACCGGAAAGGTATTAAAAGCATGTATCAAATTGGGTTCAGGTGCCAACTGAGTTATACAGATTATTACCCGCGGTGCTCAATTACAATACTTAGTGATCCAATGCACATATTTTATTCATGCTCTGTTTAGCTCATTTGAATTTATGCTGAACAAAAATGACACTATAGCAATTAAATCTCTATCGTATTAAAAGTCATGCATGTAATGTGCACTTCCTGTAAGAAGCCTGTCAGACTTCAGACATCAGTGGGGAGAAATTCAACTTGTAGCTGAACATTTTGTGTCCCAACAATGAAATGAATGCCCAGTTAATCGGTTTCTGATAGCCCAACTCTCCGCCCGTGGATGCCCTTTTCCCAGGGATGCATTGGATCTGTCAAGAAAATTCTTGGCAAATCGTATGTTCCGGGTTTCTGTGCATGCACTTCACGTGGGAAAACACATAACTTGTGCAGCCTTTATGGGCATGTACACACCTCGTACGCAACTGTAGGCGCCACAAATTATGGGCCAATATGTGTAAAAAAAATTCAAAACTTCAACATGTTTTTTAATGGAAGATGAGCAAAATTGGCTTGGGCCAGCAGCTTATGCCATGGACTTTTATGATGCAGGTTTACACACAAGGCCCTTCACAATATGCTGTAATGTCATAGAAAGTGCCAAGCAGAGACCATGCATTGTCCTGGGGGAAAGTCGGGAGGAGGCTCGCATCACGAGAGGAGAGGCGCGGGTGTACACAGGACGGCGGCAGCTTGGAGCAGCGGCAGTCGGAAGGAGACGAGCATCGCGAGAGGAGAGGCGCGGGTGTACACAGGACGGCGGCAGCTTGGAGCAGCGGCAGTCGGAAGGAGACGAACATCGCGAGAGGAGAGGCGCGGGTGTACACAGGACGGCGGCAGCTTGGAGCAGCGGCAGTCGGAAGGAGACGAGCATCGCGAGAGGAGAGGCGCGGGTGTACACAGGACGGCGGCAGCTTGGAGCAGCGGCAGTCGGAAGGAGACGAGCATCGCGAGAGGAGAGGCGCGGGTGTACACAGGACGGCGGCAGCTTGGAGCAGCAGCAGTCGGGAGGAGGCCAGCTGGTGCAGGGGCCGAAGGTAAAATAAAGAAGGAGAAAGAAATCGAAGGGTGACGTCACAGCCAAGTGGGTAAGTGATTGGCTGGTGGATTGGTGAGTATTTAATCTTTTTTTTTCTTCTTTTTATTTCCTTATCAGTAGGTAACCTTTGACGTTGTTGCCACATTAAGTCAAT
Organism: Pristiophorus japonicus; assembly: GCF_044704955.1. Classification (NCBI taxonomy): domain Eukaryota; kingdom Metazoa; phylum Chordata; class Chondrichthyes; family Pristiophoridae; genus Pristiophorus; species Pristiophorus japonicus. The sequence continues at coordinate 39,812,936 of NC_091985.1, read as the reverse complement.
CTAAGGAATAAGTCATGGCAGGAGAGCCCAGACTCATGTCATGCTCCTCCTGTGCTATGTGGGAACCCTGGGATGCTTCCAGTGTTCCTGACGACTACATGTGCGGGAAGTGTATCCAGCTGCAGCTCCTGACAGACCGCACTGGAGCTGTGCATGGATTCACTCTGGAGCATCCGCAATGCTGAGGATGTCATGAATAGCATGTTTAGTGAGTTGGTCACACCGTGGGTAAAGGTTACTCAGGCAGATCGGGAATGGGTGACCATCAGGCAGAGCAGTGGAAGGAAGGTAGTGCAGGGGTCCCCTGCAGTCATCCCCCTCCAAAACAGATACACCGCCTTGGGTGCTGTTGGGGGGGATGACTCATCAGGGGAGGGCAGCAGCAGCCAAGTTCATGGGTGGCTCTGCTGCACAGAAGGGCAGGAAAAAGAGTGGGAGAGCTATGGTGGTAGGGGATTCTATTGTAAGGGGAATAGATAGGCGTTTCTGCGGCCGCAACCGAGACTCCAGGATAGTATGTTGCTTCCCTGGTACAAAGGTCAAGGAGGTTTCGGAGCGGCTGCAGTGCATTCTGGAAAGGGAGGGTGACCAGCCAGCTGTCGTGATGCATATAGGTACCAACGATATAGGTAAAATATGGGATGAGGTCCTACAAGCTGAATTTAGGGAGCTAGGAGTTAAATTAAAAAGCAGGACCTCAAATAGTAATTTCAGGATTGCTACCAGTGCCACATGCTAGTCAGAGTAGGAATTGCAGGATAGCTAAGATGAATACGTGGCTTAAGGAGTGGTGCAGGAGAGGGATTCAAATTACTAGGACATTGGAACTGATTCTGGGGGAGGTGGGACCGGTACAAACCGGACGGTCTGCAGCGGGGCAGGACCGGAACCAATGTCCTAGGGGGAGTGTTTGCTAGTGCTGTTGGGGAGGAGTTAAACTAATGTGGCTGGGGGATGGGAACCTATGCAGGGAGACAGAGGGAAGAAAAATGGGGGCAAAAGCAAAAGATAGTAAAAGGAAAAGTAAAAGTAGAAGGCAGAGAAACCCAAGGCAAAAATCAAAAAGGGCCACATTACAGCAAAATTCTAAAGTGATAAAGTGTGTTAAAAAGACAAGCCTGAAGGCTCTGTGCCTCAATGCGAGGAGTAATTGTAATAAGGTGGACGAATTAACTGCGCAGGCAGCTATTAATGAATATGATATCATTAGGATTACGGAGACATGGCTCCAGGGTGATCAAGGCTGGGAACTCAACATCCAGGGGTATTCAACATTCAGGAAGGATAGACAGAAAGGAAAAGGAGGTGGGGTAGCATTGCTGGTTAAAGAGGAAATTAACGCAATAGTAAGGAAGGACATTAGCTTGGATGATGTGGAATCTATATGGGTGGAGATGCGGAATACCAAAGGGCATAAAACGCTAGTGGGAGTTGTGTACAGACCACCAAACATTAGTAAAGAGGTTGGGAACAGCATCAAACAAGAAATTAGGGATGCGTGCAATAAAGGTACAGCAGTTATCATGGCAACTTTAATCTACATATAGATTGGGCTAACCAAACTGGTAGCAATATGGTGGAGGAGGATTTCCTGGAATGTATTAGGGATGGTTTTCTGACCAATATGTCGAGGAACCAACTAGAGGACAGGCCATCCTAGACTGGGTGATGTGAAATGAGAAAAGACTAATTAGCAATCTTGTTGTGCTAGGCCCCTTGGGGAAGAGAGACCATAATATGGTAGAATTCTTTATTAAGATGGAGTATGACACAGTTAATTCAGAGACTAGGGTCCTGAACTTAAGGAAAGGTAACTTCGATGGTATGAGACGTGAATTGGCTAGAATACACTGGTGAATGATATGTAATGGTTTGACGGTGGATAGGCAATGGCAGACATTTAAAGATCACATGGATGAACTTCAACAATTGTACATCCCTGTCTGGAGTAAAAATAAAACAGGGAAGGTGGCTCAACCGTGGCTAACAAGGGAAATTAGGGATAGTGTTAAATCCAAGGAGGAGGCATATAAATTGACCAGAAAAAGCAGCAAACCTGAGGACTGGGAGAAATTTAGAATTCAACAGAGGAGGATAAAGGGTTTAATTAGGATGGGGAAAATAGAGGATAAGATTAAGCTTGCAGGGAACATAAAAACTGACTGCAAAAGCTTCTATAGATATGTGAAGAGAAAAAGATTAGCGAAGACAAACATAAGTCCCTTGCAGTCAGAATCAGGTGACCTTATAATGGGGAACAAAGAAATGCTAGACCAATCGAACAAATACTTTGGTTCTGTTTCACGAAGGAAGGCACAAATAACCTTCCAGAAATACTAGGGGACCGAGGGTCTAGCGAGAAGGAGGAACTGAAAGAAATCCTTATTAGTCAGGAAATTGTGTTCAGGAAATTGATGGGATTGAAGGCTGATAAATCCCTAGGGCCTGATAGTCTGCATCCCAGAGTACTTAATGAAGTGGCCCTGGAAATAATGGATACATTGGTGGTCATTTTCCAACAGTCTATCGATTCTGGATCAGTTCCTGTGAACAGAAGGGTAGCTAATGTAACACTATTTTTTAAAAAAGGATGGAGAGAGAAAACAGGGAATTATAGACCAGTTAGCCTGACATCAGTAGTTGGAATCAATTATTAAAGATGAAATAGCAGCGCATTTGGAAAGCAGTGACAGGATCGGACCAAGTCAGCGTGGATTTATGAAAGGGAAATCATGCTTGACAAACCTTCTGGAATTTTTGGAGGATGTAACTAGTGGAGTGGACAAGGGAGAACCAGTGGATGTGGTGTATTTGGACTTTCAAAAGGCTTTTTACAAAGTCCCACACGAGAGATTGGCGTGCAAAATTAAATCACATGGTATTGGGGATAATGTATTGACGTGGATAGAGAACTGGTTGGCAGACACGAAGCAGAGAGTAGGAATAAACGGGTCCTTTTCAGAATGGCAGGCAGTGACGAATGGGGTGCCGCAGGGCTCAGTGCTGGGACCCCAGCTATTTACAATATACATCAATGATTTGGATGAGGGAATTGAGTGTAATATCTCCAGGTTTGCAGATGACACTAAGCTGGGTGGTGGTGTGAGCTGTGAGGAGAATGCTAAGAGGCTGCAGGGTGACTTGGACAGGTTAGGTGAGTGGGAAAATGCACGGCAGATGCAGTATAATGTGGATAAATGTGAGGTTATCCACTTTGATGGCAAAAACAGAAAGGCAGAATATTATCTGAATGGCGACAGATCTAGGAGAAGGGGAGGTGCAGCGAGACCTGGGTGTCATGGTACATCAGTCATTGAAAGTTGGCATGCAGGTACAGCAGGCAGTGAAGAAGGCAAATGGCATGTTGGCCTTCATAGCGAGGGGATTTGAGTATAGGAGCAAGGAGGTCTTCCTGCAGTTGTACAGGCCTTAGTGAGGCCTCACCTGGAATATTGTGTTCAGTTTTTGTCTCCTAATCTGAGGAAGGACATTCTTGCTATTGAGGGAGTGCAGCGAAGGTTCACCAGACTGATTCCCTGGATGGCAGGACTGACATATGAGGAGAGACTGGATCGACTGGGCCTGTATTCACTGGAGTTTAGAAGAATGAGATGGGACCTCATAGAAACATATAAAATTCTGACGGGACTGGACAGGTTAGATGCAGGAAGAATGTTCCCGATGTTAGAGAAGTCCAGAACCAGGGGTCACAGTCTAAGTATCAGGGGTAAGCCATTTACGACTGAGATGAGGAGAAACTTCTTCACTCAGAGAGTTGTTAACCTGTGGAATTCTCTACCACAGAGAATTGTTGATGCCAGTTCGATAGATGTATTCAAGAGGGAGTTAGATATGGCCCTTACGGCTAAGTGGATCAAAGGGTATGGAGAGAAAGCAGGAAAGGGGTACTGAGATGAATGATCAGCCATGATCTTATTGAATGGTGGTGCAGGCTCGAAGGGCCGAATGGCCTACTCCTGCATCTATTTTCTATGTTTCTATGAAAGAGAAGATATAATGGAGGGCGCCTCGCACCAAGCCATTCTCATACTCATCATCATAGGCAGTCCCTCGGAATCGAGGAAGACTTGCTTCTACTCTAAAAATGAGTCCTTAGGTGACTGAACAGTCCAATACAAGAACTACAGTCTCTGTCACAGGTGGGGCAGATATTCGTTGAGGGAAGGGGTGGGTGGGACTGGTTTGCCGCACGCTCTTTCCGCTGCCTGCGCTTGATTTCTGCATGCTCTCGACGACAAGACTCGAGGTGCTCAGGGTCCTCCCTGATGCACTTCCTCCACTTAGGGCGGTCTTTGGCCAGGGATTCCCAGGTGTCAGTGGGGATATTTATCAGGGAGGCTTTGGGGGTGTTCTTGTAACATTTCCGCTGCCCACCTTTGGCTCATTTGCCGTGAAGGAGCTCCGAGTAGAGCGCTTGCTTTGGGAGTCTCGTGTCTGGCATGCGATCTATGTGTCCTGCCCAGTGGAGCTGATCAAGTGTGGTCAGTGCTTCAATGTTGGGAACATTGGCCTGGTTGAGGACGCTAATGTTGGTGCGTCTGTCCTCCCAGGGGATTTGGCGGATCTTGCGAAGACATCATTGGTGGTATTTCTCCAGCGACTTGAGGTGTCTACTCTACATGGTCCATGTTTCTGAGCCATACAGGAGGGCGGGTATTACTACAGCCTTGTAGACCATGCGCTTGGTGGCAGTTTTGAGGGCCTGGTCTTCAAACATTCTTGTCCTCAGTACACCTTGTAGTTGTCAGCTAAACACAGGTATTATTGGAGGCCAGGGAGCAAGTCCGCAGCTAATTTCTTCACTGGATTTGATGCACATTAAGAGTGTCATGTATGTATGCTTGGGGTTACTAGCCACCAGGTTCATTGGGCTGTACGCACGTGTGTGTGGGCCAGGTATATAAAGCAAACCATCATGTAATGTGGGCACTTTGGGCCCGAATAAAGTTGAGCCAGGTTTGCACCTGAGTGAGTTTACAGTATTCAGTCTATCGAGTTATTACATACATAACAATGAGAAAAATCAAACACGTGCAAGGGGAGAAAATAAAGATAAATATCTCACCCAATTGTTTTTTTTAAAGGTTTAACTCCTATTGTGTTGGCAACCAAGGTAGCTTTTGTGACGTGCTGTGAACTGGGTTGCACAACATTTAGGCAGGAAGAGGTAGGACAAATATTTACTCCAAATAATGATGCTAGGAAATTCTATTAGTCATATTCGCAGCCGTAATATCAAATGTAATATATACATTAATTCCCAGTAATCTGCCAACAAAACACAGTGCTGTTAAATGACAGCATCAGTCAGACAATGCTGTTATTCTTATGGTCAAACATCAACAGCTGTCATAATCATATACCTATGCCATTTCCACATAGTGCTTCGCATGCTATAAGAAAAGAGCCAAATATAAAAAATAACAAATGCTGAAAATATAATTAGGACCCTCAAGGTGTTGTTAGGTTATCGGTTGTCGGAACCTGTTTCCATTTCAAACCTTCATAATAAAACTTGGTTGGACTCCTGCACTGATGTGTTAAGCTTTTTCATAACCAGGCTCAGTAAAAGGTGAACCTCTCTCTCCACCCACCCTCCCCATGGCTGCCTCACCATCTAATGTTGTATTGGACAATTTGGTTTTTGAATCCTTTTGTACGCTTAAGTACTTACCAAGTACCTTTCTGAAAGGAGGAAGAAACAATGCAGATTATTTCAGTTGGTAGGTAAATTGAAGACAAGAGGCCCTGATGTTAAGATGAGCACTAGTTATATAAAATAGATCGGAACAAACTTTATCAGACAGAGTAGGGGTGTCCTAACCTGCTGAGTGGGAAACTGACATGATCTGATCAGCTGTCCGCTTTACACACAGCCCGATTATATTTTCCTTTGATTTCAATTTCAATTGACTTCCAACTGAAATTATCTGCATTGTTCCCACCCACCCCCAGCCCCCCTCCACCTCCGTTACCCATCATTGATAGCCATACTTCCTGTCCCCACAATCTGGAATTCCCTGCCTAAACTCCTCTCCCTCTCCACTTTTTCCTCCTTAAAATCCACCTCACCCCTTCTAATCTTTCTATCTTTAGCTCAGCTCTGTAGATGTTCTTCCACATTGGGTACTATAAACTGACAAGTTGTTGCAGTCTCCAACTTTTACTGTCTTCATTCTTCTACACAGCTCTCTGAATTGTCTGCAGATTTACTTTTCAGTTCCTTTAAAACAACTTGCAGGTCTGTAAAAGACAATCAATATTATAGCACACTCGTCATACTCCTTACTTCAACTCAGAGATTCTAGCTTGGGCTTTTCTGCTTCTGCACTCTTCTGTCTGCTATTTCCCTGTCCATTAAAACAAATAGGAGAACAATCACAGGTTAATGAGTGCAAAAGTGGACAACCTTGGTCAGAATCTGTATTATACGGCAAGAGAGCTACACTCATAAAGAAAAATTCAAAGCGAATATTAACAAGGGAGGCATAACAAATGACAGTAGCAGACTAATATAAATTGCATTACGCATGTCATGATGGCAAAAAAAATATACTATAGCAAGGGATCTCCAACAGGTCAAATCAATCGCCCGATCTTAACTTACACTGAATTAAGTGGCATAATAGGAAGTCTTAGAGTAGACTAGATAGAGGATTGTACCAGAAAATTTGAACAGAGATTATAATTGTTCACAACGGAGATTCTTGAAGACGTTGGGCCTGAGAAGGTTGGAGATTTGTGTAGAACAACCACAAGTCATTTCTAGAAAGTACATTGCTTTGGCAATTATAGTTCTACTTCAGTACAAGCCGATTAGATAGTGATAGTGGAATAGGGACTCAGTGATTAGTGCATACTGGCTGTTGTGGAATTAAAAGCGAGGAGAAACAGGTGTTGATATTCAGTGCGTTCACAGGCCTTGTGAGCAGGATGCAGATGGTAGATTAGAGACAGAGGGCTAGAAATTCCATATTTACCGCCACCGCTTATATCTCAGCAGTATTCCGGCGGTATACACTGATCGAGTTTTTATTGCAGCCGGAATACTACTAAGAACCAAAGCTGCTAGTTTCGGCCAAATTTCCCCAGTGGTGGCGGTAGAGATCAAGTGGTAGCGGTATTCTTCGTGTAAGGCTGGCGTCCTTGACAACGGCCCTTCTGCACATATGCAAATTTTTTTTTCTCATAGTTAAGTTTTTTCCGTAGTTCAGGGGTCAGGGGTCGCCTGTGTATGCGCAGAAGAGGGAGGGAGAGAGGGAGAGAGAGAGAGAGAGAGAGGAGACTGCCTGCTAGTATTTTTCGACATTCCAACAGATAATTCACTGCAATATATTTGATTTCTGAGTTTCCAGCTTCAATTTTCTGCATTTATTTGCATTTATTTATAATCTATATTGATTATGTTGAAAATATTGAATATAGATACATAATTTCCATCAGAAAATAATGGCGAGGGAAGGTGAGGGAGTGGTTGAATGAGAAGTAGGACAAAGGAAGAGGGCCAAGAGATTCTCCTGGGAAGCCCCAGAGGCCTTGGTCCATGAGGTGGAGGCAAGGTGAACTCAATTGACCCGGGGCGGGCGTGGGAAACCCACCCCAGTGGTCTACCAGAGAATATGGTCTGAGATTTCAGGGGAGGTGCCCTCAGTCGCCCAGGATTTTTGGGGGACAAGCCAGTGCCGCAAGCGTTGGAACGACATAGAGTCCGCGAGAGTAAGTAATAACTTTAATCATGCACTAACTCATTACTTAAAATGTAAATCTGCCACATAGTAATGTTGGTAAGCTTGGTACCACACATTATTTCCCATCAACGATTTTATTACAATGGTTTTCTGTACTTAGATGTGTTCATCATGCATCACTTGCACCTAACGGTACATTAATGGGACATTGAGGAAAGGATTGGGGATGGCTACTTGTGAATGTCTATCTGTGTGTTTCGTAAGAGTAGCTGGGCAATTAGCTTATACCATGTTATTGCCATCTTTGCAAAAAAACAATATCCACCAATCGCGTCGAGCGTCGGCGCACGGGTGAAGGGCCACCAAACCTGGTTAAACTTACAGACATAAGAACATAAGAACATAAGAATTATGAACAGGAGTAGGCCATCTAGCCCCTCGAGCCTGCTCCGCCATTCAATAAGATCATGGCTGATCTGGCCGTGGACTCAGCTCCACTTACCCGCCCGCTCCCCGTAACCCTAAATTCCATTATTGGTTAAAAATCTATCTATCTGTGATTTGAATACATTCAATGAGCTAGCCTCAACTGCTTCCTTGGGCAGAGAATTCCACAGATTCACAATCCTCTGGGAGAAGAAATTCCTTCTCAACTCGGTTTTAAATTGGCTCCCCCGTATTTTGAGGCTGTGCCCCCTAGTTCTAGTCTCCCCGACCAGTGGAAACAACCTCTCTGCCTCTATCTTGTCTATCCCTTTCATTATTTTAAATGTTTCTATAAGATCACCCCTCATCCTTCTGAACTCCAACGAGTAAAGACCGAGTCTACTCAATCTATCATCATAAGTTAACCCCCTCATCTCCGGAATCAGCCTAGTGAATCGTCTCTGTACCCCTTCCAAAGCTAGTATATCCTTCCTTAAGTAAGGTGACCAAAACTGCATGCAGTACTCCAGGTGCAGCCTCACCAATACCCTATACAGTTGCAGCAGGACCTCCCTGCTTTTGTACTCCATCCCTCTCGCAATGAAGGCCAACATTCCATTCGCCTTCCTGATTACCTGCTGCACCTGCAAACTAACTTTTTAGGATTCATGTACAATGACCCCCAGTTCCCTCTGCACCGCAGCATGTTGTAATTTCTCCCCATTCAAATAATATTCCCTTTCACTGATTTTTTTTTACAAGGTGGATGACCTCACATTTTCCGACATTGTATTCCATCTGCCAAACCTTAGCCCATTCGCTTAACCTATCTAAATCTCTTTGCAGCCTCTCTGTGTCCTCTACACAACCCGCTTTCCCACTAATCTTTGTGTCATCTGCAAATTTTGTTACACTACACTCTGTCCCCTCTTCCAGGTCATCTATGTATATTGTAAACAGTTGTGGTCCCAGCACCGATCCCTGTGGCACACCACTAACCACCGATTTCCAACCCGAAAAGGACCCATTTACCCAGACTCTCTGCTTTCTGTTAGCTAGCCAATTCTCTATCCATGCTAATACATTTCCTCTGATTCCGCGTACCTTTATCTTCTGCAGTAACCTTTTGTGTGGCACCTTATCAAATGCCTTTGGAAATCTAAATACACCACATCCATCGGTACACCTCTATCCACCATGCCCGTTATATCCTCAAAGAATTCCAGTAAATTAGTTAAACATGATTTCCCCTTCATGAATCAATGCTGCGTCTGCTTGATTGCACTATTCCTATCTCGATGTCCCGCTATTTCTTCCTTAATGATAGCTTCAATCATTTTCCCCACTACAGATGTTAAATGAACCGGCCTATAGTTACCTGCCTTTTGTCTGCCCCCTTTTTTAAACAGAGGTGTTACATTAGTTGCTTTCCAATCCGCTGGTACCTCCCCAGAGTCCAGAGAATTTTGGTAGATTATAACGAATGCATCTGCTATAACTTCCGCCATCTCTTTTAATACCCCAGGATGCATTTCATCAGGACCAGGGGATTTGACTACCTTGAGTCCCATTAGCCTGTCTCAAGGCCCTCCCTTCCCACATTCCCGTGACCGGCAATTTTTGGCATGGTTTTTGTGTCTTCCACTGTGAAGACCGAAGCAAAATAATTGTTTAAGGTCTTGGCCATTTCCACATTTCCCATTATTAAATCTCCCTTCTCATCTTCTAAGGGACCAACATTTACTTTAGTCACTCTTTTCCGTTTTATATATCAGTAAAAGCTTTTACTATCTGTTTTTATGTTTTGCGCAAGTTTACTTTCGTAATCTATCTTTCCTTTCTTTATTGCTTTCTTAGTCATTGTTTGCTGTCGTTTAAAATTTTCCCAATCTGCTAGTTTCCCACTAACCTTGGCCACCTTATATGCATTGGTTTTTAATTTGATACTCTCCTTTATTTCCTTGGTTATCCACGGCTGGTTATCCCTTCTCTTACTGCCCTTCTTTTTCAGTGGAATATATTTTTGTTGAGCACTATGAAAGAGCTCCTTAAAAGTCCTCCACTGTTCCTCAATTGTGCCACCGTTTAGTCTGTGTTTCCAGTCTACTTTAGCCAACTCTGCCCTCATCCCACTGTAGTCCCCTTTGTTTAAGCATAGTACGCTCGTTTAAGACACTACTTCCTCGCCCTCAATCTATATTACAAATTCAACCATACTGTGATCACTCATTCCGAGAGGATCTTTTACTCGGAGATCGTTTACTATTCCTGTCTCATTATACAGGACCAGATCTAACATAGCTTGCTTCCTTGTAGGTTCTGTAACATACTGTTCTAAGAAACAATCCCGTATGCATTCTATGAATTCCTCCTCAAGGCTACCCCGTGCAATTTGGTTTGACCAATCGATATGTAGGTTAAAATACCCCATGATTACTGCCATTCCTTTTTCACATGCCTCCATTATTCCCTTGATTATTGTCCGCCCCACCGTGAAGTTAATATTTGGGGGCCTATAAACTACGCCCACCAGTGACTTTTTCCCCTTACTATCTCTAATCTCCACCCACAATGATTCAACATTTTGTTCATTAGAGCCAATATCGTCTCTCACAACTGCCCTGATATCATCCTTTATTAACAGAGCTACCCCACCTCCTTTCCCTTCTTGTCTATCTTTCTGAATTGTCAGATACCCCTGTATGTTTAATTCCCAGTCTTGGCCACCTGCAACCACGTTTCTGTAATGGCCACCAAATCATACCCATTTGTAATTCCTAGAGGATCTGGAGACCTGGAAGAGTGGGCCGCAGCCCTTGTAGGAATACATAATCGCTCAGCCACCCTTGGTGGTGCTGATCCTGTGGTAGTAGCAGGTAAGTCATGCATAATCCCCGGGCCATGCAGCGGTGATGTAATTTAATGCTATGTGATTGTAATGTAGAAATTATGTAATGTAATGCTGGGACCACGAAACCTAAATCTAATTACATACAGTTTCTGTCCATTCTGTTCATGCTAATTTCATGTAACGTCTCTCAGTGATATATAATGCAGCAGTGTTGCTCCTCTACATATGCCTGCACAGAATTCTCATACCATCCATACCACCCTGACGTTCCCCTCTCCTGCTGCTAACCTCTCATATTATGTTTTCTAGTTGCCCAGGAGATTCAACAACCTGCCCAGCCCCCTGGAGCTTTGCCACTATTGGTGCAGGTGATACTTTTCGGAGTGGACTCCACTGAGGAGGAGGCGGAGAGCGTACGCCTTGACGACCCTCCTCGAGCTGTTGTGGTGGGGGGGGTGTCATGTATCTTACATGGCCACTGTTGGTACTATCACAAGGTGTGCCACCAGAGGGCACAGCAGTGGGAGACTCGTAGGTTACTTGTATAGGAGTGCCTTGCCTGGTATAAAAGGCAAGCCACCAAGTGTGATCCTCACTCTGGAGTTAACTAATAAAGGACTGAGGTCACTACAGTTCAAGTACAACACACTGCCACAGAGCATCTAAGGGCACAACAACTGGCGATGAGAATACGAACTTTCATGCGGAAATGGCTACCCTTGGTACGTTGCAGCAGCTCGCCGATGGTGATGATTAGAACGTCTTTGTGGAAAGGCTAGAACACTTTTTCACAGCAAACGACCTGGCAGGAGGCGACCCGGCTGCACTGGCTGATAAGCGCCGCGCTATCCTGCTAACCAGTTGTGGGCCCAACGTCTATGGCCTCGTCAGGGACTTGCTGGCACCAGCGAAGACAATGACCAAGTCGTACAAGGAGCTCGTAACCCTGATCCAGGAGCAACTCAAGCCCAAGGAGAGCATCCTCACAGCCAGACATCGGTTCTACACCCACCGACAGCCAGAAGGCCAGGAAGTCACGAAGTACGCCACAGACCTCAGGAGGCTGGTGGCACCGTGCGAGTTCGGCACCGACCTTAACGAAGCGCTGCGGGACATTTATGTCACTGAAATTGGCCATGAGGGCCTTCTTCACAAGCTACTGTTGGCAGATCCCACAGTCACCCTGCAGAAGGCCATCTCTGTGAGCCAGCCTTTCATGACCTCAACCTGCGGCTCTAGACAGATGTCTCACCCTCAGGACTTAAACCCGGCAGGTACTGTGCACAGAGTGGCGCCGTTCAGGAGCCGGACGGTAGAGCGCGAATCCTCTCAGGGGCCTGTTCTCTGTTCCCTGAGTCCCTTAACTTAACTCCGAGTCCGCTGAGGGGGGCTAATCGAGTAGCACCATGCTGGCGTTGCGGAGGGAATCACAGGGTTCACCAGTGCCGATTTAAAGACTATGTTTGCAAAGGCTGCAGCACAAAGGGCCACCTCCAGTGAATTTGTAAGAGAAATAGGAATCACTGTGTCGATGAGGAGTCCGCAGAAGACGATGAATCCAGCGTGGATTATGAATTGTTAGACAGAGAGGCAGCCCAGTTCCACGGAGAGGTACATAGCATGTTTACCTGCACCAATGAGTGCTCCCCGCTGAAGATGGAAGTCGAGATAGAGGGAAGTCCAGTCTTCATGGAAGTGGACACGGGGGCGAGCCAGTCAAGGATCCTTTGAGAGGCTATGGGACAATCCAGCTGAACGACCCGAGGTGGCCCTGGTTCAGGCAAAGCTGGGCACCAACACCAATGAAATCATCCCAGTTGTTGGTAGTGTGAATGTAAAAGTACTCCATGATGGAGCGGTACACAAATCGCCTCTGTTACCTCTGTGGATTGTTGCAGGTGACGTACCAACACTGCTCGGCAGAAGGTGGATGGAGAAGATCCAGTGGAAGTGGGAAGACTTCACCCCTCCAGCGATCGAAACCCTCTGTGCTCAGAGACAAAGCAAGCCCTCACCTGAGGGTGGACACAGCACCGATGAGCTGACCAGCACGGCACCCAAGACACAGACCGCCCAGCACGACTGCGTGGAGATGATCCAGCTGGGACGACCCGAACGCACCTTCCAGGCTCCAGTGGCAGGACTCGGGAGGGAGAAAATCGGATCCAAAGCCGACTTCCCAACTGAAGAGGCAGAACCCGGGGAGAAGAGGATCGCCGCAGCCAACATCGTGGACGAAGAAAAGATGGCGCCCGCACCACGAGGCGATGCGCTGAAGACAAAGATGGCGGCGACCAGACCATGAGGTGCAGCGCTGATGGAGCAACACGTGGCACCAAACGAGAAGCGGATTGGGGTAAAGCAAGTAAGGCTCTCTTAAAGGAGGCCTGCAACCCACTACAATTAAAGCAACAGTTCCACACACTCAAGTAATGTAACAAGAATTGTAAGTTAGAGACTAAAGGTGTAGCGGATTATGTACAGTGTGTAACTGACCATGTAAAATGTGTAACGGATGATCGGAATTGTATACATGCAACCAGCGAGGAAAAGTCGCGCAATTATGTACAATGTGTAATTGATGATTTGAACTGTGCATATGCAACCAGAGAGGAAAGGTTGTGCGATCACGATCGGACCCCTAGAGTGCCCATCATAAGCAAGGAAAAGCTGTGCAATGCAGGATTCCCAGCTACAATGCAGCCAATGTAGCGGGCATAGGAACATAGGAACATAGAAAATAGGTGCAGGAGTAGGTCATTCGGCCCTTCGAGCCTGCACCACCATTCAATAAGATCATGGCTGATCATTCCCTCAGTACCCCTTTCCTGTTTTCTCTCCATACCCCTTGATCCCCCTAGCCGTAAGGGCCATATCTAACTCCCTCTTGAATATATCCAATGAACTGGCATCAACAACTCTCTGTGGCAGGGAATTCCACAGGTTAACAACTCTCTGAATGAAGAAGTTTCTCCTCATCTCAGTCCTAAATGGCCTAACCCTTATCCTAAGACTGTGTCCCCTGGTTCTGGACTTCCCCAACAACGGGAACATTCTTCCCGCATCTAACCTGTCCAGTCCCGTCAGAATCTTATATGTTTCTATGAGATCCCCTCTCATCCTTCTAAACTCCAGTGTATAAAAGCCCAGTTGATCCAGTCTCTCCTCATATGTCAGTCCAACCATCCCTGGAAACAGTCTGGTGAACCTTTGCTGCACTCCCTCAATAGCAAGAATGTCCTTCCTCAGATTAGGAGACCAAAACTGAACACAATATTCCAGGTGAGGCCTCACTAAGGCCCTGTACAACTGCAGTACGATCTCCCTGCTCTTATACTCAAATTCCCTAGCTATGAAGGCCAACATACCATTTGCCTTCTTTACCGCCTGCTGTACCTGCATGCCAACTTTCAACGACTGATGAATCATGACACCCAGGTCTCGTTGCACCTCCCCTTTTCCTAATCTGCCATCATTCAGATATTCTGCCTTGGTGTTTTTGCCCCCAAAGTGGATAACCTCACATTTATCCACATTATACTGCATCTGCCATGCATTTGCCCACTCACCTAACCTGTCCAAGTCACCCTGCAGCCTCTTAGCATCCTCCTCACAGCTCACACCACCACCCAGTTTAGTGTCATCTGCAAACTTGGAGATGTTACACTCAATTCCTTCATCTAAATCGTTAATGTATATTGTAAAGAGCTGGGGTCCCAGCACTAAGCCCTGATGCACTCCACTAGTCACTGCCTGCCATTCTGAAAAGGACCCGTTTATCCCAACTCTCTGCTTCCTGTCTGCCAACCAGTTCTCTATCTACGTCAGTACATTACCCCCAATACCATGTGTTTTGATTTTGCACACCAATCTCTTGTATGGGACCTTGTAAAAAGCCTTTTGAAAGTCCAAATACACCACATCCAATGGTTCTCCCTTGTCCACTCTACTAGTTACATTCTCAAAAAATCCTGGAAGATTTGTCAAGCAAGATTTCCCTTTCATAAATCCATGCTGACTTGGACCTATCCTGTCACTGCTTAACAGATGCGATGCTATTTCATCCTTAATAATTGATTCCAACATTTTCCCCACTACTGATGTCAGGCTTGCTGGTGTATAATTATCCGTTTTCTCTCTCCCTCCTTTTTAAAAAGTGATGTTACATTAGCTACCCTGCAGTCCATAGGAACTGATCCAGAGTCGATAGACTGTTGGAAAATGATCACCAATGCATCCACTGTTTCTAGGGCCACTTCTTTAAGTACTCTGGGATGCAGATTATCAGGCCCCAGGGATTTATTGGCCTTCAATCCCATCAATTTCCCTAACACAATTTCCCGCCTAATAAGGATATCCTTCAGTTCCTCCTTCTCACTAGACCCTCGGTCCTCTAGTACTTCCAGAAGGTTATTTGTGTCTTCCTTTGTGAAGACAGAACCAAAATACTCGTTCAATTGGTCTGCCATTTCTTTGTTCCCATTATAAATTCACCTGAATCTGACTGCAAGGGACCTATGTTTGTCTTTACTAATCTTTTACTCTTCACAGATCTATAAAAGCTTTTGCAGTCAGTTTTTATGTTCCTGGCAAGCTTCCTCTCGTACTCTATTTTCCTCCTCTTAATTAAACCCTTTGTCATCCTCTGCTGAATTCTAAATTTCTCCCAGTCCTCAGGTTTGCTACTTTTTCTGGCCAATTTATATGCCTATTCCTTGGATTTAACGCTATCCTTAATTTCCCTTGTTAGCTACGGTTGAGCCACCTTCCCCGTTTTATTTTTACACCAGGCAGGGATGTACAATTGTTGAAGTTCAGCCATCGGGTGCGCACATGTCCAGCAAGCTACCCAATGCAGAATTATGCGTCCCGGGGACCAGAATCATGCACCACGAAGTGTGGCCACAAGCAGCAAACACACACGAGCTGCGAAGCAAGTGACCTCAGCAGAGCAAAGGCACCGGTGGTGATACCATACCCTGGGTCGGCTCCATCTCTCAGGTAATCGACTGCCAACTGCCACGAGTCTGAAGGAGCAGAATGCACTAAGGCCATACCCCTAGATGCAGAGTCACCCACCAATGTTTCCCCAGATGAAACAAGCACCAGTCAGGATCTCAAACCAAGCGACGCTCAGGCCAGCGAGTCAGCAGTTCCCTGTGCACTGTTAGATGACAGCTCCTCAGGAAGCAGCTGGGACCCAGGACATAAAGAAAGAATGGGGCGGGGAGGATCACAGACATCTGTGAACCTGCTTGATGCTAGGAACCACGGCAACTGCCCCGAGAGCAGGCTACAAGAGCCAACTGGGCACTGAACCACCACAGGACTGCAGGGACATCACCCAGCAGCTCCAGAACTAGCTTGTCCTTACGCATTGGTCACCGCATCGACAAGGCACCTAACGCTCTTGTCGCACCCGGGAAACACAAAAAAAATCCATACAAAACCCACTTACATGAACTCGTGTGTACATGAATGCCAGGAGCCCCTGCCACACCAACGTGGGAGGGGGAGGGGAGAATGGAGTGGTCAGGAACACACACAAACAGCAACCACCAGCATGCTACTGCACCAACTACGTACCCAAGGTTGAACCAGCCCGCTAGAGGTCTACCAGACAGAACCCACATAGAGGTAAGCCCAGAGCATAAGTAATGCAGAGGCAATTTGCACTGAGGGTTCAGGGCGGAGTGATGTCATGTATCTTATATGGCCACTGTTGGTACCATATCAAGGTGTGCCACCAGAGGGCACAGCAGTGGGAGACTTGTAGGTTACCTGTACAGATGTGCCTGGCCTAGTATTAAAGGCAGGCCACCAGGTGTGATCCTCACTCTGGAGTTAACTAATAAAGGACTAAGGTCACTACAGTTAAAATACAACACACCTCGTGGAGTCATTGTTCGAGTATCTAAGGACACAACAGGGGGGAAATTGCACCACATGTGCAGGAGGTTGTTGAGGAGGGGAAGGCAGGGACTCGGGGGTCCATTTACCTGCGGCCACCTCTTCCTCAGTGGAATCAGTCTTTCATGGATTCGGCTCGGAGGAAGTAACGGGACCAAGCGGTGTGCAGCAGCGCACACTGAGTGTTCCAGCCCCTGTGCCGAATCCGTGGAGGTTGATTTGGCAGGGCACATCAACCCTCGACGACAGGCAGATGTCGACCTGGACATGGTGGGACCGTCTAGGGCGAGCGTCGACATTGCTCGAGAGCTACAGGCCATTGGTGGCTTAGCTGGGAACATCGCCACGCAACCAGCACATCAATCGACGGACATGGTGCAGCTGATTGTGGCGGTGCGGCGAACCATGGATTCCGTTGATGCCATTCGGTGACCAATGGAATCGGTATATGGCACTCCACCCCAAGGTGTCATACTACCGATGCTGGCAGCACCTGAGAGTCGGGAGCAATCAATTGCTTTCGAATCTGAAGACAGGTCTTCAGAACCCCCAGCTTCTCCAGAACCTCCACACGTGACGCTGCCATTGTTACCCCCCTACAGCAACAGTGCTCGAGGTGTCCTGCTGCACAACACTGTGGTCCCAACACGGGCAGGGGTCAAGGTAACGGGAAGGGGAAAGGGGGCTAAAGACCAGGGGGGAGAAAGGCGGTGGGAATGGTGGCTGCAGGTAGAACTTTTACCGGGTGGGGGGATGTTGTGGGGGTTTTTTACTTGTTCATCAAAAATTGTTGCTTGTTGGGGGGTGTTTTTAGTTTTTAATGTTTTCACTGTTTGTTGTTGTTGATGGTTGTTTTGGTAAAATTATTTATCACATTTCATTTAAAAAGAATTATTTATAAATTTATTTTATGACAAATATTATAAACTTTTTCAAATTTCAAATTTTATAAAAAATGTTATTCAACTTAACCATTCTTGAGTAGTGTCTCACTCACTTTTACAAAATGAGGGGTAACAATCATTATAAGGGTTGCAAACAATGGCCAGGCAAGGGTGAAACGTAACTCTCACTGTTCAAGCAAAGCGTTCATTTATGAGCTGCTGACGTTACAGTTTTGCAGTTACGTGGGGGGGTGCGCAAGGTGGTGGCATGGGTTTATTGCCAGGCTCCTCGTCCCCCTCGACCTCCTCTTCCTCCCCCTCCTCCCCCTCTTCTTCCTCTGCCTGTGGCAGTTCTTTTCCCCTCATGATGGCTAAGTTGTGCAACATGCAGCACACCACAATGAACTCAGTGACCTGCTCAGGGTGGTATTACAGGCTGCCTCCAGAATGGTCCAGGCATCGGAAGCGCTGCTTCAACACTCCAATTGTCTTTTCGATGATATTGCATGTGGTTATATGGCTGTTATTGTAGCGATGCTTGGCATCTGTCTGGGGCTTACGGAGGGGGGTCAAGAGCCAGGTGGCGAGGCCGTATCCTTTGTGCCCCAGCATCCAGCATTGACCTTGTGACAGGTGACAGACTCTTAAACAGGTCAGAGACAATGCTCTCACGTAAGATGCATGCATCATGGATGCTGCCTGGAAAATTTACTGCCATGATGCGTTGCGTGTGGTCAACAACGAGCTGCATGTTCAGGGAATGGAATCCCTTTCAGTTCTGGTACACCTCTGACGCCTCTAAAGTTGCTCGCAGGGCGATGTGCATACAGTCTATGGCACTGTGGGCCTTGGGGAAGTTTGCTATTCTTGAAGAACCCAAAGCCCTCTCACTCTGTGCTTCCCTGGTCGTCGGGAAGTTTCTAAAGTCCATCCTGAGTGTGTAAAGCTCTTCAGTTACCTGTCGAATGCAGCGATGTGTGGCATGCTGAGAGATGCAGCAAATGTCGCCAGCTGATGCTTGAAAGGAGCCCAATGCATAGAAGGATAGTGCTGCAGTCACCTTCACCTCAATGGGCAATGCGATACTGATGGTGCTGGTAGGCTGCAGGTCTCCCTTAATGAGCTGGCATATCTCACTGATGACCTCTTTTCAGAAGCGTAGACTTCTAACACACTGTGTATCGGACAGGTGCAGGTATGAACGCTGCTCCCTGTAAATGTGTTGGGGGTAAGGCCTCCTCCTCCTCAGCAGTCTGCCACCTCTTTGGGCACATAATGAACCTTCTTCCAGCTCTATTCTGCAGCATGTAAGTAGTCAGCAATATTGGCAGAGAAATTACAGGCCTCTTTACTTTAATGTCCTAAACTGTCCTCAAAATTCTTCAATTGTCCTAAAACAACCACAAATGAACTGTAAATTGACCACAATGTGCTCAAATAATCTGCAATCTATTTAAACACCCTTAACTGCTACTCATGAATGACTTTTATGCTGCCACCAACTTGAAACAGCCTTTTCTTCAAGTTCCTTCGATTTAAAAATGACGTTCATACTGCTGGGTTAAGGTCAGGTGAGTGCTGCGTTTTCTGGGCGGTATTTTAGTCCGGCGGTAAAAATGGGCGATTTGCTGAATTTACCGCCGACAGTCATTTTGGGCGATATTTGGGCAGTGCACGAGAAATGACTTCAGATTTCATTTTTTTTTAAATGGGCGGGTTTTGTTTACCGCCGACGGTAATTGACTGCCGAATTTACCACCAGAGATATATGGGCAGTAAATGTGATAATTTCCACTTTGACCATCATTTGGGCGGTAAATGGGCGGTATGTTGCTGAATTTCTAGCCCGGAGAGCTTAAAGTCCTGTTCTAAAGTTAGATTCATAGCATCAGCTGGTTTCCTCTAATAGGCCTCCAAGCTTTGTAACTTTCCTCATCCTTGCCTCATGAGATGGACACCTAATAAGAAAGAGATTTAATTAAAGCAGAGAATGACGGAAAAGATAAAAGAAATTGAATGTCTGTCATCCTTCCCTGACCTGATCCCAAACCAAATTCTAAGCTATTTGATCAGTACAATCAAGGAAGTAGATTGAGTTCAGGATAGTCTGTGAGAAAATAATCGCAATGACAGTAGGCTTGAGGAAATCACTGCTTTCTATAATCATCAGTGTTAGTGCAGTCAATGATTTAACCGGGTCATCCAGAGTCTAGGTACTGATAAACAAAACATATTCAAAGAATAAGGGGCTGAATTTGGTGCAGGTTGCGCCCACAGCCGCCGAGAATCCGCTGGAAATGTATGTTTTACGGCCAATTCCTCCGGAACCGCCCACCTGCCGTCCAGGTTCCGCCCGGTGCGAGATTGGTCACAGACAGATCCGCCAGCATGACGTCATGCCGCCCGTCCATGCCGGATGCTGCAAATCGCCCATTCTGGTCAGGGATGCTGGCCTCCGATCGACCTGCCGCCCGCCAGAAGGACCGCTGGCAAAAAGCAGGTCTGAGCTGACCATGAGTGGGGCGGCAGGGAGAAGGGCTCCGAGTGCTGCAGCGCTGCACGTCGCGGCTATGGTGCAGGTGCTGGACCATCATCACTGGGACTGCTGGGAAAAAGTTAGGTGGCTGTTGCTTTATTTTACTGCTGATGGTCATGTTTAATTTGGATGTGATAAAAGCGACTGAAATGTTTCTAGGCTGATGGAAACTTTTTTATTTGACCTTGATGAAAGACCTTCATTGAGAAGCCCAATAATTATGAATAAGTGAAAAGGCACATTTTGTCCATCCAAGATGATTAATTCACTCTGCGACACAGTCCTTCATGAAGTTCTCAGGGAAACACTAAATATCACATTGAGGGTGAGAGGATTAGGGTTAGAATGATCTATTGTAAGCCTGAGACAGCTGCAGACTCTGACAACATTTGTATGAGAGGAAAAGGGTATAAAGTTATAGCTATTCGACTTTACGGGCAGCGCGATTACAGACCAAACTGAGGAAGGACTACGGTCAATAGATCACAGCAAGAGACAAGCGCCGCGGTGACTCAGTGGCCTACCGTTGAGGATTCAATAACTAGACTGTCACTATCGCCTTGTTAATGTGTCTTTCTTTGTACTGCAAGGAAATTACTTCATAAAATCTGATCTGATTCATCACAAAAAGACCTGTACTCAGCGTGCTTTGTTGTGGTGACGGACACAAGTCTATCCTGAGAGATGTAATTAATCTGACACATCGAATAACGCTCACAGCACATAAAGCATGTTGCAATGGCCTAATGACCCCACCCCATTATACAGTACAGTCATATATGGATGGGAAGATATTCCTGATGAAGCAGAGGACCCGAGGCTCCCATGCCCCTCACTGCCTCTGGTTGATGAGCTTGTGTAGGAGGGCAGTGGGATGTCTTCAGACATGTGCGTCTTGGTGAGAAGGCATGGGGCTTGACCGAAGGTGCCGGGACCTCCTGCTCCTCCGGATCTATCTGCCTTGAGGGTGTGGGTTTGGGGGCTTGAACTACATGTCCAGAAGCCACCTCTTGCCTCATCGTTTCAACGCACTCGGTTGTGCGCTCCAACACAGCGATGAGCTGGTCAATTTTGTCATCATGCTGCTGGGTGAAGGTAGCCATGCTGCCAGCTATCCCAGTCATGGCCTGGAGCATATCACGACCGATCTGCATGTTCGTCCATGATAACTGGACCATCTCCAGAATTGCAGAGCGCCATGGTGAATTCTCAGGCTGGATGCTTAGTCCTAGTGCGTTTTGGCACCTTGCTTGACTTCGGGACACGGCCTCAGCACTTGGTTGAGCTTGCCAGTGTGGAGTCCGTTCCAAACCCCAGGAACTCGGAGGCCGATGCCGAGGTTCTGCTGACACCTGGTTCACATGGCAGGAGGCTGCTGTCATCCTGTTCCTGCTCCTGGAGCTCAAGGGGCTTAAAGTCAGGCGCATCGCCATCCTCTCTCTCCTTTTCTTCGTGGCTCAGGATGCCGGAGGTGGGAGCCATGGAAATGGGTGATCTAGTGGGGAGGGAGTGGGTGGAGGAGAGACCTGCTGTCGCGGGCTGGGGGCGATGTTGGTGTGGGAGACGTTGGGGTCTGACGGCTTCTCTGAAGGTCGGAGGTCAATGGTGTGCCTTGATCCATGCTGTCCGAGTCATCATCTGCAAGTTGAGAACGACATTTCAGTCTGTGGAGGGGGTGTTGGTCAAGCTGAGATGTGAGCCGTGCCATCTCACATTCTGCCAGCAAGGAGTTCCATCTCTACATGGGCACACCAATATTGGGCAACAAAGTGTGCGGAGTGCCTTAACCTTGCATGACCTTTCATGCCTTGAGCGTGGCTCAGACTGCAGATTAATATAACCTTACCAAGCTGTAGCACCAGATCTGCATCAACCATTGTGGTTGCACAGCGGCGGTCACCCACCAATGCCAATGCACTCTCCTCCAGCCTGCTCAATTCGGCCACCTCTGCTGGTCCCCCTCCCGTCCCACGTAGTCTTGCTGCTTGGATGCGTTTTTATTCTGCACAAAGAAATGTTGCAACCTTTAGCCCCTTTGCTCATGCCCCCCACACATACTCCCACACACACGCACACACATCTAGTGCACAACCCTTTTGGCGTTGGAGAGGAGGGGACGAATACATTTTTACTCTCTCTTGCTGCCGCCACCAAATCGTTCCAAAGTGTCTGGCATTGGTCCCGCTCAACGTTGCCCATTGCAGACATGATCTCAGCGATCTCCCTCCAAATGCGTCGGCATTGGGGTGGTGGAGGCTCGCCATGACCATCCCGGGTGAGGTCTTTGTACCTGCGCTCAACCTCCGTTACTAGCTCCTCAAATTCCTCCTCAGTAAACATGGAGCTCTGGGCCTGGTTTTGCCGGTCTTCATTGCTGATTTCTGGCCACTCATCGTTAACGATGAAAAGAATGGTGCTCAACAGTTTGTGTGTCCCAATCTCGCTGCAACCTCCAACTCTCTCCTCTACATCCTCCAACTCTGTCCTCTCCAACCTCCAACTCTCTCTCCTCTACAGCCTCCAACTCTCTCTCCTCTACATCCTCCAACTCTCTCTCATCTCCAGCCTCCAACTCTCTCCTCTATATCCTCCAACTCTCTCCTCTACATCCTCCAACTGTCTCCTCTCCAACCTCCAACTCTCTCTCCTCTACAACCTCTAACTCTGTCCTCTCCAACTTCCACTTCTCTCCTATCAAATGGCAACTTTGTCCTCTCAAATTCCAATGCTCTCCTCGCCCCTCTCACACTCAAAGGTGGAATAAAGTGGTGTGCCTTTATGCGCATGCACAGTACAGCAATCAGGCTCAAATGACCCTGAAATGACAGCACGTCCAAAGAGAAAAACGACAAAAAAACGCGAAGTCTCGCACATGCCCATTGGAGGCGCTCCGAAGATCCCTGAATGGAGAGACCTCCAACTGCCGCACACTGCTGATGCCGGCCAGTCACTCCTGCTCCCGCCCGATGATTGCCGCTGCCTGCCGCCCACACAACGGAACCGAAAGTTGCTCCCGACGGGACCCAGCGGCAGCGGACGGCAAAAAGGTAGGTGCCGCCCAAGTTCGGCCCCTATGTTTGGCACAATAAATTACATATTCACTGAGATTGTAATTTAAAAAAAAGTCCCAAACCATCGCAAGTACCAGTTGATCAAACATGAGCACTGAACACTATGATCTAGAAATTGGATCACGCAGTACCTGTTTCTCACGCAAACAAAAAGCGCAGTGCGTGCTATGGTCAGTTTTTCCAGGTGAAAAGCAACGGTCTTTAAAGGGAACGCTGGAGGCTGTCAGATAAAAGGTAAGTAATTTTTTATTTAAATTACCTGAATGTGGAGCCAGAAAGAACAGGAGCTTTCCAACTGACTGCCCCCCCAGAATCGCCTGGTGCCCTCGGCCAGCTGACCTCCCTCCCCACACCGTGACTGGAGAGCTGCCACTGGGACCGCAACTAGTATCTGCAGTTCATGGGTACTATGATAGAATCATAAATAGTTATAGTTACAGCTCAGAAGAAGGCCATTCGGCCTGTCAAGTCCATGCCAGCTCTCAGCAAGTCTCACTCCTCTGCTCTTTCATAAGAAATAGGAGCAGGCCATTTGGCCTCTCGAGCCTACTCCGCCATTTAATAAGGTCATGGCTGATCTGATCTTGGGTTCAGCTCCACTTCCCTGCCCGCTCCCCCTACCCTTCACTCCCTTATCACTCAAAAATCTGCCTATGTCCACCTTAAATATATTCAATGACCCAGCCTCCACAGCTCTCTGGAGCAGAGAATTCCACAGAGTTACGACCCTGTGAGAGAAGAAATTCCTCCTTATCGCAGTCCTAAATGGGTGACCCCTTATTCTATGCCCCCAAGTTCTAGATTCCCCTCACCCAGCTTCCCCCACTCACTTAGCATATCTATATTCCATTGCAGATTTTTTGTGTCCTCCTCATAATTTGCTTTCCCACCCATCTTGTATCATCAGCAAATTTGGCTATATTATACTCGGTCCCTTCATCCAAGTCATTAATATAGATTGTAAATAGTTGAGGACCCAGCACCGATCCCTGCGGCACCCCACAAATCACTGTTTGCCAACCGGAAAATGACCCATTTATCCCGACTCTCTGTTTTCTGTTCGTTAGCCAATCCTCTATCCATGCTAATATATTTCCCCCAACCTTGTGAGATTTTATCTTGTGCAATACCCTTTTATGTGGCACCTTATTGAATGCCTTCTGGAAATCCAAATACACCACATCCACTGGTTCCCCTTATCCACCCTGTTCGTTACATCCTCAAAGAACTCCAGCAAATTTGTCAAATATGATTTCCCTTTCATAAAACCATGCTGACTCTGCTTGACTGTATTATGCTTTTCCAAATGTCCTGCTAATGCTTCCTTAATTCTGGACTCCAGCATTTTCCCAATGACAGATGTTAGGCTAACTGGTCTATAGTTTCCTGCTTTCTATTTGCCTCTTTTTAAAAATCGGGACATTACATTTGTGGTTTTCCAATCCACTGAGACCTCTCCAGAATCCAGGGAATTTTGAGAGATTACAACCAATTCGTCCACTATCCCTGCAGCCATTTCTTTTTAGACCCTAGGATGCAGGCCATCAGGTCCAGGGGACCTGTCCACCTTTAGTCCCATTATTTTACTGAGTACTTTTTCTTTAGTGACAGTTACTGTTTTAAGTTCCTCCCTTCCTATAACCTCTTGATTATCCATTATTGGGATGGTTTTAGTGTCTTCTCTCGTGAAGACCGATACAAATTATTTGTTCAACATCTCTGCCATTTTCCTGTTTCCCATTATTAATTCCCCAGTCTCATCCTCTAAGGGACCAATGTTTACTTTAGCTACTCTCTTCCTTTTTATATATCTGTAGAAGCTCTTACCATCTGTTTTTATATTTCTTGCTAGTTTACTCTCATAATCTATTATCCCTCTCTTTATTATTTTTTTAGTCATCCTTTGCTGGGTTAAAAACATTTACCAATCCTCTGTCCTCCCACTAATCTTGGCCACTTTGTATGCCATTATTTTCAATTTGATACCATCTTTTACTTCATTAATTAGCCACAGATGGTTCTCCCTTCTCTTAAATTCTTTCCTTCTCACTGAAATATATATTTTTTGAGAGTTATGAAATATTTTCTTAACTAGCTGCTTACACTTTAATCTATTTTCCTAGTCCACTTTAGCCAACTTTGCTATCATACATTTGTAATCACCTTTATTTAAGATCAGGACACTGGTTTGAGATCCAACTTTCTCACCCTCCAACTGAACCATGCTATGATCACTCTTTCCGATAGGATCCTTTACTATGAGATTCAGAAAGGGAAGATAGACTATGAAAGTAAACTAGCACAAAATATAAAAACAGACAGCAAGAGTTTCTACAGGTATATAAAAAGGAAACGAGTGGCTAAAGTAAATGTTGGTCCTTTAGGGACGAGACCGGAGAATTAGTAATGGGGAACATGGAGATGGCAAAAACGCTGAACAAATATTTTGCATCAGTCTTTATGGTAGAGGACACTAACAATATCCCAACAGTGGATAGTCAGGGGGCTATAGGGGGTGGCATGGGGAGGAGGTACTTAACACAATCACAATCACGAAGGAGGTGGTACTCAGTAAGATAATGGGACTAAAGGCAGATAAATCACCTGGGCCCAGGAGGGCACAATCTGCAAAATGACATAGACAGGCTAAGTGAGTGGGCAAAAATTTGGCAGATGGAGTATAATGTTGGAAAGTGTGAGGTCATGTACTTTAGCAGAAAAAAAATCAAAGAGCAAGTTATTATTTAAATGGAGAAAGATTGCAAAGTGCTGCAGTACAGCGGGACCTGGGGGTACTTGTACATGAAACACAAAAGGATAGTATGCAGGTACAGTAAGTGATCAGGAAGGCCAATGGAATCTTGGCCTTTATTGCAAAGGGGATGGAGTATAAAAGCAGGGAAGTCTTGCTGCAGCTATACAGAGTATTGGTGAGGCTACACCTGGAATACTGCATGCGGTTTTGGTTTCCATATTTACGAAAGGATATACTTGCTTTGGAGTCAGTTCAGAGAAGGTTCACTAACTTGATTCCGGAGATGAGGGGGTTGACTTATGAGGAAAGGCCTCTCTACTCATTGGAATTCAGAGGTGATCTTATCGAAACGTATAAGATTATGAGGGGGCTTGACAAGGTAGATGCAGAGAGGATGTTTCCACTGATGGGGGAGACTAGAACTAGAGGGCATGATCTTAGAATAAGGGGCCACCCATTTAAAACAGATGAGGAGAAAGTTCTTCTCTGAGGGTTGTAAATCTGTGGAATTTGCTGCCTCAGAGAGCTGTGGAAGCTGGGACATTGAATAAATTTAAGACAGAAATAGACAGTTTCTTAAACAATAACGGGATAAAGGGTTATGGGGAACCGGCAGGGAAGTGGAACTGAGTCCATGATCAGATCAGCCATGATCTTATTGAATGGCGGAGCAGGCTTGAAGGGCCATATGGCCTACTCCTGTTCCTATTTCTTATGTTCTTATGTTCTTATGAGATCCTTTATTAATCTTGTTTCATTACACAGTACCAGATCCAAGGTAGCCTGCTCCCTGGTGGTTCCGCAATGTACTATTCAAGGAAACCATCTCGGATACACTCTATCAACTCTTCCTCAAGGCTACCTTGGCCAATTTGATTTGTCTATTCAATATAAAGATTAAAATCGCCCATGATTTCTTGCAAGCCTCCATTATTTCTTGATTTATACTCTTTACAACAGTGTAGCTACTGTTAGGGGGCCTATAGACTACACCCACCAATGACTTGTTCCCTTTATTATTTCTTATCTCCACCCAAACTGATTCTATATCTTGATCTTCTAAGCCAGTATCATTTCTCACTACTGTACTGATCTCATCCTCTTTTAACAGAGCTACTTCAGCTCCTTTACTTTTCTGCCTATCCATCCGAATTGCCAAATATCCCGGAATATTCAGTCCTCAGCCTTGTCCACCTTGCAACCACTACTCTGTAATGGCTATTAGATCATACCCATTTACATCTATTTGTGCCATCAACTCATCTATCTTGTTGCGAATGCTGCGTGCATCCAGATAAAGAGCTTTTAATTTTGTCTTTTTGCCATTTTTCCCTGCTTTGACCCCACTTTCTGATACATTCTTATTTTTATACATTCTGTCCCTTCCTGTTACACTCTGGTTATCATTTTCCCCACCACTACCCTGAATCTATTGCCTTCTTCTTGCTCTTTGACTTTTTAAATTTCCGCTCACCTGAACCCCACCCCCCCATTATTTAGTTTAAAGCTCTTGCCCCATAACCCTGCAATTTATTTTCCTTCAGATACTTATCCAGTTCGCTTTTGAAAGATAAGATTGAGTCTGCCTCCACCATCCTTTCAGACAGTGCATTCCTGATCCCAACCACTCGCTGCATAAAAAAAGTTTTCTTAAGTCATCTTTGGTTCTTTTGCGAATCAACTTAAATCTGTGTCTTCTGGTTCTCGATCTGTCAGCCAATGGGAACAGTTTCCCCATATCTACTCTGTCCAGACCCCTCATGGAGTACAAAAGCAGGGAGGTCCTTCTGCAACTGTATAGGGTATTGGTGAGGCTGCACCTGGAGTACTGCGTGCAGTTTTGGTCATCTTACTTAAGGAAGGATATACTAGCTTTGGAGGGGATACAGAGACGATTCACTCGGCTGATTCCGGAGATGAGGGGGTTACCTTATGATGATAGACTGAGTAGACTGAGTCTTTACTCGTTGGAGTTCAGAAGGATGAGGGGTGATCTTATAGAAACATTTAAAATAATGAAAGGGATAGACAAGATAGAGGCAGAGAGGTTGTTTCCACTGGTTGGGGAGACTAGAACTAGGGGGCACAGCCTCAAAATACGGGGGAGACAATTTAAAACGAGTTGAGAAGGAATTTCTTCTCCCAGAGGGTTGTGAATCTGTGGAATTCTCTGCCCAAGGAAGCAGTTGAGGCTAGCTCATTGAATGTATTCAAGTCACAGATAGATAGATTTTTAACCAATAAGGGAATTAAGGGTTATGGGGAGTGGGCGGGTAAGTGGAGCTGAGTCTACGGCCAGATCAGCCATTACCTTGTTGAATGATGGAGCAGGCTTGAGGGGCTAGATGGCCTCCTCCTGTTCCTAATTCTTATGTTCTTATGTTTTCATGATTTTGAACACCTCTATCAAATCTCCTCTCAATCTTCTCTGCTCCAAGGAGAACAACCCCAGCTTCTCCAGTCAATTAACTGTCTTAACCTCTCTCCACATTTTGTTCTGATGTATTTTTTCTCTCTCTTTGTTTCCCATGGCAGCTGATAATCATCATACCATTCACACCCTATCTAAGCTCATCTTTTTCTCACTTCTGCCATTACCATCTCAGGTCGGCCCATCATCCCTTTTGTCTCTCTAATCTCTCCTGTCTTCCACCCTATCACAGACCTTCCCTTTTGTTCCTTCCCCCCCTGCCCCTTTCAGTGCTCCTTAAGAATTTGTTCATTTCAAACATTCGCCAGTTCTGACGAAGGGTCATTGACCAGAAACGTTAGCTCTGCTTCTCTCCACAGATGCTGCCTGACCCGCTGAGATTTCCAGCATTTCCTGTTTTTATTAACTGTACTGTACTGCATACCAATTTGTCGTAGTCCTACTGCTAGCCTTTTAAGGCACATGCAGGGTGCACTCCATCTGGATCGCGCTCCAATTTCTAGGCCTATATCCTGCTCGTTAGTACAGATAAATCCTGAACACGGCAATGGAAAGGAAACAGATAATGACAGAATCAGGAAAGGAAGCAGCCACCACCAGACTGAAAGAAGCAATGTGTTAACAGATGGAGGAAGGGAAGCAATAATACACAAATAGGAACAGGAATGGAAAGAAGGAATCACAAACTGAGGTAAAACCATACATTAATGGCCAAGATAGTGTTCTAAACAAATGGAATTGACTATAACTCATTGCTGCAGCTGAACTTTCAGTTTTTAACTAAAAATGGCCAGCAGAAATACCTTTTTTTTCAATTTATCCAAGCTTCATATTAAGAAAGCTAAATCATTTTAGATTTCTGTATTTCACATCATAAGCTGAACTAGAACCATTTGAGTTGTATCTGAAGTCCACATTCAGGATCTCATTCCAATATTGCTTTCTGTTGATCTCACACAAAGTCATCTTTTGTTATCAATGTGGGTTCAAGCTGCACTTCAGGTATTTGAGCTCATAATCTCGGCTAAAACTGGACTGAGGTAGTGCTGCGCTATCGGAGGTGCTGCTTTTTGGATCAGATGTTAAATCTCACTCTGCTCCATCAGCTCCCTCAAATGGGCGCACAAGACGATATTATTTGATGAAGTGTTCTTTTGGTGTTCTCAATTACCAGGTTCAAAAATCGGATTAACTGGCCATTTACCTTACTGTTGTTTGTGGAGCCTTGCTACATCAAAAGTAATTCATTGGCTGTGAAATGCTTTGCGATGCCCTGAGGAAGTGAAAGATGCTTGATAAATGCAATGCTCTTTCTAATAATGTCGGCTGCTAACTCCACCCTGCTCACAAAATCACATCATCAAAATTCCATCTCCATTTTTATTAAATTGATGACATCATAATATTGGAATTAAAATAATGCAATATGAAACAAAAAATGACTATTGAAATCAGAATCATCTCAAATCAGACATGGCTTTTTGGTCTGATAAACTCATTGTACAAGACTGAATCTTGTTGGTCCCAGTTGAGGATATTCAATACCATCAAATTTACTGTTATTGTCATAGCAATGAATTTGAACAGTTTCCATTATATGATCAGCATGCATGGAATATTTTCAACCCTCATTTTTTTTATATTCAAACCTTTGCCCAAATTAACGTGTTCACAAGAGTTTCCTATGAAAAAATTGGACTTCTGTTCCTGGAAATTATTTAATTTTATCCATCAAGTTGATATTGTAGCTTCGGTGATAAAAGCTTCGGGAAGGGGGAATCGATTACTGGATGGACCACAGCTCCTTGTTGGGCATCAGAGAGTATGCCTTCGGAGTGTGGAATTTAAATAAATCAAAGAGGTCCTAACTAAGGTTGAATGAGACATGTTGAAGACAATGAAGCATCTCTGTGTCAAAAACTGGTCTAAAATCATCCCGGACAATTCACAATTCTGTATCGAGTGTTGTCTTATAGTTTGTACATTCTTCTTAGAAACAGTATAAAGACCAGGTCCAACATTAACTCAAAAATATTAAATCCCTCACCCAGCTTCCACAGCAGTCCCATTAAGGCAAAATCTACTGTTGTCAATATTTGAGATTCATCCTTTATTATAAGGGTTTATGTTTAATCTTCTCTTCTTAAGCGATTCCTCGAATCTAGAATGACTTGCTTCCACGCCAAAAAGTTCACAGGTGTATCTCTGAAGGACCTAATATTCCAGGTCCCGAACTGCATATTGAAGGGTGGAAGATGCCTGTGCGTGGATTTTTTTAACGTGTGGTGACCGTTGCACACCAGCCACCACACGGACTTGACAGAGCTAGGTCTTGGTCCAGTAGCAAAGGTTAACCAAAATGACTGGAGACCAGCTCTGCAGCATGGACCTAGTGCGCACACATATCATAGTGTGGGTTGGCCCGTGCTGCCCCTGGGCCCTCGCCTATTTTAGGCCCTGAACTCATGCCTCTCCTGCGCCCCCATCACATCACTCAGCAATCTCTCGCCGCTCCTTCGCCTCGGCCTCGCCGCTCCTGCTGTACCTGCCCATGCTCCAACTGAGTTATGGTGATGTCCAATCCAGTCATCCTCTTCAGAGCCATCGCCCTCCTGCACCAGCTCACGCTGCTCCCTGGAGTGGTATGCTCCTTTTAAGGCCCTGACCTGCCGCAGATGTTCCCTCGCAGGTCGGGGCCACCACGCTGCTATGTTTAGTAATGGGCTGTGGACCATGGTAGTTTACAGGCATCATATGCTGGCCAATTCATTGCCTATACTGCTGACTGTGCAGGGCTACGGACCAACAGCTGGAATGTGGGATTAGGCTGGATAGCTCTTGGTCGGCCGGTGCAGACACAATGGGACGAAATGACCTCCTTCTGTGCTGTAAATTTCTATGATTCTAAGATTCTATGATACCCATTAAATATTACTGATGGAGAGAAATACCTTGAAAGTAATAGCTGACACCTTGTAAAAGTAGTGTGAAGAGGCTATAGGGAAGGCAAATAGGGGGAGAAATTTGGATAGTGTCGCTTGCTAGGGGTGCCACAGGGTTTAAGGGTTTAAGCACCAGAATCAGCACCACTTGGCAAATTCAGCGCCACTGAGGAGTATCGCCCGGAAGCGTAGCGCTGGTGTGCAACGTCCCCGGTATCAACACGGATGCAAAATTTGGTTTGCGCTGCATTTGTACTGCCCCATAGTGACACCAGCAGAGAAAGCTGGTGTGCAGAGCCGTCCTGGGGTGCTAAGGGAAGGAATGATTGCATGTGGTAAGCGTGATTGATATTTTTTCTTTTGAGATGTAACTTTATTTGGGGCGAGTAATGTATAGGGAATGTTCTTTGTGTTTTTTGTTCCGATTCTTTTTCTTGCTGGGAGGCCTCTCTTAGGGCACCATGAAGCTGGCTCTTTAGCACAAGATATTCAGTTGCTGAATTTTGTGGCTCCCGTCGCTAACCATTTTCCGGCGCTGAATTTAACGACCGCCCGACATTAGCGCCTTAAGAACCCTCCAGCCAAATTTCTAGCTCTTAGGTTGTGTAGGGAGGACCACCTATTATAAAACGCAGAATGCTAAACAAGACTTCAGTATGATGACACTTGAACTAATGCATCCTCACACATGGTGATGGATATCAAGATTTTGGAGAAAGTAGAGGGGAGGGTGACCATTTCAAGTTCAATAAGATTTTTTGGAATAGATTAGGATGGTAAGATTAGAGGATCTGCGTAAAAATCCTTAAAAGAAAGAGTTAGATTAAACATCTGGAAATATTTCTGAAGGCAGGAAGTCGTCGCCCTCTGGAAATGACCAAAGCGTGCAGACAGTGTGGGTTGGCTGCATTCCTTTAAAGAGGAAAACTGACAGGTTTCTGAGTATAGAGCAGATTTCCAGTTATAGATGGTAAGTTGATAGTTAGCTGGGATGATGAGTAATGGATAATTGTGGTTCCTTTGCTCGATTACATTAGGGGATTGGAGTGGATATTTCCCAAAGTTTGTCCTAAATTGGGCCACAGTTGTTTTCTTTGTTTCTTCGCCTCTCCCAGGATATTTTGGTGGATAAGAGATGGGTAAATGGTGGACGTGGTTCCACCGAATCTGGATGAATGGCCTTGATGGGCCTAATTGTCTTTTCCCATCATTCTAGTTCCATGTTCCTTTCGTAGGAAACGGAAGCACACCAACTTCAGACAGTTTGAATGCCTGGCAGCTTCAAATAACACTGAAAGGAAACTTGTCAGTGAGTGTGCAATGAAGGCAGCTCAAAATAAAAGATAGCAGCTAAATAATGACGTTGAAGAAGCTAATAGATTTCTACCTTCAGAGGTTCCAATACTTCCACTGCAATGGCAACAATAAAAGACAAGGGGGAATAAACAGATGTTTTGAGAATGTCCCCCTTGGAATGGGTTTTGCAAACTGTCAGTGCGGTTGAGACAGGAGACAAGGGCTCATACTGCCACGTTACTTATCCATTTTTTATGAGTTGCATCTGTTTCATCTTTGAAGTGCAGCTTTTGTATTTTATGCATGGTGTTCCCTTTACCACTCAAGATCATACAAACCTTCGGGCAGAAAAGATCATCCAAATCACAGTCCTACATCTTGAATTACGTGGGCTTTCAGCTCACCCTCAGCAGGCCACTGTACTAAAGATTTACTTCATGCAGGTTGAGATAAGCAGAAAAAGTGAATATGAAAAATATTCAACAAGTGACGGGATCATATTCGGTATCAGCAGCAAAGTGACAGAGTGATACTCTGCAAGTCATATCATGTGGTGAGCTCGTATTCAATGACAGTTATTCCAATTCAATACTAAAGCTATTGAATGTATCAATATTAATCATTTAGTTTTATAGTTTACAAAATCTGTCATTTAAACCCCACAATGCAAGACAAATGCTGTCCTATACCTTCAGCCTCTTCTTCAAAATAAGTCGGCCATTCAGTCCCTCGAACCTGTTCCACCAGATAAACAAGTGATTTTAGCTAAGCAAATGTCAAACATTGAGCAGAAGGAAACATCCCTCTGTCATATAGGAAAGCCAAGCTTTCGGTCCATCTCCCCTTTAATCTTTCTTGTCACCTATTGTAAAGCACTCTGAAATGTTCCTATATGTGTAGATTTCCATAAAATTAGAAGTTATTTTTATTCACGATTTGAATTGATGGAACTTCTCACATCAGTTTGTCAAGTTGTGCTAAAGCTTGCTGCCAAATCCAATTTCAGCAAGTTTATATCCTGCTGACTACAAGTATTTAAAGTGCAGCTATTATCTATTTGAAAACCGAATATTCTGTGCAGCACTGGGACCTGCCTCAGCATCAAGGTCTGCAGCAATAATTCCCCGTAAATTTCTAATACACAAAGATGTTACTGGCCCCAATGGCAATAGTAGCTGTTTATATATGAGTTACAAGTTGTTATGAAGCCTCAAAACCTCTCTTTATTCACAAAGCCTTCTCTGAATTATCTGAAATATTTGACGTCTATTTTTTTTCTTCCACTTTCATATGCAAAGTGCTCCCAGCGTCCCCAAAGAACTAAGGAAATATAATCTAGGGAAGCGTAATCTAAGGGAACACCATCTTAGGGAGGTGTCATCTCAGCTAACACTATCTTAAGTAAGTGTCATCACAGGAAACAGCATCTTCTGAAGTATGATCTTAGAAAAATCTTAGGAAGCACCGGCGTCATGAAAGTATCTTTAGCAAGCTTGTTTTTTGTTGCTTTCAAGTACACATTATGAAGTTAATTGTATTCAAGCACATCACATCACTGTGCCACCAGTGCACAATGCCATTGTGACAAATGCTTGGTAATTCCCTGCACAGAGGCCTAGAAATTTGATTGTGTCCTCCATCGGGCGCAAGCCGAGCTGAGCAAGAGAACCACGCAATATTGGTCCTCTTGCATCGTCAGGAGGCGACCAGTGTGCTGAGGGCACTAGTCGTGCCGCAGGAGACAGTACACTAGTTGCGGAGAGGAACAAAATCTGCTGGCTGGGTCAGCCATCGAGGGACCATGCTATGTCGCAGATGAGGGAGGAGGAAGTCGAGATGGGAGGCTGGTGGTGGGAGGAGGGGGAGGGGAAGTGGGGAGTGAGTGGTGGCTGGCAGCAGCCCACAGTTTTAATGTAAATCCAGGAGGAGCTTTTCTAAAAAAACATACCTATGTGTTTCTTCCACGGCATTCAGCTGTCCCTTTAAGGAGCACTGGTTAGGCCGCTGTAGAAACAAAAAAAACTGTTGGAGCTTGAGCTGCGCAAGCGTCAAGAGGCTTCTTTCAATCCGTCAGTGACAGCTAAAAGCAGTGTGGTCCAATATGGCACATTCTCGCATCCAGTAATTAGTATATCGCGCTACATTTTACGTCCTTAGAACAGGCAAAATGCAAACCAGTTTCAATTACCTTATGTCTCAGTCTTAGCTGGGAACACTTAGAGATGTGGCAGGTGTAAGTATGGACACTTTCCAAGAAGCAGGAGAAGGGTGTGAAAGAACACATTAAATCAGAGCCAAGAGCAACACTGGCCTGCTGATAATCTGACCAAAGGGATGAGGCAACGCAATGAAAAATGTGCTTTCTAAAAATATTTATGAATCATCTTTTCATTTCAATAATTCTGAAAAGCAGTGAGTGCAGGCAGAAAAAAAATAGGAAATGTGTCTCTTTATCTCAGAGGAACAGTGTGACAGGTTTTGACAAACTCACATACCCAAACAAAATAGATAAAAGAATGCAACCGGTTTCTACCTTGCTGTGGATATAGAAGACAGCAACCATTTAGATGAAAATAAAAACACAATGGATCATTGACAGGTTTGTTTTTAGCCATTTGGACATTCTGAGGCATCCTTTGATGTCCTGACTATTAATTTAAGGACTGCTATAAGCACTGCTCATGCACTTTCATGTTCGATCAATTTCTATTCTCAAGCGATGCTATTAAATATTAAATATTAAACATTACCAACATATATATAAATGTTCAATTATATGAACCCTGGTACTCTACCTTAATACTAAAGCATTAATATGATGGACATAAAAGGCAAAGACTTGGGGGGGGCGGGGGGTGAAATTGGGTATCGCCCCATTTGGGGTGTTAACTTTTAAAAGGTTGAAAAATTTGCATTGGGCGCTAATTTTTTCAAACATTTAAAAAACTTGCCGTTTGCGCTCGAAGAAGGAAGAGGAGCACTAAATCAAGCTCTCCACTTCCGTTTTTGGCGTGCAATCAGCAGCAGGCGGGGTGATGAGTTCAGCAGCACTGCACACTGCGCCATGCATTGCTGCCGTGTTGAAAGGCTCCTTCCCTCCCTTAAAGGGAAGGTCCATCGCTGCAGGCTCTGCAAAGGAATAGCAACTTACCTGGACAACGACCGCACTCAAGCTGAGTGTCAGTCGGATCGATCGCGAGCAGGAGAGCAGCAGCAGAGAAGGTACGTTTTTTTTTTACTTACCACGGCCACCTCGCCTTTAAGCATTGCCCCGGAAGCGGCCGGCCGCCCGATGCACACCTCCTGCAGCTGCTGGAGTATTCGCCCAGCGCTGCTGCAGGGGGCAGAAGGCTATTTCGGGTCCAGGGCGCTACCGGGGCTAGGCGCACGCCGATGACATCACGATCTCTGGGCAACGCTGTAGGGCCACCGCAAAACTCCCACCGAATATGGCGGGGTCACTGATCGCACCGCGCCCGGATGAAAAAGCATTTGCGCTCCGTTATGGGTCGATAACGGGAGGTGCAAATGAACCTAATTTCACCCCCTTGGAGTTATTTTCCACAAACATGGGCGATTAGATTAGATTGCAGGTTTTCCGTGAGGTCCAAATGTCGCTTAATCATTCCCATAAGTTTCAGCTGCAAAATCCTGTTCTTGATTTCCTAAATGAACAGAGATTAACACAGTGTGGCACATTAAATACATAAGAACATAAGAAATAGGAGCAGAAGTAGGCCACTTGGTCCCTTGAGCCTGCTCCGCCATTCAATACGATCATGGCTGATCTGATCTTGGCCTCAACTCCACTTTCCTGCCCACTCCCCATAACCCTTGACTCCCCTATCTTTCAAAGATCTGTCTATCTCTACCTTAAATATATTCAATGACCCAGCCTCCACAGCTCCCCAGGGTAGAGAATTCCACAGATTCATGACCCTCTGAGAGAAGAAGTTCCTTTTCATCTCTGTATTCTTTTTCATCTCAAAGGGCAGAAAACGCTAGTGGGAGTTGTGTACAGACCACCAAACAGTGGTAGTGAGGTTGGGGACAGCATCAAACAAGAAATAAGGGATGCGTGCAATAAAGGTACAGCAGTTATCATGGGTGACTTCAATCTACATATTGAGTGGGCTAACCAAACTGGTAGCAATGCGGTGGAGGAGGATTTCCTGGAGTGTATTAGGGATGGTTTTCCAGACCAGTATGTCGAGGAACCAATTAGAGGGCTGGGTGATGTGTAATGAGAAAGGACTAATTAGCAATCTTGTTGTGCGAGGCCCCTTGGGGTAGAGTGACCATAATATGGTAGAAATCTTTATTAAGATGGAGAGTGACAGTGTTAATTCAGAAACTAGAGTCCTGAACTTAAGGAAAGGTAATTTCGATGGTTTGAGGCGTGAATTGGCTCAAATAGACTGGCATATGATACTTAAAGGGTGGACGGTGGATAGGCAATGGCAAACATTTAAAGATTAAATGGATGAACTTCAGCAATTGTACATCCCTGCCTGGAGTAAAAATAAAATGGGGAAGGTGGCTCAACCGTGGCTAACAAGGGAAATTAAGGATAGTGTTCAATCCAAGAAATATAAATTGGCCAGAAAAAGCAGCAAACCGGAGGACTGGGAAAATTTAGAATTCAGCAGAGGAGGAAAAAAGATTTAATTAAGAGGGGGGAAATAGAGTATGAGAGGAAGCTTGCCGGGAACATACAAACTGACTGCAAAAGCGTCGCTAGATATGTGAAGAGACAAAGATTAGTGAAGACAAACATAGGTCCCTTGCAATCGGATTCAGGTGAATTGATAATGGGGAACAAAGAAATGGCAGACCAATTGAACAAATACTTTGGTTCTGTCTTCACGAAGGAAGACACAAATAACCTTCCGGAAGTACTAGGGGATCGAGGGTCTAGTGAGAAGGAAGAACTGAAGGATAGCCTTATTAGGCGGGAAATTGTGTTAGGGAAATTGATGGGATTGAAGGCCGATAAATCACCGGGGCCTGCTAGTCTGCATCCCAAAGTACTTAAAGAAGTGGCCACAAAAATAGTGGATGCATTGGTGATCATTTTCCAACAGTCGATCGACTCTGGATCAGTTCCTATGGACTGGAGGGTAGCTAATGTAACACCACTTTTTAAAAAAGGACAGAGAGAGAAAACAGGTAATTATAGACCGGTTAGCCTGACATCAGTAGTGGGGAAAATGTTAGAATCAATTATTAAGGATGAAATAGCAGCACATTTGGAAAGCAGTGACAGGATCGGTCCAAGTCAGCATGGATTTATGAAAGGGAAATCAGGCTTGATAAATCTTCTGGAATTTTTTGAGGATGTAACTAGTAGAGTGGACAAGGAAGAACCAGTGGATGTGGTGTATTTGGACATTCAAAAGGCTTTTGACAAGATCCCACACAAGAGATTGGTGTGCAAAATCAAAGCACATGGTATTGGGGGTAATGGACTGACGTGGCTAGAGAACTGGTTGTCAGACAGGAAGCAAAGTGTCGGAATAAACGGGTCCTTTTCAGAATGTCAGGCAGTGACTAGTGGAGTGCCGTAGGGGTCAGTGCTGGAACCCCAGCTCTTTACTATATACATTAATGATTTAGATGAAGTAATTGAGTGTAGTATCTCTAAGTTTGCAGATGACACTAAACTGGGTGGCAGTGTGAGCTGTGAGGAGGATGCTAAGAGGCTGCAGGTTGACTTGGACAGGTTAGGTGAGTGGGCAAATGCATGGCAGATGCAGTATAATGTGGATAAATGTGAGGTTATCCACTTTGGGGCAAAAACACCAAGGCAGAGTATTATCTGAATGGTGGCAGATTAGGAAAAGGGGAAGTGCAACAAGACCTGGGTGTCATGTTACATCAGTCATTGAAAGTTGGCATGCAGGTACAGTAGGCGGTGAAGAAGGCAAATGATATGTTGGCCTTCATAGCTCGGGGATTTGAGTATAGGAGCAGGGAGGTCTGACTGCAGTTGTACAGGGCCTTGGTGAGACCTCACCTGGAATATTGTGTTCAGTTTTGGTCTCCTAATCTGTTCTTGTTATTGAGGGAGTGCAGCGAAGGTTCACCAGACTGATTCCCGGGATGGCAGGACTGACATATGAGGAGAGACTGGATCAACTGGGCCTTTATTCACTGGAGTTTAGAAGGATGAGAGGGGATCTCATAGAAACACGTAAGATTCTGACGGGACTGGACAGGTTAGATGCGGGAAGAATGTTCCCGTTGTTGGGGAAGTCCAGAACCAGGGGACACAATCTTAGGATAAGGGGCAGTCCATTTAGGACTAAGATGAGGAGAAACTTCTTCACTCAGAGAGTTGTTAACTCGTGGAATTCCCTGCCGCAGAGAGTTGTTGATGCCAGTTCACTGGATATATTCAAGAGGGAGTTAGATATGGCCCTTACGGCTAAAGAGATCAAGGGGTATGGAGAGAAAGAAGGAAAGGGGTACTGAGGTAATGATCAGCCATGATCTTATTGAATGGCGGTGCAGGCTCGAAGGGCTGAACGGCCTACTCCTGCACCTATTTTCTATGTTTCTATGTTTAGTTGTATTAAATGTGCGACCCCTTATTCTGAAACTATGTCCCCTAGTTCTAGATTCCCCCACGAGTGGAAACATCCTCTCTGCATCTACCTTGTCGAGCCCCCTCAGAATCTTATACGTTTCAATAAGAGCACCTCTCATTATTCTAAACTCCAGTGAGTATCGGCCCAACCTGCCCAACCTTTCTTCATAAGACAACCCCTTCATCTCAGGAATCAATCTAGTGAACCTTCTCTGAACAGCCTCCAATGCAAATATATTCCTCCTTAAATAAGGAGACCAAAACTGTGCACAGTATTCCAGGTGTGGGTCTCACCAATGCCCTTGACAGTTGTAGCAAGACTTTCCTACTTTTATACTCCATCCCCCTTGCAATGAAGATTCCATTTGCCTTCCTAATTACTTGCTGTACCTGCATGCTAACTTTTTGTGTTCATGTACATGGACCCCTAAAACCCTCTGTACTGCAGCATTTTGTAGTCTCTCTCCATTTAAATAATAATTTGATTTTTTATTCTTCCTACCAAAGTGAATAACCTCACATTTTCCCATATTATACACTATCTGCCAAATGTTTGCCCACTCACTTAGCCTATCTATATCCCTTTGCAGATTTTTTGTGTCATCTTCACAACTTGCTTTCCCACCTATCTTTGTATTGTCAACAAATTTGGCTACATTACATTCTGTCCCCTCATCCAAGTCATTAACATCGTTTGTAAATAGTTGAGGCCCCAGCACTGATCCCTGTGGCAAATACTGAGTGCCTTTTTTTTTAAAAAAGGAAATAAATAGTATTTTTTGGTATCCTTCCCCTCTCCCTCTACCAAGTGACCAACCCAGTCAACTGCTAATGTTGCTCTTAAATCCTCCACTAGAAACATAGGAGCATAGGAACAGGAGTCAGTCATTCAGCCCTTCGAGCTTGTTCTGCCATTCAACATGGCTGATCGGTACCTTAACTTAACCTATCCACACCTTGGTTCCGTAACCCTTAATACCATTGCCTAACAAAACTCCATCTATCTCAGCTTTGACATTTTTAATTGACCCCCAGCCTCAACATCATTTTGGGTGAGAGTTCCAGATTTCCACTATCCCTTGTGTGAAGAAGTGCTTCCTGACATCATCCCTGAATGGCCTAGCTCTAACTTCAAGGTTATGCCCCCTTAATCTGGATTCTCCCAGCAATAATACTTGGAAAGAATTTCTCTATCTACCCTATCAACTCCTTTAATCATCTTAAACACTGCAATTAGATCACTTCTTAATCTTCTATACACAAGGGAATACACACCTAGTCTATGCAAACAGTCCTCCCTTTTAGCCCCGATGGTTTTGGATTTTGTTGCCGATGGTACGCAGAAGAAATTTTCCTCTGATGTGAGAGTACTGATAGCAGTAATAGTTGTCTGATACAATTCATCAGCATCACAAATTAATCTGGGACAAGAAAAAATGCATGAGGAGATGTACATAAGTAATCCTGGCTGACTTTCCCTTAGATTTTCCTAGCTTATTTGCACAGTTTGAAATTTCTGCCTGGTGTTCTCTCCATTGAGATTGAGAAACCCACCTTGTGGGAATGGGATTGGAAGAACGTGCAATTCACAGCGAACCACACTGTGGCACCGAATGACCTTCATCCTGAATTGATAATATCATAGCTGTAACCTTTTCCAGATTATAACACTGAACTTTCACTTTAGTCAGAAGACTTGTTGTTGGGTTGTAGCCAGATTTTCCATTATGGAGACAGTTAAATGAGCACAATGTCACTAGAGCAGGTCTAGCATTGCATTCACACTGCTCAGTGGCATGAACTCAAGAGATTAGCAATTACCCCACTTTCAGTATTCTGCTTACTGGAGGTCTTCTGCTATTTAACCATTCTTTGAGATGGCAGATATCACCACGCCAAGCAGAGGTTGACTGACGAAAGCAACTCTTACATTTATTTATAATTAAACAATAAAAAATACAAAATTACTGCAAAAAGTACAATATATGAAAATATGCACAACAACAGTGAGGACGTCTGCAATAGGTTTATTACCCTTCATAACTATGTCATCAGATGAATATAAGAATCTCTCTACCAACAATAAGCAACGTTCTGGTTACCAGCATGGCAAAACCGGTCTGTTATATCTTCTCATTAAACTCTCTGTATCAGATTATTGTAACATACCGTTTGATTGTGGAGTAAGGCTTTCAGCTGAACAAGTGCCAATGATGCCACCACTGCCAGTTCTAACATAACTCAGTATTGGCTGACCTGAAATGTGAGATGACCTTAGGGGTCAAAGGTGCAACCGGTATCAGTGATCTGAATTGTAGTCAGTAAGGAGAAAGAAAGCTTGGATTTATATAGTGCCTTTCATAACCTGTGACATGCTAAAGTGCTTTACAGCCAATGTAAATTTTAAACTGTAGTCACTGTTGCAATGTAGGAAATGCAGCAGGCAATAATTCATGCACAGCAAGATCACAGAAACCGCCGTATAATAATGACCACATAATCTGTGTTAGTGATGTTGGTTGAAGGATAAATGTTGTTCAGAACTCCAGGGAAAGCTCATCTGATCTTCAAAATAGTGCCATGGAATCTTTAATGTCCACCTGAGAGGGCTGACGGAACTCAGTTTAACATCTCATTCGATAGACAACACCTCAGACAATACAGCACTCCCTCAGTACTAC
Organism: Pristiophorus japonicus; assembly: GCF_044704955.1. Taxonomy (NCBI): domain Eukaryota; kingdom Metazoa; phylum Chordata; class Chondrichthyes; family Pristiophoridae; genus Pristiophorus; species Pristiophorus japonicus. The sequence continues at coordinate 39,770,855 of NC_091985.1, read as the reverse complement.
AGTCAGCCTGGATTATGTGCTCAAGTCTCTGGAGTGGGGTTTGAACACACAACCTTCGGAGGGTGGTAGATTTCCACCAGGGCATTCATACCAGGAAGATACCTCCTTAGATGTATCAGATCTATTACATTGTAAGAAAAGGAATAACCATCCATGGCTAACTAAGGAAGTAAGGGATGATATCAAATTGAAAACAAGGGCATACAATGTGGCCAAGTCTAGTGGGAGGTCAGTGGATTGGAAAATTTTTAAAAAGCAGCAAAGAACAACTAAAAAATAATAAAGAGAGGGAAGATAGATTATGAAAGTAAACTAGCACGAAATATAAAAACAGATAGCAAGAGTTTCTATAGGTACATAAAAAGGAAAAGAGTGGCTAAAGTAAATGTTGTCCCCTAGGGGATGAGATTGGAGAATTAATAATGGGGAACAGGGAAATGACAGAGACGTTGAACAAATATTTTGTATCGGTCTTCACGGTAGAAGACACTAAAAACATCTCAATGGTGAATAATCAAGGGATTAGATGTAGTACTCTGTAAAATAATGGGACAAAAGGCAGACAAGTCCCCTGGACATGATGGGTTACATTTTAGGGTCTTAAAAGAAGTGGCGGCAGAGATAGTGGATGCATTAGTTGTTATCTACCAAAATTCCCTGGATTCTGGGGAGGTCCCTGCAGATTGGAAAACCGCAAATATAACGCCCCTATTTAAAAAAGGAGGCAAACAGAAAACAGGAAACTATAGACCAGTTAACTTAACATCTGTCATTTAGAAAATGCTGGAATTCATTATTAAGGAATCAGAAGCAGGACATTTGGAAAAGCATAATTCAATCAAGCAGAGTCAACATGGTTTTATGAAAGGAAAATCATGTTTGACAAATTTGCTAGAGTTCTCTGAGGGTGTAACAAGCAGGATGGATAAGGGGTAACCAGTGGATGTGGTGTATTTGGATTTCCAGAAAGCATTCAATAAGGTGCCACATAAAAGGTTACTGCACAAGATAAAAGTTCACGGCGTTGGGGCTAATATCTTAGCATGAATAGAGGATTGGCTAACTAACAGAAAACAGAGAGTTGGGATAAATGGGTCATTTTCCGGTTGGCAAACAGTAACTAGTGGGGTGCCACAGGGATCATACTGGGGCCTCAACTATTTACAATCTATACTAATGACTTGGATGAAGGGGCCGAGTGTAATGTAACAACATTTGCTAATAATAGAAAGATAGGTGCGAAAGCAAGTTGTGAGGAGACACAAAAAAATCTGCAAAGGCATATAGACAGGCTAAGTGAGTGGGCAAAAATTTGGCAGATGGAGTATAATGTGGGAAAATGTAAGGTTATTTACTTTGGCAAAATAAATAGAAAAGCAAATTATAATTTAAATGAAGAAAAATTGCAAAGTGCTGCAGTACAGGGGGACCGGGGGGCCCTTGTACATGAAACACACAAAGTTAGTATGTAGGTACAGCAAATAATTAGGAAGGCAAATGGAATGTTGCCCTTTATGGCAAGGGGGATAGAGTATAAAAGCAGAGAAGTCCTGCTACAACTGTACAGGGTATTGGTGAGGCCACACCTGGAGTACTGCATACAGTTTTGGTCTTTGTATTTAAGGAAGGATATACTTGCAGTGAATGCTGTTCAGTTAAAGTTTACTAGATTGATTCCGGAGATGGGGAGGTTGATTTATGAGGATCGGTTGAGTAGTTTGGGCCTATACTCACTGGGGTTCAGAAGAATGAGAGGTGATCTTATCGAAACATATAAGATAATGAGGGGCCTCGACAAGGTGGATGCAGGGAGGATATTTACACTTATAGGTGAAACTAAAACTAGGGGACTATGGGCTAGATTTTCCACTTTTGTGCTTATCGCCCAAAAATGGGCATTATTTCCGGTGTGGGCGGTAAAAAAGGGTTTTCAGATCGCCGGCTTCTCGCCCATTATCAAAGCACTATGGGCTAGAACTTCTACTTTTGTGCTTATTGCCCAAAAATAGGCGTTATTTCCGGCGTGGGCATTTAAAAAGGGTTTTCAGATCGCCGGCTACTCACCCATTCTCAAAACACCTAGTTTCCATTTTTGAAAATAGGCATTATCACGAGCAGTATCAAATGGGCGGAAGCGTTAAATTTCTTTTGACCTTCTGCCGTAAATTGTCCCCGTCCTTAGCAACGGCACGGCAACGCTTGATTCCTGTGATTCAGGAGGTCAAGGGTCATCATGACATGCGCAGAAGAGGAGACAGAGAGAGAGGGAGCTCAGAGGCACTGAAAGCATGTGTCGCTGTGGTGTGTGCTTGTTTGGCTGTTCTGGAGGCACATGGGAGATTCACCAGCAGCAAAAAATCCTGCTAAGCACCAAGAACATAGTTGCCACCCAGTTTTTGTCCAACAAATAAGATATAACATGGGAGGAATGGTGGAGGCCCTGGAGCTGGTAGCCAGGAACACTGGTGGCAGAGGGCTCCCAGTGGTCCCGGAGCACAGCACTGCACCCCAAGGTGCCGCACCCCCATTGCCAACCACACATGACAGCCAGCAGCAACATTTTGCTTCTGGCTCAGAGCATGTTCCGCACCTCAGGACCATCCTCTCCCATATCCGTCCAAGCAGCGCTTCTGCCATCATCCCCCACCCCCACCCAATGAAGCATCGCCTAAGGAGCTCCTCAGCCAGGCGGCTTGGAGTCAGGAGGGGAAGGGGAAGGGGAAGGGGTAGAGGTAGGGAATAGAAGCGGGGAGGGCCGGGTGGGTGGGGAGGGGGGCTGATGAAGGGTTGGATTTTACAGAAATACTGATGATTTCAGACAAATGTTCAGTTTAAATGTTTTTTATTTAACAAAACCTTGTTGCGCATTGTCTCAATAGCTGTACCGTTGCACGCGAGTGATTCTTAACATCAAAGGATATAATGATTCTTAACTTCAATCAACTTAAACTTTAACTGTCATCAAGGTGATGCCCACCATTGATGTATGACCTGCACACCCAGCAGTGTGTCAGTCTTGTAAATAACACCAACGTTCTTTCAGGCAAAGCGATCGTTGATGAGCTCCTGACATAAGGCTCTTGCAGCTATCATGCCACCACAGGCCCTTTCATGCGGTCTACAGGGGGGCGGGAGCATAGCTTCAGCATCAGCCTGATTGTCTGGACCGATGTCAGCGGCCGCCTCATAAGAACATAAGAACATAAGAAATAGGAACAGGAGTAGGCTATACGGCCCCTCGAGCCTGCTCCTCCATTCAATAAGATCATGGTTGATCTGATCATGGACTCAGCTCCACTTCCTCACCCACACCCATAACTCCCTATCCCCTTATCGTTTAAGAAACTGTCTATTTCTGTTTTAAATTTATTCAATGTCCCAGCTTCCACAGCTCTCTGAGGCAGTGAATTCCACAGATTTACAACCCCCTGAGAGAAGAAATTTCTTCTCATCTCTGTTTTAAATGGGGCGGTCCCTTATTCTAAGATCATGCCATCTAGTTCTAGTCTCCCCCATCAGTGGAAACATTCTCTCTGCATCCACCTTGTCAAGCCCCCTCACAATCTTATACGTTTCAATTAGATCACCTCTCATTCTTCTGAATTTCAATGATTAGAGGCCTAATCTACTCAACCTTTCCTCATGCCCGGAATCAACCTAGTGAACCTTCTCTGAACTGCCTCCAAATCAAGTATATCCTTTCGTAAATATGGGAACCAAAACTGCATGCAGTATTCCAGGTGTGGCCTCACTAATACCTTGCACAGCTGTAGCAAGACTTCCCTGCTTTTATACTCCATTCCCTTTGCAATAAAGGCCGAGATACCATTGGCCATCCTGATCACTTGCTGTACCTGCATACTGTCATGTATCTCACACTACTGTATATAACTGTATCTTACCATGCTATACATGACTGTAACTAGATATGACCTGTAACCACAAGCATACTTTACCACCCGGGGTGCACTTGCAGGAGACACTGCATACCTGTTCCACACAGGTATATAAAGGCAGGTCTCAGGCAAGTGTGGCACTCGAGAGCTGTGAAATAAAGGTGCAGGTCCAGAGTGACCTTGACTTCAGCATGTGCCTCGTGTAAGTCTGTACTGCAGGGTCAGGACTTTTGTGTTTCATGCACAAGTACCCCCAGGTCCCGTTGTACTGTAGCACTTTGCAATCTTTCTCCATTTAAATAATAACTTGCTCTTTGATTTTTTTCTTCTCAAGTTATGACCTCACACTTTCCAACATTATACTCCATCTGCCAAATTTTTGCCCACTCTTTTAGCTTGTCTATGTCCTTTTGCAGATTTTTTGTGTCCTCCTCACACATTGCTTTTCCTCCCATCTTTGTATCATCAGCAAACTTGGCTACGTGACACTCAGTCCCTTCTTCCAAGTCGTTAATATAGATTGTAAATAGTTGGGGTCCCAGCACTGATCTCTGCGGCACGCCACTAGTTACTGGTTGCCAACCAGAGAATGAACCATTTATCCCATCTCTCTGTTCTCTGTTAGTTAGCCAGTCCTCTATCAATGCTAATATATTACCCCGTGAACTTTTATCTTGTGCAGTAACCTTTTATGTGGGACCTTGTCAAATGCCTTCTGGAAATCCAAATACACCATATCCACTGGTTCCCCTTTATCCACCCTGTTCGTTACATCCTCAAAGAACTCCAGCAAATTTGTCAAACATGATTTCCCTTTCATAAATCAATACTGACTCTGCCTGACCGAATTTTGCTTTTCCAAAAGTCCTGCTACTGCTTCTTTAATAATGGGCTCCAACATTTTCCCAACCACAGATGTTAAGCTAACTGATCTATAGTTTCCTGCTTTTTGTCTGCCTGCTTTTTTAAATAGTGCCATTGCATTTTCAGTTTTCCAATCTGCTGGGACCTCCCCAGAATCCAGGGAATTTTGGTAAATTACAACCAATGCATCCACAATCCCTGCCGCAACTTCTCTTAAGACCCTAGGATGCAAGCCATCAGGTCCAGGGGATTTATCTGCCTTTAGTCCCATTATCTTTCTAAGTACCACATCCTTAGTGATTGTGATTGTGTTAAGTTCCTTCCCCCCTGTGGCCCCTTGACTATCCACTGTTGGAATATTGTTAGTGTCCTCTACCGTAAAGACTGATACAAAATATTTTCTCAGAGTTTCTGCCATCTCCATGTTCCCCATTACTAGTTCCCTGGTCTTTCCTCAAAGGGACCAACATTTACTTTAGCCAATCTCTTCCTTTTTATATACCTGTAGAAACTCTTTCTATCTGTTTTTATATTTAGTGCTAGTTTACTTTCATAGTCTATCTTCCCTCTCTTTATTATTTTTTTAGTTGTTCTTTGCTGCCTTTTAAAAGCTTCCCAGCCTTCTGTCCTCCCAATAGTTTTGGCCACTTTGTATGCCCTCGTTTTTAATTGGATACCGTCCTTTATTTCTTTAGTGAGCCATGGATGGCTATCTTTTCTCTTACACCCTTTCCTCCTCGAATATATTTTTCTTGCCTCCTTGTCCTCCCCTTCCTCTCTCTGGTGGGGTGGAATGTCAGACTCATCAGGCAATTCTTGTGCCCTCCTGATAGCCACATTGTGGAGCATGCAGTACACCACCACGATTTGAGCTACCTGCTCAGGATGGTATTGGAGATCACTTCCTGAGTGGTCCAGGCATCTAAAGCGCTGCTTCAGCACTCCAATGGTTTTCTCCACGATATTGCGGATGGCTCTGTGACTCTCATAGTATCGCCTCTAGGTATTGGTGTGGGTATCACGCAGGGGGGGGTCATCAGCCAGGTGGCGAGGCCCTATCCTTTATCACCAAGCATCCAGCCTTGTGGCTAATTGTTAAACAAGTCAGATACAGTGCTCTCACACAGGATGTGAGCATCATGGATGCTGCCCGGAAATTGAACATTCACTGTCAGTATAATTTGCTGGTAGTCGACAACGAGTTGGACATTCAAGGAGTGGAATCCCTCGCGATTCCTGAAAATGTCTGCATCCTGAAAATGTGTCCACATCATGATGTGCGAACAGTCTATTGCTCCCTGCACCTTGGGGAAGTTTGCAATTCTGGAGAATCCTAGAGCCCTCTCATTCTGTGCCTCCCTGGTCATAAGGAAGCTGATCAAGTCCCTCCTGTGTGCATACAAGGCTTCAGTGACCTGTCTAATGCAGCAATGTATGGCATGCTGAGAAAGTCTGCAAGTGTCGCCAGCTGTAGCCTGAAAAGAACCCGAGGAGTAGAAGGACAGTGCCGCGGTGACTTTGACCTCGCCAGACAGTGCAGTACTGATAGTGCTGGCAGGCTGCAGATCTCCCCTTATCAGCTGGCATACCTCAGTGATAACCTCTTTGTGGAAGCTCAGTCTCCAAAGGTGGTGTCAGGCAAGTCGAGGTAAGATTGTTTCTCCCTGTACTTGCGGGGGGTGTAACGTCTGGTCCTCCTCATCAATCTGGCACATCTTACATTGGGCATGTAATGCCGTGGAGCGTACCTTCAGTGATCTTGAGTCTGCTGCATGTAATTGGTCATCAAGAAAGGGTGAGAAAGGACAGGCTCCATTGCAGTAGCTCTCTGTTTTCCACCGATTGGTCACAAACAATGAATTTCCCGATGAAGATACCTATTCAATTCCAATCGGTCACAAGATGTTTGTAGAGATGTTCATATCAACTCCAACGACCTGCAGAGTACATCTGAACTCCCCCAAGGTTGAAGCACAGCAGCCTTTTAAAGGATGCAACATGGCTGTGATCAGTTCCAGTTAGTTCCACTTTTTCTGGGCGTTTTTTTGGGTGAGCAATATTGTGGGCGATATGTGTGCGAGGTGGTGAAAGTGATGCTGGGCGATCTCATGTTCACTAGTTTTAGACAAGGGGATTAAATGTAGTATCTCCAATTTTGCGGATGACACTAAGTTGGGTGGCAGTGTGAGCTGTGAGGAGGATGCTATGAGGCTGCAGAGTGACTTGGATAGGTTAGGTGAGTGGGCAAATGCATGGCAGATGAAGTATAATGTGGATAAATGTGAGGCTATCCGCTTTGGTGGTAAAAACAGAGAGACAGACTATTATCTGAATGGTGACAGATTAGGAAAAGGGGAGGTGCAACGAGACCTGGGTGTCATGGTACTTCAGTCATTGAAGGTTGGCATGCAGGTACAGCAGGCGGTTAAGAAAGCAAATGGCATGTTGGCCTTCATAGCGAGGGGATTTGAGTACAGGGGCAGGGAGGTGTAACTACAGTTGTACAGGGCCTTGGTGAGGCCACACCTGGAGTATTGTGTACAGTTTTGGTCTCCTAACTTGAGGAAGGACAATCTTGCTATTGAGGGAGTGCAGCGAAGGTTCACGAGACTGATTCCCGGGATGGCGGGACTGACATATCAAGAAAGATTGGACCAACTGGGCTTGTATTCACTGGAGTTCAGAAGAATGAGAGGGGATTTCACAGGAATGTTTAAAATTCTGACGGGTTTAGACAGGTTAGATGCAGGAAGAATGTTCCCAATGTTGGGGAAGTCCAGAACCAGGAATCACAGTCTAAGGATAAGGGATAAGCCATTTAGGACCGAGATGAGGAGAAACTTCTTCACCCAGAGAGTGGTGAACCTGTGGAATTCTCTACCACAGAATGTTGTTGAGGCCAATTCACTAAATATATTCAAAAAGGAGTTAGATGTAGTCCTTACTACTAGGGGGATCAAGGGGTATGGCGAGAAAGCAGGAAAGGGGTACTGAAGTTTCATGTTCAGCCATGAACTCATTGAATGGCGGTGCAGGCTTAAAGGGCCGAATGGCCACTCCTGCACCTATTTTCTATGTTTCTATGGTAAATATGCTCTTTCCGACAAAAAAAAGTGGGCTGGCGGTATTATTGAATCTCGGTGTTAAATTAGTGCGGAAATTAACGCTGGGCGATATTATGGGCATTGATTTCGCCCATTCTGATGATTCTGCCCCTAAAAAGTGGGCGAATGGTATTATTTTTTCCCGGTGTTAAGCACATGGGAAAAGTAACGCTCGCCGATAAGTTTCTGACAAATGAGCGTCAGTTTATATTTTGTGGCTAAATGGGCGATATATGGCCGTTATACGTCATTTCAGCGGTAAAGTGGGTGTTAAGCATGCAAAAAAAGTGGAGGTTCTAGCCCTATGTCTCAGAATAAGGAGCCGCCTATTTAAAACTGAGATAAGGAGGAATTTCTTCTCTCTGAGGGTTGTAAATCTGTGGAATTCTCTGCCCCAGAGAGCTGTGGAGGCTGAGTCATTGAATATATTTAAGATGGAGATCGACAGATGTTTGAGTGATAAGGGAATAAAGGGTTATGGGGAGCGGGCAGGGAAGTGGAGCTGAGTCCATGATCAGAACAGTCATGATCTTATTAAATGGCGGAGCAGACTTGAAGGGCCAAATGGCTTACTCCTGCTCCTATTTCTTATGTTCTTATATTCTTATGTGTCTTTATATTATATCTCTTTATCTTATTTCTCTTCCTTACCACAAAGATTTGTGATAAATATATGGTTAACATAACAGAGCAATACAGATTGCACTGAAAAAGCTTCCTATAAAATATCCTATCCCTTCAACTTTAATTTAAAAATTTATAAAGAATGAGTAGTGCAATGAGTTACATTGCACGCGCCTCTCTCCCTCAATTTCCTCCTTTAAGTTGCTCCTAAAACCAAGCTTTTGGTCACTTGTCCTAATATCGCTCTATGTGGCTCGGTGTCAAATTTTGTCTGAAAACGCTCCGGTGAAGCACCATTGAATGTTTTACTGCATCAATGTCAATAAAGGCAAATTGTTATTGTTGTTGAATTCGGAACTTCATTCGGTGAGGCTAAAAATGCAGCTGCCAGATGTAGGACATTTTAAAAAAGAAACACACACTCACTCACTCACATGTGACCTCTGAGGTGGGGTTAAGGTTTGCTGCTGTGGCACATTCAGGGGAGATTTTCTCTCTCTGGCCCAGAAACATTCTTCACTTATGTTTGGTGGTCAGGGTGGAAACATCTTTTGCCTGCTGTGTCACACTGTCTAAAGTGTGACCGGACTGGACTACAACCAACCCTTTTGGCTTCTCAGAAACCCCAAGCACAATGTCACATAAATATTAAGGGCTGGAATTCACTGAGTATTCACCAATTTCTGGAATGAAAGAGTTGTCTCGCAAGGAGAGATTGAGAAGAATAGGCCTTTATTCTCTGGAGTTTAGAAGAATGAGAGGTGATCCCATTGAAGCATATAGAATTCTGAGAGGACTTGACAGGGTAGATGTTGAGAAGCTGTTTCCCCTGACTGGAGAGTCTAGATCTAGGGGGCATAGTCTCAGGATACTGAGTTGGCTATTTGGTGCTGAGTTAATGAGAATTTCTTTCACAGAGAGGATTGTGAATCTTTGTAATTCTCTATCCCAGAGGGCTGTGGATACTCAGGCGTTGAGTATATTCAAGAAGGATAGATTTTTGGACACTAAGGGATATAAAGAAAGAAAGACTTGCATTTATACAGCACCTTTCACGACCACCAGACATCTCAAAGCTCTTTACAGCCAATGAAGTACTTTTGAAGTGTAGTCACTGTTGCCGGGCGATGGTCCCACGCTGCTCGGCAGGAGCTGCTGGGAAAGATACGCTGGAATTGGGACGACATCCGAGCACTATTGTCCGCTGACGACACTTCGTGTGCCCAGGTCTTAAACAAATTTCCTTCGCTGTTCGAACCAGGCTTCGGGAAATTCCAAGGAGCAAAAGTGCAGATCTACCTAATTCCGGAGGCGCGACCCATCCATCACAAGGCGAGAGCAGTACCGTACATGATGAGAGAAAGGGTAGAGATCGAGCTAGACCGGCTGCAAGACAAGGGCATCATTTCCCCGATTGAGTTCAACGAGTCCTATCGTCCCAGTCCTCAAGGGAGACAGCACCATCAGAATCTGTGGCGATTACAAAGTAACTATTAATCATTTCTCCCTGCAGGACCAATACCCACTACCAAAGGCCGACAACATCTTTGCAACGCTGGCGGGAAGCTGAATCTGACTTCAGCCTACATAATGCAGGAACTGGAGGAATCATCGAAGGCCCTCACCTGCATCAACATGCACAAAGGTCTTTTTGTTTATAACAGATGCCCGTTTGGAATCCGATTGGTGAGGTGATATTCCAGAAAAACATGGAAAGCTTACTGAAGTCGGTCCCGCACACTGGGGACTTCCAGGACGACATCTTGGTCACAGGTCGGAACACAGTCGAGCATCTGCAGAACGTGGAGAAGGCTCTTAGTCGACTCAACCGCATGGGGCTCAGATTAAAACGCTCGAGGTGCATTTTCCTGGCGCCTGAAGTGGAGTTCCTGGGAAGGAGGATTGTGGCGGATGGCATCAGGCCCACCAACGCGAAGACGGAGGCAATCGAGAATGCACCGAGGCCACAGAACGTGACGGAGCTGTGGTCGTTTCTGGGGACTCCTGAACTACTTTGGTAATGTCTTACCGGGTCTCAGCACACTGCTAGAACCACTACATGTCTTACTACGAAAAGGGGATGAATGGGTTTGGGGCAAAAGCCAAGAAAATGCCTTTCTAAGAGCGAGAAAATTGTTATGCTTAAACAGATTGCTTGTGTTGTATGATCCATGTAAGCGTTTGGTACCAGCATGTGATGCATCGTCATATGACGTTGGGTGTGTATTGCAACAAGCTAATGATTTTGGGAAACTGTAACCGGTTGCTTATACATCCAGGAGTCTGTCGAAGGCTGAGAGAGCCTGCAGCATGATTGAGAAAGAAGCGTTAGCGTGTGTCTATGGGTTAAATAAAATACATCAATATCTGTTTGGGCTAAAATTCGAATTGGAAACTGACCATAAGCCACTTATATCCCTGTTCTCCAAGAGTAAAGGAATAAATACCAATGCATCGGCCTGCATTCAGAGATGGGCGCTCACGTTGTCTGCATAAAACTACACCATCCGCCACAGGCCAGGCACAGAAAACCGTGCTGATGCTCTCAGCAGGCTGCCATTGCCCACCACGTGGGTGGAAATGGTGCAGCCCGCTGATCTAGCCATGATTATGGAAGCATTTGAGAGTGAGAAATCACCTGTCACTGCCCCGCAGATCAAAACCTGGACAAGCCAGGACCCCTTGTTACCTCTAGTCAAAAGCTGTGTGCTACACAAGAGCTGGTCCAGTCTCCCAGTGAAAATGCAGGAAGAGATAAAGCCGAACCAGCGGCGCAAAGATGAAATGTCTATACAGGCAGACTGCCTTCTGTGGGGCAATCGAGTAGTAGTCCCCAAGAAGGGCAGAGACACCTTCATCAATGACCTCCATAGAACCCACCCAGGCATCGTAATGATGAAAGCCATAGCCAGATCCCACATGTGGTGGCCCGGTATCGATGCGGACTTAGAGTCCTGCGTTCACAGATGTAATACATGCTCGCAGTTAAGCAATGTACCCAGGGAGGCATCGCTGTTTATGGTCTTGGCCCTCCAAACCGTGGTCTCGGGTACACGTCGACTATGCAGGCCCGTTCTTGGGTAAAATTTTCCTTGTGTTTGTAGACACGTACTCCAAGTGGATTGAATGTGAGATAATGTCGTCTAGCTCGTCCACTGCCACCACTGAAAGCCTGCAGGCCATGTTTGCCGCACACGGTCTACCCGATGTCCTGGTGAGCAACAACGGGCCATGTTTTACCAGTGCTGAATTCAAAGAATTCATGACCCGTAACAGGATCAAACATGTCACATCTGCCCTGTTTAAACCTGCGTCCAATGGTCAGGCAGAGAGAGCAGTGCAAACCATCAAGCAAGGCTTGAAGAGGGTAACTGAAAGCTCTCTGTAGACTCGCCTATCCCGAGTCCTGCTTAGTTACCGCACGAGACCCCACTCACTCACTGGGATCCCACCTGCTGAACTGCTCATGAAAAGAGCACTTAAACAAGGCTCTCGTTCGTTCACCCTGATCTACATGAACAGGAAGAGAGCAGGCGCCTTCAACAAAGTGCATACCATGATAGCGCAAATGTGTCACGCAAGATTGAAATCGATGATCCTGTATTTGTATTAAATTATGGACAAGGTCCTAAGTGGCTTCCCGGCACTGTCGTGGCCAAAGAGGGGAGCAGGGTGTTTCGAGTCAAATTTTCAAATGGACTCATTCACCGGAAACACTTGGGACCAAATCAAACTCAGATTCACGGACTATCCTGAGCAACCCACCTTGGACCCTACCTTTTTTGATCCCCCAACATACACACCAGTGGCAACTGGCACCACGGTTGACCATGAAGCAGAACCCATCATCCACAGCAGCCCAGCAAGGCCAGCTGCACAGCAGCCCAGCGAGGGCCCAACAAATGATTCAACAACACCATCTTTCACACCAAGACGAACAACCAGGGCAAGAAGGGCCCCAGATCGACTCACATCGTAAATAGTTACACGATTGACTTTGGGGGGCGGGGAGTGTTGTTATATATGTATACTTGTATTTACTCTGTACAGTCACCAGAGGGCTCATCCCCTGGAGTCCCAAGGGATTCCATAATTCCTTGGGAGCACAGGTATTTAAGGAGGCTTCACAAGTTGGAGAGGCACTCTGGAGACCTGCAATAAAAGACTAAGGTTACACTTTACTTTTAGCTCACAGTGTTCAGTCTGACTCTTTCTCCATACACAACACTTGCCATGGCTGTAAAGGTGATGTAGCTGACGGGATTTCCACAAGCTCCAGGAACCCACCAGACATGCTTCCAAAAATCACATTAGACGGATGAAAGAAGTGCCCCCACACACATCACCTGCCATCAGGAGAAGACTTTTTAGCAGACCCGCCTCGGGTGGAAACTGAACAGAAACCGGTTCCATCCCAATTTCCTGTCCCTCTGCTTTCCCTATTTTGGATTTGCAACCAATAAAAGAATGGAATCTCGAGACCATGGTCTATTTTAAGGAACTTGAAAAGTGCAATTGCTGTGTTTGTGATTATGCACAGTTTATGGGCTCAATTTTGCCCAAGCCCGTTTTCTGGCATATTGCTAGAGTTACGCCTGTTTTTCTCAGCTATAAATGTGCAGGAAATAATTTGCCAAAGTTTTCCTGATCTATAATTCGAATTTAGCGCCGCGCAGCCTGTCCAGTTGCCTCGGGGGGTTGGAGCCTGCTGTCTGCACTGAAACATGATGCTGCACCTTCTGCGCTTGCATGTAAAAAAAAGGTAGGTTTCTGACGTCGTTGCAGTGGACGCGCATGCGCAGTACAGCTCCGAGTTGGCAATCGGCCATTTTTAAAGAGCTAGTTGTGTGTGTGAGAAGGAGTTCTGTGTGAGAGCATTGGAAAAATCGCAGCTGGAGCAATACAAGATGCGACGCGGTGCAAGGACCAAACATTTCTTGTAGGATGAAGTGGAGGCACTAGTTACTGTGATTGAGAACAGATGGCAGGAGCAGGATACCAGCAGAGGTCACATAAAAGTTCCACCCAAAGAAATGAAGAAAAGCTGGAACCAAGTTGCAGAAGATTACTGCGCAATGGTAACCACCACGAGATCTGGAGGCCAGTGTAAAAAGAAGTGCCAGGACCTTGGTCAAGTAGTTAGTGTAAGTAATATTATTATTTATTCACTGGAATTGCAATTGTAAATGTGACCAGCTGCATGTCCCACCCAGCAGAAAAACATCCTCTGTAAAAAGTTAGGTTTTCATCTTTGCAGAGTAAGGTAATAATAAAAGGGAAAGAACTCGAACAGGAGGAGGCCCGGCAAATCTTCACCCATTGACATCCTTAGAATAAAGGGTTTTTGCTTTGATGGGTCCTACACTGTCAGGGCGCATGAGGGACGGCATGTCGGAGTTAGCTGCTGCAATAAGGGAACATGCCCAGACTCTGCGCCCATTGACAGAATCAACTGCCACTCCCACTCCAATCCCCATACCAGCCTCTGAAGAGCCCAAAACCGGGCCCTCCAACTTGCCGCTTGGGCCCTCCAACTTGCTGCCTGATGCTGATGCCCCCCCACCCTCAAGAGGTGCACAGAACACAAGATGTTAGAAAGAATAAGCTTGTACCAAGCCCAGAAACACTGCGCCACAGCCTGCAGGCAGGGGTGATGGAGTGTCCAAGACAAAGCGCAGCGGGTGGTCTTAGAATAAGGTGGAGGGGAGATGGAGCGGGAGTGGGAGTTCCAGGCCCAGAGAAAGGGCCCAACAGTAGGGAGGAACCACAGGAGCGGGAGCGGGAGTTCCAGGCCCAAAGAAAGGGCCCGAGAGTCGGTAGGAGCCACAGGAGCAGGACCGGGAGTTCCAGGCCAAGAGAAAGGGCCCGAGAGTCGGGAGGAGCCACAGGAGCGGGAGCGGGCGTTCCAGGCCCAGATAAAGGGCCCCGAGAGTTGGGAGGAACCACAGGAGTGGGAGCGGGAGTTCCAGGCCCAAAGAAAGGGCCCGAGAGTCGGGAAGAGCCACAGGAGCGGGAGCGGGAGTTCCAGGCCCAGATAAAGGGCCCCGAGAGTCGGGAGGAACCACAGGAGCGGGAGCGGGAGTTCCAGGCCCAGATAAAGGGCCCCGAGAGTCGGGAGGAACCACAGGAGTGGGAGCGGGAGTTCCAGGCCCAAATAAAGGGCCCGAGAGTCGGGAGGAGCCACAGGAGCGGGAGCGGGAGTTCCAGGCCCAGAGAAAGGGCCCGAGAGTCGGGAGGAGCTACAGGAGCGGGAGCGGGAGTTCCAGGACAAAAAGTAAAAAAAAAAAATCAAAATCGAAGTGTGACATCACAGCCAAGCAGGTAAGTGATTGGCGGGTGGATTGGTGAGTATTTTTCTTTTTCTTTTTCTTTTCAGTAGGAAACCTTTGATATTGTTGCAAGTAGGAACTGCAAGTAAATATATGTGATCTTTATTATCTAAGGAGAGCCAGTTAATTGAGTCGGCTGTTTGCTGAGTAGCGGCTGGGTGTGTTGTGCTAAGGTTTAGAGTTTATTTCGACTTGATAGTTCTGAGTGTACCAAGAGGGATGGCAGGGCAGTTCAGTTCCAGTGGATGTGGTGTATTTGGACTTTCAAAAGGCTTTTGACAAGGTCCCACAAGAGATTGGTGTGCAAAATTAAAGCACATGGTATTGGGGGTAATGTACTGATGTGGATAGAGAACTGTTGGCAGACAGGAAGCAGAGAGTCGTGATAAACGGGTCCTTTTCAGAATGGCAGGCAGTGACTCGTGGGGTGCCGCAGGGCTCAGTGCTGGGACTCCAGCTATTTACAATATACATCAATGATTCAGATGAAGGAATTGAGTGTAGTATCTCCAAGTTTGCAGATGACACTAAGCTGGGTGGCGGTGTGAACTGTGAGGAGGATGCTAAGAGGCTGCAGGGTGACTTAGACAGGTTAGGTGAGTGGGCAAATGCATGGCAGATGCAGTACAATGTGGATAAATGTGAGGTTATCTACTTTGGTGGCAAAAACAGGAAGGCAGAAAATTTCTGAATGGCGGCAGATTAGGAAAAGGGGAGGTGCAACGAGACCTGGGTGTTATGTTACATCAGTCATTGAAAGTTGGCATGCAGGTACAGCAGGCGGTGAAGAAGGCAAATGGTATGTTGGCCTTCATAGCTAGGGGATTTAAGTATAGGAGCAGGGAGGTCTTACTGCAGTTGTACAGGGCCTTGGTGAGGCCTCACCTGGAATATTGTGTTCAGTTTTAGTCTCCTAATCTGAGGAAGGACATTCTTGCTATTGAGGGAGTGCAGTGAAGGTTCACCAGACTGATTCCCGGGATGGCAGAACTGACATAGGAGGAGAGACTGGATCGACTGAGCCCATATTCACTGGAGTTTAGAAGAATGAGAGGGTATCTCATAGAAACATATAAAATTCTGATGGGACTGGACAGGTTAGATGCAGGAAGAATGTTCCCGATGTTGGCGACGTCCAGAACCAGGGGTCACAGCCTAAGGATAAGCGGTAAGTCATTTAGGACTGAGATGAGGAGAAACTTCTTCACTCAGAGAGTGGTTAACCTGTGGAATTCTCTACAGCAGAGAGTTGTTGATGCCAGTTTATTAGATATATTCAAGAGGGAGTTAGATATGGCCTTTACGGCTAAAGGGATCAAGGGATATGGAGGGAAAGCAGGAAAGGGGTACTGAGATGAATGATCAACCATGATCTTATTGAATGGTGGTGCAGGCTCGAAGAGCCGAATTGCCTACTCCTGCACCTATTTTCTATGTTTCTTTGTTTCTATTGAACATCCTGTGGCATGTGGGAAGTCTTGGGTGCTTCGCGCAGCCTGGGCGACCATGTGTGCAGGAGGTATTTCCAGCTGCACCAACTCGAGCTCTGCGTTTTGGAGCTTGAGCGGCAGCTGGGGTCACTGTGGTGCATCCGCGAGACTGAGAGCAATGTGGATAGCATGTTTCTAGAGGCGGTCACCCCACAGCTTAAGAGTATGCAGGCAGAGAGGGAGTGGGTGCCCACCAGACAGAAGAGGAGGACTAGGCAGGTAGTACAGGAGTTCAATGAGTCCATCTTGCTCTCCAACCGGTATTCTGTTCTGAGTACCGGTGAGGGCGATGGTGGCTCTGGGGATTGCAGCCAGAGCCAAGTCCATGGCACCACGGGTGGCTCAGCTGCACAGGGGGGGAGGAAGAAGACTGAAAGAGCTTTAGTGGTAGGGGATTCAATACTCAGGGGAGCAGACAGGTGTTTCTGGAGCCGCAGACGTGACTCCAGGATGGTATGTTGCCTCCCTGGTGCCAGGGTCAAGGATGTCACTGAGCGGCTGCAGGGCATTCTGGGGGAAGAGGGTAAACAGCCAGAGGTTGTGATCCACATCGGTACCAATGACATAGGTAGAAAGAGGGATGAGGTCCTGCAGGCAGAGTTTAGTGAGCTAGGAGAGAGATTAAAAAGCAGGATCGCAAAGGTAGTAAT
Organism: Pristiophorus japonicus; assembly: GCF_044704955.1. Lineage (NCBI taxonomy): Eukaryota > Metazoa > Chordata > Chondrichthyes > Pristiophoridae > Pristiophorus > Pristiophorus japonicus. The sequence goes on along the minus strand of NC_091985.1, from coordinate 39,753,898 downwards.
CTCTGGATTACTCCGTGCCATGAGCTAGTGAGTATAGAAACAGAAGGATAGAGCAGATGAATACGTGGCTGGAGAGATGGTGCAGGCGGGAGGGCTTTAATTTCTTGAGGCATTGGGACTGCTTCTGGGAGAGGTGGGACCTGTACAAGCCTGACGGGTTGCACCTCAACAGAGCCGGGACCCAATATCCTCACGGGGGGGGGGGGGGGGGCGGGGGCGGTTGCTAGTGCTGTTGGGGAGGGTTTAAACTAGCTTGGCAGGGGGATGGGAATCTGAGAATAGATTCAGTAAGGAGGGGAGTAAAGCTGGAATTAGAAAGCAAAAATAAAGAAAGTGAGTTTGAAGGAGAGAGGAAACAAGTAGGAAAAAATGGTAAAAAAACAAACATAAAGGTACTTTGTCTAAATGCACATAGCATTTGTAACAAAATAGATGAGTTGATGGCACAAAATGAGACAAATGGGTATGATCTGATAGCCATTATCTGGTTGCAAGGTGACCAGGATTGGGAATTAAATATTATAGGGTACTTGACAATCCGGAAGGACAGACAGAAAGGAAAAGGAGGTGGGGTAGCTCTATTGATAAAGGATGGCATCACTGCAATAGTAAGAAATGATATTGGCTCAAATGATAACGGTGTTGAAACAATTTGGGTGGAGATAAGAAACAATAAGGGGAAAAAGTCACAGGTGGGCATATTCTATAGGCCCCTTAATAGTAGCAACTCTGTTGGTCAGAGCATAAATCAAGAAATAGTGGGGGTTTGTAAAAAGGGAACAGCAATAATCATGGATGATTTTAACCTCCATATTGATTGGACAAATCAAATTGGTCAGGGTAGCCTTGAGGAAGAGTTCATAGAGTGCGTAAGGGATGGGTTCCTTGAGCAGTATGTAATGGAAACAACCAGGGGACAAGCTATCTTAGATCTGGTCCTGTATAATGAGACATGATTAATAAACAATCTCCAAGTAAAGGATCCCCTCGGAATGAGTGATCATAGCATGATTGAATTTCAAATTCAGATGGAGGGTGAGAAAGTTGGATCTCTAACCAGCGTACTAAGCTTAAATAAAGGAGACTATGAACGTATGAGGGCAGAGTTGGGTAAAGTGGACTGGGAAAATAGATTAAAGTGTCGGACGGTTGATGAACAGTGGTGTACATTTAAGGAGATATTTCACAACTCTCAAGAAAAATATATTCCAGTGAGGAGGAAAGGGTGTAAGAGAAAAGATAGCCATCCATGGCTAACTAAAGAAATAACGACGGTATCCAATTAAAAACAAGTGCATACAAAGTGGCCAACACTAGTGGGAAGACAGAAGATGGGAAGCATTTAAAAGCCAACAAAGAATGACTAAAAAAATGATTAAGGAAGGGAAGATAGACTATGAAAGTAAACTAGCATGAAATATAAAAACAGATAGCAAGAGTTTCTATAGGTATATAAAATGGAAAAGATTGGCTAAAGTAAATGTTGGTCCCTTGAAGGACAGGACCGGGGAATTAGTAATGGGGAACATGGAGATGGCAAAAACTCTGAACAAATATTTTGTATCAGTCTTTATGGTAGAGGACACTAACAATATTCCGACAGTGGATAGTCTAGGGGCTATGCGGGAGGTGGGGGGGTGGCAGGGGATTAACTTATACAATCACAATCACTAAGGAGATGGTACTCAGTAAGATAATGAGACTAAAAGCAGATAAATCCCTTGGACCTGATGGCTTGCATTCTCGGGTCTTAAGAGAAGTAGCGGCAGGGATAGTAGATGCATTCGATGTAATTTACCAAAATTCCCTGGATTCTGGGGAGGTCCCAGCAGATTGGAAAACTGCAAATGTAACATCCCTATTTAAAAAAGAAGGCAGAAAAAAAGCAGGAAATTATAGACCAGTTAACTTAACATCTGTGGTTGGGAAAATGTTGTAGCAGGACATTTGGAAAAGCAAAATTTGGTCAGGCAGGGTCAGCATGGATTTATAAAGTGGAAGTCATGTTTGTCAAAGTTGCTGGAGTTCTTTGAAGATATAACAAACAGGGTGGATAAAGGGGAACCAGTGGATGTGGTGTATTTGGATTTCCAGAAGGCATTTGACAAAGTGCCACATAAAAGGTTACTTACTGCACAAGGTAAAAGTTCAAGTGTTCGGGGTAATATATTAGCATGGATAGAGGATTGGCTAACTAACAGAAAACAGGGAGTCGGAATAAATGGTTCATTCTCTGGTTGGCAACTAGTAACTAGTGGGGTGCCGCAGGGATCAGTGCTGGGACCCCAACTATTTACAATCTATATTAACGACTTGGAAGAAGGGACTGAGTGTAACATAGCCAAGTTTGCTGACGATACAAAGGTGGGAGGAAAAGCAATGTGTGAGGAGGACACAAAAAACCTGCAAAAGGACATAGGCAGGCTGGGTGAGTGGGCAAAAATTTGGCAGATGGAGTATAATGTCGGAAAGTGTGAGGTCATGCACTTTGGCAGAAAAAAAATCAAAGAGCAAGTTATTATTTAAATAGAGAAAGATTGCAAAGTGCTGCAGTACAGCGGGACCTGGGGGTACTTGTGCATGAAACACAAAAGGATAGTTTGCAGATACAGCAAGTGATCAGACAGGCCAATGGTATCTTGGCCTTTGTTGCAAAGCGGATGGAGTATAAAAGCAGGGAAGTCTTGCTACAGCTATATAAGGTATTGGTGAGGCCACACCTGGAATACTACATGCAATTTTGGTTTCTATATTTAAGAAAGGATATACTTGCTTTGGAGGTAGTTCAGAGAAGGTTCACTAGGTTAGTTCCGGGGATGAGGGGGTTGACTTATGAAGAAAGGTTGAGTAGGTTGGGCCTCTACTCATTGGAATTCAGAAGAATGAGAGATGATCTTATCTAAATGTCTAAGATTATGAGGGGGCTTGACAAGGTGCATACAGAGAGGATGTTTCCACTGATGGGGGAGACTAGAACTAGAGGGCATGATCTTAGAATAAGGGGCCAGCCATTTAAAACAGAGATGAGGAGAAATTTCTTCCCACGGAACGTTGTTAATCTGTGGAATTTGCTGCCTCAGAGAGCTGTGGAAGCTGGAACATTGAATAAATTTAAGGCAGAAATAGACAGTTTCTTAAATGATAAGGTGATAAGGGGTTATGGGGAGCAGGCAGGGAAGTGGATCTGAGTCCATGATCAGATCAGCCATGATCTTATTAAATGGCGAAGCAGGCTCGAAGGGCCGTATGGCCTACTCCTGCTCCTATTTCTTATGTTCTTATGGGTGGGTGCAGACTTTCTTTGCTGTTGTTGTTGTTATTATTATTGTTGTAACTGTTCTCAAATTAAAAGATTGTGTAAGTTATGTAAATTTACAAGTTTAAAAGTTTGGAAGTGATCTTAAAAGTTTTTAAGTGACCTTAAAGAGTGATCTTAAAGTAAAGTTTGATACAAGAATAATTTTATTAAAGTTAAGTACAAAAGAACTGTTAGTTAAACTTTTGAATTAAATATATTTTACATTAAAGTTTGAATCATTTCCATTATTTGTTCCCCTCTTCTCCCCCTTATCTAATTGCAGACGTGACTTCTCCCCTTCTTTCTCTCTCCACCACCACCCCGCCCCCCCGCCCTACCCCCCCCCCCCCCCCCACTCATTGCAGTCTGCAGAAGCCTTCCGATCGGCACCTTGCTCTCTCTCTCCTCTCCCCTCGCCCCTATGCTTGTTTTTTAGCCGAGCCCCGATCTCCTGTGTCCGGATGTGGGGCCGACCCTCCAGCCCTGCTTGAAGACATTCGGTAAAAAAAAGAGAAAACTTCTGAAATCTAACAAACTTCCATTTACTACGTTGACAGGTAAAAAAGTTGAACTTTATTATTGATTTTTACAGTGTTTTTGACTTCCTTCAAAATCTTTGATTTAAAAACAATGATGTCTTTCAGCGCCGATTTCTCAATGTGCGCTGGTTTTCTTGAGTGCCCAGAAGGTTTTTCAGGAGTGGCCAGAGACACTGACCTAGGATGAAAAAATGTTGGCAAAACTGTGAAAAATGATAAAAATTGGCGCAGACATGAGGGAACGCGCCACCCATGACTTTAAAAAAAAAACTGGCCTAGAAAAATTGTAACTGTCAGTTACGCTAGCGCAGATTACAGAGGGAAACACTGAAAAAAATAAATACGCCAAAAAAAACTGTGTGAGCCAAACAAATGGCGCAAGTGACTGGGGAAAATTGAGCCCTATATACTCAAATTTGTTTAATTAATAGAAAATTTTCACATTCATTAAAATGAACGAAAGTTCAATGCATAAATACACTAATTTAGGTCATTAATAGCTCCAAGCTTCTGAAACTGCTCTCCTAGGTATGATTTTGTCAGAACTGTAAATGTGAAGCATACTTAAAATATTAATCCTGCTCACCATGTGGGAAATAAGCTGTAGATGTCAAGAAATTAGCTGCTCAATGTGTTCTTGAACTAATGAGAAATAAAGGCCAGTACTGACCAAACTTTAGGGACTAATTACTGGAATTTAGACATTTAAAAATGTGTTCCTGTCCTGATTATATCCTGTCTTATTAAACTAAATCTATTGTGGAGTGGGGGACGGTGGGGGGATTTTAACCCTACACACCTGGCAAAAAACAAGCGAATGGGCGGTTAAAATGCCCGGGTAACTTACCTGCCGAAATGCCGCCCAATTCCTGCCATTTCAGATTGTAACAGACGCTACATAACAGATGGTTAAACCGCCCACCCAAAGCCAGTGTGATTGGAATTTACATATGCTAATTGGGCATGATGTTTTTCCTATTGCAGTATACCACACAATGGGCGAACAGCAGGTCAGAGTCTGATGCACATCAATGATATGGGTCAATGAGCATCGTGTTATTGGTCCTAAAGAAATTTCAAAAATGTTGAACAATTACAATGAAAAGTAGTCTATTTCCCAGCACACATTCTTGAATTTCTAGTTAACTCCTTGGATTGTTCCATGTCTGAACTATTGTGCTAGAGTTGAATGATTTCATGGAAGTCTCCTTGACCAGATTGAATGTCTGGGTTGTGTTCCAAGGAGCCGAATAGATAGTACTCTTGGAAATTCATGTGATGATCAAATTCCATGAAAAAAATTTACAGCAAACCAGACACTTTGCATAACCATAAACTAGGAACTGGCTGTCCACTTTAATCATTATTTTCTATCAATAAAAATGACTCAGTTTGATTGAATTGGAACTAGATGAGAGTAAATTTCCTCAACTAAATGGTCTGTGCAAAAACAGTATTAATTTTCTCGGAATCCTTTATTCTTATTTTAAATAGCACGCAAGGTTGAAATTTGCTGATTTCAATAACTTTCTGGCTACAGGCTGATTTTTCTTTTTGTAAGCTAACTGCTATTTCTGTCATGTTGATGTTCAGGTGAATGGCTGTGGTAATAGGAATTTTAACTCTGTTCTGCATGTGGTATAAATCCATTAATAATTGAGAAATGCATCAAATAATCAGAAGAAATGTCTCCAATAAAATTTGCCCCAGTATAAAAGTGTCGTCGGGAGCAGCAAACATTTAATTTGATTTTGATATTGGGCACGTTCAACCATATCTAATTTGCTGTTCCTTCTCCATTGACCTTTATCCATCTGCATTTTGGTCAATCAAGCTGACCATGCTAAGGCTGCTCATACCATGTGGTGTATCTTAACCTGTCAGAAGTCTAAGTGTTCCACTTCAGTACTTGCTCCAATTGAATGCAACTCTCACAGAAACTGCAAAATTCTGCTATTTCCAAACAGTAAAAGGAAATAATGTCTTAAATTTCTGAGTGAATTCTCTTGAGGTGCTTTTAGCCCTTCCTCAGGTCTGTGTTTTTGGTGGATTATTTGCCTGGCCTCCACAAAAGCCTCACCTCCCCACAATTGCCTGAGCAACTATACGTCTCCTTTAGATGCTTCCATCTGGGGACAGTCAGGTTATGTTTGGATGCCAGAGGGTTATCAGCTTCCCCACTTACTCAGTAAAAAGATCTTTTGTTCACCTTTGGGCAGTGAACTCCTTCTTCATCTTTCAGACCAACTGTTGGCAGATATTTCCAATTCAAGACTCTCAGAACCTTTTGAATTATTTGAGTTATTAATGTGTAAATTGGACAGCAGGTTTAGGGGATTAAGAGATACAGCGTGAGTTGCGACTCTCCAGAATTTGCTGGTTGATTTACACCGCTCCACCATTTGCTTCATACAAACAGCATCCCGCCCTTAGCCTCACCGTTATTTCTAAGAACTTGCACATTAATTGCTCATTGAACTCATTGCAGAAAGTTAGAGCTCAAACTTAACAGTATAAGTACCTTTTTAACAATGTAATAATTGTTAATGCAATGCCAGTCAATCTCTCTGGCCCAGAAAGGGAACAATTTAAACTGTTCAATCTCATTCCTGCACGTAGTAAATTTCAAATTTTGAATTTACATTTTTTTTCTTACTTTGCCTTTATGTCTCTTTTCCTCTCTCTCTCTTAATCCAATCTTTCTTTACCTCATTTCTCTTTCTGTACTTGATTTAATTCCAATGCACAATCCTTCTCCATCATTCCCCAGTTTCTTTCTCAAACCTTAAATCTCATTGGCTAAGAGTTTCATTGGTCCTGTTGTTCACTAAGGACCTATATGCCTCAATGCCCTTGCCAAGCTGTTATAAATTCACACTTCCAGCAAGTTACGGTGCAAATCTTTTCAAAACTATAGGGTGCAGGACAAAGTCTAATTAAAAAAGACAGACATATGGCTGGTGACTGGAAATCTTCTTCCCAAATATCACTGGTCAAAGCATTGGTCATTATGCTAATTTTCCCTCTTTGATGCTGCCTCTGAACAGGTCACTTTTCCAGTCAACCGTCTGAGCCCTGAGAAAATCGATGACCATAACCTTGCACTGCGCACGATTGAAAGGAAGGTTTAGGTTACATGTTACATTTTATGTAAAAGAGATTTAGAGTATTTGCTATAAGAACATAAGAATTAGGAACAGGAGTAGGCCATCTAGCCCCTCGAGCCTGCTCCGCCATTCAACAAGATCATGGCTGATCTGGTCGTGGACTCAGCTCCACTTACCCGCCCTCTCCCCGTAACCCTTAATTCCCTTATTGCTTAAAAATCTATCGATCTTTGACTTGAAAACATTCAATGAGCCAGCCTCAACTACTTCCTTGGGCAGAGAATTCCACAGATTCACAACCCTCTGGGAGAAGAAATTCTTTCTCAACTCGGTTTTAAATTGGCTCCTCCGTATTTTGAGGCTGTGCCCCCTAGTTCTAGTCTCCCCCACCAATGGAAACAACCTCTCTGCCTCTATCTTGTCGATCCCTTTAATGATTTTAAATGTTTCTATAAGATCACCCCTCATCCTTCTGAACTCCAAGGAGTAAAGACCCAGTCTACTCAATCTATCATCATAAGTTAACGCCCTCATTTCTCGAATCAGCCGAGTGAATCGTCTCTGTACCCCTTCCAAAGCTAGTATATCCTTCCTTAAGTAAGGTGACCAAAACTGCACGCAGTACTCCAGGTGCGGCCTTACCAATACCTTATACAGTTGCAGCAACACCTCCCTGCTTTTGTACTCCATCCCTTTTGCAATGAAGGCCAACATTCCATTTGCCTTCCTGATTATCTGCTGCACCTGCAAACTAACCTTTTGGGATTCATGCACAAGGACCAATTGGAGAGCAGTAGAGGCGTGTCCTACTGAGTTGGAGCTGTGAGCAGTGAGGAGAGCAGCTAGCAACTTGAGCTCCTGCCTGGAGAGCCCTGAGACCAGCCCAGGAAGAGAAGGAAGGAAGGGGCTTCACCACCACTTTCACCCAGAGGGAGAGGAGGAGAACAGAAAACTTTGAACAACTTTTAACATTTCTGCAAAGAGTTGGAGAGAGGGGGAAAAGACCAACAACATCCAGTGTGGAAGGAGGGAGACTCTACATTTCAACAGGTGGGTGTGGGTGCATTTCCCCAAACAGACTTTGTTGTATCGGTGGGGGGAGGAAAGAAGACCACTGAGGGCCGGAACATCGCGGGGGGTGTGTGTGTGTGTGGTAGTGTGTGTGGGGGCCTTGCTTACAACTAGGCCCCCCCCCCACAATTGGAACCCCCCCCACCCCCCACATTTGCCTAGCCTGGGATAGCTGGAGCTACCAGGCTGAAGATTGTTGTTTTTTCTCAATCACCCAATTAAAGATCGTTGGGAGTGCCTGGTGGCTCCAGCTACCCCAGGTGAAGACATCTTCTCCCCCCACCTGAAGACCACCTCAAAGACTTTTGTGTTTTGCCATCTGGGGAGTGCACCCACCCACAGCTGCGACGAGAGACCTGCCCTCGCAGCCCCCCCCCTTCCCACCCCCCTCTCTCTTTTCTCTGTTACTCTGTTTCTCCCCTCTCTCTCTGAGAGCCCTTCCTTCCAAATTTAATTTAAAAAACAAACAATTTAAGACAACTGAGCAGAGGGAGCAAGGCCCCTCCCCAATTGCCAACTAGGGGAGAGGTGTGCCTCATTAAGGGCTCCTCTGCTCAGTCATTATACAAGAGGCCAATTAAGACCATTAAGGCCTGTGACTTTGGGGTGGGTGTAGCCCTTAAGGGGACCCCGTGATGGCGACCCCATCCACGCCGGTGGCAGGGCCAGCAAGGACGTATGCGCAGGTGGCAACCGCTTCCACGGCCCCTCCTGCGCCACCCGCTGCCCTGCCACCATTTAGGTTAATTACGAAAAAACACGGGGTCAAGAGCTACACTCACCCCACAATGACCATCGAGGAGTGCGTGCGGGCGATGGCTGGGGTAGTCGGCCCCTCGGCCATTGTCGCAGCCTCCAAGATGTCTGGGAAGGCCGTGTTCTTCCTGGGGTCGGAGCGGGCGGTGTCCCTGGCCCTTGAAAAGGGGCTCACGGTGGGCGGGACGTTCCTGCCGGTGGACCCTCTCGAGGCCACCGTGCAGAGGGTCATCGTGTCAAACGTCCCGCCCTTTGTTTCCGCTGAGCTCCTCCTCCCTCACCTACACCAACTGGGGGAGGTAAGGTCGGGGATCAACCCCATACCGCTCGGCCTCAGGGAGAACAGCCTGCGCCACGTGTTCTCCTTCCGCCGCCAGCTCTTTGTCCGGCTGGCGCGGGAGGACCTGACAGAAGGGCACTTTAATGTGGTGCACGAGGGGACTGCCTACCGCGTCTTCTGGACGTCGGACGGCGTGCGGTGCCATGCCTGCAGGGAGGTGGGGCACGTTCGCAAGAACTGCCCCGCCTCCAAGGCCGCCAAACCACCGAAGGCGGCCATAGCTGGCGCCGCCGCCACCCCTCCCCCTAGTTGCGTCCGCGTGCCGGGAGCCATGGGTGCGCGGGCATCGTCGGAGGCCTTTGTTTTCAGGGCCTCCGGCGGGGGGGAGGGAGAGCGTCCGAGCGGAAAGAAGGCGCGGAAGAAGGAAAAACATCTAGAGGCGGGTCCCCTCGGTGCGCCGGAAAGTCTGACCACCGCGCTCAGCCCAACCCAGTCACCGGCGAGCGCGGGGTGCCCCGAGCCCGTGCCCGGGCCCTTGAATAACACCACAGAGGGGCCCAGGCGCGGGCAAGAAAAGGAAAAGGGGGGGGCGGAGCGGGAGGCCTCGGCAGACATGGAGGTCTCCCTGACTCCGCGCGCCCCCAGGAACAAAAAGAGGCACCGCCCCAATGAGGCGGAGGGGGAACAACATCCCTCCGCGGAGGAGGCGGTGCCCGCCGCGTGTCCCGCGTCCCCCACCAGCGCCCCCAAATTGCGCTGCAGGCGCGAGGAGTCTTTCCCCGGGGAGGGTGAGGCAGTCGAGGCTGCCCAGCCGCTGCCTCCTGGGGAGGGCGTGGAAGATCTGCCTGTCGTGGGGGGCGTGGGGCCAGTGGAAGAATGCGTAGCCGCCGGGTCGAGCGTCCCGGGGACCGAGGCGGGCGGGGCCGAAAAGGCCGAACCTGAGCCCGCCCAGCCAATACACAACTTACCCCGGGATTTGCTCGACCCGGCAGAGAATGAAACAATTGATTTTAATGATACTGTAGATGCTGGGCCGGGGGGTGGCAGCGGGGAGGGGGAGGAACACCCACCCTCGCCCCTTACTTTGGAGCTGGAGCACTTGGAGGGCCTGGGGATTTCCTATGGCCGGGTCTCTCCTTGTTCTCCGGTTCCTGGGGCGGAGGGGGAACCCTTTCCGCTGTCATTTCCCGACCCGGCACCATTTTTAAAAGAGCCCAGTGGGGACTCCTCTGCCGACGATCCTGGGGGTGGGATCGGGGCAGTGCCAGGGCCGGTTGGAGCGGCCGGTTCATTTGCCGTACCTTGTGCGGTCGATGGGCCGGCTGCTGGCGGCCACCTCCCGGAGGAGGACGGGGACTCGGTGGGGGACGCGGGTGAAGACCTAGAGACCACCGCCAGGGAGGCGGTGGATCTGCTCGCGGCCGCCGCTGAGGCCCTCCTCGTTCCTGCAAAGGAACTCCGGGACTTTTTGGCCCAGAGCCGGGGTCGCCGCGACCAAGCCCGACTGGCCCTGGAAAAATGGTCCGAGCCGGAGCTGATCAAGGGGTCCGTCCGCGCCGCCGTTAAAACCTTGGCCGCGGGCGGGCCCTTGACAAAGGAGCAGCACCTTGAGCTGCGCGAGCTCGAGGGACTCCTCGCTGGGCTGCGGAGGGAGCGGAGTTCAACAAAAGACTTCGCTCCCCCCCCCACAATAGGTTAAGGTAGAGGTTGCACTATGCTTTTGCCATGAAGATAACCATAGCCAGCCTCAACATCAACGGCGGCAGAGGGGCACGCCGTAGATTTGACAATTTTTCGCTCCTGCGGGAGGGGAAATATGCGGTGTGCTTCCTGCAAGAAACCCACACCGTTCCGGGAGACGAAGCCACGTGGCTCCTGGAATGGCAAGGAGAGGTCCGCATGAGCCACCTCACCGCCATTTCAAGTGGGGTGGCCATCTTGCTGGGCCCGCATTTTCAGCCGGAGATCTTGGGGGTCGAGGAGCCCGTGCCAGGCCGCTTGCTGCACGTAACGGTTCGCCTGGGGGACGTGCCGCTCCATCTCGTGAACGTGTACGCCCCTCATCCCGGCCCGCAGCAGACGCGCTTCTTTGAAGAGGTGTCCGCTCTTCTTGGCTCCGTCGACGTCGGCGACTGCATTGTCCTCGGGGGGGATTTTAACTGCACCCTCGAGGCGAGGGACCGCTCCGGTGCCCCGCAGTGCATGACGGCGATGGAGAAGTTGAGGGACCTGGTCGGGTCCTTCGACTTGGTGGACGTCTGGCGAAATCTCCACCCCGACTCCAGCGCCTTTACTTGGGTGAGGCCTGGAGTTGGATGGTCTAGAGTCGACCGCCTTTACGTGTCTCGGGCGTACGTTTCCTGCGTCCCGGCGGCCTCCATGCGGCCGGTGCCGTGCTCGGACCACCACCTGGTGTGGGCGGAGCTCGCTTCGCTCCGCGCGAGGACGGGGTCCGCGTACTGGCACTTTAACAACCGGCTGCTGGAGGACGTGCGGTTCCAGGACTCGTTCCGTCGATTCTGGTCCGACTGGAGAAGGAAGCAGGGGGGCTTCCCCTCCTTGAGGCTATGGTGGGACGTGGGCAAGGCTCACGTCCGCGTCTTCTGTCAAGAGTACGCGAGGGGGTCGACCAAGAGGCGGGCGGCCAGAGTCGGGCGCCTAGAAAAAGAGGTGCTCGACCTGGAAGCCCGTCTCGGTCAAGTCGTCCAGGACCCGGCCCTGCGGACGGTGTACGAAGCGAAGAAGGCCGCGCTGAAGGACCTGCAGCTCGTCGGGTCCCGAGGCGCGTTCGTGAGGTCGCGGATCCGGTTCCTGCGGGATCTGGACCGCGGCTCCCCCTTCTTCTACTCGCTGGAAAAAAGGCAGAGTGTCCGTAAGCAGCTCTTGACGCTGCTGGCCGACGACGGCTCTCTCGTCTCGGATCCGGAGGGCGTCAACAACAGGGTCCGTGAATATTACGGGGCTCTGTTCTCTCCGGATCCGTCCAGCGAGGAAGCGCGTAGAGTTTTGTGGGAGGACCTGCCGAAGGTCGGCCCGGAGGGCGCCGAAAATCTGGAAGCTCCGCTAAGCCTGGCGGAGCTGACCGGTGCCCTCGCCCGGCTCTCGAGGGGAAAATCCCCGGGGCTGGACGGGCTGACCGTGGAGTTCCACAGGGCGTTCTGGGACGTCCTGGGGGGCGACTACGCGCGGGTCCTGGGGGAAAGTCTGGCGACCGGGGAGATGCCCCTCTCTTGGCGCAGGGCAGTCATCGTCCTGCTGCCTAAGAAGGGCGATCTCCGCCTCCTTAAGAACTGGCGCCCGGTCTCCCTCCTCAGCACGGACTACAAAATCTTCGCCAGGGCGATGTCTGCTCGCCTTGGTGCCGTGCTGGACCACATGATCCACCCCGACCAGTCATACACGGTCCCGGGCCGGACAATCCACGACAACATCCATCTGGTCCGGGACCTCATCCATTGCTCCCAGGAGGCTGGTCTGTCGGTCGCCTTCCTATCCCTCGACCAAGAGAAGGCGTTCGACAGGGTGGATCACGACTATCTGCTCGGAACTCTGCGCGCTTTCGGGTTCGGGACGCATTTCGTCGCCCGGATCCGACTTTTGTACGCCGCCGCGGAGTGTCTGATTAAGGTTAACGGGTCCTTGACGGCGCCCCTTCGCTTTAGGAGAGGGGTGCGCCAGGGATGCCCCATGTCCGGCCAGTTATACGCCGTTTGCGTGGAGCCTTTCCTGCGCCTCTTGCGGACGAGGTTGACGGGACTGGCTCTGCAAGGGCCGGGCGTGGAGGTCGTCCTCTCGGCTTACGCCGATGACGTGCTCCTCGCGGTAGAGGATCCCGCTGACCTGCGGAGGATGCGTGAGTGCCAGGAGATTTACTCGGCCGCGTCCTCCGCCAGGATCAACTGGGAGAAATGTTCCGGACTCCTGGTGGGTCAGTGGCGGGTGGACTCCCTGCCGGAGGAGCTCAGGCCTTTTGCCTGGAGCACGACCCATCTCCTCTATCTGGGAGTCTACCTTAGCCCCGACGAGGAAGCCTGGCCGGCGAACTGGCAGGAGCTGGAGGCCAAGGTCGCCGCTCGCCTAGGGCGCTGGACAGGACTGCTCCGAGTGCTGTCCTACAGGGGTCGAGCGCTAGTCATAAACCAGCTGGTGGCCGCAATGCTGTGGTACCGGCTGGTCACTTTGACCCCTCCCCCTGCGTTTGTCGCCAAGATACAGAAGAAGCTGGTGGACTTCTTCTGGAACAACAGGAAGCACTGGGTCTCTGTCGCGGTCTTGAGTCTCCCGCTTGAGGAGGGCGGTCAGTCGTTGGTGTGCGTCAGCGCCCAGCTCGCGACTTTCCGTCTTCAGACCCTGCAGAGATACCTTTACGTCGAGCCCCCTCCTAGGTGGTGTGCTCTGGCGAGGTATTTCTTCCGCCAGCAGCTCGACCTCAATTATGACACGCAGCTCCTGTTTGTGAACTTGGGGGGTGCCAGGACCGCCCTCCGGGAGCTGCCTGTCTTTTACAGGGAACTCATCAGGGTCTGGAACAAAGTCTCCACCAAGCGCAGCTCTCCGCCGGCTGGAGTGGCGGCCGTCCTGCAGGAGCCGCTGCTCGGGAATCCGTACCTCCACGGCCGAGGCTTCATGTGGCGGTCGGAAGAGAGGGCTGTGGCTGGTGAGGTGACCAGGGTCAGGGACCTGCTCGATGGCGGAGGAGCGGGCTGGATGGCGCCAGTCACGCTGGCGCGGCGCCTAAATTCTGCCAACGTCCGCCGCGCGGCCGATGCCATCGAGTCGCTAAAAACAGCTCTGGGCCCTGACTCCGTTAGGTGTATCGAGGAGGCTCAAGCACGTGGGGAGATCCCGTCCGAACTGACCCCCGTCCGGACGGAATTCCTCATCGGCGCCAAACCCCGGAACCTCCCTCGGGGGCCGGCGCCTCACAACTTGAGCCGCCTCGGGGAAATCCCCTCCGTGCCTTTCAGTTCCGCGCGGAGGGGTTTCCTGTACGGGCTGCTCCTGCACACCCTCAACTTTGCCATCCTCGCCGGCCGTCCGGACACGCCATGGCGCACCATCTTGCCGTCCGGAGGAGGCGGGGGTCCCCGATGGAGGGCACTCTACGCAGGGGTCCTCCCACTATTCATCGGGGACTTGGCCTGGAGGGTGGTGCACGGAGCAGTGCCGTGCAACAAATTTTTAAGCCGGTTCACGGACTCCCAGGCCGCCTGCAATTTCTGCGGTCTGGAGGAGTCCGTGTTCCATGTTTTTATTGAGTGCACGAGGTTGCAGCCCCTGTTCCATTATTTGAAGGGGCTGCTCCTGAAATTCTGGCTGCACTTCAGTCCCACTCTCCTGATCTTTGGGCACCCTGTGCGGAGGGGAGCGGGTAGGTCCGAAGGCCTCCTCGTAGGACTGCTCCTGGGCACGGCCAAGGGTGCCATCAGCCGGTCCAGGCAGCGGGCGGTCGAGGGGGTCGTTCAACCTGACTGCCTGCCTCTCTTCCGCTCTTACATCCGGTCCAGGGTGTCCTTGGAGATGGAGCACGCGGTGTCCACCGGTACGCTCGCGGCCTTCCGCGAGAGGTGGGCACCGGAGGGACTGGAGTGCATCATCACGCCCGGCAACCAAATTTTAATTTGATTTTACGTTTTAAAGTTAATTTGTTTTAATTGCCGGTGCTTTTAGTGTCCCCTTCCCTTTTATAGGGGGCACTGGGGAAAAAGTGGGAAAAAAAAAAATGGGCCTTGTAAATGTCTGGAGTGTCACCCAGGTCGGGTGGCACAGTTTAATGTTTATGTTTTCGCAGGTAGACTCTAAAAGAGTTTCATGCACAAGGACCAATTGGAGAGCAGTAGAGGCGTGTCCTACTGAGTTGGAGCTGTGAGCAGTGAGGAGAGCAGCTAGCAACTTGAGCTCCTGCCTGGAGAGCCCTGAGACCAGCCCAGGAAGAGAAGGAAGGAAGGGGCTTCACCACCACTTTCACCCAGAGGGAGAGGAGGAGAACAGAAAACTTTGAACAACTTTTAACATTTCTGCAAAGAGTTGGAGAGAGGGGGAAAAGACCAACAACATCCAGTGTGGAAGGAGGGAGACTCTACATTTCAACAGGTGGGTGTGGGTGCATTTCCCCAAACAGACTTTGTTGTATCGGTGGGGGGAGGAAAGAAGACCACTGAGGGCCGGAACATCGCGGGGGGTGTGTGTGTGTGTGGTAGTGTGTGTGGGGGCCTTGCTTACAACTAGGCCCCCCCCCCACAATTGGAACCCCCCCCACCCCCCACATTTGCCTAGCCTGGGATAGCTGGAGCTACCAGGCTGAAGATTGTTGTTTTTTCTCAATCACCCAATTAAAGATCGTTGGGAGTGCCTGGTGGCTCCAGCTACCCCAGGTGAAGACATCTTCTCCCCCCACCTGAAGACCACCTCAAAGACTTTTGTGTTTTGCCATCTGGGGAGTGCACCCACCCACAGCTGCGACGAGAGACCTGCCCTCGCAGCCCCCCCCCTTCCCACCCCCCTCTCTCTTTTCTCTGTTACTCTGTTTCTCCCCTCTCTCTCTGAGAGCCCTTCCTTCCAAATTTAATTTAAAAAACAAACAATTTAAGACAACTGAGCAGAGGGAGCAAGGCCCCTCCCCAATTGCCAACTAGGGGAGAGGTGTGCCTCATTAAGGGCTCCTCTGCTCAGTCATTATACAAGAGGCCAATTAAGACCATTAAGGCCTGTGACTTTGGGGTGGGTGTAGCCCTTAAGGGGACCCCGTGATGGCGACCCCATCCACGCCGGTGGCAGGGCCAGCAAGGACGTATGCGCAGGTGGCAACCGCTTCCACGGCCCCTCCTGCGCCACCCGCTGCCCTGCCACCATTTAGGTTAATTACGAAAAAACACGGGGTCAAGAGCTACACTCACCCCACAATGACCATCGAGGAGTGCGTGCGGGCGATGGCTGGGGTAGTCGGCCCCTCGGCCATTGTCGCAGCCTCCAAGATGTCTGGGAAGGCCGTGTTCTTCCTGGGGTCGGAGCGGGCGGTGTCCCTGGCCCTTGAAAAGGGGCTCACGGTGGGCGGGACGTTCCTGCCGGTGGACCCTCTCGAGGCCACCGTGCAGAGGGTCATCGTGTCAAACGTCCCGCCCTTTGTTTCCGCTGAGCTCCTCCTCCCTCACCTACACCAACTGGGGGAGGTAAGGTCGGGGATCAACCCCATACCGCTCGGCCTCAGGGAGAACAGCCTGCGCCACGTGTTCTCCTTCCGCCGCCAGCTCTTTGTCCGGCTGGCGCGGGAGGACCTGACAGAAGGGCACTTTAATGTGGTGCACGAGGGGACTGCCTACCGCGTCTTCTGGACGTCGGACGGCGTGCGGTGCCATGCCTGCAGGGAGGTGGGGCACGTTCGCAAGAACTGCCCCGCCTCCAAGGCCGCCAAACCACCGAAGGCGGCCATAGCTGGCGCCGCCGCCACCCCTCCCCCTAGTTGCGTCCGCGTGCCGGGAGCCATGGGTGCGCGGGCATCGTCGGAGGCCTTTGTTTTCAGGGCCTCCGGCGGGGGGGAGGGAGAGCGTCCGAGCGGAAAGAAGGCGCGGAAGAAGGAAAAACATCTAGAGGCGGGTCCCCTCGGTGCGCCGGAAAGTCTGACCACCGCGCTCAGCCCAACCCAGTCACCGGCGAGCGCGGGGTGCCCCGAGCCCGTGCCCGGGCCCTTGAATAACACCACAGAGGGGCCCAGGCGCGGGCAAGAAAAGGAAAAGGGGGGGGCGGAGCGGGAGGCCTCGGCAGACATGGAGGTCTCCCTGACTCCGCGCGCCCCCAGGAACAAAAAGAGGCACCGCCCCAATGAGGCGGAGGGGGAACAACATCCCTCCGCGGAGGAGGCGGTGCCCGCCGCGTGTCCCGCGTCCCCCACCAGCGCCCCCAAATTGCGCTGCAGGCGCGAGGAGTCTTTCCCCGGGGAGGGTGAGGCAGTCGAGGCTGCCCAGCCGCTGCCTCCTGGGGAGGGCGTGGAAGATCTGCCTGTCGTGGGGGGCGTGGGGCCAGTGGAAGAATGCGTAGCCGCCGGGTCGAGCGTCCCGGGGACCGAGGCGGGCGGGGCCGAAAAGGCCGAACCTGAGCCCGCCCAGCCAATACACAACTTACCCCGGGATTTGCTCGACCCGGCAGAGAATGAAACAATTGATTTTAATGATACTGTAGATGCTGGGCCGGGGGGTGGCAGCGGGGAGGGGGAGGAACACCCACCCTCGCCCCTTACTTTGGAGCTGGAGCACTTGGAGGGCCTGGGGATTTCCTATGGCCGGGTCTCTCCTTGTTCTCCGGTTCCTGGGGCGGAGGGGGAACCCTTTCCGCTGTCATTTCCCGACCCGGCACCATTTTTAAAAGAGCCCAGTGGGGACTCCTCTGCCGACGATCCTGGGGGTGGGATCGGGGCAGTGCCAGGGCCGGTTGGAGCGGCCGGTTCATTTGCCGTACCTTGTGCGGTCGATGGGCCGGCTGCTGGCGGCCACCTCCCGGAGGAGGACGGGGACTCGGTGGGGGACGCGGGTGAAGACCTAGAGACCACCGCCAGGGAGGCGGTGGATCTGCTCGCGGCCGCCGCTGAGGCCCTCCTCGTTCCTGCAAAGGAACTCCGGGACTTTTTGGCCCAGAGCCGGGGTCGCCGCGACCAAGCCCGACTGGCCCTGGAAAAATGGTCCGAGCCGGAGCTGATCAAGGGGTCCGTCCGCGCCGCCGTTAAAACCTTGGCCGCGGGCGGGCCCTTGACAAAGGAGCAGCACCTTGAGCTGCGCGAGCTCGAGGGACTCCTCGCTGGGCTGCGGAGGGAGCGGAGTTCAACAAAAGACTTCGCTCCCCCCCCCACAATAGGTTAAGGTAGAGGTTGCACTATGCTTTTGCCATGAAGATAACCATAGCCAGCCTCAACATCAACGGCGGCAGAGGGGCACGCCGTAGATTTGACAATTTTTCGCTCCTGCGGGAGGGGAAATATGCGGTGTGCTTCCTGCAAGAAACCCACACCGTTCCGGGAGACGAAGCCACGTGGCTCCTGGAATGGCAAGGAGAGGTCCGCATGAGCCACCTCACCGCCATTTCAAGTGGGGTGGCCATCTTGCTGGGCCCGCATTTTCAGCCGGAGATCTTGGGGGTCGAGGAGCCCGTGCCAGGCCGCTTGCTGCACGTAACGGTTCGCCTGGGGGACGTGCCGCTCCATCTCGTGAACGTGTACGCCCCTCATCCCGGCCCGCAGCAGACGCGCTTCTTTGAAGAGGTGTCCGCTCTTCTTGGCTCCGTCGACGTCGGCGACTGCATTGTCCTCGGGGGGGATTTTAACTGCACCCTCGAGGCGAGGGACCGCTCCGGTGCCCCGCAGTGCATGACGGCGATGGAGAAGTTGAGGGACCTGGTCGGGTCCTTCGACTTGGTGGACGTCTGGCGAAATCTCCACCCCGACTCCAGCGCCTTTACTTGGGTGAGGCCTGGAGTTGGATGGTCTAGAGTCGACCGCCTTTACGTGTCTCGGGCGTACGTTTCCTGCGTCCCGGCGGCCTCCATGCGGCCGGTGCCGTGCTCGGACCACCACCTGGTGTGGGCGGAGCTCGCTTCGCTCCGCGCGAGGACGGGGTCCGCGTACTGGCACTTTAACAACCGGCTGCTGGAGGACGTGCGGTTCCAGGACTCGTTCCGTCGATTCTGGTCCGACTGGAGAAGGAAGCAGGGGGGCTTCCCCTCCTTGAGGCTATGGTGGGACGTGGGCAAGGCTCACGTCCGCGTCTTCTGTCAAGAGTACGCGAGGGGGTCGACCAAGAGGCGGGCGGCCAGAGTCGGGCGCCTAGAAAAAGAGGTGCTCGACCTGGAAGCCCGTCTCGGTCAAGTCGTCCAGGACCCGGCCCTGCGGACGGTGTACGAAGCGAAGAAGGCCGCGCTGAAGGACCTGCAGCTCGTCGGGTCCCGAGGCGCGTTCGTGAGGTCGCGGATCCGGTTCCTGCGGGATCTGGACCGCGGCTCCCCCTTCTTCTACTCGCTGGAAAAAAGGCAGAGTGTCCGTAAGCAGCTCTTGACGCTGCTGGCCGACGACGGCTCTCTCGTCTCGGATCCGGAGGGCGTCAACAACAGGGTCCGTGAATATTACGGGGCTCTGTTCTCTCCGGATCCGTCCAGCGAGGAAGCGCGTAGAGTTTTGTGGGAGGACCTGCCGAAGGTCGGCCCGGAGGGCGCCGAAAATCTGGAAGCTCCGCTAAGCCTGGCGGAGCTGACCGGTGCCCTCGCCCGGCTCTCGAGGGGAAAATCCCCGGGGCTGGACGGGCTGACCGTGGAGTTCCACAGGGCGTTCTGGGACGTCCTGGGGGGCGACTACGCGCGGGTCCTGGGGGAAAGTCTGGCGACCGGGGAGATGCCCCTCTCTTGGCGCAGGGCAGTCATCGTCCTGCTGCCTAAGAAGGGCGATCTCCGCCTCCTTAAGAACTGGCGCCCGGTCTCCCTCCTCAGCACGGACTACAAAATCTTCGCCAGGGCGATGTCTGCTCGCCTTGGTGCCGTGCTGGACCACATGATCCACCCCGACCAGTCATACACGGTCCCGGGCCGGACAATCCACGACAACATCCATCTGGTCCGGGACCTCATCCATTGTTCCCAGGAGGCTGGTCTGTCGGTCGCCTTCCTATCCCTCGACCAAGAGAAGGCGTTCGACAGGGTGGATCACGACTATCTGCTCGGAACTCTGCGCGCTTTCGGGTTCGGGACGCATTTCGTCGCCCGGATCCGACTTTTGTACGCCGCCGCGGAGTGTCTGATTAAGGTTAACGGGTCCTTGACGGCGCCCCTTCGCTTTAGGAGAGGGGTGCGCCAGGGATGCCCCATGTCCGGCCAGTTATACGCCGTTTGCGTGGAGCCTTTCCTGCGCCTCTTGCGGACGAGGTTGACGGGACTGGCTCTGCAAGGGCCGGGCGTGGAGGTCGTCCTCTCGGCTTACGCCGATGACGTGCTCCTCGCGGTAGAGGATCCCGCTGACCTGCGGAGGATGCGTGAGTGCCAGGAGATTTACTCGGCCGCGTCCTCCGCCAGGATCAACTGGGAGAAATGTTCCGGACTCCTGGTGGGTCAGTGGCGGGTGGACTCCCTGCCGGAGGAGCTCAGGCCTTTTGCCTGGAGCACGACCCATCTCCTCTATCTGGGAGTCTACCTTAGCCCCGACGAGGAAGCCTGGCCGGCGAACTGGCAGGAGCTGGAGGCCAAGGTCGCCGCTCGCCTAGGGCGCTGGACAGGACTGCTCCGAGTGCTGTCCTACAGGGGTCGAGCGCTAGTCATAAACCAGCTGGTGGCCGCAATGCTGTGGTACCGGCTGGTCACTTTGACCCCTCCCCCTGCGTTTGTCGCCAAGATACAGAAGAAGCTGGTGGACTTCTTCTGGAACAACAGGAAGCACTGGGTCTCTGTCGCGGTCTTGAGTCTCCCGCTTGAGGAGGGCGGTCAGTCGTTGGTGTGCGTCAGCGCCCAGCTCGCGACTTTCCGTCTTCAGACCCTGCAGAGATACCTTTACGTCGAGCCCCCTCCTAGGTGGTGTGCTCTGGCGAGGTATTTCTTCCGCCAGCAGCTCGACCTCAATTATGACACGCAGCTCCTGTTTGTGAACTTGGGGGGTGCCAGGACCGCCCTCCGGGAGCTGCCTGTCTTTTACAGGGAACTCATCAGGGTCTGGAACAAAGTCTCCACCAAGCGCAGCTCTCCGCCGGCTGGAGTGGCGGCCGTCCTGCAGGAGCCGCTGCTCGGGAATCCGTACCTCCACGGCCGAGGCTTCATGTGGCGGTCGGAAGAGAGGGCTGTGGCTGGTGAGGTGACCAGGGTCAGGGACCTGCTCGATGGCGGAGGAGCGGGCTGGATGGCGCCAGTCACGCTGGCGCGGCGCCTAAATTCTGCCAACGTCCGCCGCGCGGCCGATGCCATCGAGTCGCTAAAAACAGCTCTGGGCCCTGACTCCGTTAGGTGTATCGAGGAGGCTCAAGCACGTGGGGAGATCCCGTCCGAACTGACCCCCGTCCGGACGGAATTCCTCATCGGCGCCAAACCCCGGAACCTCCCTCGGGGGCCGGCGCCTCACAACTTGAGCCGCCTCGGGGAAATCCCCTCCGTGCCTTTCAGTTCCGCGCGGAGGGGTTTCCTGTACGGGCTGCTCCTGCACACCCTCAACTTTGCCATCCTCGCCGGCCGTCCGGACACGCCATGGCGCACCATCTTGCCGTCCGGAGGAGGCGGGGGTCCCCGATGGAGGGCCCTCTACGCAGGGGTCCTCCCACTATTCATCGGGGACTTGGCCTGGAGGGTGGTGCACGGAGCAGTGCCGTGCAACAAATTTTTAAGCCGGTTCACGGACTCCCAGGCCGCCTGCAATTTCTGCGGTCTGGAGGAGTCCGTGTTCCATGTTTTTATGGAATGCACGAGGTTGCAGCCCCTGTTTTATTATTTGAAGGGGCTGCTCCTGAAATTCTGGCTGCACTTCAGTCCCACTCTCCTGATCTTTGGGCACCCTGTGCGGAGGGGAGCGGGTAGGTCCGAAGGCCTCCTCGTAGGACTGCTCCTGGGCACGGCCAAGGGTGCCATCAGCCGGTCCAGGCAGCGGGCGGTCGAGGGGGTCGTTCAACCTGACTGCCTGCCTCTCTTCCGCTCTTACATCCGGTCCAGGGTGTCCTTGGAGATGGAGCACGCGGTGTCCACCGGTACGCTCGCGGCCTTCCGCGAGAGGTGGGCACCGGAGGGACTGGAGTGCATCATCACGCCCGGCAACCAAATTTTAATTTGATTTTACGTTTTAAAGTTTAACTTGTTTTAATTGCCGGTGTTTTTAGTGTCCCCCTCTCCTTTTATAGGGGGCACTGGAAAAATTTGATTTTAGCGCCCCAAAAAAAAAAAAAAAAAAAAAAAAAAAAAAAACCAAAAAAAAAAAGGGGGCCTTGAAAATGTCTGCTGTGTCACCCAGGTCGGGTGGCACAGTTTAATGTTGTTTATGTTTTGCAGGTAGACTCCTAAAAGAGTTTCATGCACAAGGACCAATTGGAGAGCAGTAGAGGCGTGTCCTGCTGAGTTGGAGCTGTGAGCAGTGAGGAGAGCAGCTAGCAACTTGAGCTCCTGCCTGGAGAGCCCTGAGACCAGCCCAGGAAGAGAAGGAAGGAAGGGGCTTCACCACCACTTTCACCCAGAGGGAGAGGAGGAGAACAGAAAACTTTGAACAACTTTTAACATTTCTGCAAAGAGTTGGAGAGAGGGGGAAAAGACCAACAACATCCAGTGTGGAAGGAGGGAGACTCTACATTTCAACAGGTGGGTGTGGGTGCATTTCCCCAAACAGACTTTGTTGTATCGGTGGGGGGAGGAAAGAAGACCACTGAGGGCCGGAACATCGCGGGGGGTGTGTGTGTGTGTGGTAGTGTGTGTGGGGGCCTTGCTTACAACTAGGCCCCCCCCCCACAATTGGAACCCCCCCCACCCCCCACATTTGCCTAGCCTGGGATAGCTGGAGCTACCAGGCTGAAGATTGTTGTTTTTTCTCAATCACCCAATTAAAGATCGTTGGGAGTGCCTGGTGGCTCCAGCTACCCCAGGTGAAGACATCTTCTCCCCCCACCTGAAGACCACCCCAAAGACTTTTGTGTTTTGCCATCTGGGGAGTGCACCCACCCACAGCTGCGAGGGGAGACCTGCCCTCGCAGCCCCCCCCCCTTCCCACCCCCCTCTCTCTTTCTCTGCTACTCTGTTTCTCCCCTCTCTCTCTGAGAACCCTTTCCTTCCAAATTTAAAAAAAAAACCAACTAAGACAACTGAGCAGAGGGAGCAAGGCCTCTCCCCAATTGTCAACGAGGGGAGAGGTGCCTCGTTAAGGGCTCCTCTGCTCAGTTAAATACACGAGGCCATTAAAGACCATTAAGGCCTGTGACTTTGGGGTGGGTGTAGCCCTTAAAGGGACCCCGTGATGGCGACCCCATCCACGCCGGTGGCAGGGCCAGCAAGGACGTATGCGCAGGTGGCAACCGCTTCCACAGCACCTCCTGCGCCACCCGCTGCCCTGCCACCATTTACACTTATAACAAAAAAACACGGGGTCAAGAGCTACACTCACCCCACAATGAGCATCGAGGAGTGCGTGCGGGCGATGGCTGGGGTAGTCGGCCCCTCGGCCATTGTCGCAGCCTCCAAGATGTCTGGGAAGGCTGTTTTCTTCCTGGGGTCGGAGCGGGCGGTGTCCCTGGCCCTCGAAAAGGGGCTCACGGTGGGCGGGACGTTCCTGCCGGTGGACCCTCTCGAGGCCACCGCGCAGAGGGTCATCGTGTCGAACGTCCCGCCCTTTGTTCCCGCTGGGCTCCTCCTCCCTCACCTACAACAACTGGGGGAGGTAAGGTCAGGGATCAACCCCATACCGCTCGGCCTCAGGGAGAACAGCCTGCGCCACGTGTTCTCCTTCCACCGCCAGCTCTTTGTCCGGCTGGCGCGGGAGGACATGACAGAAGGGCACTTTAATGTGGTGCACGAGGGGACTGCCTACCGCGTCTTCTGGACGTCGGACGGCGTGCGGTGCCATGCCTGCAGGGAGGTGGGGCATGTTCGTAAGAACTGCCCCGCCTCCAAGGCCGCCAAACCACCGAAGGCGGCCAAGGCTGGCGCTGCCGCCACCCCTCCCCCTAGTTGCGTCCGCGTGCCGGGAGCCATGGGTGCGCGGGCATCGTCGGAGGCCTTTGTTTTCAGGGCCTCCGGCGGGGGGGAGGGAGAGCGTCCGACCGGAAAGAAGGCGCGGAAGAAGACAAAACATCAAGAGGCGGGTCCCCTCGGTGCGCCGGATAATTTGACCACCGCGCTCAGCCCAACCCCGTCACCGGCGAGCGCGTGGTGCCCCGAGCCCGTTCCCGAGCCCTTGAACAACACCACAGAGGGGCCCGGGCGCGGGCAAGAAAAGGAAAAGGGGGGGGCGGAGCGGGAGGCCTCGGCAGACATGGAGGTCTCCCTGACTCCGCGCGCCCCCAGGAACAAAAAGAGGCACCGCCCCAATGACGCGGAGGGGGAACAACATCCCTCCGCGGAGGAGTCGGTGCCCGCCGCGTGTCCCGCGTCCCCCACCAGCGCCCCCAAATTGCGCTGCAGGCGCGAGGAGTCTTTCCCCGGGGAGGGTGAGACAGTTGAGGCTGCCCAGCCTCTGCCTCCCGGGGATGGAGTGGAAGATCTGCCTGTCGTGGGGGGCGTGGGGACCGCGGAGGAATGCGTAGCCGCCGGGCCGGGCGTCCCGGGGACTGAGGCGGGCGAGGCCGAAAAGGCCGAACCTGAGCCCGCCCAGCTATTATCCAACTTCCCCCGGGAGTCGCTCGACCCGGCAGAAAAACAATTAAATAATTATGACACTGTAGATGCTGGGCCGGGGGGTGGCAGCGGGGAGGGGGAGGAACACGCACCCTCGCCCCTTACTTTGGAGCTGGAGCACTTGGAGGGCCTGGGGATTTCCTATGGCCGGGTCTCTCCTTGTTCTCCGGTTCCTGGGGCGGAGGGGGAACCCCTTCCGCTGTCATTTCCCGACCCAGCACCATTTTTAAAAGAGCCCAGTGGGGACTCCTCTGCCGACGATCCTGGGGGTGGGATCGGGGCAGTGCCAGGGCCGGTTGGAGCGGCCGGTTCATTTGCCGTACCTTGTGCGGTCGATGGGCCGGCTGCTGGCGGCCACCTCCCGGAGGAGGACGGGGACTCGGTGGGGGACGCGGGTGAAGACCTAGAGACCACCGCCAGGGAGGCGGTGGATCTGCTCGCGGCCGCCGCTGAGGCCCTCCTCGTTCCTGCAAAGGAACTCCGGGACTTTTTGGCCCAGAGCCGGGGTCGCCGCGACCAAGCCCGACTGGCCCTGGAAAAATGGTCCGAGCCGGAGCTGATCAAGGGGTCCGTCCGCGCCGCCGTTAAAACCTTGGCCGCGGGCGGGCCCTTGACAAAGGAGCAGCACCTTGAGCTGCGCGAGCTCGAGGGACTCCTCGCTGGGCTGCGGAGGGAGCGGAGTTCAACAAAAGACTCCGCTCCCTCCCCCACAATAGGTTAAGGTAGAGGTTGCACTATGCTTTTGTCATGAAGATAACCATAGCCAGCCTCAACATCAACGGCGGCAGAGGGGCACGCCGTAGATTTGACAATTTTTCGCTCCTGCGGGAGGGGAAATATGCGGTGTGCTTCCTGCAAGAAACCCACACCGTTCCGGGAGACGAAGCCACGTGGCTCCTGGAATGGCAAGGAGAGGTCCGCATGAGCCACCTCACCGCCATTTCTAGTGGGGTGGCCATCTTGCTGGGCCCGCATTTTCAGCCGGAGATCTTGGGGGTCGAGGAGCCCGTGCCAGGCCGCTTGCTGCACGTAACGGTTCGCCTGGGGGACGTGCCGCTCCATCTCGTGAACGTGTACGCCCCTCATCCCGGCCCGCAGCAAACGCGCTTCTTTGAAGAGGTGTCCGCTCTTCTTGGCTCCGTCGACGTCGGCGACTGCATTGTCCTCGGGGGGGATTTTAACTGCACCCTCGAGGCGAGGGACCGCTCCGGTGCCCCGCAGTGCATGACGGCGATGGAGAAGTTGAGGGACCTGGTCGGGTCCTTCGACTTGGTGGACGTCTGGCGAAATCTCCACCCCGACTCCAGCGCCTTTACTTGGGTGAGGCCTGGAGTTGGATGGTCTAGAGTCGACCGCCTTTACGTGTCTCGGGCGTACGTTTCCTGCGTCCCGGCGGCCTCCATGCGGCCGGTGCCGTGTTCGGACCACCACCTGGTGTGGGCGGAGCTCGCTTCGCTCCGCGCGAGGACGGGGTCCGCGTACTGGCACTTTAACAACCGGCTGCTGGAGGACGTGCGGTTCCAGCACTCGTTCCGTCGATTCTGGTCCGACTGGAGAAGGAAGCAGGGGGGCTTCCCCTCCTTGAGGCTATGGTGGGACGTGGGCAAGGCTCACGTCCGCGTCTTCTGTCAAGAGTACGCGAGGGGGTCGACCAAGAGGCGGGCGGCCAGAGTCGGGCGCCTAGAAAAAGAGGTGCTCGACCTGGAAGCCCGTCTCGGTCAAGTCGTCCAGGACCCGGCCCTGCGGACGGTGTACGAAGCGAAGAAGGCCGCGCTGAAGGACCTGCAGCTCGTCGGGTCCCGAGGCGCGTTCGTGAGGTCGCGGATCCGGTTCCTGCGGGATCTGGACCGCGGCTCCCCCTTCTTCTACTCGCTGGAAAAAAGGCAGAGTGTCCGTAAGCAGCTCTTGACGCTGCTGGCCGACGACGGCTCTCTCGTCTCGGATCCGGAGGGCGTCAACAACAGGGTCCGTGAATATTACGGGGCTCTGTTCTCTCCGGATCCGTCCAGCGAGGAAGCGCGTAGAGTTTTGTGGGAGGACCTGCCGAAGGTCAGCCCGGAGGGCGCCGAAAATCTGGAAGCTCCGCTAAGCCTGGCGGAGCTGACCGGTGCCCTCGCCCGGCTCTCGAGGGGAAAATCCCCGGGGCTGGACGGGCTGACCGTGGAGTTCCACAGGGCGTTCTGGGACGTCCTGGGGAGCGACTACGCGCGGGTCCTGGGGGAAAGTCTGGCGACCGGGGAGATGCCCCTCTCTTGGCGCAGGGCAGTCATCGTCCTGCTGCCTAAGAAGGGCGATCTCCGCCTCCTTAAGAACTGGCGCCCGGTCTCCCTCCTCAGCACGGACTACAAAATCTTCGCCAGGGCGATGTCTGCTCGCCTTGGTGCCGTGCTGGACCACATGATTCACCCCGACCAGTCATACACGGTCCCGGGCCGGACGATCCACGACAACATCCATCTGGTCCGGGACCTCATCCATTGCTCCCAGGAGGCTGGTCTGTCGGTCGCCTTCCTATCCCTCGACCAAGAGAAGGCGTTCGACAGGGTGGATCACGACTATCTGCTCGGAACTCTGCGCGCTTTCGGGTTCGGGACGCATTTCGTCGCCCGGATCCGACTTTTGTACGCCGCCGCGGAGTGTCTGATTAAGGTTAACGGGTCCTTGACGGCGCCCCTTCGCTTTAGGAGAGGGGTGCGCCAGGGATGCCCCATGTCCGGCCAGTTATACGCCGTTTGCGTGGAGCCTTTCCTGCGCCTCTTGCGGACGAGGTTGACGGGACTGGCTCTGCAAGGGCCGGGCGTGGAGGTCGTCCTCTCGGCTTACGCCGATGACGTGCTCCTCGCGGTAGAGGATCCCGCTGACCTGCGGAGGATGCGTGAGTGCCAGGAGATTTACTCGGCCGCGTCCTCCGCCAGGATCAACTGGGAGAAATGTTCCGGACTCCTGGTGGGTCAGTGGCGGGTGGACTCCCTGCCGGAGGAGCTCAGGCCTTTTGCCTGGAGCACGACCCATCTCCTCTATCTGGGAGTCTACCTTAGCCCCGACGAGGAAGCCTGGCCGGCGAACTGGCAGGAGCTGGAGGCCAAGGTCGCCGCTCGCCTAGGGCGCTGGACAGGACTGCTCCGAGTGCTGTCCTACAGGGGTCGAGCGCTAGTCATAAACCAGCTGGTGGCCGCAATGCTGTGGTACCGGCTGGTCACTTTGACCCCTCCCCCTGCGTTTGTCGCCAAGATACAGAAGAAGCTGGTGGACTTCTTCTGGAACAACAGGAAGCACTGGGTCTCTGTCGCGGTCTTGAGTCTCCCGCTTGAGGAGGGCGGTCAGTCGTTGGTGTGCGTCAGCGCCCAGCTCGCGACTTTCCGTCTTCAGACCCTGCAGAGATACCTTTACGTCGAGCCCCCTCCTAGGTGGTGTGCTCTGGCGAGGTATTTCTTCCGCCAGCAGCTCGACCTCAATTATGACACGCAGCTCCTGTTTGTGAACTTGGGGGGTGCCAGGACCGCCCTCCGGGAGCTGCCTGTCTTTTACAGGGAACTCATCAGGGTCTGGAACAAAGTCTCCACCAAGCGCAGCTCTCCGCCGGCTGGAGTGGCGGCCGTCCTGCAGGAACCGCTGCTCGGGAATCCGTACCTCCACGGCCGAGGCTTCATGTGGCGGTCGGAAGAGAGGGCTGTGGCTGGTGAGGTGACCAGGGTCAGGGACCTGCTCGATGGCGGAGGAGCGGGCTGGATGGCGCCAGTCACGCTGGCGCGGCGCCTAAATTCTGCCAACGTCCGCCGCGCGGCCGATGCCATCGAGTCGCTAAAAACAGCTCTGGGCCCTGACTCCGTTAGGTGTATCGAGGAGGCTCAAGCACGTGGGGAGATCCCGTCCGAACTGACCCCCGTCCGGACGGAATTCCTCATCGGCGCCAAACCCCGGAACCTCCCTCGGGGACCGGCGCCTCACAACTTGAGCCGCCTCGGGGAAATCCCCTCCGTGCCTTTCAGTTCCGCGCGGAGGGGTTTCCTGTACGGGCTGCTCCTGCACACCCTCAACTTTGCCATCCTCGCCGGCCGTCCGGACACGCCATGGCGTACCATCTTGCCGTCCGGAGGAGGCGGGGGTCCCCGATGGAGGGCACTCTACGCAGGGGTCCTCCCACTATTCATCGGGGACTTGGCCTGGAGGGTGGTGCACGGAGCAGTGCCGTGCAACAAATTTTTAAGCCGGTTCACGGACTCCCAAGCCGCCTGCAATTTCTGCGGTCTGGAGGAGTCCGTGTTCCATGTTTTTATTGAATGCACAAGGTTGCAGCCCCTGTTCCACTATTTGAAGGGGCTGCTCCTGAAATTCTGGCTGCACTTCAGTCCCACTCTCCTGATCTTTGGGCACCCTGTGCGGAGGGGAGCGGGTAGGTCCGAGGGCCTCCTCGTAGGACTGCTCCTGGGCACGGCCAAGGGTGCCATCAGCCGGTCCAGGCAGCGGGCGGTCGAGGGGGTCGTTCAACCTGACTGCCTGCCTCTCTTCCGCTCTTACATCCGATCCAGGGTGTCCTTGGAGATGGAGCACGCGGTGTCCACCGGTACGCTCGCGGCCTTCCGCGAGAGGTGGGCACCGGAGGGACTGGAGTGCATCATCACGCCCGGCAACCAAATTTTAATTTGATTTTACGTTTTAAAGTTTAATTTGTTTTAATTGCCGGTGTTTTTAGTGTCCCCCTCTCCTTTTATAGGGGGCACTGGAAAAATTTGATTTTAGCGCCCCAAAAAAAAAAAAAAAAAAAAAAAAAAAAAAAAAAAAAAAAAAAAAAAAAAGGGGGCTTGAAAATGTCTGCTGTGTCACCCAGGTCGGGTGGCACAGTTTAATGTTGTTTATGTTTTGCAGGTAGACTCCTAAAAGAGTTTCATGCACAAGGACTCGGAACTCTGCGCGCTTTCGGGTTCGGGACGCATTTCGTCGCCCGGATCCGACTTTTGTACGCCGCCGCGGAGTGTCTGATTAAGGTTAACGGGTCCTTGACGGCGCCCCTTCGCTTTAGGAGAGGGGTGCGCCAGGGATGCCCCATGTCCGGCCAGTTATATGCTGTTTGCGTGGAGCCTTTCCTGCGCCTCTTGCGGACGAGGTTGACGGGACTGGCTCTGCAAGGGCCGGGCGTGGAGGTCGTCCTCTCGGCTTACGCCGATGACGTGCTCCTCGCGGTAGAGGATCCCGCTGACCTGCGGAGGATGCGTGAGTGCCAGGAGATTTACTCGGCCGCGTCCTCCGCCAGGATCAACTGGGAGAAATGTTCCGGACTCCTGGTGGGTCAGTGGCGGGTGGACTCCCTGCCGGAGGAGCTCAGGCCTTTTGCCTGGAGCACGACCCATCTCCTCTATCTGGGAGTCTACCTTAGCCCCGATGAGGGAGCCTGGCCGGCGAACTGGCAGGAGCTGGAGGCCAAGGTCGCCGCTCGCCTAGGGCGCTGGACAGGACTGCTCCGAGTGCTGTCCTACAGGGGTCGAGCGCTAGTCATAAACCAGCTGGTGGCCGCAATGCTGTGGTACCGGCTGGTCACTTTGACCCCTCCCCCTGCGTTTGTCGCCAAGATACAGAAGAAGCTGGTGGACTTCTTCTGGAACAACAGGAAGCACTGGGTCTCTGCCGCGGTCTTGAGTCTCCCGCTTGAGGAGGGCGGTCAGTCGTTGGTGTGCGTCAGCGCCCAGCTCGCGACTTTCCGTCTTCAGACCCTGCAGAGATACCTTTACGTCGAGCCCCCTCCTAGGTGGTGTGCTCTGGCGAGGTATTTCTTCCGCCAGCAGCTCGACCTCAATTATGACACGCAGCTCCTGTTTGTGAACTTGGGGGGTGCCAGGACCGCCCTCCGGGAGCTGCCTGTCTTTTACAGGGAACTCATCAGGGTCTGGAACAAAGTCTCCACCAAGCGCAGTTCTCCGCCGGCTGGAGTGGCGGCCGTCCTGCAGGAACCGCTGCTCGGGAATCCGTACCTCCACGGCCGAGGCTTTATGTG
This sequence comes from Pristiophorus japonicus, assembly GCF_044704955.1. Taxonomy (NCBI): domain Eukaryota; kingdom Metazoa; phylum Chordata; class Chondrichthyes; family Pristiophoridae; genus Pristiophorus; species Pristiophorus japonicus. Next base: position 39,723,540 of record NC_091985.1, on the reverse strand, counting down.
GCGGTCGGAAGAGAGGGCTGTGGCTGGTGAGGTGACCAGGGTCAGGGACCTGCTCGATGGCGGAGGAGCGGGCTGGATGGCGCCAGACACGCTGGCGCGGCGCCTAAATTCTGCCAACGTCCGCCACGCGGCCGATGCCATCGAGTCGCTAAAAACAGCTCTGGGCCCTGACTTCGTTAGGTGCATCGAGGAGGCTCAAGCACGTGGGGAGATCCCGTCCGAACTGACCCCCGTCCGGACGGAATTCCTCATCGGCGCCAAACCCCGGAACCTCCCTCGGGGGCCGGCGCCTCACAACTTGAGCCGCCTCCGGGAAATCCCCTCCGTGCCTTTCAGTTCCGCGCGGAGGGGTTTCCTGTACGGGCTGCTCCTGCACACCCTCAACTTTGCCATCCTCGCCGGCCGTCCGGACACGCCATGGCGTACCATCTTGCCGTCCGGAGGAGGCGGGGGTCCCCGATGGAGGGCACTCTACGCAGGGGTCCTCCCACTATTCATCGGGGACTTGGCCTGGAGGGTGGTGCACGGAGCAGTGCCGTGCAACAAATTTTTAAGCCGGTTCACGGACTCCCAGGCCGCCTGCAATTTCTGCGGTCTGGAGGAGTCCGTGTTCCATGTTTTTATTGAATGCACGAGGTTGCAGCCCCTGTTCCACTATTTGAAGGGGCTGCTCCTGAAATTCTGGCTGCACTTCAGTCCCACTCTCCTGATCTTTGGGCACCTTGTGCGGAGGGGAGCGGGTAGGTCCGAAGGCCTCCTCGTAGGACTGCTCCTGGGCACGGCCAAGGGTGCCATCAGCCGGTCCAGGCAGCGGGCGGTCGAGGGGGTCGTTCAACCTGACTGCCTGCCTCTCTTCCACTCTTACATCCGGTCCAGGGTGTCCTTGGAGATGGAGCACGCGGTGTCCACCGGTACGCTCGCGGCCTTCCGCGAGAGGTGGGCACCGGAGGGACTGGAGTGCATCATCACGCCCGGCAACCAAATTTTAATTTGATTTTACGTTTTAAAGTTAATTTGTTTTAATTGCCGGTGCTTTTAGTGTCCCCTTCCCTTTTATAGGGGGCACTGGGGAAAAATTGTGATTTTAGTGCCCAAAAAAAAAAACCAAAAAAAGAAAAACACAAAAAAAAACAAAAAAAAAGGGGGGAAAAAAAGGGCCTTGTAAATGTCTGGAGTGTCACCCAGGTCGGGTGGCACTCTTTAATGTTTTATGTTTTCGCAGGTAAACTCAAAAGAGTTTCATGCACAAGGACTCGGAACTCTGCGCGCTTTCGGGTTCGGGACGCATTTCGTCGCCCGGATCCGACTTTTGTACGCCGCCGCGGAGTGTCTGATTAAGGTTAACGGGTCCTTGACGGCGCCCCTTCGCTTTAGGAGAGGGGTGCGCCAGGGATGCCCCATGTCCGGCCAGTTATATGCTGTTTGCGTGGAGCCTTTCCTGCGCCTCTTGCGGACGAGGTTGACGGGACTGGCTCTGCAAGGGCCGGGCGTGGAGGTCGTCCTCTCGGCTTACGCCGATGACGTGCTCCTCGCGGTAGAGGATCCCGCTGACCTGCGGAGGATGCGTGAGTGCCAGGAGATTTACTCGGCCGCGTCCTCCGCCAGGATCAACTGGGAGAAATGTTCCGGACTCCTGGTGGGTCAGTGGCGGGTGGACTCCCTGCCGGAGGAGCTCAGGCCTTTTGCCTGGAGCACGACCCATCTCCTCTATCTGGGAGTCTACCTTAGCCCCGACGAGGGAGCCTGGCCGGCGAACTGGCAGGAGCTGGAGGCCAAGGTCGCCGCTCGCCTAGGGCGCTGGACAGGACTGCTCCGAGTGCTGTCCTACAGGGGTCGAGCGCTAGTCATAAACCAGCTGGTGGCCGCAATACTGTGGTACCGGCTGGTCACTTTGACCCCTCCCCCTGCGTTTGTCGCCAAGATACAGAAGAAGCTGGTGGACTTCTTCTGGAACAACAGGAAGCACTGGGTCTCTGCCGCGGTCTTGAGTCTCCCGCTTGAGGAGGGCGGTCAGTCGTTGGTGTGCGTCAGCGCCCAGCTCGCGACTTTCCGTCTTCAGACCCTGCAGAGATACCTTTACGTCGAGCCCCCTCCTAGGTGGTGCGCTCTGGCGAGGTATTTCTTCCGCCAGCAGCTCGACCTCAATTATGACACGCAGCTCCTGTTTGTGAACTTGGGGGGTGCCAGGACCGCCCTCCGGGAGCTGCCTGTCTTTTACAGGGAACTCATCAGGGTCTGGAACAAAGTCTCCACCAAGCGCAGTTCTCCGCCGGCTGGAGTGGCGGCCGTCCTGCAGGAACCGCTGCTCGGGAATCCGTACCTCCACGGCCGAGGCTTTATGTGGTGGTCGGAAGAGAGGGCTGTGGCTGGTGAGGTGACCAGGGTCAGGGACCTGCTCGATGGCGGAGGAGCGGGCTGGATGGCGCCAGACACGCTGGCGCGGCGCCTAAATTCTGCCAACGTCCGCCACGCGGCCGATGCCATCGAGTCGCTAAAAACAGCTCTGGGCCCTGACTCCGTTAGGTGCATCGAGGAGGCTCAAGCACGTGGGGAGATCCCGTCCGAACTGACCCCCGTCCGGACGGAATTCCTCATCGGCGCCAAACCCCGGAACCTCCCTCGGGGGCCGGCGCCTCACAACTTGAGCCGCCTCGGGGAAATCCCCTCCGTGCCTTTCAGTTCCGCGCGGAGGGGTTTCCTGTACGGGCTGCTCCTGCACACCCTCAACTTTGCCATCCTCGCCGGCCGTCCGGACACGCCATGGCGTACCATCTTGCCGTCCGGAGGAGGCGGGGGTCCCCGATGGAGGGCACTCTACGCAGGGGTCCTCCCACTATTCATCGGGGACTTGGCCTGGAGGGTGGTGCACGGAGCAGTGCCGTGCAACAAATTTTTAAGCCGGTTCACGGACTCCCAGGCCGCCTGCAATTTCTGCGGTCTGGAGGAGTCCGTGTTCCATGTTTTTATGGAGTGCACAAGGTTGCAGCCCCTGTTCCACTATTTGAAGGGGCTGCTCCTGAAATTCTGGCTGCACTTCAGTCCCACTCTCCTGATCTTTGGGCACCCTGTGCGGAGGGGAGCGGGTAGGTCCGAAGGCCTCCTCGTAGGACTGCTCCTGGGCACGGCCAAGGGTGCCATCAGCCGGTCCAGGCAGCGGGCGGTCGAGGGGGTCGTTCAACCTGACTGCCTGCCTCTCTTCCGCTCTTACATCCGGTCCAGGGTGTCCTTGGAGATGGAGCACGCGGTGTCCACCGGTACGCTCGCGGCCTTCCGCGAGAGGTGGGCACCGGAGGGACTGGAGTGCATCATCACGCCCGGCAACCAAATTTTAATTTGATTTTACGTTTTAAAGTTTAATTTGTTTTAATTGCCGGTGCTTTTAGTGTCCCCTTCCCTTTTATAGGGGGCACCGGAGAAATTGTGATTTTAGTGCCCAAAAAAAAACAAAAAAACAAAAAAAAAAAAAACACAAAAAAAAACCAAAAAAAGGAAAAAAGGGCCTTGTAAATGTCTGGTGTGTCACCCAGGTCGGGTGGCACAGTTTAATGTTTATGTTTTGCAGGTAGACTCTAAAAGATTTTCATGCACAAGGACTCGGAACTCTGCGCGCTTTCGGGTTCGGGACGCATTTCGTCGCCCGGATCCGACTTTTGTACGCCGCCGCGGAGTGTCTGATTAAGGTTAACGGGTCCTTGACGGCGCCCCTTCGCTTTAGGAGAGGGGTGCGCCAGGGATGCCCCATGTCCGGCCAGTTATCTGCTGTTTGCGTGGAGCCTTTCCTGCGCCTCTTGCGGACGAGGTTGACGGGACTGGCTCTGCAAGGGCCGGGCGTGGAGGTCGTCCTCTCGGCTTACGCCGATGACGTGCTCCTCGCGGTAGAGGATCCCGCTGACCTGCGGAGGATGCGTGAGTGCCAGGAGATTTACTCGGCCGCGTCCTCCGCCAGGATCAACTGGGAGAAATGTTCCGGACTCCTGGTGGGTCAGTGGCGGGTGGACTCCCTGCCGGAGGAGCTCAGGCCTTTTGCCTGGAGCACGACCCATCTCCTCTATCTGGGAGTCTACCTTAGCCCCGACGAGGGAGCCTGGCCGGCGAACTGGCAGGAGCTGGAGGCCAAGGTCGCCGCTCGCCTAGGGCGCTGGACAGGACTGCTCCGAGTGCTGTCCTACAGGGGTCGAGCGCTAGTCATAAACCAGCTGGTGGCCGCAATGTTGTGGTACCGGCTGGTCACTTTGACCCCTCCCCCTGCGTTTGTCGCCAAGATACAGAAGAAGCTGGTGGACTTCTTCTGGAACAACAGGAAGCACTGGGTCTCTGCCGCGGTCTTGAGTCTCCCGCTTGAGGAGGGCGGTCAGTCGTTGGTGTGCGTCAGCGCCCAGCTCGCGACTTTCCGTCTTCAGACCCTGCAGAGATACCTTTACGTCGAGCCCCCTCCTAGGTGGTGCGCTCTGGCGAGGTATTTCTTCCGCCAGCAGCTCGACCTCAATTATGACACGCAGCTCCTGTTTGTGAACTTGGGGGGTGCCAGGACCGCCCTCCGGGAGCTGCCTGTCTTTTACAGGGAACTCATCAGGGTCTGGAACAAAGTCTCCACCAAGCGCAGCTCTCCGCCGGCTGGAGTGGCGGCCGTCCTGCAGGAGCCGCTGCTCGGGAATCCGTACCTCCACGGCCGAGGTTTCATGTGGCGGTCGGAAGAGAGGGCTGTGGCTGGTGAGGTGACCAGGGTCAGGGACCTGCTCGATGGCGGAGGAGAGGGCTGGATGGCGCCAGACACGCTGGCACGGCGCCTAAACTCTGCCAACGTCCGCCACGCGGCCGATGCCATCGAGTCGCTAAAAACAGCTCTGGGCCCTGACTCCGTTAGGTGCATCGAGGAGGCTCAAGCACGTGGGGAGATCCCGTCCGAACTGACCCCCGTCCGGACGGAATTCCTCATCAGCGCCAAACCCCGGAACCTCCCTCGGGGGCCGGCGCCTCACAACTTGAGCCGCCTCGGGGAAATCCCCTCCGTGCCTTTCAGTTCCGCGCGGAGGGGTTTCCTGTACGGGCTGCTCCTGCACACCCTCAACTTTGCCATCTTCGCCGGCCGTCCGGACACGCCATGGCGTACCATCTTGCCGTCCGGAGGAGGCGGGGGTCCCCGATGGAGGGCACTCTACGCAGGGGTCCTCCCACTATTCATCGGGGACTTGGCCTGGAGGGTGGTGCACGGAGCAGTGCCGTGCAATAAATTTTTAAGCCGGTTCACGGACTCCCAGGCCGCCTGCAATTTCTGCGGTCTGGAGGAGTCCGTGTTCCATGTTTTTATTGAATGCACAAGGTTGCAGCCCCTGTTCCACTATTTGAAGGGGCTGCTCCTAAAATTCTGGCTGCACTTCAGTCCCACTCTCCTGATCTTTGGGCACCCTGTGCGGAGGGGAGCGGGTAGGTCCGAAGGCCTCCTCGTAGGACTGCTCCTGGGCACGGCCAAGGGTGCCATCAGCCGGTCCAGGCAGCGGGCGGTCGAGGGGGTCGTTCAACCTGACTGCCTGCCTCTCTTCCGCTCTTACATCCGGTCCAGGGTGTCCTTGGAGATGGAGCACGCGGTGTCCACCGGTACGCTCGCGGCCTTCCGCGAGAGGTGGGCACCGGAGGGACTGGAGTGCATCATCACGCCCGGCAACCAAATTTTAATTTGATTTTACGTTTTAAAGTTTAATTTGTTTTAATTGCCGGTGCTTTTAGTGTCCCCTTCCCTTTTATAGGGGGCACCGGAGAAATTGTGATTTTAGTGCCCAAAAAACAAAAAAAAAACAAAAAAAAAAAAACACAAAAAAAAACCAAAAAAAGGAAAAAAGGGCCTTGTAAATGTCTGGTGTGTCACCCAGGTCGGGTGGCACAGTTTAATGTTTATGTTTTGCAGGTAGACTCTAAAAGAGTTTCATGCACAAGGACTCGGAACTCTGCGCGCTTTCGGGTTCGGGACGCATTTCGTCGCCCGGATCCGACTTTTGTACGCCGCCGCGGAGTGTCTGATTAAGGTTAACGAGTCCTTGACGGCGCCCCTTCGCTTTAGGAGAGGGGTGCGCCAGGGATGCCCCATGTCCGGCCAGTTATATGCTGTTTGCGTGGAGCCTTTCCTGCGCCTCTTGCGGACGAGGTTGACGGGACTGGCTCTGCAAGGGCCGGGCGTGGAGGTCGTCCTCTCGGCTTACGCCGATGACGTGCTCCTCGCGGTAGAGGATCCCGCTGACCTGCGGAGGATGCGTGAGTGCCAGGAGATTTACTCGGCCGCGTCCTCCGCCAGGATCAACTGGGAGAAATGTTCCGGACTCCTGGTGGGTCAGTGGCGGGTGGACTCCCTGCCGGAGGAGCTCAGGCCTTTTGCCTGGAGCACGACCCATCTCCTCTATCTGGGAGTCTACCTTAGCCCCGACGAGGGAGCCTGGCCGGCGAACTGGCAGGAGCTGGAGGCCAAGGTCGCCGCTCGCCTAGGGCGCTGGACAGGACTGCTCCGAGTGCTGTCCTACAGGGGTCGAGCGCTAGTCATAAACCAGCTGGTGGCCGCAATGCTGTGGTACCGGCTGGTCACTTTGACCCCTCCCCCTGCGTTTGTCGCCAAGATACAGAAGAAGCTGGTGGACTTCTTCTGGAACAACAGGAAGCACTGGGTCTCTGCCGCGGTCTTGAGTCTCCCGCTTGAGGAGGGCGGTCAGTCGTTGGTGTGCGTCAGCGCCCAGCTCGCGACTTTCCGTCTTCAGACCCTGCAGAGATACCTTTACGTCGAGCCCCCTCCTAGGTGGTGCGCTCTGGCGAGGTATTTCTTCCGCCAGCAGCTCGACCTCAATTATGACACGCAGCTCCTGTTTGTGAACTTGGGGGGTGCCAGGACCGCCCTCCGGGAGCTGCCTGTCTTTTACAGGGAACTCATCAGGGTCTGGAACAAAGTCTCCACCAAGCGCAGTTCTCCGCCGGCTGGAGTGGCGGCCGTCCTGCAGGAACCGCTGCTCGGGAATCCGTACCTCCACGGCCGAGGCTTTATGTGGCGGTCGGAAGAGAGGGCTGTGGCTGGTGAGGTGACCAGGGTCAGGGACCTGCTCGATGGCGGAGGAGCGGGCTGGATGGCGCCAGACACGCTGGCGCGGCGCCTAAATTCTGCCAACGTCCGCCACGCGGCCGATGCCATCGAGTCGCTAAAAACAGCTCTGGGCCCTGACTCCGTTAGGTGCATCGAGGAGGCTCAAGCATGTGGGGAGATCCCGTCCGAACTGACCCCCGTCCGGACGGAATTCCTCATCGGCGCCAAACCCCGGAACCTCCCTCGGGGGCCGGCGCCTCACAACTTGAGCCGCCTCGGGGAAATCCCCTCCGTGCCTTTCAGTTCCGCGCGGAGGGGTTTCCTGTACGGGCTGCTCGTGCACACCCTCAACTTTGCCATCCTCGCCGGCCGTCCGGACACGCCATGGCGTACCATCTTGCCGTCCGGAGGAGGCGGGGGTCCCCGATGGAGGGCACTCTACGCAGGGGTCCTCCCACTATTCATCGGGGACTTGGCCTGGAGGGTGGTGCACGGAGCAGTGCCGTGCAACAAATTTTTAAGCCGGTTCACGGACTCCCAGGCCGCCTGCAATTTCTGCGGTCTGGAGGAGTCCGTGTTCCATGTTTTTATGGAGTGCACAAGGTTGCAGCCCCTGTTCCACTATTTGAAGGGGCTGCTCCTGAAATTCTGGCTGCACTTCAGTCCCACTCTCCTGATCTTTGGGCACCCTGTGCGGAGGGGAGCGGGTAGGTCCGAAGGCCTCCTCGTAGGACTGCTCCTGGGCACGGCCAAGGGTGCCATCAGCCGGTCCAGGCAGCGGGCGGTCGAGGGGGTCGTTCAACCTGACTGCCTGCCTCTCTTCCGCTCTTACATCCGGTCCAGGGTGTCCTTGGAGATGGAGCACGCGGTGTCCACCGGTACGCTCGCGGCCTTCCGCGAGAGGTGGGCACCGGAGGGACTGGAGTGCATCATCACGCCCGGCAACCAAATTTTAATTTGATTTTACGTTTTAAAGTTTACTTTGTTTTAATTGCCGGTGCTTTTAGTGTCCCCTTCCCTTTTATAGGGGGCACCGGAGAAATTGTGATTTTAGTGCCCAAAAAAAAAACAAAAAAACAAAAAAAAAACACAAAAAAAAACCAAAAAAAGGAAAAAAGGGCCTTGTAAATGTCTGGTGTGTCACCCAGGTCGGGTGGCACAGTTTAATGTTTATGTTTTGCAGGTAGACTCTAAAAGAGTTTCATGCACAAGGACTCGGAACTCTGCGCGCTTTCGGGTTCGGGACGCATTTCGTCGCCCGGATCCGACTTTTGTACGCCGCCGCGGAGTGTCTGATTAAGGTTAACGGGTCCTTGACGGCGCCCCTTCGCTTTAGGAGAGGGGTGCGCCAGGGATGCCCCATGTCCGGCCAGTTATATGCTGTTTGCGTGGAGCCTTTCCTGCGCCTCTTGCGGACGAGGTTGACGGGACTGGCTCTGCAAGGGCCGGGCGTGGAGGTCGTCCTCTCGGCTTACGCCGATGACGTGCTCCTCGCGGTAGAGGATCCCGCTGACCTGCGGAGGATGCGTGAGTGCCAGGAGATTTACTCGGCCGCGTCCTCCGCCAGGATCAACTGGGAGAAATGTTCCGGACTCCTGGTGGGTCAGTGGCGGGTGGACTCCCTGCCGGAGGAGCTCAGGCCTTTTGCCTGGAGCACGACCCATCTCCTCTATCTGGGAGTCTACCTTAGCCCCGACGAGGGAGCCTGGCCGGCGAACTGGCAGGAGCTGGAGGCCAAGGTCGCCGCTCGCCTAGGGCGCTGGACAGGACTGCTCCGAGTGCTGTCCTACAGGGGTCGAGCGCTAGTCATAAACCAGCTGGTGGCCGCAATGTTGTGGTACCAGCTGGTCACTTTGACCCCTCCCCCTGCGTTTGTCGCCAAGATACAGAAGAAGCTGGTGGACTTCTTCTGGAACAACAGGAAGCACTGGGTCTCTGCCGCGGTCTTGAGTCTCCCGCTTGAGGAGGGCGGTCAGTCGTTGGTGTGCGTCAGCGCCCAGCTCGCGACTTTCCGTCTTCAGACCCTGCAGAGATACCTTTACGTCGAGCCCCCTCCTAGGTGGTGCGCTCTGGCGAGGTATTTCTTCCGCCAGCAGCTCGACCTCAATTATGACACGCAGCTCCTGTTTGTGAACTTGGGGGGTGCCAGGACCGCCCTCCGGGAGCTGCCTGTCTTTTACAGGGAACTCATCAGGGTCTGGAACAAAGTCTCCACCAAGCGCAGCTCTCCGCCGGCTGGAGTGGCGGCCGTCCTGCAGGAGCCGCTGCTCGGGAATCCGTACCTCCACGGCCGAGGTTTCATGTGGCGGTCGGAAGAGAGGGCTGTGGCTGGTGAGGTGACCAGGGTCAGGGACCTTCTCGATGGCGGAGGAGCGGGCTGGATGGCGCCAGACACGCTGGCGCGGCGCCTAAACTCTGCCAACGTCCGCCACGCGGCCGATGCCATCGAGTCGCTAAAAACAGCTCTGGGCCCTGACTCCGTTAGGTGCATCGAGGAGGCTCAAGCACGTGGGGAGATCCCGTCCGAACTGACCCCCGTCCGGACGGAATTCCTCATCGGCGCCAAACCCCGGAACCTCCCTCGGGGACCGGCGCCTCACAACTTGAGCCGCCTCGGGGAAATCCCCTCCGTGCCTTTCAGTTCCGCGCGGAGGGTTTTCCTGTACGGGCTGCTCCTGCACACCCTCAACTTTGCCATCTTCGCCGGCCGTCCGGACACGCCATGGCGTACCATCTTGCCGTCCGGAGGAGGCGGGGGTCCCCGATGGAGGGCACTCTACGCAGGGGTCCTCCCACTATTCATCGGGGACTTGGCCTGGAGGGTGGTGCACGGAGCAGTGCCGTGCAATAAATTTTTAAGCCGGTTCACGGACTCCCAGGCCGCCTGCAATTTCTGCGGTCTGGAGGAGTCCGTGTTCCATGTTTTTATTGAATGCACAAGGTTGCAGCCCCTGTTCCACTATTTGAAGGGGCTGCTCCTAAAATTCTGGCTGCACTTCAGTCCCACTCTCCTGATCTTTGGGCACCCTGTGCGGAGGGGAGCGGGTAGGTCCGAAGGCCTCCTCGTAGGACTGCTCCTGGGCACGGCCAAGGGTGCCATCAGCCGGTCCAGGCAGCGGGCGGTCGAGGGGGTCGTTCAACCTGACTGCCTGCCTCTCTTCCGCTCTTACATCCGGTCCAGGGTGTCCTTGGAGATGGAGCACGCGGTGTCCACCGGTACGCTCGCGGCCTTCCGCGAGAGGTGGGCACCGGAGGGACTGGAGTGCATCATCACGCCCGGCAACCAAATTTTAATTTGATTTTACGTTTTTTAAGTTTAATTTGTTTTAATTGCCGGTGCTTTTAGTGTCCCCCTCTCCTTTTATAGGAGGCACTGGAAAAAAGGAAAAATTTGATTTTAGTGCCCAAAAAAAAAAACCAAAAAAAAACACAAAAAAAGGGCCTTGTAAATGTCTTGTGTGTGTCATCCAGGTCGGGTGGCACGGATACATGTTTTATGTTTTGCAGGTTAACTCAAAAGAGTTTCATGCACAAGGAGCCGTCCGGACACGCCATGGCGTACCATCTTGCCGTCCGGAGGAGGCGGGGGTCCCCGATGGAGGGCACTCTACGCAGGGGTCCTCCCACTATTCATCGGGGACTTGGCCTGGAGGGTGGTGCACGGAGCAGTGCCGTGCAATAAATTTTTAAGCCGGTTCACGGACTCCCAGGCCGCCTGCAATTTTTGCGGTCTGGAGGAGTCCGTGTTCCATGTTTTTATTGAGTGCACGAGGTTGCAGCCCCTGTTCCATAATTTGAAGGGGCTGCTCCTGAAATTCTTGCTGCACTTCAGTCCCACTCTCCTGATCTTTGGGCACCCTGTGCGGAGGGGAGCGGGTAGGTCCGAAGGCCTCCTCGTAGGACTGCTCCTGGGCACGGCCAAGGGTGCCATCAGCCGGTCCAGGCAGCGGGCGGTCGAGGGGGTCGTTCAACCTGACTGCCTGCCTCTCTTCCGCTCTTACATCCGGTCCAGGGTGTCCTTGGAGATGGAGCACGCGGTGTCCACCGGTACGCTCGCGGCCTTCCGCGAGAGGTGGGCACCGGAGGGACTGGAGTGCATCATCACGCCCGGCAACCAAATTTTAATTTGATTTTACGTTTTTAAGTTTAATTTGTTTTAATTGCCGGTGCTTTTAGTGTCCCCCTTCCCTTTTATAGGGGGCACTGGGGAAAATTGTGATTTTAGTGCCCAAAAAAAAAAACCAAAAAAAGAAAAACACAAAAAAAAACAAAAAAAAGGGGAAAAAAAAAAAAAGGGGCCTTGTAAATGTCTGGTGTGTCACCCAGGTCGGGTGGCACCGTTTAATGTTTTTTGTTTTGCAGATGAACTCCAAAAAGAGTTTCATGCACAAGGACCCCCAGGTCCCTCTGCACCACAGCATGTTGTAATTTCTCCCCATTCAAATAATATTTCCTTTTACTGTTTTTTTTCCCAAGGTGGATGACCTCACACTTTCCGACATTGTATTCCATCTGCCAAACCTTAGCCCATTCGCTTAACCTATCCAAATCTCCTTGTAGCCTCTCTGAGTCCTCTACACAACCCGCTTTCCCACTAATCTTAGTGTCATCTGCAAATTTTGTTGCACTACACTCTGTCCCCTCCTCTAGGTCATCTATGTATACTGTAAACAGTTGTGGTCCCAGCACTGATCCCTGTGGCACACCACTAACCACTGATTTCCAACCCGAAAAGGACCCATTTATCCCGACTCTCTGCTTTCTGTTCGCCAGCCAATTCTCTATCCATGCTAATACATTTCCTCTGACTCCGCGTACCTTTATCTTCTGCAGTAACCTTTTGTGTGGCACCTTATCGAATGCCTTTTGGAAATCTAAATACACCACATCCATCGGTACACCTCTATCCACCATACTCGTTATATCCTCAAAGAATTCCAGTAAGTTAGTTAAACATGATTTCCCTTTCATTAATCCATGCTGCGTCTGCTTGATTGCACTATTCCTATCCAGATGTCCCGCTATTTCTTCCTTAATGATAGTTTCAAGCATTTTCCCCACTACAGATGTTAAACTAACCGGCCTATAGTTACCTGCCTTTTGCCTGCTCCCTTTTTTAAACAGAGGCGTTACATTAGCTGCTCTCCAATCCGCTGGTACCTCCCCAGAGTCCAGAGAATTTTGGTAGATTATAACAAATGCATCTGCTATAACTTCCGCCATCTCTTTTAATACCCAGGGATGCATTTCATCAGGACCAGGGGACTTGTCTACCTTCAATCTCATTAGTCTGTCCAGCACTACCTCCCTAGTGATAGTGATCATCTCAAGGTCTTCCCTTCCCACATTCCTATGACCAGCAATTTTTGGCATGGTTTTTGTGTCTTCCACTGTGAAGACGGAAGCAAAATAATTGTTTAAGGTCTCAGCCATTTCCACATTTCCCATTATTAAATCCCCCTTTTCATCTTCTAAGGGACCAACATTTACTTTAGTCATTCTTTTCCGTTTTATATATCTGTAAAAGCTTTTACTATCTGTTTTTATGTTTTGCGCAAGTTTACCTTCGTAACCTATCTTCCCTTTCTTTATTGTTTTTTTACTCATTCTTTGCTGTTGCTTAAAATCTTTCCAATCCTCTAGTTTCCTACTAACCTTGGCCACCTTATACGCATTGGTCTTTGATTTGATACTTTCCTTTATTTCCTTGGTTATCCATGGCTGGTTATCTCTTCTCTTGCCGCCCTTCTTTTTGACTGGAATATATTTTTGTTGCGCATTATGAAAGAGCTCCTTAAAAGTCCTCCACTGTTCCTCAATTGTGCCACCGTTTAGTCCTTGTTTACAGTCTACTTTAGCCAACTCTGCCCTCATCCCACTGTAGTCCCCTTTGTTTAAGCATAGTACTCTCGTTTCTGACACAACTTCCTCATCCTCAATCTGCATTACAAATTCAACCATATTGTGATCACTCATTCCGAGAGGATCTTTTACGAGGAGATCGTTTATTTTTCCTGTCTCGTTACACAGGACCAGATCCAAAATGGCTTGCTCCCTTGTAGGCTCTGTTACATACTATTCTAAGAAACAATCCCATATGCATTCTATGAATTCCTCCTCCAGGCTACCCCCTGCGATTTGATTTGACCAATCGATATGTAGGTTAAAATCCCCCATAACTACTGCCGTGCCTTTTTCACATGCCTCCATTATTCCCTTGATTATTGCCCGCCCCACCATGAAGTTATTATTTGGGGGCCTATAAACTACGCCGACCAGTGACTTTTTCCCATTACTATCTCTAATCTCCACCCACAATGATTCAACATTTTGTTCATTGGAGCCAATATCATCCCTCACAACTGCCCTGATATCAACCCTTATTAACAGAGCTACTCCACCTCCCTTCCCTTCCTGCCTATCTTTCCGAATCGTCAGATACCCCTGTACGTTTAATTCCCAGTCCTGGCCACCTTGCAACCATGTCTCTGTAATGGCCACCAAATCATACCCATTTGTAATGATTTGTGCCGTCAACTCATTTACTTTATTTCTAATGCTGCGTGCATTTAGGTAGAGTGTTTTCATCCTACTTTTTAAACCATGATTTTTAGTTTTTACCCCTCCTGCAGCCCTTTTATATTCAGTGGCCCTTTTTGTTTCTTGCCTTTGGTTTCTTTGCCCTCCACTTTTACTCATCTCTTTTCTGTCTTTTGTTTTTGTCTCCTTTTTGTTTCCCTCTGTCTCCCTGTATTGGTTCCCATCCCCCTGCCATATTAGTTTAACTCCTCCCCAACAGCACGAGCAAACACTCCCCCTAGGACATTGGTTCCGTTCCTGCCCAAGTGCAGACCGTCCGGTTTGTACTGGTCCCACCTCCCCCAGAACCTGTTCCAATGCTCCACGAATTTGAATCCCTCCCTGTTGCACCACTGCTCAAGCCACGTATTCATCTGTGCTATCCTGCGATTCCTACTCTGACTAGCACGTGGCACTGGTAGCAATTCCGAGATTACTACTTTTGAGGTCTTACTTTTTAATTTAACTCCTAGCTCCTTAAATTCGTCTCGTAGGACCTTATCCCTTTTTTTACCTATGTCGTTGGTACCAATGTGCACCACGACAACTGGCTGTTCTCCCTCCCTTTTCAGAATGTCCTGCACTTGCTCGGAGACATCCTTGACCCTTGCTCCAGGGAGGCAATAAACCATCCTGGACTCTCGATTGCGGCCGCAGAAACGCCTATCTATTCCCCTTATGATTGAATCCCCTATCACTATCGCTCTCCCACTCTTTTTTATGCCCTCCTGTACAACAGAGCCAGCCACGGTGCCATGAACTTGGCTGCTGTTGCTCTCCCCTAATGAGTCATCTCCCTCAACAGCACTCAAAACAATGTATCTGTTTTGCAGGGGGATGACCACAGGGGACCCCTGCACTACCTTCTTTGTACTACTCTTCCTGCTGGTCTTCCATTCCCTAGCTGGCTGTGGATCCTTCTCATGCGGTAAGACCAACTCACTACACGTGCCACTTATGTCATTCTCAGCATCGTGGATGCTCCAGAGTGAATCCACCCTCAGCTCCAATTCCGCAACGCGGTCCATCAGGAGGTGGAGGCGGATACACTTCTTACACACGTAGTCGTAAGGGACACCGGAAGCGTCCCTGAGTTCCCACATGGCACAGGAGGAGCATATCACGTGACCGATCTCTCCTGCCATGCCTTAACCCTTAGATACCCTTAAATTGGTTATAACAATGTTACAGTTTACTTACTGATATAAAAATAAAAAGAGGAAAAGCTACTCACCAATCACTTACCCCATTGGCTGTGACGTCACCTTTTGATTCCTTTCTACTTCTTTATTGCTTTCTCTGCCGCTGTAGCTGCACAAGTACGCCTTTATAGGCCGCTCCGACGCTGCTCCCACCTCTCCCCAACTGCCGCTGACTCTCGAGCTCCCGCTGGGCCTTTATAGGCCGCTCCGACGCTGCTCCCACCTCTCGCCAACTGCCGCTGACTCTCGAGCTCCCGCTGGGCCTTTATAGGCCGCTCCGACGCTGCTCCCACCTCTCGCCAACTGCCGCTGGCTCTCGAGCTCCCGCTGGGCCTTTATAGGTCGCTCCGACGCTGCTCCCACCTCTCGCCAACTGCCGCTGACTCTCGAGCTCCCGCTGGGCCTTTATAGGCCGCTCCGACGCTGCACCCACCTCTCGCCAACTGCCGCTGGCTCTCGAGCTCCCGCTGGGCCTTTATAGGCTGCTCCGACGCTGCTCCCACCTCTCGCCAACTGCCGCTGACTCTCGAGCTCCTGCTGGGCCTTTATAGGCCGCTCCGACGCTGCTCCCACCTCTCGCCAACTGCCGCCCGATGTTTAAGTGTTCAGGGAATGATCTGAGCATAATGTACCTACTTGCGATAAAAACAGCCTGGAACAGATTGAAGTGGGATGACACAGGTCAGAAGTCATGTGTGTTGCAGTCGTGTTGCTGTGAATTTGTTCACAATGCAACAGGGGCTGGATTTTCGGTCTTTTGCTGCCCCTCTTCGGGCCCCGGAGGGGTGGTAATAGTGGCAGTAAGTACTTCCGGGCAGGCGGGCAGCTTCCAGCGCTCTGCTGGGACATTCGGTGCCGGTTTCGAGGAGGGGTGGAACAGTACAGTCCGGAGGAGGCGAGCCAGTGTACAACACCCCTGGTTGCGACACCGGCTCGATTTCTGGCGGCCGCCCAACCCATAGCATGCCCTGGTGGGAACGCTTGTGGAAGTTGGCCATAGTGAGGTAAGTAATGTCGACCTCAGGTAAGTGTGATTGTTTTTTTTTTGCCATTTATGTTGTGGTGGTATGAGTTATGTATTGGAAATGTTTTTGGTGGGTTTTTTTCAGGTTTTTTCGCCCCCCACTCCGAGGCTGGCTGCTTAGCTCGGGATTTTCACTTGCTCAGATGGCCTAGCACCCTAAAAGAGGTGTGCAACGCCTCCCTTAATGCTCTGCTTCAAACTCCGGGCCCAGCTGATTAATTTTGTGAGGCAGGCGCAAAATTTACCGCTCCGCCCGGGTCAACGCTACAATAGAGACGCGACTGAATTTCTTTCCCCAGGTCTGTTCAGCAAACCAACCTGTCAATCTGCTTTATGTGCATTTAAATATGATTTATTTTTTCTGTACAGCAAATATTTCCCGTATTCTACCCAAACGAAATGGGAAAGAAAAGACATAAAAGAATTAAATAATAATGACCCGGAAATCCCGGCCTCCCTGGGTCTGTACGGAGTTTCTACGGACCCGGGAAGGCATCGCAAAAGCCGATTTTCAGCGCACAATGCGCATGCGCAGAAAACCAGCTTTTCTGATCTGTCAAGCTGGAGCTTGACAGATCATCCACATCTCGGGAGCAAGGATATTTGCAAGGGCAAGATTGCGGGATTTACCCATATCTTGCCCAGCAAATGCCCTCAAAACTCTTGCACCTGATAAAAGCAGGTGCATAGCCTACTTTTACAGGCGTAAGACTTTTAAAACACACATAAAACATAAAAAATAAAATTAAAAATACACATTTTATTTTTAAAAACCCTGCTCACTGCATTAAATTTATTTTAAACCATAATTAAAAAAACTTTCTAAAAACTTGGAAAATTTTATTTTTCTTTAAGGTTAACTTTAATTTCAATTGATTTTAATTATGTGAGGTGTGTTTTTTATTTTTTATTATGGTGTTTTTGTGTTTGGATTTTTTTTCTCAATTAATAGCAATGAGACCTCGTAGATGCGGAGTTCTCATTGCTATTAATTGAGATCATTATATCATAGGCAGTCCCTCGAAATGAGGATGACTTGCTTCCACGCCAAAAACGGATGAGTTCACAGGTGTTTCAATAATATTCCAGATCCCGAACTACATTGCACCCCAGCCAACAAACGGGCTTGACAGAGCTAGGTCTTGGTCCAATGGCAAGGATTAACCAAGATGACTGGAGACCAGCTCTGCTACATGGACCTAGTTTGCGCACATATCGCAGTGTGGGCTGGTCCGTGCTGCTCCTGGGCCCTCGCCTCTTCTGGGCACCGAACTTTTGGTTCTCCTGGGCCCCGATCACATCCCTCTACGAACTCTTGCCGTTCCTTCGCCCCGACCTCGCTGCTCCTGCTGCACCTGCCCGCACTGCAGTCAGCCGTCGCCCTCCTGCAGCAGCATGCGCTGCTCCCTGCAGTGGCATGCCGCCGCATGCTGCTCCCTCTAATGGCCCCGGCCCGCTGATGGTCTTGCAGGCCAGGACCCCCGCCGATTTCTGGGCTGGAATGCCGCACTCTGCTCCCTCTAATGGCCCCGGCCTGCTGATGGTCTTGCAGGCCAGGACCCCCGCCGATTTCTGGGCTGGGATGCCGCACTCTGCTCCCTCTAATGGCCCCAGCCTGCTGATGGTCTTGCAGGCCAGGACCCCCGCCGATTTCTGGGCTGGGATGCCGCACTCTGCTCCCTCTAATGGCCCCGGCCCGCTGATGGTCTTGCAGGCCAGGACCCCCGTCGATTTCTATTAATTGAGAATACTGTAGCTGATTGGCTGAGCAGTCACATGTGACTGCACCTTCTGCTTGGGAACCTGGAGGACAGGGGGGCGTGCTTAACAGCATGGCAAGAGAAGGCCTCCCCAACGGAATCTCACGCTTCTCCGGGACCACCAGGTACTTTCGGAAAAATACTCTGGTCGGAGGCAATTGCCTGCGGGAAGCCTCCGACCGGAAGTTCAGGGCCAATAATTTACATAGAATTAACCGCAGAGAAATAGGCCATTTGGCTAAATTCAGCACATTTCTGTAGTACTCCTCATGTCAAAAAATATCTCCGAGCACTTTACACAGTGAGAGATGCACTCCAGGCTGGAAGTTAAGGTAGAGACAAGGGTTTTTTAGGAGGTTTTAATAGGCAAAGAGAAAATTAGCACAGTGAAGAGGTTTAAAAAGAGAATTACAAAAGGAAGGGCTGAAAGATCAACCCTGGAGTTGATAGTGGAGTGAAAGTGTGGCGAACTAGTGTCAGATGAACAGAGGATGCAGGCAGGGGCATATGATTGCAGAAGATTTACAGAAGTGTCGTGTATAGCACAAATCTTCCCTCTCCTGAGTCACATATTGTTCAGAGGTTTTCCTGGCCCTCAGAATGCAGTCCATTTGCAAAAATGCATATCAGATAGAAACATAAAAAACACAGAAAAATAGGTGCAGGAGTCGGCCCTTCGAGGCTGAACATGCAACTTCAGTATCCCCTTCCTGCTTTCTCGCCATACCCCTTGATCCCCCTAGTAGTAAGGACTACATCTAACTCCCTTTTGAATATATTTAGTGAATTGGCCTCAACAACTTTCTGTGGTAGAGAATTCCACAGGTTCACCACTCTCTGGGTGAAGAAGTTTCTCCTCATCTCGGTCCTAAATGGCTTACCCCTTATCCTTAGACTGTGACCCCTGGTTCTGGACTTCCCCAACATTGGGAACATTCTTCTTGCATCTAACCTGTCTAAACCCGTCAGGATTTTAAACGTTTTCATGAGGTCCCCTCTCATTCTTCTGAACTCCAGTGAATACAAGCCCAGTTGATCCAATCTTTCTTGATAGGTCAGTCCCACCATCCCGGGAATCAGTCTGGTGAACCTTCGCTGCACTCCCTCAATAGCAAGAATGTCCTTCCTCAGGTTAGGAGACCAAAACTGTACACAATACTCCAGGTGTGGCCTCACCAAGGCCCTGTACAACTGGAGCAACACCTCCCTGCCCCTGTACTCAAATCCCCTCGCTATGAATGCCAACATGCCATTTGCTTTCTTAACCGCCTGCTGTACCTGCATGCCAACCTTCAATGACTGATGTACCATGACACCCAGGTCTCGTTGCACCTCTCCTTTTCCTAATCTGTCACCATTCAGCTAATAGTCTGTCTCTCTGTTTTAACCACCAAAGTGGATAACCTCACATTTATCCACATTATACTTCATCTGCCATGCATTTGCCCACTCACCGAACCTATCCAAGTCACTCTGCCACCCAACTTAGTGTCATCTGCAAATTTGGAGATACTACATTTAATCCCCTCATCTAAATCATTAATGTACAGTGTAAACAGCTGAGGCCCCAGCACAGAACTTTGCAGTACCCCACTAGTCACTGCCTGCCATTCTGAAAAGTACCCATTTACTCCTACTCTTTGCTTCCTGTCTGACAACCAGTTCTCAATCCATGTCAGCATACTACCCCCAATCTCATGTGCTTTAACTTTGCACATTAATCTCTTGTGCGGGCCCTTGTCGAAAGCCTTCTGAAAGTCCAAATATACCACATCAACTGGTTCTCCCTTGTCCACTCTGCTGGAAACATCCTCAAAAAATTCCAGAAGATTTGTCAAGCATGATTTCCCTTTCACAAATCCATGCTGACTTGGACCTATCATGTCACCTCTTTCCAAATGCGCTGCTATGACATCCTTAATAATTGATTCCATCATTTTACCCACTACTGAGGTCAGGCTGACCGGTCTATAATTCCCTGTTTTCTCTCTCCCTCCTTTTTTAAAAAGTGGGGTTGCATTGGCTATCCTCCACTCGAGAGGAACTGATCCAGAGTCAATGGAATGTTGGAAAATGACTGTCAATGCATCCACTATTTCCAAGGACACCACTTTAAGTACTCTGGGATGCAGTCCATCAGGCCCTGGGGATTTATCGGCCTTCAATCCCATCAATTTCCCCAACACAATTTCCCGACTAATAAGGATTTCCCTCAGTTCCTCCTCCTTACTAGACCCTCTGACCCCTTTTATATCCGGAAGGTTGTTTGTGTCCTCCTTAGTGAATACCGAACCAAAATACTTGTTCAATTGGTCTGCCATTTCTTTGTTCCCCGTTATGACTTCCCCTGATTCTGACTGCAGGGGGCCTACGTTTGTCTTTACTAACCTTTTTCTCTTTACATATCTATAGAAACTTTTGCAATCCGTCTTAATGTTCCCTGCAAGCTTCTTCTCGTACTCCATTTTCCCTGCCCTAATCAAACCCTTTGTCCTCCTCTGCTGAGTTCTAAATTTCTCCCAGTCCCCGGGTTCGCTGCTATTTCTGGCCAATTTGTATGCCACTTCCTTGGCTTCAATACTATCCCTGATTTCCCTTGATAGCCACGGTTGAGCCACCTTCCCTTTTTTATTTTTACGCCAGACAGGAATGTACAATT
Source organism: Pristiophorus japonicus (assembly GCF_044704955.1). Classification (NCBI taxonomy): domain Eukaryota; kingdom Metazoa; phylum Chordata; class Chondrichthyes; family Pristiophoridae; genus Pristiophorus; species Pristiophorus japonicus. Next base: position 39,703,259 of record NC_091985.1, on the reverse strand, counting down.
GTTGTATTTCATCCATGCGGCCTCTAAATGTCTGCCATTGCCCATCCACAGTCAACCCCTTAAGTATCATTCGCCAATCTATCCATGCCAATTCACGCCTCATACCTTCAAAGTTACCCTTCTTTAAGTTCTGGACCATGGTCTCTGAATTAACTATTTCATTCTCCATCCTAATGCAGAATTCCACCATATTATGGTCACTCTTCCCCAAGGGGCCTTGCACAATGAGATTGCTAATTAATCCTCTCTCATTACACAACACCCAGTCTAAGATGGCCTCCCCCCTAGTTGGTTCCTCGACATATTGATCTAGAAAACCATCCCTTATGCACTCCAGGAAATCCTCCTCCACCGTATTGCTTCCAGTTTGGCTAGCCCAATCTATGTGCAATTTGAAAACACCTCCCAAAATTGAAATTCTATTTACACGTAAAAGTCATTGGAAAAAATCCTAAGGGACAGGATACATCTTCATTTGGAAAGACATGGATTAATCAAGGTCAGTTAGCATGGATTTGTGAAGGGAAGTTCGTGTCTGACTAACTTGATTGAATTTTCAAGGAGGTAACCAGGAGGGTCGATGTGGGCAGTGCGTACGATGTAGTGTATATTGATTTTAGCAAAGCTTTTATAAGATCCCACGTGGCAGACTGGTCATGAGAGTAAAAGCCCATGGGATCCAGGGCAAAGTGGCAAGATGGATCCAAAATTGGCTCGGAGGTAGGAAGCAAAGGGTAATGGTTGATGGGTGTTTTTGTGACTGGAAGGCTGTATCCAGTGGGGTTCCACAGGGCTCAATGCTAGGTCCCTTGCTTTTTGTGGTATATATCAATGACTTGGACTTAAATGTTGGGGATATGATTAAGAAGTTTGCAGATGACATTGAAACAGGTTGTGTGGTTGATAATGAAGAAAAATAATAATAATAATAATAACTTTTATTTAAGTGCCCTGGGACGTTTTACTACATTAAAGTTATATAAATAAAAGTTATTATTATTATTATTATTATTATTATTATAAGAAAGCTGTGGATTGCAGGAAGATATCAATGTACTAGTCAGGTGTGTGGAACAGTGGCAAATGGAATTCAATCCAGGTAAGTGTGAGGTAATGCATTTGGGGAGGTCTAACAAGCCAAGGGAATACATATTAAATGGTATGACATTGAAAATTGTAGAGGAACAAAGGGACTTGGGAGTGTAAGTCCACAGATCCCGAAAGATAGCAGGCCAGGTAGATAAGGTGGTTAAGACGGTATAAGGAATACTTGTCTTTATTAATCGAGGCATGGAGTGCAAGAGGAAGGAGATTATGCTTGAACTGTATAAAACACTGGTTAGGCCACAGCTGGAGTACTGTGCGCAGTTCTGGTCACCACATGACAGAAAAGATGTGATTGCACTGGAAAAAGTGCAGAGGAGATTTCCAAGAATGTTGCCTGGACGGGGGAATTTGGGCTATGAGGAAAGATTGGCAATCCTGGGTGTTTTCTTTGGAACAGAGAAGACTGATGGGATATAAAATTATGAGAGGCCTGGATAGAGTGGATAGGAAGGACCTGTTTCCCATGGCAGAGGTGTCAACAACCTGGGGGACATAGATTTAAATTAATTGGGGGGAGGTTTAGAGGAGATAGGAGGGGAAATTTCTTCACCCAAAAGGGTAGTGGGGGTATGGAACTCACTGCCTGAATGAGTGGGAGAGGCAGAAAGCCTCACCACATTTAAAAAGTACTTGGATATGCACAAAGTGCCATAACCAACAGGGCTACGGAGCAAGAACTGGAAAGGCTGGATAGCTCTTGGTCGGCCAGTGCAGACACGATGGGCTGAAATGGCCTCCTTCGGTGCTGTAAATTTCTATGATTCTATGATTCTATGAAATGAGAGAAATCATAATTAGGATATCTTCATGATTGGATTGCTCATAGGTACAATGGAAAATTACCATTCATTACTATTCAGAACTGCTCCCCTTTTTTCAAGTTCATCATAGAATTTGGAGGCTTTTATTATTTTGTTATTATTAAAACTTTGGCTTCCCGTTTCAATAATATACAAATAGGATTCAATCAATCAAATGCAAAAGAATTAAAGGAGAGGCAAATTATTTGAAACTCGACATCATTCTCTCCAAATACTTCCTAGCGTCTTTCAGGAGCACTATGTTCATCGTCTGTACAGTATAGGTTGTTATCTATGGTGACTACACTTCAAAAATGTGGGAAAATGTGAGGTTATCCACTTTGGCAGAAAAAATAGAAAAGCAAATTGTTATTTAAATGGAGAAAAATTGCAAAGTGCTGCAGTACAGAGGGACCTGGGGGGTCCTTGTGCATGAAACACAAAAATTTAGTATGCAGGTACAGCAAGTAATCAGAAAGACAAATGGAATATTGTCCTTTATTGCATGGGAGATGGAGTATAAAAGCAGAGATGTCCTGCTACAATTGTGCAGGGTATTGGTGAGGCCACACCTGGAGTACTGCGTACAGTTTTGCTCTCCGCATTTAAGGCAGGATATACTTGCATTGGAAGCTGTTCAGAGAACGTTCACTGGGTTGATTCCGGAGATGAGGGGGTTGACTTATGAAGATAAGTTGAGTAGCTTGGGCCTGTCCTCATTGGAGTTCAGAAGAATGAGAGGTAATCTTATAGAAACATACAAGATAATGAGGGGCTCGACTAGATGGATGCAGAGAGGATATTTCCACTCATGGAGAAACTAGAACTAGAACTAGTCTCAAAATAAGGGGCCACCCATTTAAAACTGAGATGAGGAGGAATTTCTTCTCTCAGAGGGTTGAAAATCTGTGGAATTCTCTGCCCCAGAGAGCTGTGGAAGCTGGGTCATTGAATATATTTAAGATGGAGATAGACAGATTTTTGAGTGATAAGGGAATAAAGAGTTATGGGGAGCGGGTAGGGAAGTGGAGCTGAGTCCATGATCAGATCAGCCAATATCTTATTAAATCATGGAGCAGGCTCGAGGGGCCAAATGGCCTACCCCTGCTCATATTTCTTCTGTTCTTAGAAAGTACTTCATTGGCTGTAAAGCACTTTTGGACATCCGGTGGTCGTGAAAGATGCTATATAAATACAACTCTTTCTTTTCTTTCATGGAATGTCTTTGCCATTCTTCACAAAGATTGCTCCTCCTTTTCTCCCTGGGGAAGGAAAACTTACTTTTTCAACTTGTGCCCAAGTTGTGAGGGTGAAGAGGTGTTAGAAATCCGATGTTTCCAAAATGTATATGGTTATGCGAAAAAACTGTGACGCGAATAATGCTGCATTTACATAATTGTGTTAGAAGTGGAGTCAAAAATTCTCCTCAAACTACTGTTAGAATAACTAGATAGATGCTTAGAATGTGCTAATGTTTTGGTTCCCTGCGGATGTTATAGCATTCTGCACAAAAACAGCCATATACAATCTCCTTATTTCTAAGCGATTATCCGTTGTTTTCAAGTTAAGATTTGTACTTTGTTTATGTATAGAAGGAATTTGGGGAGGTTAGGAAATGCATCTCAGAATGGAGTAGTTTGCTAGATCAAAAGGAGATAACGATCAACTGAAGTGAGACACCTCTGGATTGGGCCTCATGGTTGAGAGAATACAGGGCCAGGCCTTGACCTAATTGTACCCGAGAGGATAGGGACCAGGGAGATAAGATACGAATTCCAATAAAGGAACCTTGAGAAAGTATAAATAGGAAATATATGTGAACAAGATCATGAGATCGCTTTAGGGGAGGGCTTTGATTTAAAAATCACGACAAATAACTCAACGCCCCACTGGGTACTGTGTTTTTAGGGGAACCTCTATAAGGTTAAAAGGTCTTATCACTATCCCATTCTACGCCCACCTCTAAAAAAAAATAAAAGTAACACCTGAGGGCTTATCCCTACATACGATGAAGGAGACAGCTTCATTAGTTAACACTCTTGGAGGCTCTAGAAGAGAGGAAGAAAGGCCGTAAGCCAGAGAACTGTTCACGTCGTCTGCAGTCTGTCCGATCGGATCAGTACCAGCTATTTGTCACGGTCGTATGTTTCTGCTGTATAACTCGTGTGCTATATTCCATCTTAAACTCTGATTAAACACAATATGCCCACCATATTGGTTCACAGGTGATCCTGATTATTAAATTGACCAGAGATAGCCGTAAATTGGTTATTTATAACAAAATGGTGACCGCGGCAGGACTGTAAAAAGAGTTTTGTGGAGAAATGATTTGGAGACGGACTCAGTCTATAATGTCACCACAAGGCACCAGGTGGGACAACTGTGTCGGAAAACCTCGTAAGGGTTTGTGTTTCATCATTGAAACCAAAACAGAATGGCGGGTGGTCATTGTGGAGATAACGTCGTGAGCAGTCTCTCAGAGAAATTAGAGGTCCAGCGGGCCAAAGAAGTTATGGGAGTCGTCCAAGAGGACGGATGTAGTTACTCTAAGTGCTTGGATGAGATAGTATCCCAAGTGAATGAGAAGAAGACTAAAGTTAAAGAAGCCGGATAGAAACTGGCTTACACAACCCACCTGTGTGTGAAGCGTGGAGACTTGAGAAATAAACAGGAGAAGCATAAAGAGTATCAGAGAGAGTGGCAGATAAGAAGGAAAAAACAGGGCATTAGAGAATAGGTTGCTGAGATGACAATTAAAAAAAAAAGAAAATGAAACCAATATGGAAGCTTCAGCTTTTGTGCAGAGAAAAATAAAACATAAGTTTGAGTGAAAGGAACTTTAAAAAAATGCTAGTATTCAGATTGTGTGCAAGTGTGTGCTAAAGTGTGGAAGTTTTCCTGAATATGCATGTTAAGAAGGTGCAGTATTCCTTTTGTCTGAAAGACTACCTTTAAAGGAAATGCCTGTTGTGTTTGTTTTAGCTCCACCCACTTTTCTGTGCATAGAGCTAAAAGCCGGTTAACCCTTTGTAGTCTTGTCTGGCTGTTGGAAGTTTTAAAAAAGTGTGAATAGATTGAGTGTTAAAATGTCCATTTCAATTTAAGATTGTGTACCTATAATTGAATTACATTTTAAGTTAGAGATGCAGGTGCAGATTTATTTTGATTATGATTTAAGGAGCTATTAAATGAACAAAGGTCAGTTTGTTTTGCAAAATATAAACTTCAGGCTTGAAGTTAATGTTTCCATGGTGTCTGCTAAAAAAATTAATTGAATGTTTACACAGTATTTTGTTTTAGATTGTCTTATATAGTTTAAATTAAAAATGTGTGGTCTGGTTTTAAAACAATTTGAATATTGCAGTCCAAGATACCCATGCTCTATTTCTTACTTGTCAAAAACTTAATGAGTTGTTATAAATTGGGTTGAAAGATAAAAAAAAATTAATCTCTGATGAAATAAAGAAAGAAGTGAAAAATCCTGTCCCTTTTCTACATTCATTGTAATGCCTTTAAGAAAAAAGCCTGCAAGAATGTTTCAAAGCTACAAGCTAAGGGATGCACTGCCCTCTTTTTCCTTTTGTGTAGAATGTGTATGATGTTTGTTAAATGCAAAAATTAGATTTTATCATTATAGTCAGTATTTTTACAGTCATTTGGAAAGGCATCTGAAGAAAGAACAATGTGCAAAATGATATTTTATTTTATCTGCTCTGTATTGTGTTGAATTAATAAAATATTGGTCTGAATTTGATTGAAATTATTGAGGTTAACCAGTAAATTGTAAAAACCCGACTTACATTGTGATCACAGTAAAATTCTTTTTTTTTTAAGTTTCTAGTTCCATAAGAGAGATACCCAAATTTAAAAAAAACCATTGGTAGTATTTGAATTGGAATTTTGAGACATTTGAGGTGATTATCCTTGTTAAACATTTTGGTTGTGCAGAAAAATCTTGGGTTTGGAAACCTTTTTAAAAAAAAAAATACAAAAAAGTTTAGAAACTATGTAAAATGCTGTCTTCTCTGATGAGAGCTAGATTGCTTCAGGTGGGGAGTCGAGACAAGATATGGAAGTTACCTTGTAAATGAATTGCGAGCACTTGTGTCTCTCATGTTAAGACACCATGTAAACTATCAAGCTTGGCAATCACTTGTTTCTGAAATTGGAATTAATAAGATGAATTGATAAATTGATATGAGCTGCTGTTTTCAGCACTCGAGAAGGGAAAATCCAACTGAAGTTTAAAGGGATAATTAATTTTTCATTAAAAGAAACTGGTGGAGAACAGTCTTGATGGTCCTGCTAATTGCTGTGTATCAAGAGAAAAAGTTTGTGGAAAAATAAAATTGGACATTGACGAAACCTGTAAGTGCAACAATACTGCTGTTTGGATTTGTGATAAATTTGAAATGATAAAATGGACTCGGGCACAAAATAGCTGGTTATGAAGAATTTTTTAAAAACGTGTTAATAACTTGGACCTAGTGGGAACATTTGATCTATGTTTTCTATCTTTAATAGTGTATTGGACAGTAAAGTTCCTCCAGAATTCATGGACGAGATATGAATAGTAAGTAATGGGATGCTCCTCTTAAGATACAAGATAGAAACAGGAAAATTACACCACCAAATGGGAATTTTCCTAACATTCTAGTGAAAGTCAAGAGTGTAGTTATGAATAGTAAAGTGATAGCTTTCTCTTGGAGACATTTGTGTCCTTGCCTATGAACTTTTAAAGAAAACTGTATTGATAGCCTGGCCACTACCTGAGACATGCAGTGGAAGATGAGCAAAGTTCTCCAGACAATCTTTTGAGAAGATCACCTGAAAGCCCAAGAATGGCTTGTATTGGATGGCATGTGTGGCATGATATTGAGATACCACTGTGAGTGTGCAGGCATGATTTCTAGTATATGAAGCAATTAGCATGCAGAAATGCATGGTGAATTTGCACTGAAGAGTGTGTCTCAGGCATGCTCGGTTACTTGACAACAGTAAGACATGACACGGTTAATGTGGCTCAGGAGTGCGAGACAACTTTTAAAGCATTGACACATACTCCATCGAGAAACTATCTAATTAATGAAACAAATCAGAAGAGAGTTAAACACACTGGTACCTGCCAGTGGGATTAAAATTTAAGTAAAATATGATATAGAATATAAATTGGGACAATTGAAGGCTAGGCAGAAATAAATTTAGTAAGAATTATCCACAATGGATGGATACGAGTAAAAGAGATCTGGAGAATCTTTGAAGTCCATGACTTGTTGATTAGATGTTAAACTTCAGCTTTCTTTACAATATCTGTTTTCTTTGTCTGCATCATTGTTGCTCAAAATGTATGTCCTTAGTCAAATGTGCTAGTGATTGTAAGACTGAATTATAACTTCAACTGTAATTGTGTTTTTTAGGTAACAGAGCGTGGGAAAAGCCAGTACGAATCCAGTATGAGGTGGTTTTGGTGATGCTTCCTGCACCATGCTTTATGGGTTTAACAGAACTTGTCCCATTAAGCCCCAGTTTCTGCTTCACACCACATTGGGTATGACATTCCCACCTGGTGGGATATTAGGCTTAATGTATCAGCACCCCTTTAGATTCATATTATTTCACATGCTCTGGTAGTTCTCCAACTTGTAATGATAGTGTATTTGATATATGTACCCCGTACAGCAAGACAATTGTGTACTCATGCCTATGACTAACCAACACTAACAAATTAATTGAGCGACCAAAAGAGAAGATCCAAAGCTACGTAGAGGAGACCCCAGGTGGGGTAAGATCAGGAAAGATACAAGAAACACAGGATATTACAGGCGGGGCAGAATTGGAACACCGGAACAGTGAATTGAATTTGAGTAAGGGGTCGCAGGTTGCTCCTCTTCCTCAAAGGAATGGACTGTAAGAAAGGGGAAAGTCTTCATTTCTGAGTCTCCCTATTATTAATGCCCAACTTGAGAAAGCAATAAGTAGATTAGGGGATGACTAGTGGTGGGAAGTAGCGTATAATGCCAACCAGTATCCCTGAGCATGAATGGTATCAGCAAGCCTAGTGATTGCTCAGTGTCTGGTCTTGATTGTCCTTATTATGTCTTGCTATTTGAAACGTCTGACCCTCCAATTGAATTGCCGAAATAACAATTTAGACCTGGCACAATTAATGCAAAATATAAAATGAGAGGTCGAAATAGAGTTTTCTCCCTTTCAAGATGGGGAGCATGTTAGAAATCAGGTGTTTCCAAAATGTATATGGTTATGCGAACAAAACTGTGATGTGAATAATGCTGTGTTTACATAATTGTGTTAAAACTGGAGACAAAAAGTCTTCTCAGACTAGTATTAGAATAACTGGATAGATGCTTAGAATGTCCTAATGTTTTGGTTCCCTGCGGATGTTATAGCATTCCACACTATGACAGCCATATACAATCTCCTTATTTCAAAGCGATTATCTGTTGTTTTCAAGTTAAGACTTGTACTTTGTTTATGTATGGAAGGAGTTTGGGGAGGTTAAGATATCCATCTCAGAATGGATTAGTTTGCTAGATCAAAAGGAGATAATGACTAGCTGAAGTGAGACAGCTCTGGCTTGGGCCTCATCATTGAGAGAGTACAGGGCCAGGCCTTGTACTAATTGTACCCGAGAGGATAAGGACCAGGGAGGTAAGACACAAATTCCAATGAATGAACCTTAAGAAAGTATAAACAGGAAAGTCATGTGAACAAGATCATAAGACCCCTGTAGAACAAGGCTTTGATTTAAGAATCAAGATAAAGAACTCAATGCCAAATTGGGTACTGAGTTTTTAGGGGAATCTCTATAGGTTAAATCTACATTTAGAAAGGCAAAGATTAATCAGGGACAGTTAGCACAGATTTGTTAAGGGAAGATCATGTTTGACTAACCTAATTGAATTTTTCAAGGAGGTAACCAGGAGGTTCGATGAGGGTAGTGCATATGATGTAGTGTATATTGACTTTGGCTAAGCTTTTGATAAGGTCCCACATGGCAGACTGGTCATGAAGGTAAAAGCATATGGGATCCAGGACAAAGTGGCAAGTTGAATCCAAAATTGGCTTAGAGGTAGGAAGCAAAAGGTAATGGTTGATGGATGTTTTTGTGACTGGAAGGATGTTCCAGTGGGGTTCCACAGGGCTCAGTACTGGGTCCCTTACTTCTTGTGGTATACATTAATGATCTAGATTTGAATATAGGGGGTATGATTAAGAAGTTTGCAGATGGCACTAAAATTGGCTGTGTGGTTGATACTGAAGAGGAAAGTCATGGACTGTAGGAGGATATCAATCTATAGGTCGGGTGGGCAGAACAGTGACAAATGGAATTTAATTCAGAGAAGTGTGAGGTTATGCACATTGGAAGGGCTAATAGGGAAAGGGTATACACATTAAACGGTAGGCCACTTAGAAGTGCAGATTAATAAAGGGACCTTGGAGTGCTTGTCCACAGATCCCTTACCAGGTGGTAAAGTTGCTTAAGAAGGCATATGGAATGCTTACCTTTATTGGCTGAGGCATAGAATACAAGAACAGGGAGGTTATGCTTAAATTGTATAATACACAGGTTAGGCCACAGCTGGAATACTGCATGCCATTCTGGTCGCCATATTATAGGAAGGACGTGATTGCACTGGAGAGGGTGCAGAAGAGATTTACGAGAATGCTGACTGGAATGGAGAATCTTAGTTATGAGGACAGATTGGATAGGCTGGGTTTGTTCTCCTTGGAACAGAGGAGGCTGAGAGGAGACCTCATTGAGGTGTATAAATTTTTGAGGGGCCTGGATAGCAAGGGCCTATTTCCCTTGGTGGAGGGGTCAATTACAAGGGGGCATAGGTTTAAGGTGGTTGGTGGAAGGCTTAGGGGGAAAGCTTTTTCATGCAGAGGGTTGTGGCGGTCTGGAACTCACTGTCTGGAATGGTGGTAGAGGCAGAAACCCTCACCACATTTAAAAGGTGCTTGGATGGACACTTGAGGTACCGTAACCTGCAAGGTTACGGACCTGGAGCTGGTAAGTGGGATTAGACTGGATAACCTCTTGTTGGCTGGTGAAGATATGATGGTAAGTACTTCAGGGAATCTAATACGGCCAGAGTGATCTCTTGGACTAGTTTCAATCATCTGGATGGGTCGGAGAGGAATTTTAACAGATTTGTTTCCCCAATTGGCCTGGGTTTTTATCTGTTTTTTTTTTCCTCTCCCAAGAGATTGCATGGCTCCAGTTGGGGTGGAGTGTAAAGTGTTGCGATACATGGAGTATCGCAGTTGTGGGGGGCGCGGACTGGTTGGGCCAGATGCTCTTTGCCTTTCCGTCATTGTTCATAGGTTTATATGTAACCTTCAGGGCTGCTGACCAAGGGCCGTGCGGCTCTTTGTCGGCCGATGCAGACACGATGGGCCGAAATGACCTCCTTCTGTGCTGTAGATTTTTATGTTTCCATGTTTCTATGTTCAAAGATCTTGTCAATATTCCACTCTAGGCCCACCCCTAAAAAGAGAATAAAAGCAACACCCTGAGGATTTATCCCCACGGACAATGAAGGGGAAGAGCTTCCTTAGATAACACTCTTGGAGGCTCTAGAAGAGAGGAAGAAAGGCCATAAGCCAAAGAACTGTTCACGTCGTCAGCAGTCTGTCCGATCGGATCAGTACCAGCTATTTGTCACGGTCGTATGTTTCTGCTGTATAACTAGTGTGTTATATTCCATCTTAAACTCTGAATAAACACAATATATCCACCATATTGGTTTACAGTCAATCCTGATTATTAAAGTGACCAGAGATAGCCGTAAATGAGTTATTTCTAACAGAGGGAATGTATGGTTCATTCGGACTACTTACAAGGTCTCTCAATTCTGTCCTCTATGAGGATATAAATCCACAAATGATACTGTGTGATATCAATGTAGTCATTTGCATGAAATCACATTGTGAACTATTTCATTGAAGATATTAATCTCTTTGAAATAAACAGATTAATGTCACCATTCATACATAAGAAAAATGAATTTATTGCAAACACATCAAATGTTCATGTGCTAATATCTCACGGCTTAATTTCTAGGCTAAACTGTTTTATGGATGGTTATTATTCTGAGTTATTATTTTGGCTATTATTTTATTGGATACAGCTCATTGAAGTACACGTATTTGAGATAATTCTTCAATCTCTGTTATACTGGATAAAATGTTACATGCTCCATAGACAGGTTCTGTACACCAACATTCCGAATGTGCCTGGTACTCAATTACTGATGAATGCTCCAAAAATAAGCTTATCTTCATTTAACTCATTATTTGACCTGCTTGTACACCTTTTGTCTCAATTAACTGATTAACTCATCCTTGATCAGCCAATTAGCCCTCTCTGAATCCTGACACAGCTGCACCATGTACAAGGTATTACCCAAAGTTAAAATGATTGTATAGAATATCACAAGGATTCACCACAAAATCAGAAGAACACACTTTCTCAATTCATGAGAAATATATTTGAAATTAGCCGCTGTTGGAGTGCATGGTTTGAAGAGTTTATTCGGAGAGCTTTTTTTTCACTGTACCTGGATTGGGGTCAACCCGAGGTCATGATAAAAGAGTCTGCTGACTATGCATTGCAGCTGAGCAATGCCAATCTCAGCATGCTAGCTGCAGTATTGCTGGAGCCTTACAAGCACAACACACACTGATGTACAAAAGAAGAGTGCAGAAGGTGACAGCAGGTTATTGATCATTACTACTGATTTCAAGGCTGCAGAGATGAAATACCAGTTTTGATTTATAGACACAAAATTAGCTTGCAAAATAAATCCTTGCAACACTGAGGGCCCAATTCTTTATTTATGATTGTTATCTGACAAATTTCTACATGTGCCAATCAAATCAGTGTTGTTGCACTGTCCTGTACCGCTCATCTGATCTGCACTTTGCTGGATTTTCCGAGAGATCTATATTTTAAAAAACATTACCTAGCATCATTTGCAATCCTTTCCTAAACTTATAAAAAACGTACAGTTCTTCACTCTCGCAGACCGATCTGGGCCGGTCAGTGATGTCAACCACCCAGTGAAGCAAGCTTATATTTCATCACAAAGTAGGTCTGGATCTCAATCTCCAACAAAGATAACCCTCACCAAGAAGCATGCTTTATAAATGAGGAGGGACGATAGGGTGAAGATTGGTTATGAAGGTCGACAAAGAAAGATTAGTTCCTCTAGTTGGGGAATCAAGTTTGAGGGGTCATTGATTTAAGATTGCTACCAAGAGAAGGAGAGGGGTTAGGAGACATGTCTTTATGCAGATGGTTCTTAGAGCATGGAATGTTTTGCAACAGGAAATAGTTGAGGTAGAGACAATTGCATCTTTAGACAAGCATCTCAAGCAAAGAACGAGAGCAGGGCAGTGGGATTAGTTTTCGATAGCTCTTTCAAAGAGGAGGCACAGACCCGATGGGCCAAATGGTCCCCTTCTGTATTTTACATTTCCATGGTTCTGCCCTTTCCTTATTACAATGGTCAAAGCAAAGTAGGTCCATTGTCACATCATTCTGATGGGACTGGACAGGTTAGATGCAGGTAGAATGTTCCCGATGTTGGGAAGTCCAGAACCAGGGGGACACAGTGTAAGGATAAGGGGTAGGCCATTTAGGACTGAGATGAGGAGAAACTTCTTCACTCAGAGAGTTGTTAACCTGTGGAATTCCCTGCCGCAGAGAGTTGTTGTTGCCAGTTCATTGGATATATTCAAGAGGGAGTTAGATATGGCCCTTACAGCTAAGGGAATCAAGGAGAGAAAGCAGGGAAGGGGTACTGAGGGAATGATCAGCCATGATCTTATTGAATGGTGATGCAGGCTCGAAGATCCAAATGGCCGACTCCTGCACCTATTTTCTATGTTTCTATCATCACAGGAAAACATTTTACTTTGCTCAAAGATCAAAGTATTTACTTGCCTAACAACTCTTACAAATTTACATTTCTGTCAATATTTTTTTAAACATTGGGAATGAATTCAGAGTAATGTACAGAACTACAGTGCATTTAATCAGTCACAGGGCAGTGGAAGTATAATCAATGATTACACTTGGTTTAAAAAAAATTTATGTCAATAATACTGTAAGGCTCGCATACCAGAAATTTGCTGAGGAGTGTTAGTTTGTAAAGGTGTTTATTAAATTTACTTTCATGGGTAAGTAAGCTTCCTTCTTCGTGATACTTACAAACATAGGAACAATGACAGACAGGTGAAGATCCTAGATCAATCCAGCCTGTCCCAAATTAAACTGTTCCAGAGTTCCTAACCTCTGCACAAACATACTGAGCAAAACATGTGGGGGCAAGTTTAACCTAACCTGCCCATCAGGAAGCTAACATGATTGGGTGCAACGCTGGTTTACACCCCACCCCATTTTACCCTCAGTTGTCAAGAAAAAGAAAGACATGCATTTATATAGCGCCTTTCACGAGCAGCTGATATCCCAAAGCGCTGTACAGCCAATGAAATACTATTTTGAATTGTAATCACTGTTGCAGTGTCGGAAATGTTGAAAGGGAGAGTAATATTGGGCTGGATGTAAAACCAACATTTGACCCAATCCTGTAGGTTTCCCGTCTGCTCAGTTAGGTTAAAATGACCCTTGTAATGATTCACTGTTTCACAGTTCTGGAGGTTGGGAGGAAGATGACAGATTCAATTAAATATCTCCCACTGAGACGACTAAACTTCTAATTTAAAACACAATCTTGTGGTCCATCAAAGAGAAAATGACCTCTTGTAGTTTTCTTGGACTGCTTTAGTGGTGGTTGTTTTCAGTCATGGAGATGGTGTTGCAAAGGAGAGTCAACTAATTCAATCAGAATTTGCTTGGAGCTCTGAAAAAATATTGCAAATTTATTGGAAACAGGTTGTAGCTCTGTGTGTTTCCAATTATACTGAAAAAGAAACCTGATTGTAAATGAGATGTTGGAGACTGGCTATGTATTAAAGGAAAGTAGAAATATATCTTAGAAATATCCAGAACTTAAAATTCTTTCTAAGGAAGGTCATCTCCGAAGCACAGCTCTCACTTTATGTCGAGATTTCTGCTGTGTGCCATATATTGTTTTCAAAATTTGTTTTACAATGTTCTTCTCTCCTTGACCTGAAGGCACTGAATCAGACTTGAGTTATTCTAATGACCATATCTAAGCTTAAATAAAGGAGACAATGAAGGTATGAGGGCAGAGTTGGCTAAAGTGAACTGGGAAAATAGATTAAAGTGTAGGACAGTTAATGAACAGTGGTGTACATTTAAGGAGATATTTCACAACTCTCAAGAAAAGTGAGGAGGAAAGAGCATAAGAGAAAAGATAGCCATCTGTGGCTAACTAAGGAAATAAAGGATGGTATCCAATTAAAAACAAGTGCATACAAAGTGGCCAACACTAGTGGGAGGACAGAAGATTGGGAAGCATTTAAAAGCCAACAAAGAATGACTAAAAAAATGATTAAGGAAGGGAAGATAGACTATGAAAGTAAACTAGCATGAAATATAAAAACAGATAGCAAGAGTTTCTATAGGTATATAAAATGGAAAAGATTGGCTAAAGTAAATGTTGGTCCCTTGGAGGACAGGACCGGGGAATTAGTAATGGAGAACATGGAGATGGTAGAAACTCTGAACAAGTATTTTGTATCAGTCTTTACAGTAGAGGACACTAAGAATATTCCAACAGTGGACAATCAAGGGGCTATAGGGGCGGAGCAACTTAACACAATCACAATCACTAAGGATGTGGTACTCAGTAAGATAATGGGACTAAAGGCAGATAAATCCCCAGGACCTGATGGCTTGCATCCTAGGGTCTTAAGAGAAGTAGCGGCAGGGATAGTAGATGCATTGGTTGTAATTTACCAAAATTCCCTGGATTTTGGGGAGGTCCCAGCAGACTGGAAAACTGCAAATGCAACGCCCCTATTTAAAAAAGGAGGAAGACAAAAAGCAGGAAACTATAGACCAGTTAGCCTAACATCTGTGGTTGGGAAGATGTTGGAGTCTATTATTAAAGAAGCAGTAGCAGGACATTTGGAAAAGCAAAATTTGGTCAGGCAGAGTCAGCATGGATTTATGAAGGGGAAGTCATGTTTGACAAATTTGCTAGAATTCTTTGAGGATGTAACGAGCAGGGGAACTAGTGGATGTAGTGTATTTGGACTTTCAGAAGGCATTTGACAAGGTGTCACATAAAAGGGTACTGCACAAGGTAAAAGATCACGGGGTTGGGGGTAATATATTAGTATGGATAGAGGATTGGGTAATGAACAGAAAATAGAGATTAGGGATAAATAGTTCATTCTTGGGTTGGCAATCAGTAACCAGTGGAGTGCTGCAGGGATCAGTGCTGGGACCCCAACTATTTACAATCAATATTAACGACTTGGAGAAAGGGACTGAGTGTAACGTAGCCAAGTTTACCGATGATACAAAGATGGGAGGACAAGCAATGTGTGAGGAGGACACACACAATCTGCAAAAGGACATAGACAGGCTAAGTGAGTGTGCAAAAATTTGGCAGATGGAGTATAATGTTCTTTGGCAGAAAAAAATCAAAGAGCAAGTTATTATTTAAATAGAGAAAGATTGCAAAGTGCTGCAATACAGCGGGACCTGGGGGTACTTGTGCATGAAACACAAAAGGATAGTATGCAAGTAAAGCAAGTGATCAGGAAGGCCAATGGAATCTTGGCCTTTATTGCAAAGGGGATGGAGTATAAAAGCAGGGAAGTCTTGCTACAGTTATACAGGGTATTGGTGAGGCCACACCTGGAATACTGCGTGCAGTTTTGGTTTCCATATTTACGAAAGGATATACTTGCTCTGGAGGCAGTTCAGAGAAGGTTCACAAGGTTGATTCCAGAGATGAGGGGGTTGACTTATGAGGAAAGGTTAAGTAGGTTGGGCCTCTACTCATTGGAATTCAGAAGAATGAGAGGTGATCTTGTCGAAACGTATAAGATTATGAGGGGGCTTGACAAGGTGGATGCAGAGAGGATGTTTCCACTGATGGGGTAGACGAGAACTAGAGGGCATAAACTTAGAATAAGGGGTCGCCCATTTAAAACTGAGATGAGGAGAAATATCTTCTCTCAGAGGGTTGTAAATCTGTGGAATTCTCTGTCTCAGTGAGCTGTGGAAGCTGGGAGATTGAATAAATTTAAGACAGAGATAGACAGTTTCTTAAACGATAAGGGGATAAGGGGTTTTGGAGAGCGGGCATTGAAGTGGACCTGAGTCCATGATCGGATCAGCCATGGTCGTATTAAATGATGGAGCAGGCTCGAGGGGCCATATGGCCTTCTCCTGTTCCTATTTCTTATGTTCTTATGTTCTTATAAGCCCAGGGAGCAAAAATCAACTGGCTATTTAACGATTGAAGTTTTTTTTAAAATTATTTTCGGGACGTGGCATTTATTGCCCAACCTAGTTGCCCTGAGAAGGTGGGCCACCTTCTTGAACCGCTGCAGTCCTTTGTAGCAGTTTAATACAACTGAGTGGTTTGCTAGGCCACTTTCAGAGGGCAATTAAGAGTCAGCCACGTTCTTGTGGAACTGGAGTCACATATAGGCCAAAGTGGATAAGGACGGACGGAAGACACAATTGTGTTTTTTAATGACAGGCCCAACAGCCTTTGCTTCCAGATTTTAAAATGGAATTTAAATTCTCAAACTGCTATGGTGTGAATTGAACTCAGATTCTACTGGATTATTAAGCCAGTAACATAACCATTACTCTACTGCAGCCCACCTATTTGGATTCTGTTCTCATCTAATGTTCATATGTTGCAGTTTCTAGCATACCAACCAGGATCAGGAAACTAGTTTAATTTAAGCCCTCTACCAAGTTGTGGGGGACTGGCATGCAGGGTGAGTAGGGAGACATTGAAGCCAGCTATATCACCCCTAAATTGCTGTAGTCAAGATAAGCTAACTCACTAAAGACCAATGATTGAACCTGGGACCTTCCTCATCTATATGGCTTAGCATCACAGGAAATTACCCACGGAGACACGACGCTTCGTGCATAGCAAACCAAGGGGCCGAAATTCATCACCTCACCACCCGCTGCCACTGACTGCCGCCCACTGCCACTCGTGAAGATCCACCCAGTGCCACTTTGAAGGTGGCCTGGAGCAGGCGGGAGGAGAGAGCTGCCGGGAACTGCTGACGTCAGCGGACTGACCTCCCGCTCGCCGAGCTCCCAGATTTCTGCGGGCGGGAGTCGGCGGCAGAATGGGGGTGGACCGCTGCGAGGAGGCTGGTCTGTCCTCGACGGTAAGTATGAAGAACCTGAAACAAAGCTAAGTGAACACTTAAAAAAAATGTTTTCCACAGCGACTTACCTGGATGGGGGTCCCCTGAAGGTCTTCAGATAGTTTTATTTTTTACTGTTGATTTTTTTTTTCAGGTCTTCGCCCCTCCGTGGGCCCGACTCCATCCTCGGCAGTACTTGGGCGGCAGACGCCTCTGCCACCGAGAATGTGACTTCCCGCCCATTGTCGCCCCGATTGGCGGCGTACGTCATCCATTTGCCGCCCGCCGACCTTCGAGGGACCTCGGCGATGAATATCCCGCCCAAAATACCGTCTGGTACCTCGGCTATCATCGGCGGTACTTTGGGCAACACTTGGGTGGGCGGAGGCCTTGATGAAAATCGGCCCCCAAGAATGGAAGTTATCAAAATGTATTTCTTCTTATTCACTGTTCTGGAAATAGACAAAATCATTTAATCGCCGATTCTACACAAGTGGATGTCATGCATAAGGCATCACAACTGTATGGGACAAGCTAGATGGATCTGCTATCTTTTCCTGCCTGATGTTTATTTATGTTTGTATTTTTGTAAAATAAGCATTAGAAATGCCTGTGAAAAGTTGAGAAAAATGGCTAATTGAGGTCAGGTTAAAGGTCATGAATGAGCAACTAACGCAGCAACCTGGAGCTCCAGATGCACATCACAAGTATTTAATGGAAATTTAGACCTGGCACAAGCGAGGTTTACAAAATGGATGAATTGTGAACAGCAGGAGATCAGTGAGCAGGTTTTCTGACCATAAGAATGGTGCAGTAGCAATTCCAGGCATACCATGGTCAAATAGAAGAAGGGGGTATAGAAGCACATAGTGCTTTGGAAAACAACGTGTTGCAGTAGGCACTACCCCAGGCATTGAGCCTAATGCTACTTGGGCACGGTGAAGGAGCAGTGTCTGAGGGCACTCCAGCTCAGTAGAGAGTTTGTGATTGAGATATACCACCTCACACATAAATACCTGCAGGGAGAGAAAATCATCTGTAATGCACGACCAGTGGCAAAGATCATCACTGCCCTCAACTTTTATGCAATAAGGACCTTCCAGGTACTCATAGGAAAAATCATATCTGTCATGTACTGCTGCGTAAGGAAATAGCTTAAACTCTATTATATGTATCCAGCTATATACACCTTAGCAAAAACTAACAATACACCACTCAAAGCGACCTGGGAGAAAGGTATATGAAGGTCTCATTTTCCAGTTCTTCCAATAGGCTCTGCAACTGGGAATAATTTCCTCCTATTGGGCGTATTGAACTCTAGATTTCTTGGATGGCACTGACCATCAGTTATTTAGGGCGACACTGGGTGCTCCTATGCTACTCCATACAGTGCAAACAATTCCTTATTTGATGAGAGTTGGGAAACCCACCACCTGTTGTATGTTGTGCTCTCCATAGGAATGTGCACCTCAGCTAGCCCACTTCAGAATTCACTATTCTACTGCTATTGTTTCATTGATAACTGTGTAGGGAGTGTGCATCACACACATGTAACACCATCACACAGGAATGAACCCTCACAGAATAATACAATAATGCTCATTTACATCTTACAAACAAAGTACAAAAACAATGTTATAAAAGAAATAATGATGAAACTCTGCGGTTTAGTAAATAAATCAATTAGAATATAGGAAACTCTTTGAACAAGTAAAGGCCATTCTCGACAATAAACCCTTCCTCAAATCATCTGCAATTTTCTATTTCTTGGACTGCTTCACTACATTCATCTCCTACAACAACAACTTGTATTTATATAGCACCTTTAACATAGTGAAATGTCCCAAGGAGCTTCACAAGAGTATTATGAGATAAAAAATTTGACACCGAGCCGCATAAGGCGAAATTAGGGCAGGTGACCAAAAGCTTATTCAAAGTGGTAGGTTTTAAGGAGTGTCTTGAAGGAGGAAAGAAGTAGAGAGGCGGAGAGGTTTAGGCAGGGAGTTCCAGAGCTTGGGAACCTAGGCAACAGAAGGCACGGCCACCAATGGTTGAGCGATGATAATCAGGGATGCTCAAGAGGACAGATTTAGAGGAGTACAGACACCTTGGGGGGGTTGTGGGGCTGGAGGAGATTACAGAGATAGGGAGGGGTAAGGCCATGAAGGGATTTGAAAACAAGGATTAGAATTTTGAAATCGAAGCGTTGCTTAACTGGGAGCCAATGCAGCAAGCACAGGGGTGACAGGTGATCGGGACTTGGTGCGAGTTAGGACATGGGCAGCCGACCTTTGGATCACATCTAGTTTACATAGGGTAGAATGTGGGAGGCCAGCCATGAATGTGTTGGGATAGTCAAGTCTAGAGATAACAAAGGCATGAGGCCTTCAGCAGCGGATGAGCTGAGACAAGGGCAGAGACGGGCAATGTTATGGAGGTGGAAATAGGCGGTCTTAGCTATGCTGTGGATATGTGGTCAAAAGCTCAAAGGTTGCGAACAGCCTGGTTCAGCCTCAGACAGACGTTGGGGAGAGGGATGGAGTCAGTGGCTAGGGAATGGAGTTTGTGGCAGGGACCAAAAACAATGGCTTCGATCTTCCCAATATTCAACTGGAGAAAATTTCTGCTCATCCAGAACTGGATGTCGGACAAGCAGTCTGACAATTTAGAGACCGTGAAGGGGTCGAGAGAAGTGGTAATGAGATAGAGCTGAGTGTCATCAGCGTACATGTGGAAACTGACGCTGTGTTTTTGGATGATGTCGCCAAGGGGCAACAAGATGATGAGAAATAGGAGGGGGCCAAGGATAGACCCTTGGGGGATACCAGAGGTAACAATGCGGGGGCAGGAAGAGAAGCCGTTTCCGGAAATTCTCTGCCAACGATTAGATAGATAAGAATGGAACCAGGCAAGTGCAGTCCCCCCCAGCTGGACAATGGTGGAGAGGCGTTGGAGAAGAATAGAGTGGTCAACTGTGTCAAAGGCTGCAGACAAGTCAAGAAGGACGAGGAGAGATACACATTTACAAAGGATGTCATTTGTAACTTTGATGAAAGCTGTTTTGGTACTGTGGCAGGCACGGAAACCAGATTGGAGGGATTCATATATGGAATTGCGGGAAAGAAGGGCACAGATTTGGGAGGCAACAACACATTCAAGGACTTTGGAGAGGAAAGGAAGGTTGGAGATGGAGCAGTAGTTTGCAAGGAAGAGGGGTCAAGGGTTGGTTTTTTGAGGAGAAGGGTAATGATGGCAGATTTGAGGGCGACGGGGGCAGTACCAGAGGAGAGAAAATCATTAACAATGTCGGCTAACATGGGAGCCAGAAAAGGATGTTGTGTGGTCAAAAGTTTGGTGGGAATAGGGTCAAGGGAGCAGGAAGTGGGTCTCATGGATAGGATGAGCTCAGAAAGATCATGAGGGAAGATCGGAGAGAAACCGGAGAAAGATGGGAAACTAAGGGACGATTCTGCAATGTTCCTCCCTAACCTTTGAACTACACCCGAAAAATTGTTCTTCAGGAAAACACAGATCTGTAGTCTTAGAAATGTTAGTTTAAAAACAATTTTGGAGCATATGTTTTACAAGTCAATGGGGAGAAATTGTATGTTTTGCTTCACAATACAGTATTCAATTGAAGAATTCAATTAACAAAAATACCAATCTCAGGATTGCACTGTAGTTTGGTGCTTTTGCTTGCCAATACAACGCGCTGTGGAAATATACTTTTTCCCTACGATTCTCTACATGTTGAGTTTCTGATCTCAACTGGATTATCCGAGGATATTATGCTTCCCTGTCGGAAGAAAATATCAACTACATCATTCTTGTCTGCCCCCTAATGGTCAGCTGCAAAGCAATAATGGAAGACACCTTGAAACATGTCCTGCTCATTATTTCAGTTGGGAACTTGTACGTGGTTCAGGTGGACCTAAAGAAACAGGTGATAAACATCAGTGTCACAACTTCATGCATTACTTCATGACTCTGAAATGCAGTACTTACGTAGTGCTCAGATTTACAGGATTTTTAAATTGAAATAGAAACTGAAGGGGGAGGGAAACCATATTAAATAGCATAGAAAATACAGGGCTATTCTTTCAAGGCTTTTCCAGAATCTTTCCTCTGTATGATCACATTAACCTTACATTATGGTCATCAATAGCCTTGCAATAGATGACAGCATATTACTATAATAAGAAGCTATGAGATTGGAAGTTCCATCATAAAAAAGTTCTGAATTTACCAGTTATGACATTATGGGCTACATTGGATAGCTTGTGCTGGATGTGTGAACACATGTGCTTATTGGCTATGTTCAATGTGTATTGTTGAGACAATCCAGGGAGAGTCTTCTGTTTCAGGTGACTTGTCATACTTGCATTACATACATGGGGCTAAAAATCCCACAGCGGTTAAAAACCTGACGGTGCTACTGCGGACACTCCCCTCACCACAGCTCCACCCTTGTGCCTTCCTCATTTCCCACACCCAAGAAATGCAGCCTGCCAACCAGTGAAAGAAGAGGAAGAGGAAAAACCATCCCAGCCATTCCCAGCCACCAGCTCCTCAAGGTTGACCTGCAAGGACATTTCAGTGTCCCCCACTTCCTTTCACCAACCATGCTGCAGCCACTGTGTGACATCAGTAGGGTAGGCAAAGGTACACACAAGACTGTCACCAAGGGAATACATAAGGATGGTGAGTTGATTTCTTGATGTCACATTGGGTGGATAGATGGATAAAGTTGGATTGGAAAGTTTGTTTTGTAGTGGCTTTTATTTCAGCATTGCGGCCAAGAGGATGCTGTGATGGTGAGTAAAGAGAGAAGGTAAAGTGTGGGACAAATATTGAAAGAGCAATTGGGGTTATGGTCACTGGTAGCACAGGGGGATGATTCCATCCCGGGTATCCCGGCCAGAAAAGGGCTGCGTGAATTGCATCCTTTCTTCTGTTTCCTCTTCTTCTGCGTCTTCTTCTTCCTTCTACGAGCAGATGCTTTAAATCTGAAATTAAAGCATAAAATGCTGGAAATACTCAACAGTTCAGGCAGCATCTTGACCTGAGATATGAACTCTGTTTCTCTCTCCATGGATGTTGCCTGACCTGCTGAATATTTCCAGCATTTTCTGTTTTCTCAGAGGCTTTCTTTTACCATCCAAGGCCTGGCAAGCATCCAGCAGCATTCCCTGTACACTTAAAAACCATTTAACATATATTGCAAAAAGCTACTACTTCAATACATTTTTTAAAATCAAGTCGAAAAGCTTAAATGCAAACTTACCTGAAAGATGTTTGTGTCCCTTGAAGAAGTGCTGACTTCTCTGCCAATCTACTGAAGGTCAAAGTTCGTTGACATGGCGTTGCACGGCGACTGACGTCACGCTCTCTTCATTTACATCTCCAGGGTCAGCACTGCTATTGACAGCGCTAAGGCCCTCGCCAAAGTCGCGGCCTCTGAGTCCCCCGCCAGAGAAGGGCACTAGAGTGACAACCTCCATTTTTCTCCAGGATAGCAGCGCAAGCAGGTGGCAATAAGCAGCCCAGTTTCTGGGCCATAGTATTTACAGCACAGAGACAAGCCATTCAGCTCAAAAGGTCTATGCTCCACATGAGCTTTCTCTCACCTTACTTCATCTCACCCTAACAGCATAAACTTCTATTCCTTTCTCCCTCAAGTACTTATCTAGCTTCCCCTTAAATGCGCCTAGGCTATCCAGCTATAATATTCCATGTGGTAACAAGTTCCTCATTCTAACTGCCCTCTGAATAAAGATGTTTCTCCTGAATTCCTTATTGCAATGATTAGTGACAATCTTATATTTATCGCCCCTAGTTTTGGACTCCTCACAAGTGGAAACATTTTCTCTACATATACCCAATCAAACTCCTTCATAATTTTAAAGACCTCTATCAGGACACCTCTCAGCTTTCGCTTATTTAGAAAGACAGGCCCCAGTCGGTTCAATCTTTCCTGATATTAAATGCTATCAAAGTTAAATTTGTGAGGGGGACCTACTTAACTCCTCAGAACTCTAATCATTCACATTAACAACAAAATATACGCAGCTAAATACATCCAATTATCAGATATTGGAATTACTCCATGAAAATGGAGTAATTCCTTAATTAGAACCATAATTTTAACTATGTCTACAAACATAAATCACTGGTTGAAGACTCAACTAATTTCTAATTTCAATTGCCTAATATTAATGTAGCAATTTAATTTCTTTAATTTTGAATTTCATCTCATCATTACATGAATCATGCATCAGAGGGCAAGTGTGTGGCTCGCTGTTAGGAAATAGATTTTGGATGTCCTATTTGTTTTGTAACCTTGTTCCGTAGCCAAAATGTTTTTTCTTCCTCTTCAGCATCCTTTCCAGTTTATTTATTATTCAGTTTTCCTGCCCTTGATGTTCATATATGCAATCTAATATCAATGTACAATATAAAATCTAGGAGCTGGTTATCCATTCTGAGAGACCGCACAATAGAACCGTAGATCAGAATTATCTGCTGAAGTGCTGTAATCTAATTCTATCACAAGCAGCTTTTTATCAGCCTCCGTACATAGAATCATAGAATAGTACAGCACAGATGGAGGTCATTCAGCCCATCAATTCTGCGGCGGCTATTTCTAAGAGCAATCCAGTTAGTCCCTCTCCTCCGCTCTTTCCCCATACCCCTGCAATTTTTTCTCCTTCAATATTTATCCAATTCCCTTTTGAAGGCTACTATTGAATTTGTATCCACCAACCTATCAGGCAGTGCATTCCAAATCCTAATCACTCATTGCATTAAAAAGTTTTCCCTCGTGTCGCCTAAGATTCTTTTGCCATTTAAATCTATGCCCTCTCATTATTGACCCTTCAGCCATTGGAAACTGAAGGTTTCTCTTTATTTACTCAAGCTAAATCCTTCATGATTTAAAACATGTAGCAATTAAATGATGATCTCTGAACAGGAATGAGGAGGGCATTTGGGAAGGGGTGGGGTGGGCTGGGGATTACCGGAAACTTTTGAAGGAAGCAAGGAAGATGTAAAAACAAAACACTTGGATGCAGGAGTCTGAAATGAAAACTGTAGTGTATGTAGGCACCTTTAGTAATGACTCCACGAGGCAGGGTATGGTACTTAAACTGTGCAGACCTCCAGTCCTTTATTAGCAGCTCCTGAGTGACGACAACAAGCTGTGTGTTCCTTTTTATACTGGGTTACCTGCCGTATGCAGGCAACCCCTGGGTCTCCAGCAACAGCACCCTCTAGTGTGTAGTAAGGTGTGTACAGTACAAGGGTACATTCAATGTTGCATACAGTGTTACAGACATCACACAGTGAACAGGCATGCCTACACAACAAAAACAAAAAATGCTGGAAATCTCAGCAGGTCAAATAGCATCTATGGAGAGAAACAGATGTTCTGACGAAGGGTCACAGAGCTGAAATGTTAACTCTGTTTCTCTCCGCAGATGCTGCCTGACCTGCTGACATCTCCAGATATAAAAGCAAAGTGATTTTGGGAGGAAATTCCAGAGGGCAGGAACATAATTACTGGAAGACCAGCCTTCAATGGCAGAGTGGAAAGAGCATGGAAGAAGTGGCAGTCGGGAGTCATAGAAGTGGAGTGTAGGGTCAAGGACATGAGGCTGAAGAAGATGGGGTGGAGTGAAGGCAAGGATGTGGCGTCGAAGTAATCTATATTAACAGTATGATATTAAATAAAATTTTCACCTGTCTAGAATTAGATGGTACAATAAGTTAGTCTATAATTTTATGGACGCGTTTATTTGTACTGCCAAAATGGCCAACACCCTGAAGTTTCACAGGAATATGTAACTGGAACCGCCCATCCCAAGGTCTCACTGACTTTGCAAATTATAACTCGATCCACTTTGGCTTCCTGAAGCGATAGAAGACAGAGCTCCCCAGATGACAGCAAGGGCCAGCCAAAGTGCCTTACTCCAGTCCAAGTGCATACCTCCCCCAGTGGAAGTGCCTTACCCCAGTCCAAGTGCAAGCCTCCCTCAGCCAAAGTGAAAACCTCCCCCAGTGGAAGTGCCTCACCACAGTCCAAGTGCATGCCTCCCCCAGTGGAAGTGCCTTACCACAGTCCAAGTGCATACCTCCCCCAGTGGAAGTGCCTTACCCCAGTCCAAGTGCATCCTTCCCCCAGCCGAAGTGCCTTACCCCAGTCCAAGTGCATCCTTCCCCCAGCCGAAGTGCCTTACCCCAGCGCAAGTGCATCCTTCCCCACCCCCCACCACCCCACCATAGATAGAGCATTGTGTACGGATTATTAACAGGTTTATTGGGTATGAAGTGAATAGTGACTTCTGGATATCATCCACCCCAACGATGTCCCTTGTAGGGGGTTAGAAGAATGTGATCTGTCTTCCCTGAGTTCCATCTCTCCACTCCAACCACCACCCCACCCGTGTCTCTCTCTCGCACCCCCATCCCCAGTCTCTCTATCCCCCCAGTCTCTCTCTCCCCCCAGTCTCTCTCTCCCCCCAGTCTCTCTCTCACCATCAGGCCTGGGACTGCCACCATCAGGCCCAGGACCGCCACCATCGGCCCCTTCCCCCTGCCACCCTCGGCCCCTTCCCCCCGCCACCATCGGCCCCTTCCCCCCGCCACAATCGGCCCCTTCCTCCTGCCACCAACGGCCCCTTCCCCCTGCCACCATCGGCCCCTTCCCCCCGCCACAATCGGCCCCTTCCCCCCGCCACCATCGGACCCCCCACCCCCCCACCGCACTCAGGCCCAGGACCGCTGCTATTGGGTCCACGCCGGCCAGGGGGGAGAGAGTCTGAGCCTCAGGTCCTGCTCCTCGGCACCATGCTCATGGAATGATTCGGCCCGGCCGGGGGGAGGGGTGGAGCTTGACAGGCGGTGGGGCTTGTCACCTCTTGGTCAAAAAAGTGCAATACGGGCAGGGCACCTGTCTGTCAAAAAAAGAGCAGTACAAATAGTTACATCGTAATTTTATCTCTGGTGGCTGTGGTGAGGGGTCATTAATTTAAAATGGTCACGAAGACAGTGAGGAAAGAGATGAGGAGAAATTTCTTATAGCAGATGGCTGTTGGCACATGAAATACTGGGCCAGAGAAAATGTTTGAGGCAGAGACCACTATAGCTTTTACAGATATAGTGGAGAAATATTTGAAGCAGAGGAACACATAAAGCTATAAAAAGAGTGGGCTTTATTTTGGATTATTCCAGTGAAGAACTGACATAGATATGATGGGCCAAATGGCCTCTTTCTGTGCTGTAAAGTATAGTTCTAAATTAAACAACCTTTGACAATCTCAAACTTGTTCCTGTTGGTCAAGATTCCATAGCACATCTTCCATCAAATTGGAAACACCACCCAGAGAGGTCACAAGGCAGTTTGTCATAAGAAACAAAAATATCACACCAGTACAGCAGGGAGTGCTCTGCAGTTAGGCTGAATTCCATTATTGGGATGGTGCAGAGAAGGCATCTCTCTAGTTGGTCACTCATAAGCTAAATGTATATTTTGAGGAATGGAAGAGTCTTCACAGTACAATTGAAAAAGGTATATATACTTGTTATAACGTTTATTTTGACTTTTACTGAACATAAAAAGGAGATAATTTACATTGCTGTAAATCACTGGCTATTATTAAGAGTACAATCAATTAAAACTATTTCCCATGTGGTAGGATGTAGCTTTACACTCTCAGCTCTGCATCGAGCAAAGCTTCCCATCTTATCTGAGTGACTGAGTTTTGAGAACAATCAGCAGCGATCTGGATCACCTGTCTTCCTTTCTTATCCAACAATCGAGCTTTGAATGCTTGGAATGAAAAGGGAATGAAAATTGAATATTCACTCGTCTATAGTGAGGCCTGTCTCTGGCAGTTCACATGCACTGGGGTCGAAATTCGGGTGTGGGCACTGGATGGTGATTTATTTTTACTTTTCCAATATGGTGGGCGGCACACTTGTTGCTGGAAACATGCGAGCATTTCTTGCCCGCCATCTTGGCGGCTTAGTAGGCCAGTTAGCTCCTGGAAAATGGGTACTGTATGGCTGAATTCAAAGGGTATAATTTGTAAGCCTCACTAATTCCACTTGGACTGCAGTTCCATAATCTCAGATCCTTCAAGTTCAAATGAAGGATCTCCTGCTGAAACTATCAGATGCTGATGGCCTAAGTATAGTTACAGTATTTTCTACTTTTATTTGATCTCCAGAACCCAATTGGCCAGAAGCGAAGCTATGTGTAATGAGACAGGATTAATAAATGATCTCGTAGTAAAGGATCCTCTAGGAATGAGTGACCATAACATGGTTGAATTTCAAATTCAGTTGGAGGGTGAAAAAGTTAGTTCTCAAACCAGTGTCCTATGCTTAAATAAAGGAGACTACAAAGGTGTGAGGGCAGAGTTGGCTAAAGTGGACTGGGAAAATAGATTAAAGTATGGGACAGTTGATTAGCAATGGCAGACATTTAAGGAGATATTTCATAACTCGCAATAAAAATATATCCCAATAAGAAGGAAAGATTGTAAGAGAAGGGATAACCATCTGTGGCTAACTAAGGAAATAAAGGATGGTATCAAATTGAAAACAAAGGCATAGAATGTGGTCAAGACTAATAGGAGGCCAGAAGATTGAGAAACTTTTAAAAGCCAGCAAAGAACGATTAAAAAAATGATAGAGAGGGAAGATAGATTATGAAAGTAAACTAGCATGAAATATAAAAACAGATAGTAAGAGTTTCTTCTGCAGGTACATAAAAAAGAAAGGATTGACTAAAGTAAATGTTGGTCCCCTAGAGGATGAGACTGGGGAATTAATAATGGAGAACAGGAAAATGGCAGAGACTTTGAACAAATATTTTGTATCGGTCTTCACGGTAGAAGACACTAAAAACATCCCAATAGTGGATAATCAAGGGGCTTTAGGGAGGGAGGAACTTAATACAATCACTATCACTAATGAACTAGTACTCAGTAAAATAATGGGACTAAAGGCGGACAAGTCCCCTGGACCTGATGCCTTGCATCCTAGGGTTTTAAAAGAAGTGGCTACAGAGATAGTGGATGCATTGGTTGTAATCTACCAAAATTCCCTGGATTCTGGGGAAGTCCCAGTGGATGGAAAAACTACAAATGTAACGCCCCTATTTAACAAAAGAGAAAGACAGAAAGCAGGAAACTGTAGACCAGTTAGCCTAACATCTGTCGTTGGGAAAATGTTGGAGTCCATTATTAAAGGAAGCAATAACGGGACATTTGGAAAAGCATGATTCAATCAAGCAGAGTCAGCATTGTTTTATGAAAGGGAAATCATGTTTGACAAATTTGCTGGAATTCTTGAGGATGTAACAAGCAGTGTGGATAAGGGAGAACCAGTGGATGTGGTGTATTTGGATTTCCAGAAGGCATTCAATAAGGTGTCACATAAAAGATTACTGCACAAGATAAAAGCTCACGGGTTTGGGGGTAACATATTAGCATGGATAGAGGATTGGCAAACTAACAGAAAACAGAGAGTTGGGATAAATGGGTCATTTTCCGGTTGGCAAACAGTGACTAGTGGGGTGCCACAGGGATCGGTGCTAGGTCCTCAAATATTTACAATCTATATTAATGACTTGGATGAAGGGACCGAATGTAATGTAGCCAACTTTGCTGAGGATACAAAGAGGGTTGGGAAAGCAAATTGTGAGGAACTCACAAAAAATCTTCAAAGGGACATCATCATCATCATCATCATCATAGGCAGTCCCTCGGAATCGAGGAAGACTTGCTTCCACTCTTAAAATGAATCCTTAGGTGGCTGAACAGTCCAATAGGAGAACCACAGTCCCTGTCACGGGTGGGATAGATAGTCGTTGAGCATAAGGGAGGATGGGACAGGTTTGCCGCTCGCTCTTTCCGCTGCCTGCGCTTGATTTCTGCATGCTCTCGGCGATGAGACTCGAGGAGCTCAGTGCCCTCCCGGATGCACTTCCTCCACATAGGGCGGTCTTTGGCCAGGGACTCCCAGGTGTCAGTGGGGATGTTGCACTTTATCAGGAAGGTTTTGAGGGTGTCCTTGTAACGTTTCCTCTGTCCACCTTTGGCTCATTTGCCTTGAAGGAGTTCACCGTAGAGAGCTTGCTTTTGGAGTCTTGTGTCTGGCATGCGGACAATGTGGCCTGCCAAGTGGAGCTGATCAAGTGTGGTCAGTGCTTCAATGCTGGTCAAGGACGCTAATGTTGGTGCGTCTGTCCTCCCAGGGGATTTGTAGGATCTTGCGGAGACATCGTTGGTGGTATTTCTCCAGCGACTTGAGGTGTCTACTGTACATGGTCCATGTCTCTTAGCCATACAGGAGGGTGGGTATTACTACAGCTCTGTAGTGCTGTACGGCGAGGACAGGCAGGTGGAGGAACTTTGTCTTACGGATGTTTAGCGTAAGGCCCATGCTTTCATACGCTTCAGTAAATACGTCGACTATGTCCTGCAGTTCAGTTTTTGTATGTGCACAGATGCAGGCAGAGGTTGGGGTGGTCTTGGACCTGGCCTGGAGAAGGCGAAGGTTGAACAGGTTCCCACTGGTTCTGTCGTTTAGTTCCACTCCAGCAGGGAGCTTGTTGACTGTGAGGTGGAGCATGGCAATGAAGAAGATTGAGAAGAGGGTTGGGGCGATGACCCAGCCCTGTTTGATCCTGGTCCGGACGTGGATTGGGTCTGTAATG
Organism: Pristiophorus japonicus; assembly: GCF_044704955.1. Classification (NCBI taxonomy): domain Eukaryota; kingdom Metazoa; phylum Chordata; class Chondrichthyes; family Pristiophoridae; genus Pristiophorus; species Pristiophorus japonicus. Next base: position 39,673,322 of record NC_091985.1, on the reverse strand, counting down.
GATCCATTGGTAAGGATCGCGGCCTGCATGTTGTCGTGAAGCAGGCGGAGGATGCTGACGAACTTTTGAGGGCATCCGAAACGGAGGAGGACGCTCCATAGACCCTCGCGGTTGACAGTGTCAAAGGCCTTTGTAAGGTCGAAGAAGGCCATGTATAAGGGCTGGTGCTGTTCCCTGCATTTTTCCTGCAGCTGTCACGCTGCAAAAATCATGTCCGTTGTGCCCTGTCGGGGACGAAATCGCACTGTGACTCCAGGAGGAGCTCCTCGGTCACAGGGAGAAGACGGTTGAGAAGGACTCTAGCGACGACTTTCCCAGTGGCTAATAGCAGAGAGATTCTCTGTAGTTGCCGCAGTCGGACTTGTCCCCTTTTTTAAAGATGGTCACGATCACTGCATCTCTGAGATCTCCCAGCATGCTCTCCTCCCTCCAGATGAGAGAGATAAGGTCATGTATTTGCCGCAACAGTGCCTCTCCGCCAGACTTCAGTGCCTCAGCAGGGATTCCATCTACACCCGTAACCTTGTTGTTCTTAAGCTGTCTTATGGCTTTTTCTACCTTGTGCAGTGTTGGGGTTTCACTGAGGTGGTGGCGGGTAGCATGCTGCGGGATGAAGCCGAGAACACTTGAGTTAAAGGCAGAGTCTTGATTGAGGAGATCTTCAAAGTGCTCCTTCCAGCGGGCCCTGACTGTCTCGGTGTCCTTGATGAGTGTTTCCCCGTTCTTGGCCAGCAGTGGGATGGGGCCTTGGGAGTTTGGACCGTAGGTGGCCTTGACTGCGATGAAGAATCCTCGCACATCATGGCTGTCGGCCAGTTGTTGTATCTCCTGTGCTTTCTCCATCCACCACCTTTTCTTTAGGTCCCGGGTTTTTTGTTGGACCTCAGCCTTGAGCCGTCTGTAATGCTGCTTTGCTGCTCCCGAGTTGGGTTGTTGCTTAAGGCTCAGAAATGCCCTGCACTTGCAATCTATTAGCTCTTGGATTTCCTGATCATTCTCATCAAACCAGTACTGGTGTTTCCTGGTTGAGTGATCGAGCGTGTCTTTGCAGGCACTGGTTGTCATGTATTCAACCAGCCAAGGCCACGAGGCCAAAATTATCGGCGATTGACGCACAGCTACGGACTTACACAAAGCAGATCATTCTGGTGCTAGGCAGCGCCACGGTAGTCGTGACCCACAAAGATTCGGAGAACAGGTTGCCACTCTGGATTGTCCCAGGGGACGGTCCCGCACTACTGGGGAGGAATTGGCTTGCTGTCATGAACTGGAAATGGGGCGATGTCAATACAATTTCCTCTGTGGAGCGAGTATCATGCTCATAGATCCTGAACAAATTTGACTCATTATTTCAACCCAGCATCGGCACTTTCATGGGGGCCAAGGTAGTGATTCACATAAACCCGGACGCCAGGCCAGTACACCACAAGGCCAGAGCGGTGCCGTACGTGATGCGGGAAAAGATAGAAGGCGAATTGGACCGCCTGCTGAGGGAAGGCATCATCTCGCCAGTCGAATTCAGTGACTGGGTGAGCCCGATCGTGCCGGTGCTCAAGGCGGATGGGTCGGTCAGGATATGTGGTGATTACAAGGCCACCATCAATCGGGTGTCACTCCAAGATCAATACCCGCTACTGAGAGCGGAGGACCTCTTTGCGACGCTATCCGGTGGCAAACTTTTTTCAAAATTGGACCTGACCTCAGCTTACATGACCCAGGAGCTGGCGAGTGAGTCGAAGAAGCTGACCACCATCACGACACACAAGGGGTTGTTTGAGTACAACAGATGTCCGTTCGGGATTCGCTCGGCTGCCGCGATCTTCCAACGGAATATGGAAAGCCTCCTCAAGTCGATTCCAGGGACGGTGGTTTTTCAGGACGACATCCTCATCACGGGTTACGATACTGAAGAACACCTCCGCAACCTGGAGGAGGTGCTACGCAGGCTGGACTGGGTAGGGCTGCGACTGAAAAAGGCGAAGTGCGTCTTCCTAGCTCCAGAGGTAGAATTCCTGGGGATGAGGGTAACAGCAGGCGGGATCAGCCCTACTGCGTCCAAGACGGAAGCGATCCAGAGACCACCCAGACCCCGTAACACGACGGAGCTGCGTTCGTTCCTGGGGCTCCTGAACTATTTTGGTAACTTTCTTCCCAAATTGAGCACGATACTAGAGCCGCTACACATGCTCCTACGCAAAGGTCGTGAATGGGTCTGGGGGGACAGGGCTTTTAATAGAGCACGCAATTTGTTATGTTCCAACACTCTGTTAACACTATACAACCCATGTAAGAAACTTGTGATGCGTCGTCCTATGGTGTCAGGTGTGTGTTGCAGCATGTGAATGCCAATGGTCAGTTACAGCCAGTAGCTTATGCCTGCAGGAGTCTGTCCCAGGCAGAAAGGGGCTACGGGATGGTAGAAAAAGAGGCGCTCGCATGTGTATATGATGTAAAGAAAATGCACCAGTACCTGTTTGTCAGGAAATTTGAGCTGGAGACAGATCACAAACCCCTAACGTCCCTTTTGGCTGACAACAAGGCCATAAATGCAAACGCATCGGCCCGCATACAGAGGTGGGCACTCACGTTAGCCGCCTATGACTATACAATTCGGCACAGACCGGGCACCGAAAACTGCGCCGATGCACTCAGCAGGCTCCCACTAGCCACCACTGAGGGGGCTACCGAGCATGCCTGCTGAGATGGTCATGGCTGTTGAAGCTTTCGGAAGTGAAGGCTCACCTGTGACAGCCCGTCAGATTAAAGTCTGGACAAATAGAGACCCGCTATTGTCTCTAGTCAAGAAATGTGTCCTGAATGGGGACTGGGCAGCCACGTAGAGGGCATGCCCTGAGGAATTTAAACCATTTCACAGGCGCAGGGATGAACTCTCGATTCAGGCCGATTGCCTACTGTGGGGAAACCGCGTAGTCATGCCCCAGATGGGCAGAGAGGTGTTCATCAGAGAACTCCACAATGAGCACCCGGGCATTGTCATGATGAAGGTGGGTGGAGCTTCCCCTTTTATACCTGAAGGTCCAGGTTAGGAGAGTCTCCCACCTAGTGGCCATTGTTCTCACAGTGTACAACTTAGGTCAGATTATACATGGGTTACAATGCTGGTTGAATACATGACACTGGTTATGGAGGCCTTGAGGGCAGACCAAGCGCTGTGGGCATTCTGCATCTCAGGGTCATCAAGGCACGCCAGGTTAGCCGTGAGGCGCTGACTGTATTGGGCTCTTAGCTGGGTCTTTAAGTGCCCCAGAATTGACTTTTTTGCGGCAGTGCTTCTGCTGCCCCCTCCGCTTTGGGGCTATGTTAATGTCGATGATGGATCGGATTAGGCGTAGGTCCGTCCAGCAGTCGGCAGCTCCTGTTATGACGCGGGTGATGCGCCCATCCTTGCGATCCCTGGCTCGGACGATGACATAGTCGAGCAGGTGCCAGTGTTTGGAGCGAGGGTGTTACCATGATGCCTTGTATTTGTCCCTCTGGCGGAACAAGGTGTTGGTGATGACAAGGTCATGTTCTAGACATTTTGTCAGGAGTAAGATACCACTGGAGTTGGCTTTCCCTACCCCCTCTCTGCCAATCACGCCTCCCCAGAGGGCTGTGCCCTTGCCGACCCTGGCGTTGAAGTCACCTAGGAGGATCAGTTTGTCGTCCGCGGGGACGCAGGACAGGGATTTTTCGAGGTTGGAGTAAAAACCCTCTTTGGTCTCATCTGTTGCATCGATGTACGGGCATACGCACTGATGACTGTGGTGCATTGATTCCGGGATAGGGTGAGTCGAAGAGTCATAAGGTGTTCATTAAACCCACAGGGGGAGTCTTTGAGGCGGTCACCCAGCTCGTTTTTGATAGCGAAGCCGACTCCGTGGAGGCTGCGTTCTTCCTCTGGGTTCCCTTTCCAGAAGAAGGTGTAACCAATTGTGAGGAGGACACAAAAAATTTTCAAAGGGATATAGACAGGCTAAGTGAGTGGACAAAAATTTGGCAGATGGAGTATAATGTGAGAAAATGTGAGGTTATCCACTTTTGCAGAAAAAATAGTAAAACGAATTATAATTTAAATGGAGAAAAATTGCAAAGTGCTGCAGTACAGAGGGACATAAGAACAGAAGAACATAAGAAATAGGAGCAGGAGTGAGCCATTTGGCCCCTCGAGCCTGCTCCACCTAGATCATGGGGGTTCTTGTGCATGAAACACAAAAAAGTTAGTATGCAGGTACAGCAAGTAATCAGGAAGGCAAATGGAATGTTGGCCTTTATTGCAAGGGGGATAGAGTATAAAAGCAGAGAAATCCTGCTACAACTGTACAAGGTATCGATGAGGCCACACCTAGAGTACCGCGTACAGTTTTGGTCTCCGTATTTAAGGCAGGATATACTTGCATTGGATGCTGTTCAGATAACGTTCACTAGGTTGATTTCAGAGATGAGGGGTTGACTTATGAAGGTGAGTCGGTTGGGCCTATATATATTGGAGTTCAGAAGAATGAGAGGTGATCTTATCGAAATATATGATAATGAGAGGGCTCGACAAGGTGGATGCAGAGAGGCTATTTCCACTCATAGGGGGAACTAAAACTAGGGGACATAGTCTCAGAATAAGGGGCCGTCCATTTAAAACTGAGATGAGGAGGAATTTCTTCTCTCAGAGGGTTGTAAATCTATGAAATTCTCTGCCCCAGAGAGCTGTGGAGCTGAGTCCATGGTCAGATCAGCCATGATCTTATTGAATGGTGGAGCAGGCTCGAGGGGCCAAATGGCCTACTCCTGCTCCTATTTCTTATGTTCTTATGTTCTTATGTATTTAGTTCCACATAATCAGCAACATGAGTACTAACAATCAGTTGCACTACGCTGTTTGCCTTATTATTTCCAGTCACTGCTACTTACGCTGTTACTATAACACTACATTGAATTAAAAACGTTCTCTAAATGAAAAGTAACTCTGTACTTAATGCTCCAGTGATGAAGATAGAGACAGGCAACTAGTACAAGTCCTTCCAGTTCTCACTACAAAGTAGAAGCAAATTACAATAACTGCTAACATCTAGACCCTACCAAAGAGGAAAAATGTTGCATTGTCATTGGAATCTCTGCAGCTAACAATAAGAAAGGAAAAAGAATACACTTAACAGAAGTTAGAGATCGAACATCAACGGGGAGAAAATTCACCCAGGAGCAGTTTTTTCCAAAGTAGAGTAACTTTTAGGCTGAAGACAATCCACAAGGTATCTTCTGCAATGCCCCATTTCTTAACTCTGGCAAGATGAATCCACATATTATACACCAATCAACTTAACAAATTCTTCCTCAATAACTTGCTGATTAAATCCATAGAATCATAGAATGGTAACTGCACAGAAAGGTCGAACCGTCGAGCCGGTGTCAGCTCTCTGTCAGAACATTTCAGCTAGTCCCACTCCCCCGCTCTTTCCACATTGCCCTGCAAATCTTTTCCTTCAGGTACTTATTGAATTCCCTTTTGAAAGCCACGATTGAGTCTGCCTCCACCACCCTTGCAGACAGTGCATTCCAGATCATAACCACTCGCTGCGTAAAAAGGTTTTCCTTGTGTCATCTTTGGTTCTCTTACCCATCACATTAAATCTGTGTCCTCTGGTTCTCGACCTTTCTGCCAATGGGAACAGTTTCTCTCTATCTACTCTGTCTAGATCGCTCATATTTTGAATACCTTGGTCAAATCTCCTCTTAACCTTCTCTGCTCTAAGGAGAACAACCCTAGCTTCTCTAGTCTATCCACGTAACTGAAGTCCCTTATCCCTGGAATCATTCTCATAAATCTTTTCTGCACCCTCTCTAAGATCTTCACATGCTTCCTAAAGTGCAGTGCCCAGAATTGGACACAATACTCCAATTGAGGCGGAACCAGTATTTTATAAAGGTTCATCATAACATACTTGCTCTATGCCTCTATTTATGAAGCCCAGGATACCATATGCTTTTTGAAACCACTTTCTCAACCTGCCCTGCCACCTTCAATGATTTGTGCACATATCCTTCAGGTCTCTCTGTTCATGCACCCCCTTTAGAATTGTTTCCTTTGATTTATATTGCCTCTACTTGTTCTTCCTACAAAAATGCATCACTTTGCTTTTTTGCATTAAATTTAATCTGCCACGTTTCTGCCCATTTCACCAGCCTGTTTATGCCTTCTTGAAGCCTATCATTATCCTCCTCATTGTTCATTGTACTTCCAAGTTTTGTGTCATCTGAAAATTTTGAAATTGTGCCCTGCACACGCTAGTCCAAGAACTCAATTTTCCCTAATTATCTAATTCCCTAAGTATTTTTTGGCATGCACCATTTTTGTCGGAGTAAATAACAATCCCTAAGTTTCCCCAAAGTTTCTGCGCCAGCATAATTCACTTAGGTATGGTTTTTTTAGGCTACGAATTTTTTGCGTCATGGGTGTGTAACCTGATGTCCACGCCAGTTTTTGACATTTAAGCAAGTTTGGCCAACTTAGATTTTTTTCTACGTATGTGACCACTCCCAAAAAAAACATCTGGGCACTTAACAAAAATCAGAGCACATTACAAAATCGGCATAGAAAGAAGGCAGTGTTTTTAGCCGAAGTTTTGGGGGGAGTAAAGAAGGCAGAGAATATGCATCATAAATCTTCATTTTTTGAAAGTCAAAAGGGAGAAACTGGAAGTGTAACGCAATTCTTGAATTTTTGATTTTTTTTCCAAGTACCTTACCACCACCTAACCCCTCCTCACCAGGCTCGAGGGTGGGAGCGCCAGCTGGCAGAATCACTACCTTGGCTGGACACAGGGGCTCTGGGTTCGGCTTTAAAAGAAGCCCGCAGAGGGTGGAAGTCGAGCCCTGAGCCCCTGTGTCCGGGTGAGGGAGCGATTCTGCCGGCCGCCACTCCGACCCTCGAGCCCGGTGAGGAGAGGAGAGGTGGTGGGGTGGTACTTTGAAAAAAAATCAAAAATTAAAGAATTGCATTACACTTTGTTGCCCCAAATGTCTTCATTGAATGCCTAGCTTCCCATTGTAAGCAAGCCTATTGCGCATGCGCAGACCAAGGTGTGGTCCATACTAGGGTGTCCGCCTTGGAGAGAGAGGGAAGAAGAGGTGTGAGCGCTTTGTCCCAGTATTTTGAGGTTATTGCAAAGCTAGAAGCGTCAGGAGGACTGCTTTGTCAGTTGACGTAAAGGTTACAGCTGCACTTTCATTCTATAGATCTGGATCTTTCCAGGCCACAACTGGGGATGTGTGCGCCATTTCTCAACATGCAACACATATCTGCATTCGGCAGGTGACTGCTGCACTATATGCCTGGAGGAATGACGACATAAAGTTGCCCATGACGGCACAGGCAATGCGTGACAGGGCTGTGGGCTTCTCCAGGATTATTGGCTTCATCAAAGTACAGGGCTGCATTGATTGTACCCACATCGCCTTGCGAGCACCTTTGGAGGACTCTGAGATGTACAGGAACAGTTCCATGAACGTGCAGCTCATCTGTGACGACATGCATCGCATCATCTCAGTTGATGCGAGATATCCTGGGAGCACCCAGGACGCTTTCATCCTACGCGAGAGCGCTATATCTGCCATTTTTCAGCAGCAGTCAGAAAGGCAGAGCTGGCTGCTGTGGGGGACAAAGGGTATGGCCTCGCCACCTGGCTCATGACGCTCCTAGGCATAACCCGGACGGAAGCTAACCGGGAATACAACATGTCACACATTGCAAAGCGCAGCATAATGGAGAGAACCATTGGCATCGTGAAGCAGTGTTTCCGATGCCTGGACCATTCCGGAGGCTACTTGCAATACTCCCCTGAGATTGTCGGTCAGCTCGCTGTTGTCTGCTGCATGCTGCATAACTTAGCCATCATGAGGCAATAGCAGCTGGCAGTAGAAGAGCCACCTGAGGTGAGAGTGGCTGATGATGAGGAGGAAGATGCAGATTACGAGGAGGAGCAGGAGGACGAGGAAGCCATGCGACTACCTGAACCCCATAGCACGACGGCGGAGGAGGGCGGGCCGTCGTGCCCCTTTAATGATTGCTTGAGTCTTGTGCCAGCAGCTCATCCGTGAACACTTTGCTGCCTGAAGGCTCAGCGACAATTATTCCAAATGGACCATGTTCCATAATGTTGTGTTGTGGTAATAATGGAACAAATAATGGAAATTATTCTTTTTTAGTTCAAAAAGTTGTGTTAATAATGGAACAAATAATGTAAATGATTCAGTTATAATTTAAAATATATATTTTACTCAAAATTTTAACACTTGTTTGTACTTAGCTTAACTTTAATAAAATTATTCTTATATCAAACTTTAAACTATTCAGTTAAGATCACTTACAAACTTTAAAACTTGTGGATTTACGTCATTTACAAAAAACTTTTAATTTGAGAACAGTTAAATAACAATAACATAAGAACAACAGTAACAATAATAACAACAACAACAATAACAACAACAGCAGCAAAGAAAGGCTGCACCCATCTCTCCTCCACCTTATTCTAAGACCGCCCGCTGTTCTTGGTCTTATTGACTCCATCCCTGCCCGCTGGTGGTAGCACAGCGTTTCTCGTGTTGGTACCAAGCTTATTCTTTCGAACATCTCGGGTAATGCGTGCTTCTTGTTGGGGGGATGTGGGCAGATGGTAATGTGGAAGGTCCGGTTTGGGCCTCTTCAGAGATTGGTCAGGGGATTGGAGTGGGAGTGGCAGTTGATCCCATCAATGGCCACGGGATCTGGGCGTGTTCTCTTATAGCAGCATCTACCTGCGACATTACCTCCCTCATGTGCCCCAACAACATCTCAACTACCTGCGACATTCTCTCCCTCATTTGCTCCAACAGTGTATAAACTATCTGCGACATTCCCTCCTGAACGTTCACCGACAGTATATAAGCTACCTTTGACATTTCCTCCTCAATGTTCACCGACAGTGTATCAGCTACCTGCGACATTCCATTCCTAATGTGCCCGGATAGTGTTCCCATTTCTCGCAAGAGTGTTATTACTTCTCCCAACAATCCCGATATCTCAAGACCCACCCCACTGATGGTATCCAGGAGTGATAGTGTAAGGTCAATGCTCTCCCAACTCATTGACATCATCGAAACATAGAAACATAGAAAATAGGTGCAGGAGTAGGCCATTCGGCCCTTCGAGCCTGTACCGCCATTCAATAAGATCATGGCTGATCATTCCCTCAGTACCCTTTCCTGCTTTTTCTCCATACCCCTTGATCTCTTTAGCCGTAAGGGCCATATCTAACTCCCTCTTGAATATATCCAATGAACTGGCATCAACAACTCTCTGCGGCAGGGAATTCCACAGGTTAATAACTCTCTGAGTGAAGAAGTTTCTCCTCATCTCAGTCCTAAATGGCCTATCCCTCATCCTAAGACTCTGTCCCCTGGTTCTGGACATCCCCAACATCGGGAACATTCTTTCCGCATCTAACCTGTCCAGTCCCGTCAGAATCTTATACGTTTCTAAGAGATCACCTCTCATCCTTCTAAACTCCAGTGTATAAAGGCCCAGTTGATCCAGTCTCTCCTCATATGTCAGTCCAGCCATCCCTGGAATCAGTCTGGTGAACCTTCGCTGCACTCCCTCAATAGCAAGAACATCCTTCCTCAGATTAGGAGACCAAAACTGAACACAATATTCCAGGTGAGGCCTCACCAAGGCCCTGAACAACTGCAGTAAGACCTCCCTGCTCCTATACTCAAATCCCCTAGCAATGAAGGCTATTCTTCACTACCTGCTGCACCTGCATGCCAACTTTCAATATCTGATGAACCATGACACCCAGGTCTCGTTGCACCTCCCCTTTTCCTAATCTGCCGCCATTCAGATAATATTCTGCCTTCGTGTTTTTGCCCCCAAAGTGGATAACCTCACATTTATCCACATTATATGCATCTACCATGCATTTGTCCACTCACCTAACCTGTCCAAGTCACCTTGCAGCCTCTTAGCATCCTCCTCACAGCTAACACCGCCACCCAGCTGAGTGTCATCTGCAAACTTGGAGATATTACACTCAATTCCTTCACCTAAATCGTTAATGTATATTGTAAAGAGCTGGGGTCCCAGCACTGACCCCTGCGGCACTCCACTAGTCACTGCCTGCCATTCTGAAAAGGACCCGTTTACCCTGACTCTCTGCTTCCTGTCTGCCAACGAGTTCTCTATCCACGTCAGTACATTACCCCCAATACCATGTGCTTTGATTTTGCACACCAATCTCTTGTGCGGGACCTTGGCAAAAGCCTTTTGAAAGTCCAAATACACCACATCCACTGGTTCTCCCTTGTCCACTCTGCTAGTTACATCCTCAAAAAATTCCAGAAGATTCGTCAAGCATGATTTCCCTTTCATAAATCCATGCTGACTTGGACCGATCCTGTCACTGCTTTCCAAATGCACTGCTATTTCATCTTTAATGATTGATTCCTACATTTTCCCCACCACTGATGTCAGGCTAACTGGTCTATAATTAACCGTTTTCTCTCTCCCTCCTTTTTTAAAAGGCGGTGTTTCATTAGCTACCCTCCAGTCCATAGGAACTGATCCACATCTGAACCATATCTGAACCATCCTGCATCTCAGGAGAGCACTGCCGAGCTCTCCTTCCCCTCCTCACCCTGGGTGTGGCTCGCTGCACCCCACTGGAATCCGCAGCCTCGGACTGTGTGAAACCAGGAAATGTCCCAACACTCGCACCACTCAGGAAAGGGGCTGGCACCTCAATGGGCGGCACCAGCACCTCCTCCAGAGTGAGTACAACAGTGGGGACTTCATCCTCCCCCTCCCCCTCACCCCCATGCTCTTGGTCTGGGAGGTTGGATTGGGAGATATTGTCCGCTTCAGGCTCGTCCGCATCTGAACCTTCTTTTGCATCGACTTCAGCCTCGTCAGGGTTAGCCTCAAGTTCTGCAAAATATAACAGAACAGACAAATGGTTAGCAGCAGAGGAGGGGGCAGTGTGGCATGAGTAGGCTCACACAGCGCAGGCAGCAGGCTCATTTGAAGGACCACGATGAATGATAGCACATTGCATCAACCGAAGCGTAGCTGACAGCGACATCTCTATGAACCAAAAGCATGGCTAGCCCGCGCAGTACTTAACATTTAGCAAAGACAGACTGTGGAATTTGTAGGACTTACCCTCTCGCTCGAGTGTGGGCCCAGCTTGTGCAGTAGTGATTGCTTTTCTCCAGGCAGGGCCCATCAAAGCAGCGACCCTCTCTTCCAAGGGTGTCAGTAGGTGCAAATTTGCCGGGCCTCCTCCTGTTAGAGCTCCCTCTCTTTTGTTGTGTGTCACTTTCCTCTGCAAAGATGAAAATATAACATTTTGAGAGGGTGTCTTTCTGCTGGATGGGACATACAGATGGTCACATTTACAATTGCAATTCCAGTGAATAAATGAAAATATTACTTACACCAACTGCTTGACCAAGGTCCTGCCACTTCTTTTTGCACTGGCCTCCAGACCTCAGAGTGGTCACCATTGCACAGTAATCTTGTGAAAGTTGGTTCCAGCGTTTCTTCATTTCTTTTGCTGAAACCTTTATTTGTCCTATGCTGGTGTCCAGCTCGTGCCATCTGGCCTCCATTACAGTAACTCGGGGCTCCACTTCGTCCCGTGAGAGATTCTTGGTCCTTGAGCCACGTTGCATCTTGTATTGCAGCTCCCATTTTTTCCACTCAGAAGAAACATTCTCACACACAACTGGCTCTTTAAAAATGTCTGAATGCAGACCGGGAGGTGTACTGGGCACGCGCGCCTGTATCAGTCATGTAGAAAACGTCATTTTTTTCGCGCATGCGCAGAAGCGGGAAGCTTCTTTTTTCGGCACAGACCTTAGGCTTCACCCCCCAAAGCTAAAGGACAGGCTGCATGGTGCCAATTTCAAAAATTACAATGGGGAAAGTTGTTGTTTTTTTTTGGCATAGTCGGGCACCCAAAAAATGGGCGTAACTCTTCAACTAGGCCAAAAAACGGCATTGGGGAAAATTGAGCCCAAGGTCATTTATATATATCAAGAAAAGCAGTGGTCCTAGTACTGACTCCTGGGGAACACCACTGTGCACCTTCCTCCTTCCTCCAGTCCAACTGTTCACCACTACTCTCTGTTTCCTGTCACTTAGCCAATTTCATAGCCATGCTGCCACTCTCCCTTTTATTCCATGGGCTTCAGCTTTGTCGGCAAGCCTACTATGTGGCACTATATCGAACAGCTTTTGGAAATCCATGTACATGATATCAACTGCATTGTCCTCATCAACCCTTGCTGTTACCTCATCATCAAACTCAATCAAGTTAGTTAAACACTATTTGCCTTTAACACATCCATGCTGGCTTTTATTAATTAATCCACACTTTTCCAAGAGACTGTTAATTTTGTCCCTGATTATCATTTCTACTGGCTGGCCTGTAATTGCTTGGTTTACCCTTGCACCCTTCTTTGAACAAGGGTGTAACATTTGCAATTCTCCAGTCCTCTGACACCATCCCTGTATCTAAGGAGGATTGGAGGATTATGGCCAGTACCTCCGCAATTTTCTCCTTAACCTCCCTCAGCATCCTACGATGCATCCCATCCGGTCCTGGTGACTTAGTTACTTGAAGTACAGAAAGCCTTTCTAACACCTCCTCCTTATCAATTTGTTTCCCATCCAGTATCTCAACTACCTCCTCCTTTACTATGACTTTGGCAGCATCTTCTTCCTTATTGAAGACAGAGGCAAATTATTAATTTAGTACATCAGACATGCCCTCTGCCTCCATGCATGGATCTAATTTTTGTTCCCCAGTCGGCCCCTCCCCTCCTCTTACTATCCGTTTATTATTGTTATGCCTATAGAAGACGTTGGAATTCTCTTTTCTGTTAGCTGCCAATCTATTCTCATACGCTCTCTTTGTCCCTCTTATTTTCTTTTTCACTTCCCCTCTGAACTTTCTATATTGAACCTGATTCTCACTTGTATTCTCAATCGGACATACGCGCTCTTTTTCTGCTTCATCTTATTCTCTATCTCTTTCGTCAAAAAGGGAATTTTAACCAATAAGGGAATTAAGGGTTATGGGGAGCGGGCGGGTAAGTGGAGCTGAGTCCATGGCCAGATCAGCCATGATCTTGTTGAATGGCGGAGCAGGCTCGAGGGGCTAGATGGCCTACTCCTGTTCCTAATTCTTATGTTCTTATGTTCTTATGTCATCCCGGAAGATCTGGCTTTTGCTGCCTTACCTTTTCTCCCTCGCAGGAATGTACCGCGACTGTACCCAAACCATCTCCTCTTTAAAGGTAGCCCATGGTTTGCCCGTCATTCTTTGATTCCAATTTACCCAGACCAGATCCGTTCTCAACCCACTGAAATTTGCCTTCCTCGAATTAAGCATTTTGACTCTAGATTGCTCCCTGTCCTTTCTTATGGCTAATCTAAATCTTACGATACCAGCTCTAAATTGTTCTAAACTATGATGTATGAAAGATCATTATTTAATTTGTACCTCATTTGCAATCAACTGTAACTGCCTGTCACCCATCCCCTTGAGTACCCATGGAAAATGGCCTTCTGAAAAGTACTTCACAATAAGTTAAAAAGAAAACTCAAGCCAACACAGTTCATCCGTGTCGCACAGGATGTTGGCAGGAGCAGTTTAAATGCTTCAAGAAGGCCTATTGTCCCCGAGTGTAATAAGGCAGCAGATCATTAATGCAAAATCATTTTGGGGTCAGCGATAAGGCTCGAGGCAAAACCACAGCCATAAGCATTTTTTTTTTAAAGGCACCTGTTTATATTGGGAGGATAGCAAAATTAAAGTGGCACCTTCAAAGCCCATCAAATAATGCAGGCTTTGCTTAATATGAATTTACTTGCTCAACCAAGCTTATTGCAGTAAACAGGCATTGCAATGTGTGTGTAGGCTGGAATTTTTACTCCATACTGTTCTCCATTCATTTTACAACTGGTTTGATCCTGTTATATACCAGAGATCTAAAAATGGGCAAGTTATTGATTAAAAGTTTTATTTTTGATCTGAAAAACAATTTAATTATCCAGTAGTACAAAGTAAGCGAGCTTTTAATGCTGGATTTCAATTTAAAATCATAGATAATTCAAATTAAGCAATTTTGAGTTAAATGGAGTCGACTGTAGTCGAAGTTTAGAGGGAGCAAGGTAAGAAAATTCAAAGGAAGAATGATCACAGTAATGTCAATAATCGAAAGAGAGAGGCGAAGAAGGTTGCAATGTAGAGAAAGGATAGACTTGAGGTTGGGAAACAAGCATTTCCAACCAGACAACAAGCTGCTTCTTGTACCCAATCCAAGAGAGTGAAAAGAGTCAGAAGATCCTCCCAAATATAGAAATAGCCAAGTCACAGATGAACACATGTTTCATAGAGAGTTCAGAGATGTTGATGGCCCAAAAGAAGGTATCACATATCTTGGAAGCAACTTTAGAATTGGAGGAGTGGTGGGAGCCCCATTTGAGATCAGAGGAGACCCAAAAAGGTTCGTAGATGAAGAAGAACTAAGGCTGGAGCAATAAAGTTACATGATGGTAGTGGGTTTGGTTGGCTAGAGACATGAAGAAACTGTGAAAAAAATGCTTTTGCAATTTGAGCACATAGTGTCAGCTTCGAGCAATTGCAGATCAGTTATTGCATGAATCAAATGCCGAGTGATGGCACCTTTCACTTAGATGTTTTGAGAAACAGCCCCTCGTGACATAAAATCAACTTCAACTCAATGAATAAACTGGAAGGCAGCACTGGTTGTGTTTCTAAGGCATAATGCATCAATTTGTCATCTTCTCTGCATCAGCCAGCCAGAACAACAAGCCAAATGACAAAGCCTGGAACTGCATGCAGCGCATGAATGTAATCAGTGTCTGCCATTATATTATAGCTCTGTGCAATATTAGAATACAAATCAGGGAAGTGGCAAAAAAGCAGAACTAATTAAATCAAAATATGACTCATTTATTTGATCTTTTAAAAAATTTCGAATGAATCTTCACTTTAAAAAATATATTTGGTATGATATATTAATCTTAAATGTCATATCAATTAAGGAATAACTATCATTTGACAATTGATTTATTACTCATATTTATGGAATTGTGTACTTTAATTATGTGTTGATAAATGATGAATGTTTTTTTTGCGGGGCGGGGGGTGGGGGGCGGTTAGTTATGTATCATTAAACAGGGGAGCCCGCCTCAATGTTCTCAATATGCCACACACATTAAAAGGTAAGGGGGCCAAAATTGTCTCATGCTCCATCCATGGGCAGTAACCTTCCGGGCCTGGGTCAGTCATCGCCCGGTCAGGAAGTCCCACCCCTGGCGTGGGATTGCCCTTTGCGTCCCTCAAACGAGACAGAGCGCTGTCTCAGGCGCTCCCTCTCATTGGAGGAGTGCTCCCAGGCAGTCACGGTCAGCACTATGCAGAAGCTCTACAACACCCCCTCCCCTTCAGTTAAACGGGAGGGCCGCTGTGGAGGCTGTAATCCCTTTGGCGGCCACCGCTGGCCACCAGTGACAATCTCGACCGGGCCAGTGGCCTGGCACCCGAAGAGAAGTGCTGGGCTGCATGATGGTAGCCCGGGCCGCACAAGTCCACCCCTTTAAGGGGCGCCCCAGGCGGACATCCACATCCCATGCCAGCCTTGCGTCCCGCGGGGCAATTTCTCCGGTGCACACCAGCCCAGGACACAAATCGCCCCAGGCGCAACCGCCATCAACCCGGGCAAAAAGGCAACTACGCCCCATTAGCACCTCCTGGCGGTGCTGATGGGGTGCAAAAAAAGGGGCAATTTCCGTCCCAAGGACTTGAACAGTTGTAGTGAAAACACACTTCTACGAAGCTCTTTCCGAGTTAGAACAGCTGTAAATCTATCGCATGGGAACAAACAAACTGACAGCATCACAGCCATATTCACAGATCCAGACTGCCCATACATCCCAGCATGCTCCACAGCACAGAGCTTTTCAGACTTTCAACACTGGTTGAAGTGGTTCTTGGTAGAAATAGAAGGAAAATGTAATTTGAAATAAGAGTGAGTTATGAAACCTTTTCATTGAACATGCGGGAAGAAAATCATTCTCGGCCACACAGTCCAGTGATCAAAAATGTAATTCTAATGGAAAAGCAGACTCTGTAGATTACATAATACATATCTGAAGTTCATTATTCCTCCAATGTCTCACTCCTCAGAATTGATGGGACAGGGAATGGAACTTGAAGTTTTACAGGACATCTAACCATGTCGTTCCTATCTTCAGCTTTACTCTTTCACTTTTGATTGTTGCTTTACTTTTGGAGTCACATAACACTACTTGGGTTGACCCTGTGCACAATGAGTAAAGACATTTAATAGTTTAAGTTTCATTTGACTTAATACATACTGACATAAAAATATCATCTTCTATGTATTTAGCATAACAGAACAAAAATAACTTTAAGGCCATACAAGTCTGAAAATATGCAGCAGATCTACGGATAAAAAAAACAAAATTCACAAGGAAAAAAGGCCATTTGGCAAATCAAGCTTGCTCTCTCCACAGTCCATAGACCTTTATCCAGAGTCCATAGACCTTTCAATTCCCTCATTATCTGTCACCTCTACTTTATTCCCACCTGACAAAAAAAACAAGCAGTGCTATTAATGAGGTTCAATCTCCTTTGTAAAGCGATATCGATCTAGCTCCCTTTCAAATAGGTCAACTGACTCTGAACCAATGGCTTACCCCTGTCAACTACCTTGCGGGGCATAAAAAGTTTTAAAATCATCTTTAACTTTGCTCAAGGCTTGCGAATTTTATACTTGCATCCACTAGTCCTATTCTCAACAGCCAAAATAACCAACATACTTTAACATTATCCAAACCTTTCATTATTTTGAAGGCCTCTCAGTCTTCCTTGCTCTAGTAAAAATAAGTTTAATCATGAGAGTTTCTTCAGAACTTAGTCCCTGAAGGGCTGGAATTATTTTTGTAATGTCCTTACTCAATGGTACAAAACCCACATGAGGCACATTCTATGGACAAGGTCACTCTATGACCTGAACCTTTATTCACAGGACCAAGAAGTGATGACCCTGCGTGGGACCTCCCTTTATATACCTGGATGACCAGGTAAGGAGTGTCTCCCACAAGTTCACCCCCTGTGGTCAAGGTGTGCATTGCTTAAGTATATACAGTATTGCAATGGTGTTACATAGAGGTTACATACATGACATCACCTCCCCCCCCAAAGTCTTATTTGGATCATAGGGTAAGTCTTTCAGGTGGTCTACGCTCCCTCGTGGAGTGCAGCAGTTGGGGTTCTGGTTGTTGAGCCTTGGCGTGAGGGTCTGTCACCTGTGGTGATTCCGGCCTGTCCGGGCTGACCGCCGGGACTGTGCATGCTGCTGAATGTTCTTGTTGTTCCTTCACTGACGATGGTGTGAGCACCATCTCATGATCTTCCTTGGGTTCCTCAGTGTCCATGCTGAACCTTTTTTTTACTTGGTCCAGATGCTTACAGCATATCTATCCCTTGTTAAGTTTAACCACGATGACCCTGTTCCCCTCTTTGTTTATTACAGTACCCTCAAGCCATTTGGACCCCACGGCGTGATTGAGGACAAACACGGGGTCATTTATTTCTATACATCTCCCCCTTGAATTTCGGTCATGGTACTCATTTTGGGACTGGCGCTTGCCCTCAACTATATCGGTCAGGACTGGGTGAATGAGGGACAACCGAGTTTTGAGTGTTCATTTCATAAGTAGCTCAGCGGGCGGGACCCCCGTGAGCGAGTGCGGTCGGGACCTTTAGGCCAGCAGGAGGCGCGATAGGCGGCATTGAAGGGAGGGTCCTTGAATCCTGAGCATGCCTTGTTTAATGATTTGGACTGCACGTTCCGTCTGGCCATTGGTGGCTGGCTTGAACGGTGCTGTCCTGACATGGTTGATGCCATTGCCCGACATGAACTCCCGGAATTCGTAGCTTGTGAAACATGGTCCATTATCGCTAACAAGGATGTCCGGCAAGCCGTGGGTTGCAAAGACCGCACGTAGACTCTCCACAGTGGTGGATGTCATGCACAAATTCAAAATGATGCACTCGATCCATTTCGAGTACGCATCTACCACAATGAGAAACATTTTTCCCATAAACGGGCCCGTGTGGCCTACATGAATATGTGACCATGGCCTGGTGGGCCAGGGCCACGGGCCGAGCGGGGCCTCCCTGGGGCCATTACCCAGCTGGGCACATGTCCTGCACCTGCGAACACAGTGAATCAATTCCTGGCCACAAAACATGTAACCAGGCAATGGTCTTCATCAGCACGATGCCTGGATGCTCGCTGAGGAGTTCCCTGATGAATGCCTCCCTGCCCCTCTGGGGCATGACTACCCGGCTGCCCCATTGTAGGCAGTCAGCTTGGATGGAGAGCTCATCCATCGCCTGTGAAACGGTCTGACCTCCTCAGCGCATGCTTCGTGTGCAGGCGCCAAATCCACAGTCAGGACACATTTCTTAATCAGAAATAGGAGGGGATCTCTGTTTGTCCAGATTTTGATCTGGCGGGCTGTGATGGGGGAGCCTGCGCTGTCAAAGGCATCAACGGCCATGGCCATCTCAGCACTTTGTTCCGCTGTCCCCTCGGTGGTGGCCAGTGGAAGCCTGCTGAGCGGGCTGGTGCCGCATGGAGTAATCATAAGCAGCCAGCGTGAGAGCCCATCGCTGTATGCAGGCTGACGCGTTGGCATTGATAGCATTGCTGTCTGACAACAGGGATGTTAATGGCTTGTGGTCCATTTCTAATTCGAACCTCCTGCCAAAAAGATACTGATGCATTTTTTTTATACCATAGACACATGCGAGTGCCTCCTTCTCAACCATCCCTTATCCCCGTTCTGCTTGATAGAATGACCTGGAAGCATAAGCCACAGATTGTAGTCGGCCCTCAGCATTACTCTGCTGCAACACGCACCCAACCCCATAGGACGATGCATCACATGTCACAACCAATTTCTTACAGGGTTCGCACAGGGTCAATAACTTATTTGAACAAAGTAGGTTCCGTGCCCGATTGAAAGCCCGTTCTTGACAGTCCCCCCAAAACCAATCACAACCCTTACGCAGGAGCACGTGAACCGGCTCCAACAACATGCTGAAGTTCAGCAGAAAGTTCCCGAAATAGTTCAAGAGTCCCAGAAATGAACGCAACTCCGATGTGTTGCCGGGCCTGGGCGCTCGTCGAATCGCCTCTGTTTTGGTTTCGGTGGGCCGAATCCCATCTGCAGCAACCCTCCTGCCCAAGAACTCAACCTCAGGAGCTAAAAACACACATTTAGACTTCTTGAGTCGCAGGCCTACCCGATCCAGTCGGCGTAGCACCTCCTCCAGGTTGTGGAGGTGTTCCTCGGTGTCACGACCCGTGATGAGGATGTCGTCCTGAAATACGATTGTTCCAGGAATGGATTTGAGCAGGCTTTCCATGTTACTTTGAAAAATCGCGGCCGCTGATTGAAGAGGCGGAGAGATTTAGGAAGGGAATTCCAGAGCTTAGGGCCATGGCAGCTGAAGGTAAAGATGGAGCAATTAAAATTCGGGATGCTTAAGAGGCCAGAATTAGAGGAGTGTAGCTATCTTGGAGGGTTGTGGGGCTGGAGGAGATTACAGAGATAGCGAGGGATGAGGCCATGGAGGGATTTGAAAAAATGGATGAGCATTTTAAAATCGAGGTGTTGCTTAACCAGGAGCCAACGTAGGTCAGTGTGATGGGTGAGCGGGACTTGGTGCGAGTTAGGACACAGGCAGCAGAATTTTGGATGATCTCAAGTTTACGGAGGGTAGAACATGGGAGGCTGGCCAGGAGTGCATTGAATTAACAATTTACTATGGTTGTAAATAATTAGTCATGTCTAGAGGTAACAAAGGCACGGATGAGGGTTTCAGCAGCAGATGAGCTGAGGCAGGGGAAGAGTTGGGCGATATTCTGGAGATGGAAATAAGCGGTCTTAGTGATGGTGTGGATATGTGGTCGGAAGCTCATCTCAGGGTCAAATAGGACACTAAATCTGTTTCAGCCTCAAACAGTCGCCAGGGAGAGAAATGGGAGAATGAGAAAAAACAACGTGACTACATTTGTGAGACACGGAGAACATGTGAAGAGCTCAGGAAGCAGGGAATAAGGAAGTTAGAAATGGAAACACAAATAACGGGCATAGAAGAGCAGATTACAGTGGCCCTGAAACCTGGGAAAAGAAAAGAATATCATCATAAAGGGTGTAGAGCGTCCACCAGTATGATGTTTCCACAGAGTTTCCAATCCAGGTATTAACCCTTGTGCAGGGGAGGACGAAAACCCCTCATTTTACCCAGAAGGAAAAGAGCTGTGGGATCTGTCTGTGCTGCAATAATACAGCAGGCCAGTGTCCTGGAAGGAGCAGGGAACTCAGAACCAGATGTGGATTGAAACCAAGACAGTGTGGCCTTGGCAGGGCAGTGAGTGGATGGGGGAGGACAACGGAGGGCCAATGGTGGGACAGAGTCAGCCCGAAGCAAGGGACTCCAAGTCAATGGGAGTGCCGTTGCTCAAACACTCGGGACTGACTCATCACCGATACCGGGCTATTGTCTCCCCCACGTTTACACTATGGAGGGATATTATGCAGGCCTTAAGAAAACTAGCGAATCCAAAACAAACCGAGGGCTGACACAATGGCTACAGGAGGCCCACACCCTGCCAACCCAATTAACACCTACTCAACCCTTGATTAGGTTAACATCAGGGATGACCAGTGGAAAAACCCCGCGAAATCCAACACTGCTGCATTTTTCAAAAATCACAAGCCCACCAATGGGAAGGATTTATTTCAGCACGAAAGTCTGGCTGGATAACTGGATATAAGAAGGGGTTTCTGCCCCGACAAGTTGTCCCATTCCCATGCTCCAGCAAGCAATCAGCCTTTCAACACAGAAGGAAGATCAGTGTCCGAAGACACCGAAGACATAGAAACATAGAAACATAGAAAATAGGTGCAGGAGTAGGCCATTCGGCCCTTCTAGCCTGCACCGCCATTCAATGAGTTCATGGCTGAACATGCAACTTCAGTACCCCATTCCTGCTTTCTCACCATACCCCTTGATTCCCCTAGTAGTAAGGACTTCATCTAACTCCTTTTTGAATATATTTAGTGAATTGGCCTCAACTACTTTCTGTGGTAGAGAATTCCACAGGTTCACCACTCTCTGGGTGAAGAAATTCCTCCTCATCTCGGTCCTAAATGGCTTCCCCCTTATCCTTAGACTGTGTCCCCTGGTTCTGGACTTCCCCAACATTGGGAACATTCTTCCTGCATCTAACCTGTCTAACCCCGTCAGAATTTTAAACGTTTCTATGAGGTCCCCTCTCATTCTTCTGAACTCCAGTGAATACAAGCCCAGTTGATCCAGTCTTTCTTGATAGGTCAGTCCCGCCATCCCGGGAATCAGTCTGGTGAACCTTCGCTGCACTCCCTCAATAGCAAGAATGTCCTTCCTCAGGTTAGGAGACCAAAACTGTACACAATACTCCAGGTGTGGCCTCACCAAGGCCCTGTACAATTGTAGCAACACCTCCCTGCCCTTGTACTCAAATCCCCTCGCTATGAAGGCCAACATGCCATTTGCTTTCTTAACCGCCTGCTGTACCTGCATGCCAACCTTCAATGACTGATGTACCATGACACCCAGGTCTCTTTGCACCTCCCCTTTTCCTAATCTGTCACCATTCAGATAATAGTCTGTCTCTCTGTTTTTACCACCAAAGTGGATAACCTCACATTTATCCACATTATACTTCATCTGCCATGCATTTGCCCACTCACCTAACCTATCCAAGTCGCTCTGCAGCCTCATAGAATCCTCCTTGCAGCTCACACTGCCACCCAACTTAGTGTCATCCGCAAATTTGGAGATACTACATTTAATCCCCTCGTCTAAATCATTAATGTACAGTGTAAACAGCTGGGGCCCCAGCACAGAACCTTGCGGTACCCCACGAGTCACTGCCTGCCATTCTGAAAAGTCCCCATTTACTCCTACTCTTTGCTTCCTGTCTGACAACCAGTTCTCAATCCATGTCAGCACACTACCCCCAAGAAGCAAACCACCATCCCGAGACGGCATCAGTTCAGCCTCCTTTCGCTACTGGAGACTGAACCTTTTCTTTTTCCACAAGGATCTTCCCCCGAGACCTGGACTCAGGTAGACCCACAGCAATAACAAGATGCAACAACAACCAAGTTTCCAAGAAAATCACAACCGAAAAAGTAACTTCAAGATCCTGAAGAAAGCAAAAGCGAACCCCGAAACCACGTTTTGACCTGGAAAGACTGTAAAGGCTGTGGTGAGTCTAATCTCTGGTCCCCAGAACTCCCAACTCAGTTAGGTCAGGAAGGTGGGAGGTTGGGCATTGCACTGCTGTTAAACTTGTGTAAAAATTTTCGTTGTGTCCGTTTAGTGGGATTTAGGGGGATTGTTTTGTTGGTGTATTGCTGTTTGTTGAGATACACCTTGTCAAATAAATTGGAAGCTTAAAATTCCTCTTGGAATCGCCTCGTCTCAGTTCAGTTGTATTACATCTCCTGATCGTGAGTCTTGTGTCCGTACAGTGTAAGGGAAGCCAGGAGTGCCTCGAAAACACTCAACTGTGTGTCACAGGCTAGGGAAGAAAGGGGTTAGGAGTGTTTGACGGTCTCTCCAGGAGTGCTCTTGCAGCACTCAAGGTACCTCACAGGCCC
The DNA here is from genome assembly GCF_044704955.1 of Pristiophorus japonicus. Lineage (NCBI taxonomy): Eukaryota > Metazoa > Chordata > Chondrichthyes > Pristiophoridae > Pristiophorus > Pristiophorus japonicus. The sequence continues at coordinate 39,650,515 of NC_091985.1, read as the reverse complement.
AGGCATAAGCTGTGAGGGCAGAAGCCTAGAGAGAGCCACCCAAGGCACAACACTCCCCAGAAGCCCTTACACCTTGCCCCCACCCTTCCCATACCACCAGCACCTCCTGCCGAAGAGGAAATGTGTGCTATATTTATTGCAGAAGAATGGCTGTTTTCGGGAAATAAGTCACCTAATCTGCATTTAGGGAATCTTAGTCGCCACCGTATCTACTCTGATAGTGCCATGTTCCACACCAGAACTTCTGAAAGGTCTTTTTTGCTCATCCTAGGACTCCCCTTTGCCTTGGTAAACAGGGCATTCAACCAGGTCTGTCCCATTTTCATGATTCTGCCCTAATCTCATTTCTCCCTCCCTCTTAACTATCCTCACCTTCCGCTCCACCGGCCACCACGTTTGACAGATCATCTTCTGCTATTTCCAACATTTTCAATATATATATATATAACATCATCATAGGCAGTCCCTCGAAATCGAGGAAGACTTGCTTCCACTCCAAAAAAGTGAGTTCTCAGGTGACTGTACAGTTCAATGCAGGAATTAAGTCTGTAGCAGGTGGGGCAGACAATGGTTGAAGGAAAGGGTGGGTGGGGAGCCTGGTTTGCCGCACGCTCCTTCCGCTTAGTTTCTGCATGCTCTCGGCGACGAGACTCGAGGTGCTCAACGCCCTCCAGGATACTCTTCCTCCACTTTGGGCGGTCTTGGGCCAAGGATTCCCAGGTGCAGTGGGGATGTTGCACTTTATCATGGAGGCTTTGAGGGTGTCCTTGAAATGTGTCCTGGGGCTTGTTTGCCGTGTAGGGGTTCTGACTAGGGCGCTTGCTTAGGGAGTCTCGTATCAGGCATATGGACGATGTGGCCTGCCCAACGGAGCTGGTCAAGTGTGGTCAGTGCTTCGATGCTGGGTATGTTGGCCTGAGCGAGAACACTGACATTGGTGTGTCTATCCTCCCAGTGGGATTTGCAGGATCTTGCAGAGGCAGCGCTGGTGGTACTTCTGCACATAAATAACTGAGTAATCAATGTTATACAGGCCAGAAAAGGCTCCAGGTTTGATCCCTGCTCTGTGTTGATTTTGTTATTCACAACCGGAAGAAGTTACTCAGTATCCTGGGTATCCACCTAGAGAAATCGCAGCCACAATTCCTATCCCTAATTGGTATATGACGATTCCTGCTGGAAGGTAACTCTTTAGCTGAGGACAAGATTAGACTTGGCTGTGATAACTCCATGGTTGAATAGCAGGCCCTTCCAGCTCATGCTTGAAAAATGGTTATTTGAGTGAAGTAGCAGGGGGCTGCTGACACCTGCAGAATCATACGCCAGCACCGGTAAACAACTTCAGGATAGGAGTGGGGAAAAGAAGAAAAAAATCCACAAGCTATATCATGAATATAATTATAGCAAGTTGAGCTGAAGTATTGCCTCATCATTAACAGTGATGATCACTTCATGGGGATAGTTCAGGCGTTGTTCAAACCAAAACAAGTGCAAGACAATCACAATCCTACATTTACTTTAACAGTATATAGTCATATCATTTCATATTTATTATGCCTCATAATGAGCAGCTGGTAATGATTACAAAAATCTTATCAGAAGCTTCAAATAATTTCATAACCCACAGGAGAGTTTGAGTTGTTTATTCACAGTCAAACTAAAATGAGATTATTTTCACTTGCAAGTTTACTTTTTCCTCTTATCCAATTCCCACTGTTCCTCATCTTTTTGATTGCATGAGCTTTCGTCCTCCTCCCCTCCATGCTTTTGTGTCCTCCAAACCATTTGGCTTGTTCTTTTCCATTTCCAGAATTTATTGGTTTTATTTCAGGTTTCTAGTTTCTTTTTAAATCCTTTTTGCTTTAGAATTGTTTTCATTGCATCCAATCTCACAAACCCATTATCTTTTTGTAATATACTGCTGGATCTCCCGTAGCCTTGCTCAATGGCAGCCCAGCGCCTGGAGTGCAGTTTCTGATGTTTACCACTGTCCCACTGCAGCCTAAAAGTGGCAACGATTCAAGGTTGCTATAATACAAGTGTAATATCTTTGGAGAGCACACAACACACAACCTGTAAGATGGCTGCAGGTTCCAGAAACTTCTGACCTGCTGGTCAGGTGACCTGTTCTTTATTAAACAGCACTAGCTGCAGTAACACAGTGTCCACAGTGTGGAGTTACAGACATTACACTTCTCCCTCCTTAATGAAGAAGTTATTATAACAAACAATCATCATACATAACTTGCATGGTTATACATAACTTGCATGGTTATACATAACAAAGGATATAGACTTATTTTGCCATATTTATCCATATTTACAAATCAAGCTTAACCACTTGTTTTCTGTTTCGAAGAGGATACCTTCGCTCTCGAACAGAACCTTCCAAACATGGTGTCCAATTTAAACTCATTCGAGGCTGATCCTGAGGGAAGTTTTCCTCCAAGGGATGCTCTTGATTTCCATTTGAACTCTCTCTAACTTCAGACTGTTTGTTTTCCTGACTCGGACTCGGACTTAAATTCTGACTTTCTCTTGGATTTGTTTCCAGTTCATTGGATATAGGATATGCTACTGGTGTATCAAAACTGTCTGATGAGTCAGAAATAATTGAATCACTCCCAACTACTTCCATGTCTCTGGGTAAAATATGATCAATGTGAACAAACCTAACCTGTCCATTATCAAACATCGAGACCAAATATGTGCGAGGACCACATATCTTCACCACTCTTCCTGGTAACCACTTTACCAATTTATGGTGATGGTTCTTCATTCTCACCTTCTGATTTAATTTCACACTTTTACTCTACCTCTATCATGATTCTCTTTCTGTCTTAATTGTGTCTCCTCTACGGAATGTGCCAAGTTTGGTTTTAACAACGAGAATCTGGTTCATGGCTGTCGTTAGAGAAACCACTCTGCTGGTGTTCTACCAGTAGTTGTGTGCAGAGTATTATGATTAGTATTAGAAAATTACCCAATTTGTGGTCCTATGACTCTTTCTTTGGATTTGGATCCAACATTTGTTTGATGAGGGCACATTTTACAATTTGTACAGTGCGCTCTGCTGCACCATTCGAAGCAGGGTGGTACGATGGAACCTTGGTATAGAAACATAGAAAACATAGAAAATAGGTGCAGGAGTAGGGCATTCGGCCCTTCGAGCCTGCACCGCCATTCAATGAGTTCATGGCTGAACATGCAGCTTCAGTACCCCCTTCCTGCTCTTTCGCCATACCCCTTGATCCCCCGAGTAGTAAGCTCTACATCTAACTCCTTTTTAAATATATTTAGTAAATTGGCCTCAACAACTTTCTGTGGCAGAGAATTCCACAGGTTCACCACTCTCTGGGTGTATGTTTCACACCATTGTTGCTCGTGAACTGTACAAATTCTTCTGAACTAAATTTTGGTCCACTATCCAAAACAATTTCTTCTGGGAGGCCAAATGAAGAAAATAATCTTCGCAAAATGTCTAATGTTTTACTTGTTGTTATTTTCCACATTGGAAACGCCTCGACCCACTTCGAATGGTTATCAATCACAATGAACAATTGTTGCCCTTCTAGCTCAGCAAAATCAATATGTAGCCTTTGCAACACCCTGGGAGGCCATTTCCATGGCTGTAATGGTACTGGTGGTGGTTGCTTGCTTACCGATTGACATGTCGTACACTGACTTACGATGTACTATATATCTTTATCAAGACCTGACCACCATAAATAACTGCGTGCAAAACTCTTGGTCAAGCACATTCCCAGGTGCTGGTCATGGAGGTCCCCTAATAATTTGGACCTGAATTTATTTGGTATAACCACTCTTGATACAATCTTTATCGACTGATAATTCATTCCTATGAATGAAGAATGGATGAATATCTTTGTCTGTTACCTGGTTTGGCCATCCATTTGCAATATAATCATACACCTTTGACATAACTCATTCAGTTTGGTTGCTCTACCAACCTCTTCAGCTGTGCCTGGCAGTTCATCAATGAATGAAAAATAGAACACCACTTCCCTATCGGGTGTAACTTGTGATGGGGAAGGCAATCTAGACATAGCATCAGCATTACTGTGATCAGCTGATCATCTGTATTCGATATCATATGTATATGCTGACAAAATCAAAGCCCATCTCTGCATCCGGGCTGCAGGTAATGTTGGAACTGGGGACTTTGGATGGAGGATTGCTGTCAGGGGCTTATGGTCCGTAACAAGAGTAAACTTACAGCCATACAAGTATTTATGGAACTTCTTGACACCAAAAATTAATGACAAAGTTTCCCTTATAATTTGCACATAATTACGCTCACTGGCACTGAGAGTGCATGAAGCAAAAGCAATTGGTTCCTCCTCCCCACTACATGAGAGATTACTGACCCAACTCCATACGGAGAGGCATCACATGCTAGCTTGATCTCCTGAGAATATACTGCTGGATGTCCCGTAGCTTTGCTCAGTGGTAACCCAGCACCTGGAGTGCAGTTTTTGATGTTTACCACGGTCCCACTGCAGCCTAAAAGTGGCAACGGTTCAAGATTGCTGTAATACAAGGAGGCTTTGAGGGTGTCCTTGAAGTGCTTCATCTGCCCACCTGGGGCTCGCTTGCCATATCGGAGCTCCGAGTAGAGTGCTTGTTTTTGGAGTCTCGTGTCAGGCATGCGGGTGATGTGGCCTGTCCAGCAGAGCTGATCGAGCGTGGTCAGTGCTTCGATGCTGGGGATGTTGGCCTGAGCGAGGACACTGACATTGGTGTTCCTATCCCGCCAATGGATTTGCAGAATCTTGTGAAGGCAACGTTGGTGGTACTTCTCCAGTGTTTTGAGGTGCCTGCTGTACATAGTCCATGTCTCTGAGCCATATAGGAGGGCGGATATCACCACTGCTCTGTAGACCATGAGCTTGGTGCCGGGTTTGAGGTCCTGGTCTTCAAACACTCTCTTCCTCAGGCAATCGAAAGCTGCACTGGCACACTGAAAAAGTGTAACATCCCCATCGACACCTGGGAATCCCTGGCCCAAGACGGCCCAAAGTGGAGGAAAAGCATCCGGGCAGGCACTGAACAGCTTGAGTCTCTTCGCCAAGAGCAAGCTGAAGCCAAGCATCGTCAGCGGAAGGAGCGTGCGGCAATCCAGGCATCCCACCCACCTATTCCTTCAACCTCCATTTGCCCCACCTGTGACAGAGACTGTAGGTCCCGCTTTGAACTCTTCAGTCACCTGAGAATTTATTTCTAGTGTGGAAGCAAGTCATCCTCGACTCCGAGGAACTGCCTATGATGATGATGTAATACAGAAAATTTACTGCAGCAATATATGGTGAGGTCGGTTTTAACTCGCCGATCTCGGGTGAGTGGGCAGTTTGAAAACAAGCAGGTTAATTTCCCGTTCAGTTCCTGACCATTTCTGATATTAACCTGCATGGTTTTGCAGGCGGACGAGGCACACGGCTAAAAATAGGCAGGGTCCTCATAGATTTATGCAAATTGGGTTCCTATTACATAAGTAGGACCCTGAGGCTTTCCCGCTGGGCACAAGGGGGTCTGCAGACAGACGAGATCCCTTCAGATCAGTATAAAACTTCTCAGAGAAAGATTGCTCCTGAGGGCCCCATAAGGAAGTCAAGGCCTCCCGTTCCCCCCTGTGAGACCCTCCCAAAACCTTCCCGCCACTACTTACTTGGAAGCCAGCAGGCATACAAGGGCAGCCAGAACTTCTACTGAGCTTACTACTAGGGGGATCAAGGGGTATGGCGAGAAAGCAGGAATGGGTTACTGAAGTTGCATGTTCAGCCATGAACTCACTGAATGGCGGTGCAGGCTCGAAGGGCCGAATGGCCTACTCCTGCACCTATTTTCTATGTTTCTATGTCATTCATTTTCAACCGTTGTAGGGGCTGAAATTGCCCCTTTCATTAAGGCCTCTGGCCAGCAGAAAGCGGCGGCCAGGGCTCATTGCGGAATGGCTGCTGATTTTTCGTGGAATGGCCGCTGTTCGCGCAATTGACCTCAAGTGTTTTTCCGGCAGTGACCATATTCGCCCCACTGTCGGCGAAGCCTCCCAAGTGCATCATTGGAGCGCGCACCGCTGATGTCCCGCCCCAGAAGCGAAAGTCAGCTGAGAAAGTCTTCTGGCCACCGGCCGGTGCCCCCGACAGTTTCTTCTGTCGGTGCACAGTATTTGAAATGGCGGTGCGGCTATTAAAGGGGAGGGCACACTGCCACAGCGGCCATCTTATTTTTTTGAGTCAGCCAACAAATATGCCAACAGGCAGCCTGGCACCCCGTCTTGGCTGCCAGGCCACTGGCCTGGCCAAAACCCTCCCTGATGGCCCAGTGGACCTAACTAAAATAAATGTAGAGTTCGCAGTGGTTCTCCGCTTTAACTGAAGGGGAGAGACGTTGTGACACATCAGCATGACGCTGATGACTGACAGCGGCGGAGACTCTGCTCCGCCCCCACTTCCACCCCGCTTATGACCAACTTCTCTGCTTCGCCTCCACTTCCGCTCCCATTCTGACCAACATTGCTGCTCCCACCCCGACTTCTGCCCCCATTATGACTGACTTCCGCCCTGCTCGAAAATAAACGGCAAAGAGCTGATTTTCGCAAGATAAGCCGCTGCATCCATCGCGGCGGTCAAAACACATCAAAAACGGTAGGTGCAGCCTGTTTCCGGCGGAGGTGACTTTCGGCCCCAGTAAGGTCTGGGTAAAGAATGAATAGCAGTGGAAACCTTTGTGAGGAGTCTTGATTCCAACATAGTTGGATGAGGGGAAGAGGAAGAGGAAGAGCATACAGGATGGCTTATATGGCGCTCAGAATGAACAAGTGAGAAAACTTCAAAAAGCAATGACTGCAGTAGTATTTACTGGAGAAAAAACAAGAAAGGTTGTTGGAACTGTGAGACATTCCCGATTGGACAGCAAGCTTTTACTGTTATCCTAAGCAGGTGTGTTTGAGGGCTGCTAGAAGTCTCTCCCGAGATTTAGAAACAATATTAAAATTTCACAGACTTTAACTTCTTAAAGAATTAGCGTTGTTAAAAGGAGACGATTTGTTTGCCGCACTGGTAATCATGGATTAGACCAGAATTTTCAGGGTAATAGATAAACTGAGAGTTTACAGTCACTGCCAGAGAAAGTACCAATGCCTTAGGGTGCTATGGTGGATCAGATTTCATCAACATAAGCACATTTCTGAGGAAGAAAGATGGGCTGAAAGTGAGTGGCAACAGAGACTGGCAAAGAGTTTACGCAAGGTTTTTCCAGTGAGTGATCAGGCTACTTTCTGCTACGTAATACTGTCATCTTTGAGCAGGCTCGAGGGGCTGAATGGCCTACTCCTGCTCCTATTTCTTATGTTCTTCTGACAACACTTGATTTTCCCATTTACATAAGAACATAAGAACATAAGAATTAGAAATAGGAGTAGGCCATCTAGCCCCTCGAGCCTGCTCCGCCATTCAAAAGATCATGGCTGATCTGGCCGTGGACTCAGCTCCACTTACCCATCCGCTTCCCATAACCCTAAATTCCCTTATTGGTTAAAAATCTATCTATCTGTGACTTGAATACATTCAATGAGCTAGCCTCAACTGCTTCACTGGGCAGAGAATTCCACAGATTCACGACCCTCTGGGAGAAGAAATTCCTTCTCAACTCGTTTTAAATTGGCTCCCCCGTATTTTGAGGCTGTGCCCCCTAGTTCTAGTCTCCCCGACCAGTGGAAACAACCTCTCTGCCTCTATCTTGTCTTATCCCTTTCATTATTTTAAATGTTTCTGCAAGATCACCCCTCATCCTTCTGAACTCCAACGAGCAAAGACCCAGTCTACTCAATCTATCATCATAAGGTAACCCCCTCATCTCCGGAATCAGCCGAGTGAATCGTCTCTGTACCCCCTCCAAGGCTAGTATATCCTTCCTTAAGTAAGGTGACCAAAACTGCACGCAGTACTCCAGGTGCGGCCTCACCAATACCCTGTACAGTTGCAGCAGGACCTCCCTGCTTTTGCACTCCATTCCTCTCGCAATGAAGGCAACATTCCATTCGTCTTCCTGATTACCTGCTGCACCTGCAAACTAACTTTTTGGGATTCATGCACAAGGACCCCCAGGTCCCTCTGCACCACAGCATGTTGTAATTTCTCCCCATTCAAATAATATTCCCTTTTACTGTTTTTTTTTCCAAGGTGGATAACCTCACAGTTTCCGACATTGTATTCCATCTGCCAAACCTTAGCCCATTCACTTAACCTATCTAAATCTCTTTGCAGCCTCTCTGTGTCCTCTACACAACCCGCTTTCCCAATAATCTTTGTGTCATCTGCAAATTTTGTTACACTACACTCCGTCCCCTCTTCCAGGTCATCTATGTATATTGTAAACAGTTGTGGCCCCAGCACCGATCCCTGTGGCACACCACTAACCACCGATTTCCAACCCGAAAAGGACCCATTTATCCTGACTCTCTGCTTTCTGGTTGTTAGCCAGCCAATTCTTGATCCATGCTCATACATTTCCTCTGACTCCGCGTACCTTTATCTTCTGCAGTAACCTTTTGTGTGGCACCTTATCGAATGCCTTTTGGAAATCTAAATACACCACATCCATCGGTACACCTCTATCCACCATGCTCGTTATATCCTCAAAGAATTCCAGTAAATTAGTTAAACATAATTTCCCCTTCATGAATCCATGTTGCATCTGCTTGATTGCACTATTCCTATCTAGATGTCCCGCTATTTCTTCCTTAATGATAGCTTCAAGCATTTTCCCCACTACAGATGTTAAACTAACCGGCCTATAGTTACCTGCCTTTTGTCTGTCCCCTTTTTTAAACAGAGGCATTACATTAGCTGCTTTCCAATCCGCTGATACCTCCCCAGAGTCCAGAGAATTTTGGTAGATTATAACAAATGCATCTGCTATAACTTCCGCCATCTCTTTTAATACCCTGGGATGCATTTCATCAGGACCAGGGGACTTGTCTACCTTGAGTCCCATTAGCCTGTCCAGCACTACCTCCCTAGTGATTGTGATTGTCTCAAGGTCCTCCCTTCCCACATTCCCGTGACCAGCAATTTTTGGCATGGTTTATGTGTCTTCCATTGTGAAGACCGAAGCAAAATAATTGTTTAAGGTCTCAGCCATTTCCACATTTCCCATTATTAAATCCCCCTTCTCATCTTCTAAGGGACCAACATTTACTTTAGTCACTCTTTTCCATTTGATATATCAGTAAAAGCTTTTACAATCTGTTTTATGTTTTGCGCAAGTTTACTTTCGTAATCTATCTTTCCTTTCTTTATTGCTTTCTTAGTCATTCTTTGCTGTCATTTAAAATGTTCCCAATCTTCTAGTTTGCCACTTACCTTGGCCACCTTATACGCATTGGTTTTTAATTTAATACTCTCTTTTATTTCCTTGGTTATCCACGGCTGGTTATCCCTTCTCTTACCGCCCTTCTTTTTCACTGTAATATATTTTTGTTGAGCACTATGAAAGAGCTCCTTAAAAGTCCTCCACTGTTCCTCAATTGTGCCACCGTTTAGTCTGTGTTTCCAGTCTACTTTAGCTAACTCTGCCCTCATCCCGCTGTAGTTCCCTTTGTTTAAGCATAGTACGCTCGTTTGAGACACTACTTCCTCACCCTCAATCTGTATTACAAATTCAACCATACTGTGATCACTCATTCCGAGAGGATCTTTTACTAGGAGATCATTTATTATTCCTGTCTCATTACACAGGACTAGATCTAAGATAGCTTGCTCCTTTGTAGGTTCTGTAACATACTATTCTAAGAAACAATCCCGTATGCATTCTATGAATTCCTCCTCCAGGCTACCCCGTGCAATTTGATTTGACCAATCGATATGTAGGTTAAAATCCCCCATGATTACTGCCGTTCCTTTTTCATATGCCTCCATTATTCCCTTGATTATTTCCGACCCACCGTGAAGTTATTATTTGGGGGCCTATAAACTACGCCCACCAATGACTTTTTCCCCTTACTATCTCTAATCTCCACCCACAATGATTCAACATTTTGTTCATTAGAGCCAATATCATCTCTCACAACTGCCCTGATATCATCCTTTATTAACAGAGCTACCCCACCTCCTTTCCCTTCTTGTCTATCCTTCCGAATTGTCAGATACCCCTGTATGTTTAATTCCCAGTCTTGGCCACCCTGCAACCATGTTTCTGTAATGGCCACAAAATCATACGCATTTGTAATGATTTGTGCCGTCAACTCATTTACTTTATTTGGAATGCTGATTGCGTTTAGGTAGAGTGTTTTAATACTCGTTTTTAAACCATGATTTTTAGTTTTGACCCCTCCTGCAGCCCCTTTATTTTCATACATATTGTCCCTTCCTATCACCTTGTGGTTTACACTTACCCCAGTGCTACTCTGCTCTGTTGCCTCCTGCCTTTTGCATTGTTTCTTGGGGTCCTGTTCATCTGCGCTCTCACCCATTCTAACTAGCTCAGAGCCCTCTCCTGGGTTCCGAATACTCCTCGCATTGAGGCACTGAGCTTTTAGGCTTGCCTTTTTATTACACTTTGACCCTTTATAATTTTGCTGTACAGTGGCCATTTTTGTTTTTTGCCTTGGGTTTCTCTGCCCTCCACTTTTACTCATCTCCTTTCTGTCTTTTCCTTCTGTCTCCATTTTGTTTCCCTCTGTCTCCCTGCGGAGGTTCCCATCCCTCTGTCATATTAGTTTAATTCCTCCCCAACAGCATTAGCAAACACTCTCCCTCGGACATTGATTCCAGTCCTTCCCAGGTCCAGACCGTCCGGTTTGTACTGGTCCCACCTCCCCCAGAACCGGGCCCAATGCCCCAGGAATTTGAATCCCTCCCTGCTGCACCACTGCTCAAGCCACGTATTCATCTGCGCTATCCTGCGATTCCTACTCTGACTAACTCATGGCACTGGTAGCAATCCTGAGATTACTACTTTTGAGGTCCTACATTTTAATTTAGCTCCTAGCTCCTTAAATTCGTCTCGTAGGACCTCATCCCTTTTTTTACCTATGTCGTTGGTACCAATGTGCACCACGACAACTGGCTGTTCTCACTCCCTTTTCAGAATGTCAGTTTTAAATTGGCTCCCCCGTATTTTCTCCCCAATTACTGCCTTAGTTGCCAATGCTGAAATTATACTTTGAGAAGTTTGATGTAGATGTCCTGCTACCATGAAAGATGCTCAATCAATTTGTACTTAATTGTTCGAAAATAATTTTCTGCCACAGACTTTATTGTTGATGCTGGGGAGATCTGCCTGAAGAAAAAACACATTTTCAGTAATCACCTTTTACCCTTTCTGAAGCAGATTGCTTGTAGTAAGCAGTGATGTATGGCTCGGTTACATAAGCCTGAGGTAAAATGGATAAACCATTAGTGAAGTAATAGTCCATGGGGAAGATGGGTTCTCCGATGCAATAAATTGCAGCAGCTTGTCACAGACACAGTGCTTCACTTCGGATATCCAAGCCCTAGCTTATGTTTGTTGGAGGAATGACTATCGGGGAAGCTAAATTCTTAGCTGCGGCAAAAAATAATAATGATCAAGAAATTTGCAATTAGTCGCTACACCATAATCTAAAGGATTAACTATATTATTACTTTAATGTACATGTCTAATGAAGGTGATAGCAGTCAACCAAGTGTATGCAAATATATTTTCTAAAAAATATTTGCACAGAATCTGAATTCAAGCTTCTCACAATGGGGGTTCTAAAACTGTCTTTGTATGTTATGTTTTGCAGTGTCTGCATTGAATAAATATTCTGGAATTTATTTTATAATCTTTCGTGATCAGAGTATTTATGCAGAATATTTTCTCAGAAGGTTAAGTAGTCAGGGGTAGAGTATACAACAAGAATTTTAGTTTTGCCTTTATTTCCAGCATCCAGATAAAGCCTTGCTTGTATCAGGTCGCTATACCAGTGCATTGATAGGCTGAGCGTATTTACTGAGACGTACGAAAGCATGGGCCTTACGCTAAACATCCGTAAGACAAAGGTCCTCCGCCAACCTGTCCCCGCCGCATAGCACTGCCTCCCAGTCATCAAGATCCACAGCGCGGCCCTGGACAACGTGGACCATTTCCCATATCTCGGGAGCCTCTTATCAACAAGAGCAGACATTGACAACAAGATTCAACACCGCCTCCAGTGCACCAGTGCAGCCTTCGGCCGCCTGAGGAAAAGAGTGTTTGAAGACCAGGCCCCCAAATCTGCTACAAAGCTCATGGTCTACAGGACTGTAGCAATACCCGCCCTCCTGTATGGCTCAGAGACATGGACCATGTACAGTAGACACCTCAAGTCGCTGGAGAAATATCACCAATGATGTCTCCGCAAGATCCTACAAATCCCCTGGGAGGAAAGACGCATCAATATTAGCGTCCTCGACCAGGCCAACATCCCCAGCATTGAAGCACTGACCACGCTTGATTGGCTCTGCTGGACAGGCCACATTGTTTGCATGCCAGACATGAGACTCCCAAAGCAAGCGCTCTATTCGAAATCCTTCACGACAAACAAGCCAAAGGTGGGCAGAGGAAACATTACAAGGACACCCTCAAAGCCTCCCTGATAAAGTGCAACATCCCCACCGACACCTGGGAATCCCTGGCCAAAGACCACCCTAAGTGGAGGAAGTGCATCTGGGAGGGCGCTGAGCACCTCGAGTCTCATTGCCGACAGCATGCAGAAATCAAGCGCAGGCAGCGGAAAGAGCATGCGGCAAACCAGTCCCACACACCCTTTCCCTCAATGACTATCTGTCCCATCTGTGACAGAGACTGTGGTTCTCATATTGGACTGTTCAGCCACCTAAGGACTCATTTTTAGAGTGAAAGCAAGTCTTCCTCAATTCTGAGGGACTGCCTATGATGATGATGAGGCTGAGCTGGAGTGATACAGGGAAAATGGCATTATGTCCATTTATATCCGAAGCACAGGGCTGTTACAGCCTCACCCATCTTATCTCCTTCGAGAATTAACTAATGTAATACTGTGAAGGAAACATGGTATTCAAATCCATGCCCATCTTTCCCAAAACTCTATTTTGGAATCCCTCTAGTCAGGTTTCTACCCCTGTTACAGTACCGAAACGACTCTTATTAAAGTCACAAATGACATCCTATGTGACTCTGACTGTGTAAACTATCTCTCCTTATCCTTCTTGACCTGTCTGCGACCTTTAACACTATACCATTCTTCTCCAACGCCTCTCCTCCAGCTTGGTGGGACTGCACTCACCTGGTTCCATTCTTATATATCCAGACATATCCAGAGAATCAGCTGTAATGGCTTCTCTTCCTGCTCCCACACCATTACCTCTAGTGTCCTCCAAGGATCTATCCTTGGCCACCTCCTATTTCTTATCTACCTGCTTCCCCTCGGTGATCCGAAAACACATCAGGTTTCACAAGTATGCTGACAACACCCAGCTCTACCTAGCCACCACCTCTCGACCCCACCAGTGTCTCTAAATTGTCAGACATCCAGTATTGGTTGAGCAGAAATTTTCTCCAGCTAAATATTGGGAAGACCAAAGCCATTATCTTTGGTCCCTGCCACAAACTCCATTGCCTACCACCAACTCCATTTCTCTCCCTGGCAATTGTTTGGAACCTTGGTGTCGTATTTGACCCTGAGATGAACTTCCGACCACATATCCACACCATCACTAAAGACCTCCGTAACATCACCTGACTCCACCCCTGCCTCAGCTCACCAGCTGCTGAAACTCTCATCCATGACTTTGTTACCTCTAGACTCCATTCCAATGCACTCCTGGCTGGCTTCCCATCTTCCACCCTCCATAAACTTAAGCTCATCTAAAACTCTGCTGCACAATTCCTAACTTGCAGCAAGTCCCGTTCACCCATCACCCTAAGTTGAGAAAATATTTTATTCAAAGCTCAGATGTAGCTTTGTAACAGCTGTGATTTAAATGCACTCTCTCATAAGGATGATAACAGTCAAGATTTGAGTTTTCCTTTTTAAGAGAAAAGAGGGCCAATTATTGTCTTTCTAACACACCATTTACGCCTGTAAATGACGGATTAGCGGATGTTACAAGGACACCCTCAATGTCTCCCTGGTAAAGTGCGACATCACCACTGACACCTGGGAGACCCTTGCCGAAGACCACCTGAGGTGGAGAAAGTACATCCGGGAGGGCATTGAGCTCTTCGAGTCTCAACGCAAAGAGCATGAAGAGGTCAAGCGCAGGCAGCGGAAGGAATGCGTGGCAAACCAGCCCCACCGACCACTTCCCTCGACGAATGTCTGTCTTACCTGTAACAGGGTCTGTGGTTCTCGTATTGGAATGTTCAGTCATCAGAGAACTCACTTTGGGAGTGGAAGCAAGTCTTCTTCGATTCCGAGGGACTGTCTATGATGATGAGCGGGACAAAAATGCGAGAAATGAAATCGCCTGACTTAATGCTGGAGTTCCACACGTCCCTATTTAGCTTGACTAAGGGGCCTCATAAACATATGCAAATTATTAGTCGTTGACAGAAGATTCTAGAGGACTTGGAAATAACTACAATGACTACACTTCAAAGTGATCAACATGTATTTTTCGCACAGCAGATTCCACATACAGCAGCAAGATGCATGACAGGTTGATCTGGTTTTTGACGATGTTAGTTGAGCGAGGACTGTTGGCCAGGAGCAGTTCATTTCTATTCTGGATAATGCCATGGGACATCCATTGTCCACCAGAGCAAGTAGATAAATCTGCAGTTTAACCTCTCATCAGAAGGACCGCACTCCAACAAAACAGCACCTCCTCAGTACTGCAATGGAGTGCCAGACGAGTTTATGCACTCAAGGCCTGAAATGAGATGAGCCCACAAGCAGATGATTAAGAGACCAGAATGTTCACAACTGAGCCAAGCTAATGGTACTGATAAAAAAAGTTCCAGTGAAATGATTGTCTTCAGGCCTGCAGATAAAGCCTTCAGCTCACAAGAGGAACTGAGTGCTGCAATGGATTAGACCCTGGCTTTCCCCTGTGTTCTATTTAAGAAAGGAGGGAGCCAGAAAGCAGGAAACTATAGACTAGTTAGCCAAACATCTGTCATTGGGAAAATGCTGGAGTACATCATTAAGGAACTAATAGCAGGACATTTAGAAAATCAGAATGCAGTCAAGCAGAGTCAGCATGATGTTATGAAATGGAAATCATATTTGACAAATCTGCTGGAGTTCTTTGAGGATGTAACGAGCAGAGTGGATAAAGGAGAACCAGTTGATGTTGTATATTTGGATTTCCAGAAAGCATTCAAGAAGGCGCCACAATAGAGGTTACTGCACAAGATAAGAGTGCACCGATTTGGGGGTAATATATTAGCATCGATAGATGATTGGCTAACTAACAGAAAACAGAGACTCGGGATGAATGGGTCATTTTCAGATTGGCAAACTCAAACAAGTGGGGTGTCACAGGGATCAGTGCTGGAGCCTCAACTATTTACAATTTATATTAATGACTTGGATGAAGGGACCGAGTATAACGTAGCCACATTTGCTGATGATACAAATATAGGTGGGAAAGCAAGTTGTGAGGATGATGCAAAGAATCTAAAAAGGGATATAGATAGACTAAGTGAGTGGGCAAAAATTTGGCAGATGGACTATAATGTCGGAAAATATGAGCTTATCCATTTTGGTAGGAAAAATAAAAAATTAAATTATTTAAATGGGGAGCGATTACAAAATGCTGTAGTACAGATGGATCTGGGGGTTCTTGTGCATGAAACGCAAAAGATTAGCGTGCAGGTACAGCAAGTAATCAGGAAGGCAAATGGAATGCTGGCCTTTAATGCAAAAGGGATGGAGTCTAAAAGTAGGGAAGACCTGCTCCAACCGTACAGGGCATTGGTAAAACCACATCTGGAGTACTGAGTACAGTTTTGGTCTCCTTATTTAAGGAAGGATATACTTGCATTGGAGGCAGTTCAGAGAAGGCTCACGAGGTTGATTCCTGAGATGAAGGGATTGTCATATGAAGAAAGGTTGAGCAGGTTGGGCCTGTACTCCTTGGAGTTTAGAAGAATGAGAGGTGATCTTATTGAAACGTATAAGATTCTGAGGGGGCTTGACAGGGTAGATGCAAAGAGGATGTTTCATCTAGAACTAGGGGGCATAGTTTCAGAATAAAACAGAAATGAGGAGGAATTTCTTCTCTCAGAGAGTCGTGAATCTTTGGAATTCTCAACCCCAGACAGCTGTAGAGGCTGGGTCTTTGAATATATTTAAGGTGGAGATAGACAGATTTTTGAATGATAAGGGAGTCAAGGGTTATGGGGAGTGGGCAGGGAAGTGGAGTTGAGGCTAGGATCAGATCAGCCATGATCTTATTGAATGGTGGAGCAGGCTCGAGGGGCCAAATGGCCTACTTCTGCTCCTATTGCTTATGTTCCTATGTTCAAACAATTGAATGAAAGTCTTCTCTGTCTGCTGGCTATAATGGTTTGGTGTGATATGAGAAAAAGGTTCAGTTAAAAAAATAGTGCTGAACGAACTCATAGTAAATCTACTGCTGACATTGGTTGAAACAAAACCCACTTCATACGCAATTTTAATGAAATAAAAGTGAATGCTTGACTTCGCCTTTGCCCCTTTTCCCTTTCTTTCCCTTCTATTCCCTTTTTAAATTAATTCATGAGCTGTAAAAGGGAAACGATGGCCCAGAATTTGCAGTCAACAGCGAAGTGTTACCAAACGCTGCTGACCTCGAGGAAAGCTGGCCACAAAGATCAAAGATCTCTGTGGTGAAAACCTTTGCTTTCCTGACCTTAACATGAGTGTAGCGCTGTCTATAGAGGATCTCCAGCAATGTTGTCATCAAGCTGTCTGAGCAGCCAATCACACTGAAGAATTCTCACAGACAGGAAACCAGGAAATAAAAAAGCAGCTTTTATCATTCACTTTTTAAAATTTCTTTACCGTGAGCAAAATAAAGATTGGGGCACACACATGTGGTTAAGGTAGAAGCTGAAATATCATAAACAAGCTTTACATTTTTAAATAGCTTTTATGTTAAAAAAATCTGTAATATTTCATCATAATGGAGCAATTTGACATTCCACAACTATAAAATTAGTTTTTCAGGCCAGAATGCTTGTTCAGCATGAGTTATTATTTCGAACCTCATTGAATAAGGCTTAACATTTTATGCATTTTTTAACTGCGATATTAGAGCAGGAAAGGCTCAATTTCCATCAGTTCAAGAGGTTTCAGTGATTGGCGGCTGAGAGGATTTCCACAGCGCAGTCTGTGATGGAGCAGGAAATGACTGACTGCAACTTCAGGATTTCCGCGTTTATCTGCACACGCGCTAAATCCAGAAATTGCTGTCAGTTTCAGAGGGGTAATGACAACAACGCTGACAGTTTCGCCTTCATTACCACTGCAAAATCCGGGCCAAGTGTTTATCATCTGACCCCCACCATCAAATTAAAATGTCCTAATCATCCAAATGTTTCCTGCCAGGGCAGGGCACAGAAATGCAAATCTAATGGGGAGGATCGCATGCTTGTAACAGAACCAGTCTACTTGGTCAATGTCCTTCAGTGGAAAATAAAGCAAAAATGTAGATACACTGGGCTCAAATTTATAAATTAGGTCTTTTTCTTTTGAGTCAGGGAGGTTTTGAAAACTGAGATTTTAATGAAAAACTTGGAGTCTCTGTATTAAAAACTTCAAGTTGGCATCATGAGACTTGCTGGCAAAAAATAAATAAAAAAACAGCAATGTTGCTTCACTCAAACCTGGTTAGAATTAGACCTTGAAATCATGTTGGGCAATATTAATATCCAAAGGAATTTATATGAACGTGTTAAATTCTCAGATGCTTATATCATACAGCATATTTTTGAGGTCTTAAATCTGCCTTTAACCTCCTTACTTAGAAATATGTAGAAGTTAAAACAGGGAAACCGATCTATGTTGCTGTTTACTCTTCATGTGAGCAAACAGTCCTAATAACATTTACTGACCCTGTTTCCATATCATGTTATCGCCTATTTTCCATCTATCTATCCAGTCTAATATCAAATGTTCTTATTGAAAGATATAATAACGCCTACAGTTTTTAAAATTAGAATTGGTCAGTTTTTTCTCTGGAAGCAGTCAGTGAACGAGGTGAGATGGTGGTGTAGCGGGTTGTGGAGGGGCAGGTACATTTGCTCAGGTCCTTATAGGCAATTTGATTGTGAATGCATTCTAAAAGGTATTCTTTATTTCACTCTGCATAACAACCAGACTAATTCTCTCCCCACTGGTGTATATACATGACACCTTCTCAGTATGTGCTTTTATTTATTTTGTATAATGCTGTTATCAATTATTTGTTGCTATGGTGCTCATTGACAGACATGAATGGTTTGTGTTTGTTCAGTCCAGTAGAACGAAAACAGGAATCCTATATGATCAGCATGAAGGAAAACTGTGACCAACATTTTAATATTTTTATTTGGAAGCATGATTCAGAACACTGGTTGTGCAGAACCGAGAACAGAATGTGGTGCTTTGCTTCTTTCACAGATCCATATGACGCCCCATCTGGCCTGGACATTCCCAATTCTTGTACCACACCTGACTTCATTCACGATTAGCTGAACAGTAAAGCTACATGTTATGGCTTTTACTTCCGCTACACAGTTAGACTATGTTGTCTTTCACACCCTTCCTGCGCTGCCTTAATCAATCTTACTTCCAGGAGTTGTCTTGTATTCTTAGCTCTGCAACAGACATACATTACATATAATTTCATTAAAAATCTGAGGGTGATGCTCGGTATGGATTGTGTTAAATGTCTTGGGGAAAAATAGAAACAAAATGTATCAAAACACTTTTTTAAACCATGTTGGGCAATATTAATATCCAAAGGAATTTATATGAACGTGTTAAATTCTCAGATGCTTATATCATACAGCATATTTTTGAGGTCTTAAATCTGCCTTTAACCTCCTTACTTAGAAATATGTAGAAGTTAAAACAGGGAAACCGATCTATGTTGCTGTTTACTCTTCATGTGAGCAAACCACTCACTTTCTAATCCAGTCACTCACAGAACAATAGCATGCTTTATGAGACCTACAACTGAAAAGACGTCCTGAGTCACAAAATATTTGTTCAAAGCACCAACGTGACAATACAGTCCAGAAAAGCGGCTCTTCAAAGTGCACGGAATCAATCCCAGAGTTGCGAGTCTGATTCTAATTTAACATATACACACCAGAAGGTGCCTGGGTTCAATCCGTGTTCTGTGTTGATTTAGCTCTTCTCGACTGGATGGGGGGTGGGGTGTACTGCAATTGGACTTAATGGGCTAGAAATTGGTCTTTTGATGATAGCGGTTTTTTTTCGGCATTTTTCGCCAAAAATACCGTTAAAAATACCTCAATTTTTTAAAGAGGTAAAATTGACAACAAAATGCACCCAACGGTAAAAATCGGCGTGGCATGAGGATTCGCGATGGAAACCGTGGTCCTCGCCAACTTTAGCCTGAGGCCGATTACCACTAAAATGACAGGCCCTGGGAGGAGGGGAAAACAAACACAAAAAATTGCAAAATAACAAAAAATCAAAAATCCCAAAACATTCAGAAGACGCTTATCTCATGAATTGCTAAAAAATAATTTAAAAATAAAAGCTTTAATTTACTTTTTTTTGCAGTTCTTCATACTTACCATTGTTTCTGGGGTTGCAACTCAGGCTTTTCTCGAGTGATTTTTTTCTTCCTAACTACGGGTGCGCCGAACGGCCAATTTTAAGCAGTCACATTTTTTTTGGCATTGCATGCTGGCGTTCCGCTTTCCAGCGGCATTTCAAAATCGCCAGCGCACAACTTTGGCCAATTTAGGTGAGTACCTTTTACCGTCAAAAAAGGTGAAATATCACTGAAAAAATGGGCACAAGGCTGGTCAATTTCTAGCCCAATGTCTTTGAGCAAGGAGCAGGAAATGTCAGCCAGAATTAGTAGCCCCGATTACTATTCAGGGACTCCGGCTGGAGTGTGCACATGGGTGGACTTGAGGGCAGGAGCATGTTAGACGGTGATGCCCCGAGGGATACTGAAACGCTCACTGCCTATGTTAATCTTGGAAGGTTGCCTGTCAGGGCAAGTTACGCAAGATGCATGTGGAAGTATAGCCAGCCTGAATTGCCATCCTACCCCTCTGTGTATCGCTGCAGGTTACATAAGCACACATGGCTGAGAATGTGGTGAGTACAACTGTCTGGCAGGAGGGGGTAGAGAGCTAGCCAGGTGACTCTCCCTCTCAGAGTGAGCCGGCCTTATGCTTATGGGTGGGCAAAGTGGGTGACCACCCAGGGTGCTGTGGTCGGGGGGGGGGGGGTGCCGTTGTCAAGAGGGTCTGTGAAGAACTTGGCTATCTCCAAAGTCTGCTTCCAACAGATTGTGGTTCTCAAGAAGAGCAAACGTCAAGTTTCAAGAGCAAGTTCGAAAACACACGGACAGCACTCAGGGTCCTGTTAACCATGACTGTAGTGGTGGGCAGCGAATGGAGCTTCGTGAAGTTGAAGCTCATAGAAATCATATTTGCGATCGACCATAGGAGACGACAGCCTATCTTCACTGGCAATCCTGTCTATCGAGAATGATGTGTCTCAAAATAAATTGGTGAACAGTTTTTTATTTGTTACTGTTTATTAACAGTGTAGTGGTTAATTTAATGATTAGTTTATTTGTCACTGAGCTATAATGTTATTTTTTTAATGACTTATATCGTTTATTATTTAAATTATAAAAACTTTAGTGATTACAGCTTTAATTCCAAAACTTTTGCAAATACTACTCCATACTTAAACTCCAAGAAAGGGCACCATTTTCCCAAAGGCTGGCCCTGCTCCCTCTTACTATTTTATTTTCTCTTCTTTACCATTGAGGAAATGCCTGCTTTCAAGCTCAGTACTGACAGGGAGGGTTTTTTTTGCCTCCCCAAACTAGTAGAGGAATAAACCACTCCGGTGATCCCTGCTGGTGTCCGAACGTTGGGCGAAACCAGGATCGAGATTGTTCCGCCATTCAATGAGGCCATGGCTGATCTGAATGAAGCAGACTGTAACTTCTGCCTGCTGCTCAGCTCTTGCTGTGACCCCATCCTAAATCCTAGAATGGCTGACATAACATAAGAATTAGGAACAGGAGTAGGCCATCTAGCCCCTCGAGCCTGCTCCGCCATTCAACAAGATCATGGCTGACCTGGCCGTGGACTCAGCTCCACTTATCTGCCTGCTCCCCATAACCCTTAAAACCTTATTGGTTAAAAATCTATTTATCTGTGACTTGAATATATTCAATGAGCTAGCCTCAACTGCTTCCTTGGGCAGAGAATTCCACAGATTCACAACCCTCTGGGAGAAGAAATTCCTTCTCAACTCGGTTTTAAATTGGCTCCCTCGTATTTTGAGGCTGTGCCCTCTAGTTCTAGTCTCCCCGACCAGTGGAAACAACCTCTCTGCCTCTATCTTGTCGATCCCTTTCATTATTTTAAATGTTTCTATAAGATCACCCCTCATTCTTCTGAACTCCAACGAGTAAAGACCCAGTCTACTCAATCTATCATCATAAGGTAACCTCCTCATCTCCGGAATCAGCCGAGTGAATCGTCTCTGTACCCCCTCCAAAGCTAGTATATCCTTCCTTAAGTAAGGTGACCAAAACTGCACGCAGTACTCCAGGTGCGGCCTCACCAATACCCTGTACAGTTGCAGCAGGACCTCCCTGCTTTTGTACTCCATCCCTCTCGCAATGAAGGCCAACATTCCATTCGCCTTCCTGATTACCTGATGCACCTGCAAACTAACTTTTTGGGATCCAAAAAGAGTTTCATGCACAAGGACCCCCAGGTCCCTCTGCACCGCAGCATGTTGTAATTTCTCCCCATTCAAATAATATTCTCTTTTACTGTTTTGTTTTCCAAGGTGGATAACCTCACATTTTCCGACATTGTATTCCATCTGCCAAACCTTAGCCCATTCACTTAACCTATCTAAATCTCTTTGCAGACTCTCTGTGTCCTCTACACAACCCGCTTTCCCACTAATCTTTGTGCCATCTGCAAATTTTGTTACACTACACTCTGTCCCCTCTTCCAGGTCATCTATGTATATTGTAAACAGTTTTGGCCCCAGCACCGATCCCTGTGGCACACCACTAACCACCGATTTCCAACCCGAAAAGGACCCATTTATCCCGACTCTCTGCTTTCTGTTAGCCAGCCAATTCTCGATCCATGCTAATACATTTCCTCTGACTCCGCGTACCTTTATCTTCTGCAGTAACCTTTTGTGTGGCACCGTATCGAATGCCTTTTGGAAATCTAAATACACCACATCCATCGGTACACCTCTATCCACCATGCTCGTTATATCCTCAAAGAATTCCAGTAAATAAGTTAAACATAATTTCCCCTTCATAAATCCATGTTGCATCTGCTTGATTGCACTATTCCTATCTAGATGTCCCGCTATTTCTTCCTTAATGATAGTTTCAGGCATTTTCCCCACTACAGATGTTAAACTAACCGGCCTATAGTTACCTGCCTTTTGTCTGTCCCCTTTTTTAAACAGAGGCGTTACATTAGCTGCTCTCCAATCCGCTGGTACCTCCCCAGAGTCCAGAGAATTTTGGTAGATTATAACGAACGCATCTGCTATAACTTCCGCCATCTCTTTTAATACCCTGGGATGCATTTCATCAGGACCAGGGGACATGTCTACCTTGAGTCCCATTAGCCTGTCCAACACTACCCCGCTGGTGATAGTGATTATCTCAAGGTCCCCCCTCCCACATTCCTGTGACCAGCAATTTTTGGCATGGTTTTTGTGTCTTCCACTGTGAAGACCGAAGCAAAATAATTGTTTAAGGTCTCAGCCATTTCCACATTTCCCATTATTAAATCCCCCTTCTCATCTTCTAAGGGACCAACATTTACTTTAGTTACTCTTTTCCATTTTATATATCGATAAAAGCTTTTACTATCTGTTTTTATGTTTTGCGCAAGTTTACTTTCGTAATCTATCTTTCCTTAATTTATTGCTTTCTTAGTCATTCTTTCCTGTCGTTTAAAATTTTCCCAATCTTCTAGTTTCCCACTAACCTTGGCCACCTTATACGCATTGGTTTTTAATTTGATACTCTCCTTTATTTCCTTGGTTATCCATGGCTGGTTATCCCTTCTCTTACCGCCCTTCTTTTTCACTGGAATATATTTTTGTTGAGCACTATGAAAGAGCTCCTTAAAAGTCCTCCACTGTTCCTCAATTGTGCCACCGTTTAGTCTGTGTTCCCAGTCTACTTTAGCCAACTCTGCCCTCATCCCTTTGTTTAAGCATAGTACGCTTGTTTGAGACACTACTTCCTCGCCCTCAATCTATATTACAAATTGAACCAAACTGTGATCACTCATTCCGAGAAGATCTTTTACTAGGAGATTGTTTATTATTCCTGTCTCATTACACAGGACCATATCTAAGATAGCTTGCTCCCTTGTAGGTTCTGTAACATACTGTTCTAAGAAACAATCCTGTATGCATTCTATGAATTCCTCCTCAAGGCTACCCCGTGCGATTTGATTTGACCAATCGATATGTAGGTTAAAATCCCCCATGATTACTGCCGTTCCTTTTTCACATGCCTCCATTATTCCCCTGATTATTGTCCACCCCACCGTGAAGTTATTATTTGGGGGCCTATAAACTATGCCCACCAGTGACTTTTTCCCTACTATCTCTAATCTCCACCCACAATGATTCAACATTTTGTTCATTAGAGCCAATATCGTCTCTCACAACTGCTCTTATATCATCCTTTATTAACAGAGCTACCCCACCTCCTTTCCCTCCTTGTCTATCTTTCTGAATTGTCAGATACCCTTGTATGTTTAATTCACAGTCTTGGCCACCCTGCAACCACGTTTCTGTAATGGCCACAAAATCATACCCATTTGTAATGATTTGTGCCGTCAACACATTTACTTTATTTTGAATGCTGCGTGCGTTTAGGTAGAGTGTTTTAATACTAGTTTTTAAACCATGATTTTTAGTTTTGACCCCTCCTGCAGCCCCTTTATATTGATACATATTGTCCCTTCCTATCACCTTGTGGTTTACACTTACCCCAGTACTACTCTGCTCTGTTACCTCCTGCCTTTTGCATCCTTTCTTGGGGTCCTGTTCAAAAATAAATAAAAAGGGCAGGTCCCCAGCCCACGGAAGCAGTGGAATCTTGGAGCAGCAAGAGGCCACACAGGCCGAAGATGAATAGAATTTGTTTTTCTTCTTCCTCTGCAGGGTAGGCCCCTGTACCAATGGCAGTTGATCTTCCTGGGGTCAAATTGCCATTTACTTTTTGAACTTGAGGCCCAAGAAAGAACCTCTGTCTGCTCTCAGTCCATCAGGACAAGTAGACATTTCTGGCTAGATTTCGAGGTAGCCTGGGTCCGTCCGCAGACACGCCTCAAGGTACTCGATGAACATTTATCGATTGTCCAGGAATATTTATGTTCAAAGCATTCGATCGCCCCCCCCAGTGTCTGATCCCCCCCCCCCCAGTGTCTGATCCCCCCCCCCGTGTCTGATTCCCCCCCCCCCAGTGTCTGATTCCCCCCCCCCAGTGTCTGATTCCCCCCCCCCCCCTCAGTGTCCGATCCCCCCCAGTGTCTGATTCCCCCCAGTGTGTCTGATCCCCCCCCCCAGTGTCCGATCCCCCCCTCAGTGTCTGATCCCCCCCCCCCGTGTCTGATCCCCCCCTCAGTGTCTGATCCCCCCCAGTGTCTGATCCCCCCCCCCCGTGTCTGATCCCCCCCCCCAGTGTCCGATCCCCCCCTCAGTGTCTGATCCCCCCCAGTGTCTGATTGCCCCCGTGTCGGATCCCCCCACTCCCCGCGATGTCTGATTCGCCCCCCCGATGTCAGAGTAACGCCACCTACTCCCCGGCTGCTCTCCCGCCTGACAGACTGACCACCTCTGAACCTAAAGATTATTTAAAATATGTTTTGCTATTAAATTCGGCAGGACCTGCGAGAAACTTCCCGGTTTCCCAACCGCAAATCCCACCCCGCCCCGCTCTGTTCCCGGTTGTCATCGAGCGCGGTGGTTCTTTGTTTTTTGCAAAAACTCCAAACAGAGAGATAAGAAAACTTCTGACACTACCTCAGATTAATTTCACATCTACCTATCTTACCAATGCAATTTTATCTGGTGTAGTGGATACATGAACATACAAACAATGACAGACAGGAAAAGACCTCTGGTCCATCCAGCCTGTCCCACACATCACAATACATACACTCCCCACCCCACTCTAAAGTAATGTTCCCTTGAATTTCTTTCTCTGTGCACGGCCCTGTTACGTTTGCTGCTCGGCCACACATGCACAGTATCTCTTCCAGTGGCAACAACTTGTGAGCAGCCTTCGCGGGACCTCCTGGTTGCTAAGCGCCTGCGCACCTTAGCGGGACTGTTGCTTCCAGGCTGCGTGGTCTCTTGTGGAGAGGTAAAGAAAACCCAGGCCAATTAGTGGGAAGGGGGGGAATTCCAGAAAAATACCTCTCCAACCAACCAACCCCCCCCCCCCGACCCCAGGCAATCAAAACAAATCCAGGCGATCACTCTGGTCCTGATAATTCTATGTCGTACCTGTCTTTTGCACAAGGTGAACGCCGCCCCAGCTAGAAACTGGTCCAGCTCACGCTGGAAGGAATTAACCCATTGAAAAATATTTTGGCAAACGTTTTGAAAACCATATCTTTTGGCTGAAATGACTTTTAACTACGTTGGTGTAAAATTGTAATGCATAGACCATTCTTTGTGACTTGAAGCAGATTCCTAGAGATATTTATATTCAGTCCCATTTGTTGGACTGAATGGTGAATTCAGAAAGTGCTGATTTTTAGCTGTGTGGTCAGATAACAAATAAGCAGGAGGAAGAAGTTATTGATTATATTGAGAACATTCCAGATATCATGCAATGGCTTCGCACTGGGTGCCTGAACTCCTCAATCAATTTTTGGTCAATAACCCATTATCACAAGAATTAGACAAATAGGATGTGGAAGAGCTGCAGCTGCCAATTTAATCAGACAGATATAGCTGTGACAGAAATACAGTATTAATATACAGCTCTTGGAGCTCATTCACTGCTAGATACCACAGTATTTCAATTTCATTGCAATCCAAGTCACGCTGTCTTTCTGACAACGAAGGGTCAAGAATACAGTGAAATGTCCGAGAACTAAAAAGTGCTCCAGCTTTTGCAATGGAGAAGCTGGGAGGGCAGAAATGGTAGAAGTTAAGTAAATCTGTTCAAGGCAAGCAAGCTGACCCACTGATGTGTGCTAGCAAAACATGTTCATTATTTCCAGGAGATCAGTTGTGCCAGTTAAATAAAGCGAATCCGATCATATCTATTGCACTGTGCATTCAACTCACAGTGGAATGAAACAGCCCATGTGATTCAAATACTTTGAGCCTCACCTCATAGAGGGCTGGATTTTAATGGGGAACGCGAGTTGGGGGCGGGTGGGGAGCGGGCGGGGAGGGGTGGACCTCCGAAACGGCCGGGAGACTGACTTTAACGGCAGGGCCCGTGTTGCATGGGAGGCCTCTGTCTCCCCAGATTGAGAGACTGGCTGGCTGCCGGCGGGTAGGCCTGCAGCACTAGGCTACACAGAGGAGGGAGGGAGGGTTGGCGTGTGAGCCGGGCCGTTCAGAGGATTGGGGGGGGCGGGCAGAAGATCGGGTGTGGGGTGTGTTATGTTCATAATAAAGTAAAGCAACTGAGTTCTGTAGACAATGAGTAAGTGTGACCTTAGCTCCTTTATTCAGACTCCAGAGTGCTGGTACAGCATGGGAGGTCTGCTTATATACAGTGCTCCCAAGGGATGCTGGGATCCCTTGGGACTCCAACAGGTATGCCCTCTGGTGGCGGTATTGTACAGGTTGCCTGGGGCTGCATACATAACATCACTCCCTCCCAAAGTCAATAGTACTCTTATTTACAGGGTGTGACGATCTGGGGCTTTTCAATCATGTAGGTGAGTTGGTTGGTTCTTCGCTGGGCTGCCGGGCTGCTGGGGATGGTGAGTTCAGTTTCGTGGTCAACCATGATGTCGGTTGCCACTTGTGTGTATGTTGGTGGTGTCCTCATCGGGTTGCTCGTGGCTGTTTGTGAATCGCAGTTTGGTTTGGTCCAAATGCTTTTTGCAAGTTAGTTCATTGGCAAATTTGACCTGAAACACCCATCTCCCTTCTTTGGCTATGACAGTGCCAGCAAGCCATTTGGGACCATGTCCATAATTGAGCACAAATACAGGGTCACTGACTTCAATATCGCGTGACAAGTTTGCGCGATCATGGTGCATGCTTTGATGGTGCCGCCTGCCCTTGACGTGATCATGGAGATCAGGGTGGACAAGGGAGAACCTTGTTTTGAGTGCCCTTTTCATGAGCAGCTCGGCTGGGGGAACCCGGTGAGCGAGTGGGGTCTGGTGCGGTAGCTGAGCAGGACTTGGGACAGACGGGTCTGCAGGGAGCCTTCTGACACGCGTTTCAAGCTTTGCTTGATGGTCTGGACTGCCCATTCTGCCTGACCATTGGGTGCGGGCTTGAACGGGGCAGATGTGATGTGCTTGATCCCATTGCGGGTCATGAATTCCTTGAATTCAGCACTGGTGAAGCACGGCCCATTGTCGCTGACAAGGACATCAGGCAGGCCATGTGTGGCAAACATGGCTCGTAGGCTTTCAATGGTGGCAGTGGACGTGCTTACAGACATTATTACACATTCAATCCATTTTGAATAAGCATCCACAACAACCAAAAACATTTTGCCTAGGAACGGGCCCGCAAAGTTAACGTGGATCCTCGACCACGGTTTGGAGGCCCATGACCACAAACTTAGCACTGCCCCCCCCGAGTGCAATGCTCAGTTGAGAGCAAGTGTTGCATTGGCGCACGCACGATTCTAAGTCTATGCCGGGCCACCACAATGGGATCTGGCTGTAACTTTCATCATTACTATGCCTGGGTGGGTACTATGTAGGTCTTGTATGAACGTTTCCCTGCCTTTCTTAGGCAAAACCACGCGACTACCCCACAAAACACAGTCCACCTGTATGGACATTTCGTCTTTGCGCTGCTGGAACGGCTTGATCTCTTCATGCATCTCCGCTGGGAAGCTGGACCAGCTCCTATGGAGGACACAGTATTTTACAAGGGACAAAATAGGATCCTGGCTGGTCCAAGTCCTGATCTGGTGGGCCGTAACGGGTGACTTTTTGTTTTCGAATGCATCCATCACCAAGAGCAAGTCTGCAGGCTGTGCCATTTCCACCCCGGTGGTGGGCAAAGGTAGCCGACTGAGAGCATCAGCGCAGTTCTCTGTGCCTGGTCTGTGGTGGATTATATAGTTGTATGCAGCTAGCTTGAGTGCCCATCTTTGGATGCGGGCAGAGGCATTGGTATTAATCTCTTTGCTCTCTGAGAATAGCGATATGAGCGGCTTATGGTCAGTTTCTAGCTCAAACTTGAGACCAAACAGATACTGGTGCATTTTTTCACCCCGTAAATGCATGTTAGACCTTCTTTTTCAATCATGCTGTAGGCCCTTTCAGCCTTGGACAAACTCTTGGATGCGTAGGCGACCTGCTGCAATGTTCCCGATTCGTTAGCTTGTTGTAACACACACCCGACCCCGTATGAAGATGCATTGCAAGCTAGCAGTAAACATTTACATGGGTTATACAAGACAAGCAGTTTGTTGGAACATAACAGATTTCTGGCTTTCTCAAAAGCAGCCTCTTGTGATTTCCCCCATCTCCAGTCCACTCCCTTGCATGGCAGCACATGTGGGGGTTCTAGCAAGGTGCTTAACCGGGTAGGAAATTACCAAAATAGTTGAGGAGTCCCAGGAACGACCGCAGCTCCATCATGGTCTGTTATCTCAGCACATTCTTGATGGCCTCCATCTTGGCCTCGGTGGGTCTGATGCCGTCTGCCGTGATTCTTCTCCCTAAGAACTCAACCTCTGGCGCCAGGAAAACACACTTCGAGCATTTCAACCTGAGCCCCACACGATCTAGCCGACTTAGAACCTCTTCGAGGTTCTTCAAGTGTTCGATGGTGTCCTGACCTATGTCATCTTGGAAAACCACAGTACGCGGAACCGACTTTAGCAGACTCTCCATGTTCCTTTGGAAAATTGCCACGGCCGATCGAATCCCAAACGGGCATCTATTGTAGATGAACAGACCTTTGTGCGTGTTGATACAGATGAGGTCTTTCGAAGATTCTGCCAGCTCCTGCATCATGGAGGCCGAGGTCAGGTCCAACTCGGTGAACGTCTTTCCTCCAGCCAGGGTCGCAAATAGGTAATTTGCCTTGAGTAGCGGGTACAGGTCCTGTAGCGAAAAACGGTTAATCATTACTTTATAGTCCCCACAAATTCTGACCATGCCGTCGCCTTTGAGAACTGGAACAATAGGACTGGCCCACTCGTTGAACTCCACCGACGCAATGATGCCTTCTCGTTGCAGCCTGTCCAGCTCAATTTCCACTTTCTCTCGCATCATATATGGCACCGACCGTGCCTTGTAGTGGATGGGTTGTGTACCGGGAGCCAAGTGGATCTACACCTTTGCCCCCGAGAAACTTCCGATGCCTGGCTCAAACAATGACGGAAACTTGCTCAGAACCTGGGCACATGAGGCCTCATCAACGGATGAGAGCGCTCGGATGTCATCCCAGTTCCAGCGGATTTTTCCCAGCCAGCTTCTGCCGAACAATGTGGGGCCATCTCCTGGTACAATCCATAGTGGGAGTTCGTGCACTGCTCCATCATAGGAGACTTTTACTGCTGCGCTGCCAATTACAGGGATCAGCTCTTTAGTGTAAGTTCTCAGCTTGGTATGAATGGGGCTAAACTTGGGCCTGTGTGTCTTGTTGTACCACAGCCTGTCGAAGGCCTTTTTGCTCATGATAGACTGACTCGCACCCGTGTCCAGTTCCATGGATACTGGAATTCCATCCAGTTCGACTTTTAGCATGATCAGTGGACGTTTCGTGTTGAAGGTGTATACCCTGTACACTTCTGCCTCCTCGGTTCGAGTTTCTAGTTCAACCTCATCCGCCATGGATCTGTTCTCCTCTGCAACATGGTGGTTTGCAGGGTTTGCAGCTCGTCTGCACATTTACTGGAGGTGTCCCATTGTTCCACAGCCTTTGCACACATAGTGTTTGAAGCGGCATTGATGGGCTCGATGATCACCTCCGCAGCGCCAACAAGGTGTTAACTGCCTCGCATTCACACTTGATGGCGGACTCTGGATCATCTGTGGTCGTGCAGCTGCAGGCGTGTACATTCTGCCATATGCATTCCTGCTTGAAAGCGACGTTACTTTGCGTGCAGTACTTGCCGAAAACTCTTTATGCTGCAAAATTTGTTTGGTGTTATCGCTGGTGGACATAAATGCCTGGGCTATCGTTATGGCTTTGCTCAGATTCGGTGTTTCAACAGTCAATAGTTTGCGAAGGATAACCTCTTGGCCAATGCCAAGCACAAAAACGTCTCTTAGCATTTGCTCAAGGAATCCATCGAATTCGCAATGTCCTACAAGGCGCTTTAGTTCAACGACTTGACTCGCCACTTCCTGGCCTTCAGACCACTGACACATGTAGAATCGATAACTTGCCATCAGAACGCTTTCCTTCGGATTAAGGTGCTCCTGGACCAGAGTACACAGTTCTTCATACGATTTGGTTGTTGGTTTCACCGGGGCGAGAAGATTCTTCATAAGGCCATAGGTTGTTGCCCCGCAGACGGAGAGGAGGACCGCCCATCATTTGGCAGCGTTCTCATCCCCTTCCAGCTCATTGGCTACAAGGTATTGGTCGAGTCGCTCCACGAAGGCCTCCTAATCATCCCCTTCTGAGAATTTCTCCAGGATACCAACAGTTCTCTGCATTTTCGTGTGGTTGTTCATTATCTCATCGCCAATTGTTATGCTCATAATAAAGTAAAGCAACTGAGTACTGTAGACAATGAGTAAGTTTGACCTTAGCTCCTTTATTCAGACTCCAGAGTGCTGGGACAGCATGGGAGGCCTGCTTATATACAGTGCTCCCAAGGGATGCTGGGATCCCTTGGGACTCCAACAGCTAGGTCCTCTGGTGGCGATATAATATAGGTTTCCTGGGGTTGCATACATAACAGGGTGGAGAGAGGATCGGGGCCTGATGAGCCTGAGTGGGGGGGGAGGAGGGGTGGTGGTGGCAGTGAATGGAACATCATGGCCAGGCATAGCATCATCGGTGGGGAGATGGGTGGTCTGGGAAGGCTCTCGAGGGGGGGGGGGGGGTCTCTGATCGGGAAGTTGGCAAAAAAAAACATGGCGGCCGCGGCAGTGCGGCCTCCCCTTGAAGGGCTGCCGCGCTGCTGTGGTTCACACAGTGAAAGGAAGGTGCACCAACAGAAAAAGCAGTTGGGGGCACCGCGTGGCGGATCTACGATTTTTCCAGCCATGGACGTGGGGGAGATCGGCCCTTTGATGATGCACTTAGGACGGTCGGCAGCAGCGGGACGGAAGTGGGACTGCCAGAAAAACCTCTGAGCTGAATTTCGCTGGCGGCGGCCACTCGACTCTGCTGCCTGGCTGTGTGTTAGGTGGCGACCCTAGATCCACTTACCTCTTGGATGTAGCAGTTCTCAGCACTGTGCTGAAACTGCCTGGTTTTACAAAGTGGGTAAAAGCCGGCCAGCTGCAGTTAAAAACAAAATGGAGGTTAAAGCAGAAGCTTCCAGCTTCATTATAATATTTAAATTGATGCCGCACCCCCTGGCAGCGGGTTGGCTGCCCGCCCCCTTCCCGCCTTTGCTAAAACCGGAAGTGAACGGCTTGGAGGTGGGTTCAGGTCTGGATTGCAATTTTTAACAATTTAACTACCTCCACGCTCCTAACCCCCATAGCATTAACTTGATCCACCATCGGAGAGATTAATGAAATACATGCAAAAGACACGTGGGTCACAAGGGGATTGCATTTGAGATCAAAAAAACTTTCTAAGTACATGTGAGAAGTCTTTATCAATTACAAAGACTAGCCATCTAATCGATTATTTTCTGCCTATGAGGAAACAACATCAAAAGCCAGCTCGTAAGCATCTCAACTACCTATTGTCTTAGATCCCCTGTCTTTTTTACTGACAGGAATACATTATGCTTTTAAAACGTAACATTTAAAGCAACTGTTCTTCCCCCCAATTACTTTCTGTGGAAAAATGGTCAGAACATTCCAAACCGGGACACCCAAGTTGTTACACAAATCATCAGAAGGCAAGATGATGAGAGAAAAAGAGAAGGAAGAGTGAGTGTGAGCACGGGTACAGGTTGGCACAGGGAGTTTCAGTCTGACTGGTCTATGCCAGCATTTATGCTCCACACGAGCCTCCTCCAACCCTTCTTCTTCAAATCTATCAGTATAATCTTCTATTCCTTTCCCCTCAAGTGCTCATCTAGTTTACCCTTAAATCCATTCTAGCTTACCCTTAACTCCCATAAAAGTAAGATGCTCAAACCACTTATGGGAGCAATATCAATTTAACAGCAGTCTGAACAGCAGCTGTCTACAATATGAATAAAATATTACTGCATTCACTGTTTAAAAAAAGGTCCACATTGATCTGCCGTGGTGTGAACTAGACAGTTAAGGGCCAATATTAAGCCTCCCAAAAAGGCCACTTACCACCAGAAAGTGGCAGCCAGGCAGCAGAGTCGAGTGGCCGCCGCCAGCGAAATTCAGCTCAGAGGTTTTTCTGGCAGTCCCACTTCCGTCCCGTCCTAAGTGCATCATCAAAGGGCCGATCTCCCCCACTTCCATGGCTGGAAAAATCGTAGATCCGCCACGCGGTGCCCCCAACTGCTTTTTCTGTTGGTGCACCTTCCTTTCACTGTGTGAGCCACAGCAGCGCGGCAGCCCTTCAAGGGGAGGCCGCATTGCCGCGGCCGCCATGTTTTTTTTTGCCAACTTCCCGATTGGCCGGACAATTATGGCCCCGGGTTCGGCCGGGTCGCCAACAGGCTGCCTGGCACCCCCTCCCCAGGCTGCTGGCCCGGCTGAAACCCTCCCTAGTGGCCCAGTGCGCCGAAGCTAAATAATCGCTGGTTCTATCCTCTTTAGCGCACTGATATCAGCACTGCTCCG
The DNA here is from genome assembly GCF_044704955.1 of Pristiophorus japonicus. Classification (NCBI taxonomy): domain Eukaryota; kingdom Metazoa; phylum Chordata; class Chondrichthyes; family Pristiophoridae; genus Pristiophorus; species Pristiophorus japonicus. The sequence goes on along the minus strand of NC_091985.1, from coordinate 39,617,242 downwards.
TGGCTGACTGACAACAGCGGAGACTCTGTCCCACCCCCACTTCTGCCTCTCTAGAGTACTTACCGTCGGACTTCCACCCCCATTATGACCGACTTCCGGTCCTCTCCAAAAAAATTGCCAAAGAGCTGAAAATCAATCAAGAGTCCACCTCGTCTGACGTGACAGTAAAAACACTTTTAAAATGGTAGGTGTGGCAGGTTTCCGGCAGGGTTGAACATCTACCCCATTGTTTGTAACAAATTGGAATGTACAATTTATGAGCGCCCGCTTTGTAAAATGGTGTTCTGATTTTGAAGTCGCAATCTGTCACGTCCAAACTGGACATTATGGCTTTTAGCCATCCAAGGCGACCACATGAAACCAGGGTTAGCCTCCTTAAATATGCAATTTGGGGTCCGATGCTAGTTGTTGGACAGTGAATGAAAAATTCAGGCACAAATGGACAAAGCTTGCAGTGCGAAAGCTCGGTCACTTTAAGGGCCTGGGGACATTTTACTATGTTGAAGACGTTATATAAATGCAAGTTGTTGGAGCAGGCATTGAACAGCCTGGCCAGTGATTGTTAAAGGGGATTACTGGCTCCACTGACTTTGCAGCCCGCTCGAGCCGTGGGTTGATTGTCTACCCTCTACATCTTCACAGGTGCATATTAACAATAGACTCTTTAACTTAACCTCTGAATAGAAAATTAATGGGTCTCAAGTAACATGAGATCTATGTGTAAATGATCTGGGTATTCAGCATTTAGGAAGGATAGACAGAAAGGAAAAGCAGGCGGATTAAAGAGGAAATTAATGAAATAGTAAGGAGGGACATTAGCTTGGATGATGTGGAATCGGTATGGGTGGAGCTGCGGAATTCCAAAGGGCAGAAAACGCTAGTGGGAGTTGTGTATAGACCACCAAACAGTAGTAGTGAGGTTGGGGACAGCATCAAACAAGAAATAAGGGATGTGTGCAATAAAGGTACAGCAGTTATCATGGGCGACTTTAATCGACATATTGATTGGGTGAACCAAACTGGTAGCAATGCGGTGGAGGAGGATTTCCTGGAGTGTATTAGGGATGGTTTTCTAGACCATTATGTCGAGGAACCAACTAGAGAGCTGGCCATCCTAGACTGGTTGATGTGTAATGAGAAGGGACTAATTAGCAATCTTGTTGTGCGAGGTCCCTTGGGGAAGAGTGACCATAATATGGTAGAATTCTTTATTAAGATGGAGAGTGACACAGTTAATTCGTAAACTAGGGTCCTGAACTTAAGGAAAGGTAACTTCGACGGTATGAGGCGTGAATTGGCTAGAATAGACTGGCAAATGATACATAAAGGGTTGACGGTGGATAAGCAATGGCAAACATTTAAAGATCACATGGATGAACTTCAGCAATTGTACATCCCTGTCTGGAGTAAAAATAAAATGGGGAAGGTGGCTCAACCATGGCTAACAAGGGAAATTAAGGATAGTGTTAAAGCCAAGGAAGAGGCATATAATTTGGCTAGAAAAAGCAACAAATCTGAGGACTGGGAGAAATTATGAATTCAACAGAGGAAGACTAAGTGTTTAATTAAGAGGGGGAAAATAGAATACGAGAGGAAGCTTGCAGGGAACATAAAAACTGACTCCAAAAGCTTCGATAAATATGTGAAGAGGAAAAGATTAGTGAAGACAAACGTAGGTTCCTTGCAGACAGATTCAGGTGAATCTATAATGGGGAATAAAGAAATGGCAGACCAATTGAACAAATACTTTGGTTCTGTCTTCACAAAGGAAGACACAAATTACCTTCCAATTGTTCTAGGGGACAGTAGGTCTAGTGAGAAGGAGGTACTGAAGGATATCTTTATTAGGCGGGAAATTGTGTTCGGGAAATTGATGGGATTGAAGGCCGATAAATCCCTGGGGCCTGATAGTCTGCATCCCAGAGTACTTAAGGAAGTAGCCCTAGAAATAGTGGATGCATTGGTGATTATTTTCCAACAGTCTATTGACTCTGGATCAGTTCCTATGGACTGGAGGGTAGCTAATGTAACACCACTTTTTAAAAAAGGAGGGAGAGAGAAAACGGGTAATTATAGACCGGTTAGCCTGACATCAGTAGTGGGGAAAATGTTGGAATCAATCATTAAGGGTGAAATAGCAGCGCATTTGGAAAGCAGTGACAGGATCGGAACAAGTCAGCATGGATTTATGAAAGGAAAATTATGCTTGACGAATCTTCTGGAATTTTTTGAGGATGTAACTAGTAGAGTGGACAAGGGAGAACCAGTGGATGTGGTGTATTTGGACTTGCAAAAGGCTTTTGACAAAGTCCTGCACAAGAGATTGGTGTGCAAAATCAAAGCGCATGGTATTGGGGTAATGTAACATGGATAGAGAACTGGTTGGCAGACAGGAAGCAGAGAGTCGGGATAAATGGGTCCTTTTCAGAATGGCAGGCAGTGACTAGTGGAGTGCCGCAGGGCTCAGTGCTGGGACCCCAGCTCTTTACAATATACATCAACGATTTAGATGAAGGAATTGAGTGTAATATCTCCAAGTTTGCGGATGACACTAAGCTGGGTGGCGGTGTGAGCTGTGAGGAGGACGCTAAAAGGCTGCAGGGTGACTTGAACAGGTTAGGTGAGTGGGCAAATGCATGACAGATGCAGTATAATGTGGATAAATGTGAGGTTATCCACTTTGATGGCAAAAACACAAAGGCAGAATATTATCTGAATGGCGGCAGATTAGGAAAAGGGGAGGTGCAACGAGACCTGGGTGTCATGGTTCATCAGTCACTGAAAGTGGACATGCAGGTACAGCAGGCAAATGGTATGTTGGCCTTCATAGCTAGGGGATTTGAGTATAGGAGCAGGGAGGTCTTACTGCAGTTGTACAGGTCCTTAGTGAGGCCTCACCTGGAATATTGTGTTCCGTTTTGGTCTCCTAATCTGAGGAAGGATGTTCTTGCTATTGAGGGAGTGCAGCAAAGGTTCACCAAACTGATTCCAGGGATGGCTGGACTGTCATATGAGGAGAGACTGGATCAACTGGGCCTTTATTCACTGGAGTTTAAAAGGATGAGAGGGGATCTCATAGAAACGTATAAGATTCTGATGAGACTGGACAGGTTAGATGCGGGAAGAATGTTCCCGATGTTGGGGAAGTCCAGAACCAGGGGACATAGTCTTAGGATAAGGGGGAGGCCATTTAGGACTGAGATGAGGAGAAACTTCTTCACTCAGAGAGTTGTTAACCTGTGGAATTCCCTCCCGCAGAGAGTTGTTGATGCCAGTTCATTGGATATATTCAAGAGGGAGTTAGATATGGCCCTTACGGTTCAGGGGATCAAGGGGTATGGAGAGAAAGCAGGAAAGGGGTACTGAGGGAATGATCAGCCATGATCTTATTGAATGGTGGTGCAGGCTCGAAGGGCCGAATGGTCTACTCCTGCACCTATTTTCTATGTTTCTATGTTTCTATGTGAGGTGTGGCACTGGTCACTAAGAGTTCAGAATTAATTTGGTTTGTATTGATTTATTTGATCGCCATCATTGGGGGTACTACAGGGAGTATTCGGCTTCTTTAAGCTGGGATAGGGAAAATAAGTCAGGATTTCTGCGATATAAATAAAAGTTATTGCTGTTGTTGTTGAAAGTTACCATGTATAGAGAGAAGTGGAGCACTGGACTTTGTAGCACACTTCAAATGCTAAGCTGTACATTTGGTATCAGCACGTCAAATTAGCTACACACAAGCAACACACGACTATTATAATCAGAGCTTTAACATCACCGCCAAACTGAATGCTTGCACTGACAAGGGAAGATTCAAAGCAGACTGGAGCACAAAGTTGCCTGCAACATTTACGAGTAACACGGAAAGCTTGGAGCATTTCAGTCCATCCAATGTGATGATGGTAGGGTGGAATTTTCCAGGTGACAATGTCAGAGAAGGTTAATTCGACTTGACATAGTTAGCTAACAAAAAAGTTATTTCCTAGAAAATCCAACAAGTTTATAGTGCTCTACATCAAACACAGGCATTTTAATTATTCATTGACGTATGATCTCCTAATTTTGGATGATTTTTTTTCCGCTTGTGAAACTGGCTGAAATGTTGAAATTAACTGCACACGAAAACTTCAAATCCAGTTTTAAAAGCAATAAACCACATTCATCTTTTGGAATTTTAATTAGGGCCAAGTTGAATGAGATTTGTAATGAATTCATAATACCAGATGTAAATTTGCCTATAAGAGGCCAAGCGTTGCGAATAAGACTTAGGCAAATCCTATTGAAAAGTTAGTCTGCGCACTGCACCATTTCTTTACTGGTTGAATGAATGGAGCGGTCCGTAACTCACCCATTTGAACCCTTCAATGCTCGCTCAGTTATGAGGGGAGATTTAATGCCTTGGGGCTGCAGGCGCATGCCTGGAGCATTTTATAGGAAATCGTGTTTCATGAGCCAGGAATGTCTCAGGCTTTGTACCAGGTCTGTGCTGTGCTGAGCTGTCTGATCCAGGTGGAGTTATGAAAGGAGTCCTAGAGTCATAAGAATATAAGAACATAAGAAATAGGAGCAGGAGTAGGCCATTTGTCCCCTCGAGCCTGCTCCGCCATTCAATAAGGTCATGGCTGATCATGGACTCAGCTCCACTTCCCTGCCCACTCCCCATAAGCCTTTACTCCCTGATCGCTCAAAAATCTGTCTGTCTACGCCTTAAATATATTCAATGACCCAGCCTCCACAGCTCCCTGCAGCAGAGAATGCCATAGATTTACAACCGTCTGAGAGAAGAAATTTCTCCTCATCTCAGTTTTAAATGGGCGGCCCCTTATTCTAAGACTCTCCCGTAGTTTTAGATTCCCCTATGAGTGGAAATATCCAACTTGTTGAGCCCATTCATTATCTTATAAGTTTCAAGATTATCTCTCATTCTTCTGAACTCCAATGAGTATAGGCCCAACCTACTCAATCTATCCTCAATAGTCAACCCCCTCATCTCCAGAATCAACCTAGTGAACCTTCTCTGAGCTACCTCCAAAGCAAGTATATCCTTTCGTAAATATGGAAACCAAAACTGTACGCAGTACTCCAGATGTAGCCTCACCAATACTCTGTACAGTTGTAGCAGGACTTCTCTGCTTTTATACTCGAACCCCCTTGCAATAAAAGCCAACATTCCATTTGCCTTCCTGATTACTTGCTGTATCTGCATACTAACGTTTTGTGTTTAATGCACAAGGACCCCCAGGTCTCTCTGTACTGCAGCACTTTGCAATTTTTCTCCATTTAAATTATAATTTGCTTTTCTATTATTTATGCCAAAGTGGATAACCTCACATTTTCCCACATTATACTCCATCTGCCAAAATGTTGCCCACTCATTTAGCCTGTCTATATCCCTTTGCAAATGTTTTGTGTCTTCCTCACAATTTGCTTTCCCACCCATCTTTGCATCATAAGCAAACTTGGCTACATTACACTCGGTCCCTTCATCCAAGTCATTAATATAGATTGTAAATAGTTGAGGACCCAGCACCGATCCCTGCGGCACCCCACTAGTCACTATTTGTCAACCGGAAAATGATGCATTTATCCCGACTCTCTGTTTTCTGTTAGTTAGCCAATCCTCTATCCATGCTAATATATTACCCCCAATCCCGTGAACTTTTATCTTGTGTAGTAACCTCTATGTGGCACCTTATCAAATGCCTTCTGGAAATCCAAATAGCCACATCCCATAAAACCATGCTGACTCTGCTTGATTGAATCATGCTTTTCTAAATGTCCCTCTACTGCTTCCTTAAAAATGGACTCCAGCATTTTGCCAATGACAGATGTTAGGCTAACTGGTCTATAGTTTCCTGCTTTTTGTCTGCCTCCTTTTTTAAATAGTGGCATTACATTTGCAGTTTTTCAATCTGCTAGGAGTGCTCCGGAATCTAGGGAATTTTGGTAGATTATAGTCAATGCATTTATTGTCTTTGCAGCCACTTCTCTTAAGACTCTAGGATGTAAGGCATCAGGTCCAGGGGACTTATCTGCCTTTAGTCCCATTATCTTACTGAGTCCTACTTCATTACTGATAGTGATTGTATTACGTTCCTCCCTGTCTATAGCCCCTTGATTATCCACTATTGGGATGTTTTTAGTGTTTTCTACCGTGAAGACCGATACAAAATATTTGTTCAACGTCTCTGCCATTTCCCTGTTCCCCATTATTAATTACCCAGTCTCATCCTCTAGGGGACCAACATTTACTTTAGCCACTCTTTCCCTTTTTATGTACCTGTAGAAACTCTTACTATCTGTTTTTATATTTCATGCTAGTTTGCTTTCATAATCTATCTTCCCTCTCAATCATTTTTTTAGTCTATCCTGGAGATTACAAATAACTAATTTACTCATATCAATTGTGCCTCTATGCTATTTTAACCGAAGCAGTCATTCTCTGTTAAGATAATGGAGCAAGGAATGCTTTAAAAATTCATACAATAACTTTGCTCATGGTTGGACTGGTGAAGGCTTAGAGTTGGCTGCCTATTCAATGGCCTTGATATTTACGGAAGAAAGCATTGTAGCACGATGAAAATACGGCAAGGCTGGGAAGGCGGAGTTATTGCCGAATTTAGCGACAGAACCTCATTTTTTTTAAAATTCTTCCGTTTCCTGCCTGGCAGCCGGCCAAATTGACCGGCCACTGGCTGCGGGTGGGAAAAATCAGCGCCGGGAGGCTGGTAATCGGGAGAAAGGGAGCCAGAGATTGGGGCTTTGTGGAGGTGGGTGAGGGGGGTAGGGGGTGGCTGGGGGCGGGGGTGCGGTCTCCAATAGCAGCAGGGGTGAGAGAGAGGCCGTGATCAGCAGAAGGGAGTTAAAAGGCTTGGTTGAGAGGCTAGGGGAAGGACGCCTGCTGTTCTTGGCCCACAAAGAATGCTGGAAAAGGCACTTACCTGCTGGAGCCATCGGCTCCCATCTTCCTTTTACTGCCAAGTTTCCAGAGTCCTGGGAAACCCACTCGGCAACTGTTAAATTTAAATAAGGCTCCCATTTGGACTGTGGTAGCCCGATTTAAATATATTAATGAAGTTTCCCTCCTCTCTAAGCGGGATACTTGCACATCACAAAACCTACCACTGTAAAAATGGTGTCGGGGGCATTCGTGGCAGGTTGGTGTGGCGTTACATATTTTAAATTTTTAACATCCGGACTCTCTTCCGCCCATTATGGGGAGGGGTGGGGGGTTAATATTAAGGCAAATTTCTCAACTCCAACCAGTACTTGGACCAAGGGGTTAAAGTGGTTCAATTATGATGACAGGTTGCATAGACTAGGCTTGTCTTCGTTTGAATATAGAAGAATAAGGGGTGAGCTTATTGAGATGTTTATTGTGATTAAAGCAGTTGATAGACTGGATAGAGAGCAACAATTTCCTCTGGTGGGTGAGTTCAGAACAAGGAGACAGAATTAGAGGGGTGATGTCAGGAAGCACTTCTTCACACGGAGGCTAGTGGAAAGCTGGAACTCTCTCCTCCAAATGCTGTTGACGCTGGCGGTCAACTGAAAATGTCAAAACTGAGATTGATAGATTTTTGTTAAGCCTGAGTATTAAGGGTTATGGAATCAAGGCAGGTAGATGGAGGTAATCTGCAGATCAGCTATGATTTACTAAATAACGGAACAGGCTCGAGGGGCTGATTGGCCTACCTCTGTTCCAATGTTGCTATCAGGGAAGGAAAAGAAGAAGGAGCTAACTTTTAGGTGAAAAAACGAATTCTGATGATGGTATAGTCCAATGGAACCATGATCTGTACAAGAACTTCAAGGTACAATTCTGCACACTAAAGTTTTCAATAGATTTTGGAAAATGTTACCTTTTAAAGTTAATTTGAATCATCACTTAAAACATCACTAAAATATCACTAAAACAGATTATCTGGTCATTAGCACACTGCTATTCATGGGAGCTTGCTGTGTGCAAATTGGCTGCCCCATTTCCGACATTACAACATTTCAAAAACTACTTAATTGGCTGTAAAGCACTTTGGGACATCCAGTGGTCGTGAAAGGCGCTGTATAAATACACATCTTTCTTTCTTTCATACAAAATATTATAGCACAGAAGAAGGCCTCCTTGCCTATTCCAGCTCTCTAAAAGAAATATCCACAACCCTATTGCCCTGGCCTTTTAACTTTTTCTTCTTCAAATAATAATGCACTTCCATCTTAAAAATGATCATCGATTCTGCTTCCACTATCGTTTCTGATGTGACATCCCTTGTGCTAACAACCCTCTGCATAATTTATTTTCCTGACCTCTCCTCATTACTCTTTTGATGGTGAACTTACATTTATGTTCTCTATTTATCAACTCACTGAAATAGTTTCTCTGTATTTACCTGAGCCCGCATCATTTTGAGCACCTCTATCAGATCTCATCCTAACCTCCTCTGTTCTAATGAAAGGAGGGTAACTGGGGAATGAAAAAGGTGCATGTGATCATGTGATCATGACTGAAGCTGTTTGGTTACCATTGTTGTGAGGGGCAAAGTGTGATCGAGTGCAGCTAAATATAGCCAAGGGATCACATGACCAAGAAACCCCCCAAAAAATCTAGCCACATATAAAAGCCAGACTTTTACATTTACAGAAAATGCTGAAAATACTCAGCAGGTTAGGCAGTAGGAGAGAGAAACAGAATTAACGTTACAGGTTGATGATCTTTCCAGAATCGGCAGTATTTTGTTTTTACACTTTCCATTTGTCTGGTTTACATTTTTATATATATAAAAAATAAGCAACATGCTGAAATAAAAAGGAGGGATGACATTCCTAAATAGATAGTTATCGTAAAAATCATAGTGCATTCCGATCCAAATTCCATCTTGCTGTGTGCAGAATGTTGGTCCATGATTAAAAAAAAGGGAAATGCCGACACAATTACACTGTTTGACTTTGAAGCAGATTCTAATTACTGGAAGTTGGCTGAAGTTGCCTTTTTATATGAGATCAGAATAACGCTGGGAATAGCTGACGCTGGCTGACAATTACTAGCCTGAAGCTTCTACCATTCTCTTAACAGTATTGTCACAACACATTTCACTCTTTGGTGAAATAAACAACTTGCAAAATCTCCTTGATCTTAAGGATTAGAAATAAACGCACTGCCATTTTCTTTTTACTTTCAAGGAGTTCTTTTGAAGCAAGCTGAGCAATGGGATTCACTGATTTTTTGTTTTCATCAGTCATACTCTTACTTTCTACATATCCCACAATATTAGCTGAGATCATTATAACTTTGCTAAGTTGATGTACTTTGCAGGGAAGTTTTATGCTTGTGAAGGTGAGGGGTGATTGTTTTGGGGAATACAGCAGTTTCCCATTTGTATTTTGCATCTAGTTTCAGCATCAATCACTTCTAGGTCTGGTGCAGCTTTTTTTCAGAGCTTTCTTGTCAACTATACAATGGACACCTGCCTTCAGCATGTTGGAGGGACCGAGGTTGGACAGATTTTAACTTGGAGTGTATTTCTGTTCGGCGAAGAAGATTGGGCTGTTCTTGGCCACCCGTTGGCTTTCAAGTAAGAAGTGAGAAGGAGTTTTCGGGAGGGTCTCACGGGAGGGAAGGAGGGGAAATTCTAGGGCAGAGGAGGCCACGATTTTCCCTGTCTAGCCTTCAAGAGCAATTGCTCAGATCATTTTTAGACTGATTTGAAGGGAGCTCTTGTGTTTGCAGACCTCCTTGAGGCTGAAATACAGGTGCACCAGAAAGCTGTCACACCTATGAGTTTTGGGGTAGTACTCACCGCTGGAACTCTTTCAGGACTTTGACATTTTTTTCAAAGTCCTACAGGAAATGGATCATAATGGGGGCAGGGCTAAGATTCAAAGCTAGGCTGACTGACTGAAAATGGATCGGTTGGGGCCACCGCCACTGTCAATCAGCGGTGGAGTCGTGGTGACATCACAGCCCGTGTGCGCCACCTCCATTAAAGGGGAGGGATTCTATCATTTTTTAACTTTGGCCACTGGGCCACCAAGGAGGATTTCGGCCAGCCCAAGTGGGGGTGCCAGGCTGCCCAATGCCGGCCCGGCTGAACTCGGGGCCAGTATTTTGCCGACCGATCAGCAAGTCAGCTGGTAAAAATGTTTCCATTGCGGCCGCAGCAGTGGGCCCTCCCCTTTAAGGGCTGCCGCGCTGCCGGGCCGCACTCAGTGCGGAGATGGTGCACTGACAGAGAAACCTGTCGGGGGCACCATGTGACGGGGGATCGACGGATTCAGGTGAAAGTCGACGGGTAAGTATTTTTTTATTGCTCAACATTGGCAGTGCAACTACTTGGGTGGGATGGGGTCCAGGCCGAAAAATGCCTGACTTGAATTTGGGGTCGGCCTGTTGACCCCAAAGCGGTGGCCATTCGATTTTTAGGAATGGCCGCCGCAAACGGACATTAGCGGGTCTCTTTGAGACCTTGAATTTCGGCCCCCTTGTATCTAATACGAAAGCCGATTAATAGGAACATGATTTGCATAAATTTGAGGACCCCGTCTATTTTAGGCGGGTGCCTCGTCTGCCTGCAAAAGCTTCCAGGTTAATATCGGAACTGGTCAGGATCTGAGCGGGTAAGTAACCCACTTGCTTTTAACAACCCACCCGAGATCGTCAGGTTAAATTCAACCCCACGATATATTGCTGCAGTAAATGTCATGTATTACAGCAATGTTGAATCATTGTCACGTTTAGGCTGCAGTGGGACAGTGGAAAACATCAGAAACCGCGCTCCAGCCGCTGGGTTACCACTGAGCAAGGCTATGGGAGATCTAGAAGTATATTACATCATCATAGGCAGTCCCTCGGAATCGAGGAAGACTTGCTTCCGCTCTTAAAATGAATCCTTAGGTGGCTGAACAGTCCAATACGAGAGCCACAGTCCCTGTCACAGGTGGGACACATAGTCATTGCCGCATGCTCCTTCCGCTGCCTGTGCTTATTTTCTGCATGCTCTCCGTGATGAGACTCAAGGTGCTCAGCGCCCTCCCAGATGCACTTCCTCCACTTAGGGCAGTCTTTGGCCAGGGACTCCCAGGTGTCGGTGGCTATGTTGCATTTTATCAGGGAGGCTTTGAGGGTGTCCATGCAACATTTCCTCTGCCCACGTTTGGCTCATTTGCCGTGAAGGAGTTCCGAGTAGAGCACTTGCTTTGGGAGTCTCGTGTCTGGCATGCGAACTATGTGGCCTGCCCAGCGGAGCTGATCAAGTGTGGTCAGTGCTTCAATGCTGGGGATGTTGGCCTGGTCGAGGACACTAATGTTGATGCGCCTGTCCCCCCAGGAGATTTGTAGAATTACAGAACATACTAGGTTTGTGAGTTTGGCTGCAATGAAAACAATCCCAAATTTAAAAAAAGAAAAAACCTGCAAAAACTGGAAGCCTGAAATAAAAACAGAAATTGCTGGACATGGAAAGGAGCATGCCAAAGAGTTAAGATGGTGCAAAGAGATGGAGGCGAGGGGTAATGGAAGCTCACATAATCCAAAAGGTGAGGAAATGAGGAACAAGTAAACTTGTGAACTGTTGTTCATTCTTTCCCAGAATCTCACATCAGTTAACTGCCTTACCTGTGATACAGACTGAGGAGTTTATGCATGTTAGAGATTTGCCCTAACACTCCGATTCCTGAACTTACATATTGACCTTGCTCTAAGTTTAGAGGTCATTGCAAGTCTAGGGCGAATGTAGGGAAGGGACCCATTGTTATCTTCAATAAAATCCTCACAATCCATTACTATGTTGCTTTTACCTACACAACAACCGTCCTCAACCCCGCTCCCCGCGCCACACCCCATCCCCCGCGCCATTCCAAATAATTGCTTGTATTTACTTTTGTAAAAGGAAAATAGCAGTCAATTTCAGTAATTAGGTCATTCTTAAAAATGTAAAGGAGCACGCTATTTATGTACCATGGTGAAGCCAATGAAATTAATTAAGTGCAATATGTAATAATACTTCAGTAGGGCACAGGATTAACATAATGGACTGTTGAATTTGGCAAGCACCTCAATACATTATGCAGTATGAAGCTGGGGAGAAAGCTTTCGATCACGTGCGCATCATTGGTGAATCAGGCCAGGAAGGTGAGGAGAAAGTAATAGGAAGAGCAAAGGAAGTAAGAAGGTGCAGTCACGAGGAAGGCAATCAGAGTGTTAGCCAACCCCTTCTTTAGGGTGGAATGTATGGCATTGATGGAGAATCAGTCTCCAAAGCCTATTTCTGAAGGAAACCTGAGGATTTGGTAGACACAATGTGCACTGTGGTCCCACTGAATATGGTACCATCTGTGGGTCAATGAGCATAGCAGAAGACATATGCAAGTATTAGAGCACGGTAGCATAGTGATTATGTTACAGGACTAGTAATCCAAAGACCTGGCCTGATCCAAAGAGACCACGTTCAAATCCCACCAATTTAAATTTAGTCAATTAAACAAATCTAAAATAAAAAAGCTAGTATCAGTAATGATGCCCCTGAAATGACTGGATTGTTGTAAAAACCCATCTGGCTCACTCGTGTCCTTTAGGGAAGGAAATCTTCCGTCCTTGCCTTTATATGAATCCAGACCCACAACAATGTGGTTGAATTTTAACTGTACTCTGTGGTTCAAGAAGGCAGCTCACCACCACCTTCTTGAGGGCAATTAAGGATTGGTAATAAATGCTGGCCTTGCCAGTGATGCCCACATCCCACGAACAAATGGAAAAAAAAGAAGAATCAGTATTTAAAGAGATAGACATGCATGTCTGTGAGTGTGATTTGGATTCCAGAGCAGTACACTTCCTGATTGTCTTGTTTGTGTAATATTCCCATTTCCCACATAAACCATCTTTGTTGCCTATTAGTGCTGAACTATGAGCCGTTGTGTGCTGTTGCCCTTTGCTCACCAGCAACAACATTTAAAGCTGTTCAAAATTACTTCATCCAGAACATTTATGATACCATCTGTTCTTGTTAGATTCCAGCCCAGGTCCCACAAGTGAAAAGGATGCACGCCACCCCACAGCGCTTTCCTTAACACAATAAAAACAGCTCAGCATTATCACATTTTCATCTTCAAATTGAAGTTCTTCCTCAATTCTTCATCTAGTTACTGAAAGGGTTTGGATTGATGCACTGTAATAGGTGCTGGTTAGTAGCTGTTATAATCAGAAATAAATAGCATTCAAGGTCATGGAACAACTCAAAGCGCTTCATAGCCAAAGACGAACTTACAAAGTGCACTCAGTGCTGTAACATAGGCAAACTCGATAGGCAATGTCTGCACAGCAAGGTCTCACAAACAGCAATGAGATAAATGACCAAATAGTGTTGTTGGTTGTCCAGGACACTGGAAGAACACCCCTGCTTTTCTTCAAATAGTGCCATAGGATCTTTTATGTCACATTATGTAGAGAGTAGGATAGATAAAGGCAAATCAGATGAACATAACAGTCCCTGCTGGGACAAAGACAACTTTACATCCAGACAAGTGACTGGTTAAGAATGAAAATGTGGAACTTAAGATGTCAGGCAGTTCACTGAGTGTGAGTATGGAGAAATCTTCCAGTATCAGGAATTTGATGGGCTAGGGAAATTCCATAATAGAGGAAACGGTACATAATCTAGAGAAGGAGGGCACTTGTTAGACCAAACAGATTTTCTTCAACCCTGCTTTACTTACTGAACATATTAAAAACCAAAATACACCAACCAAAGTAAACTGGGTTTAAATGACAAGTCACATCCCAAAGACAATTTTTTTTCAAAATAAAAATTTTACAGAGACGATGGCTGATCATAGCACATCAATGATTGGAACCAATCAAAAATAACAGATAAGACACCAAGGAAATTGTGTTTTAAAATGAAAGATTGGACTGCCAGACTTGTAATGTGATAATAATCTCCTCTAATCCTTTTAACATCCCTTTCTGGGATTATCTTCCATGTAAGACATTTATTTTCCAATTGACTAAGAAAACAAAACGTAATAACTGTAGTCTAACAAGGGAGTAATAAAGGTTTTATAGACAGTAAATAAATTGTGCTAAAGTATACAAAAAAAGATGATTCTGCCACATAATGAAGCACAAAGAAATGTCACTAGTTCATAACTGGCCTGACTAACCCAGTTTACATAGAATTAAATAAAAAAAGATTTGCATTTATATAGCACCTTTAATGACCACCCAACATCCCAAAGCGCTTTACAGCCAATGAAATACTTTTTCAAGTGTAGTCACCTTTGTAATGTAGGAAACGTGCCAGCCAATTTGTGCACAGTAAGCTCCCACAAACAGCAATGTGATAATGACCAGATAATCTGTTTTAGTGATGTTGATTGAGGGGTATATATTGGCCAGGATACCGGGGATAACTCCCCTACTCTTCTTCAAAATAGTGCCACAGGATCTTTTATGTCCACCTGAGAGAGTAGACAGGGGATCTCATCTGAAAGACAATACTTGCAACAGTGCAGCACTCCCTCAATACTGCACTGGAGTGTCAGCTTAGATTTTTGTGCTCAAGTCCCTTGAGTGGGACTTGAACCTTCTGACTCAGAGGTGAGGGTGCTACCAACTGAGCCACAGCTGACACTAGTGGCTACTACTATTTAATAAAATATACAGCACAGAAACAGGCCATTTGGCCCAACTGGACCATGCTGGTGTTTATGCTCCACAGAAGCCTCGTCTCACCCCTCTGAATCCAACCCTATCAACATACCCTTTTATTGCTTTCACCATCATGTGTTTATCTAGCTTCCCCTTAAATGCATCTATACTATTTGCCTCAACGACTAGACCATAAAAAGTTGCATTTCCGATGAGTAAGTTTGTTCCTTGATGGAATTGAAAGTAAACAGATATTGATTGTGGATTGGGCAGGATATCTGTAAACCAACATCCAGGAGTGGCATTTCACTATGGTGATTTTTATGTCCAAGTGCTTTATGACTGTTCTTAAGGAAAACTCTATCTCCTGAAAAATTGGAAGCTTTCCTTCGCCAGAACCACTTTCTTTTCTTTTCTTACATACCTCGACCCTCGACAAGACCATTTGAAGGTGTAGCACCCTTCCTTGTGAAAAAATGTGAAGCTTGGATGTGATAGAGCTCAAGAAAGATTTCAGGCCTATCCATTTGAAAACAGGCCCTTTTCTGTAAAGGGATGCCACTAATACAGATTATGCAGAAAGACCGGAAAAACGTGAGCTTTTTGGCCTCGACATGAGGTGACTGAGAAGGGATCTCATTGAGGTATATGATAGTGAATGATATAGAAACAATTACGTCCTAAATCCACTTCAAATGAAAATGAAAGTAGAACACGGGGTGGAGAGGGGCAGTTGCACTGGATCAAATTTAGGAATGAAGTCAAGAAGTTCTTCAGACAAGAAGTGATCAATGTGTGGAATAAACTTCTGGGTAGGGAAACAGAGGCAAAATCCCTGAAATCATTGAAGGAACAGCTGGGTGCAGTGATGTGAGAGTGTAGGTTATTTCTGGATGGATGAGCCAAGACTGGCTAAATGTCCTTCCTCCTCCATATTTATCTCATGATTTATTTAGCACTTTTACAAGTTGCCTCCTGAACAATTTCTTCTTCGGCAGCAAATTGATGAGGTAATAAAACCCGACTAGCTGAAGGGGAGCAATTATACAGAGTATCGCAGCTAATTGTAAAATAACTATTTCCTTACATATGCAGCATTTTAATTTCATTCACTATTTATTACTGCTTTAGTAAAAGCATAAGGGGGCAAAATTGCCACCTTTTTATAGCCCCTCCGTTCGCGCCTCCGTTTTTCACCTCCTACAGGGAGTGGGGGGGGGCTACCTCCTCCCGGGAAATTGCCCGGGAGGCTGCGGAGGGATTGACATGGCAGCGCCGCGCGGTTAGCGGCCCGGGTCGCCATGCAACTGCCGATGACATCATTGCAATGCGCGGTGACCCTCACCGCCCCGCGCCAACCACTTACCGCCCGCCGGGGAAACTGCCACGAGGTTTGAGCGAGCGTGTGTCAACACCACCTTTGCAGGTCGCAAAGCTGGCCAACATCCACTCTCGGAGCGGTGATTAAAGGAGAAAGCGCCAGCGCCCTGGGCTACCATCTTTTTTTGTCAGCTGACTCTCGGGTCGGCTCGACAATGGCGGCCCTAGTGTGGTCCGGGCCACTATCGTGCAGCCCGGCACTCCGTCATGGATGCTCGGCTGCTGGCCCGGTTGCAGGCTTCCCTGATGGCCCATTAGTCACCATCAGAGGCCCTGCAGAGTGCGTAGCGGCCCTCCCCTTTAATTCAAGGGGAGGGGCATTGAAACACATCAGCGCTACGCGGAACATCCATGTAGCGCTGAACTTTTCATCTCAGTAGTGCCCAGGGACCCATCCCCAAAGGAAGTTGAGCGTCGGAGATAGCGCTCCGCTACCTTTGAGGCGTGGAGCCCAATTCAGCGGCGGGGGCGTGATTTCCGTGCTGCACGTTAAAAGTCCCGGTCCCGGAATGTTACCTCTCCCAATCGGGGCGCTGAGCAATTTTGCCCCCTGGATGTTTAAACTCAAGTACCAACAAACTAAATTAGAAACTGATCTTATTAGGGATCGGTGATGTATGTACAACAACCTCAGTTAAGTTTAGCTTTTAGTGATTCTGCTGCAAGGTAATGATATTCCTTCCAGACACATCATTTAATCTAAAGTACTCAGGGAGATGAGCGACACATTGGGTTAGCAAAATGCTTTTTTCACCCTTAGATATTGGCTTTCAATTCAGACCTGGATTGATGAGATTCAAGACTTCAGTTTAACAAATGTAGTAGCCTTCTGGAAAATAAGTCAGAAAATTAACAACCATAAAATGTGTTCCTTTACCCCATGCAAAAAACAAGAATTAAAAGTGCTTCTTCTTTCCTCAGCTTTGAAAGTCAGAGTACTCCAATGTATATAAACTCCTACATAATCAAATGAGTATTTAAATGGTTTTGTAAATGTGCACATGCAGTCTAATGGGCAAGATAGACACATCAGCATGTGAGTCAATTAGGAAAGATATTAACAAGGAAATCATTAGCATAGTCAGATAAGCAATATTGTGTATCATGACACGAGTCCTTAGCCATTTAAAAAGTACAGGGTTATGATTATACATAATGTCAATATTTAGTAATTTTATTCTCCTGCACATCTAATCTCTCTGTTTTGAGATAGGAGTTTGCCTTATGATTTTGTTAATCCACCTATTATTGACCTGTCACAGTGATAATTAATTAACACCACACATATGGATCCCTAATATAGAGCTATATCAGCAAGTGAGTTTGAAGGAGAGAGGAAATAAGCTGGAAAAAAGGGTAAAAAAACAAATTGAAAGGCACTTTTTTTAAATGCACATAGCATTTGTAACAAAATAGATGAGTTGACGGCACAAATAGAGACAAATGGGTATGATCTGATAGCCATTACAGAGACGTGGTTGCAAGCACTGAGAATTAAATATTCAGGGATATTTGACAATCTGGAAGGACAGTCAGAAAGGAAAAGGAGGTGGGGTAGCTCTATTGATAAAGGATGGAATCACTGCAACAATGTGAAACGATATTGGCTCAAATGATCAGGATGTTGAAACAGTTTGGGTGGAGATAAGGAATAAAAAGGGGAAAAAGTCACTGGTGGGCATAGTCTATAAACTCCCTAACAGTAGCAACTCTGTTGGTTGGAGCACAAACCAGGAAATATTGGGGGCTTATAAAAAGGGAATAGCAATAATCATGGGTGATTTTAACCTCCATATTGATTGGACAAATCAAATTGGTCAGGGTAGCCTTGAGGAAGAGTTCACAGCGTGCATAAGGGATGGGTTCCTTGAGCAGTATGTAACGGAACCAACTAGGGGGCAGGCTATCTTAGATCTGGTCCTGTGTAATGAGACAGGATTAATAAACAATGTCCTAGTAAAGGATCCCTTTGGAATGAGTGATCATAGCTTGATTGAATTTCAAATTCAGATGGAGGGTGAGAAAGTTGGATCTCTAACCAGCGTACTAAGCTTAAATAAAGGAGACTATGAAGGTATGAGGGCAGAGTTAGCTAAAGTGGACTGGGAAGATAGATTAAAGTGTTGGACAGTTGATGAACAGTGGTGTACATTTAAGGAGATATTTCACAACTCTCAAGAAAAATATATTCCAGTGAGGAGGAAAGGGTGTAAGAGAAAAGATAGCTATCCATGGCTAACTAAAGAAATAAAGGACGGTATTCAATTAAAAACAAGGGCTTACAAAGTGGCCAAAATTAGTTGGAGGACAGAAGATTGGGAAGCTTTTAACAGCCAGCAAAGAATGACTAAAAAAATGATTAAGGAAGGGAAGATAGACTATGAAAGTAAACTAGCACAAAATATAAAAACAGATAGCAAGAGTTTCTATAGGTATATAAAAAGGAAAAGAGTGGCTAGAGTAAATGTTGGTCCGTTAGAGGACAAGACCGGGGAATTAGTAATGGGGAACATGGAAATGACAGAAACTCTGAACAAATTCCCTGGATTCTGGGGAGGTCCTAGCAGATTGGAAAACTTCAAATGTAACACCCGTATTAAATAGGAGGCAGACAAAAAACAGGAAACTTTAGACTAGTTAGCCTAACATCTGTGGTTGGGAAAATGTTGGAGTCCATTATTAAAGAAGTAATAGCAGGACATTTGGAAAAGCATAATTCAGTCAGGCAGAATCAGCATGGATTTATGAAGGGGAAGTCATGTTTGACAAATTTGCTGGAATTCTTTGAGGATGTAACAAACAGGGTGGATAAAGAGGAACCAGTGGATGTGGTGTATTTGGGCTTCCAGAAGGCATTTGACAAGGTCCCACATAAAAGGTTACTGGACAAGATAAAAGTTCACGGGGTTGGGGGTAATATATTAGCACGGATAGAGGATTGGCTAACGAACAGAAAACAGAGAGTCAGGATAAACTGTTCATTCTCGGGGTGGCAATCAGTAACTTGTGGGGTGCCGCAGGGATCAGTGCTGCGACCCCAGCTATTTACAATCTATATTAACGATTTGGAAGAAGGGACTGAGTGTAACGTAGCCAAGTTTGCTGATGATATAAAGATGGAAGGAAAAGCAATGTGTAAGGAGGACACAAATAATCTGCAAAAGGACATAAACAGGCTAAGTGAGTGGACAAAAATTGGCAGATGATGTATAATGTTGGAAAGGGTGAGGTCATGCACTTTGGCAGAAAAAAAATCAAAGAGTAAGTTATTATTTAAATGGAGTAAGATTGCAAAGTGCTGCAGTACAGCGGCACCTGGGGTACATGAGCATGAAACACAAAAGGTTAGTATGCAGGTACAGCAAGTGTTCAGGAAGGCCAATGTTATCTTGGCCTTTATTGCAAAGGAGATGGAATATAAAAACAGGGCAGTCTTGCTACAGTTATACAGGGTATTGGTGAGGCCGCACCTGGAATACTGCCTGCAGTTTTGGTTTCTATATTTACGAAAGGATATACTTGCTTTGAAGGCAGTTCAGAGAAGGTTTACTAGGTTGATTCCGGAGATGAGGGGGTTGACCTATGAGGAAAGGTTGAGTAGGTTGGGCCTCACTCATTGGAATTCAGAAGTTTGAGAGGTGATCTTATCGAAACGTATAAGATTATGAGGGGGCTTGACAAGGTGGATGCAGAGAGAATGTTTCCACTGATGGGGGAGACTAGAACTAGAGGGCATAATCTTAGAATAAGGGGCTGCCCATTTAAAACTGAGATGAGGAGAAATTTATTTTCTCAGAGGGTTGTAAATCTGTGGAATTTGCTGTCTCAAAGAGCTGTGGAAGCTGGGACATTTAAAAAATTTAAGACAGCGATAGACAGTTTCTTAACCGACAAGGGAATAAGGGGTATGGGGGAGTGGGTAGGGAAGTGGACCTGAGTCCATGATCGGATCAGCCAAGATCATATTGAATGGCGGAGCAGGTTCGAAGGGCTGAATGGCCTACTCCTGTTCCTATGTCTTATGTTCTTATGTTCTTATGAAAGGTCTGTGCCTGTGGTCCCCTACATTTTTGACCATGATGCCTAGACAGGGAGGGGGTCACCAAGCAGAGGAAAACACCCATGTCCTAGGCTACACTCCTATACCATTTGGCAATATTCTCAGCGATGACGGTGACTGAAGAGAGGCATATATTTTGATACGAAACATATTCAGCTGCACAAATTGCTCAATAAGCTTGATTCTCACCACTTTCCAATTCACATTTTTATAATTTTAGACAAAAAAAGACAAAGCAGAAATACCAACCATAACACTGTAAAAGATGCATAGAGTTGAACTTCTGGCACTATGCAACATAAAAGGGTTTAAAATTACAAAAAAGATAGTACAGGGCAGACAGAAACATTGTTTTCCAATGGGTGAGGGTGGTCTAGAACAAGGGGACATAGATACCAGATTAAAAGCAAGAGATTTAGGACAAAGAGCCAGAGAAACCTTTTTACACAGAGGGTTGTGAGGCTGTAGAAGACACTACCAGAGTTAGCAATTGAAGCAGAGAGCATGTCAACATTTAAGAATAGATTAAATAGCTGGTTGAAGGAAAGTGGGAATGAAAAGGTAGGGAGATTGGGACTGCTAGTTGTGTGGAGGGTATGGAGGGTGTGAAGCACCGATGTGGACTGGTCGGGCCGACTGGCCTGTTTCAGGGCTTTAATTTCTATGTAAATTCTAACAAAATATGGGGTTAAAATTGTGATTGGTCAAGCTTTGCATACGGACACTTGAAATGCACTTGCACTGCGGGATCAATCACTGCTCCTGCAGGCTGAATGGGGAGCTGCACTCAAAGGGAGTGTGGGCTAGACAGAGTTCTGCAACTCGATAGTGCTGACTCTCAGGTCTGTGTTTCCTTGGAATGACTCTCCCTGCTGAGAGTGAGGCATTGTCTAATTTACCCTTACGTTCCTGCTTGCATGATTTTTATACCGACGTTAACCTGTTTATTTTTAACAAATTAAGACCTGAATAAAATGTAAGATGAGCAGGTTAAGTATTCGTATGTGGAAGTTCACTTGTCAGAATTTCCACCCTTATAATTGCAGCTTTAAACATGCTGATTTCCTGCACAATCTTTAAATTAGACTCTCTAACTGTTAATGAGGTCTTTGCTTTCAGAACATGCTGGCCAGTTAAAGATGGCACAACAGTGTTTTCGCTGACAGGCCGCAACGCTCTGCTTGCAGGGCATTCATTAGTGGAGTCATTGAAAGAAAATTAATCCTTAATAAATCACCCACCCACCATTGTATATGTTTAACATTGTCACTTTAAATTTATGAACATTCAGAATCAATAAGATCAGGCTGGAGCAGTCCTGGCTGAATGCCTTTAGTACTGGCAGTAACCAGGTCTAGTCTGCTTGGAAGCAACCTGATCTAGAAACAGTGCAAACTATTGTTTTGCAAAAAGGTTCGTTCTTGTACGTGCAGATGCCTGGTAAAATAGTTAGATATCTGCATTCTTCTTAGTAGTTGGGGCTCTTCTTTCCTCAATTATTCACCTTCTCTCCTAAAGGCTGTGATCCAGGCCGTGTAAGATTCCATGGGCCCGAAATTGATGACCTCACCGCCCACTGCCACTGACCTTCCTCTGGAAGATCCGCCCAGTGCCACTTTCGATGTGGGCTGGAACGGGCGGGAGGGGAGAACCGCCGGGCTGACGTCAGCGGGCGGCCAAGTGGTGCAACTGACCTCCCGCCCACCGAGATGCCAGATTGGTGCAGATGGGAGTCGGCGGGAGTCAGAGTCAGAGCCAGAGCTGGTCTGGAGGCTGGTCTGCCCCCAACGGTACGTATGAAGATCCTGAAATAAAAGGTTAGTCAACATTTTTGTTTTTTCACAGCGACTTACCTCAATGGGGTCCCCGAAGGTCTTCCGTTTTTTTTTCCTGATGATTTTTCTTTGCAGGTCTTCGACCCTCCGTGAGCCTATCTCCATCCTCGGTGGCACTTGGATGGCAAGCGCCTTTACCGCCGAAAACGAGAGCTCCCGTCGGCTGCCGCCCAGATTGGCGGCGTAAGATACTCATTTGCCGCCCACCACCTTTTCGAAGGACCTTCACGATGAATATCCCGCCCAAAGTACCGTCAGGTACCTCGGTGGCCATCGGCGGTCCTTTGGGCAGGCGGGGTCCTTCACCAATTTTGGGCCCAGCATGGGTGATGGCAGCCATTTGGTACCTGACCCAAGTAATTATTCTGCATCACGTATGAGCCTCGACAGCGAGTGCCAGCAAGCAATTTGGCCACAGGAGATGGAGCTTCCCAAGCAAACCCCAATTCCGCCCTCAACGAAGATCCAGACAGATTCATTTTGCAATCAGGCTCACTTGATGGTGGTCAAAAGCAGGAACTCTGTTCAAATTTCAAACCAGACAGACAGGCACCAAGGCCAATTGTAGTATCTCAAATGCTGCCTAGGTTAATTCGTCAGATAACTCAACATCAACCAGAGACTGAATTGACCTGATTCTGGCTGCTCGAGCTGACTACCACAGGGAACGTTTTAATATAGTGCACACGTGGCAGTGGAGAAAGAACAACCCAAATATACTGGGAAGAATATAGCTATTTAACTCATTTATAAAGCATCCATAGTGGCATTACCATCAGCAGCCCTTAGTGTTGTAATCTCAGGCTAATTAGTACTGATGGGCACCATAACGTTGTATTGATAAAAGCTGTTGTGCACTATCTACGTGTCGGGGCCATAAAAGGAGCGGCGAGGGGCGGCCATGGGCAGTTTGGAGGCCCTGACCTGCGAGGGAACACCAGCGGCAGGTCAGGGCCATAAAAGGAGCAGCGAGCAGCGGCCATGGGCAGTTTGGAGGCCCTGACCTGCGAGGGAACACCAGCGGCAGGTCAGGGCCATAAAAGGAGCAGCGAGCAGCGGCCATGGGCAGCTTGGAGGCAGGCTGCTTCAAGGTACAGCGCGAGCTGGTGCAGGAGGGCGACGGCTGTGAAGAGTGACGTCATCAAGATCCAGTTCGGTGATTGGAGCGTGGGCAGATACAGCAGGAGCAGCGAGGTCTGGGCGAAGGAGCTGCGAGAGATTGTAGAGGGACGTGATCGGGGCCCAGGGGAGGCGCGAGTTCGGGACCAGAGTCCCAGGGGCAGCACGGGCCAGCCCACACTGCGATACGTGTGCGCACTAGGTCAGTGCAGCAGAGCTGGTCTCCAGTTATCTTGGGTAATCCTTGCCACTGGACCAAGACCTAGCTCTGTCAAGCACGTGTGGTGGCTGATGTGCAACGGGCACCACACGTTAAGAAAATGCACGCGCAGGCATCTTCCACCCTTGAGGATGGAGTTCGGGTCCTTCATTGAAACACCAGTGAACTCGTCCTTTTTTTGGCGTGGAAGCAAGTCATCCTCGTTTCGAGCGACTGCCTATGATGATGATGATGACGTGTCCGCATAAACTATTGTATAGCAGTCAATTCAATCTTAAAAAAAGAAATGGCATGTATCTATTTTATTAAAGTGGGATACAATTGTGAAGAGGAAAAATACTTTAATTGTAAAGATAATTGTCCCAGACAGGGTATCACTCAGTTCCAAATATCCCTAGGCTCCTTTGCCAAAAACCTCTATTGAACTGTTAGGTATTGCCATCTCATCCATCTTTGAATTTAGAAATTTAGAACTCAGCAGAGGAGGACAAAGGGTTTGATTAGGGCAGGAAAAATGGAGTACGAGAAGAAGCTTGCAGGGAACATTAAGGCGGATTGCAAAAGTTTCTATAGGTATGTAAAGAGAAAAAGGTTAGTAAAGACAAACGTAGGTCCCCTGCAGTCAGAATCAGGGGAAGTCATAACGGGGAACAAAGAAATGGCAGACCAATTGAACAAGTACTTTGGTTCAGTATTCACTAAGGAGGACACAAACAACCTTCCGGATATAAAAGTGGTCAGAGGGTCTAGTAAGGAGGAGGAACTGAGGGAAATCTTTATTAGTCGGGAAATTGTGTTGGGGAAATTGATGGGATTGAAGGCCGATAAATCCCCAGGGCCTGATGGACTGCATCCCAGAGTACTTAAGGAGGTGGCCTTGGAAATAGCGGATGCATTGACAGTCATTTTCCAACATTCCATTGACTCTGGATCAGTTCCTATGGAGTGGAGGGTAGCCAATGTAACCCCACTTTTTAAAAAAGGAGGGAGAGAGAAAGCAGGGAATTATAGACCGGTCAGCCTGACATCGGTAGTGGGTAAAATGATGGAATCAATTATTAAGGATGTCATAGCAGCGCATTTGGAAAATGGTGACATGATAGGTCCAAGTCAGCATGGATTTGTGAAAGGGAGATCATGCTTGACAAATCTTCTGGAATTTTTTGAGGATGTTTCCAATAAAGTGGACAAAGGAGTACCAGTTGATGTGGTATATTTGGACTTTCAGAAGGCTTTCGACAAGGTCCCACACAGGAGATTAATGTGCAAAGTTAAAGCACATGGGATTGGGGGTAGTGTGCTGACGTGGATTGAGAACTGGTTGTCAGACAGGAAGCAAAGAGTAGGAGTAAATGGGTACTTTTCGGAATGGCAGGCAGTGACTAGTGGGGTACCGCAGGGTTCTGTGCTGGGGCCCCAGCTGTTTACATTGTACATTAATGATTTAGACGAGGGGATTAAATGTAGTATCTCCAAATTTGCGGATGACACTAAGTTGGGTGGCAGTGTGAGCTGCGAGGAGGATGCTACGAGGCTACAGAGTGACTTGGATAGGTTAGGTGAGTGGGTAAATGCGTGGCAGATGAAGTATAATGTGGATAAATGTGAGGTTATCCACTTTGGTGGTAAAAACAGAGAGACAGACTATTATCTGAATGGTGACAGATTAGGAAAAGGGAAGGTGCAACGAGACCTGGGTGTCATGGTACATCAGTCATTGAAGGTTGGCATGCAGGTACAGCAGGCGGTTAAGAAAGCAAATGGCATGTTGGCCTTCATAGCGAGGGGATTTGAGTACAGGGGCAGGGAGGTGTTGCTACAGTTGTACAGGGCCTTGGTGAGGCCACACCTGGAGTATTGTGTACAGTTTTGGTCTCCTAACTTGAGGAAGGACATTCTTGCTATTGAGGGAGTGCAGCGAAGATTCACCAGACTGATTCCCGGGATGGTGGGACTGACCTATCAAGAAAGACTGGATCAACTGGGCTTGTATTCACTGGAGTTCAGAAGAGTGAGAGGGGACCTCATAGAAACGTTTAAAATTCTGACGGGTTTGGACAGGTTGGATGCAGGAAGAATGTTCCCAATGTTGGGGAAGTCCAGAACCAGGGGTCACAGTCTAAGGATAAGAGGTAAGCCATTTAGGACCGAGATAAGGAGAAATTTCTTCACCCAGAGAGTGGTGAACCTGTGGAATTCTCTACCACAGAAAGTAGTTGAGGCCAATTCACTAAATATATTCAAAAGGGAGTTAGATGAAGTCCTTATTACTCGGGGGATCAAGGGGTATGGCGTGAAAGCAGGAAGTGGGTACTGAAGTTTCATGTTCAGCCATGAACTCATTGAATGGCGGTGCAGGTTAGAAGGGCTGAATGGCCTGCTCCTGCACCTATTTCCTATGTTTCTATGAATACTGACCAAAAACCATTACCTATTAAATAACTCAAAACCAGCTGTGTTCTGCTGTGTACTTAGTCCACACTGAGCTGTCTCTTTAAACTTACTAACAGGGTTGCCTGGATATTCCTCCGGGAATGCACCCATTTTCGGGTGGTCCTAGAGTGGTGCGTAAAAAACAGTGGAGCAGGGAGGCCTACTGCCAAATCGGCACCCTAAATCTAATCTCCAAAGTCATCCCATTCCCACACCGCACTGGCACAGATCTCACCCTGCCAACCCTTTGCCTTTCCCACTGCATTTACCTGATGACAAGGGGCTGGGAATTGGAACACTGCTTGTGTTCCCTGCCTACCCGCCTCAGTACCACCAAACCACCACAATATTGGTACAATTTTTCTTCACAAACAGTGTTACCTCACTTTTCTGTAGCAATCAGAATAGTTTGTGTATACTCGTATCTAAACTCTGCTGTGCTGAAAACAAACACCCTTCACTTAGGGTTAATAGTTAGCTTTCCCAGTAAAAGGGAACATAACCACCACCAATGACAATTTGCATTTACATCAAGATAGATTAGGATAGATCACCTAAAGTTTGGACAAAGAGATACTTTTTAAGGAGCGTCTTAAAAAAAGGATAGGAAAGTGGAGAAAGTGGTAGAGAGGTGGAGAGTGGTAGAGAGGTGGAGAGTGGTAGAGAGGTGGAGGGAGGTCATCATCATCATAGGCAGTCCCTCAAAATCGAGGAAGACTTGCTTCCACTCCAAAAGTGAGTTCTCAGGTGGCTGTACAATCCAATATGGGAATTACAGTCTTTGTCACAGGTGGGACAGACAGTTGTTGAAGGAAAGGGTGGGTGGGGAGCCTGGTTTGCCTCATGCTCCTTCCGCTGTCTGCGCTTGGTTTCTGCATGCTTTCAGTGACGAGACTCAAGGTGCTCACCATCCTCCCGGATGCTCTTCCTCCAGTTAGGGAGGTCTTGGGCCAAGAATTCCCAGCTGCCGGTGGGGATGTTACACTTGATCAAGGAGGCTTTGAGGGTGTCCTTGAAGCGTTTCCTCTGCCCATCTGGGGCTCGCTTACCTGTAGGAGTTCTGAGTAGAGCTCTTAATTTTGGAGTCTCGTGTCAGGTATGCGGACGATGTGGCTCACCCAACGGAGCTGGTCGAGTGTTCAATGCTGGGGATGTTGGGTTCAGCAAGAATACTGACATTGATGCGTCTATCCTCTCAGTGGATTTGCAGGATCTTGCGGAGGCAGCACTGGTGGTACTTCTTCAGCGCTTTGAGGTGTCCTGTATATACTCCATATCTCTGAGCCGTATAGGAGGGCGGGTATCACTACTGCCCTGTAGACCATAAGCTTGGTGCCAGATTTGAGGTCCTGGTCTTCAAACATTCTCTTCCTCAGGCAACCTGGAGGCAATGTTGGACCATGTCATTGATGTCTGCCCTTGCTGATAGTAGACTCCCGAGGTATGGAAAATGGTCCACGTTGTCCAAAGCTGAGCCGTGGATTTTGATGACCGGGGGGCATTGCTGTGTGGCGGGGTCAGTTTGGTGGAGGACCTTTGTCTTATGGATGTTTAGCATAAGGCCCAAGTGTTATGTATGTAACTATGTAATACTTGTCACCAGAGGGCGCGACTGTTGGAGTCCTAATGGTCACCTGCACACATGTGCAGGGCCAGTATAAAAGGTTGGCTGCCATGTTGTTTAGGTACTCTGGAGTTGGAATAAAGAAGACTAAGGTCACACTAAGTTTAGCTCACAGTACTCAGCCTCGTGGAGTTCTTCTATACACAACAATTGGCGACGAGTAACAGAATACGAACCTTCACGCAACCATGGCTGCCGTTGGAATATTAGAGAGATTCGTAGAGGGTGATGATTGGGAAGCCTTCATCGAGCGTCTCAACCAGTACTTCGTGGCCAATGAGCTGGAAGAAGACACTAACGTGGCCAAGCGCAAGGTGGTTCTCCTCACCGTCTGTGGGCCTAAAATTATGGCCGAGAAAGAGACGTTAGCATGTGTATATGGGGTTAAGAAAGTGCACCAATACCTATTTGGACCGGTTTGAGCTTGAAATTGACCACAAGCCGCTCAGAGAGCAAAGGTATGAATGCCAATGCTTCGTCCCGCATCCAAAGATGGACACTAACATTATCCGCTTCTGACTATGTTATCCGTCACAGACCTGGCACTGAAAACTGTACCGATGTTGTCAGCTGGCTATCATTACCCACCACCGGGGTTGAAATGGCACAGCCCACAGACTTGCTACTGGTCATGGATGCTTTTGAGAGTGAGAGGTCACCCGTCACAGCTTGCCAGATCAGGACCTGGACCAGCCAGGATCCTGTACTGTCATTAGTAAAGAGTTGTGTCCTAAATGGGAACGTGTCAGCCATTCCCGTGGAAATGCAAGATGAAATTAAGCCGTTTCACCGATGCAAAATGAACTGTCCATCCGGTCGGATTGTCTCTTATGGGGTAATCGGGTGGTTTTGCCAAAAAAAGGCAGGGCAACGTTTATACCTGACCTATACAGTACCCACCCAAGCATTGTCA
Source organism: Pristiophorus japonicus (assembly GCF_044704955.1). NCBI lineage: Eukaryota > Metazoa > Chordata > Chondrichthyes > Pristiophoridae > Pristiophorus > Pristiophorus japonicus. The sequence continues at coordinate 39,589,023 of NC_091985.1, read as the reverse complement.
TGATGAAGGCAATTGCCAGGTCGCATGTTTGGTGGCCCAGCATTGACTCGGACTTGGAGTCATGCGTGCATCAGTGCAACACTTGCTCGCAACTGAGCAATGCACCAAGGGAGGTTCCACTGAGTCTGTGTCTTGGCCCTCCAAACCATGGTCCAGGATCCACGTAGATTTTGCCGGCCCCTTTCTAGGAAAGATGTTTTTAGTAGTTGTGGACGCTTACTCCAAATAGATTGAATGCGTAATCATGTCATCCAGCACGTCCGCAGCCACCATTGAAAGCCTCCGGGCCATGTTCGCCACCCATGGCTTGCTCAACGTCCTTGTCAGCGACAATGGACCGTGTTTCACCAGCTCGGAATTCAACGAGTTTATGATCTGCAATGGCATCAAGCATGTCAGGTCTGCTCCATTTAAGCCCGCATCTAACGGTCAAGCGGAGTGGGCAGTCCAAACAATCAAGCAGAGCATGAAACACGTGACGGACGGCTCCCTGCAGACCCACTTGTCTCGCATTCTGCTCAGTTACCGGACACGACCCCACTCCCTCACCGGGGTTCCCCCGGCAGAATTGTTAATGAAGAAAGCCCTCAAAACCAGGCTCTCCCTCGTCCATCCGGATCTTAATGATCACGTGGAAACCCGGCGACACCAGCAGAACATGTACCACGATTACGCGGCTGTTTCACGTGACATTGATGTTAACGACCCTGTGTTTGTCCTGAATTACGGCCATGGTCCCAAGTGGGTTGCTGGCACTGTTGTGGCCAAGGAAGGGAATAGGGTGTTTATAATCAAACTGTTAAATGGCCAAACGTGCAGAAAGCATTTAGATCAGACCAAATTGTGAATTACTGACAACCAGGAACAACTTGAAGAGGACATCACCATCGACGATCCACCAACACACACTCAACCAGCAATCGACCTCGCTGTCAATCACGAGGATGAACCCACCAGACAGTCCGGTCAGACCAGCCGTGGTGCAGTGCAGCAATGGTCCGGCCAACTCACTCACACCAGGGTTTGAACTTAGACGATCAACCAGGGAGCGAAGGGCTCTGGATCACCTCAACTTGTAAATAACTTGTACCAAAGACTTTGGGAGGGAATGATGTTATGTATGTTACTTTGTAATACTTGCCACCAGAGGGCGCGACTGTTGGAGTCCTAATGGTCACCTGCACACAAGTGCAGTGCCAGTATAAAAGATTGGCTACCATGTTGTTTAAGCACTCTGGAGTTGTAATAAAGTAGACTAAGGTCACACTAAGTTTAGCCCGCAGTAATCAGCCTCGTGGAGTTCTTCTATGCACAACACCATGCTTTTGTACGCCTCGGTGAAGGTGTTGACGATAGCTTGTGTTGTGTATGCATGCCTGTTTACTGTGTGATGTCTGTAACACTGTTATGCTACATTGAATGTACCCGTATACTGCACACACCTTACCAGTACACCAGAGGGTGCTGCTGCTGGAGACCTAGGGGTTGCCTGCACACGGCAGGTAACCCAGTATAAAAGGGAACTCACAGCTTGTTGTCGTCACTCAGGAGCTGCAAATAAAGGACTGGAGGTCTGCACAGTTTAAGTATCATACCCTGCCTTGTGGAGTCATTACCAAAGGTGCCGACATAAACTACAACTGGCGACGAGGATGGGATACGAGGTCACGAACTACAAGCTCAACATGTCTAACCTCAGCTACTTCCAGCAATTTACAAAGGGGGAAGATTGGGATGCTTTTGTGGAAAGATTGGAACATTTCTTTGTAGCCAATGACCTGGACGGGGACACACCGGCCACACTACTGAACAAACGCAGGGCCATCCTGCTTAGCAGTTGTGGGCCCACCATCTATGGTCTCGTCAGGGACTTACTAGCCCCAGAGAAGACAACCACCAAGAGCTATGGGCAACTTGTAACAATCATACAGGAACAACTAAAACCGAAAGAAAGCATCCTCATAGCCAGGCACCGGTTCTACACTTATCGGCGACCTGAGGGCCAAGAAATTGCCAAATATGCTGCACACTTAAGAAGACTAGCTGCAGTGTGTGATTTTGGCGACCACCTTAATGAAGCACTAAGAGACATATTTGTCATCGGAATCGGCCACCAAGGCCTCCTACACAAATTGCTCTCGGTTGACATTACGGTCATCCTGCAGAAAGCAATCCAAGTGAGCCAGGCCGACATGATTTCGGCCGGCGACTCCAGGCGAATACTGACCCAGAACTCTAAACCGGCGAGCGCAGTGCACCGCCTGGATACTTCTAAAGGCAGAAATGCTGTCCCGAGTCCCGCAATAATGAGTCCGCCACATGGGGCAAACCGGATGTCCCCGTGCTGGCGCTGTGGAGGAAACCACAGGGCCCACCAGTGCCGCCACAAAGACTATGCATGCAAAGGCTGCAAAGAGAAAGGGCACCTTCAGAGAATGTGCAGAAAAAGCTTCACTCACCGCGTCTCGGTTGAGGCTGGCCTCGAATATTTCCCCTGATCAACCGGGCTCTGAAACAGATGAAGAGGAAGTTGCTCAAACCCTGGAAGTAGAGTATGGAATCTTTACCTGCTCCACCGAAAGTTCTCCATGGATGATGGACGTGGACATCGACGGGGTCCCAGTTTCCATGGAAATCGACACGGGGCGAGTCAGTCTGTGATGAGCCAAATGACCTTTGAAAAAATTTGGATGAATCCTGCCACTCGACCGAAACTGTCTCCTGTCCAGGCAAAGCTGCTCACCTACACCAAAGGTAAAATCCAAATCGTTGGCAGCGTAGACGTCCAGGTCTCCCAGGGTGGCGTGTTGAACAAACTCCCCCTGTGAATTGTAGCCGGCGACGGTACCATGCTGCTGGGAAGGAATTGGATGAACCGGGTCCACATCAGACGAAGTGGCGCTGTGGAAGAAACGACCACAGCCCTCCTGCAGGAAAGCCAGGAAATGGCTGCAGCACCAGCAGCACAAGGAGAAATACGTAATCAAAATGGCCGCCGCCATGCCACCAGTGAGCATGGAGGAGCATCACATGACACCGAGCGGCCAATCGGATTTGAAGGCTCCCTTAAACGAGACCGGTAACCAAAGAAATTTAAAGGCGAAGTTTCAACTATTTGAGTACACGGACTTTAAAGCTAAAGATGCGATTAAAGGGTGCAAGTATGAAAATGTATGCAATGTAACAATGAATTGTGATGCTGGTTTAACTAATGTGACTAATGATATGAATGCAGGTGTCAGTAAGGTTAAGAACAAGTTTATTATGCTTAACAGTAATGATAGAGATTGTGAAATGCCTAATGTAGCCATGTCTGTTGAAACCAGGAGCATGAGGCCAATACCCTCCAGCTTCCCTGGCAAAATCTGGGATGACCTGACCCTCATTCCAATTGGTGGACAAGGAGCCTACCTAGTCTTGTGGCCCTGCCCACCACCCCACAACTACCCACATCACAGTGTATACATACCACCCACTGCTGCCATGGCTACCTCCCCGAGGGATCCCACAACAGTGACACCCACTTGGTTTGTGTGTGAGGGAGAGGAAACGTACGAGGCCAGCCTCAAGCACAGGGGTCACACCTGGCAACCACACAACCCTCACCACAACCTCCCATAGCCCACCACTGATCACCTCCCCTGGTCATGACAATAAGGATATGAAAAATGCTCAGGGGGGAGTATTGTTTAGTATGCATGCCTGTTTACTGTGTGATGACTGTAACACTGTTATGCCATATTGAATGTACCCTTATACTGCACACACCTTACCAGTACACCAGAGGGTGCTGCTGCTGGAGACCGGCAGGTAACCCAGTATAAAAGGGAACTCACAGCTTGTTGTCGTCACTCAGGAGCTGCAAATAAAGGACTACAGGTCTGCACAATTTAAGTATCATACCCTGCCTCATGGAGTCATTACCAAAGGTGCCGACATAAACTACAGCTTGGAGTTTGGCCTCTGAGCATGCACAGACGCAAGTTCAATGGCAGAGGATGGGACGATCTTGGATCTAACCTGGATACAACGTAGGTTGAACAGGGTCCTATTGGTTCTATAGTTTCGTTCCACTCCAGCGGGGAGATTATTGATAGTGCAATGGATCATTGCAGCAGATAGAGAGGCGGAGAGGGAGGTAGAGAGAGTGGTAGAGAGGTGGAGAGAGTGGTAGGGAGGTGGAGAGAGCGGTAGAGAGGTGGAGGGAGGGAGACAGGTGGAGAGAGAGAGTGGTAGAGAGGTGGAAAGAGTGGTAGGGAGGTGGAGAGAGCGGTAGAGAGGCGGAGAGAGCAGTAGATAGACGGAGAGAGCGGTAGAGAAGAGGAGAGAGGTAGAGAGCGTGTTAGAGGTGGAGACAGGTGGAAAGAGGCGGAGAGAGTGGGAGAAAGGCAGAAAGAGTGGTAGAGAGGCGGAGGGAGTGGTAGAGAGCTGGAGAGAGTGGTAGAACATAAGAACATAAGAATTAAGAACAGCAGTAGGCCACTGGGCCCCTCGAGCCTGCTCCGCCATTCAATAAGATCATGGCTGATCTTCTGTCAAAACTCCACTTTCCTGCACTATCCCTATATCGCTTGATTCCCTTAAAATTCAAAAATCTATCGAGCTTTAACTTCAATCTACTTAAAGACTGAACATCCACAGCTCTCTGGGGTAGAGAAATACAAAGATTCACCACCATCTGAGTGAAGAAATTTCTCCTCATCTCAGTCCTAAATGGCAGACGCCTTATTCTGAGACTGTGACCCCTGGTTCTCGACTCCCCAGCCTGGGGAAACATCCTCCCTGTATCTGCCCTGACTTGCCCTGCAAGAATTTCGTATGTTTCAATGAGATCACCTCTCATTCTTCCGAACTATAAATAATATAGGTCCAGTCTATGCAATCTCTCCTCATGGGACAATCCCCCCCATCCCAGGAATCAGTCCGGTGAACCTTCGTTGCACTCCCTCTATGGCAAGTATATCCTTCCTAAGGTAAGGAGTCCAAAACTGTACACAATACTCCAGGTGTGGTCTCACCAGGGCCCTATATAATTGCAGTAAGACGTCTTTACTCTTATACTCAAATCCTCTTGTAATAGAGGCCAACATACCATTTGTTTTCTTAATTGCTTGCTGTACCTATATGTTAACTTTCAGTGATTTGTGTACAAGGACACCCAGATCCCTCTGAACAACAACATTTCCCAATCGCTCACCATTTAAAAAATACTCTGCTTTTCTATTTTTCTACCAAAGTGGATAACTTCACATTTCTCCACATTATATTCCATTTGCCATGTTCTTCCCCACTCACTTAGCCTGTCTATATCCCTTGAAGCTTCTTTGCATCCTCCTCACAACTTACATTCCCACCTAGCTTTGTATCATCAGCAAACTTGGATATATTACATTTGGTCCCTTCATCCAAATCATTGAGATAGATTGTGAATAGCTGGGGCCCAAGCACTGATCCTTGCGGCATCCCACTAGTTACAGCCTGCCAACCCAAAAATGACCCGTTTATTCCTACTATTTGTTTTCTGTCCGTTAACCAATCCTCAGTAAAGAGCGGGAGATGGGACCTGAGATAAAAGGGCATGAAATCAGAGCAGCACATCAGTGAACAGCCAGTCCAACCAACACCAACTGGCCTGCGAGGATAAGAAGTAAAAAGATTCATAGTGTGACATCACATGAGAGCAGGGGAGTGATTGGTTGGTCAGTTTTTCTCTCTTTTCTTGGGCATTGGTTTAAATTAAGAGTTGGGATTATAAACTAAACGTTCAAAAATTCAAAATATACTTAATACATTAAATGCCATCTCTAAATATATTAGAGATGGCAGGGCAGGCAATGTGTTACTGCTGTTGGATGTGGGAGCTAGTTGACCCCATTGAGGTCCACGTCGACCACATCTGCAGTAAGTGTCTGTAGCTCGAGGAACTTCGGCTCCATGTTGATGAGCTGCGGACACTGCGACACATCAGGGAGGGGAAGAGTTATCTGGACGCTCTGTTCCAGGAGGCAGTCACACCCCTTAGATTAATTAATTTAAATTTGTTCCGTGGTCAGGAACAGGAGGGTGTGACTCTGAGCAAGGCAGGTATGGGGACCCATGAGGAAGTGATGGAGGAGCCTCTGCCCTTGCTCTTGTCCAACAGGTATGAGATTCTTGTTCCCTGTTTGGACGAGGGCGGGGACTGCAGGGAGGATGAGCAAACTGACCACAGCACCATGGTACAAGTGGGCCATTCAATTGGAGGGTGTAAAAAGGAACATTGTAGTGGTAGGGGACAGTATCATTAGGGGGATAGATGCTGTTCTCTGCAGCCAAGAGCGTGAGTTCCAAAGGCTGTGTTGCCTGCCCAGTGCCAGGGTTAAGGACATTTCCTCCGGGCTGGAGAGGAATTTGGAGTGGGAGGGAGAAGATCCAGTTGTCGTGGTCCACATAGGGACCAATGACATAAATAGGATAAAGAAAGAGTTCCTGCTGAGGGAGTATGAAGAGCTAGGGGCTAAATTAAAAAGCAGAACCACAAAGGTAATGATCTCTGATTACTACCTGAGACACGAGCAAATTTGCACAGGGTAAATAAGATCAGAGAGATGATCACATGGCTCACAGACTGGTGTGGGAGAAATGGGTTTCAATTCATAGGGCACTGGCACTAGTACTGGGGTAAGAAGAAGCTCCTGGTGCCAGAATCCTGGCTGTAGATAGGGATTTAAACTAAATAACGGTGGGGGGGGGGGAGGGAGGGAAATCCAGTAAGCGGAAATTTGAAAAGAGAAAGGAGACGGCAAAAGTGCAAGGTGACAATAAGGGTAAAGATAACTAGGGTGTGACAGGAAGGGACAGAGCGTATACACATAAGACAAAATTAAAAGCTCTAACAGAGAACAGAGAGTCGGGATAAATGGTTCATTCTCTGGTTCATTCTCTGGTTGGCAACCAGTAACTAGTGGAGTGCCACAGGGATCAGTGCTGGGACCCCAACTATTTACAATCTATGTTAACGACTTGGAAGAAATAGACAGTTTCTTAAATGATAAGAGGGTAAGGGATTATGGGGAGCGGGCAGGGAAGTGGACCTGAGTCCATGATCAGATCAGCCATGATCTTATTGAATGGCGGAACAGGCTGGATGGGCGGTTTGGCCTACTCCTGCTCCTATTTCTTAAGTTCTTATACCATTTGAGGTCACTTTATCTAGAATGCTTTTATTTTTCATACTCTTACTTTACTGTAAAAAATACAGGATAACACAATCTATCTATAAAGTCTAATGTCTGGTGCATACAGTGTCCTTCACACATCAGGTGTCACACTTGCAACTGATTGGGTAATCAATTAGAATGTGTCAATGAAAAAGCAGGATAAGCATGAATGAAAATTATCAATCAAATTCAGCAAAAAGTAAACAGCTACTAATGAAACATTAGCGAGGAGGACAAGGGGCCAAATGAAATTGCTCACGGTACTTATCGAAAACTTTTTCGGTCAGTCACCTCATAATGCAGTAACACTTTTGCAAAAATAAAAAAATGAATGAATATTTAATAGCCCTAAAAGTACTCATGCTTAAGCTGGATTGTCTTATAAGGGAGGTGCATGCATTTGTTCTTATTTTACCAACAGGTTTTGTATTTTTTTTCCAATATGAACAATTTTTTAAAGCAGAGCAATGGATGCATAACAAATGTGGCTCAATTTTCCCCAATGTCATTTTTTGGCATATTTCAAGAGCTACGCCCTTTTTCTTGGCCCCGACTACTCCAAAAAAATAACTTGCAAGTTTCCCCGTTCTAATTTTTGAAATTGGCGCCGCGCAGCCTTTTCTTTAACTTCAGGGGGTGGAGCCTAATGTCTGCCCCGAAAGGCGATGTGGGTACAATCAATGCAGCCCTGTATCTTTGGGAAGCCAGCAATCCTGGAGAAGTCCACAGCCCTGTCACGCATTGTCTGGACGGTCATGGGGAACTTTATGTAGCCATTCTTCCAGGCATATAGTGCAGCAGTCACTTGCCGAATGCAGATATGTGTTGCATGTTGAGAAATGGCACACACATCCCCAGTTGTGACCTGGAATGATCCAGATGCATAGAATGAAAGTGCAGCTGTAACCTTTACTTCAACTGACAAAGCAGTCCCCCTGATGCTTCTAGGTTGCAGGTCTGCTTTTACTAATTCACAGATCTCGGTTACAACTTATTTGCGGAAACACAGCCTTCTCACACAGTCTGCATCACTCAGGTGTAGGTATGAACGCCTGTCTCAATATACCCGATGTGGGTAAGGCCTCCTGCCCATCATCCTACATGCTCAGAGGTTCCTCATGCGATGATGAATAATCAATCGTCTCCTCCGCAGGACCATCATGCAGAAGGCTTGCAGGAGGTATGGCATTGTCAATATTGCCCCCATAATTAAATTGTAGCTTTGCAAGAAGCTCAAAATAGCAGAACAAAGAACTTAAACCTTCTTTCCTCTCTCTCGCTCTCCCCAAGGTCGATGCCCTATTATGGACCACACCCTGGTCTGCGCATGCGCAATAGGCTTGCTTAATACGGGAAGCTAGGCATTCAATGAAAGACATTTGAGGCAACGAAGTCGAATGCAATTCTTTAATTTTTGATTTTTTTCAAAGTACCACCCCACCACCAGCCGAATGTCTCCTCACCGGGCTCGAGGGTCGGCCGGCAAAATCGCTCCCTCACCCGGATACAGGGGCTCGGCATCCACCACCTCCCTCCGGCCCCACCCCCCATGGGCTTCTTTTGAAGCTGCTGTATATATATGGGTTCTCATCCCTTCCGTTTGGTTTCCACCTCACATGCCACCCCCTGCCCCGGGCTTCTTTTGAAGCCAAGCCCCAAGCCCCTGTGTCCGGGCGAGGGAGCGATTCTGCCGGCCGATGCTCCGACCCTTAAGCCCGGTGAGGAGATGTTCTGTGGTGGCGTGGTACTTTGAAAAACAATCAAAAATTAACGAATTGTATTGGACTTCCATTTTCTCCCTTTTGACTTTGAAAAAATTAAGATTCATGATGCATTTCTTTGTCTTCTTGACTCCCTCCAAAACCTTGCATAAAAACAATGGCGTCTCTCTGTGCCGATTTTTTAATGTGCGCTGGTCTTTCTTAAGTGCCCAGAAGGTTTTTTGGGAATGGTCACATAAGCCGTCCTAGGAAAAATGTAAGTTGGCCAAACTTGCTTAAATCTGAAAAACTGGCGCAGACATCAGGTTAATCCCCATGACGCAAAAAAAATTAACCTAAATAAATCATAACTAACTGAGTTATTCTGACGCAGAAACTTTGGGGAAACTTGGATCTTTTAATTTACGCCAAAAAAGCGGCACACGCCAAAAAAACGGCGCAGATAACTGGGGAAAATTGAGCCCACAATGTTAACCTTTGGCCTCAACAGCTTTGACTCATTGAATGGTACAATAAAATTAAAGACCAGAAAATCCTCGTACTTGCAGAAATGGGCAGGATACAATTCCTTCATTAAAACCACAACAATGTGCTTTCCTCAATGGCTCAGTGAGTTTAGCAAGTGGGTGCCTGTACCACACAAACTGGGAAGGTGCTCAGCTTGGCTCACCCACATTCATCCCCCCCCCATCCCCTCAACCACCCCCATCCCAACCTGGACTGAATTAACACGTCATACTTGTGATGGTGGTAAAGGTGCTACAGTTAGTCGCCATCTTCCTAAGTTAGTGAAGGAAAAATTGACTAGGGTTTCCTGCTCCTGATCACTGTGCCCCAATCTCAGAGGTGTGTGGGTGAATGTGAAAATGGGGTTGACAGTGTTGATGATGCATCAGAGAGTCTGCTGGCAATCACCATCTAAACCCACACAAGGACTGGGTGAAGTAGCAGACCATGACTGGCACTTGCAGAACCACATACCAACAAAAAATCAATATCTTTGGAAGAGGAGTATGAGGGGAGTAAACTGGCAGAGAAAAATTGTTGAAAAGAAGTCGACAATCTTTAAATCGCAGTTTTATACGAATAACTTTCCACTGAATATATTTTTGGTGCAAGCATCATAGACTCAATATAACATCACATCAATTTCAGTAAGGCACACACACCTGAGGTTGTTGGCAGGGTTTATAAGATTTTACTTCAAAACTAACTTCACTCATATGTGATCGAAGCTTCATCGGTGGCTAGTGGGTGTAATGTCACTGTGATATTCTGGAACCATGGAAGGTTAGAAGTTGAGAAATAAATTATTGATAAGTTAGCAGCACAAGAATTTCTGGACTGTATAATTTTAATCATAGGCTGAATTTGATCATTTTCAATAAATTGCCCATTTCTCCAATCACTGCTGCCCTTCAAGACTTTGGCTTGTCCTCTACAACATCCTGCTGTGGCACTTTTCGCTGACTAAATATTTATTTGTTTTTCTCACCGTTATTCTGAATTCCATGGAGAGACAAAGGAGGGACTGAATTTGCATGACAATGAACAGATATTGTGGCCATTTTTCTGAGCCAGGTTTAATATAGCAATAAAGATTCGAGACACAGTGGTCAGTTAGAGAGCAGATAGAAGCATTCAAACATCATAGCCTCAAGCTATGCCATTTATTCAAATAGCGCAAACCTTTAATAAGAACATAAGAAATAGGAGCAGGAGTGGGCCATACGGCCCCTTAAGCCTGCTCCGCCATTCAATAAGATCATGGCTGATCTGATCATGGGTTCAGCTCCACTTCCCTGCCCGCTTCCCATAACGCCTTATCCCGTTATCGTTTAAGAAACTGTCTATTTCTGTCTTAAATTTATTTAATGTCCCAGCTTCCACAGCTCTCCGAGTCAGTGAATTCCACAGATTTACAATTCTCTGAGAGAAGAAATTTCTCCTCATCTCAGTTTTAAATGGGCGGCCTCTTATTCTATGATCATGCCCTCTAGTTCTAGTCTCCCCCATCAGTGGAAACATCCTCTCTGCATCCACCTTGTCAAGCCCCCTCATAATTTTATACGTTTCGATAAGATCACCTCTCATTCTTCTGAATTCCAATGAGTAGAGGCCCAACCTACTCAACCTTTCCTCATAAGTCAACCCCCTCATCCTCGGAATCAACCTAGTGAACCTTCTCTGAATGCCTCCAAAACAAGTATATCCTTTCTTAAATATGGAAACCAAAACTGCATGCAGTATTCTAGATGTGGCCTCACCAATACTGTATATAGCTGTAGCAAGGCTTCCCTGCTTTTATACTCCATCCCCTTTGCAATAAAGGCCAAGATACCATTGGCCTTCATGATCACTTGCTGTACCTGCATACTATCCTTTTGTGTTTCATGCACAAGTACCCCCAGGTACCACTGTACTGTGGCACTTTGCAATCTTTCTCCATTTAAATAATAACTTGCTCTTTGATTTTTTTCTGCCTAAGTGCATGACCTCACACTTTCCAACATTATACTCCATCTGCCAAATTTTTGCCCACTCACTTAGCCTGTCTATGTCCTTTCGCAGATTTTTTGTGTCCTCCTCACACATTGCTTTTCCTCCCATCTTTGTATCGTCAGCAAACGTGGCTATGTTACACTCAGTCCCTTCTTCCAATTCATTAATATAGATTATAAATAGTTGGGGTCCCAGCACTGATCCCTGTGGCACCCCACAAATTATTGGTTGCCAACCAAAGAATTACCCATTTATCACGACTCTTTGTTCTCTATTATTTGGCGAATCCTCTATTCATGCTAATTTAATACCCCCAAGCCTGTTAACTTTTATCTTGTGCAGTAATCTTTTATGTGATACCTTGTCAAATGCCTTCTGGAAATCCAAATACACCACATCCACTGATTCCCCTTTATCCACCCTGTTCGTTACATCCTCAAAGAACTCCAGCAAATTTGTCAAACATGACTTCCCCTTCATAAATCCATGCTGACTCTGCCTGACCGAATTTTGCTTTTCCAAATGTCCTGCTACTGCTTCTTTAATAATGGACTCCAACATTTTCCCAACCACAGATGTTAGGCTAACTTGTCAATAGTTTCCTGCTTTTTGACTCAAGCACTTGTATCCAATGTGTTGTATTATTTAAAGCTCACATGTCCCTACTGAATTATAATGTGCCTGCCCACAATGGACAATCTGTGAGCCAGCGCCCATTACCGTTTAATGCTTATATTCAGCAAACATTAATCAACAGAGTTCTACCTCATTAAAATGTTATGTTAATTCAAATAGGAAAGAATGACTTTCATCTTCGTATAGCTGAATGCTGTTCACTAAAAGACTAAAATGGGTCTGAAGATAATGATCGATGTTACTTCCCTGTATAATCACTGTTACTTAACAGCTTTTATTCCGACAATGTCTTGCATGAGTGAAACCTATTTTCATGCAGAGAAGTAATCTGTGAAGATGAACAGCTCTGATTCTGACAAGCTATAAATCACTGTGGTGCCCCTGGCCAATCACGAGTACCCTCTCTCGTCTTCAACAGCACATTTTTGACAAGCAACGCAATGTGTAGAATGATGCTCTGAGCCATAGAGCGTTGCATTCCCATGCCACATTTACAGAATGTTCTTTGAGCTGATTTATAATATTATAGCAGCATGTTGGAGCTCATGGGTGTCACTGAATGGTGAGATGGCTGTCTGGGTGCCACAATTCTCGTCAACCTTGGCCATGAGGAAGAGTGAGGAGAGGAAATATGAACTAAAGGCTACAATCCTAAAGGGGGTGCATGAACAGAGAGACCTGGGGGTATATGTACACAAATCGTTGCAAGGCAAGTGGAGAAAGCAGTTAAAAAAGCTTATGGGATCTTGAGCATCATGAATAGAGGTATAGAGTACAAAAGCGTGGAAACTATGATAAAACTGTATAAAACACTGGTTCAGCTCCAACTGGAATATTGTGTCCAATTCCGGATGCCGCATTCTAGGAAGGATGTGAAGAGCTTAGAGAGGGTGCGGAAAAGATTTACAAGAATGATTCCAGGGATGAGAGACTTCAGTTAGGTGGATAGTCTGAAGAAGCTGGGTTTGTTCTCCTTAGAACAGAGAAGAGTGAGAGAAGGTTTGATAGAGGTGTTCAAAATCATGAGGGGTCTGGATAGAGTAGATCGACAGAAACTGTTCCCATTGGCAACATGAGAAAAAACATTTTTTTGCAATGAGTGGTTAGGGTCTGGAATGCACTCCCTGAGAGGGTGGTGGAGGCAGACTCAATTGTGGCTTTCAAAAGGGAATTAGATAAATACCTGAAAGAAAAAAATGTGCAGGGTTAGGGGGAAAGGGCGGCGGAGTGGGACTAGCTGAAATACTCTTGCAGAGAGTGGCATGGGCTCGACAGGCCGAATGGCCTCCTTCTGTGCTGTAACCATCTATGACTCTATGAGTCTAGCTATGAACACTACTATGGAACATTGTTCCACTGAACTCGCCCCTCTTGTTCCACACATGCTTGATCATAACCTTATCCACCCGGGAAAAACTGGGCGAGCGAGTAGTTAAATTCGCCCAGTTTACCGACCTGCTGGGAAGCAATGAGGATATTATTGGGACCCAACCATTGAATTTATCCAGAGACAGACTGGATAAAAGTATATGAAAATACATAGAAAGATTAGAAATTACTACATGGAAACAGGCCATTTGGCCCAACCAGTCCACGACAGTGTTTCTGCACCAAACCATCAAGTAGTTTTAATCATATTTAGTTTAAGTGATGACGAAAGAAAGGAAAATGTTTCTATAAGGCAGTCAGGACTGCTTGCTAGACCACTATGTTTGTAAGGAGGAGGCAGTTGTAAAAACTTAAGTGGGGCAAATAGGTGAACATTTAGGAAACAGCAACCATAACATTCTGGCTTGGTTAGGCATGTATCACTACGTCTCGTCTGTCAAAATGATCACCAGCTGTTATATGGGGAATTGTTAGAACATGGAATAACCTACCAGAGACAGTGGTGGGAGCAGAATCTGGAATAACTTTACAATTTAAAACTAAAAGTGCACACGGAAGGCGCAGATTAATGAAACTAAGCAGATCATTTTTTTGAGCATAGGTGCAGAATGAATGGGCTGAATGGTCGCTTTCTGTGCTGCATGATTCTATGATTAAAGACTTCATTCTGGCTCAGTTTTATCTCCTAGCTCTGGTCTCTGAGAGACTCAATACTGAAGCCTTCTTTGTGGAAATAAGATGGAGTGAGTTATGGCTTCTGTGTTCAATCAGCCGCTTGTGAGAGTCAGAGACAACATGACAGTAAAATATTGAAGTGAAATAAAGCAGACAACTACAGGGGAAAAAAATAGAGCAGAAGCAAGAACAAATAATAAGATCTGAGTACAAGTTAAATATGAGGAATCAGAAAGTTCAAGGGAAAGAATCAAACTGTTGAAATGAAGTACATTACTACAAAGCCAACAAAAATAGGAAAGAAAGCAATCTGATTTGATTTCTATGTTTTATGCACTCCTCACTGCACCACAACCACAACTGATGGAAAACTAACTCCTTGGAGTCATCCAAAGGAAATACCCACACATGGACATGCATTTGATCTGCAACTAAAACCTCATTTGCAACAGAGAATTCCAATATCATATAAATGGCTTCACTGTGCACAATGAAATTGTAATAAGTTCATTTTCAGAGACCCTGGAATCGATTATTCCAGTCAAAACTAAGATGAAAAAGGTGAAAGTGATGATAAACACTGAATGAAATCAAGTGCAGAAAAACCTTCCCGCACACCATTCATTCTTTTTTTACTCTTGAGGCATATTAGCTTGCTGAACGAGACTGAGCCACAAACAGTGACAAAAAAGGCAAATCCCAGATAAAATTGGCCCCAAGGGTTGCTGAGAGCACAGAAACCCCCAAGGCATTTACCTTGGCATGCCCAGGGCCAATCCCAATAACCTTCCATGGACTAATGCATGTGGAAACAAACTTTGTTCAGAAGCAATTCAAATCTGTTAAGTAACATGACAATCACAACTTCATGGGAAGGGAATGGTAGCATAGTGGTTAAATTACTGGACTAATAATCCAGTGGCTTGGACTAATCATCCATGAGACATGAGTTCAAATCCCACCACGGCTGCTGGGGAATTTAAATTTACTTAATTAAAATAAATCTGGAATAAAAACCTTGTGTCAGTAATGTGACTAGGTATTCTGCAGCAAGTGTCTCACCTGACTACCCAAAGCCTTCCACCATCAACAAGGCACAAGTCAGGAGTGTGATGGAATACTCTGCACTTGCTTGAATGAGCACAATTCCAACAACATTCCAAAAGCTCAACACCATCCAGGACAAAGCAGCCTGCTTGCCTGGCACCCCATCCACCACCTTAAACATTCATTCCCTTCACCATTGGTATACCGTGGCTGCCATGTGTGCTATCTATAAGATGCACTGCAGCAATTCGGCAGCATCTCCCAAACCTGTGACCTCTACCACCTAGAAGGACATGGACAGCAGGTGCATGAGAACACCATCAGCTGAAAGTTTCCCTCCAAACCATTCTGACTTGGAAATATATCGCATTCCTTCAACGTCGCTGGGTCAAGAACCTGCAGCTCCCTCCCTAACAGCAATGGTGGAGTCGCTTCACCACATGGAATGCAGTGGTTCAAGAAGGTGGCTCACCAACATCTTATTCAGGGCAATTATGGATGGGCAATAAATGCTGGCCATGCCAGCATTGCCCATATCCCAGAACAATTTTTTTTTCAAAATGGTTTCAATTTTAATATTTTAATTTATGATTCTCTTAAAATAATATTTTTTTAATATACTTAGAATCATAAATGTCATTCCAAATATTTTGTTAATGTTAAGTATGGAAGAACTCCACAAGACTGAGTGTTGTGAGCTAAAATTGATGTGACCTTAGTCTCTTTACTAAAACTCCAGAGTGCCTAAGCAACATTGCAGACAACCTTTTATACTCCCTTGCACAAGGTGTGCAGGTGACCCTTGGGCCTCCAACAGTTGCGTCCTCTGGTGGCAAGTCTTACACAGTTGCAATGTGTAACATACATAACATCACTGCCCCCCCCCCCAAAGTCTTTTGATACAAATTGTTTACAAGTTGAGACGATCCGGGGCCCTACGCTCCCTGCTTGATCCTCTGAGTTCATACTCTGGCATGGGTGAGTCGGTCTGAAAGGCAGGATTGTTGGGAAGGGTGGGTTCATCCTTTTGATTGACAGCGAGGTTGATTACTGGTTGGGTGTGTGTTGGTGGATCGATGATGGTGATTGTGGTGTATGTAGCACACAAATCACTGACTCCACACGGTCTGGTGTTAATCTAACTGCTGTGACCTTCGTCCTTTATTGTTCAGCTCCAGAGTGCCTCTCAGGTGTGGTGGTCAGCCTTTTATATTGCCTGTTGCAGGTACTTCCAGGTTTCCCACCACAGCGCCCTCTGTGGTGTACCATTGTGCTTATGTTACATTTAAGGTATCAGGACGATACACACATCAATACATAACATCACACTTCCCCCCCACCAGGACGCAGGACGACGATACACACATCAATACATAACATCACACTTGTCCAACGGAAGGCAGGTAGGCATAGACAGTGCGTTAGTATGGTACATGTTATCTGGTACATTAACTAGTTATTGACTGGTAACGGATCCCTGATTTCCTTGTTAGCTCTTATCATTAATTGTACTTCATATCCATTATTTTACACACATACAGTGGCCATTCAGCATTAAAATATTAATTCTTATTATAAATTCGCCATCTCACATTAACATAGCTCATTTTAGACTCGCTCTGCCTTAATAAAGTCCTTTGTGGGACCACCACATGGTAAGGCCCTTTTAAGACTCCTGGGTGCATTTCCTTTTTAAGGTGCCATCTTTGATGCAGGAGGATTCCACGAGGCTTCTCCTTGGGCGCCGCCATCTTTGATGCTCTGCTGCTCTGGACCGAGGCCACCACCATCTTGCTCTCCACCGCTCCGGATGCCCTCTGCCGCCGCAGCCTCCGCTGCCACCTGACTTGCCGCCTCTCCTGCGGCCGTCGTCATCGCTTCTCCGCCGGCCACCGTAGCCGCCTCCCCTGCAGCCGTCGTGGCCGCCGACCTCCAGCTGCTGCCGCTGGCCATCCTGGATCCCTCGCACCCCGTCCGCAGCGCCCCGCCGGCTTACCAACCCCCACTAGGCCCCTCTCTGCAGGACTGCTTGCCTTTGGGGGCTGAGGCTGCAGGATCTCTGTGTGAGGTCCGGGGCTGGGGCTTGCTCTGCTTGCCTGTGGGTGGATTGAGGCTGCAGCTCCAGCTCGGTCGGCGCTGCTCTCTGGGGACCCGGGGCATGGCAGCACCCCGGGGGGCAGCAGCCTGTGGAGTGGTGAAGTCTTCCCAGCTCCCACGGACCGTCCCCATCTACCTCCGGCCGAGGAGTGTTGGCCCATCGCCTGCAATGACCCACAAAGGTAAACCGTGCGTCTCGTCCCCGTGGGATACCTGCACCATCTCTCTGCCAAGAACAGGTATTAGTTCCCTGGTGTCGGTACGCAGCTTCGCCGTGACCGGGACCAGCTTGGGTCATGCAGCTGGGTTAATCCACAGTTTATCAAAAGTTCTCCGACTCATCAACGACTGACCCGAGCCTGTGTCCACTTCCATACTCACAGGGACTCCGTTGATTTTTACTTCCCTTATCACTGGAGGCGAATCGTCGGTACACGTGTACAGTCCCAACACCTCATCATCTTCTGCCTGCTCCTCGCTGGATGGTGGATTATCCCCCATCTCCTCAGCTACATGGCGAGTCCAATTTATTTTACACATACGCTGAAGGTGGCCTTTCGTGTGGCAGGTATTGCACGTGTACACCGCAAACCTGCACCGGTGAGCCCCATGGCTTCCTCCACAGCGCCAGCATGGTGCTGCTTGATTGGCCCCCCTCAGCGGAGTCTGAGTTCCAGGACCCTGAGGTCCGTGCTCTCTGCCCCGGGCAGAGCCACGTTCTGCAGTTTTGTCCGTGGTGGGCGCTATCCTGTGGACAGTGCCTGCCGGGTTCGAGACTATGTGGATCATTTGCTTGGTGTTGCAAGTCGAGGTCATATGTACCCGGCTGATGGTGATGGCCTTTGTCAGAGTGACTGTGGGTTCCGTGGCTAGCAGCTTGTGAAGGAGGCCCTCGTGGCCAATCCCCATAACGAAAACGTCCCGTAATGCCTCGTCAAGGTGTGCGCCAAAATCACACGGCGCCGCGAGTCTCCTGAGGTCCGCAGCATATTTGGTGACATCCTGGCCCTCAGGTCTGCAGTGATGGTAAAATTTATATCTGGCCATGAGGATGCTCTCCTTCGGTTTCAACTGGTGTACGCATGACTCTAAGTCCGAGTCAGTGCCGGGCCACCAAACATGCGACCTGGCTATAGCCTTCGCCTTCATCATGACTATGCATGGGTGGGTATTGTGTAGGCCGCATATAAGCGTTTCCCTGCCTTTTTATGGCGAAACCACACGATTACCCCATAACAGATAATCTGACTGGATGGACATTTCATCTTTGCATCGGTGAAACGGCTTAATTTCATCTTGCATTTCACCAGGAACAGCCGACCAGCTCCCATTGAGCACACAACTTTTTACAAGTGATAGCACAGGATCCTGGCTGGTCGAGGTCCTGGTCTGGTGAGAGTGACGGGTGATCCCTCGCTCTCAAAAGCATTCATGACCAGAAGCAAGTCTGCGAGCTGCGCCATTTCCACCCCGGTAGTGGGCAATGGTAGCCGACTGAGGGCATCAGCACAGTTCTCCGTGCCTGGTCTGTGGCGGATAACATAGTCATAGGCGGACAATGTTAGTGCCCATCTTTGGATTCGGGACGAAGCATTGGTGTTTATACATTTGCTTTCTGAAAACAGCGAAACGAGCGGTTTGTAGTCGGTTTCAAGCTCAAACCGAAGTCCAAATAGATATTGTGCATTTTCTTAACCCCCATATACACATGCTAACGCTTCTTTCTCGACCACTGAAGGCTCTTTCAGCCTTAGACAGACTTCTAGATGCAAATGCAACCGGTTGAAGTTTGCCCGATACATTGGTTTGCTGTAACTCTCAGCCGACCCCGTACAAGCTAACACTAATCATTTACACGGGTCATACAGAACAAGTAAATTATTAGAACAAAGTAGGTTTCTGGCCTTCTCAAAGGCTGTCTCTTGAGATTTACCCCAAACTTAGTCGTCACCCTTACGTAGCAACATGTGCAACGGTTCCAGCAAAGTGCTTAACCCGTGTAGAAAGTTACCAAATAGTTGAGGAGTCACATTCTGTGGTCTGGGTGCATTCTTGATGGCCTCTGTCTTTGAGTCTGTGGGTCTGATGCCGTCTGCCGCAATCTTTCTCCCCAAAAATTCAATCTCTGGCGCCAGGAAAACACATTTGGAGCATTTCAGCCTGAGTCCCATTCTGTCTAGTCGACTTAGAACCTCTTCCAGATTGTGCAGGTGTTCGGTGGTGTCACGACCGGTGATCAGGATGTCGTTTTGAAACACAACGGTGCGCGGAACCGATTTCGGCAGACTCTCCATGTTCCTCTGAAAAATGGCAGCAGCCGAGCGAATCCCAAAAGGCCACCTGTGGTATATAAACAGTCCTTTGTGTGTGTTGATGCACGTCAATCTTTTCGAAGATTCAGCCAGCTCTTGTGTCATGTAGGCGGAGGTTAGGTCCAACTTGGTGAACGACTTCCCCCCCGCTAACGTTGCGAACAGGTCATCTGCCTTGGGTAGCAGGTACTGGTCCTGTAACGAGACTCGGTTGATCGTTACCTTGTAGTCTCTGCAGATTCTGACCGTGCCATCGCTTTTCAACACCGGAACAATCAGACTGGCCCACTCGTTGAACTCGACTGGCAATATGATTCCCTCTCGTTGAAGTCTGTCCAGTTCGATCTCAACTTTCATCCTCATCATATATGGAACCGCTCGAGCCTTGCATTGGGCCTTGCATCGGGGTCTAGCAGGATTTGCACCTTGGCACCTGTGAAGTTGCCGATGCCTGGTTCAAATAGCGACGGAAACTTGCTCAGCACTTGGGAGCACGAGGCATCATCCACTGAAGATAGTGCTTTGATGTCATCCCAGTTCCATTGAATCTTTCCCAGCCAGCTTCTGCCGAATAGCGTTGGGCCTTCGCCTGGTACAATCCACAGTGATAAATCATGCACAGATCCATCATACGATACCTTAACTGCCTCACTGCCAATGACTGGTATGAGCTCTTTGGCGCAGCTTTGTCTGAATCAGGCTCAGTTTGGGCCTTTGTGCCTTGTTGCCCCACAGTTTCTCAAAAGCCTTCTGGCTCATAATTGACTGACTCGCCCCCGTGTCCAACTCCATTGATACCAGAATGCCATTCAATTTGACTTTCAGCATTATAGGAGGGCTCTTGGTGTTGAAGGTGTGTACCCCATACACTTCTTCCTCGGGTTGAGTTGCCTATCTGGTTTGTTCTGCGTGATCTGCGCCGGATCGATCATCCTCTGCCGACTCTGCCACGTGGTGAGTCGTAGCACTCTTGCACATTCGCTGGAGGTGCCCCATTGTTTCACAGCCTTTGCGCACATAGTGCTTGAATCAACATTGATGGGCTCGATGATTACCCCTGCAGTGCCAAGATGGTGCTAATGGATTTGCATTCACGCCCGATGGCGGAATCTGAGTCATCCTAGGTCTTGCAGCAGCAGACATGTAAGCCCTGACATATGCAGTTCTGCCTGCTAACAATGTTATTTTAGACACAGTACTTGCCGGTGAGCTTCGATGCTGGGAAGATATCTGTCTGGTATTATCACTCGTGGATATGAATGCCTGGGCTTTCGTGATGGCCTTGCTCAGAGCTAGGGATTCGACGGACAGCAACTTGCGAAGAATGACCTCGTGGGTGATGCCAAGCACAAAAAAGTCCCGCAGCATTTCCCCCAAAAATCCAGCAAATTCACAAGTTCCCGCAAGGCGTCTCAGGTGGGTGAAATAACTCGCCATGTCCTGGCCCTCGGAACGTTGGAACGTGTAGAAGCGATACCTGGCCATTAAGACGCTCTCCTTCGGCTTGAGGTGGTTCTGGATCAGCGTACACAACTCTGTATATGTCTTCTCCGCTGGTTTCTCCAGTGCTAGCAGATTCTTGATGAGGCCGTATATTGTGGACCCACACACGGTGAGGAGAATCGCCCTGCGCTTGATCATTTTATCGTCCCCATCCAGCTCGTTGGCCACGAAGTACTGGTCGAGACACTCAACGAAGGCTTCCCAATCATCACCCTCTACAAATCTCTCTAAAATACCAATGGCAGCCATGACCGCATGAAAGTTCGTAATCTGTTACTCGTCGTCAATTGTTAAGTATGGAAGAACTCCACAAGACTGAGTACTGTGAGCTAAAACTGATGTGACCTTAGTCTCTTTAATACAACTCCAGAGTGCCTAAGCAGCATGGCAGACAACCTTTTATACTCTCTTGCACGAGGTGTGCAGCTGACCCTTGGGCCTCCAACAGTTGCGCCCTCTGGTGGCAAGTCTTACACAGTTACAATGTTTACATACATAACAGTTAATGTTCACAGTTCTGATGATAGTTAATTAATCTAACTTGCTGCAGTATTGAATGATGACCATATAATCGCACTAGATGTGGAAATAAAATCTGAGAAAAGAAGGGCCTGATGGCTAAGAATCTTTAAGTGTGACATTATCAATCGGTACAATTGCTGATGAAAGTAAAATCCAGGGGGGAACATTATTTTCCACTGTGAACGCTATAATTTTAATAATTTTTAAAAATTCTACCAACCAGCAAAAGGCAATAATTCCTAAACATTTTAAGCAGGAAAATGAAGTAAACATATATCTACCTCTTGCTTGTTGCATGACCCTTGAGGTCTAGTGATCAACTTGAGTATAGAAACATGCAGTTTCAGAGCATTGCAGTTATTTAGGGCAACGTTTATAAATCCAAGTCACATTATTTGAAGGAATCTAATTCTATGATGGCACTGAGTGACATCAATATTTTGGTAATTTTAATTTTGATTTGTTTCGGTTCATTATCCTCCTGATATGTCATTTATCATTCACGATTTGCTCCTATTATACAAGATGGTTGCAGATCAGATATTGCAGTGTCTCAGAGATGTCACAGTCAATCTGTGCCAGGCTGCTCGTTGAACAAAGTGCATGAAAAACCATGGATGATCCCTTCCTGGTAATTGTACTGGAACAATCTTTTCTTTGGGATGTCACAAGCATTAAAATATCATGATAGGAGAAGCTTGTTAAAAACAATTGATGCCAACTTGATTTTTTACTTAGAAGCCAGTTTCTCATTAATCAGGAAGACTTAAATTTAAAATTCTAATTCTGATGTTGATGCCACACATGCATTATGTTGGACAGCTATCAAAAAAGGGCAAATTGCTTCATTGCTTTACTTGTCACTGTCTCCTAAATTAGTTCATGCTCTTAACTGTACAAATCCTGACAACTGTACAGACTAACAAGTTCTCGGGTTTATTCCCCAGCCTGCGCTGAGTTAACTGATCCCAGCTTGTAGGGGGCGCAACAATTGACTTCAGCAGGGTTACTTCCACTGTTTGCTGTCCAGCAACACTTTCTGGGAGTGCACATGTTCAAGCGTTGGACGAATGAAGGATTAAGCTTAGCTGTAATAACCCACACAGTGCAATAGGCATCCAACACTCATTGTGAAGGCCCAGACATAAATAATGGGCCCTTGGGTGAGGAATCAGAGAGCTCCCCTGGAATCAAACTGGAAGGGGAAAGCAAATGAATGGAGGACAATTGAAAAGAACTTCAACTAAATATGTTTCTAGAAGCACAGAAGAATATAACTGCAGCTATTTACTACATTATAAAAAGACAAGTTTCTGAATCATTTATGCTGATGTTGAATCTGCATAGAGCTTTCTCTGAAGACTTGGGATTTCTGAAGAAGTATCTTTCATAGGTGTAACGTATGCACCTGTGAGTATATTCACAGATTTGTAGAGCTGTTGACACCCAGGTTGCAACTTTCCGTCTTCAGACCCTGAAGAGATACCTGTACGTCGAGCCCCCTCCTAGATGGTGTGCGCTGGCGATGTATTTCTCCCGTCAGCAGTACTGCCTCAACTACGACACGCAGCTCCTGTTTGTGAGCCTGGGGGAGCGCCAGGACCGCCATGCATAGGCTGCCTGTCTTTTACCAGGAATTCATTAGGGTCTGGAACAGAGTCGCCACCAAGCGCAGTTCTCCCCCGTCTGGAGTGGCGGCTGTTCTACAGAAGCCGCTGCTCAGGAATCCGTACCTCCACGACCGCGGTTTTAGGTGGCAGGCGGACGAGAGGGCTGTGTCTGGCAAGGTGACCAGGATCAGGGACCTGCTCGATGGCGGAGGAGCAGGCTGGCTGGCGCCAGACGAGTTGGCACGGCGCCTATCCTGGGCCAACGTCCGGCGCGCGGCCAATGCCATCGACTCGCTAAAAACAGCACCGGGTCCTGACTCCGTTCAGTGTGTCGAGGAGGCTCAAGCATGTGGGGAGATCCCGTCCGAACTGACCCTCATCCGGATGGAATTCCTCATCGGTGCCAAGCTTCCCTCGGGAACTGGCGTCTCACAACTTGAGCCTCCTTCGGGAAATCCCCTCCGCGCCTTTCAGTTCTGCGCAGAGGGGATTCCTGTACGGGCTGCTCTTGCACACTTTCCACATTGCCATCCTCTTCTGCCGTCCAGACACGTGGCGCACCACCTTGCCATCCAGAGGAGGCGGGGGTCCCCAATGGAGTGCTCTCTACATGGGAGTCCTCCCTCTATTTATTGGATACTTGGCCTGGAGAGTGTTGCACGGAGCAGTCCCGTGTGATAAGTTTTTAAGTCGGTTCACGGGCTCCCAGGCCGCCTGTAATTTCTGCGGTCTAGAGGAGTCCGTGTTCCGTGTATATGTTGAGTGTGCGAGGTTGCAGCCTCTCTTCCAATATCTGAAGGGGCTGCTCCTCAAATTCTCATTGCACTTCAGTCCCGCACTCCTGATCTTTGGGCACCCTGTGCGGAGGGGAGCGAGCAGTTTGGAAGGCCTCCTCGTAGGACTGCTCCTGGGCATGGCCAAGGTGGCCATCAACCAGTCCAGGCAGCGGGCAGTCGAGGGGGTCGTTCAGCCCAACTGCCTGCCTCGCGTCTGCGATTACATGCGAGCCAGGGTGTCCCTGGAAATGGAGCATGCGGTGTCCACCGGTACGCTCGCGGCCTTCTGTAAGAGGTGGGCGCCGGAGGGACTGGAGTGCATCATCACCCCCGGCAACCAATTTTAATTTGATCATTTAAGTTTAAAGTTTAATTTGTTTAATTTGCCGGTTTTAGTGCCCCCACCCTCTTTTAGCCAGGGGGTACTTGCATAATTTCTGTTTTTAGTGCCGTAAACCCTCCCCCCCAAAAAAAAAGGGCACTGGAATAACATTTATTTTGGAGTGTGACCCTCCTTGCAGGGGACATTTGTTTAAAATGCACAACTAAAATAGTTGAACTGGTAATGTGTAGTGTGATTGTTAAACCTTTTGCTAATAAACCAACTAATTCTTAATAGCAATTTGTTGCTATGAATTCTTAAGCAAAGAACCCATGAAGCAAATACATTACAATAGGAACAGTATAGGATTGGAGAAGGCCATTCAATCCACCTGGCCAGGCTCAGAGTTCCAAAAGCTGTTGGTTTCCTTGACAAATGTTTGTCTAGCCCCGAGGTGTTATCATCCTCGATTAGTTCTCTGGCAGTCCATTGCAAACATGTAATATGCTCCATGTGCTGAACTTTGTGATTTAGATGCCTTTGTAGTTTGTGCCCAGAATATCTCATTATAATGAGCTGGAAGCACATAACAAGTCCCATGACCAGTTTGGGGCCAATAGCATGATACATTGAATCCAATTATTGTCAGCTGCAACTTGTGTTTCAACATTTTTGATTGGAGAAAAATTAAACACTAACTCATGTGCCCCCTGATCTGGGGGACACTCCAAACACTTTCAAACAAGTGCCCTTTTTTTGTTTTTTTTTGGTGGCTTTTTTTTGTGTTTTTTGTGGGGTTTTTTGGGGGGTTTTTTGGGCACTAAAACCATAAATTATTACAAGTGCCCCCTATAAAAGGGGAGGGGAAACTAAAACCGGCAATTAAAACAAATTAAACTTTAAAACATATAAAATCAAATTAAAATTTGGTTGCCGGGGGTAACGATGCACTCCAGTCCCTCCGGCGCCCACCTCTCACAAAAGGCCTCGAGCGTACCGGTGGACACCGCGTGCTCCATCTCTAAGGACACCCTGGCGCAGATGTACGCGCAGAAGAGAGGCAGGCAGTCAGGCTGAATGACCCCCTCGACCGCCCGCTGCCTGGACCGGCTGATGGCACCCTTGGCCGTGCCCAGGAGCAGTCCTACAAGGAGGCCTTCGGACCTACCCGCTCCCCTCCGCACAGGGTGCCCAAAGATCAGGAGTGTGGGACTGAAGTGCAACCAGAAATTGAGGAGCAGCCCCTTTAAATAATAGAACAGGGGCTGCAACCTCGTACATTCAATAAAAACGTGGAACACGGACTCTTCCAGACCACAGAAATTGCAGGCGGCCTGGGAGCCGGTGAACCGACTTAAAAATTTATTGCACGGGACTGCTCCGTGCACCACCCTCCAGGCCAAGTCCCCGATAAATAGTGGGAGGACTCCCGCGTAAAGTGCACTCCATCAGGGACCCCCGCCCCCTCCGGACGGCAAGATGGTACGCCATGGCGTGTCCGGACGGCAGACGAGGATGGCAAGGTTGAGAGTGTGCAGGAGCAGCCCGTACAGGAAACCCCTCCGCGCAGAACTGAAAGGCACGGAGGGGATTTCCCCGAGGCGGCTCAAGTTGTTAGGCGCCGGCTCCCGAGGGAGGTTTCGGGTTTTGGCGCCGATGAGAAATTCCGTCCGGACGGGGGTCAGTTCGGACGGGATCTCCCCACGTGCTTGAGCCTCCTCGACACACCTAACGGAGTCAGGGCCCAGAGCTGTTTTTAGCGACTCGATGGCATCGGCCGCGCGGCGGACGTCGGCCGAATTTAGGCACCGTGCCAGCATGTCTGGCGTCATCCAGCCCGCTCCTCCGCCATCGAGCAGGTCCCTGACCCTGGTCACCTCGCCAGCCACAGCCCTCTTGTCCGACTGCCACCTAAAACCGCGGTCGTGGAGGTACGGATTCCTGAGCAGCGGCTCCTGCAGGACAGCCGCCACTCCAGCCGGTGGAGAGCTGCGCTTGGTGGAGACTTTGTTCCAGACCCTGATGAGTTCCTGGTAAAAGACAGGCAGCCCCTGGACGGCGGTCCTGACGCCCCCCAGGCTCACAAACAGGAGCTGCGTGTCGTAGTTGAGGCTGTATTGCTGGCGGAAGAAATACGTCGCCAGCGCACGCCACCTTAGGAGGGGGCTCAACGTAGCAACTTGTGTTTCAAGTGATATCTTTCTTGAACAGCTGGATTCACATTAACAAATACAACCACACAACCTCTTTTCCATCCTGCTCTATTCTGTCTGAATCACTCATCACCTTTAAGCTGGATTTCTGATCTATCATTAACATCCAGCCATATCTCAGAAATACCTCAATGTCTCTGTTGCTGCATATTCCTGTCGATCTAACATTTTATTTCTGATAGTTCTGGCATTGACATAAAAACATTTTATGAGCCTATCGGATTGCTGTTTTAAGGGTTATAACCCCGTTCTTATACTCTTGAATTTGTCCTAAGATTTAGGTATTACGAGTATTTTGTTCAGAGGACCTCGCCTCAATGACTGACACAGATTTAGTTAATATACCCGAGACTCAACTGAGGTGAAATTGTACCTTGCACCCATTTTTCAGGCAGAAAACAGGGACATGCAGGTTCAATTTACAAGCCAATATCCTATGCCCGAACATGTCCAATGCCATATCGCTGTGGGTGCAGTATAGGTGTCTCTGGTGTCAGCCTTAAAGAGGCGCTAGGCCGCTTGAATATGCTAATTAGTAGCCTAACGTCTGTTTTAGGACCCATTCTGGGAATTCGTATTAAATCATAAGAACATGAAACAGGAGCAGGAGTAGGCCTTTCGGCCCTTCAATAAGATCATGGCTGATCTTTTACCTCAACACTTTCCTGCACTATCCCCATATCCCTTGATTCCCTTAATATCCAAAAATCTATCGATCTCTGCCTTGAATGTGCTCAACGAGCGAGCAGCAACAGCTCTCTGGGGTAGAGAATTCCAAAGTTTCTCCACCCTCTGAGTGAACAAGTTTCTCCTCATCTCAGTCCTAATTGGTTGACCCCTTACTGTGACCCCTGGTTCTAGACTCTCCAGCCAGGGGAAACATCCTCTCTGCGTCTACCCTGTAGGAATTTTGTATGTTTCAATGAGATCACCTTGCATTCTTCTAAACTCTAGAGAACATTGGCCTAGTCTACTCAATCTCTCCTCATAGGGCAATCCCCCCATCCCAAGAATCAGTCTTCTGAACCTTTATTGCACTCCCTCTATGGCAAGTATATCCTTCCTTAGGTAAGGAGAACAAAACTGTACACAATACCCCAGGTGTGGTCTCACCAAGGCCCTATATAATTGCAGTATGAAATCTTGGGGCCGAAATTGCCACCCGTCCGAAATGGGGCGCACGCACCCCGTTTCAATGGTTTTTACCGCAGCTGTGGTCAAGGTCGCCTCTTGAGCAAAATTCTGCTCTTTGTTGGGTTTTTGCATTCAGATCCGGAAGTCGCTCTTAATGGGGGCGGTGACAACACCTGAGGGGTGGAAGTTGGGGGTGGTGCGGAGTGACCACCGCGATGACATCATCACGGCGCCGCATCACCATGTCTCTCCCCTTCATTTAAAGGGGAGAGCCTTTGCGATTTAAAAACTTCCATCCACTGAGCCACCAGGGAGGATTTCAGCCAGGCCAGCAGCCTGGCACCCAAGAGTGGGTAACAGGCTGCCTGTTGGCGGCCCGGCCGAACCCGGGGGCTTAATTGTCGGGTCAACATGGCGGACGGCCGACAAAAAAAAGCATGGCGGCGGCGACCGTGCATCCTCCCCTCTAAGGGAAGCTGCTGTAATGACTCAAGAATCTGGTTACTCTAACCTCATTCAGGTACAACCTGATCCATTTTTATTCCAGCCCAAGCGTGCCTGCGTGATAAAGACACCCAGCTTATATACAGGTGACCAAGCATACGTGCCACATGCGTACAGCCCAATGACCCCCGACCGCAGTGCCCTCTGGTGTCTGGTGACCCCCAAGCATTAATACATAACAACATGCCCCTTTTAAAATCTTAACAACAGTCTTTTTACAAATTAAGATGGTCTGGAGCTTTCCTCTCACGAGTTGATCGTGTCAGTTCAACTTTGGCTCTGGGCGAGCGTTCTGAGTCCGTTGAGACTGAGGGCTGAGTAGCCAATCTGATGGGAGTGGTCCTGACCATATCAGAGACTGAAGATTCAGAGTCAGTAATGTCAGCAGAAACAATGGTTGGTTCGTCACTGACTGCATCTTCCTCACTCGGTTCCAGTCATTCTGGTCAAGATGTTTCCTGCATGTTTGCCCATTCTTGAGCACGACAATAAACACTCTGTTACCCTCCTTGGCTGTAACAGTGCCGGTGATCCACTTTGGACCTTGATCATATTTCAGTACATAAACCAGATCGTTGACCGAGATGTCACGTGACACGGCAACACGATCATGACACCATTGCTGACTTTGACATCATTCAAATCAGGATGAACAAGAGAATGCCTGGTCTTGAGATTTCTCTTCATCAGTAGTTCAGCAGGAGGAACCCCAGTAAGCCTGATGATGTCTTGACCTGTAACTGAGCAATATACATGACAACCGTGTCTGCAGTGAGCCCTGAGTTACACGTTTCATACTTTGCTTGATCGTTTGAACGGCACGTTCTGTTTGACCATTAGAAGCAGGCTTGAATGGAGTTAATCTCACATGTCTGATGCCGTTAAGCTTCATGAACTCCTGGAACTCAAGACTTGTGAAGCAAGGTCCGTTGTTGCTCATAACAATGTCAGGCAAACCATGAGTAGCAAACATGATACGAAGGCTCTCAATGGTAGCTGTAGACGTGCAGGATGACATAATAACACACTCTATCCATTTGGAATATGCATCTACTGCGACAAAAAACATCTTTCCTTGGAACGGGCCCGCAAAATCAATGTAGATCCTTGACCATGCTTTGGATGGCCACAACCAAAGACTCAGCAGAGATTCCGTTGGTACTTTACTTAGCTGCATGCAAGTATTGCACTGATGCGCGCATGATTCCAGATCAGAGTCAATTCCAGGCCACCATATATGAGACCTAGCCATGGATTTCATCATGACAATACCAGGATGAGTGCTATGAAGTTCACGTACAAATTTTTCACTACCTTTCTTAGGCATGATTACACAATTACCCCACAGTAAACAGTCTGACTGAATGGACAGCTCATCCTTGTGACAGTTGTAAGGTTTGGTCTCCTCACGCATCTCCATAGGTATGGCAGACCAATCACCACTGAGTACATACCGTTTCACAACCGATAAAATAGGGTCATAGCTGGTCCAGATCTTAACTTGTTGAGCAGTGACAGGGGTTCCTTCACTTTCAAAAGCATCCATTACTAACATAGATCTGCAGGTTGAGGCGTCTCCATCTCAGTTGTAGGTAAGGGCAGACAACTCAATGCATTGGCACAATTCTCAATGCCAGGTCTATGACAAATAGCATAATCATCGGCAAACAATGTGAACGCCCACCTTTGAATGCGGGATGATGCATTGGTATTAATACCTTTGTTTTCCACAAACAATGAAATGAGTGGCTTGTGATGCGTTTCTAGTTCAAAACGAAGACCAAACAGGTACTGGTGAATTTTTTTTAACCCCATACACACAGGCCAAAGCTTCTTTCCCTACAATACTGTAAGCTCTTTCTGCTTTAGACAGACTTCTCGAAGCATACGTAACAGGTTGTCGCTTGCCCAATTCATTGGCTTGTTGGAGTATGCAGCCAACCCCATATGATGAAGCATCACAGGCCAATACAATACGCTTATACAGATCATAATGACCAAGCAACTTGTTTGAACATAGCAGATTCTTGGCTTTCTCAAAGGCTATATCTTGAGACACACCCCAGACCCAGTTGTCGCATTTTCTTAGTAACACATGCAGTGGTTCTAGTAAAGTGCTCAATCTGGGTAAGAAATTACCAAAGTAGTTGAGTAGCCCAAGGAACGAATACAGCTCCATCATATTCTGAGGTCTGAGTGCATTTTTGATGGCCTTGGTTTTTGAATCCGTGGGCCTGATGCCATTAGCAGCAATCTTCCTCCCGAGGAATTCAACGTCAGGTGCCATGAATACACACTTCGAGCATTTCAGCCTCAGTCCCACTTTATCCAGACGCTGTAGGACTTCTTCAAGATTGTTCAGATGTTCAGCAGTGTTTCGACTTGTGACCAGAATGTCATCTTGAAAGACGACAGTTCTAGGTTCAGACTTCAGTAAACTCTCCATATTCCTCTGAAATATGGCTACAGCCAAATGAATCCCAAAAGGACACCTGTTGTAGATGAACAGTCCTTTATGGGTGTTGATGCAGGTGAGTTTCTTCGAAGTGTCAACAAGCTCCTGGGTCATATAGGCCGATGTCAGATCTAATTTCCACCAGCTAGCATGGCGAACAGGTCATCAGTCCTCGGTAACTGATACTGATCCTGTTTTGAAAATCGTAACCTTGTAGTCTCCACAAATCCTGACAGTGCCATAACTCTTCAACACAGGAACAATAGGACTAGCCCATTCGTTAAACTCGACCAGTGATATGATCCCTTCACGCTGGAGTCTGTCAATCTCAATTTCAACCTTCTCCCTCATTATGTACGGGACAGACCAATCATCATCATCATCATAGGCAGTCCCTCGGAATTGAGGAGGACTTGCTTCCACTCCCAAAGTGAGTTCTTTGATGGTTGAACAGTCCGATACGAGAGCCACAGACCCTGTTACAGGTGGGACAGACATTCATCGGGGGAAGGGGTCTGTAGGGCTGGTTTGTCGCGCGCTCCTTCCGCTGCCTGCGCCTGGCCTCTTCATGCTCCTTGTGTCGAGCCTCAAAGAGCTCAATGCCCTCGCGGATGGATTTTCTCCATCTCGGGCAGTCTGCGGCCAGGGTCTCCCAGGTGTCAGTGGTGATGTCGCACTTTACCAGAGAGGCTTTGAGGGTGTCCTTATAACGTTTCTGCTGTCCTCCTTTGGCTTGTTTACTATGAAGGAGCTCCGCTTAAAGCATTTGCTTAGGGAGTCTCGTATCTGGCATGCGTACTATGTGGCCTGCCCAGCGAAGCTGATAGAGTGTGGTCAGTGCTTCAATACTGGGGATGTTAGCCTGGTCGAGGACACTGATATTGGTGCGCCTGTCCTCCCAGGAGATTTTCAGGATCTTGCAGAGACATCGTTGATGATATATCTCCAGCAACTTGAGGTGCCTTCTGTACATCGTTCATGCCTCAGACCCATACAAGAGGGTGGGTATTACTACAGCCCTGTGGACCATGAGTTTGGTGGTAAATTTGAGGGCCTGTCTTCAAACACTCTTTTCCGCAGGTGGCCGAAGGCTGCGCTGGCGCACTGAAGGCGATGCTGAATCTCTGCATCAATGTCTGCCTTTGTTGATAAGAGGCTCCCGAGATATGGACCTTTGTCTTACGGATGTTAAGCATAAGGCTCATGCTTTCATATGCCTCAGTGAATACATTGACCATATCCTGGCTCTGTCTTCATGAAGGAAGATACAAATAACCTTCCGGAAATACTAGGCGACTGAGGATCTAGTGAGAAGGAGGAACTGAAGGAAATCTAGTGAGAAGGAGGAACTGAAGGAAATCCTTAGGGGAAACTGTGTTAGGGAAATTGATGGGATTGAAGGCTGATAAATCCCCGGGGCCTGATAGTCTGCATCCCAGAATACTTAAGGAAGTGGCCCTAGAAATACTGGATGCATTGGTGGTCATTTTCCAACAATCTATCGACTCTGGAACAGTTCCTATGGATTGGAGGGTAGCTAATGTAACACCACTTTTTAAGAAAGGAGGGAGAGAGAATGCTGGTAATTATAGACCAGTTAGCCTGACATCAGTAGTGGGGAAAATGTTGGAATCAATTATTAAAGATGAAATAGCAGCACATTTGGAAAGCAGTGACAGGATCGGTCCAAGTCAGCATGGATTTATGAAAGGGAAATCATGCTTGATAGATCTTCCAGAATCTTTTTAGGATGTAACCAGTAGAGTGGACAAGGGAGAACCAGTGGATGTGGTGTATTTGAACTTTCAAAAGGCTTTTGACAAGGTCTCACACAAGAGATTGGTGTGCAAAATTAAAGCACATGGTATTGGGGGTAATGTACTGATGTGGATAGAGAACTGGTTAGCAGGCAGGAAGCAGAGAGTCGGGATAAACGGGTCCTTTTCAGAATGGCAGGCAGTGACTAGTGGGGTGCCGCAGGGCTCAGTGCAGGGACCCCAGCTGTTTAGAATGTACATCAATGATTTAGATGAAGGAATTGAGTGTAATATCTCCAAGTTTGCAGATGACACTAAGCTGGGTGGTGGTGTAAGCTGCGAGGAGGACGCTAAGAGTCTGCAGGATGACTTGGACAGGTTAGGTGAGTGGGCAAATGTATGGCAGATGCAGTATAATGTGGATAAATGTGAGGTTATCCACTTTGGTGGCAAAAACACAAAGGCAAAATATTATCTGAATGGCGGCAAATTAGGAAAAGAGGAGGTGCAACGAGATCTGGATGTCATGGTACATCAGTCATTAAAGGTTGGCATACAGTTACAACAGGTGGTGAAGAAGGCAAATGGTATGTTGGCCTTCATAGTTAGGGGATTTGAGTATAGGAGCAGGGAGGCCTTATTGCAGTTGTACAGGGCCTTGGTGAGGCCTCACCTGGAATATTATGTTCAGTTTTGGTCTCCTAATCTGAGGAAGGAAGTTCTTGCTATTGTGGGAGTGCAGCGAAGGTTCACCAGATTGATTCCCGGGATGGCAGGACTGACATATGAGGAGAGACTGGATTGACTGGGCCTGTATTCACTGGAATTTAGAAGGATGAGGAAACATATAAAATTCTGACGGGACTGGACAGGTTAGATGCAGGAAGAATGTTCCCGATGTTGGGGAAGTCAAGAACCAGGGGACATAGTCTAAGGATAAGGGGTAAGCCATTTAGGACTGAGATAAGGAGAAACTTCTTCACTCAGAGAGTTATTAACCTGTGGAATTCCCTACCGCAAAGAGGTGTTGATGCCAGTTCATTGGCTATATTAAAGACGGAGTTAGATATGGCCTTTACGGCTAAAGGGATCAATGGGTATGGAGAGAAAGCAGGAAAGGGGTACTGAGGTGAATGATCAGCCACGATCTTATTGAATGGTGGTGCAGGCTCGAAGGGCCGAATGGCCTACTCCTGCACCTATTTTCTATGTTTCTATGTTCTCTTTTCAATAGGTTTGCCTATCACATGTTGATATACCACTCTTTCAATTTCTATTTCAAAATTCTCAGTCTGATATTCGTCCAGGTGTTGGGTCAGTTACTTGGTTCCTTCCTTACTGAGATGTTTTCCCTCCTAATCACTCAGCCTTTGCTCAAAGAGACTCGTCATTCTGGATGACCTGCAACTGGGCTCATCTTCACCTACTTTCTCCAATGTTTCTGCCTTCCTTTCCTCCCTCAACCTCACTCCCCATATTATCTAGCTGGCACACATCCACTTGTTACCACTTAACACATGAGGCCTTGCAAGGTTATGTTCACTGATCTCTATCTCTGATCGCCCCTTCATCTCTTTTACCATATACATCCCCTGCCAGCCTCAAACCGTCCACTGCCACTGAAAAAACACTATCCTCTAACTCTCTCACATCCAACCTTCTCCTCTGGTCCAAAATCTACAACAATATTAGTACCTATATCAGTTTTCTCAATAAATATCTTTCAGTGTCCTCATCTTTGCCCTATCTCAAATTTATATGCTAATAGAAGATTTTGTGACCAATACAAGCTTTTGGTTATCCACATCAGGATGTCTATTTAGTAAAAAAGTTGACCTGAAGAGGTCTGTAGTATTACTTACAATTGCTACACTCTCCAAACACAAATCTACAACAAATGTTTGAAGGCGATAGCTTAGATCTTGTCCTCCTTCTGTGATATCAGAAAGTTGGCCTGCAAATACAGATGTTGTTCCAAGAACTGTCAGAAAAGGAATGCCTTAGAATGTCTCTCTATAATTGTTCCATTTGGCATTTGTCTACATTCACTAAAAGCCAGGTAGGCGCTAAATATTCCCTGGATACCTCTCATGAATTCTTAGAAGAGCTGTCTGATGAGCCAATCAATCTGGGTAGGAGTGGTGATCTTCAACTCAGGAAGATACACTAACAGACAGGCACTTCGAATAATCACAGGGTACTGAGGCAACTCGAAATGGATGGACTTTCTACTGATGGCTGCTTCCTTGAAAGTAAAACGATAAGAAGCTCCTATCTGTATATTTATGAAAATAAATATCTATGACAGCAGGGCATGAACTTGGTAACAGGAATGTATCCCTAACAGAAGATTCTTGTTGCCTTCCTAGCTGCTTTTACCGTCAATCAGGAAAGCAGACAAGGTCACTTAGCTTCATTAGGTCACAATTTCAGGGCAAGGTTCTCTGCCAGTCCGTCATGATCTGTCAGTCTGGTGTGCTGGTCATTTCAATGATTCATGACAGAGCAATTATGCTAAATTCTTTCATTTTGAGCTTTTTATTTTAAATGTTGCAGGTTCAGTATCAGACAGAATTTCAATGACTTTTTGGCAGTCCAAAAGACATTTTGATAAACTTTTTTGTTGTTGTTCCTAATCTGTTGAAAGTACTTATACGGTCGCATAGTGATTACGTTACTGGACGAGTAACCCAAAGTCCTGGACTAATAACGTGAGTTCAAATACCACTGTGGTCGTGTGAGAATATGAGAATCTGCAACTAAAAAGCTGGTATCAGTAAAGTGACCTTGAAGCTGTCGGTTGGTCGTAAAAACTGAACTGGTTCACTAATCTCCTTTAGGAAGGAAACCTGCCGTCCTTATCCAGTTATGGCCTACATGTGACTCCAGTCCCACACCATCGTGGTTGATTCTTAACTGCCCTCTGAAAATGGCCTGGCAAGCCACACAGTTTAGGGATGGGCTATAAATTCCAGCCTTGCCAGCGATCCCCACATCCTGAGAATGAATTTTTAAAAAGACTATTTGATTTCTGAACTAACTAACTGCCCGAATGCTGTTATACTCCCATCAGATTTGGGGAATTCTGTCTCCAAAGTAAAAAGAGCAGCTCAGTCAAAGTATTTTCCCCATACTGATTCACTGACATTGCCAAGTGACCCCTCCCTCCCAACCCCCTTCCACACCGGTCCTTGGTTCTATTGATACAAATAGGAAGTTTGAAAGAAGTGAGTCACTGCTGGGAGAGAGCAACTGTGGGAGGGTTCCATGATGGCTGAATATTAGCTGTGCTACATTGATCAACTGTGAGCCCATTCAGAAATCCAACAGGTTTGATTTCAATCCCAGCCCAACCACTCCCCAAAATGAGAGAAATCCAAAGACAAGAGCCAGTACACCCAGGGCTTCTGAGATATGTAATATTCTCATGTTTGACACTTTTATATAACCTGCCAATTTAAAATAGACATTGGATATGCTAATGCAATTATTCCTTAGCCAATTTTCCCCCTGCAATGGAAGAAAGCGACCGAGAGATAGTGTAATTGCTTTGCAGTCTAGTTATTGTAAAATTAATGGAAATAATATGTTGGTATTGTGGTCACATACCCCTGAAATGCAATAAATAGATTCCACATACAGGAAGCCTGTTTTTTGTTTGCACTGGCAAACGAACAATAAAAGATAAAAAGATAATAGTTATTTCAAAAATGATTCAGTGAATGATTTTCAACTAATGAAGCCAAATTATTGTAATTATTGCAGAATTTACATGGCTTCTGTCCTTAGTGAACACATCACCTTTTACTTCAGAATATTGCTTGCACAGAATTTTGTTTTTGAAGCCTGTGCTTGCAATTCATATTAACACTTTGAGTTCAGTTTTTTCTAAAGATGTGAGCCTGGAAATTATTGAGAAGGCTAAATGTGTTTACAGGACATTCTTTTGAATACTATTTAAATAGAGGTATTAACCCATTTGTTTCAAATTGGTTAATGCCGACATTAAAATAGCAGATAGAGGAATTTCACATGAAAATATTAAGGTGTTCGTTCAATAATATTGCCAACATTAGATTTTAGGCTCTATTTCCTGTCCACCAATTGTTCGCTAATTAGTTTAATTTTCCTGTCTGAACTATTCTAATACAATCAGTAACTTATTTATATTAACCAGCTTAATGACTGGTAAACATAAATGTATATGCGTACATTAGATGCTGAGTCAAAATTAACGCAAAGGAAAAATTAAGCCCACAAAAGTTTCTAAATTCCATAAAAATGATTGGAGAACTGATCCTATCTATAAAGTTTTAATATTCACATTTATTATAAATGTATGTTTTTTAAAAATATGTTCTCCTCGCCTCTCACAAGGACAGTGACTCACTTGGTCATGGCCACATAAGAAAATAAGAAATAGGAGCCGGAGTAGGCCATTTGGCCCTTAGAGCCTGCTCCGCCATCCAATAAGATCATGGCTGATTAGTTGAAAATCAATGCAGTTCACTGAATCATCACCTCTCATGTCTTGCCCAGTGACCATTATGCAGACGTGAGCCCAGTGAGCAAGCAACGGTAGGTTGAGGGCAAATCAGAGCCAAGGCCAATTCCATCTTCATCAAATCACCACCATGATGCTAGGACCAGTAACAATGGTAACATTTTACAGAGGGACAGTTTTTCAATTGTACATAAACACATGCGCATGTAGCTAGGCTTTCTTAGAACCATAGAATGATTACAGCACAGAACGAAGCCATTCGGCCCGTTGAGCCCATGACTAAAACACAAGAATAATTTTTGAAAGATGGAAAAAGATGCAAATGTATCAACAGCTCACCTACCATAGCCTTATTCATCCTTGAATAACACTTATAAATCCATTTTACTTTGATTCCCTGACAGAAAGAGAAAAAAATTTGCTCATCCATCTGTGTTGGCTTGATTCAAAACAAAGATCTAAGAACACAACTTCAGTGTAACCTCCCAAGTTGCTGAGCATCCAGAGTTTGGCTTGATGTGCACATTTTGTAGCTGTCTCTGAAATGGGAAATATCCTTCTGTCTGTTGGTTTCAATGGAGTGGCAGAAGGATCAGAAGAAAACCTCTGCACTCTTACTTGAAATTCGTCCCTCCAAGCTGGGATAGAGTTGTAATATAGCTAGAAAGCTTGCCAGACTGGAATATGAATGAGGAATAACTACAATTCAGGATGATATCACAACTTGTTACAATTCAGCTTCCAAAGACCAGAGTCAAAAAAAAGGCCAGCATTACCAACTAAAAGAGAAAATAAATTAAGCTCCATAACCACATGGGCAGCAGATAATAATAACTTAGGGTGTATTCATGTTAGCATTCAACCTCTTTCCTTTTATGGTTCACAACAACACATTCCGAGTAAGCACAAGAAACTTGGTGGTGCAGTATACAAAAGAGAATTTATTGCTGTTGTGTATCTGTAAAACATGTACTCCCATGTTCCGCCACCAGGGAGCGCATCCCCTGAAGTCCCAAGAGATCCCAGCATCCCTTGGGAGCACTGTATATAAGCCAGCCCCTAAGATCTGTTCCTCACTCTGGAGTGTCTTAATAAAGACTGAGGTTACTTTAACCTCCCTGTGTGTAGTCTTATCTGTGCTAGGAACACAACAACTGGCGACGAGTATACGAATCCAACGCAAAGATGCAGCAAACTGTGGGCATCCTGGAGGAGTTCTCGGAGGGTGAGGACTCGGAAGCCTATGTCGAACAGTTAGACCAGTACTTTGTAGCCAACGAGCTGGACGGAGAAGGAAGCGCTGCAAAAAGGAGAGCGGTCCTCCTCACGGTCTATGGGGCACCGACCTACAGCCTCATGAAGAATCTTCTGGCTCCGGTGAAACCCACAGATAAGTCATATGAGGAGCTGTGTACACTGACCATCTTAACCTGAGGGAGAGCATGCTGATGGTGAGGTATCGGTTCTACACGTGCCAGTGATCTGAAGGTCAGGAAGTGGCGAGCTACATCGCCGAGCTAAGGCGACTTGCAGGACAATGTTAGTTTGATGGTTACCTGGAGCAAATGCTCAGAGACTTTTTTGTACTGGGCATTGGCCACGAGACCATCTTACGAAAACATTTGACTGTAGAGACACCGACCCTCAGCAAGGCCATTGCGATAGCACAGGCATTTATGTCCACCAGTGATAACACCAAACAAGTGCTAGCAATGTTCATAAATTAACTGGAAGTGTGTTTACAAGCAGAAATGTACAGGGCAGAAACCACGAGTCTGCAACTGCCAGCAGGCTTCAGGTGACCCAGATGACTCAGAGTCCGCAACAAAGGATGAATGCAAGGCAATTCACACCTTGTTGGCGTTGTGGAGGCTTCCATTCAGCCTATTCATACGACTTCAAAGGGTATGTTTGCAAGAGCTGTGGAACAATGGGGCACCTCCAACGAGCTGCATGCTCTGCAAAACCTGCTAACCACCACGTGGCAGAGGAAGATCGGTCCATGGTGGATCAAAGCAATTTCGAGCCTCAGAGAGAGGAGGCAGATGCTGAAGTACATGGGGTGCACAAATCTTCGACGAAATGTCCACCTATAATGCTAAATGTGAAATTGAATGGCTTACCCGTAGCCATGGAACTGGACACTGGCGCTAGCCAATCCATCATGATTAAAAAGATGTTTGAGAGACTGTGGTGCAGCAAGGCACTCAGACCAGTCCTGAGCCCCATCCACACGAAACTGAAAACGTACACCAAAGAGCTTATCACTGTCCTGGGCAGCGCCATGGTCAAGGTCACCTACGAGGGCACGGTGCATGAACTGCCCCTCTGGATTGTCCCGGGCGATGGCCCCACACTGCTTGGAAGGAGCTGGTTGGACAAAATCCGCTGGAACTGGGATGACATCCCAGCGCTATCACATGTCGATGAGGCCTCATGTACCCAGGTTCTTATCAAATTTCCTTCCCTTTTTGAGCCAGGCATTGGAAACTTTTCTGGGGCGAAGGTGTGGATCCACTTGGTCCCAGAGGCATGACCCATTCACCACAAGGCGCGAGCGGTATCTCACATGATGAGGGAGAGAATGGAAATCGAGCTGGACAGGCTGCAACGCGAGGCCATCATCTCCCCAGTGGAATTCAGCGAGTAGGCCAGCCCGATTGTTCCAGTACTCAAAGGTGATGGCACGGTCAGGATTTGCGGCGATTATAAAGTAACTATTAATCGTTTCTCGCTACAGGACCAATACCCGTTACCTAAGGCAGACGACCTATTTGCAACGCTGGCAGGAGGCAAGACATTCACCAAGCTCGACCTGGCTTCGGCCTACATGACACATGAGCTGGAGGAGTCTTCGAAGGGCCTCACCTGCATCAACACGCACAAGGGACTGTTCATCTACAACAGATGCCCGTTTGGAATTCGATCGACTGCAGCGATCTTCCAGAGAAACATGGAGAACCTACTCAAGACGGTACCACACACGGTGGCTTTTCAGGAAGACATATTGGTCACGAGTCGGGACACCGTCGAGCACCTACAAAACCTGGAGGAGGTCCTCCAGCGACTGGATCACGTAGGGCTGCGGCTGAAGAGGTCGTAATGCGTCTTCATGGCAACAGAAGTGGAGTTTTTGGGGAGAAAGATTGCGGCGAACGGCATTCGGCCCACAGACGCCAAGACAGAGGCTATCAGGAACGCGCCAGGCCACAGAACGTCACGGAGCTGCGGTCGTTCCTGGGACTCCTCAACTATTTTGGTAACTTCCTACCGGGGTTAAGCACCCTCTTAGAGCCCTTACATGTGTTATTGCATAAAGGTGAGAACTGGGTATGGGAAAAAAATCAAGTAATTGCTTTTGAGAAAGCCAGAAACATTTTATGCTCCAACAAGCTGCTTGTATTGTATAACCCGTGAAAAAGACTTGTGCTAGCATGTGATGCGTCGTCGTACGGAGTCGGGTGTGTATTACAACAAGTTATCGTTGCGGGGAAGTTGCAACCTGTCGCCTATGCCTCCAGGAGCTTGTCTAAGGCCGAGAGGGCCTGTAGCATGATTGAGAAAGGGGCATTAGTGTGTGTATTCGGGGTAAAGAAAATGCATCAGCAACTGTTTGGCCTCAAATTTGAGCTGGAAACCGATCACAAGCCCCTCATATCCCTGTTCGCTGAAAACAAGGGGATAAATACTAATGCCTCAGCCCGCATACAAAGGTGGGCACTCGCGCTATCAGCGTATAACTGTACCATCCGCCACAGGCCAGGCACCGAGAACTGTGCGGATGCTCTCAGTCGGCTACCATTGCCCACCACGGCGGGTGGAAATGGCGCAGCCTGCAAACTTGTTGATGGTGACGCAGCCCGCAGACTTGTTGATGGTCATGGAAGCGTTTGAAAATGATAAATCACTTGTCACCACCCGCCAGATTAGGACTTGGACCAGCCAAGATCCTCTGCTGTCCCTAGTAAAAAACTGTGTACTGCATGGGAGCTGGGCCAGCATCCCCGTTGAAATGCAAGAGCTAATCAAGCCGTTCCAGCGGCGAAAGGATGAGCTGTCCTTTCAGGCAGACTGCCTGTTGTGGGGTAACCGTGTAGTGCTGCCCAAAAAGGGCAGGGAGACGTTCATCGCGGATCTCCACAGCACACACCCGGGTATAGTAATGATGAAAGCGATAGCCAGATCCCACGTATGGTGGCCTGGTATCGACTCTGAATTAGAGTCCTGTGTACGGCAATGCAGCGTGTGTGCTCAGTTGAGCAACGCATCCAGAGAGGCACCACTATGTTTGTGGTCCTGGCCCTCCAGACCATGGTCGAGGATCCATGTCGACTATGCGGGCCCGTTTCTCGGTAAAATGTTCCTGTTGGTGGTGGATGCTTTTTCAAAATGGATTGAATGTGAAATAATGTCGGGAAGCACCGCCACCGCCACCATTGAAAGCCTGAGGGCTATGTTTGCCACCCACGGCCTGCCTGACATCCTGGTCAATGACAAAGGGCCATGTTTCACCAGTGCCGAATTTAAAGAATTCATGACCCGCAATGGGATCAAACATGTCACCTCGGCCCCGTTTAAACCAGCCTCCAATGGGCAGGCAGAGCGGGCAGTACAAACAATCAAACAGAGCCTCAAACGAGTCACAGAAGGCTCACTCCAAACCCGCCTGTTCTGAGTACTGCTCAGCTACCGTACGAGACCCCACTCGCTCACAGGGGTGCCCTCGGTTGAGCTACTCATGAAAAGGACATTTAAAACCAGACTCTCGCTGGTTCACCCCAACCTGCATGATCAGGTAGAGAGCAGGAGGCAGCAACAAAATGTAAACAATGATCGCGCCACTGTGTCACGGGATATTGATCTGAATGACCCTGTGTATGTGCTAAACTATGGACATGGTCTCAAGTGGATCGCGGGCACGGTGATAGCTAAAGAAGGGAGTAGGGTGTTTGTAGACAAACTAGACAATGGACAAATTTGCAGAAAGCACCTGGACCAAACGAGGCTGCGGTTCACAGACTGCCCTGAACAACCCACAGCAGACACCACCTTTTTCGAGCCCACAACGCACACCCAAAGAATCAACGACACCACCCCATCACGCCCAACAGCCCAGCAAGGCCAGGCTCACCCAGCAGCCCTGCAGGGCCAACAACACGCCAGCCCAGCGAGGGCGCAGCCAACACACCAGAACAGACATTTGTACCGAGGCGATCCACCAGGGAAAGAAAGGATCCCGACCGCCTCACCTTGTAAATAGTTTTCACTTTGACTTTCGGGGGGGGAGTGATGTTGTGTATCTGTAAAGCATGCACTACCATGTTCCGCCACCAGGGAGGGCATCTCCTGAAGTCCCAAGGGATCCTAGCATCCCTTGAGAGCACTGTATATAAGCCGGCCCCTGAGGCCTGTTCCTCTCTCTGGAGTGTCTTAATAAAGACTGAGGTCACTGTTACTTTAACCTCCCTGTGTGCAGTCTCATCTGTGTTAGGAACACAATAATTGCTACCTAGGGTGTGGGTGCAACCCCACCCAGAGCAGGGAGTGACTTTATGGCTTCAAGTTCTCTCTTTCGACCCTTCAAAGAATTGTTGAAAACAAATGCTTCTATATACACCATGTTTTGATGTACTTCATGACATATCTATTCCTAAATCCTTTGAAGACAGTCCATTCA
The DNA here is from genome assembly GCF_044704955.1 of Pristiophorus japonicus. NCBI lineage: Eukaryota > Metazoa > Chordata > Chondrichthyes > Pristiophoridae > Pristiophorus > Pristiophorus japonicus. The sequence goes on along the minus strand of NC_091985.1, from coordinate 39,546,468 downwards.
TGTAAATAGTTATAGTTGTTTACTCCAAAGCGATATCCCTTAGATAAGGCTTCCTGACCTACCAAATAATCACAAAGACTAATGGAATGCTGGCCTTTATATCTAGAGAACTCGAATACAAGGGGGTAGAATTTATGCTGCAGCTACACAGAGTCCTGGTTAGATCACACCTGGATTACTGTGAGCAGTTCTGGGAACCACACCGTAGGAAGGATATATTAGCCTTCGAGGGAGTGCAGTGTAGGTTTACCGGAATGATACCTGGACTCCAAGGATTAAATTACGAGGTGAGATTACATAAACTAGGGTTATATTCCCTGGAAGTTAGAAGTTTAAGGGATGATTTGATCAAAGTTTTCAAAATATTAAGGTCAACTGATAGGGTAGATAGAGAGAAACGATTTCTGCTGGTTGGGGACTCTCTGACTTGGGGGCAAAGTCCAAAAATTAGAGATAGATCTTTCAGGAGTGAAATTATAAAACACTTCTACACACAAAGGGTGGTAAAGATTTGGAACTCTCTTCCGCAAATGGCAATTAATGCGAGATCAATTGATAATTTTAATCTGGGATTGATAGATTTTTCTTAACTAAAGGTATTAAGGGATATGGGGTGTTGGAGCGGATTTTTGGACATATACTTGACTAGTATACGGGACCATACATTTGTTTTTATTTTCCCCTTTAATGAATTTTGTAAGGGACAATACTGATGCATTATGCTTGATATAAAAAAACACAGTTAGACTTCAAGGTATGCTGGCCTTGAGTTATGGAGATAGGAAAGTGAGATAATGAATGACTGGAGAGATAAGTGGTATGTTTGTCTATACCGGTGCCAAAAGGCCTGCACTTGTTTATAATGCCCTGTCACAGTGCAGGCTGGTTTATATCAAGAACTCAGCCTTGGATAGTAAAAGCTTTGTAAGCCTTGTAATGCGATGATTAGACTTAAGGACTAGTGCAAAAGCATGTGATGTAAAGTGACGTAATTTGTAAGATAAAAGAACCTCACTGGAGATACCAATTTGAGAAGTGGTTCAGAGACAGGGGTCTCTAACACTTCTCCCAAAGCTTTGTCTCCGATTTAATAAACCTCTCTTTATATATTATACAGTCTCGGAAATATTTTTCCACAACAAAATGGCGTCGCGAACAGGATACTGTCCGATCAGACGTGATCACTTAAGACAGTATCTGGAATCTGGTGTTAGAGACTGAAAAGAGAGGTGTACGGGGATGACGGGATAGTGTATAAGATACAAGTAAACAGATAGCGGGAAGAGGCTGACTAACCAGTTTCAGTTGTCCCTTTAGTAAATAAGGTCGGTGCGGAAGGAAACTGATCACTCCAACCTAGAGCTGAAAACTCCGGTGGTAAGGAAACACACTAGCTTTGTTGCGAAGACAAAGGGTCTCCACAGAGTAGTCGTGGCCGTGAGTATTACAGAAACAAAGGGAAACATCCGAGACTGACGAACATGGAAGGTAAGGAAGGGAATGTAAAACGCGGGCTGCCCGGGTCATTAATTAATTCCTATTATTAATTGTAACTTGCGTAATTACGTAATGCCATAAAAAAAGCTGATAGTGACTATCTTAAGTGACATATGGATCCAGACATAAGCTTTGTTGAATGAAGAGAGACTTTTTTGAGTGTCTATTTTGAATGAAGAGAGTACTCGAGTGATTTTGACTGTGGAATGAATGAAAGCCTGCTTGGGAAGATGTGGAGTTGCCTGCCTGTTTTAGCTCCACCCACTCTTTCCAAACAGAGTGAAACATTTTTTAACCCTTCGTAGTGTTGTCCTGTATGTGGGAAGTTTAAGAAACTGTGAACCTTATGGTATTACATTTTAAGTTAGAAACGAAGGTGTGGATATATTCAGATGATAAGTTACGGAGCTAGGAAATGCACAAAGGATAGGTTTGTTGAGTAAAAGATAAAAAAAATACATGGTCCCGGTAGTAAAAAACAAAATAATTTATTTGACACGCTCACTTACTTGTCGAAAGAAAACATGCAATTGGGTTGAAAGACATAAATTTAGTCTGGGAATGAGATAAAGAATGCCTTTTAAAACGCTCCCATTTTCCTTTGTGTAAAACCTTGACACGAAAGCTTCTAGCTCAGTAAAAAAAAAAAGAGTTTTAAATTTAGAAATACCTTCAGGGATCAGGTCAAATTCCTCGGCGAGTGGTGAGCTATCTGTGAAGGTGTAAAAGGGACTTTTGAAAAAGGCTAAAACAGTAAGCTTTAGCAGTTTAGAAAAGAAAAAGATAACGCAGGAAAAGGTCTCTGCCACGGGAACAGGAGGAGGGCAGAAAAGGAGGACTTGCCATAATTGTGGAAAACCGGGCCATTTTGCCAGGGAATGCAAAGGGAAAGGCAGTGAAAAGCAATGTACATATTGTGGTAAGAAAGGCCACCTGGAAGCGACATGCTATGGTAAAAATTGCTATCCTAATAAGGCAAGGACCCTGTCAGAACAGGAATACCAGCACCCGGTGATGTCCGGCAGCCCCTGTACAAAGTAAAAAGGAGGGAAGGATATATGTGTCTGCACTAGTAGGGGGCCGACAGTGTGAGATGCTAGTGGACACGGGAGCCTCAATATCCATTACCAATCCAGATGTATAGCCGCGCTAGATTGCGCAGCTTGGGCGGTAAAAAAATTAAGCGAGCCTGTGGTGATGACTGGAAACATCATGAAAACTGAGAACCGTATCTAATATGAGATGGGCAAAGTGGGAAGCAGTCCTCTTAACACCCAACAAAGCGGTAACCATAATTAGGGATGTAGGAAACAACCCCGCAGAAGGTATGATGGGTGAAGGGGAACCCCACTTTTGCGAAGAGGTATGTGAGGATATGGAAGAGGATAGAATAAAAGACGCCCCCTTCAAACCGCAGAACAAACATTGTTTGTGGACGGCTCACGAAAATACGTAGAGGGACTACCTCGTACCAGATGGGCCGTAGTTAACCAGGATCTAGAGACAGTTGGATCAGGGCGAATTAATGGGGGTCGTCAGCTCAAGTGGCAGAACTGGTAGCCCTCACCCGGGCACTGGAATTATCGGAAAATAAGATTGTTAATATCTATACGGACAGTAGATATGCATTCGGGGTAGTACACGATTATATGACAGCATGGGGGAGAAGGGGTTTTATCACAATTAGCGGACATCCCATAAAGCATCAGCTGAGAATAGAAGCTCTTTTAGCAGCCAGTAATAAACCAAAACAGGTAGCGGTTATTAAAATTAAAGCCCCCAGGAGGGAGCCGGACCGAACCAGTCCAGATTGGCTGAGTCACCAGGGAACTAAAGCTGCAGATGAAGCTGCACAGAAGGCATTAGAACATGAAGAGTGTGAGGAAGCCTCAGTCAGTGCCGCTGGGGCCCGAGATGAACAGATAAGTATTGAGAAACTACACCAGGACACTTCTGAGGAGGAAATAGGTATGTGGACAAAGCAGGGCGCAACGCAAGGGAAGGATAACGTTTGGAGACGAAACGACAAGGTAATGGCACCTGAATGCATACAGAATACCTTATTGGAGTTGCACCATGGCCTGTCTCATTCGGGACGAGAGGCCATGACCGGGAATCTTGGGAGAGATTGGTGGTGGAAAGGGATGGGGAGAGATATCGCCAAATATTGCCATCGATGCATTACGTGCGCACAATATAATCCAGGCAGGCCCATTAAAATTAAAATGGGACACCAGCCCCGTCCACGGGGGCCGTGGGAACACGTACAAATTGATTTCACAGGTCCTTTGCCCCCATCCCATGGAAAAAGATATTGCCTAGTGATTATAGATCAATTTACCCGGTGGGTGGAAGCTTTCCCCACATGTGATTACACTGCCTCAACAGTGGCAAGGATATTCTGACCAAGGCACTTCATGGGAAAAATTGTAAAAACAATATGCCAGCTGATGGGCATAAAACAAAAATTCCACATCCCCTACCACCCGCAGGGTTCTGCGATTGGTAGAGCGCATGAACTGTACCCTTAAGAACGCCCTGGCAAAGGTCATGCAAACGTCAGGAAAAACGTGGACAGAAGTATTACCCATTATATTGATGAAGTTAAGAGCCACGACAAACCGGACAACCGGATTAACCCCTTATGAACTAATGACAGGAAGGGCGATGCAATTACCAGAGAATATCATAACAGGTGGGGCCGATGTAGGCCCATTAAAAGACAAAATAAAATGGCATGTTTTGGAACTAAGTACTCAATTAAAAGGGATGCGTAAATTAGTTAGGGACAATCAGGAAGAAAGAGACGCGGAAGCAGAGCTTACAAAGCTCCCTGAAGTCCCGTTGGCGGGAAGTCGCGTTATGGTAAGGGTCCTCCCGGGAATTCCGGGATTTGCCCCAAAATGGATAGGACCGTATGAGGTTATAATCAGCAGGGACACTTGTGCCTGCATTGATGTTAAAGGGAACGGAAAATGGAGGCATCGGACCCAGCTTAAGGTTTTTGAACCAGCCATTTAGCACACGTATTAGTTGTTGTTGTTTGTCTATTTACAGATTGACAGCGAGAGATTCTTCAAGCAAGCCATACGGCCATTTTGCCTTTGACTATTTGTTAATTATAGAGTAATAAGATGAAACTATATATTACGATCGGTGCGATTATCATAGTTCGTGTTAGGTCCGGCCTGCTAGCTAGACCGAAACGAGAGTTACATGTGAATACCTTTTTGTACATGTCTTATGTTTATGCGCAAATAGAGAACTTTTCCAGTTGCTGGGTATGTTCGCACATCCCCATACATAGCAAAGGAGGCATCCCCTTGAGGTCAATCTCCCTTAACATTTCGGAAGTAGCGGAGTGGGTAATGCAACAAAACGGTACAGGGGAATGATACTTGGAACCAGAGTGGGGATAAAGAAACGTGGAGATCGGGGGTTTACCTTTTGGATGCATTGACGGATGGTACCAGCCGGAATACAATAGGTCGGTACGACCCCCGTTCCTGATTTTGACCAACACCTCAGGAATTGGAAGGCCCACCGCTGACATTTGTTTCACTAGAAACCTGATGGGTGAGGAAACAGGTTTTGTAGCAGGATACTTTAACCTCGCCAGGTGGAACATAATAGCCAGCGAAACAACAAACCAGGGGTTCTTTGAAATAGAGGGTTTGAAGAATCAGACAAGTAGGCAGGACTGGGACCCTAAGATTAGGTGGCGACGGGGGCTGAGAGAGAGATTGGGATCGAATCTAACAGCATACAATGACACTTATTTTGTGTGCGGGCATAAGGCCTACCCCTGGTTGCCTCAGAACTGGAGGGGGTCCTGTTATTTGGGATATGTGGTCCCTTTTGTCAGACGTGTACGTACTTTAGCAGAAGTACAGACACCAGATCGACTAAGACGAGATCTTACCCCGGTAGAGAGGCTATTTGGGGTCATGATGCTCCCATTCGGGATAGGACGCACCATGGATGAATTACGTAACCTAGAGAGGGTACTGGAACAGATAGTTAACGACACTGCTGAAGCAATGGAGGGCATAATGGCTGAAATGGTAGCCATACGCACAATGGTACTCCAGAACCGAATGGCCCTAGATACTAGAACAAAGTAGGGGCACATGTGCCTTAATTGGAACTGAATGTTGCACTTACATTCCCGATAATTCAGAAAACATAACCAACCTCGCTGATCACATAAGAAGGGAGGTAAAGAAGTTATCCACAACAGCAGGAGGATCTGGCTGGTTTGACTGGCTGTTAGGGGGATCCTGGGGGTCCTATCTTATGCATGGAGTAATTATTCTGGTTGTAATAATAATTACTTGCTGTCTGATTATCGGGTGTTTTGATATCTGCTGTAAAGTTATGATGGCTCGACTGATGCCAGTAGCCAGTGTAATCGCCGAAGAAGAAGCACACTTGATGGAAATACCTGAAGACACCAAGGATGAAGAAACAGACGACGATGACACTGACCACTATCTTTGAAAGGTAGCCTAGATATACAGGCAAGGTGGACATATGGAATATCAGGGAAGTAACGTACCCCAAAGGATGAATATATGACACCATGCTACTATCATTGTGGTCATCTGGATTTCGTGAACATCCTCCAGGACCAAAAGGGGGAATATTGTTGGAGCGGATTTTTGGACATATACTTGACTCGTATACGGGACCAAACATTTGTTTTTATTTTCCCCTTTAATGAATTTTGTAAGGGACAATACTGATGCATTATGCTTGATATAAAAAAACACAGTTAGACTTCAAGGTATGCTGGCCTTGAGTTATGGAGATAGGAAAGTGAGATAATGAACAACTGGAGAGATAAGTGGTATGTTTGTCTATACTGGTGCCAAAAGGCCTGCACTTGTTTATAATGCCCTGTCACAATGCAGGCTGGTTTATATTAAGAACTCAGCCTTGGATAGTAAAAGCTTTGTAAACCTTGTAATGCAATGATTAGACTTAAGGACTAGTGCAAAAGCATGTGATGTAAAGTGATGTAATTTGTAAGATAAAAGAACCTCACTGGAGATACCAATTTGAGAAGTGGTTCAGAGACAGGGGTCTCTAACACTTCTCCCAAAGCTTTGTCTCCGATTTAATAAACCTCTCTTTATATATTATACAGTCTCGGAAATATTTTTCCACAACATAGGGCAAAGGCAGGTATATGGAGTGAGGTCACAGATCAGCCATGATATCATTGAATGCCAGAACAGGCTCAAGAGGTAAAATGGTCTACTCCTGTTCCTATGTTTCCAACCTCTTTGAAGAACAGGCTTTATCAACAATTATCATTTTATACTATAGATAATGGATACCTCTACCTATGTTTATTACCCTACCTCCAAAAACTACACTTTAATCACTCATGGCTACATCATTATTGTGACTTATTTCTTTACACACAACTTTTCGCATCAGAAAACAAGCTATGCATTCGTCTCACAATATTTAAAAGCCATCCTGTTTATATTGGAAAGTCTATTGCTCCACGGTCCAAAGAAGTTTGACTATTAACTCTTAACTCCCCAAAATGACCAACATACACCTCTCCAAGATGTCCAACATTCATTCTACAGTTGCAATGTTGATATGAGGCAGTTTTCCTTTATGTAATGCTGCAGATATAATGCAAGTGAAGCCTAAAGGTAAAGTTTGACACTAGAGCAAAATGAAATATGGAGTCAGGTCAGGTTTTAACTCCATATTTACACCATGTTTTGTGTCAGTGGGAAGCATAAACAATTGAACTCTTAGAGATGCCTTTCTACAGATAGATGGTCCATCTTACTCAAAGAAGGCCTAGAATGTGCATCTGAGTAAAGCCTATGGACAGTAATGTAGTGTGTACATGTATAAGAACATAAGAAATAGGAGCAGGAGTAGGCCATTTGGCCCCTCGAGCCTGCTCTGCCATTCAATAAAATCATGGCTGATCTGATCGTGGCCTCAACTCCACTTCTCTGCCCGCTCCTCATAATCCTTGACTCCCATATACAGGTTGAACCTCTCTTATCCGGGACTCCCCTATCTGTCACCACCCCTCGTCCGGCACCATTCCCAGCCACTGGGTGGCACATGCGCAGAATGGGGCCGGTCAAAATCCTACTCATCAATATAATCTTTCTCCTCATTCAACTGCCTCCTCCTCATCGCCCTGCTGGAACTCCTGCAGCCACAGTCCTCGGGCCAGCCGCTCCTCCCCACAGCGCTCTCTCCGGGGGGTCGGGCCGACTCTTTAGGGCCCGCCGATTCTTCGGGACCCGCCGACTCTTCTCAGCCCCCTGCACAATGACTGGCTGACAGTCAGGCGGACCTCGAAGAGTCGTTCCAGCCAATCAGCGCGCACACACACTGACCACAGCAGCTTCCCAGCCCAGCCCAGCAACTGCGCTTAAAGGCACAGTCCACTCAAACAAGTGACCTCCCCTCACCCGGCAAAATCCTTCATTCAGAACAGGCCAGGTCCTGAGGGTGCTGGATACAGTAGGTTCAACCTGTAGCTCAAAAATCTGTCTATCTCCACCTTAAATATATTCAGTGGCCCAGCCTCCACAGCTCTCTGGGGCAGAGAATTCCACAGATTCACGACCCTCTGAGAGAAGAAATTCCTCCTCAACTCTGTTTTAAATAGGCAAGTCCTTATTCTGAAATGTGGTGGGGGTAATGTACTGACGTGGATAGAGAACTGGTTGGCAGACAGGAAGCAGAGAGTCGGGATTAACGGGTCCTTTTCAGAATGGCAGGCAGTGACTAGTGGGGTGCCGCAGGGCTCAGTGCTAGGACCCCAGCTATTTACAATATATATTAATGATTTGGATGATGGAATTGAGTATAATATCTCCAAGTTTGCAGATGACACTAAACTTGGCGGCGGTGTGAGCTGTGAGGAGAGCGCTAAGAGGCTGCAGGGTGATTTGGACAGGTTAGGTGAGTGGGCAAATACATGGCAGATGCAGTATAATGTGGATAAATGTGAGGTTATCCACTTCTGGGGGCAAAAACACGAAGGCAGAATATTATCTGAATGGCGGCAGATTAGGAAAAGAGGAGGTGCAATGAGACCTGGGTGTCATGGTACATCAGTCATTGAAGGTTGGCATGCAGGTACAGCAGGCGGTGAGGAAGGCAAATGGTATGTTGGCCTTCATAGCAAGGGGATTTGAGTATAGGAGTAGGGAAGTCTTACTGTAGTTGTACAGGCCTTGGTGAGGCCCCACCTGGAATATTGTGTTCAGTTTTGGTCTCCTAATCTGAGGAAGGACGTTCTTGCTATTGAGGGAGTGCAGCGAAGGTTCACCAGACTGATTCCCGGGATGGCAGGACTGACATAGGAGGAGAGACTGGATCGACTGGGCCTGTATTCACTGGAGTTTAGAAGGATGAGAGGGGACCTCATAGAAACATATAAAATTCTGACGGGACGGGACAGGTTAGATGCAGGAAGAATGTTTCCGATGTTGGGGAAGTCCAGGACCAGGGGACATAGTCTTAGGATAAGGGGTAAGCCATTTAGGACTGAGATGAGGAGAAACTTCTTCACCTATGGAGTTGTTAACCTATGGAATTCCCTACCGCAGAGAGTTGTTGATGCCAGTTCATTGGATATATTCAAGAGGGAGTTAGATATGGCCCTTATGGCTAAAGGGATCAAGGGGTATGGAGAGAAAGCAGGAACGGGGTACTGAAGGAATGATCAGCCATGATCTTATTGAATGGCGGTGCAGGCTCGAAGGGCCGAATGGCCTACTCCTGCATCGATTTTCTATGTTTCTATGCTCCCTAGTTCCAGATTCCCCCCTAAGGGGAAACATCCTCTCGACATCTACCATGTCCAGCCCCCTCATAATCTTATACGTTTCAATAAGATCACCTCTCATTTGTCTAAACTTCAATGTATAGGCCCAATCTGCTCAACCCTTCTTCACAATACAGATATATTAATATAAGAAACAATACAGAACTGCAAGTTAGACATTTTTCTCTCTGCTTTCTGCACTTATTGCACAACTAGTTTTAACTTAATTCTGGTTATTTAATAAAGCATATATTTTACCAAGGTAACAGCTGGACAGGATTTAACATTCCTGGAATATATTTCAATCAATATTACAAATAAACTGAGCATTCTAAAATTAATGCATTTTAATTAAACCAAATAAGTCAATACGACTTTTTGGTATAGGTTTAAACATAAATAAATACGCATGACAATTTTAAATGACCAAAGACCATTTGGAAGAGTACTATAACCTACAGTGATTTCATTCAAAATCTTTAGACTGTGGAATATATGAAATTATGAAAATTAGCATGTATTCTTCCAACAATATCCTGAAGCTGTACTCAAAAATAAAGTTGACATAACATCTGTAACACTATTATAATAAATACCAGTTCATCATCATAGGCCGTCCCTCGACATTGAGGAAGATTTGCTTCCACTCTAAAAGTGATTCTCAGGTATCTCTGTCACAGGTGGGACAGACAGTGGTTGAAGGAAAGGGTGGGTGGGGAGTTTGGATTGCCGCACGCTCCTTCCGTAGTCTGCGCTTGGTTCCTGCATGCTTTCTATTGTGTTCCTAACACAGATGAGGCTGCACACAGGGAGGTTAAAGTAACAGTGACCTCACTCTTTATAAAGACACTCGAGAGTAAGGAACAGACCTTAGGGGCCGGCTTATATACAGTGCTCCCAAGGGATGCTGGGATCCCTTGGGACTTCAGGGGATGCGCTCCCTGGTGGCGGAACATGGGAGTACATGCTTTACAGATACACAACACTTTTGGCGACGAGGCTCGAGGTGCTCAACACCCTCCTGGATGCTCCTCCTCTATTTTGGGCGGTCTTGGGCCAGGGATTCCTAGGTGCCGGTGGGGATGTTGCACTTTACCAAGGAGGCTTGGAGGGTGTCCTTGAAACGTTTCCCCTGCTCGACAATCCACACAATTTGATCACAGGAATCACAGTCTACCAGCAAGAGGTAGAAAACAGTGATGATGATGCAGGGGAAGCAGCAACAAATTGTTAGGTTTATACATGTTGTTGAAGATAAAGACACTCTGCAGTTTGTTCCAAAGCAGTAACAGACCCCAGGGTTGAGATGACATTGATAAGCCACTTGAACTTTGGTCTTGTGATTTATCTCAATTCCTCAATGTTTTACTGCCTGGAAATACACTGCGAGCTTGCACCGTCCTTTATATCTTGGTAATGTTAAACAGATTATGTCAAGAGAGGGCAGAAGTTATTTGTTTGTTTTTAAATCATACTTCTTAAAAACAGAGTACACATTATGGTATGTTGATGAAACACAGTGAAAAAGACCCGATAACTATCTAACTCTTGTGAGGGCTGCACACTCCCCTAGTTTTCTTTATCTAAACAGTGGTTTCTGAACTGAAGATTATTTATGGAAAAAAACACTCGAACAAAATGAAAATCTGCCGTTCCGCCTCAACCTTCCATTACTGATCAAGTTAAACAGGAAGGATTTTATACTGATCCTCACTACTGATGCACAGTTCACTAAGTCAGCTCGGCTTCTCCCTAGGTAGTAGTACAGTCTCAGTATTCATATTTCCCACTGTTAGTAACATGACTTTACAAACTGCAGTACGATCATTCCAGGTATATTTGGTTGAATTGATCAGAATGACTTTGGGTTTCTGTCAAAAATGCTAGAATTATCTACTTTATGAATACATCCAAACCCAAGTCAACTAAACAATAGAAACAAAAGTAAGCTGAACCAAAGTATCCCTTGTATTATTCAATTTGGCAAAAAAAAACATGGTTTGGCTTAGTCCATGATTTTAATAAACTTCCGTCAGTTTGTTCACCATTGTTTCATTTAACAGGCCCATAATACATGACGAGGTCAATTATTTTGAGGGACAGTGACTCAAGCCAGCCTCTGGTCATTCAGTCACTTGACTTGAAACAATTAGGTTCTATCTATAGCAATACTAGAGGAGAGATTTTGACTTCATTTTGTCTCCATACACAATGACACAACTGCATGTAGAGGCTGAGAGACCTATCAAGGTATGTGCAGCATGTTACAGAACAACATAGTGGATGGTCAACAATTAAAAAGCTGCAAAATGTACTAAAAGATCACTCAAAAGGATCCAAACATTCCTTAGACATTGCTGAAAAATACCTCTTATATTTATATGAGAATTAAAATTAATTCTGGCCTCTTGAAAATTCCCAATTTTAATCGCTGTACCATCAGTAGCTGTGCATTCAGCTGCCTAGGTGCTAAGCACTGAAATTCCCTCCCTAAATCTCTCTGTTCTCTGCCACTCTCTCCACCTCTCTACCACTCTGGAATTCCCTCCCTAAACCACTCCGTCTCTCTTTCCTCCTTAAAATCTATCTCTTTGACCAAGCTTTTGGACATCTGCCCTAACATTTCCTTATATGGCTTGGTATTACATTTTGATTTTTTTTTTTTCGTGAAGCGTCTTTGGAAATGTTATTACGTTAAGGGCGCTATATAAATGTAAGTTGTTGTTATTTCTGTAATCTGCCATTTTTTCCACGCTCATTAACATGCCTTATTATTGGGAATTATGTAGTCGGATAACTTGTTCACTGCAGGGTGTCTTTATTTTCAACAACATGTATAAACCTAACAATTTGTTGTTGCTTCCCCTGCATCATCATCACTCTTTTCTACCTTTTGCTGGTAGACTGTGATTCCTGTGATCAAATCATGTGGATTGACGAGCAGGGGATTTTGAGTTATGGCTCAATCAGTAAACATAAAATGTAGCAGAGTTACTCGGACCAGAGCATTCCCAGACTGTGCTGAATTTGTTGAATTCAGCCAGGGTTTCAACTCCTGATCACGATTCCATGATGTTTCCTGTGACGTTTCCATTGGACTTAAATGGATAAGAAAATTGGGCAGATTGTAGAACAGGTTGCCAATTTGCTATCACCCATTTCGTGCTGTCGCCCCTCCCCCATATGTGTTTGAATGTTGAGTGAATATACTTGCAGTTCTAATGGCCCAAATTGCCGACACTGTATAACTCTTGAGAGAATGAGATGTTAAGCTCCAGTATGATGAGGCAGCAATCAGATCATTGGCATTGGAAGTGTGCAGAGAGGAGGAGCAGGTCCTGCCCCGTGTATCAGTCACTGGACCGCAGTAGGAGAGGGAGGAAGGAAGTGGACACCAGGGGAAGGAAGAGAATGCATGGTCTGGGAAAACACAGGTAGAATGCACCTGCACAGGCAGCTTGCCCTTTACGAGAAGACAATCTTCAGATTGCTTGCCTTGTCAGTAATGCTGCCAGTGTCAGTGCATAAGTGCTGTGGAGTCAGGGGACGGAACATGAAAAAATTAAAACTTACCATTAAAATATGACACTTAATACATCAAACACAATTTTTTTTAAAATCAGAGATGATTAAGAAGGACATAAAATCTCTTTCCTAAAAAATCTTTCATCATAAAGTGAGGAAAGGCTTCGGAAAGGTGCGACCTGAATTTAGGATGTGCATCTTTATTGGTGTGCTGTAACGGGCTGAGATCCTAATGGATACCCAGAAGTAAGTCATTCATTCAATCCATATGAATTAGTGTGCTCAGAGTGGAAAGAAGACTGCATTGTTTTATTGGATGCTGCTTTCAATCTCATCAATGCTGAGTGTATGGCAGGGCAGCTGAATAAAGCATCCCATTCAATAGACGCACTGTAGCCACAGAAGAGCTGCATGTGGTTTATGAAACGTCGCTTGGCGACTTCTGCTTAATCCTGATGTTTCGAAACAAAAGTGGAGAAATTTGAGTTGCGCCGGCAATTTCAAGCCCATCTCAATCGCAGGACCCCGTGGCACAGCCCCGCAGTCGATCCGGCCAGTATGAGGCCTCCATCCTGTGTGATTTTCCGCAACTGCATTTTCGCCCAGAATAGGTGGGAATTTGCCCGGTGGAATTTAAAAGAAGCCCGGCTGTTAAAATCGTCTAGGTCCCATTTGCACAGGCAAGCGGGAAATTAACCAGCCAACGCGTTTTCCCGCCGCAAATCTGCCCGGAAGTTAAAATCCAGGCCTGAAAGTCAATCCAATTGTGGGAAATATCACAAACCTGATGCCGGTCCCCACTATATGTATACCCTTTCCTTAAACATTACAGGATCAGAAGCAAGAACCTTGGCCGAGTTTAACAATTGTTGCAGAATGATTATAGTATATCAACAGACCGAGTATGTAATTGGGTAAAAAACAACATATTCTAAACCCAAGTAAAATAAGTCAGATTTATTTGACTTACTCTGGTACAGCACTAAACTGGTCTTCTTGTTCTTAAATATTATTAATCTAAGAAAGCTATCTTTTGCAATATTTAAGCACCACCATATGCTTCTCCTTATGTATCAGATCAGTAAAACATCTTCACCATTTTCCAATGCTGAGCAACAACAAGCAGTTCGTCTGCAGAGCTACATTTTTTTCTTATTTTGATTGGGTGTAGTGTTGGAAACCACTGATAGAATCACCACCTGTCTGGTTTTTGAAGCAGACATTTGGGCTGTCTGGGAATTTCTAAAATGTAAAGCAGAACCCCAAATGTCCAACCTTTGGGAAAGAAGCTCAATTCTCCCAGTTAGGTTGCTGTCTTATCATGTGGAAGCACTAGTCATTAAAGTTATTAAGTTTTCAATTACTTTTCATTAACAGAAAACACCAGGGGCTGGAGTTTCCATTGTGCTGGCTTTCTCTGCACAATTCGCTCGAGATCAGCCAAACCAGCGCTAAAAGATTGAGGAATTTTATGCGTAAATTATATTTGGTGCAAATCAAGTTTAAAAAAACATTGCTCTGGAAGCTGGCCCCGCCCACAAAACTGGCACGTCACCTCATGGCGAGTTTTCACTAATTGTGCCCATTTGCAGGCCTGTGTGGAGGCTCTTCAAATTAAGCTGATTTATTTTAGGCTCAAGGACATTAATAGGCACCTTTTAAAAGCTTTTAATGTTAAAAAAAATACTGACTACTGTAAACCAATGTTACTAAAAAATGATTCTGTATAGTTTTTTTATTAAAGTCATTCTCAGTTATTTAAAATCGGGTTACTCACAGGTGGTGGACTACACACTCTGCTTATTTTTTGTGATACTCATGTTCAGCTGTATTAATATTACTGCACCAGGTTACCACTCTTAAATATACCAAGGAATATTTTTAATGCAATTTCTTTAAATGACTATAAAATGCTGCCCGATTTGAGAAGAAATTTGAGAAAAAAAAAAATCACTAAAACGAGCGCAATTTTGAACACAATTTGTGTACGGATCGCCGGCTGATGTGGTGAAGTGGCGGTGAGTGGGGTGGGGGGGGGAGGGGGCGGTGAGGGGGTGCACACTGGGAGCATATGCTGAAATTTTAAAAATATGAACACCATCTCTTGACCTGGAACCCAAACCTACTCTGGGAACAAACATTCAGGTCATAGGGCTAGATGTTCCATTATTTTGGCATGCATAACGCCCACTTAACGTCCATTTTAAATAAGGTGTAACGCCCAGATATCACCCATTTAGCCACAAAATGGAAACTGATGCCCATTTTTCGGACACTTATCGCCATGTTCGTAATGCCGGGAAAAAAATAATACCGCCCGCCCACTTTTTTATGGCGGAATCATCAGAATGAGCAAAACCAATGGCCATAATATCGTCCAGCATTACTTTCCGCACGTAATTAATGCCGAGATTCAATAATACCGACCGGCCACTTTTTTTTGTCGTAAAGGTCACATTTACTGAAACTAACGCCTAGTATATCACCCAGCGTCACTTTCAGCACCTTGCACACATCTCGCCCACAATATTGCTCACCCAAAACTCCGCTCTGAAAAAGTTGAACTGTTCTAAATTAATCACAGCGGTGTGGACGCCATTTTTCAAATCGCAGGTCACTTCATTGAAAAGGCTGCTTCAACTTCAGGGGAGTTTGGATTGACTCTGGAGTTCTTCTCAGGTGAAGTGACTATCTGAACAGGCATATTTTCAGACTGTGGACGATTGGGTTTTACTGTCAGTGTCTTTTAGTGTGGAAATTTATTGCTTGTGAACAATCGGCATTATACTTTTATTGGAATGGGGCCAGCCATTTCTCAGCCTGCATCGATTACTACGCAGATGCTGCAGGGTGCAAATGGCTCAACGTCTAATGCACAGCATTATGTGCCCAATCTAAGATGTGCCAGACTGAAGAGGAGGTCCAGACCATACACACTCCGCACTTACAGGGAGAAGTGGTCTTACCTCGATTTATCCGCGAACACCAGCTTTGAGCTTCCACAAAGTGGTTATCAGTGAAATATGCCAGCTCATCAGGGCAGATCTGCAGCCTGCCAGCACCTTCAGGACATCATGGCCGTTAAGGTCAAGGTCACCACGGCACTTACGTTCTATGCGTCCGGTTCCTTTCAGGCCTTCGCGGTTGACATTACCCCTCTATCTCAGCATGTCACACATTGCTGCATTAGACAGGTCATGGAGGCCTAGGATGGACTTTATCAGCTTCCATATGACTAGGGAGACTCAGACTGACAGGGCTGGAGCATTCTACTGCATTGCTGAGTTCCCCAAGGTCTAGGGAGCAATACAGTGTACTCACATCGCCATACGGGCACCTTCTCAGGACCCAGAGGTTTTTCACATCAGAAAAGGATTTCACTCCCTGAAGGTCCATCTAGTTGTTGACCACAACCAGATAATTATGGCAGTGAATGCCAAATATCCGGGCAGCTTTGATGAGTCCCACATCCTGCGTGAGAGCGCTGTCTCTGACATGTTTACCGGTCAGCCACAAGGACAATGCTGGAAGCTTGGTGACAAACGATATGGCCCAACCACCTGTCTGATGACCTCCCCCTGCGAGACATCCACACCGAGGCTGAGAAGCGATACGAGAGCCACAGAGCCACAAGCGATCCAGAAAATGTGATCCAGAAAACCATTAGTGTGCTTAAGCAGCACTTTAGATGCCTGGAGCACTCAGGAGGGGAGCTGCAATAAAACCCTGAGCAAGTAGCTGAATTTGTGGTCGTGTGCTCCATGCTGCACAACCTGGCTATCAGAAGGGGATAAGAATTGCCAGAAGGGACTGATGGTCCACCTCAGGAGAGAGAGGAAGAGGAGGATGAGGGGCTGGACGCTGACCTCGGGTCAGACAATCAGGCTGGCTATGCAACCATGCCCATGCCCCCCTCCAGACTGCAGGAAAGGGCCCGTGGTGGCTACATAGCTGCAAGACTCTCACGTCTGGAGCTCCTAAATGAGCGATTTGCCTGAAAGAACGTTACTGTTATTGACAAAGCTGACACACTGCTGTGTGTGTACAGCTCAGACGTCAATGGTGGGCATCACCTTGGTGGCAGTTAAAGTTTAAGTTTTTTTTTATGTCCAATTTCTTTCCCGATCAACTCTAACGCCAAAGATCACTTTGCGCCAATATATTTGATCTTAGGCCAAAAGGCCGAGAGGCGAAGTTGCACCGTTCCTGGAAATATTGCAATACCAGGTCGATGCATGGAGTGGACGGGGCATGCCCCTGATCCAGCTCCCTGTCCCAAAATCAATTCAATATCATGTCCCCATAGGGGATATTAAACTGATAAGAACAGATACTACACTTGATCTTAGCCAAAAGGCCGAGAAGCGATCATTTAAAGTTTAAGTTGATTCAAGTTAAGTGTAATTGTACCCTTTCATGCTAAGGAATCACCAGTGTGTAACGGTCCAGCTATCTGAGACAATGCGCAACAAGGTTATGTTGAATAAAAAACATTTAATACGACCATTGACTTGAAATCATAAGTATCATTGGCAAAATAAAAAACACCCCCACCCCACTTTTTCGAACATTGACATCAATCAAATGGTCAACATGTCCAGCAACACAGAACACAAATGCAAACCAACAGGGTGGCCCCCTCCCCCCATACATTACAACAAATTGCATACACCGAGATGGAGATATAACAAAGCCATCACCTGCGGACATGCACCTCACTTTCCTTCCCGTCTCCCCTTCTTCTCCCCACCTCTACCCCTTCCCTTCCTCGCTCCACGCTGCCTGGCCGAGGAGCTCCTCAGGTGGTGCCTCATTGGGGGGGATGAAGGTAGAGGTGTTGGTTGCATTGGTATGGGAGCAGTGGGTGCATGGGTACAAGAGCGGGGGTTGCCGAGGTGGAAACATTCTCGGATCCAGAAGCAGCATCTTGCTCCTGCCTCTCAACTGTCGCTGGCACTGGGGGTGCGGAACCTAGGGGTGAAGTGCCGTTCTCCGGGACCACTGGAAGCCTGTGCCACCAGTGTTCCTGGCTATCCCTTCCAGGGCCTCCACCATCCGTGGAACGTACTCCGTCATAGTGCCGGAGATGCTGGCCAGCTGTCAGGATATGCCCCCCAAATGCATTGAGGATCTGGTCACCTATGTCTACAGTCCTCCTGGAAAATTTTACCGTCTCTCCGCTCTCATCTGGCGCTCGTGGACCACACCTACCGCGTCCACGAAACCTCCACGGGATTGGCGCTGTCCTGAGGACAAATGGGGTGCCCTGTGGCGAGGTGCTTGGGCCCGGTACCTCCAGAGTGGAGGTGGGAATGGCCGGAGAAGCACTAGACGGCCTTGTGGTGGAATGCCTTCTGGAGCCTGGCAATGCAGACTCCTCAAAGTCCGCGCTCTCATCCGTGGAGAACAGACCTAGCTGATTAATGGGCGAGAATTGGACCTCCTCAGCAGCAGATGTAGGATCGTCCACAGAGTCCGGCCCCGCGCCCCCACCTTCTGGCCTCTGGTCTTGCCTTGGGACATGCTGCTGGCTGAGCTGCAAAACACAAATGAGGTTATTAGAGGAAAAGGGGGTGCTATGGTCACAAGGTGATTCCAGCGCTACACACAGCATATGCACAACAAAAGCACCACTTGTATCAAAATCATCACAGACATCACATTCTGCATTGCAATGATTCTAATGAGGCCAGCATTATTTATAGGACAATTTTAGAAATCATCCATCATACATTATTGTTCGGATATGATTGGGTGTGGCATCTACTGACTTTAGATCACGCAATGATGCATACTTTACTCACGTGGCATCTCTTCAGGTCTGCAGCTGTCTGTGTGGTGGTCTGGGGGTGCCTCCCCACGAGTGCGAGCACCCGCTCCTCAATGTCAGTGAGGTCGCTGGTGACTGGTGGCCCCCCACCGTTCACCTCTGCTCGGACCTATTCGTCGAGAGCTTCTTCTGTAAAAGATAACAGGACGACATGGCATGAGATCATTGCATGATATCATTACTAGGTACTGTCATAGAGACTGATACAACACATAACCGACAGATGTAATCATGATTATCATTCTTTACCTAAAGACGTGCACCGTGATTGCAGGCTTTGAGTACAACATTCCTGGTAAAAGTGTAAGGCCTCACATCTGATGATACTCATGACATCATGAGTCACTCATGACTCTTACAAAGCAAATTGCAGGCAACTCTCGATTATCCGTACACAGATCCAACGGGAAACCGTTGTAACGGGATTTAAAATTCTGTTGCGAACAAGTGAAAAGACAGCTCCAAATAATTTGGAAAAATCGCCTTCCAAACACTGTGCTCATTTGTATTTGCTCATTCTCTCTCTCACACACACTCTCTCTCACTCACTGTAAAAATCACCCTCCTCTGCCCTTGCTTTGCTGGTGTGTGTGTGTGTGCGGGCTGCCGCAGTCGCTGTCTCTCGCGGCCGCCGCTGACGTTGGGAATGGGGTCAGTGCCTGCACCAGGTTCCAGGCACAGAGCCTGTACATGCATTCTGGTAATGTCCATCTTTTGTTACTGTTTGTAGCTGATTATATTTATTCATTAAAGCTTTAACTTATAAATGTAGACTCACCCTAACGAAAAAATCATTTACCCGGAATAGCCCAATCCCCGAGGGACCCAGATAATCAAGAGTTGCCTGTATATAAATATATAAGTACATGTAAATAAATGTAATACTTACTCTTGCGGATCCGACAAGGTTGTTCCATCGCTTGCGGCATTGGTTGCCCTCACGCACCTCGTTGCTCGGCGACGAGACCGCCTCTGCTATCTCGGCCCATATCTTCTGGTAGGCCTTTGGGGTGGGCTTCCCACGCCCTCCCTGTGTCAAATCACCCCAGCGTGACTCGACCTCCTGCAGGAGGGAGGCAATAGCCTCTTCCGAGAACCTCCTCGCTCTTTTGCGTCCTCCAATGTATTCCTCTCCCAGCTCACTGCTCTCACCAGCGTCAGTCTCCACAACGTGCTGTGTCGCCTCCTCCTCTCCCTCCATTATAGGCACCAAATTCGGGAAAATATCTGGCTGGTAACAGCTAAGTTTTTTTGGCACAATTTGCTATCAAGCTCGAAACTCTCCCTCCTTCCAAAGCACACCACACCCACCTTCACTCCCTCTCAGCTCCCTCTCTCTCTGTCTCCTCTTATGCGCACGTAATGATGACCCTTGATCTCCTGAATCATGGGAATCGAGAGTTGCCATGCCGTTGCTAAGGACGGCGACACTTTACGGCATAAGGTCAGAGATATTTAACGCTAACCCCCATTTCATATCGCTCGCAGTAACGCCCAATTTTTAAAATGGAGACGAGGGGCTTTGAAAATGGGCAACAAGCTGACAATCTGAAAACCCATTTTTATCACCCATGCCAGAAATAACGCCAATTTTTGGGCGATCTGCACAAAAGTGTAAAATCTAGCCCTTAATCTTTAATATGCCGAAAAAGACAAATTCATAAGGAAACAGTGTGATATCTAATTTTGACTTCTCGACAAATTTTAAATATATCAACAACGTATATCTATATAGCGCCTTTAATACTGCAAAAATCACAAAGTGCTTTGAAGCTGGAGGTCAGAGCCGAGTAGGAGCAGGAGGGAAGATATGGGGAGGTGGCCGAAAGTGGGATCGAAGACTTTAAGGGAACTTTTGTATGTTTCAGAAAGATGATGGGATTCGGGGAACGAGGTCCAGATTGTGGGCAAAGATGGTTAAAGGCTCTGCTGCAGTGATAGAGTGGAAGGAATGAAGACTAGTGGTGGAAGGGTGGAGGGTGCGGACAGGGAAATCGGGCCGGAAGATGCTGGAGGAAAGTAGGAGACGAGGATAAGGATTTTAAATTACATGTGCTGATAAACAGGAAACCAATATTGTACAGGTAAACAAGGGTGATAGGCAAGTGGGTCTTATTTTATTCAATATGATACAATAACTATCACATATATACAAAAATGCTATCATTTGTTAAAAAAAATATTTCGGACCTTGCGATATTTGCAGGAAGGTGTATTAATTTTGAAAATTGATGACATTTCTAGTTATTTTTATGTAGCCCCCATGTAAGCAAAATATAACATTGCAGAGCCAATGCCACAATTACCAACTGCTCCCGATTTTCCCTCTTTTTGGCATGAGCATTAATAAGAGAAAATCGAGACAGCTCTTAGCATAGCACCAGCAATTCATCCTCATGTTCACAGATTGGGTTACTAGTCACATCCTAAGTGGGGTAGAACTCCAGCTGTTTATTTCAATGGCATTCACTTCAAAAACAAAAAGCATCCAACCCGTGCTCACCTGAGGCAGTAAATAAAACTGTTTAGCAGCTCTGCTGAACAGTTACAACTCATCCATAAGAAAATTAAAGCGCATGATAAACGAATTAGTACTGCGTCATTGATGAAAAATAACACCACTTTACAACAATAGGATAAATTAAGGCTATGTGGTTAATTAGATACGATGATAAAAACAAAGTATAGGATCTAAGATCCAGTTTGAATTGCAGTCTTAATTGAATCATGTTCATGCTTGAAGTTTACCAATTATTTGTCATTTAATTCATTCGTTGCTTGTGGGACCTTGCTGTGGCAAATTGGCTGCTAGGTTTGTCTAAAAAACACTGACTGCACTTCAAAGGTAAGTAAAGATCTTTCGGATCTGATAAGGTGATGTATGAATGCTAGTTATTTCAGGTTCTGCGAGGAAGCGAAAAATGGCTGGAGTAAAGGTCACTGCAGGATTCTTCAATTCTCAGTGCTATTTAATTAAATTCCTCGGAATATTTCAGTTTTCACTGAAAGGTTATAATACTGTGTGAAGATGATGGGAGGAAGTGGAATAAAACAATTAATCTTAGTTTAAAAAAAAATCTTTAACATCAAGAGGTGAATTTAATACCACAAAATCTCGAGCCGAAACATATTCAGTCATTTCTGTTACCAGTTGGAGACTTTCAAAAACAAATTCTGGTTTTACTCTGTTTGCACAATGCATTTGGTGGTTATTGGCTAACAAACAAAAAATGCTATGGTGGATACCAGAAAGTATCTTTTCATGCAGATGAACTGAATCCAGTGGGAATCAGTAGAACCACAAACAGTGACTGAGGGCAACCATCATCGTGCAGGATTTCATCAGAGTGCAACTTTATGATCTCATAAAACCACCCCTTAGAAACATAGAAACATAGAAAATAGGTGCAGGAGTAGGCCATTCGGCTCTTCGAGCCTGCACCACCATTCAATAAGATCATGGCTGATCAATCACCTCATTACCCCTTTCCTGCTTTCACTCCATACCCCTTGATCTCCTTAGCCGTAAGGGCCATATCTAACTCCCTCTTGAATATATCCAATGAACTGGCATCAGCTGGCAGGGAATTCCATAGGTTAACAACTCTCTGAGTGAAGAAGTTCCGCCTCATCTCAGTCCTAAATGACCTACCCCTTATCCAAAGACTGTGTCCCCTAGTTCTGGACTTCCCCAACATCGGAAACATTCTACCCACATCTAACCTGTTCCGTCCCATCAGAATCTGATATGTTTCGATGAGATCCCCTCTCATCCTTCTAAACGCCAGTGTATAAAGACCCAGTTGATCCAGTCTCTCCTCATATGTCAGCCCAGCCATCCCGGGAATCAGTCTGGTGAACCTTCGCTGCACTCCCTCAATAGCAAGAACGTCCTTCCTCAGATTAGGAGACCAAAACTGAACACAATATTCCAGGTGAAGCCTCACTAAGGCCCTGTACAACTGCAGTAAGACCTCCCTGCTCCTTTACTCAAATCCCCTAGCTATGAAGGCCAACATACCATTTGCCATCTTCACCGCCTGCTGTACCTGCATGCCAACTTTCAATGACTGATGTACCATGACAGCCGGGTCTCGTTGCACCTTCCCTTTTCCTAATCTGCCGCCATTCAGATAATATTCTGCCTTTGTGTTTTTGCCACCAAAGTGGAAAACCTCACATTTATCCACATTATACTGCATCTACCACTCATTTGCCCACTCACCTAACCTGTCCAAGTCACCCTGCAGCCTTTTAGCATCCTCCTCACAGCTCACACTGCCACCCAGCTTAGTGTTATCTGCAAACTTGGAGATATTACACTCAATTCCCTCATCCAAATCATTAATGTATATTGTAAAGAGCTGGGATCCCAGCACTGAGCCCTGCGGCACTCCACAAGTCACTGCCTGCCATTCTGAAAAGGACCTGTTTATCCCGATTCTTTGCTTCCTGTCAGCCAACCAGTTCTCTATCAATGTCAGTACATTACCCCCAATACCATGCACTTTAATTTTGCATACCAATCCCTTGTGTGGAATCTTGTCAAAAGACTTTTGAAAGTCCAACTACACCACATCCACTGGTTCTCCCTTGTCCACTCTACTAGTTACATCCTCAAAAAATTCTAGAAGATTTGTCAAGCATGATTTCCCCTTCATAAATCCATGCTGACTTGGACCGATCCTGTCACTGCTTTCCAAATGCGCTGCTATTTCATCCTTAATAATTGATTCCAACATTTTCCCGACTACTGATGTCAGGCTAACCGGTCTATAATTACCCGCTTTCTCTCTCCCTCCCTTTTTAAAAAATGGTGTTACATTAGCTACCCTCCAGTCCATAGGAACTGATCCAGAGTCGATAGACTGTTGGAAAATGATCACCAATGCATCCACTATTTCTCGGGCTACTTCCTTAAGTACTCTGGGATGCAGACTATCAGGCCCCGGGGATTTATCGGCCTTCAATCCCATCAATTTCCCAACACAATTTCCCGTCTAATGAGGATATCCTTCAGTTCCTCCTTCTCACTAGACCGTCGGTCCCTTAGTACTTCCGAAGGTTATTTGTGTCTTCCTTCGTGAAGACAGAACCAAAGTATTTGTTCAATTGGTCTGCCATTTCCTTTTTCACCATTATAAATTCACCTGAATCCGACTGCAAGGGACCTACGTTTGTCTTCAGTAATCTTTTTCTCTTCACATATCTATCGAAGCTTTTGCAGTCAGTTTTTATGTTCCCGGCAAGCTTCTTCTCGTACTCTATTTCCCCCCCCCCCTCTTAATTAAACCCTTTGTCCTCCTCTGCTGAATTCTAAATTTCTCCCAGTCCTCAGATTTGTTGCTTTTTCTGGCCAATTTATATGCCTCTTCCTTGGATTTAACACTATCCTTAATTTCCCTTGTTAGCCACGGTTGAGCTACCTTCCCCATTTTATTTTTACTCCAGTCAGGGATGTACAATTGCTGAAGTTCATCCATGTGATCTTTAAATGTTTGTCATTGCCTATCCACCGTCAACCCTTTAAGTATCATTCGCCAGTCAATTCTAGCCAATTCACGTCTCATACCGTCGAAGTGACCTTTCCTTGACCCGCTCCAATTATCCCTGGCCCCCTAACCCAGCTTGACCAGAAGATGCAACATGGTCTTAACCCCACAGTGCCACAGAGATCGACTAGTAATATATTAAACATCTGTGCGTGACTTTTTCCATTATGTATTCCTGTACACATTCAGAATGGAAATTGACGCTTCAATTACAACCTCTTACCAGTAGTGGCAGTGTAATCGCACAGTTTATGATCTCTGAGCTCCTCAGCCTGTGCTGCAGAGAACCTCATCTGCTCCCCTCAACATTAAATGGCATTACCATCGTCGAATCCCCACCATCGACATTCTGGGGGGCATCATTGACCAGCAACACAAATACTGTGGATAAAAGAGCAGTTCAGAAGCTGGGTATTCTGCCACGAGTGACTCACCTACTGATTCCACAAAGCCTTTCCACCACCTGTAAGGCACAAATCAGGTGTTTGATGGAATACTCTCCACTTGCCTGGATGACTGCTGCTCCAACAACACAAGAAACTTGAAATAGAAACATAGAAACATAGAAATTAGGTGCAGGGGCAGGCCATTCGGCCCTTCGAGCCTGCACCGCCATGCAATAAGATCATGGCTGACCATTCAAACTCAGTAACCCTTTCCTGCTTTCTCTCCATACCCCTTGAGCCGTAAGGGCCATATCGAACTCCTTTTGAATATATCTAACGAACTGGCCTCAACAACTTTCTGCAGCAGAGAATTCCACAGGTTAACCACTCTCTGAATGAAGAAGTTTCTCCTGATCTCGGTCCTAAATGGCTTACCCCTTATACTTAGACTGTGAAACCTGGTTCTGGAACTCCCCAGCAGCAGGAACATTCTTCTTGCCTCTAAACAGTCCAATCCCTTCAGTATTTTATATATTTCTATGAGATACCCTCTCATTCTACTAAACTCCAGTGGATACAAGCCGAGTTGATCCAGTCTCTCCTCATATGTCAGTTCTGCCATCCTGGGAATCAATCTGGTGAACCTTCGTTGTACCCCCTCAACAGAAAGAACATCCTTCCTCAGATTAGGAGAACAAAACTGAACACAATTTTCCAGGTGTGGCCTCACCAAGATTCTGTACAACTGCAGTAAGACTTCCCTGCTCCTATATTCAAATGCTCTAGCTATGAAGGCCAACATGCCATTTGCCTTCTTCACCACCTGCTGTACCTGCATGCCAATTTTCAATGACTGATGTACCATGGCACCCAGGTCTCGTTGCACCTCCCCTTTTCCTAATCTGTCACCATTCAGATAATATTCCGTCTTCCTGTTTTTGCCCCCAAAATGGATAACCTCACATTTATCCACATTATACTACATCTGCCATGCATTTGCCCACTCACCTAACCTGTCCAAGTCACCCTGCAGCCTCTTAGTATCCTCCTCACAGCTCACATCACCATCCAGCTTAGTGTCATCTACAAACTTTGAGACATTACATTCAATTTTTCATCTAAATCATTGATGTATATTGTAAATAGCTGGGGTCCCAGCACTAAACCCTGTGGCACCCCACTGGTCACTGCCTGCCATTCTGAAAAGGACCCGTTTATTCTGACTCTCTGCTTCCTGTCTGCCAACCAGTTCTCTATCCAAGTCAATACATTACCCCCAATACCATGTGCTTTAATTTTGCACATTAATCTCTTGTGTGGGACCTTGTCAAAAGCCTTTTGAAAGTCCAAATACACCACATCCACTGGTTCTCCCTTGTCTACTCTACTAGTTACATCCTCAAAAAATTTCCAGAAGATTGGTCAAGCATGATTTCCCTTTCATAAATCCATGCTGACTTGGACCGATCCTGTCACTGCTTTCCAAATGCGCTGCTACTTCATCTTTAATAATTGATTCCAACATTTTCCCCACCACTGATGTCAGGCTAACCGGTCTATAATTCCCTGTTTTCTCTCTCCCTCCTTTTTTTAAAAGGCGGTGTTACATTAGCCACCCTCCAGTCCATAGGAACTGATCCAGAGTCAATAGAATGTTGGAAAATAATCACCCATGCATCCACTATTTCTAGGATCACTTCCTTAAGTACTCTGGGATGCAGCCTATCAGGCCCTGGGGATTTATCGGCCTTCAATCCCATCAATTTCCCTAACACAATTTCCTGACTAATAAGGATTTCCTTCAGTTCCTCCTTTTCGCTAGACCCTCGAACCCTTAGTATTTTCGGAAGGTTATTTGTGTCTTCCTCAGTGAAGACAAATCCAAAGTGCTTGTTCAATTGGTCTGCCATTTCTTTGTTCCCCATTATAAATTCACCTGATTCTGACTGCAAAGGACCTATGTTGGTCTTCACTAATCTTTTTCTGTTCACATATCTATAGAAGCTTTTGCAGTCAGTTTTTATGGTCCCTGCAAGCTTCCTCTCATACTTTATTTTCCCCCTCCTAATTAGACCTTTTGTCCTCCTCTGCTGAATTCTAAATTTCTCCCAGTCCTCAGATTTGCTGCTTTTTCTGGCCAATTTATATGCCTCTTCCTTGGATTTAACACTATCCCTAATTTCCCTTGTTAGCCACGATTGAGCTACCTTCCCCTTTTTATTTTTACAATTGTTGAAGTTCATCCATGTAATCTATAAATGTCTGCCATTGCCTATCCATTGTCAACCTTTTACGTATCATTTGCCAGTCTATCCTAGCCAATTCACGTCTCATACCATCAAAGTTACCTTTCCTTAAGTTCAGGACCCTAGTCTCTGACTTAACACTGTCATTCTCCATCTTAATAAAGAATTCTACCATATTATGGTCACTCTTCTCCAAAGGGCCTCGCACAACAAGATTGCTAATTAATCTTCTCTCATTACACAACACCCAGTCTAGGTTGGCCAGCTCTCTATTTGATTCCTCAACATATTGATCTAGAAAGCCATCCCTAATACACTGCAGGAAATCCTCCTCCACCGCATTGCTACCAGCTTAGTTAGCCCAATCTATATGTAGATTAAAGTCGCCCATGATAACTGTTGTACCTTTATTGCACGCATCCCTAATTTCTTCTTTGATGCCATCCCCAACCTTACTACTATGTTTGGTAATCTGTACTCAACTCCCAACAGCGTTGTCTGCTATTTGGTATTCCACAGCTCTACCCATACAGATTCCACATCCTCCAAGCTAATGTCCTTTCTTACTATTGCGTTAATTTTCTCTTTAAGCAGCAGCGCTACCCCACCTCCTTTTCCTTTCTGTCTATCCTTCCTGAATGTTGAATATCCCTGGATGTTGAGTTCCCAGCCTTGATCACCGTGGAGCCATGTCTCCGTAATCTCAATTATATCCAGGATAAAGCAGTCTGCTTGATCGCCATCTTATCCGCCACCTTAAACATTCACTCCTTCCACGACCTGTGCAACATGGCTGCAGTGTGTACCATATACAGGATGTACTGCAACAACTCACCAAGGCTTCTTCGACAGCACCTCCCAAACCCATAAATTGCCGTTCCTTCATCGTCGCTGGGTCAAAATCCTGGAACTCCCTCCCTAACAGCACTGTGGGAGTACCTTCACCACACGGACTGCAGCGGTTTAAAGCGACGGCTCACCACCACCACCTTCTCAAGGCCAATTAGGGATGGCCAATAAATTCAGGCCTTGCCAGCGACGTCCACAGTCCGTGAATGAATAAAACTTTCTTTTTGAAGCAACTTTGCTCCTTCGCTTCCACAATTGCCATGTGCCAGTGTTATGTAATTGTAAATAATGAATGAAAGTATCATAAAAATAAGGATACAATGTATCATTTTAAAATGGGGACTGAATTATGTCTGCATATGTTGGTCCGGTTATTCTCCTTTCTCCAATTCTGTTTCACTTGAAGACTATACTTGGCTATGACTCCATATGCAACACCACAGGAAATCAGCTAGTTTGTTCCTTGTATCGCACAGCACAATTTCAACCCCAAAGCATTAAAATAAATCAACCAAAGTAAATGTGCCTATATTATTATAAGAGTAGTTTAAGAAATAACCTTTCTTCTTATGAGGAAGAACATTTAAATTGCCCATTATTAACACAACTATGCAAAATAGTCAGAGCAATTGCTCAGGTAGCCAACGTGCGAGGAGGTCCACTATGTGGCTAAGAGTCTCAGCCTTTATTGCATCTTATAGAATGATAATAAATATTAACTACAGTAGGGGGTAGTAAATAGCCTGTCATTCGTTCTATGTAATGAACCACGAAACCTCAAATAATTTCCTTTTTTAATTGCCTTGCTGTGATGTATGCAGCCCATGCAGCCACTTTAAATTATACCAATAATGCTTATGATTATAATGATGAATAAAATTTCACATGCTATGAATTATTTAACTATTTTTTAAACTTTAAGCAGATACAATCCCAGTTTTACTATTCAATGGATACAGAGACAATCAGTAAAACAGATTTATGTCACAAGAGCATTTCCTTCCCTCATCTTAACATTTAATGAGGTTTATGATGAACTGTAAAACTTGAATTCCAAGTTGTAGGAACATCGGTTTTGTAAGGCTGGCAAGTCCAAAATTCAAAGATGTTCATGAATATAAATATCATAAAAAAGTCAAATGAGCTCTCAACGGCTTCAGACGACACTCTGAACAGTGCTCCATCAAGTGTTGAGAGCGAAAAATGGAATCAATAAAAATAAACCCTTTATATTTTAAACTGAACAACACCTACTAATTGCTTTCACATAACTTGATTGAGCAATTGTGGGTGATTTATAAAAAAAAAATTGCAAACCACTTAGAGGCACTTACCTCTATGTTGGGAATGTGTTTTTTCAACTTCTTCATGCATACCAGAACTGCCTGGTTCACAATTAGCAGTCTGATCGTGTGAGCGAGAGCCTCAACAAGGTAAGTGTCTCCAACTACAGATCATCATAAAATTATGGAATACCGCCAGATGAGAATGCAGACGCAAGACATTGTACCAGAAAATCAGAAGTGTGTCTCCTGTTTTTCAGATGCTAAATGGCCTCCTAAGCCTCCAATACAGCAGGCAGGAAGCACACGCTCATTATGAGCCAGAAGTGCGCCCACTACCATAATGGTAAAGGCAAAAAAATCAGCGGCAGTGCCCATGTCTGAAACAGGTGCTAGGCCCTTTGCTTATGCAACAAAGGGGCCTGGCACCCATTTGAGGCTCCCTCTGCAAGATTGGTTTGCCCTTAGGCAGCTGATGCCAGCTCCAGTAGCGGATACACTGAGGAAAACCAGGTCTACATGCGGCCTAACAGGCAATCCTTAAAGGAACCACATGCTAGTCTGCAAACAACAAAGAAAGATTTTTAAATATATGTAGCTGAATGTGGAGCAGGGACGAGCAGGAATTCTCCTCCCAATCATAGGTTCAAAGAATGTCACTGCCGAGCACTGCTCCCATCCCCTGATCACCACCTCTTGGACGTGCACTTGAAGTGCCGTAACCTACAAGATTACGGACCAAGAGCTGGAAAGTGGGATTAGGCTGGATAGCTCTTTTTCGGCCGGCGCAGACACTATGGTTGAAATGGCCTCCTTCCGTGCTGTAAATTTCTATGATATGATTCTTCCTCCCCCCCACCGCCCCTTCCCCCCTCCCCCCCCCCCCCCCCCACAACCCTCCCGGGCCACGGCTATCTCCCGACCCCATCACCCCTCTCCAGCTGCCTTTTCTGGTTGCTCCCTTTCCCGGTCTCCTTTAAACCCTTATGCGAGAGCCACTGGTGGCAATTCCATTCCATTTTTACAGCGAGCTGTCTGTTCATGTCCGCATTTATGAAAGTGAGGCCCGATGCCCAATATTGGGTGTGCCTCGCGCCGCACCATTCAGGCTCAGGTTGCGATTAGGCACCGCCCGCACACCCGAAATTCCAAGCCATTATTCTGTAATTCCATATGTTTCTTTTCATAACACTGGAATCATGTAACACAGCACAAAGTTACATTGACATGTTATCTGACATCAAGTCCGTGTTCTTCGAAAAGCACCCAAGGACGTTCAATGCTCCAAGAGGCTGTTTCAGGAATTATAATGGCCCTGAAATTCTGATGTCCCGGGTCCATACGAAGTTTCTACGGACCCGGGAAGGCATCGGAAAAGCTGGTTTTCAGCATGCAATGCGCATGCGCTGAAAACGGCTTTTCCAATCTGTCAAGTTTCTGGCTTGACAGATCCTCCGTATCTCGGGAGCAAGGACATTTGCAGGGCTAGATTTCCGATATTTACGAATATCTTGCCCTGCAAATGCCCTTTAAAATCTTGCACCTGAAAAAGCAGGCGTATAGCCTACATTTACAGACACAAGTGTTTAAAAATACACGGAAACATTTTAAAATAAAGTTATAAAAACACATTTTATTGTTAAAAACCCTCCCCACTACGGTAAGTTTATTTTCAGGCTTAATTAAAAAAACTTTTTAAAAAGTCGGGGAAAATATATTTTTTTATAACAACTTTAGTTTAAATGAATGTTAAATATGTAGTTTATTTTCTATTTTTTATTGTGTTTTGGGTGTTTGGGGGGGGGGGTTCTCTTTCATAATAATACGAGTTCCGGACTTACGGAACTCCTATTACTATGAATGAGAATCTATACTACACCTGATTGGCTGCTGTCATCAGATCCCGGTCTGTGCAGGTCCCCATGTGCACGCGCTGCGACGCGCAGTCACGAGAGGCCTCAGGTTCGGAAGTTCCAACGGCAGCAGCAACAGGTAAGTGCGCATCATTTTTCTCTTTTTCTTTCGTTTGCCCGCGGGAAGAGCTCGACCAGAATTTCATGGCCACAGTGTGGGATTCCTGGCAAGAGGTTTGAGTTTGAGTCTAGGTTTAAATGATATAATACATTTCTGCTTCTCCAATAGTGAATTTTGTTAGTCTCAGCAGGATTACCATTGCAAGGCGGAGAAGGGAAATAGGAGGGAGAAGAAATCAAAAGGAAGTTCTTTCCCACATTGCTTAAGAGTAAAATCGTCACAACATAAAGGAGCTAATTCCACAGATTACAGACTGGTATATTATATGTGGCTTTTGCCTCTCTTTTGGAAGGAAACTTGCAGCACCAAAGTGCCGCTAGGAAATAAATTAATTTTGAGGAAGGGAAGCATAACAGACATACTTAGTTATGTGTTAAAGGTAAATCAGACAGCTTCTGTGGAAAGAGAAACAGAGTTAACATTTCAGGTCGATGACCTTTCATCAGAATTGGTTTCTTCTGATGAAAGGTCATCTCCCTGAAATGTTAATTCTGTTATTCTCTATCCACAGATGTTGCTTGACCCGCTGAGTATTTCCAGCATTTTCTGTTTTTATTTCAGATTTCTAGCATCCGCAGTATTTTGCTTTTGTCTGAGTTAAAGGTATTTGCTCCAAGTTTTAATTGAATAATACGCTGCACAGAGGACAACCCAAAATATTCCCCCATTTCTGTGGAATAGGGATGCTGTGCTGCTGTTTCAAGTACAACGCGACATGAATCTTTCTTTCCCTTTCAGCTACGAAACGACATGTTGCCCATTTGATGTATTTTCAACATTCACAGTTTATCTTTTACATATCAAACCAAACCAAAGTTATTGTTCAACATCTGTGGTTGGCCATCAAAATCTGGAGCAGGCCATTGAAATTCTCGAGTGAAAACCAAACAATTTCAGTTAAGAACAAGTGGCCACTGTTCGATAATCCAACCAGAGAGCATGACCAGCAACAAAAGTAACCTGTAAGCTGCTATGTATCGCGATTGGATATAGAAACATAGAAACGTAGAAACTTAGGCCCCAAGTTTCCACACGATAAAAAACAGGCGCCCCTCCGAGCTGGGCGCCCGTTTTTCGCGCCGAAAACGGCACCGGAAAAAAACGCGCGATTCTGGAGCGCCCTGCAGCTCCATGTCTGCTTGGCGCGGCGCCCAGGGGGGCGGAGCCTACACTCGCGCCGATTTTGTAAGTGGGAGGAGGCGGGTACTATTTAAATTAGTTTTTTTCCTGCTGGCAACCCTGCGCATGCGCGTTGGAGCGTTCGCGCACGCGCAGTGTGAAGGAAACATTGGCACTCGGCCATTTTTGTAGTTCTTTGTAGCTGTTTAATTTTTGAACATTTTTTAATAAAAGCACATTGCCATCAGCACATCAGCACTGAGAAGGCTGCAGGAAGCCTCAGAAAGTTGAGGCAGCCATTTCCCGACGGCCTCCCCCCCCGCCGTCGGGAAATGGCTGCTGAACTTGTGAGGCTTCCTGCAGCCTTCTCACTGTCTCCTTCCCCCCCGCCCGCCGTCTGGAACGGCTTCCTCCCCCCCCACTGCATTCGGTCGGTCGGTCGGTCGGTCGGTCGGTCGGGCCCGCACTCCCTCCCTCCCCCCCCCCCGCCCGCAGTAGGGAACGGCTTCCTCCTCCTCCCCCCCCGCGGGAACGAATGGCTGCCTCCTGCCCCCCCCCCCCGCGGGAACGAACGGCTTCCTCCTCCTCCCCCCCCGCGGGAACGAATGGCTGCCTCCCCCCCCCCCCCACCCCCGGAACGAACGGCTGCCTCAACTTGTGAGGCTTCCTGCAGCATTCTCCCTGGCACTTTCACACAGGTAGGAAGATGGTTTATTTAATCTTTTCTTTGCTTATAAATTTTTATTTGTATAATATTTGTATAAGTATAAATAAGGATTTATTATAGAATTTAATGACTTCCCTTCCCCCCCCCTCCCCCCCCACCTCGTTCTGGACGCCTAATTTGTAACCTGCCCCTGATTTTTTAATGTGTAGACAAGGTTTTTTCAGTTCTACAAAAATCTTCACTGGCTCCATTCTAAGTTAGTTTGGAGTACGTTTTCACTGTGGAAACTTTGAAATCAGGCGTCAGTGGCCGGACACGCCCCCTTTTGAAGAAAAAATTCTGTTCCAAAGTGAAACTGTTCTAACTGACTAGAACTGCAGAAAAAACTGCGATTTCTAAGATAGTCCGTTCTCCACCAGTTGCTCCTCAAAATCAGGCGCAAATCATGTGGAAACTTGGCCCCATAGAAAATAGATGCAGGAACAGGCCATTCGGCCCTTCGAGCCTGAACCGCCATTCAATATGATCATGGCTGATCATGCAACTTTAGTACCCCACTCCTGCCTTCTCTCCATACCCCCTGATCCCTTTAGCCATAAGTGACACATCTAACTCCCTTTTAAATATATCCAATGAACTGGACTCAATAACTTTCTGTGGTAGAGAATTCCATAGGTTCACAATTCTCTGGGTGAAAAAGTTTCTCCTCATCTCAGTCCTATATGGCTTACCCCTTATCCTTAGACTGTGACCCCTGGTTCTGGATTTCCCCAACATCAGGAACATTCTTCCTGCATCTAACCTGTCCAATCCCGTCAGAATTTTATATGCTTCTATGAGATCCCCTCTCATTCTTCTAAATTCCAGTGAATATAAGCCTAGTCGATCCAGTCTTTCTTCATATGTCAGTCCTGCCATCCCGGGAATCAATGTGGTGAACCTTCACTGCATTCCCTCAATAGCAAGAATGTCCTTCCTCAGATTAGGGGACCAAAACTGCACACAATACTCAAGGTGTGGTCTCACCAAGGCCCTGTACAACTGCAGAAAGACCTCCCTGCTCCTATACTCAAATCCTCTTGCTATGAAGGCCAACATGCCATTTGCTTTCTTAACTGCCCGCTGTACCTGCATGCCTACTTTCAATCTCGGACTCTCTGCACTGGCCTGATTAACTGAAGCAGAATTAAATTGATTCCAGCTGACAATGTAGTTGTATCATCCGTGACAACCATAGATGGAATGAGAGAATGATGGGTGTACTGTGACATCGCAAGGTTTTTTGGAGCTTACTTTCTCCTGAAGTAACTGGGAATGTTAAACTATAACCAGTTATATAAAAATATAAGTAATTATATAATTAATCATGTCTTGCATTTGTTACTTCAAGTAGACATATATCATTATTACAAACTCTGGAGAAATTTAATGGAGTTCTTCTAATAAGAAGCTCATCTCAGCAGTTTATCATCTCCTACTGACGAGGAAGGAGATTGTGGTTACACCAGAGAAGATGTTTGTTGTATTAGAGATTATAATGGTTTTATTATACTTATGCGATGGTTTAGGTGAAATGTAGGAATATTTAAATTTTTGTTTAATTGTTTGAGTTAAATTCACTAGCAAGAGGAAAGGTAATGACAATCCCAAGATGACAGGCTATTGGGTGCTTTCACAGAAATAGGCCACTTATATGCAGCAGTGCCTGAATACAAGTAGTTAAACATAAGAGAGACTTAGTTAAGAATGCTTAATACCAAAGAAGTTAATGCCCACCAATTACTGTAACTCCAACTTCCACAAAGTGTCAGCTATCAAGAATAGTATGGTATAGAAATGGCCTCTGACAATGCTGATTTACAAATGTCTTGGAACTTTCTACAAAAAATCAAGAACATAGGTTTATATGACTTTCTAAAAGGCTGTGGATACTGGGTTAATTGAAAGTTTTCAGACTGAGATTGATTTTTTATTAAGTAAGGGTATCAAGGGATATCGACCAAAGGCGGGAAAATCAAGTCATGACCTGACTGAATGGCAGAACAGGCTCAAGGGGCTGAATAGCCCACCCCTATTCCTGTTCTTGAATTCTCTGCCAATGGTCATTCAGTCTCCCTTACCAACTTCTATACTCTTAGCAACCCGTGGGGTAAACACCTTCTGGAACATCTGCTCCAGAAAACCTTTTCCTCCCGAATTTTGCAGAGTGTGTCTATTTGACTCTTAAGCTGTGTAACTTTCTGTACAAGGGTACAGCTTTGTACATACATGTATATGCGCCTTGGTATATGAGTCCAGACAGGTCCACATCATGTATGCTTCACCCATCACTCCAGACTCTGACCTTGCCATATCTATTTATATATTTAACCCAACAGGTCTTTAAGTTATTATTTATTGCATTATTTCTATTTACTCGCTCTAAAGTTATTTTTACTTAATATATTTTGAAAGACTCTTTCTGCCCTATACCCTGAAGGTATTATATAATAAAACATGTCAATTAGAGTTCAGATGAACAATGACTTTATAAAAATAATTCGATCTTTCTTTCTTTCCACTATCATTTCCTTGTAGGTTGTTGTTTTTTGTTTGAAGACTGGGTGAGAAAAGCAATCCAATAATGGATTAGTGAGGCTTTTATTATATAAAAAAGAAGGTGACTGCTAACATAGTGTTGGTGACACTGTATGCAAATACCTGGTCTGCGATTTATTGAGTCTCTCTGTTTCCCAATCATGAAATCCTTGTGTTAAAGAAAGACTTGGATTTACATAGCGTCTTTCACAATCACTGGACGTCTCAAAGCACTTTACAGCCAATTAAATACTTTTGGAGTGTAGTCACTGTTGTAATGTAGGAAACACGGCAGCCAAATTGCACAAAAGCATGCTCCCACAAACAGCAATGTGATAATGACCAGATAATCTGTTTTTTTGTTATGTTGATTGAGGGATAAATACTGGTCAGAACACCGGGGATAACTCCCCTGCTCTTCTTCGAAATAGTGCCATGGGATCTTTTACATCCACTTGAAAGAGCAAACAGGGCTTCGGTTTAACATCTCATCCGACAGACGACTGCATATGAAGTGCAACACATTGCAGATCCATGGAGGGCTCAGTTTTTTCCCACTGCATTGGGATATATCTCCAGCGAAGTGCATAGACATGGCTCAGTGGCTTAGCACTGAAGCAGAGAGTAGTCCAGATCCAGCTATTAGCTGAACCTGTTCGCTGGCTTGGGAGTAGGTTTGATCTAGTTGAGATTCCTGTCAAAATAATTTAGCCTTTCAAATGGAGTTGTAATTATTTTAGATTTAAGTCAGTCTAATTTTGTTCCTTATAAACACAGCAAATCATCCCAATGTGTAAAAGTTACAACCATACATGGTTATTAAAAAATGAACAGCAGGAAAATATGTCTGGCCATGAAACTTTCTCTAAAAATAAATGATACCATATAATGCTCGAATCATTTTTGTCCTTTTTTTGAAAAACAAATGTAAATTTTTCTCTGTAACCATTATTCAGTTTATCTCCTGATTCGATAAGAATCACTATAGCAACATTTATTTTGCCTGGATTACCTTTCCTTTCCCTGCCCCGGTTTTACAGTACAAAACAATTCATGTTCACAGTTCTTTCAGAGCAAATTTAAAAAATCCAAAACACTCTGCTGAGATTCATAACCCTGTTTTCATAACCACTTAGAAACACTTGAAGTCAATGTTTCTTCCGTCTGAAAGGAAGTCATTGATAACATTTTTAGAAAACCAATTGGAAAAAAGGGAAAAGAGTACAGTTTAGGGATATCAGCATGCTGCAAAAACAGTACATTTTGGATGAAGCTCAAAATTGTATAGATTCAGACAGATAATGGCAACAGCTGAGGAAAAATCACAGCGAGCAGGGAGAATTCTGTAAGAATCCGTTGCTGTTGATGTTGCTAAAAACTTTGGTGCATTTAGGATTACTCTCTAAAGTGCATGTTGCATTTGGCCAGGGAGAAATAGAGCTTGCAAATGTGTGATTACATGCACATGGAAAACTCTGACCATCAGCAATAAATGCCAGTACAAAGATGAAGCTAAATCCTGGAAGTGGTCTCAAACCACTTGTCTAAATTACGACGATTTAACACATGAATTGCATGCCATAGCTTGCATCAAATGAAGCTGAAACTGCATTGTGTCAATGCAGAACTGTATCATAACTGGCCTATTATACAAGCCTACTGACCGGCAAGACAAAATATTATCCATCTGGTACACATAGCCACTCTATGATGCTTTCTCCTCCTCCAATAAGGCGTGACTGATGATTTATGTTTTGTTCTGATTGAAGTCCCTTTGCTTACTTTCCACTTTTTTGCACACAGCATCAGTAATGAGGACACTCTGGTCCTGTGAACTGTTTTCACAGTAATGTCAATGGAAAGCTGCTGCCCTAATAGATATATGAATGACCAACTCTGTATTGTAATGCTCCAAGCAGGAGATTAATGAAATTCTCAACAAAATGGCTGATAGTGACTGGAGAAATTCAATCAAACAGTTGTGATTGAAGAAACTAAAGCAGAAGGAGGGCTAACAAGGCAAGGGAATAGTGGGACACTGAGAAGTGTAGAGGAACAAAAGGACCTTGGAGTGCAGGTCCACAGATCCCTAAAGGTAGCATGCCTGGTAGATAAGGTGATGAAGAAGGCATACGGAATACTGGCATTTATTAGTCGAGGCATGGAATACAAGAGCAGGGAGGTTATGCTTCAACTTTATGGGCCCTATTTTCCTTTTTGCCATTTTTTGGCACTCAGGAGGATGTACGGCCAATTTTTTTGTGCCCAATTGCGGCAAAAAAAATACAACTTTCGCCAAAGTAAAATGTAATTTTGGCGCTGCGGTACCCGAAGTTAAATCTGGAGGTGGAGCTTCACGTGTGCGCCGAAAAGTCAATGAGCATGCGCCGGAAAAATACACTTTTTCCACGTGACAGGTGTGTCCACGCATCCACGGTGAACTTCCTGGTCTGCATCAAGGGCTTGTGAGAACACATTGGGATCAGAGTTGGATCTGGACATTTAAGTTTTAGCTGTAAAAGATGGATCCAATGTAAGGGGAAGGGGAAAGAGAAGGACAAGGAGAAGGGGAAGGGGGAAGAGATTTCTAGCAGAAGAAATTGAGCCCCTGCTAGACATAATTGAGGGGAGGTGGGATGTGCTTGAGAACAAAGGAAGAATGGGACAAAAGAAACTGAAACCCTCTCTATTAGCAAAACTTTGGGACCAAGTTGCAGAAGAGGTTAATGCAGTGGCCATGACCCCGAGAAGCGGCCCGCAGATAAAAAAAAAGTGGCATGACCTTGGCCAAGACGTTACCGTAAGTAATATTTTTATTTATGCACTGCAATTACATTTGTAAATGTGACTAATATTGTGTGTGTGTGTGTGTGTGGCCACCACAGCAGAAGGACCCGCTCTTAAAAAGTTCTATTTTTATTTATACAGAGGAAGGTGTCACAGATCAACCGAGAAAGTTCAAAAACTGGAGGAGGTGCGCCAAGTAGGCTGCAACTAACAGCCGTGGAAGAGAGGATCGGTGATAGGATTAAATCTCGCAAGTGAAGATCAACCACCGATGTGGCCGCTGGGCCCAGGTTACCGAGAGAGGGTAAGCCCTGCAAATTGCACAGTCTGGGTTGGCATTGTGGTCTTTGAAAAGAGTCTGTGCTGTGTGACCCGCGTACTCATGTCACCCTGTCCCCTCTGCCCCCTCCCCCGCTGCTAACCAAACATCTGCTCTGTTATGTTTTGCAGATGTTGTGTATCAGGAAGAGACAAAAGTTGAAGCAGATGATCAGGAAGCTGTCAGCCCAGATATTCTTCATCAACTTCAGGATGAGGATGAACTGGACAATGAAGGGCAGCAGGAAGACCCCAATAATGAGATGGTTACATTGCAATTGGAGACGGTGAACCCCCTGAGGGTGCCAAGCCCTTTGCTGAGCAATACAACCGACGTGACATTTCATGGGGTACAATCTGAGGCTGCGGGTCCCAGTGGGCTTCAGCCAGCCACACCTGGGAGACGGCCGAGGAGGGTGGGAAGGAGAGCTCAACCTGAAATGCAGGGTGCAGGGGACATAGAACAGCTCATGGGAATGAGTGAGGAGAGCATTGAGCTAACGAGATCATTCCTGGACACCATGGGTGGGGTGAGGGTAGAATTAGCAGGACTGTCAGTAGAAGTAGCAACAATGGAGGAATGGGAGCAGTGTCAGGACAGATTAGGGAGGGAATGTCGGAGATAGCTGCTGGAATAAGTGGACACATCCAGGCTGTCATTGCCCAACAGCAATTGGCAGCATCAACTGCTGACACTCACTTTCCAATCCCCAGACCAACCTCAGGTAGTGTGCCGCGGGTTGATCCACAGGCTGAAGAAGAGTCCGAAGAGGAACCCGGGCCTTCCACAATGCTGTCTGCTCGGTCTGTCCCTGTCCAACCCCACCAACAACAAATGCGCCTTCGTGCAGAAAGCAGAAAAAACCTTGGGGTCGGGGGGAGGAAGCAGAACTTTGAGACAACGGGCACGGGTAGTGGTAAAGGCAACAACAGGGGCAAGAGGGGCTGAAGTCTTTGAATAAGGGGGAGGAGAGATGGCTGCAGCTAGTATTTGTTTGTTGCTGCTACTTGTTGTTTTCTTCATTGAAAAGTTTGATGCAAATTTTTTAATTAAAGTTAAGTAAAACTACAAATGATTAATAAACCTAATAATTTTTTAAATTTAAGCAGAATCCTGCACGTTATTTTTTAAATTAAAGCAACATAAACCAACACAACATTACGTACATTATTATGTACATTATTTTTTCACACTAATGAGTACAAAGAGTCAACACTGTCGGGCCGTTTAACCTTCAGGCAGCAAAACACCTCCACCGCTGTCATCCTGCGGGTTGAGGTGATGACATGGGTTCGTCCTTCTCCTCCTGCTGCTGGTCCTCCTCGTGCTCTTGCTGCTCCTCCTCCTCCAACTCCTCATCCTCGTTGTCAGCCTCCTCATCCTCCCCCTCTCCCCCCTCCCCTTCTCCCCTCAGGAGGATCTTCAATGTCCAGTACCTGCCCCTCATGATGGCCACTTTGTGCAACATGCAGCACACGGCAGTGAACTGACCGACATGGTGAGGGCAGTATTGCAGGTAGCCTCCAGAGTGGTCCAGGCATTGGAAACGCTGCTTCAATATGACAATTGTCCGCTCTATGATGCTCTGTGTCATTATGCGCGACATGTTATACCGACCCTCTGGCTCAGTGCAGGGATTGCATGGGGCGGGAGGGGTCACAAGCCAGGTGGTGAGCCCCTATCCTTTGTCCCTGAGCAACCAGCTGTGCCCTTCTAGCAGCTCCTGAAACATCGTAGATATAACGCTCTCATGTAGGATGAAAGCATCATAGATGCTACCTGGATATTTGGCATCCACTGCCACGATCTGATGCAGACGAGCTGGACATTTAGGGAGTGGAACACTTTCCTGTTGCGATAAATCTCAGAGTCGTCCAAAGGTGTTCTCAAGGCGATGTGGGTACAGTCAATCGCACCCTGTACCTTGGGGAAGCCAATAATTCTGGCGAGCCCCACAGCCCTGTCTCGCATTGCCTGCGTGGTCATAGGGAAATTGATGAACTGGTCCCTTTGGCAGCAGTCACCTGTCGAATGCAGCAATGTGTGGCGTGCTGCGAGATGCAGCCTATGTCCACAGTTGCTGCTTGAAATGAGCCAGAAGCATAGACGGCAAGTGCTGCAGTGACCTTCACTTCCACAGGTAGGGCCACTTCTTGGCCGAATGTCTGCCCTGGTTAGCTGTCAGATCTCTGTGATGACCTCCTTTCCAAATCGCAGCCTGCGAATGCTGTCTGCCTCACTCAGGTATAGGTATGAGCGCCTGTCCCTGTAGATTCGATCAGGGTATGGCCTCCTCCCCATCAATGCCCGAGCGATCTGGTGGCATCGTACTATCCGTCGCCTCTGCATGACATGTATGTAAACCAACCTTACTACATGAGGCATAGTAATATTTGCACCCATAATTATTATTCTTAATTTTGTTATTCTTGTTATTGTGAGACAGTACTTACTGAAGCGCAGCACACACCTTTGCTGGGTGACGCCCTAGTAGAACGGACCACACCCTGGTCTGCGCATGTGCAACACTAAGCTCTGTCTCTATGGAGACGTGACACACAGTGATTTATGGCACTAAGAGCTTTTGCCGAAATGCGTGTTGTGCCATCTCCGATGCACAGTTCGGAGTGCATGCCGGCAGGATCGCTCCCTCGGCTGGACAGAAACACATGAGCTCAGTGCTTGTATTCCCCCCGCCCCTCCCCGGGCTTCTTACAAGCTGGGCGGGGGTGCGGGGGGAGGGCGGGGTGGTGGAATCCAAGCGCCGAGCTCCTGTGCTTGTGTCTGGCCGAGGAAGCGATCTTGCGTTCGGCCGGTCGGCACTCCTCCGACCCATGCCTGGAGCCCCGTGAATGGAGATTCTGTGGTGGGGTGGAGTTGCAATTTGCCTTCTCACATAACATGGAAAAAATTACATTTCTAACATTCTGAGTTATTTTCCGAGTTCCCTCTGCAAAAATCAAAATGAATTTGCGTTTTAAATTGTCTTCTTCCCTCACTCCAAAATCTCAGAAATATGCTCCGCGCTGATTTCCTTAAGTTACCATAGAGTTTTTCTGATTGGTACGTAAGACCACTGAGCGCCGTCCTGAAAAAAATCAGTGTTGGCGAAAATCGGTTAAATGACCAAAAACAGCGCAGAAATCAGTTTTCAACCATACCTGCGGCAAAAAATCTGGCGTGAAAAAATCCGCCGCTGTCAGTCACCGCCGGTGTGCATACTTTGAGGAAAGTTGCAAAATCAAGATTGCTCAAAAAAAATCAGCCGACGCCTTAAAAAACAGCACCCAATGGTGGCGAAAATAAAGCCTTATAAAACACTAGTAAGGCCGCTGATGGGCTGTAGGTCTGCCTGTAGGAGCTGGCATATCTCTGTGACCACCTCTTTTCAGAAGCGCAGACTTCTAACACACTGTGCCTCAGAGAGCTGCAGGTATGAGTGATGTTCCCTGTAAAATCGTTGGGGGTAAGGCCTCCTCCCCATACGCCTGCGACCTCATCGATTATGTTGAAAATTATCATCAATAAGTTTTCTTCCAGCTCAATGCCATATGAATATAGCAGCCAGGATTACTGGCTCCCGATATAGCATGGCCTCCGTCTTTTAAAATGTGTTTAAATGTCCTTTAAAACAAAATAGAAACTCACATAAATTTCACAATTAAAAGTATGCAGTAACACAGTGTTCTTCTCCCAATGCTTTTAATCACTCACAACTGTGATTTTCTCCTCCGTTTGCAAGATGGCGCCGTTGGTGCCTGGTGTGCCCTGGGACAGTCTGCTTTTTCTTGGCGGGTTCTCGGGCGGACACTAAATCGGACTAAATGCTCGAAAGTTCCGCCCGGGGCGCTAACGCGGCGATGCACGACGATTTACGTCATCCAAACGGTCAAAACAGCGGTGGGGCGGTAAATTTTAGCACCACCGCAAAATCATTGGTGAAAATTCTGCCTGGGCGCAAAATCTTGTGTGTCTCATTTCACACCCCAAAAAAATCATTTTTGCATCCCGCCGAGGTGCTAAATGGGCACAAATCAGCCGAAAATCCAGCCCTTAGTGGCTAGACATGTTTCATGGTTTTAAAACACCGTGGAATTCAGAGGAGAATGGGTATCCATTTAAGAATCTACGTCATCATCTGAAGCCCTCCATGCACGATGCCTTGTAACGTTCTGCAAACTACCTATTACCCGGCACAGATTTAATCCTTTCCTGCAACATT
This sequence comes from Pristiophorus japonicus, assembly GCF_044704955.1. Taxonomy (NCBI): domain Eukaryota; kingdom Metazoa; phylum Chordata; class Chondrichthyes; family Pristiophoridae; genus Pristiophorus; species Pristiophorus japonicus. The sequence continues at coordinate 39,503,753 of NC_091985.1, read as the reverse complement.
TTTAATACTGTTCTAAGTTATTATTTTTTTACCTGTACTATACTGATATACCAGGAAATAGAAACATTTCCTTGCCTTCACACTGTCTAGGGATCCTTAGCTGATTGTAACAGCTTCTAGGTTGTACTAACGCTTGTTTTGGCTGAGGCATTGCCATAATCTATCCAAAATTTAAATCTGCCTGTATGGATTTAATGCAGCTTCCCAGTTTATACTGGCAGAGAGCATTTGGATAACAAGTTAAGTAGTTAAAAAATAAATGATGCACAAATTACTCCAATGTGTCCTCCTAGATCTGCTAGACAGTAAGGTGCCATAAGCAGACACTCCGAACTGAAGTGCAGTACCAACAAAACAGTTTTCTCAACCAAGATATGCCTCAACCAGCAACATTTCTATTATATTTATACTTTTAGATTTGACTCCAGATAGAATAATGCAATTTTAAAATTGACTTCAGTTAGCAGTGGTCAATATGGAGTTCTTTTGTCTTGGTGCTAGGGAAATAAATGATAGACAAACTGTCTGGTGATATGTGAGGTGATGCACTTTGGGAGGGGTAATAAGGAAAGGGTATACACATTAAGCAGTAGGCCACTTAATAGTGTAAATGAACAAAGAGACCTTGGAGTGCTTGTCCACAGATCCCTGAAAGTAGCAGGCCAGGTGGATAAGGTGGTTAAGAAGCCATACGGAATGCTTGCCTTTGTTGGCTGAAGCACAGAATATAAGAACAGGGAGGTTATGCTTAAATTGTATAATACTTTGGTTAGGCCACAGCTGGAGTATTGCGTGCAGTTCTGGTTGCTGTATTATAGGAAGGACGTGATTGCATTAGAGAGGGTGCAGAGGAGATTTACTACGATGCTGCCTGGAATGGAGAATCTTAATTATGAGGACAGATTGGATAGGCTGGAATAGAGGAGGTTGAGAGGAGACCGCATTGAGGTGTACAAAATATTGAAGGACCTGGACATAGTGGATAGTAAGGGCCTATTTTCATTGGTGGAGGGGTCTATTACGAGGGGGCATAGCTTTAAGGTAGTTGGTGAAAGGTTTAGAGGGGATTTGAGGGGTGGCTTCTTTACACAGAGGGTTGTGGGGATTGGAACTCGCTGCCTGGAAGAGTGGTAGATGCAGAAACCATCACTACTTTTAAGAGATGGTTGGATGGGCACTTAAAGTGCCGTAACCTGCAGGGAAATATAGAAACATAGAAAATAGGTGCAGGAGTAGGCCATTCGGCCCTTCGAACCTGCACCACCATTCAATAAGATCATGGCTGATCATTCACCTCAGTACCCCTTTCCTACTTTCTCTCCATACACCTTGATCCCTTTAGCCGTCAGAACCAAATCCAATTCCCTTTTGAATATATCTGACTAACTTGCATCAACAACTCTCTGTGGAAGAGAATTCCACAGGTTAACAACTCTCTGAGTGAAAAAGTTTCTCCTCATCTCGGTCCTAAGTGGCTTACACCTTATCCTTAGACAGTGACCCCTGGTTCTGGACTTCCCCAACATCGGGAACATTCTTCCTGCATTTAACCTGTCCAGTCTCGTCAGGGAATTTTATATGTTTCTATGAGATCCCCTCTCATTCTTCTAAGCTCCAGTGAATACAGGCCAGTCGATCCAGTTTCTCCTCATATGTCAGTCCTGCCATCCCGGGAATCAGTCTGGTGAACCTTCGCTGCACTCCCTCAATAGCAAGAACGTCCTTCCTCAGATTAGGAGACCAAAACTGAACACAATATTCCAGATGAGGCCACAACAAGGCCCTGTACAGCTGCAACAAGGCCTCCCTGCTCCTATACTCAAATCCCCTAGCTATAAAGGCCAACATTCCATTTGTCTTCTTCACCGCCTGCTGTACCTGCATGCCAAACTTCAATGACTGATGTATCATGACACCCAGGTCTCGTTGGTCAACTGGAACGACATCCGAGCGTTTTCGTCTGTCGACGATGCCTCATGTGCCCAGGTTCTGAGCAAGTTCCCATCGTTGTTCGAGCCAGACATTGGAAGCTTCTCGGGGCGAAAGTGCAGATCCATTTGGTTCCCGGTAGGCGACCCATCCACCACAAGGCACAGGCGGTATCGTACATGATGCATGAGAAAGTGGAAATTGAGCTGGACAGGCTGCAGCGAGAAGGCATCATAGCGTCGGTGGAATTCAATGAGTGGGCTAGTCCGATTGTCCTGGTACTTAAAGAAGACGGCACGGTCAGAATTTGTGGGGACTATAAAGTAACAATTAACCGTTTTTCGCTACAGGACCAGTACCCGCTTCCCAAGGCAGATGACCTATTTGCGACCCTGGCTGGAGGGAAGACGTTCACCAAGCTGGACCTGACCTCGGCCTACATGACGCAGGAGCTGGAGGAGTCTTCGAAAGGCCTCACCTGCATCAACACACACAAAGATCTGTTCATCTATAACAGATGCCTGTTCGGGATTCGGTCGGCCGCGTCAATCTTCCAAAGGAACATGGAGAGCCTGCTAAAGTCGGTTCCTCGCACCGTGATTTTCCAGGACGACATACTGGTTATAGGTCAGGACGCCATTGAGCACTTGAAGAATCTGGAAGAGGTTCTTAGTCGGTTGGATTGCGTGGGATTCAGGTTGAAACGCTCAAAGTGTGTTTTCCTGGCGCCGGAGGTCCAGTTCTTGGGAAGAAGAATTGCAGCAGACGGCATCAGACCCACCGATGCCAAGACGGAGGCCATCAAGAACACGCCGAGACCACAGAACATGACGGAGCTGCGGTCGTTCCTGGGACTCCTTAACTACTTTGGTAATTTCCTACCTGGGTTAAGCAGCCTGCTAGAACTCCTACATGCGCTACTGCGCAAGGGAGACGACTGGGTATGGGAGAATTCACAAGAGGCTGCCTTTGAGAAAGCCAGGAATCTGTTGTGTTCAAACAAACTGCTTGTCCTGTATAATCCTTGTAGACAATTAGTGCTAGCTTGTGATGCGTCGTCATACGGGGTCAGGTGTGTGTTACAACAGGCTAATGAATTTGGAAAGCAGTGACAGAATCGGTCCAAGTCAGCATGGATTTGTGAAAGGGAAATCATGCTTGACAAATCTTCTGGAATTTTTTGAGGATGTAACTAGTAGAGTGGACAAGGGAGAACCAGTGGATGTGGTGTATTTGGACTTTCAAAAGGCCTTTGACAAGGTTCCACATCAGAGATTGGTGTGCAAAATCAAAGCACATGGTATTGGGGGTAATGTACTGGCATGGATAGAGAACTGGTTGGCAGACAGGAAGCAGAGAGTCAGGATAAACGGATCCTTTTCGGAATGGGAGGCAGTGACTAGTGGAGTGCCGCAGGGCTCAGTGCTGGGACCCCAGCTCTTTACAATATACATTAATGGTTTGAATGAAGGAATTGAGTCTAATATCTCCAAGTTTGCAGATGACACTAAACTGGGTGGCGGTGTGAGCTGTGAGGGGGATGCTAAGAGGCTGCAGGGTGATTTTTGGACAGGTTAGGTGAGTGGGCAAATGTATGGCAGTATAATGTGGATCAATATGAGGTTATCCACTTTGGTGTCAAAAACACAAAGGCAGAATATTATCTGAATGGTGGCAGATTAGGAAAATGGGAGATGCAATGAGACCTGGGTGTCATGGTTCATCAGTCATTGAAAGTTGGCATACAGGTACAGCAGGCGGTGAAGAAGGCAAATGGCATGTTGGCCTTCATAGCTAGGGGATTTGAGTATAAGAGCAGGGAGGTCTTACTGCAATTGTACAGGGCCTTGGTGAGGCCTCAACTGGAATATTGTGTTCAGTTTTGGTCTCCTAATCAGAGGAAAGACATTCTTGCTATTGAGGGAGTGCAGCGAAGGTTCACCAGACCGATTCCAGGGATGGCTGGACTGAAATAGGTGGAGAGACTGGATCAACTGGGCCTTAATTCACTGGAGTTTAGAAGGATGAGAGGGGATCTGATGGAAACCTATAAGATTCTGATGGGACTGGACAGGTTAGATGCGGGAAAAATGTTCCCGATGTTGGGGAAGTCCAGAACCAGGGGACACAGTCTTAGGATAAGGGGTAGGCCATTTAGGACTGAGATGAGGAGGAACTTCTTCACACAGAGAATTCTGTGGAATTCCCTGCCGCAGAGAGTCGTTGATGCCAGTTCATTGGATATATTCAAGAGGGAGTTAGATATGGCCCTTACGGCTAAAGGGATCAAGGGGTATGGAGAGAAAGTGGGAAAGGGGTACTGAGGTGAATGATCAGCCATGATCATATTGAATGGTGGTGCAGGCTCGAAGGGCCTACTCCTGCACCTATTTTCTATGTTTCTATGTTTCTATGAATCGAGGATTTTGCAACTGGTCGCTTATGCGTCCAGAAATTTGTCCAAGGCCGAAAGGGTCTACAGCATGATTGAAAAAGAGGCTCTGGCGTGCGTTTACGGGGTAAAAAAAATGCACCAGTACTTGTTTGGCCTCAAGTTTGAGCTTGAAACTGACAACAAGCCATTCATATCACTGTTCTCTGAGAGCAGAGATTAATACCAATGCCTCTGCCCGCATCCAAAGATGGGCGCTCACGCTGTCGGCACACAACTATGTAATCTGCCACAGACCGGGCACAGAGAACTGCGCTGATGCTCTCAGTCAGCTACCATTGCCCACCACCAGGGTGGAAATAGCACAGCCTGTGGATTTGCTCATGGTAATGGATGCATTCGAAAATGAAAAGTCCCCCGTTACGGCCTGCCAGGTCAGGACCTGGACCAGCCAGGATCCTTTACTGTCCTTGGTAAAAAACTGTGTCCTCCACGGGAGCTGGTCCAGCGTCCCAGCAGAGATGCAGGAGGCGATTAAGCCGTTCCACAGGCGCAAAGACGAAATGTCCCTGCAGGCAGACTGTCTGTTGTGGGGTAATCGTGTGGTCTTGCCCAAGAAAGGCAGAGATACATTCATTTGTGAACTGCACAGCACCCACCCAGGCATTGTAATGATGAAAGCCATAGCCAGATCCCATGTGTTGTGGCCCGGAATCGACTCAGATTTAGAGTCACGTGTGCGCCAGTGCAACACTTGCTCTCAGCTGAGCAATGCACCCAGAGAGGTGGTCGTGGCCCTCCAAACCGTGGTCGAGGATCCACGTGGACTATGCGGGCCCATTTCTAGGCAAAATGTTCTTGGTTGTTGTGGACGCTTACTCAAAATGGATTGAATGTGCAATAATGTCTGTAAGCATTGAGAGCCTACGAGCCATATTTGCCACGCAAGGCCTGCCTGATGTCCAATCAGCGACAATGGGCCGTGTTTCACCAGTGCTGAATTCAAGGAATTCATGACCTGCAATGGGATTGAGCATGTCACATCTGCCCCGTTCAAGCCCGCATCCAATGGCCAGGCAGAATGGGCAGTTCAGACCATCAAGCAAAGCTTGAAACGCATGTCGGAAGGCTCCCTGCAGACCCGACTGTCCCGAGTGCTGCTCAGCTACCGCACCAGACCCCACTCACTCACCAGGGTCCCCCCAGCCGAGCTGCTCATGAAAAGGGCGCTCAAAACAAGGCTCTCTCTTGCCCACCCTGATCTCCATGATCACGTGGAGGGCAGGCGGCATCAACAAAGTGTGTACCATGACCGCGCAAATTTGTCACGCGATATTGAGGTCAATGACCCTGTGTTTGCATTCAATTATGGACACGGTCCCAAATGGCTCGCTGGCACGGTCATAGCCAAAGATGGGAGTCAGGTGTTTCAGGTCAAATTGGCCAATGGACTAACGTGCAGAAAACATTTGAACCAAATCAAATTACGGTTCACCAACAGCTACGAACAACCCAAAGAAGGCACCACCAACTTTGACCCTCCAACACACACAAAAGTGGCAACCGACATCATGGTTGACCACGAAGCTGAACTCAACATCCCCAGCAGCCCGGCAAGGCCGGCTGCCCAGCAGCCCAGTGAAAAATTAACCAACTCACCCACACCCACATTTGTACCGAGACGATCGACAAGGGGGCGAAAAACCCCAGATCGTCTCACCTTGTAAGCAAGTGTACTATTAACTTTACGAGGGAGTGATGTTATGTATTTAACCCCTTGCAACCTGTATCACACTACCACCAAAGGGCCTACCTGTTGGAGTCCCAAGGGATCCTAGCATCCCTTGGGAGCACGGTATAAGCAGGCCACCCACGAGATACCTGCACTCTGGAGTCTTATTAAAGGAGCTAAGGTCACACTTGCTCATTGCTCACAGTACTCAGTTTCATCCTTTATTATGAACGCATCAGTCTACCTAATGCAGAGGAGACCACATTGTGAGCAGCGAATACAGTATATTAAATTGAAAGAAGTACAAGTAAATCACTGTTTTACCTGGAAGGAGCATTTGCGGCACTGGCTAGTGGAGAGGGAGGAGGTAAAAGGGCAGGTGTGGCATCTCCTGCGCTTGCACGGGGAAGTGCCATGGGAAGGGGAGGGGGAATGGACCAGGGTGTCGTGGAGGGAGCGGTCCCTTCCGAATGCTGAGAGGGGAGGGGAAGGGAAGATGTGATTGGTGGTGGGATCATGCTGGAGGTAGCGGAAATGACGGAGTATGATCCGTTGAACGTGGCAGCCGGTGGGGTGGAAGGTGAGGACAAGGGGAACCCTGTCGTGGTTCTGAGAGGGAGGGGAAGGGGTGAGAACAGAGGTGCGGGAAATAGAACGGATACGGTCGAGGGCCATGTTAACCACGTAACTGTGGATACATTTCCCTCTCCTTTCTCTCTCTCTTTTATCCTCTCCTGTGGTCAGTAATCTGGCTGTGTGTGTTCTCCACTATGCCATCGTAAATCTCTTTTGGAAACTGCATGCTTTATCTCTCAGAAATATTGATATTTCCAGTAATGTTAGTAAAGAAAATTCAAAATTAATAAAATCCTTGGAGATAGTATAATTTACAGGGAAGATGCAGAGTGAGATAATCATGAGTCAATGAAAGTAATGACCTCATTGATTATATTTGAAATCAAAAGCATGATTTACTCTGAGAAAACAGTTTGCTAATTTGGAGTCTGCAGAATTCCAACAGATGTTTGCAAATCCTATATTCACCTTTTTTTGTTTGGCTCATGCATTTACTGTACTGAACTTTGATGAAAATTACCATTTAAACTCTGCAGAGCATCAGCTAGGATATTGTCATAGGCCTGAAAATTAGGGTTGCCAACTCTGGTGGGATGATTTCTGGGAGGTTTAAACACCTGATACTTGCCTGCAGTTGCAAGTATTTTTGCATTTACCGAATAAAGGCTGAGTCCCCTGTAGTTGACTGTCTTAGCTCCCTGTGAGCCTATAATCAATGTTTTTACTCTAGCAGTGGCAGTCTAGGTATGGGGAAATTTTCTGGCTGCTCACATGAATAGATTTTTACCCATTCACCCATCATCCCTATGCTCGCTGACCTACATTGGCTCCTGGTGAAGCAATGCTACAATCTTAAAATTTTCATCCTTGTTTTCAAATTCTTCCATGACTTCGCCCCTCCCTATTTCTGTAATTTCCTCCAGCCCGACAGAATACTTGTGCTCCTCCAATTCAGGCCTCTTGCGCATCCCCAATTTTAATCGCTTCACCATTGGCGGCCGTGCCTTCAGCTGCTTTGGCCCAAAGCTCTGGAATTCCCTCCTAAACCTCTCCTCATCTCTCCCACTCTCTCCTCCTTTAAGTCAATCCTTAAAACCTATCTCTTTCACCAAGCTTTTGGTCATCTGCCCTAGTATCTCCTTATGTGGCTCGGTGTCAAATGTTGTTTGATAACGCACCTGTGAAGCACCTTGGAATGATTTACTACATAGAAACATAGAAACATAGAAAATAGGTGCAGGAATAGGCCATTCAGCCCTTCTAGCCTGCACCGCCATTCAATGAGTTCATGGCTGAACATGAAACTTCAGTACCCCCTTCCTGCTTTCACGCCATACCCCTTGATCCCCCGAGTAGTAAGGACTTCATCTAACTCCCTGTTGAATATATTTAGTGAATTGGCCTCAACTACTTTCTGTGGTAGAGAATTCCACAGGCTCACCACTCTCTGGGTGAAGAAGTTTCTCCTCATCTCGGTCCTAAATGGCTTACCACTTATCCTTAGACTGTGACCCCTGGTTCTGGACTTCCCCAACATTGGGAACATTCTTCCTGCATCCAACCTGTCTAAACCCGTCAGAATTTTAAACGTTTCTATGAGGTCCCCTCTCACTCTTCTGAACTCCAGTGAATACAAGCCCAGTTGATCCAGTCTCTCTTGATAGGTCAGTCCCACTATCCCGGGAATCAGTCTGGTGAATCTTCGCTGCACTCCCTCAATAGCAAGAATGTCCTTCCTCAAGTTAGGAGACCAAAATTGTACACAATACTCCAGGTGTGGCCTCACCAAGGCCCTGTACAACTGTAGCAACACCTCCCTGCCCCTGTACTCAAATCCCCTCGCTATGAAGGCCAACATGCCATTTGCTTTCTTAACCGCCTGCTGTACCTGCATGCCAACCTTCAATGACTGATGTACCATGACACCCAGGTCTCGTTGCACCTTCCCTTTTCCTAATCTGTCACCATTCAGATAATAGTCTGTCTCTCTGTTTTTACCACCAAAGTGGATAACCTCACATTTATCCACATTATACTTCATCTGCCATGCATTTGCCCACTCACCTAACCTATCCAAGTCACTCTGCAGCCTCATAGCATCCTCCTCACAGCTCACACTGCCACCCAACTTAGTGTCATCCGCAAATTTGGAGATATTACATTTAATCCCCTCGTCTAAATCATTAATGTACAATGTAAACAGCTGGGGCCCCAGCACAGAACCTTGCGGTACCCCACTAGTCACTGCCTGCCATTCTGAAAAGTACCCATTTACTCCTACTCTTTACTTCCTGTCTGACAACCAGTTCTCAATCCACGTCAGCACACTACCCCCAATCCCATGTGCTTTAACTTTGCACATTAATCTCTTGTGTGGGACCTTGTCGAAAGCCTTCTGAAAGTCCAAATATACCACATCAACTGGTTCTCCTTTGTCCACTTTATTGGAAACATCCTCAAAAAATTCCAGAAGATTTGTCAAGCATGATCTCCCTTTCACAAATCCATGCTGACTTGGATCTATCATGTCACCATTTTCCAAATGCGCTGCTATGACACCCTTAATAATTGATTCCATCATTTTACCCACTACTGAGGTCAGGCTGACCGGTCTATAATTCCCTGCTTTCTCCCTCCTTTTTTAAAAAGTGGGGTTACATTGGCTACCCTCCACTCGATAGGAACTGATCCAGAGTCAATGGAATGTTGGAAAATGACTGTCAATGCATCCGCTATTTCCAAGGCCACCTCCTTAAGTACTCTGGGATGCAGTCCATCAGGCCCTGGGGATTTATCGGCCTTCAATCCCATCAATTTCCCCAACACAATTTCTCGACTAATAAAGATTTCCCTCAGTTCCTCCTCCTTACTAGACCCTCTGACCCCTTTTATATCCGGAAGATTGTTTGTGTCCTCCTTTGTGAATACTGAACCAAAGTACTTGTTCAATTGGTCTGCCATTTCTTTGTTCCCCGTTATGACTTCCCCTGATTCTGACTGCAGGGGACCTACGTTTGTCTTTACTAACCTTTTTCTCGTTACATACCTATAGAAACTTTTGCAATCCGCCTTAATGTTCCCTGCAAGCTTCTTCTCGTACTCCATTTTCCCTGCCCTAATCAAACCCTTTGTCCTCCTCTGCTGAGTTCTAAATTTCTCCCAGTCCCCAGGTTCGCTGCTATTTCTGGCCAATTTGTATGCCACTTCCTTGGCTTTAATACTATCCCTGATTTCCCTAGATAGCCACGGTTGAGCCACCTTCCCTTTTTTATTTTTACGCCAGACAGAAATGTACAATTGTTGTAATTCATCCATGCGGTCTCTAAATGTCTGCCATTGCCCATCCACAGTCAACCCCTTAAGTATCATTCGCCAATCTATCTTAGCCAATTCACGCCTCATACCTTCAAAGTTACCCTTCTTTAAGTTCTGGACCATGGTCTCTGAATTAACTGTTTCATTCTCCATCCTAATGTAGAATTCCACCATATTATGGTCACTCTTCCCCAAGGGGCCTCGCACAATGAGATTGTTAATTAATCCTCTCTCATTACACAACACCCAGTCTAAGATGGCCTCCCCCCTAGTTGGTTCCTCGACATATTGGTCTAGAAAACCATCCCTTATGCACTCCAGGAAATCCTCCTCCACCGTATTGCTTCCAGTTTCGCTAGCCCAATCTATGTACATATTAAAGTCATACATTATATAAATACAAGTTGTTGTAGTCGGACTGCTGCAGTAGCAAGTGGTCTTCTGTGGTCAGGGTCAAAGTACATTCCAGCGTCACTTTGATCCAAGTCGATTTATACCTGTCCTGAACGTTGTTTGAAAAGTTGGTATTCAAATCATGTCCACAGTTTCCTTTTAATTAAACTGTAATTCTTAGGTTCTAAATTATGTATTCCAACATGAAATGCTCTAAAATTCCCAGCCAACCATTGCTGACAAAGTCAATTCCACATAGACAAGATTAATATCAATTAACTCACAGCTTAACTGAGGAACATGAAGGACTTGACCCAACACACTTTCTATTAACAACAAACTGCTGTAATCGTTTACATCCATGGTGTACTATGGCATAACATTTATGTTGAATTTTTGGCCCCAAGTTTCCACGTGATTTGCTCCTGGTTTTTAGGAGTAACTGGTGTAGAACGGAGTATCTTAGAAATCGGAATTCTCCACATTTAGTTTGCCACCAGTTCTAGTCAGTTAGAACAGTTTCACTTTGGAACAGAATTTTTTTTTCAAAAGGCGGCATGTCCGGCCACTTACGCCTGATTTCAAAGTTTCGTGAGTGAAAACTTACTCCAAACTAACTTAGAATGGAGTAAGTGAAGATTTTTGTACGCTCGGAAAAACCTTGTCTACACTTTAGAAAATCAGGCGTAGGTTACAAATTAGGCGTAGGGAACGAGGTGGGGGGGGGAGGGGGGGAAGGGAAGTCATTAAATTCTACAATCAATCCTTAGTTATACTTATACAAATATTATACAAATAAATCCAACCTGAATAAAAATTTATAAGCAAAGAAAAGATTAAATAAACCATGTCCCTACCTGTGTGAAATAGCATCAGCCTTCGAGCTGCTGTGCTTCAGGCAGGCCTTTCATGTTGGAGACAGGCAGGGGTGTGGCGTCAGTGTCTCGACGGCAGCGGCAGCAAGCTTCGAGCTGAGCTGTGGTGTTTGAGGCAGGCCTTCATTCTCTTCGTGGCTGGCCGCGAAGAAGCAACACCGGACGGATCCGAGGCCATTCGGCCATGAGATATCAGCGGCGTCAGTGGCTGGCCGGCAGCCGAAGAATCAGCAGCGGACCGACGTGAGGCCATTCGGCCATAGGATATCAGCGGCGTCAGTGGCTGGCCGGCAGCCGAAGAATCAACACCTGACACACGCAGCTCTTTATGGTGCTTGAGGCCATTCGGCCACGCTTTAGGGGCGGCGTCAGTGGCTCGACAGCAGCCGAAGATACAGCAGCAGCCTTCGAGCTATGAGGGGGACTGAGGCCATTTGGACAGGGAGAGGCAACCACATCGACAGTTTTATATTTACATTTGCAGAATGGGTGCTGCATTGTCAACACCACGGATTATGCAATGGTTTACCATCAATTCACTGCATAGGAGAGAATTGATTAGAGCTCACCGCACCAGGAACGTCGTAGCCCGTAGGTTGATGGGCAGGAGACCTTACCCACGTCGACAATATCGAACCAGGCGCTCGTACCTGGACATGAGCGAGGCTGATTGTGTGAAAAGGCTGCATTTTCGTAGAGAAGTTGTCACTGAGATCGGTGATATGGTGAGAGCAGATTTGCAGCCCAGAAGCAGAAGGACAACTGCCCTGTCTGTTGAAGTGAAGGTAACAGTTGCACTTTCTTTCTATGCCTCGGGATCGTTTCAGGCTACAACTGGAGATGTGTGTGTCATCTCTCAACGTGCAATACATGCCTACGTTTACCAGGTCACGGCTGCACTTTATGCGCGAAGGAATGACTTCAGCAATTTCCCAATGACCGCACAAGCGATCCATGAGAGGGCTGTGGGCTTCTTCAGGATTGCCGGCTTCCCAAAGGTACAGGGCTGCATTGATTGTACCCACATAGCCTTGCGAGCACCCATGGAGGAATCTGAGCAGTACCGAAATAGGAAAGGTTTCCACTCTATCAATGTGCAGCTCGTGTGTGACGACAAGCAGCGCATCATGTCAGTCGATGCGAGATACCCTGGCAGCACCCACGATGCGTTCATCCTATGCGACAGCGTTCTATCTGACATGTTTGAGCAGCAGCCAGAAGGGCAGAGATGGCTACTGGGAGACAAAGGGTATGGCCTGACCACCTGGCTCATGACGCCCCTACGCGTGACACGGACAGAAGCTGACCGTCAATACAACATGGCGCACATTGCGACGCGCAGCATCATTGAGAGGACCATTGGCATATTGAAACAGCAATTGCGATGCCTGGACCATTCTGGAGGACAGTTGCTATACTCTCCTCAGATTGTCGGTCACTTCACTGTTGTGTGCTGCATGCTTCATAACTTGGCCATCATGAGGCAGCAGGAGCTGGTAGTGGAACCCGAAGACCGACGTGAGGGTCCAGTGCATGATGATAATATTACGGAAGACCAGGATGTGGATGATAACAACAATCAGGAAAGCATGCAAGTGCCTGATGCCGAAGCACGAGGTCGGAGGAGGGCCGTCCATCGTGCCCCTTTAACGATTGCTCGAGACTTGCGCCAGCAGCTCATCCGTGAACGCTTCAACTACTGATGCCTGAGGGCTCTGCGACCACTTTTGCGCATGGACATGTTTATTCTTTGCAGTCGTTCCTACGTTGTGTTGTGTTAATGGAACATGAAACAGTTTTAACGAAAAAATATTTTATTGAAAAGTTAACGTCACTCTAATAAAATATTTGTTGTATCAAACTATACTTTTTAATATGACTCTTGAAGATCACTTAAAAACTTTAAGATCACTTATAAACTTGTAAAGTTACAAAAGTTACAAAACACTTTCTATGTGAAAAATTTTACACTCTAAGATCACTTACACTTCAAGATCACTTTTTAGATGCAAAATTAAATAATTTACAGAATGTGAGAGCATTTACACGATAAGATCACTTGAAAACCCTGAGATCACTTATATGTTGTAAAGTTACAAAACTTACAAAACAGTTTCATTGTGAAAAATCTTACACTCTGAAGAACACTTAAACTTCAGGATCACTTTTTAGGTGCAAAATTAAATAAGATACAAAAAAATGTGAGAGTATTTACACTATAAGATCACTTAAAAACCATAAGATCCCTTATAAGTTGTAAAGTTACAAAACTTACAAAACAGTTTCAATTTGAAAAACGCTACTACAGCTACATCAAGAACAAGAACAAAAGCAGCAAAGAAAGGCTGCAACCATGTCTCATCCATATCTCAGTGAATGTTCACTTCCTCATGGGGGTGTCATTTGATTGGCTGGGCTGTGTGCCCTTATTGCAGCAGCTACCTCAACCAGGCCCTCCCTGATGGCCTGTGCCGTAATTTGCATGCCCTCCCTGACGGCCTGTGCCATCGATTGCTCTCCCTCAGACATTCCCTCCCTAAGTTCCCGTGTCATCACTGCTATTTCTCCCGTCAGGACCATCAACTCTTCACCTACTGCACTGACGCCACCGATGAGTGATCGGGTAAGCTCATTGGTCTCCATACCCAATGCCACAACCTGAGTCGCATCTGTTGCACGCTGCATCTCAGGAGAGCGTGTCTCCAATCTCCTCCTCCTCTGCCTGGGTCTGCCTTGTGGCACCACTACACTGGGAGGCGCGGGCACGGATGGTGGGACGCTCAGTGTTGCAAGCGGCACCACTACACAGGGAGGCGCAGGCTGGGACTGTGGGATGCTCTGTGTTGCAGATGGCAGAACTAGAGGGAGAGGCTCGGGCTGAAACGGTAGGACGCTCGGTGTTCCAGACGACAGCGAGCCGTGGGCTGGGATGTTGGATGAATGGGTGTAAACTGCTCCATGATATCAGCAGCAACACTGGGACCCGAAGCGTCGGAATCAAAACCATAATAGGTGGAACCAGAACCTATGCGAGAGGGAGGCGCAGGCTCGGATGGTAGTGCACTGACTGTAGAATGCTGCATTATACCAGCAGCACCACTGAGACCCACAACATCGGAAGCGAAAGCATGGAAGGTGGAACCAAGACCTGTGCTAGGGGTTGAAACTCTGATGCCCCTTGATGGGGGCTCATAAACATTAAATTGGAAGCTCTCCCCTGCAGACATTTCAGTCATCGCTGCCATCATCTAGTCTGGATCGTCCGCAGCTGGTTGTACTGGTTCTTGTTCCGTACCCTCAGGGTCCTCAGGGTTGGCAGCAGCAGCATCGTCATCATCATCATCATCATCATCATCATGTTCTGCAAAATACATCAGAACAGTCAAATGCTTAACAGCAAGGGAGGGGGCCGGGTGGGTGGCATGAGTACTCTCACTCATAGCAGGCCAGGCAGCAGGTTGATTTAAAGGGCCATGATGCATTTTCAGGACTTACCCTCTTCCTCGCGTGCGGGCCCAGCTTGTGCTGTACCGATTGCTTTTCTCCATGTACGACTCATCATAGCAGCTACCCTTTGTTCCAAGGGTGTCAGTGGATGCAGATTGTGCACACCTCCTCCTGTCCGAGTTGCCTCCCTTTTGTTGTGGGCCAATTTCTTCTGCAAAGAGTAAAATATAACTTTTTACAGAGTGTGTCAGTCTGCAAGGTGGGACATACAGATAGCCAGGTTACAATTACGATTAAATTAAAAATGGAAAATATTACTTACACTAACTACTTGACCAAGGTCGCACCATTTCTTTTACACTGACTTCCAGATCTCCTGGTATGCACCACTGCGCCGTAATCTTCTGCAACTTGGTTCCAGCGTTTCTTCATTTCTTTTGGTGGCACTTTTATGCCACCTCTGTTGCTGGTATCTAGCTGCTGCCATCTCTGCTCAATTACGTTGACTAATATCTCCACTTCCTCATGCAAGAAATTCTTTGTTCTTGGTGGACGTTGATCCATTGCAAAGTTGAATTGGCACTCTTATTTCTCAAAACACACAGTCCTTAATTTGCATGCACCAATGCAGCAAGTTCTGCAAGTTTAGCAGTGAAAAGCTGCACTCACTGATTTCAGCAGGTGATTTATTCAGCAGTGCTGCTAAAAGCACTCCCTCACACACAGAAATATCAAAAAAAATGTAATTACAAGCCTTTGCAGGGGTCCAAGAAACAAGTCTTCACTTTTTCTGCAGTATTTTTAAAAATGGCCGAGTGCCAATGTTTGTGTGAGACTGCGCATGCGCGCACGCTCCAACGCGCAAGCGCAGGGTTGCCGGCACCACGAAGGCTAATTTAAATTGTACCCGCCCCCTGCTACTTGGAAAATCGGCGCGAGTGTTAGGCTCCGCCCCCTGCTGCGAAGAGCGCGCCGCGCCAAGCAGACATCAAGCTCATTTTTGTTAGGCGCAGTTTTCGGCGTGAAAAACAGGCGCCCAGCTCGGAGGTGCGCCGTTTTCACCGCAGGAGAAACTTGGGGCCTTTGTAACTGAACTCAGTTTACAGAGGACCAGCCAAAGACCGAAAGCTGTGATGAGCTTCACCAGAACCTTAACCACAGTGGTGCAAGAATAGAAAGCATGCCATTATCAGCATTAACTTTCAGAGTTAACAAAACATACAACTTTTTTAATTGGATTACACAATGAACTTTACTCTGTAAAGTCTGGCCCCTTCTAGTGGAGAAACGCAGTTGATTCACCATGTTGCCTGCACTGCAATCAAACAGAAATGGTGTGAACCAGGCCTGAACTATCCAGTGCAGCAGATATTCCTGGCAGCCACAAGTTTACTTCTGTTCTGATGAAGAAATTCCTGTCACCTCGCTGAGCCTGTATTCATCTCTTTCTCAGAGGCTGCAAGGGGAGAGGAAATCCATCTTCAGCTGAAATGCTTGACAGAACTTTGTGCTCATGATGCTATAGCGGAGGTGAACCCAGATAATTTTCTTTTAAAAACGACTTGCTGCATTAGAAAGAAAGAAAGACTTGCATTTATATAGCGTCTTTCATGACCACCGGACGTCTCAAAGCACTTTACAGCCAATTAAGTACTTTTGGAGTATAGTCACTGTTGGTAATTATGTTGGTGTCATTGGGCCCTGTTTGTAAGAGATGTGCTGGTATCGTTTAGCAATAATGCGAACAACACACGCACTATGAGCATTCTTACACCTAGGTATAGGTCCCAAGAGCGGAGTACTTAAACAGAGATGTGCACTGTTTTCTCTCATTTACCGTTTTTCCTGACCGCTCCAAATCAAAGCCTATTAGAGAGAAGCCCACCACCTATACTCAATCGGTAAGAGACATAAAAATCCAGCTCTACACATTTAAGTTGCTTTTAGATTATTTAGTGTCATACGAGTGCCCCCAGTATCTAACCCACAGGTCTTGTGCAAGTGCTGGCAAACCCAAAATAAATCTGCTGATTGACTAAGAGCCTGTCACTAGGAAGATTGTGTAAAAAAATGGATGTCCCCAGAAGCTGGCCTCAATGGATCCAGCAGGTTTCATTTGGGGATTCAAAAAATCATAGAAATGTACGGCACGGAAAGAGGCCATTCGATCCATCGTGTTTGTGCCGGCCGACAAAGAGCTAGCCAGCATAATCCTACTTTCCAGCTATTGTTCCGTAGCCCTGTAGATTATGGCACTTCAAGTGCATATCCAAGTTCTTTCTAAATGTGATGAGGGTTTCTGCCTCTACCACCCTTTCAGGTAGTGAGTTCCAGACCCCCACCACCCTCTGGGTAAAAGGAATTCCCCTCAACTCCCCTCTAATCCTTCTACCAATGACTTTAAATCTATGCCCCCTGGTTGTTGACCTCACTGCTAAGGGAAATAGGTGCTTCTTATCCACTCTATCCAGGCCCCTCATAATTTTATACACCTCTATTTAGTCTCCCCTCAGCCTCATCTGTTCCAAAGAAAACAAATGCACCCTATCCAATCTTTCCTCATAGCTAAAATTCTCCAGTCCTGGCAACATCCTCGTAAATCTCCTCTGTACCCTCTCTAGTGCAATCACATCTTTCCTGTAATGTGGTGACCAGAACTGCACGCAATACTCTAGCTGAGGCCTAACTAGTGTTTTATACAGTTCAAAGTGTTTTATATAATTCAAAGTGCTTTATACAGTTCAATGGGTCCAACTTTGCAAGACATGTGCATCAAAGGCTGGTGGCTCTATGATGGTGATAGCCAAATGGAAAAGAAGCTCTAAGTTTCTCTGGCAAAGAGCCGGCACAGGCATAGTGGGTTGAATGGCCTCCTTGTATGGCGTAAACTGCTGTGGTTCTATACTTTTATGTGGGTCTCCAATGGTGTTGGGACGATGGAGATCCTCTGCCTTATATTAGACAGTGGCGACAGCAGCAGGAGTGCCTGCTTGCCGATGGCAGCTCTTCAATGTAAAACTGCATAATGACCCTGAATATTTATTTTGCTGCAACTAGAAAATGGAGATAACAAGCCATCTGCTTGTTCTAATTTATAACAATTTCCTTTCAATATTTTTGGAAAAGTTCCATTTTGCATGCACTAATGTCACACTCATATTGGAGAGCTACTTCCTAAAGTGCTTTTGCAATGATGGTTCCCGGTGCCAGTTTATACTGCCGGGCAGTTTTATTGCCAGACAGTTTTTACAACAGTTGGATCCACATTAAAACTAATGTGCATGTATATCTTACACAGTTGTTTTAAAGTTCAGCTCCCCAAAAAGGCCACTTACCATGAGAAAGCGGCAACGAGGTGGCAGAGCCACCGACTTCTGGTCCAATGGTCGCCATCAGTGAAATTTAGCTCGGGGATTTTTCTGGTGGTCCCCACTTCCGCCCCGCTGTGCTGACCGTCCTAAGTGCGCACCACCAAGCACCGCCCGATAAATTTAACTGCAGAAGTCTTTAATATGCCACGCAGTGCCCCCAACAGCTTTTTCTGTCGGTGCACCTTGCTTTCACTGTGTGAGCCATGGCAGCATGGCGGCCCTTCAAGGGCTACCATGCTGCCGCAGCCGCCATGTTTTTTTCTTTGGCCCTGGGTTCGGCCGGGCCACCAACAGGCAGCATAGCAGACCGCTGGCCCAACCGAAACACCCAGTGGACCAAAGTTTCTGAATGCCGAAGACTCTCTCCCCTTTAAGTGCAGGGGAGAACCTGGTGACACACACGCGTAATGATGTCATCTCTGATCCGCTGCTGACTGACAGTGGTGGAGACTCCGTCCTGCCTCCACTTCCACCTCTCGAGAGTACTTATCGCCCCACTTCTGCCCCCATTATGACCGACTTCCGGTCCGCCAAAAAAAAAAATGACAAAGAGCCGAATTTACCTAAAGAGGCGACCTCATCCGAAGCGATGGAAAAAACATTTCAGGAGCGGAAGGTGCGACCCGATTTGGGTGGGGGTAAATTTCGGCCCCACTGTTTTCAACGCTCATAATTCCTGAGGTTTCTTTTTAGTGTAATGATAATTCCCGCAGAATGATAAGTATCAACTGACATGGGAAATGTAAATGTATCCTCCGCAACTGTAATCATGTCCAATAGAAAATAATAGAGGCCGATCGTAGAGTTCTTGGAAAAACTGAGCAATGAAACCCTGTCTCCCGGTTGCAGTGGCTGGTTCCTATTTCACTCTGCCCTGCTACTTCACTCCTTGCCTTTAAACCTTCTGAACATATCTTCTCAACCATGGCTTTAGTCATTAGCCCTATGTGGTGTCTGCACGCTCCTTTGTCCTGGGTTGCCGTTGCCACCCATCTCGGTTTTGGGCCTTGAGCCCCGTGTCCAGGTGAACTTTGTAGGGATGCTCATTTGTCACATATAGTTTCGTTATAAGTAGATAGATTTGTGTGGTAGTTTTGACACTCCTTACAAGGTTGAAGATGGTGCACGAACTCCACCCAATCACGCCAATTCCTGCCACGAGTCAATAATGTCTATTCACCAGAATGTATCATGGTGAATTTCAGGTGGCTATAGAACGTAGTGAAAGTGCGGAATTGATGTATATTTTAGATTTGATTGTTGTAAGTAATCAGTTTACAGTACTGTACCTGCGCTACCCTTTCTTTGAGAAATGAGGGCTCATATGTCGAATAATATGCCCGCAACACATATAATTATTATATGTAGATGCAGGATTATGATGAGCGACAGAAAGCATTCGTTTACTGGTACATTGGTCATATCATAAAACACATTGAAAATACCCGGCAGGCTGAAAAGGTCTGTCCTGATTATATGTTAGTTCTTGTTATTAAATTTGCTTTTGTCACTACTAAGAGAGGCAAGCTCTGAAATTGATCCTTATATTTCACCGGTACGGTGATACGATCTACCACAGGAATGTTCTCTCCTGAGTAGCCTTGCAGCTCTATCTTGGATTTCTCCAATGGGAAATCACGCAATTTGTCGAGATATAGCGATTTCGGTACTACACCAGTGGCGATTTCCATGGGCATCTTGGTTCCTGCAACATCCACTTGGATGATGATACTTTTCAAATCGCTGTTAGATACCCTTGTGCTCCTGATGACGCGTATCTCTTCATCCAGTTACTTTTCTTCCATGCTATGTACTCTCTGGGGATTTCTACTTATAGCCTTGAAAATTGGTTTACTCTTCAGTCGGCATGCCTTTGCAAGATGTCCAGTTTTCCTGTAGAAGAAATACTCTGCCTTCACATATGGACAACTTTGAGCAATGTGTTGTCCTAGACACCAATAGCAGGACTTCAATGCTCTGTCACCTTGGCCTGTTGCTGAGGCCTTGGGGCCCAACTTCCTTTACTTTTAACCTGCAGGTGATTCACCTCAGTTATCTGACAGCTGGAAATAGTACAAAATTCTTGGGAATATTGGATGTCCATGTCCATCAACATAGCTGTCTGACAAGTTAAATCAAAAGTCAAGTTAGAAGTTGTCAATAACTTTCTTCTGATTGCTTCAATTTTCATCCCACAAACAAAATGGTCACGCAATGCTCAGTCCTGAAAGTTTCTGAAATGACAGTGAATAGATAGCTTCTTTAATGCTACAATGTATTCACTGATACTTTCATCAATTAACTGATCCAAAATGATAACATTCAGCAATTTCCAGGGGCTCAGGACTGTAGTGCTGTTCTAACTTGCTTAGAATCTCCATCAGTGGTGTGTCATTTGCCTTGATGGGAATAAGCACATTTTTCAAGGTTTCATACACCTCGGGGCCTGCTTCAGTCAGGAAAATAGCCCGTTTTCATTCTAACACCACCCGGTTACGGTTTTCATCATTGATGATACTATTCGTGGTGAAAACATTTCTAGCCACTCCACGTACACTCCAAAAGTCTCACGGTCACGATGGAATTCACCCAAGCGCCCTATTATTCCCATAGGCGTGGCCATCTGGACTCTGGCAGTTCAGCCAAGTGTGCTTGTAATTTACCTTGGATTTTTAGTTGTTCTGCAACAGAAAGGACCTCTCCGGTCTCCCTGTTGTTTGGCTGGAATCATCCACCAAAAAAATTTCAGTTAGGGAATCCAGAAATCCTATCTTCATCACCAATATTCTTTATGACCTCACAAACTTTACATAGACTTTAAAATTGAGCAGATGCAGCCAATGTTATTTTTGCAAATTGGTGGTTTCCATGAGGTACAGAGCATTATTAACTGTAATCATATAGCTGTTCGTGTGCTAACTGACAATCCTACAGCATGCCAATTAGGAACTCCAATCATTTCTGCAATGTGCCAATGGAATGTGACCCTTCTTGGAAAATAATGGATCTCAATGTACCCAGCAAAGGTATCTGAGATGGAGTGCAACAAAGGTTCATCAGACTGATTCCTGGGACGAAGGAATTGCTGTATGAGGAGAAAGTGAGTAAATTAGGTCTACATTCCCTAGAGTTTAGAAGAATGAGAGGTGATCTCATTGACACGTACAAAATTCTTACAGGGCTTGATAGGGTAGATGCTGGGAGGATGTTTCCTCTAGCTGCGGAGTCTAGAACTAGGGGGTCACAGTCTCAGGGTAAGGGATCAGCTATTTAGGGCTGAGATGAGGTGAAATATCTTCGCTCAAAGGATTGTGAACCTTTGGAATTCTCTAATCCAGAGATCTGTGGATGCTCAGTCATTGAATATTTTCAAGTCAGAAATTAATAGATTTTTGGATACTAAGGGAATCAAGAATCATAAGGATAGTTTGGGAAAGTGGAGTTGAGGTAGAAGATCGGTCATGAACTTATTGAATGACGGAGCAGGCTCGAAGGGCCAAATGGCCTACTCCTATTTCATATGTTCTTATGCTCATGATACTCTTCATTCAGAGGCAATTATCATTCCATTGATGGAAGGATGGACTGCGAGTGCAACTGTGGTTGATGACCGCTGTAAAGCCCCTGTACCCTAACAGAAATTGAGGCACGTGGGTGAACTTCATTGAACAGACATTTGGGATGGTAAAGTACCCTTTTGGATGCATTGACTGATTTTGGGAGGAGGAGAGGAGAAAATGGACCTTATAATATGCCCTAGAGAATGTCTGCAAAATTACAGTGATATGCTGTACAGAATATTACCAATGGACAGAGGACCTACCATGGATTTGGAGTGGCTGGAAATCATGGTGAACCATAGGGATGATAGTGTAGCAATCATCAGTGATATAGAAAGTGAGCTCAAGAGAATAGGATCGAGGCAGCTGGGAAAGCACTTGACTTTAATTGCTGCTGGAGATATATCAGAAACAATTAATACCTTGTCTATGCTGCTTTATTCCCACAAATAGTATTTGTCACTAAAGTGATAACACATTCAGGCCAAAACATCTCAATCGATGGTTCCTGGTTGAACATTAATATTGCCAATGAATTTCATACACTGTAATGCAATCACTTACTCACATTAAAAATACCAAGGTTGCAATTTAAGTAGATTGCCTGCAATTCCAAAAGTGAAAAGTCATTTAGTATTCTTGCTCTGCCATACCTCAACTTGATGAGTACAAAACATGACAATTTAGCACAAAGAAAATCAACATAGAAACATAGAAACATAGAAAATAGGCGCAGGAGTAGGCCATTCGGCCCTTCTAGCCTGCACCGCCATTCAATGAGTTCATGGCTGAACATTCAACTTCAGTACCCCATTCCTGCTTTCTCGCCATACCCCTTGATCACTCATCACTTCCCTCCAAACAACATGTAATGAATTCAAGAAGAAATCTGTTCACGGTGGCTACATTAAAAACATGCGGCCATTCAGTAAGGTCATGGCTGATCTTTGACCTCAACTCCACTTTTCTGCCCGATCCCCATATCCCTTGATTCCCCTAGAGTCCAGAAATCTATCTATCTCAGCCTTGAATATACTCAACAATTCAGCATCCACAGCCCTTTTGGGTAGAGAATTCCAAAGATTCACAACCGTCGGAGTGAAGAAATTCCTCCTCATCTCAGTCTTAAATGGCCGACCTCTTATCCTAATACTCTAATTCTAGACTCTCCAGCCAGAGAAAACTACCTCTCAGCATCTACCTTGTCAATCCCACTCAGAATCTGATATGTTTCAATGAGATCACCTCTCATTCTTCAAAACTCCAGAGATTATAGGCCCAATCTACTCAATCTCCCCTCACAGGACAACCCTCTCATCCCAGGGACCAATCTACTGAACCGTCGTTGCACTGCCTCTGAGGCAGGTATGTTCCTTTTCAGATAAGGAGACCAAAACTGTGCACAATACTCTAGGTATGGTCTCGCCAAAATGCTGTACAATTGTAGTAAGACTTCCTTACTCTTGTGCTCCAACCCCCATGCAATGAAGGCTAACATGCCATTTGTCGTCCTAATTGCTACATACGCATTGCGGCACTGGAGCTGCGGGTGGATTCACTCTGGAGCATCCACGAAGCTGAGGATGTCGTGAATAGCACGTTTAGTGAGTTGGTCACACCATAGGTAAATGTTACTCAGGCAGATAGTGAATGGGTGACCAGTAGGAAGAGCAGTGGAAGGAAGGTAGTGCAGGGGTCCCCTGCGGTCATCCCCCTCCAAAACCAATACACCATTTTTGGGTACTGTTGGGGGGGATAACTCCTCAGGGGAGGGCAGCAGCAGCTAAGTTCATGGCACCGTGGGTGGCTCTGCTGCACAGGAGGGCAGGAAAAAGGGTGGGAGCGCTATAGTGGTAGGTGATTCTATTGTAAGGGGAATAGATAGACGTTTCTGCGGCCGCAATCGAGACTCCAGGATGGTACGTTGCCTCCCTGGTGCAGGAGTCAAGGATGTCTCGGAGCGACTGCAGGACATTTTGGAAGGGGAGGATGAACAGCCAGTTGTCGTGGTGCATATAGGTACCAACGATATAGGTGAAAAACGGGAATTTAAGGAGTTAAATTAAAAAGTAGGAACTCAAAGGTAGTAATCTCAGGATTGCTACCAGTGCCACGTGCTAGTCAGAATAGGAATTGCAGGATAGCTCAGATGAATACGTGGCTTGAAGAGTGATACAGAAGGGAGGGATTCAAATTCCTGAAACATTGGAACAGGTTCTGGGGGAGGTGGGACCAGTAAAAACCGGACGGTCTGCAGCTGGGCAGGACCAAAACAAATGTCTTAGGGGAAGTGTTTGCTAGTGTTGTTGGAGAGGGGTTAAACTAATATGGCAGGGGGATGGGAACCTATGCAGGGAGAGAGAGGGAAGTAGAATGGGGGCAGAAGCAAAAGATAGAAAGAAGAAAAGTACAAGTGTAGGGCAGAAAAACCCAAGGCAAAAATCAAAAAGGGCCACATTACAGCAAAATTCTAAAGGGGCAAAGTGTGTTAAAAAGACAAGGCTGAAGGCTCTGTGCCTCAATGCGAGGAGTATTCGGAATAAGGTGAACAAATTAATTGCGCAGATAGCAGTTAACGGGTATGATGTAATTGGCATCACGGAGACATGGCTCCAGGGTGACCAAGGCTGGGAACTCAACATCCAGAGGTATTCAACATTCAGGAAGGAGAGACAGAGGTTGGGTAGCGTTGCTGGTTAAAGAGGAAATTAGTGCAATAGTAAGGAAGGACATTAGCGTGGATGATGTGGAATCTGTATGGGTGAAGCTGTGGAATACCAAAGGGCAGAAAACGCTAGTGGGAGTTGTGTACAGACCACCAAACAGTAGTAGTGAGGTTGGGGACAGCATCAAACAAGAAATTAGGGATGCTTGCAATAAAGGTACAGCAGTTACCATGGGCGGCTTTAATCTACATATAGGTTGGGCTAACCAAACTGGTAGCAATACAGTGGAGGAGGATATCCTGGGTGTATTAGGGATGGTTTTCTAGACCAATATATCGAGGAACCAACTAGAGGGCTGGCCATCCTAGACTGGGTGATGTGTAATGAGAAAGAACTAATTAGCAATCTTGTTCTGTGAGGCCCCTTGGGGAAGAGAGACCATAATATGGTAGAATTCTTTATTAAGATGGAGAGTGACACAGTTAATTCAGAGACTCGGGTCCTGAACTTAAGGAAAGGTAACTTCGATGGTATGAGTCGTGAATTGGCTAGAATAGAATGGCGAATGATACTTAAAGAGCTGAAGGTGGATAGGCAATGGCAAAATTTTAAAGATCACATGGATGAACTTCAACAATTGCACATCCCTGTCTGGAGTAAAATTAAAATGGGGCAGGTGGCTCAACCGTGGCTAACAAGGTAAATTAAGGATAGTGTTAAATCCAAGGAAGAAGCATATAAATTGGCCAGAAAAAACAGCAAACCTGAGGACTGGGAGAAATTTAGAATTCAGCAGAGGAGAACAAAGGGTTTAATTAGGAGGGGGAAAATAGAGTACGAGAAGAAGCTTGCTGGGAACATAAAAACTGACTGCAGAAGCTTCTAAAGATATGTGAAGAGAAAAAGATTAGTGAAGACAAACGTAGATCCCTTGCAGTCAGATTCAGGTGAATTTATAATAGGGAACAAAGAAATGGCAGAACAGTTGAACAAATACGTTGGTTCTGTCTTCATGGAGGAAGAAACAAATAACTTTCTGGAAATATTAGGGGACCGAGGGTCGAGTGAGAAGGAGGAACTGAGGGAACTCCTTATTAGGCAGGAAGTTGTGTTAGGAAAATTGATGGGATTGAAGGCCGATAAATCCCCGGGGCCTGATAGTCTGCATCCCAGAGTACTTAAGAAAATGGCCCTAGAAATAGTGGATGCATTGGTGATCATTTTCCAACAGTCTATCGACTCTGGATCAGTTCCTATGGACTGGAGGGTAGCTAATGTAACACCACTTTTTAAAAAAGGAGGAAGAGAGAAAACGATTAATTATAGACAGGTTAGCCTGACATCAGTAGTGGGGAAAATGTTGGGATCAATTATTAAGGTTGAAATAACAGCACATTTGGAAAGCAGTGACAGGATCAGTCCAAGTCAGCATGGATTTATGAAAGGGAAATCATGCTTGACAAATCTTCTAGAATTTTTTGAGGTTGTAACGAGTAGAATGGACAAGGGAGAACCAGTGGATGTGGTGTAGTTGGACTTTCAAAAGGCCTTTGACAAGATCCCACACAAGAGATTGGTGTGCAAAATTAAAGTGCATGGTATTGGGGGTAATGTACTGACATTGTTAGAGAACTGGTTGGCAGACAGGAAGCAAAGAATCGGGATAAACGGGTCCTTTTCAGAATGGCAGGCAGTGACTAGTAGAGATATGCAGGGCTCAGTGCTGGGATCCCAGCTATTTACAATATACGTTAATGATTTGGATGAGGGAATTGAGTGTAATATCTCCAAGTTTGCAGATAACACTAAGCTGGGTGGCGGTGTGAGCTGTGAGGAGGATGCTAAAAGGCTGCAGGGTGACTTGGACAGGTTAGGTGAGTGGGCAAACGAGTGGTAGATGCAGTATAATGTGGATAAATGTGAGGTTTTC
Organism: Pristiophorus japonicus; assembly: GCF_044704955.1. Classification (NCBI taxonomy): domain Eukaryota; kingdom Metazoa; phylum Chordata; class Chondrichthyes; family Pristiophoridae; genus Pristiophorus; species Pristiophorus japonicus. The sequence continues at coordinate 39,477,567 of NC_091985.1, read as the reverse complement.
CACTTTGGTGGCAAAAACACGAAAGCAGAATATTATCTGAATGGTGGCAGATTAGGAAAAGGGAAGGTGCAATGAGACCTGGGTGTCATGGTACATCAGTCATTGAAAGTTAGCATGCAGGTACAGCAGGCGGTGAAGAAGGTAAATGGTATGTTGGCCTACATAGCTAGGGGATTTGAGTAAAGGAGCAGGGAGGTCTTACTGCAGTTGTACAGAGCCTTAGTGAGGCCTCACCTGAAATAAAGTGTTCAGTTTTGGTCTCCTAATCTGAGGAAGGACGTTCTTGCTGTTGAGGGAGTGTAGCGAAGGTTCACCAGACTGATTCCCGGGATGGTAGGACTGACATATGAGGAGAGACTGGATCGACTAAGCCTGTATTCACTAGAGTTTAGAAGGATGAGAGGGGATCTCATAGAAACATATAAAGTTCTGACGGGACTGGACAGGTTAGATGCAGGAAGAATGTTCCCGATGTTGGGGAAGTCCAGAACCAGGGGACATAGTCTAAGGATAAGGTGTAGGCCATTTAGGACTGAGATGAGGAGAAACTTCTTCACTCAGAGAGTTGTTAACCTGTGGAATTCCCTACCGCAGAGAGTTGTTGATGCCAGTTCATTGGATATATTCAAGAGGGAGTTCGATATGGCCCTTACGGCTAAAGGGATCAAGGGGTATGGAGAAAAAGCAGGAAAGGGATACTGAGGTGAATGATCAGCTATGATCTTATTGAATGGTGGTGCAGGCTCGAAGGGCCGAATGGCCTGCTCCTGAACCTATTTTCTATGGCCCCAAGTTTCCACACGCGGCAAAACAGGCGCCCCTCCGAGCTGGGCGCCCGTTTTTCGCGCCGAAAATGGCGCCTGAAAAAAACCGCGCTATTCTCGAGCGCTTTGCAGCTCGATGTCTGCTTGGCGCGGCGCCCAGGGGACGGAGCCTACCACTCGCGCCGATTTTGTAAGTAGGAGGGGGCGGGTACCATTTAAATGAGTTTTTTTCGTGCCGGCAACCCTGCGTGTGCGCGTTGGACGTGCAGTGTGAAGGAAACATTGGCACTCGGCCATTTTTGTAGTTCTTTGTCGCATTGTAACATTTTTTAATAAAACCACATTGCCCTTCCATGATCAGCACTGAGGCTTCTTGCAGCTTTCTCCCCCTGCCGTCGGTCCGGCCCGTCGGGAACGGCTGCCTCAACTTCTGAAGCTTCCTGCAGCCTTCTCACTGCCTACCCCCCCCCCTGCCGTCGGGAATGGCTGCCTCAACTTCTGAGGCTTCCTGCAGCCTTCTCACTGCCTACCCCCCACTGCCGTCGGGAATGGCTGCCTCAACTTCTGAAGCTTCCTGCAGCCTTCTCCCTGCCTCCCCCCCGCTGCCGTCGGTCGGGCCCTCACTGCCTCCCCCCCCCCCCTGCCGTCGAGAACGGCTGCCTCAACTTCTGAGGCTTCCTGCGGCCTTCTCCCTGCCTGAAAGGCCTGCCTGAAGCACTTTCACACAGGTAGAAACATGGTTTCTTTAATCTTTTCTTTGCTTATAAATTTTTATTCAGGTTGGAATTATTTGTATAATATTTGTATAAGTATAACTAAGGATTTATTGTAGAATGTAATGACTTCCCTTCCCCCCCCCCCCACCACCTCGTTCCCGACGCCTAATTTGTAACCTGCGCCTGATTTTTTTATGTGCATACAAGGTTTTTTCAGGCCTACAAAAATCTTCACTTGCTCCATTCTAAGTTAGTTTGGAGTACGTTTTCACTGTGGAAACTTTCAAATCAGGCGTCAGTGGCCGGACACGCCCCCTTTTGAAAAAAAAATTCTGTTCAAAAGTGAAACTGTTCTACCTGACTAGAACTGCAGAAAACTTAAATGTGGAGAATTCCGATTTCTAAGATACTCCGTTCTCCACCAGTTGCTCCTAAAAATCAGGAGCAAATCATGTGGTAACTTGGGGCCAATGTTTCTAAGTTTCTAACTTCCTGTGTTTCTTGTATGTGGAAACCTAAATCTCTCTGCAAACCAAAATTTAATAGTTTCTCACCATTTAAAAAATATTCTGTTTTTCTATTCTTCCTAACAAAGTGAATAGCCTTACATTGCTCCACATTATATTCCATCTGCCACCTTATTGCCCACTCACTTAACCTATCGATATCCCTTTGCAGGCCCTTTGTGTCCTCCTCACAGCTTACTTTCTCACCTAGCTCTGTATCATCAGCAAACCTGGACACATTGCACTCGGTCCCTTCATCTAAGTCATTAATATAGATTCTAAATAGCTGAGGCTCAAGAACTGATTCTTGTGGCGTCACACTAGTTACAACCTGCCAACTGGAAAATTACCCCTTTATCTCTACTCTCTGTTTTCTGTTAATTAACCAATCCTCTATCCATGCTAATATATTACCCCCAACCCCATGAGCCCTTTTGTTGCGTAACAATCTTTTATGTCATCATCATCATAGGCAGTCCCTCGAAATCGAGGAAGACTTGCTTCCACTCTAAAAGTGAGTTCTCTGGTGACTACAGTCCATATACTGGAATTATAGTCTCTGTCACAGGTGGACAAACAGTCGTTGAAGGAAAGGGTGGGTGGGGAGTCTGGTTTGCTGCACGCTCCTTCTGCTGCCTGCGCTTATTTTCTGCTTGCTCTCGACGACGAGACTCAGCGCCCTCCCGGATGCTCTTCATCCACTTAGGGCGGTCTTTGGCCAGGGTTTCCCAGGTATCGGTGGGTATGCTGCACTTTATCAAAGAGCCTTTGAGGGTGTCCTTGAAATGTTTCCTCTGCCCCCTGGGAATCACTTGCCCTGTAGGAGTTCCGAGTAGAGCGCTTGCTTTGGGAGTCTCGCGTCGGGCATACGGATAATGTGGCTCGCCCAACGGAGCTGGTTGAGTGTGGCCAGTGCTTCGATGCTGGGGATATACATCTTTTATGTGACACCTTATTGAATGCCTTTTTGAAATCCAAATATATTACAGCCACTGGTTCTTCTTTACCTACCCTGCTAGTTACATTCTCAAAAAACTCTAATAAATTTGTTGAACACGATTTCCTTTTCATAAAACCACGTTGAATCTGCCGAATTATATTATGATTTTCTAAATGCCCTGTTACCACCTCCTTAATATTGGAGCGGGAGGGAAGCGTTCACAACAGTGCCAGTGTGAGCACCAGCCAATGATTACTCATTGAAATTACCTGACGCCGTCGCCCACCCAAAACCAGTGGAGGTGACGTGGAGGTTGGCGGACGGGAAATCTGCAGGCCTGGGACCCAAGGAACGGTTTCTGGTGAACTAAGTGAGAGGGAAATGGCAGATTCCCAACAATCATGGTCGAGAGATGGGAAAACTCAAGATCCAGATAGCCCAAAGTGTGCTTGTGGGGCCAGGAGCAGCTGATCTATTCCTCCTGACCCACAAGAAAAACCTTAAAAAAAAAAGAAAAATTATACTTCTCTGTGCCTGTACTGGCTCCAATTCTGTCGTTGGCAACTTTGGGACCGTGCATAATTTGCGCATTCCACTGCTAAACTAGCATTGATGTCTGAAATATCTTATTGGATCCTGACACTTCCTCCCTTCGGAAACCTATCTCTGGGCCTCTGCCGGCAACCCAGCCGACCAACATTCCTGAGGCCAAAGATCCCGTTTGGCATCTACAACTCACCGGCCAATTTCAAATGAGGCCAGGTCCCCCAAATCTCAGCCGCCCCTTCGTTGCTTGGCTGGGTGATGTGCCAGCTCTCTCCACCAAAAGTCAAAATCCACCCCATTGTCACAATAGAAGAGGTAAAGGATTGAGCTGCGACAGTGACTTCTCAAATCTCTTTAACCCTTCATTGTATCTCATTCTTAGGGGATGAACACTTCTGTTCACATTCCATAGCAAATTCATATGTATGAAGATCACATTTAACGTTTTACAACAAAGGAAATTTTTCTCTCAACACATCGTATTGAAAACTTTATAAAAGACTACATTACAGACGTATCTTTATAATGCTGGCCAATTCTGATTAAAAAACACATCTCATAATAACTGGTAGAAAACATTTGGTTTAGACTAAACAAACATACATATTGGCCCTGAATTTGCGATCGGAGGCTTCCCGCGGGGAAATGCTTACGATCTGCAAATAAAATGCCTGTGTACCTGGTAGTCCGGGAGATGAGGAGATTCGTGGTCATGGACCTCTCCGGGTACGCGCATATAGAGGCTCATGTATCTCAGAGGCACACGCGGCAATTAGATACCCGGGGTCACGTGGGGAGACCCAACGAATGACAGAAGGGAATCCCCATTCATACTTATTGGCATTCCATATGTGTGGAATCCCTGTAAGCATGAATGGGAATACCCTAAAAAATCCCTCTACACTCCAAATACATTTTAAAAAATCTAATTTTTTAAACAAATTAAAATGTTTTTTAACCAGGCGTAAGAATTTCACAGGCATTCGGTGGGCAGAAGTTGGGCAAACTCTCCACCTGTGGATGCCCTTTTCCTGGGCATTCATATGATCTGTCAAGAACAGATCGCAAGTTCTGGCTTTTTGTGCATGTGCTTCGTGTGAAAGCCCGGAACTTGCGCAGCCCCTACGGGTGCGTGCACACCTCGTATGCACCCATTCATGTCGCAAATTACAGCCCAATGCCTTTGTTAATGCGCCATTGATATGTCTCATACAGCAAATTCTTGATTTAACCAATAAGGTTTGCCCTTAGCATTCTGTCTCAATAATCGACCTGTAATGACAAAGCAACAGAAATAAATCCAATTTACCAGCACGGCTTGTGCTTCGTTTTAAGTTATATTAGTGATTGTAGTATTGATCTGTTGCTGCAGGGATGTAAGCAGTATTAACCTTTCTTTCTTAGGTTACCGAACCTATTCACGGATTGTAAATCTCTTTGTCCTGATTCGGTCATTTATTCAATAGAACCCAATTGTTTCCAAGGACACATCAAAGTGTATTTGGAGAATAATCCAGATATGATGCAATCATTCTGAAGGCCTTTGAGCTGGGACTAGCTCTAATGAATAAAACCTGCATTATCTCAAAACAAATAATGTCCAAGTAAGTTGATTAGGCCTAACAATGCGGGCAAATTTACTTATATATTGGTCTGAATATTGTAGTGGTAATGACGGTGAAACTGTCAGCATTATCACTCCTCTGAAAGTGAGAGCAACTCCTGGAGTCAGTGCATGTGCAGATAAACACGGAAATCCAGACGTTGCTGTCAGTCATTCCCTGCTCCTCCACAGGTTGCGCTGTGCATTCCCTGGAGCCGGCAATCAATTCAAATCACACTGAAATCTAGTTTCTGATAAAAAGTTGACCCTTGTTGAAAGAGGTGTAACTGGGTTTTTAAAAATATAATCTGTGCATTTTACTTCCTGGTTTGCCGTCTGTGAGAATTCTTCAATGTGATTGGCTGCTTGGCCAACTTGATGATATCACTGTTGCTGGACGTTGGACAGTCGCTTAATTTGGTGTCAGATTCAAACTAACATTGAGAAAGGTAAAATTCATGCCACAGAGATCACTAGATCTTTGTGGGCAACTTATTCGAGGTCAGCGGCGACTGCTGTTGCCTTGCTACTGGCCGCAAATTCCGGAACATTATTTTACACACACGCACACATCTTTGGCTCTCAACCTGCTGAAAGGGCAAATTTACAGCAGAACTATTTCATTGATGTGTCATCGATCACAAACTGTAAATTTGGATCATTAATACTACTTTGAAATGTTCCTCCTAGCCCCATAAAGATAGTTTAGAAAACTCACCTGGAGCATTTCCCGATCGGCCACAGTAGTCCCTTAAAGGATTGCTGGTTTGATTGCATTACATTGAGTTCCACTGGGCGAGGCTTGCGCATCACATACTGCGTAATTCAGCATTCAAATTACAAACATAGGGGTCCTATGTATGTCGTAGGACGTCAATTTGCATCAATTAATGAAGCGCCTGCCTGTTTCAGGCAGGAGCACTGGACGCCTATTTGCATCAATTAATGAGGCTCCCCCCATTTCAGGCAGGAGCACTGGACACCTATTTGGCAGTAGACTGAATGTCAGCAGGACAGTGCAATAGTGCGATTTGGTCTCACTATCACCCCATTCCCGCTGAAAAATGGGGTGGTAACGACACCAAAATCAGACCCAAGTTTCTTCCACAGTCTTATAGATCTAAATTAAAAGTTACTGATCACTTATTACCCCACATTGTCCTTTCCCCCACTCTCGAATCCTGCTTCAGGTTTATTCCAAATTCATAAGTGCAAGTCTATCAGTTAATTTTTGCTTCATATGATGAGGACTGCTTACCTCCATTTGATCCAGTATGAAACACTTACAATCATAGAATGGTTACAGCACAGAAGGAGCCCATTCGGCCCATTGTGCCCATGCTGGCTCTCTGAAAGAACACTTCAGCTAGTCCCATTCCCCCGCCCTTTATCTGTAGCCCTGCAAATTTTTTTCCTTCAGGTACTTATCCAATTCCCTTTTGAAAGCCATGATTAAATCTGGCCCGGCTGAAACCCTCCCTGGTGGCGCAGTGGGTGCCACGAACTTGGCTGCAGAACGCGCAGCAGCCTTCCACTTTAACTGAAGGGGAGGGACGTTGTAACCTGACCGCGCCGACGCGGCACTTCCTCATAGCACTGATGTCATCAGTGACGTGCTGACCTCATCAGCGTGGCGCTGATGACTATTAGCGACAGCCGCTCTGATGCAGGAGCACTTCCGCCCCGCAGCCGACCGGAACACTGCTCCAAGGAAAGAAAATAAACAAAGAGCTGAATGTCGCTCGAGTCTCCGCCCCATGAATTGGGGTGAAGAAAAAACTAAAAAACTGGTGAGTGTGGCACTTTTTCGTCGGGGTGGGGAGGGGGGCAATTTTTGCCCTGGCTTTCCTTCCCTATCTTTTCTGAACAGCTATCCAGGAATATTTAGTAACCAATCCTACCTTTTTTGAGCAGGTCTCCATTAATGCCGTGACATCATATTCCCATGTGACTATTTGCACCTGCAGCTCACCAACCTTATTTACCACACTTCGTGCATTTACACACATGTATTATAAAACCTATTTTAGTCCGAAATTGATCAACTCACCGCCCATTGCCGCCGACACTCCTCTGCAAGATCCGCCCAGTGCCACTTTTGACGTGGCCTGGAGCGGGCGGGAGGGGACAACCACCGGGAACCGGCGGCTGATGTCAGCGGATGGCCGAATGGCGCAACCGACCTCCTGCCCGCCGAGCTCCCATGTTGATGCGGGCGGGAGTCGGCGGGAGTTGGCGGCAGAATGGAGGGTGGACCGCTGGCTGGAGGCTGATCTGTCCCGATGGTAAGCCTGAAGATCCTGAAAAAAATGTTGGGGAATATTTTTTTTTCCACAGCGACTTACCTGTATGGGGTCCTCTGAAGGTCTTCCGATAGTTTTCTTATTTTTTCCTGATGATTTTTATTTTCAGCTGTTCGACCCTCTGTGGGCCCAACTCCATCCTCGGTGGCACTTGGGCGACAAGAATGAGACCTCCCGCCTGCTGCCACCCAGATTGGCGGCGTACATCGTCCATTTGCCGTCTGTCGACCTTCGAGGGACCTTGGCGATGAAAACCCCACCGAAAGTACTGTCCGGTACCTCGGCGGCCATCGGCGGCACTGGGCAGCACTTGGGCGGGCGGAGGCCTTGACCAAATTCGGCCTCTTAGACCTTCTTGTATTCTCTCTTAGTCTTGTTTTTTCCTTAGGATATTTAAACTTCTACCATGGTCCTGTTCTGCTGATGCCAGCATTCACTGACACACACAATTTAATATAGCCAATAGGAATTGTTTCGGACTCCTGCAGGGGGTCAAAACTGGGGATTTGATCATCAGCTTGAGTACGGCCAGTGAACCTCAACTGACCTGAACTAAAGGCTGAGCATCCATCTAAATGACATACTTGTGAGAGCTTCAGCTCTTGAGAAGTCAATCTGATGTGAAATTAACACAGTATCAAGCGCCTCATGCAGAGGGCAGTGCAAAAAACATCTTTGCAAGGAAGGGGTTAATCAGACTGTCCTGAAGTCTGCTAAGATTAAATCACTATTAATTTCTCTTTATATTGTAGTAATATTAACCTTTAGCCTTTGCTAGTTAAGCAGGGGAGTGTACGTCAATATAAAGTCGTGAGCACTGAACTGTCGAACCAAGGCAATGGTCAGTTTCAGGATGAAGTAATCAAGGACTTCATTAAAGATTTACCATTGCATACTGGTAAATAATAAAGGATTAAATTAAAGATTTACCATTGCATATTGGTAAATATGCATCCTAAGTTTTCAAATTCTATATTTTTTTTGCTAAGTTTGAGAACAATAGTTTATCCTGCAAAACAAAAATGTCTGGGTATACATACATCATCCTTTTTAATTGGGGTTTCTGTAGAATCAGGAGATTGACCGGTACAGAATGAGATAGACTCAGAGACAGACATGCAATTAAAGGTTTCATTTGGTAGAATAGCAATTGTATAAAGCAAGAGCGAAACTAATGTTAAGACAGCAAAGTAAGGGGCTTATACCAATCTCATTAGCCTGAGGAAAAAGAGCTCAGTGAGTAAGGAAACTAGCTATTAACTGAAGTAATTGATAAGGGACAAGTTCAATTCAATTCCCCTGATATAGAGTTGTACTTTGTCCAATCATGTAAGTCAGAATTGTGTGGATTGTCACGTGGAAGGAGGAAGAGGAATGTATAAAAACAGGCAGTGTGTAATGAGGAGTCAAAAAGGCCCAAGATACTGAGCTCAGAAAAGTAACACATTTAGGTCCCTGACTAAACCACCATCTGGTGTGGTTGTAAGTGCAATCTTTTAAGTGTCTGTTTAGATATTATTGCAAGTACTTGTGCTTAATAAATGTATGATACTTGACCTCAGAATCTCATAAACCTTATTTGTGGAATAGGTAGAACGTTTAATCATAAATAAAACCATCCTTTAACAATCATATAGCTGCATTTCCTGGGCTACATTGCAGAGACAGACTTAGAGAAAACAGAGTTCCTCAACCTCTGCATTGTCCACACCAAATCACAAGGAATTCAACGGTAACTGGAAAAAGGAAATCAACCATTACATCCATACACAACTAGAACTATTCCAACCTTGGAACAGCATCACTGAAAGTAATGGAGAGGATAATGCACCAAAAAGCATAGCACCTCCCTTGGCCCAGTCAATTATTGTTGCCAAACACTAGATAAAGCTAAGAGCCATGTGAGAGAAGGCTCCAGGACAGCATAGTATCACCAAACATATATCGAGCGAAGTACCTAATGAGGCACCTAATGAGGTGATGGCCATTAAAGTGGATGTCATCACCAATTCATTAGTACTGGGCTACTTCCTGAGATGCTGAGAATCAATCTGGTCACAATGCTCCACAGACCAGGCAAAGACTCGAGTGAGTGCAGCAATTACTGATCTATCATCTTGTTGAGCTGCCTGGGAAAGAGAGTCATCAAATACTGCCTCCAACATCCCCTCGAGAGCATCCACTTCTTCAACTCAGGCCACACAGCGTTCAGGATGGGAAGAAGCCCCGCGACAACTTACTACACCGGTCAGAGTACATCCTTCAAGCCTTTAACAAGAAATGGTGCACATTGGTGTTGCTCCTGGATGTGGAAAGGCTATTTACCAAGGTATGACCATAATGGACTGCAGTATGCCATCTCCCAGCTCGACGGCCTACTGAGCTGATTGAATAGATTAAGTTTCCTGGCAGAGCACATAATTGGAATAGGGCCAGCAATCTGCACCTGGTTTTGCCCGATGGCAGAAGTTCATCTATACATTACCCTTTAAATCGCATTGTTTACATTGCTGGGCTATGATTTCACAGGTGCCAGGTGCACCCCAGTACCTTACCCGAGTGATCAATCTTAATAGGCAAGCCTGAGCAGCAAATGCTGGTTTGCTGTTCAACTGTGGAAAGTACCAAAACTGAACGCAAACCCATCCTTACCAGTGTCAACAGAAACACACTTTCCAATGTGATTCTAATGAACAGATTACAGGAGTGGGAATTCTGATAGTCTCCCCTCCCAAGCCTAAAGAAATTGAGACCAACTATAATACTTCCAAGCTTTGCCGTTGCTGAGATTTGCAAACTCATTACAGGTTGAGATAGGATCTGATGGCTTTCTGAATTATGATTCAATCGAATCTTGTGAAAGCAGTTGTAATAATACTTCTGACACTTGGAGCTTGATCTCCTCTGCATTATTTCAAGCTATTGCAAATTCTATACATACGTTGCACCTTGCAATACAAGGTATTTATTTTGCTGGCGATGTATCAATTTGAGCATGAAATTAATGGAGTTCTTGTTCAATGGAGCAGTTACAGTCCAAAGTGCCTACCGGTGATTAAATATTTCTGCTGAAATAGGGATCATTGCACGCTGCACTGTACTGTGGGACATCAAAGTGTTCACCAAAGTCCCGCATTAGATGCTGAATGTAAAGTTACTTGAAAGCATATAGTAAATTCGATTATTATTCTGTGATCATTCTGCTGGCTTACTAGAATCCTTAATGGTAATATAACATAAGAAAATGTGGTGTCAGGTATGCCGAAGCAGCAAAGGAAAGCAAGAAAGAAAGTGAAGAATTGTAGAAACTGGAAGAGGGCCTTGTGCAGTGAAGTATAAAAATATTAAAGTAATTGCAACCTTTACCTAGCCTTCAGCTAGTAAATTTAAAAAAAAAACAAGATGGAAGCATATTGGCCGAGAAATTCCATCATGCTGCACCTGTTTTACAGGTGTAAAATGGGTGCCTTAGTGTCGAACACATTCCGCACAGATTATGCACCACCCGTCTTATTGGATCAGGCTTCTCCATTAGCACCCAGGAAATGCACTCCAAGTGTTAAAAAAAAACATTAAAATATTTAAGTAAGCGTCCTACATTTGAGAAAAATGGGCTGCCCCTTGTCCATGATAAACATGCCCTGCAACACGTGGTGCTCACAGGCAGGTGTAATAGAGCTCCCCATAGTGGACTACTGCTACACCTAGTGGACTACTGTGGTAATGCAATTATTGATGTGAATACAATAAAAGGGTCATGTGACATAGTCACAGGATGACAGTTTCTGTACTGCAGCCATCTTATATAGTGTGTTTGTTCGTGATGTCGTAAAGAATATATCACATTGGCCATCAGGATAGGATAATCGGATTCCCTCATTGATATTTTTGTTGGTGGATAATCTAACTAACCAACAGAGAGAATTTGAGAGGTTCTTTGTTTAGCAAAACCGCTAATAATCCAAGGTAAATTACAAGCACATTTGGCTGAACTGAAGAGTCCAGATGGCCGTGACAATGGGAATAATAGGGTGCTTGAGTTCCATCATGACCGAGAGACTTTCAGTGTATCTCCAAAATCTCCTTGTACTGTTGCTTGTTTTCAATGCTATTTAGTCTCTGGCGATTTCTACTTATGTGGAGCGGTTGGAAATATTTATCACTGCGAATAGTATCGTCGAAGTCCCCGATGATGAAAACCATAACCAGGTGGTTTTAGAAAGGAAATGGGCTATTTTCTTGACTGAACCAGACCCTGAGGTGCATGAAACCCCGAAAAATTTGCTTGTTCCCTTCAAGCCAAAGAGCACGCCACTTACGGAGATTCAGCACTACAGTGCTGAGACCCTGGAAATTGTTCAAAATGTTATCATTTTGGAACACGAGATCAATTCATTGACAAGGGTATCAGTGAGTACATTGTAGCTCCAAAAAAGCTATTCATTCACTGTCATTTCAGAAAATTTCAGGATCGAGCACTGCCTGACCACTTTGTTTGTGGGATGAAAAATGAAATAATCAGATGGAAGTTGTCGTCAACTCCTAACTTGACTTTTGATTTAGCTTGTCAGATAGTTATGTTGATGGACATGGCCAACCAATATTCCCAAGAATTTTATACTATTTCCAGTTGTCAGACAACTGAGGTGAATCACCTGCAGGTTAAAAGTAAAAGGAAGTTGGGCCCCAAGGCCTCAGCAATTGGCCAAGTTGGTTATGCCATCAGTGTCTGGGACAACACATTGCTCTAAAACTGTCCATATGTGAAGGCAGAGTGTTTCTGCTGCAATAAAACTGGGATCTTGCGAAGATGTGCCAACTGAGGAGTAAACCTACTTTCAAAGCTATAAGTAGAAATCACCAGAGACTAAATAGCATTGAAAACAAGCAAGAATACAAGGAGATTTTGGAGATACACATCATCCGGAGCATTAGGGTATCTAACAACGATTTACGAGGTAGCATCATCCAAGTAGATGTTGCAGGAACCAGTATATCCATGGAAATCGACACTGGTGCATCCATGAGCCTAGATTCCCGGGATGGCAGGACTGACATATGAGGAGAGACTGGATCGACTGGGCCTGTATTCACTGGAGTTTAGAAGGATGAGAGGGGATCTCATTGAAACATATAAAATTCTGACGGGACTGGACAGGTTAGATGCAGGAAGAATGTTCCCGATGTTGGGGAATTCCAGAACCAGGGGACATAGTCTAAGGATAAGGGGTAAGCCATTTAGGACTGAGATGAGGAGAAACTTCTTCAGTCAGAGAGTTGTTAACCTGTGGAATTCCCTACTGCAGAGAGCTGTTGATGCCAGTTCATTGGATACATTCAAGAGGAAGTTAGATATGGCCCTTATGGCTAAAGGGATCAAGGGGTATGGAGAGAAAGCAGGAAAGGGGTACTGAGATGAATGATCAGCCATGATCTTATTGAATGGTGGTGCAGGCTCGAATGGCCGAATGGCCTACTCCTACACCTATTTTCTATGTTTCTATGTTTAGTACCGGAATCACTATATTGCGGCAAGTTGAGTGATTTTCAACTGGAGAAATCGAAGTTGGAGCTATGAGGCTACTCAGGAGAGCAAATCCCTGTTTAGGACATATCACCATACCGGTGAAATACAAGGATCAGTTTCAGAGCTTGCCTCTCATAATAGTGGCAGGAGAAAAGCCTGCTTTGATGAGTAGAAATTGGTTGGGATCACTGAAGCTGGATTGCAATGAGTTTTTCGTGTGGAAATAAAATTTGCATCAAAAGATGATGTCATCAAGCAGTATCCGAAGGTGTTCTGTGAAACAGGCTGTCCTGTTTCTGAAACAGTGTCAGAGTGCAGAAGGACGCTAGACCAGGTTACTGCAAGCAACATCCCATATCATACGCAAAGAAACTTGAGCAAGAACTCAAAAGACTAGAAACTGAGAACATTATTTCTAAGGTAGATCTAAGTAATTGGGCTACACCCATTGTTGTTGTACCTAAGTCTGATGGTAAGGTAAGGTTGTGTGATGTTTATAAAGTAACCCTAAACCAAGTTCTAGAGGGTAAACTCCTCAATACATTGCCAAATTTAAAGGATTTGTTCACAGTGCTGACAGGTGACCAGATCTTCTCAAAGTTAGATCTGACAAATGCCTACTTACAACTTGAGCTAGAAGAGGAGTCCAAGTCATGCTTGACTATAAATACTCATCTAGGCCTATATTAATTTAATAGGCTACCATTTGGAGTGTCTTCCACTCTTGCCATATTCCAAGGGGTGATGAACCAGATTCTGCAAGGCATTTAGATGACATACTCATTTCAGCACCAAATAGGCAAATCCGTAATAACGTTTTGAATGCAGTGCTCAAATGACTAGAGAAGTACAGAGCATGAGTGACTGCTCACAAGTGTGAGTTATTTCAAAACTCAGTGAGTACGTAGGGTACAGAGTGGACAAAGATGGTTTACATCCAACTAAGGAAAAACTGGATGCAATCAGAAATGCACCCACTCCCAAGAATGTCACTTAACTTAGATCATTTTGGGGTCTTTTGAACTATTATGGGAAGTTGCAACCAAATTTGGCTACAGTATTATATCAACTGAATGAACTGTTGAAAAAACACGTCCATTGGAAGTGGTCAGAAGAATGCGACACAGTATTGAAGGAGTGTAAAAGCCAGTTGATAGAGAGTACCATGTTAGTTCACTATGATGTATCTAAGGAGATCAGGCTAGCATGTGAAGCCTCTCCCTATGGAGTTGGGGCAGTAATCTCTCATATACTAGTTCGTCGGGAGAAGAGATTAATTGCTTATGCTTCATGTACTCTCAGTGCCAGTGGGAGTAATTATGCACAGATCGAAAGAAAAGCTTTGACATTGATTTTTGGATCAAGAAGTTCCACAAATACTTGTATAGTCATAAGTTTACCATCATTACTGACGATAAGCCCCTGACAGCAATCCTCCATCCAAAGTCCCCAGTTCCAACTTTAGCTGCAGCCCGAATGCAGAGATGGTTTTAATTTTGTCAAAATATACGTATGACATTGAGTACAGACGATCAGCAGATCACAGTAATGCTGATGCTATGTCCAGGTTGCCATCCCTATCACAAGAGAAGAAGTGTTCTATTTTTCATACATTGCTGAACTGCCAGTCACAGCTGAATAGATTTGGAGAGCAACCAAACGTGACCCAGTTATCTCAAAGGTGTATGATTACATAGAAAATGGCTGGCCAATCCAAGTGTCAGAGGAAGATATTCATCCATACTTCATATGTAGGAATGAATTATCAGTGGATAAAGATTGTATCATGTGGGGTGTAAGAGTACTTATTCCAAATAAGTTCAGGTCAAAATTGTTAGGAGATCTTCATGACCAGCATGTGGGAATGTGCTTGACCAAGAGTTTTGCACATATTTACTTATGGTGGCCAACTTTAGAAAAAGATATAGAGTACATCATTGGTCATTGTACAACCTGTACAAGTAGAAAAACAGGTAAGCAAGAAACCACCATCAGTACCATTACAGCCATGGAAATTACCTCCCAGGTTGTGGCAAAGGTTACACGTAGATTTTTTTTTGAGCTAGAAGAACAGCAATTGTTCATTGTGATTGATAGTTATTCAAAGTTGTTAGAGGAGTTTCTGATGTGTAAAATAACAAGTAAAACACTAGACAATTTGCAAAGATTGTTTTCTTCATATGACCTCCCAGAAGAGATTGTGTCTGATAATGAGCCACAATTTTGTTCAGAAGAATTTTCACAGTTCATGAGCAGAAATGGTGTGAATCATACCAAGGTTCCACCGTACTACCCTGCTTCAAATGGTGCAGCAAAGTGCACAGTACAAATTGTAAAACGTGCCCTCATCAAGCAAATGTTGGATTAAAATCCAATGAAACGGCAGTTGTCATTGGACCATAAATTGGCAAGTGTTCTATTTACTTATCATAATACTCCTCATACATTTACTGGTAGAATACCAGCAGAGTTGTTTCTCAAACGATAGCCATGAACCAGGTTCTTGTTGTTTAAGCCAAACCTGGCACAGTCAGTAGAAGAGACATAATTAAGACAGAAAGAGAAACATGATAGAGGTAGAGTAAGTGAGAGAAGTGTGAAATTGAATCAGAAGGTTAGAGTGAAGAACCATCACCATAAATGGTTAAAGTTGTTACCAGGAAGAGTAATGAAGATATGTGGCCCTTGGTCAAGATGTTTGATCATGGAAAGGTTAGGTTTGTTCACATTGATCATATTTTACCGACAGATGTGGAAGGAGTTGAAAGTTGAAATTATTTGATTATTTCTGATGAGTCAGGTGGTCTTGTTACAAGTAGAGTACCAGTAGCAAATCCTACATCAGGTGTACTAGAAACAAGTCCAAGAGAAAGTCAGAATTTAAGTCTGAGTTAGGCAGACAAATAGTCTGAAGTTATACAGAGTCAAAATGGAGAAAAACTCTCCTCAGGCTCATCCTAGAATGAATCTAAGTTCGACACCAAGTTTGGAAAGTTCTGTTCAAGAGTGAAGGTATCCTCTTCGAAACAGAAAACCAGTGGTTAAGTTTGAATTGTAAATAAACAAACCGGACGGTCTGCACCTAGGCAGGACCAGAACCAATGTCCTAGGAGGAGTGTTTGCTAGTGCTGTTGGGGAAGAGTTAAACTAATATGGCAGGTGAATGGGAACCAATGCAGGGAGACAGAGGGAAACAAAATGGAGACAGAAGCAAAAGACAGAAAGGAGATGAGTAAAAGTGGAGGGCAGAGAAACCCAAGGCAAAAAACAAAAAGGCCCACTTTGCAGCAAAATTCTAAAGGGTCAAAGTGTGTTAAAAAGGCAAGCCTGAAGGCTCTGTGCCTCAATGCAAGGAGTATTCGGAATAAGGTGGACGAGTTAACTGTGCAGATAGCAGTTAATGGATACGGTGTGGTTGGCATCACGGAGACATGGTTCCAGGGTGACCAAAGCTGGGAACTCAGCATCCAAGGGTATTCAACATTTAGGAAGGATAGACAGAAAGGAAAAGCAGGTGGGGTGGCGTTGCTGGTTAAAGAGGAAATTAATGCAATTGTAAGGAAAGACATCAGCTTGGATGATGTGGAATCGGTATGGGTGGAGCTACGGAATACCAAAAGGCAGAAAGCGCTAGTGGGAGTTTTGTACAGACCTCCAAACAGTAGTAGTGATGTTGGGGAGGGCATCAAACAGGAAATTAGGGGTGCATGCAATAAAGGTGCAGCAGTTATCATGGATGACGTTAATATGCACATAGATTGGGCTAACCAAACTGGAAACAATACGATGGAGGAGGATTTCCTGGAGTGCATAAGGAATGGTTTTCTAGACCAATATGTCGAGGAACCAACTAGGGGGGAGACCATCTTAGACTGGGTGTTGTGTAATGAGAGAGGATTAATTAACAATCTCGTTGTACGAGGCTCCTTGGGGAAGAGTGACCATAATATGGTGGAATTCTACGTTAGGCTGGAGAATGAAACAGTTAATTCAGAGACCATGGTCCAGAACTTAAAGAAGGGTAACTTTGAAGGTATGAGGCGTGAATTGGCTAGGATAGATTGGCGAATGATATTTAAGGGGTTGACAGTGGATGGGCAATGGCAGACATTTAGAGACCGCAATAATGAACTACAACAATTGTACATCCCTGTCTGGCGTAAAAATAAAAAAGGGAAGGTGGCTCAACCGTGGCTACCAAGGGAAATCAGGGATAGTATTAAAGCCAAGGAAGTGGCATAGAAATTGGCCAGAAATAGCAGTGAACCCGGGGACTGGGAGAAATTTAGAACTCAGCAGAGGAGGACAAAGGGTTTGATTAGGGCAGGGAAAATAGAGTACGAGAGGAAGCTTGCAGGGAACATTAAAATGGAATGCAAAAGCTTCTATAGATATGTAAAGAGAAAAAGATTAGTAAAGACAAACGTAGGTCCCCTGCAGTCAGAATCAGGGCAAGTCATAACTGGGAACAAAGAAATGGCAGACCAATTGAACAAGTACCTTGGTTCGGCATTGACTAAGGAGGACACAAACAACCTTCCGAATATAAAAGAGGTCAGAGGGTCTCGTAAGAAGGAGGAACTGAGGGAAATCCATAATAGTCAGGAAATTGTGTTGGGGAATTGATGGGATTGAAGGCTGAAAAATCCCCAGGGCCTGATGGTCTGCATCCCAGAGTACTTAAGGAGATGGCCTTGGAAATAGCGGATGCATTGACAGTCAGTTTCCAACATTCCATAGACTCTGGATCAGTTCCTATGGAGTGGAGGGTAGCCAATGTAACCCCATTTTTTTAAAAAGGAGGGAGTGAGAAAACAGGGAATTATAGACCGGTCAGCCTGACATCGGTAGTGGGTAAAATGATGGAATTAATTATTAAAGATGTCATAGCAGCGCATTTGGAAAGAGGTGACATGATAGGTCCAAGTCAGCATGGATTTGTGAAAGGGAAATCATGCTTGACAAATCTTCTGGAATTTTTTGAGGATGTTTCCAGTAGAGTGGACAAGGGGGAGCCAGTTGATGTGGTGTATTTGGACTTTCAGAAGGCTTTCGACAAGGTCCCACTCAAGAGATTAATGTGCAAAGTTAAAGCACATGGGACTGGGGGTAGTGTGCTGATGTGGATTGAGAACTGGTTGGCAGACAGGAAGCAAAGAGTAGGAGTAAATGGGTACTTTTCAGAATGGCAGGCAGTGACTAGTGGGGTACCGCAAGGTTCTGTGCTGGGGCCCCAGCTGTTTACATTGTACATTAATGATTTAGACGAGGGGATTAAATGTAGTATCTCCAAATTTGCGGATGACACTAAGTTGGGTGGCAGTGTGAGCTGTGAGGAGGATGCTATGAGGCTGCAGAGTGACTTGGATAGGTTAGGTGAGTGGGCAAATGCATGGCAGATGAAGTATAATGTGGATAAATGTGAGGTTATCCACTTTGGTGGTATAAACAGAAGACAGACTATTATCTGAATGTTGACAGATTAGGAAAAGGGGAGGTGCAACGAGACCTGGGTGTCATGGTACATCAGTCATTGAAGGTTGGCATGCAGGTACAGCAGGCGGTTAAGAAAGCAAATGGCATGTTGGCCTTCATAGCGAGGGGCTTTGAGTACAGGGGCAGGGAGGTGTTGCTACAGTTGTACAGGGCCTTGGTGAGGCCACACCTGGAGTATTGTGTACAGTTTTGGTCTCCTAACTTGAGGAAGGACATTCTTGCTATTGAGGGAGTGCAGCGAAGGTTCACCAGACTGATTCCCGGGATGGCCGGACTGACATATCAAGAAAGATTGGATCAACTGGGCTTGTATTCACTGGAGTTCAGAAGAATGAGAGGGGATCTCATAGAAACGTTTAAAATTCTGACGGGTTTGGACAGGTTAGATGCAGGAAGAATATTCCCAATGTTGGGGAAGTCCAGAACCAGGGGTCACAGTCTAAGGATAAGGGGTAAGCCATTTAGGACTGAGATGAGGAGAAACTTATTCACCCAGAGAGTGGTAAACCTGTGGAATTCTCTACCACAGAAAGTTGTTGAGGCCAATTCACTAAATATATTCAAAAAGGAGTTAGATGTCGTCCTTACTACTAGGGGGATCAAGGGGTATGGCGAGAAAGCAGGAAGAGGGTACTGAAGTTGCATTGAATGGCGGTGCAGGCTCGAAGGGCCGAATGGCCTACTCCTGCACCTATTTTCTATGTTTCTATGGCAAAATAAACCCATATATTTTGTTGTGTATATCATGTAAGTTAAGTGTGATGATTATTTTGTTATGATTGCTTCTTCATTACGGAGGGAGAAGTGTAATAGAGCTCCCCTAATGGACTACTGCTCTACCTAGTGGACCACTGTGGTAAAGCAACCACTGATGTAAATACAATAAAAGCGTGATGTGAAAAAGTGATGACAGTTTCTGTATTGGAGCTGTCTTGTAGAGTGTGTTTGTTAGTAATGCCATAAAGAATATATCACAGCAGGAAGGAACCTTCAGCAGTGCTATTTAAAGGGCTCATCCACTATATACAAATTATTTGCTTGTTTGTCCTTTTAGGCTGTTGATTAACTTCTGAGCATTCTTTTGCCTATTTATCCCTGAGCTGAGCTTTCTGCCCATAACCTCTCCATCACCAAGACCACCTACTTACATCACTCATCATTTGCTGCTGACACCCTCATCCATACCTTTGATATCTCTGTACTCAACTATTCCAAAGCTCTCCTGGCCAGCCTCCTACCTTGCACCCTCTGTAAATTTGAGCTGGTCCAAAACTCAGCAGCCCATGTCCTAACTCGCACCGTCCAGTTTACCCATCACCCCTGTGCTCGCTGACCTACTTTGGCTCCCGGTCCAGCAATGCCGCAATTTAAAAATATTCATCCTTGTTTTCAAATCAGTTCATGGCCTCGCCCCTCCCTATCTCTGTAACCTTCTCCAGCCCTCCATGATCGCTGCACTCCTCCTTTAGACATTCCTTAAAACTTCCCTCTT
This sequence comes from Pristiophorus japonicus, assembly GCF_044704955.1. NCBI lineage: Eukaryota > Metazoa > Chordata > Chondrichthyes > Pristiophoridae > Pristiophorus > Pristiophorus japonicus. The sequence continues at coordinate 39,457,674 of NC_091985.1, read as the reverse complement.
TGACCAAGCTTTTTTTCATCTGTCCTAATCTCACTTTGTTTGATAACACTCCTGTGAAACGCCTTGGGACATTTTACTATGTTAAATGTGCTATATAAATGCAAGCTGTTGTTGTTATTAAGAAGAGGCAAAGTCATGAAGGAATTTCAACTGAAGGATGAGAATTTTAACTTTGAGATGTTGGGGGACTGGAAGCCCGTGTAATTCAGCGAGCACAGGGGTGATGGTTGATGGACAAGGGGGACTTGGTGCGGGATAGGATATGAGCAGCAGAGTTTTGGATGAGCTGAAGGTTATGGAGGGTCGACAATGAGAAGCCGGTCAGGAAAGCTTTGGAATAATCTCGAGATGACAAAGCCATAGATGAACATTTTGGCAGCAGATGGGCTGACAACTCGGAGAATGGCAATGTTACGGAGGTTGAAGTTGGCAGTCTTTGAGATAGAGAATATGTGGTGTATGGAAGTTAAGCCGTGGGTCAACTAGGACACCGAGGTTGTGAACGGTCTAGTTCAACCTGAGACAATGGCCGGGGCAGGGATGAAGTGAGTGGTAAAAGTAGAGTTTGTGGTAGGAGCCAAATATGATGGCTTGAGACTTCTCAGGAGTAGGTTGGGTGTGGTAACCTTCTGGGTCCGGGACTTTTAGTACCTGGCGCAGAAGTCCCGTCCTCGCCACAGTATTGCCCTTACCGCCCCTCAAAGGAAGTGGAGTGCAATCTCACGCGCTCCACTTCCTTGAGGGGCAGCAACCGGGGCACTACTGGGGCGCTGAAGGAAGTGCTACGTGGATGCTCCACGTAGCATTTCAATGCCCCTCATCTTTGATTAAAGGGGAGGGCCAGTGCACACTTTGCAAGGCTTCTGATGGCCTCCACAAGACCACCAGGGCAGCACGCGATCGGGCCAGCAGCCCGGGACCCAAGACGGAATGCCAGGCTGCACGATGGTGGCCCGGACCACGCTAGAGCCGCCATCATTGAGCCGACCTGCGAGTCAGCCGACAAAGAAAGATGGTGGCCAAGGCCGCCCTCCTCTTTAAAGAGCGGCCCGCGAGCGGATGTCGGCCAGCTTCGCGGCTCGTGGGGCAATTTCCCCCATGGGGCGTTATGGGGTCGCCGCGCACAGCGAAGACATCATCAGCGGTTGTGCTGAGGCCTGGGGCACTAACCACAAGATGCGGCGTGCCGTGGCAACACCTTCACAAACTTCCGGGCAATTTCCCAGGAGGCGGTAACGCCCCACTCCACCGGGGGAAAATGTCTTGTGTCCCGTTAGCACCCCCCGGAGGTGCTAATGGGGCTATAAAAAGGGGTAATTTCACCCTCCCCAGTGTTTAACTGTAGGAAATGGTAGTTTGCCTTGGACTGGATGCGAACGAGCAGTCACATATCACAAAGACACCAGAGAAAAAAATAAAGAATAGTTTCTTGAATCACTTACTGAGGTTACAGAAACCTGACCATCTGACCCAGGGATTAATACAGGATAGATTAAGTCCATCACCAAGTGAACTTCCCAGAGGAAGAACATGTAATTGGGAGATTAAAAATCCAGAATGATTGAAAAAGCCAATGTTTCAACAGAAGATTGCATCGATGATTAGTGTCAGGAAGTAAACAGACTCTGAACTACAATACAGATATATTGTAAAAGAATTAATGAATGTAAATGCAAAATAGTATGGAATTATTTAGCTGTATTTTTGAAATTGCAAACATTCATGTCATGTCAGACCTTAAGGTTAACAGACACTTTCATGCCATCAGTCTGGGCTGGATGTGAACCCAGATCGCGAGGTGGAAGGCTAATGTCTAACCCACTACATCACACAGTCCCTAAACCTTCCATCTATTCTCAAATCCTGATTATTGATGGCAGAATGGATTGAATATTATTTTATTTTTGAAGTTGGATTTAATTGAAGTTCAAAGCTTTATTTTCATTCTTCTGATCAAAGGTTCCCCAAATTGAATTAATTTAGGGGAAATGCATCAACAAGTGAAATGTCACATCCATACATGCTGAGAGAGAGGGGGGGGCGGGGGTATTGTAATAGGCTCAGTAAATAAAGTTTACCAAAAATATATCCCAGTGGGTACAACAACAACACAACAACTTGCATTTAGCATAGTACAACATCCCAAGATGCTTCACAGGAGAGTTATCAAACAAGCAGCAACACGAAAGAGCTGCTGCTGCTTCTTAAAGCACACCTGCAGTGCCTGTGCAGTCCAAGCAATGCCTGCTGGCAGCTGTGAAACGGAACTGCGAGGCCACAGGGAGGAGGATGGATTTCACCCTTTACAGTTCGAACTCTGGAGGCAATAAAAGGGAGGTCAAGCAAAGGGGAATTGTTGCCTTTGGTTTGAAGGGCCAACCTCCTCGGAAGTGACTTTTTCAACAACAACAGCAACTTGTATTTATATAGCGCCTTTAACATAGTAAAATGACCCAAAGCGCTTCACTGAAGTATTATAAGACAAACATTTGAAATTGAGCCACATAAGGAGGAATTGGCGCAGGTGACCAATAGCTTGTTCAAAGAGGTAGGTTTTAAGGAGCGTCTTAAAGGAGGAAAGAGTTTCAACTTTGGAGCAAATTAGACACTTTCAAGCACTCTAGAACATCTACTCCATACTGTAGCTAATGTTGCACTTGTTGCACTGTCAGCCCTGAAAAGTTTCTGAGACAGCTTGATCCTTCAGTTTAATGACATGTAGTTCCATGACAATGTTGACACCAGGCTAAGTTTCTGAGATACACAAAGTTATCAAATTGCTTAACCCATGATAATGACAAAGCTGAACTCTTTCCCTCCCCCCCGTAACAGTGACTATCATTCTTGACTATCCAGAATGAAGATGATTGTGTAATTCCATGGTCAATCATACTTGGATCACTACTGTTAGTGACTGAGATTGATTTTAAATACATTTATATTCTGTAACTATCCTCCACTCACTGCATTTTGCTGGAGAAATCACTGTGATTTTATTGGGAGACTTTGCTATAATTTTGGCCTTGATTGCTGTAGTTCGTAGAGACACTGTTTAAATAGGATGGGCCGAAAATTGTGGCCTCGCCGGGTGCGTACGAAGTTCTCGGGGCGAGATGCGCATTCGATCTGTCAAAATTTCTTCAGACCGATCCTACGCATCCCCACAGGAAGGACATACGCACGGCAGAGATGGAGCAATTTGCCCAACTCATGCCCAGCAAATGTCCTTCAAACTTTTACGCCTGGTAAAAGCTGGCACACAGCTTAATTTTACCAACATAACTTTTAAAACATTGAAAAATTAAATTTAAACACTCATTTTTACATTAAAAACCCTGTCCCTTAAGGTAAGTTTATTTTTAACCCTATTAAAACACATTAAAAAAAATTCCAAAATATATATTTTTTTCTAAAATATTTAATTTTAATTAATTTTAAATATGTGAGGTGTTTTTTTTAATTTATTATGCTGTTTTAGGGGTTTTTCTCATTGATAGTAATGGGAACTCGTACAAACAGAGCTCCCATTATTATCAATGAGAATACTGCATAGTGATTGGTGGTCCAGACCCACGTGATTGCAACATCGACGTCCGTACGTGAAAGAGAGATCCCCGTACGCGAGGCAGCGAATGAAGGCTTCAGACCGGAATCATACGTTTCTCTGGGACCAACAGGTAGATCCGTAGATTTTTTTCGGGTCAGATGCGTTCGTACGAAGGAAGCCTCCGACTGCTACTTGCGGCCCATTCTTTTTGCTGAGTAAAAAGACAATTTGTTGCAGTGCACTCTTTAAATAGACTCTGTTTGCTGTTTGCTAAGTGAATAGACATTGCTTGATGCAAACTAGACTCTGTTCACTGTCAATTCTGCCTAAGTCCCACCCCGCCACCAACTCATTGGCTGACACAGTGGTGTCAATACTCACTGGGGCCGAAATTCAGGCCCGCCAAAAAGCTGGCACACCTACCTATTTTTTAATGTTTTTACCATCGGGTGCGAAGAGGTAGGCTCTCGATCGATTTTCTTCCATTTGGCGTTTTTTTTCCGGATCGGACCGGAAGCTGGTCATAAAGGGGGCGGAAGTGCGGTGCTAAGTGCTGGTGAGGGGCGGAAGTGGGGGGCGGGACCAAGTCACCGCCGCTGTCACCACGTCTCTCCCCTCATTTAAAGGGGAGAGAAGTAGTGTTATTTTAGTTTCGGCCACTGGGCCACCAGGGAGGGTTTCGGCCGGGCCAGCGGCCTGACACCCAAGGCTGCCTGCCGGCTGCTCGGCCGAACCCGGGGCTATAATTGTCCAGCCAATCGGGAAGTCGTCCGGCAAAACAAAAAACATGCCAGCCACGGCAGTGCAACCTCCACTTGAAGGGCTGCCGTGCTGCCGTGGCTCACATACAGTAAACAAGGTGCACCGACAGAAAAAGCTGTTGGGAGCACCGTCATCATCATCATAGGCAGTCCCTCGGAGTCGAGGATGACTTGCTTCCACACTAAAAATGAGTTCTCAGGTGACTGAAGAGTCCAATGCGGGACCTACAGTCTCTATCACAGGTGGGGCAGACGGTGGTTACAGGAACAGTTGGGTGGGGTGCCTGGGTTGCCGCTTGCTCCTTCCGTTGTTGCCACTTGGCTTCAGCTTGCTCTCGGCGAAGTGTTCAGCGTCTTGCTTTCCTCCACCTTTGGATGGTCTTGGGCCAGGGAATCCCAGGTGTCGGTGGGGATGTTGTACTTTTTGAAGGAGGCTTTGAGGGCATCCTTGAAGCGTTTCCTCTGTCCACCTAGGGCTCGCTTGCCGTGTCGGAGCTCCGAATAGAGCACTTGCTTAGGGAGTCACGTGTCAGGCATGTGGACGATGTGGCCCGTCCAGCAGAGCTGATCGAGTGTGGTCAGTGCTTCGATGCTGGGGATGTTGGCCTGAGCGAGGACACTGATGTTGGTGCGCCTATCCTGCCAATGGATTTGCAGGATCTTGCGGAGGCAACATTAGTGGTACTTCTCCAGCGTTTTGAGGTGCCTGCAATATGTAGTCTATGTCTCTGAGCCATATAGGAGGGCGGGTATCACCACTGCTCTGTAGACCATGAGCTTGGTGCCGGGTTTGAGGTCCTGGTCTTCAAACTCTCTCTTCCTTAGGTGACCAAAGGTTGCACTGGCAAACTGGAGGTGGTGTTGGACCTCATCGTCGATGTCTGCCCTTGTTGACAGTAGGCTCCAGAGGTATCAAAAATGGTCCACGTTGTCCAAGGCCTCATCATGAATTTTGATAATCGGGGGGGCAGTGCTGTGTGACAGGAGCAGGTTGGTAGAGGAACTTTGTCTTACGGATGTTTAGTGTAAGGCCCATGGTCTCATATGCCTCGGTGAAGGTGTTGACGATGGTTTAGAGTTCAACCTCTGAGTGTGTGCAAACGCAAGCATCATCAGCGTACTGTAATTCAATGACAGAGGATGGGACGAGGTGGAGGTTGAACAGATTCCCGTTTGTTCTGTAATTTAGCTCACCTCCAGCGGGGAGCTTGCTGAGGCTGAGATGGAGCATTGCAGCATGGAAAGTTGAGAAGAGCATTGGTGCGATGACACAGCCTTGATTGACCCCAGTCCAAACATGGAATAGGTCTGTGATGGATCCGTTGGTCAGGATCACGGCTTGCATGTCATCGTGGAGCAGGCAGAGGATGGTGACAAACCTTTGAGGGCAGCCGAACCTGAGGAGGACGTTCCATAATCCCTCACGGTTGACAGTGTTGAAGGCTTTTGTGAGGACAAAGAAGGCCCTGTACAAAGGTTGGTGCTGTTCACTGCATTTCTCGTGTATCTGCCGCGCAGTGAAGATCATGTCCATTGTGCCCCTTAATGGGCGGAATCCACATTGCGAATCAGGGAGGAGCTATTCAGTCACAGGAAGAAGGTGATTCAGGAGGATTCTTGCAATGACTTTCCCGGTGATCGACAGCAAGGAGATTTCTCTGTATTACCGCAGACGGACTTGTCACCTTTCTTGAACATGGTTACGATTACAGCTTCTCTGAGATCTCCTGGCATGATCTCCTCCTTCCAGATAAGAGAGATGAGGTCATGAATCTGTGCCAGTAGTGCTTCTCCGCCATGTTTTAGTACTTTGGTGGGGATTCCATCAGCTCTTGATGACTTGTTGTTCTCCAGTTGTTGGATGACCTTTTCAGCCTCGTTGCTGTGGGATGGAGTCGAGGACACTCACGGTTAAGGAGATCCTTGAAGTACTCCTTCCAGCGGGCACTGACTGCCTCTCTGACCTTGATGATCACCTCTCCGTTCTTGGCCAGCAGTTGGGTAAGGCCTTGGTGCTTGGGCCGTAGGTCGTCTTGACTGCTTTGAAGAATCCTCGTACGTTGTGGTTGTCAGATAGCTGCTGGATTTCTTGTGCTTTCTCCATCCACCATCTGTTCTTTAGGTCGCGAGTTTTTTGTTGGACCTCAGCCTTCAGATGTCTGTAGAGCTGCTTTCTTGCCCTCGAGTTGTGTGGCTGCTTCCAGTCCAAGAATGCCTTGTACTTGCGGCATATTAGCTCCTGGATCTCCTGGTCAGTCTTGGTGTTTCCTGGTCGAGTGACTGGGCGTCTCTTCACAGGTGCTAATTATGGAGACCTTGAGGGCAGACCAAGCACTGTGGATACTCTGTGTCTCTGGGTCACTGGGAGCAGTCAGGTTGGTAGTGAAGCGCTGGCTGAATAGAGCTTTCTTAGCACAATCTTTGAGTGCTCCAATGTTGCTTTTCCTGCGGCATTGTTTCTGTTGCCATTGCTGTTTTGTGGCACTGTTGACGGTGATGACAGAGCGAATTAGGCGATGGTCCATCCAGCAGTCGTCATATCTCCTGTCATGGCATGGGTGATGCGCATATCTTTGTGGTCCCTCGCTCAGACGATGATGTTGTCTAACAGATGCCAGTGCTTGGAGTGAGGGTGTTGCCATGGGGCTTTATTTTTGTCCTTCTGATGGAATAGGGTATTGGTTATGACGAGGCCATGATCTAAGCATTTCGCCAGGAGGAGGGTGCCATTGGAGTAGGCTTTCCCTACCCCCTCTCTGCCGATCACCAGAGGTCAGTGTCCTTTCCAACTCTAGCGTTGAAGTCACCAAGGAGGATTAGCTTGTCGCTCGTTGGGACTCGGGACAGGTATTGTTCGAAGCTGGAGTAAAATTCCTCTTTAGTCTCGTCTGTAGCTTCCAGTGTTGGGGCTTATGCGCTGAAGGCCGTAGCGCACTGGTTCTGAGCTAGGGCGAGTGGAAGAGTCATGAGGCATTTGTTTATCCCACAGGGGGAGTCTCTGAGATGGTTTGTTTTTTATGGCGACACCTACCCCATGGCGGCAATGTTCTGCTTCTGGTTTGCCTTTCCAGAAGTAGGTGTAGCCACCACTTTGCTCTTTGAGCTGGCCCTCCCCTGCCCGCCGGGTCTTGCTTAGGGTGGCGATGTCACTGATGAAGCGCCTGAGTTCCCGGGCAACGATAGCTGTGTGGCGTTCCGGTCTGTTGCTGTTCGGGTTGTCCATGAGGGTCCTGACGTTCCAGCTCCCAAACTACATCTTAAAGTGTGGAAGGTGCCTGTGCATGAATTCTTTTAACGTGGGGTGGCCGTTGCACACCAGTCACCACGCGGGCTTGACAGAGCAAGGTCTTGGCACAGTGGCAAGGGGATCCAAGATGACTGGAGACCAGGCTGTGCTGTATAGGCCTAGTTCATACACACATGCATACTCCTACTGTCCTGCTTCCTCCTCCCTGCAGGGCCTCGATCCCTGGGTTTCACAGGACACACTGACGGCCTCACAAACTCGCTGTTGGCCTGTGCTGTGCTGCTCCAGGGCCATGACCCCGCTGCTAGTCCACACTGTACTGCTCCAGGGCCATGACCCCGCTGCTAGTCCACACGGTGCTGCTCCAGGGCCATGACCCCGCTGCTAGTCCACACTGTGCTGCTCCAGGGCCATGACCCCGCTGCTAGTCCACACTGTGCTGCTCCAGGGCCATGACCCCGCTGCTAGTCCACACTGTGCTGCTCCAGGGCCATGACCCCGCTGCTAGTCCACACTGTGCTGCTCCTGGGCCACGACCCCGCTGCTAGTCCACACTGTGCTGCTCCTGGGCCACGACCCCGCTGCTAGTCCACACTGTGCTGCTCCAGGGCCAGGACCCCGCTGCTAGTCCACACTGTGCTGCTCCAGGGCCATGACCCCGCTGCTAGTCCACACTGTGCTGCTCCAAGGCCATGACCCCGCTGCTAGTCCACACTGTGCTGCTTCAGGGCTATGACCCCGCTGCTAGTCCACACTGTGCTGCTCCTGGGCCACGACCCCGTTGCTAGTCCACACTGTGCTGCTTCAGGGCTATGACCCCGCTGCTAGTCCACACTGTGCTGCTCCAGGGCCATGACCCCGCTGCTAGTCCACACTGTGCTGCTCCAGGGCCATGACCCCTCTGCTAGTCCACACTGTGCTGCTCCAGGGCCATGACCCCTCTGCTAGTCCACACTGTGCTGCTCCAGGGCCATGACCCCTCTGCTAGTCCACACTGTGTTGCTCCAGGGCCATGACCCCGCTGCTAGTCCACACTGTGCTGCTCCAGGGCCATGACCCCGCTGCTAGTCCACACTGTGCTGCTCCAGGGCCACGACCCCGCTGCTAGTCCACACTGTGCTGCTCCAGGGCCATGACCCCGCTGCTAGTCCACACTGTGCTGCTTCAGGGCCATGACCCCGCTGCTAGTCCACACTGTGCTGCTCCAGGGCTATGATCCCGCTGCTAGTCCACACTGTGCTGCTCCAGGGCTATGATCCCACTGCTAGTCCACACTGTGCTGCTTCAGGGCCATGACCCCGCTGCTAGTCCACACTGTGCTGCTTCAGGGCCATGACCCCGCTGCTAGTCCACACTGTGCTGCTCCAGGGCTATGATCCCGCTGCTAGTCCACACTGTGCTGCTCCAAGGCCATGACCCCACTGCTAGTCCACACTGTGCTGCTCCAGGGCCATGACCCCGCTGCTAGTCCACACTGTGCTGCTCCTGGGCCATGACCCCGCTGCTAGTCCACACTGTGCTGCTCCTGGGCCATGATCCCGCTGCTAGTCCACACTGTGCTGCTCCAGGGCTATGATCCCGCTGCTAGTCCACACTGTGCTGCTCCAGGGCTATGACCCCGCTGCTAGTCCACACTGTGCTGCTCCAAGGCCATGACCCATGCGGAGGCTCGTGGATTTTTTTTGGGTAAATTTTGCGTGGAGTGGGTTGGAGGTGCAGGAGAGCAGCGGTGCGTGCTTTGATGATGCGCTTGGGGTGGTCAGCAGCAATGGGGCGGAAGTGGGGACCACCATAAAAAATCCCCGGTGTGAATTTGGATCATGGTGGCCAATGGACTGCAACGCAGCGGCCACTTGATTCTGCCACAAAATGGCGGTTGCGGACATTATCTGGACCTTGAATTTCAGCCCCACTTTGTTTAAAAAGAACTCTGCTTGTAATCCTGTCTGCAGCTCACCCAGATCAAATAGGGTTACACTGACATGGTCATCAAAGTCCATATCGAGATAAATCTATACATGTAAAATACACTCTCATTCAATTCAAAGTTTCAGCATGATGCACTGCAGTTTGTTAAATTAATTCAGGGTTTTCTTCCTGCCAGAGATAAAGTGGCTCTGAAATAGAAGTTGAAAGTCCAGGGAGGGGGGCAGATAATACCGCATGTTGGTGTACCAATTTATTGCACAAATATGCACATATGGTAAGTTTCTAAGTCCAGCTGGCCTCATGTGACAGACCATTAAAGCAAAGCTGAATATGAAATTTGCTTGAATTCTGTTGGAAGATGTAGCAGTAAAGCTGCTAAGAAGCTGTAGGTCCTTGATGGTGATCATGAGAACAACAAACACAGCGCCTTCCACAGCCTCAGTGTTTCACCACTAAGTGAAAAATACAATACTGCTGTTTATCTGAGGTACGCCAGTAAATTAAAGTTCAGTTGGTGTCTACAATTACAGTTTGCAATGTACAGTGTTTGAATTTCAGAAAGTCACTTTAATCAATGCCACCTAATAAATGCATGCACGGAGTAAGAATTGCTCTGGTCGCTACAGGTGACGACATGGTAAGCATGTTGCAATATTATAAGTGCGTCATGAATATTTTCTCTGTTCAATATTTTCTTTTGGAACATGGGTTTTTGATTTTGCTATAAACACCAATCTTTACAAATGCAGTCACAATCTGCACATAGCGACCAGATGTACACTAACGGTTCTGGAGTCATTTCAATACAAATGTTAAAGTAACATGATAGACATCTAATGAGCTGTTTTCTGACTTGACATTCCAGAAGGCAACGTCCCAGCTCGTCGTGCATATCAGATATATTGGTTTGTGCAGGCTCGAAGGGCCGAATGGCCTGCTCCTGCACCTATTTTCCATGTTTTTTTCTCTATGTGCCTCGGATGATCCTCTGACCACTGATTTAAATGCAGGGAAAATCATTCACAATGAGCACCCCAATTTATATGATGAGTTTTCAGCCAGTGAGGCTCTCCGCAGGGAGAATGAAGCTGGATAATTACCCCTCTATTGTCATGTTAAAAAGTATTTTTATTTTGAGTTTTTGTAAGCAAGTCATTATGTGCAGGCGAACTGTAATTGAAATACTATTGGAAGCGTCCAAGTCATTTGGTCACTCAACAACAAGGCCGGTAAAACTTGGCATTTTGTTTGTTCAGTCCACCAAAGTGGATTCCAGACATGTAAAGGGCAACCATAGCGCCAAGGGAACCTAACTGCTTTCATAAGACCAGGCTGCAAGTGCACTTTAATCATCTCAATACAGATAACTTATAAACATAGAATTCAATTTAAAAAAATTAGTGCACAACTCTGCTGGCTTAGCAAGTTTATTTAATGAGTGTTTGAGCCACATCGACCAGGGAAGTTTCAAGCTCAATTTACGATCTGTTTTGACTTAACTGATTGGAGGGAGGAGGATCCACAATGAGTCTCAATACAATGGCTTACGCAGGTTTCCCACTACTGTGGCTCAATTTTCCCCAATGCCGTTTTTTTGGCGTACTGCAAGAGTTTCGCCCGTTTTTTTGGGGCCCCAACTACTCCAAAAAAAAAACGAGCAAATTTCCCCATTCTATTTTTTGAAAATGGCACCGCACAGCCTGTACTTTAGCTTCGGGGAGATGGAGCCTAATGTCTGCGCCGAAAAAACGATGCCACCCCCTTCTGCGCATGTGCCAAAACAAAATGACATTTTTGACGTGATTGCGTTGGGCGCGCATGCCCTGTACAGCTCCTGGTCTGCATTCGACCATTTTTAAAGAGCCAGTTATGTGCGAGAACTTTAATCCTCATTGGAAAAATCGGAGCTGCAATACAAGATGCAACATGGCTCAAGGACCAAGAATTCAAGAATTTCTTACAGGATGAAGTAGAGGCACTAGTTACTGTAATTGAGGCCAGATGGCACGAGCTGGACACCAGCAAAGGTCACATAAAAGTTTCAGCAAAAGAAATGAAGAAACACTGGAACCAACTTGCAGAAGATTACTGTGCAATGGTGACCACCCCGAGGTCTGGAGGACCGTGCAATGGAATTGCAATTGTAAATGTAACCATCTGTATATGTCCCACCCAGCAGAAAGACACCCTCTCTATAAGGTTATATTTTCATCTTTGCAGAGGAAGATGGCACACAACAAAAGGGAAAGAACTCGAACAGGAGGAGGCCCGGCAAATCTGCACCCACTGACACCCTTGGAAGAGAGGGTCGCTGCTTTGATGGGCCCTGCCTGGAGAAAAGCAACTACTACTGCACAAGCTGGGCCCGCACTCGAGGGAGAGGGTAAGTCCTGCAATTCCACAGTCTGGCTTTGCTAAATATTTAGTACTGCGCAAGCTAGCCGTGATTCGGTCCATGGGGATGTCTCCATCAGCTACACTTCGGTTGATGCAATGTGTTATCATTCATCGTGGTCCTTCAAATGAGCCTGCTGCCTGCGCTGTGTGAGCCTACTCATGCCACCCACCCTGCCCCTCCTCTGCTGCTAACTCTTAGTCGGTTCTGCAGAATTTGAGGCTAATCCTGATGAGGCTGAAGCCGATACAGAAGAAGATTCAGATGCGGACGAGCCTGAAGAGAAGAACATCTTCCAATCCCACCTTCCAGACCAAGAGCATGGGGTGAGGTTGAGGGGGAGGTGATGAATGAAGCCCCCCTGTTCGATGCAATCTGGAGGAGGTGCAGGTGCCGCCCATTGTGGTGCCAGGCCCATTCCTGAGTGGTACGAGTGTTAGGACATTCCATGGTTTCTCACAGTGCGAGGCTGGGGATTCCAGTGGGGTGCAGCGAGACACACCCAGGGCCTCACCTTCTGAGGCTGCGGGTTCCAGTGAGATGCAGCAAGGCACACCCAGGGCCCTACCGTTCAAGGCTGCGGGTCCCAGTGAGATGCAGCGAGCCACATCAAGGGTGAGGAGGGGAAGGAGAGCTGATGCGCTGTCAGTGAATGTGAGGGAGCGAATGTTGCAGGTAGTTGACACAATGTGGCTGAACATAAGGGAGGGAATGTCGCAAGCAGCAGATACAATGTCGGTGCACATGAGGGAGGGAATGTTGGAGGTAGTTGAGACACTGTCGGGGCACATGAGGGAGTGAATGTCGGAGGTAGCTGCTGCGAAAAGGGAACACGCCCAGACCCCGCGCCCATTGACAGAATCAATTGCCACTCCCACTCCAATCCCCAGGCCAGCCTCTGCTCAGGTACCGACTGCTCATGTACCACCACCACCCCCCCACCTCAAGCAGTGCGCATTACCCGAGATGTTCGAATATCAAGCCGAGAAAAGCTGCGCCACCGCCTGTGGGCAGGGATGGAGTCAACAAGACCAAACACAGCAGGCGGTCTTAGAATAAGGTGGAGGAGAGATGGGTGCAGCCTTTGTTTGCTGCTGTTGTTGTTGTTGTTGTTGTTACTGTTATAACTTTTCTCAAATTAAAAGTTTTTTGTAAGTTGTGTAAATTTACAAGAGTAAAAGTTTGTAAGTGATCTTAAAGTTTGTGTGATTTTAACTTTATTAAAGTTTGATTCAAGAATATTTTTATTAAAGTTAAATTAAGTACAAACAAGTGTTTTTTAAACTTTACAATAAAATATATTTTAAATTATAACTGAATCATTTCCATTATTTGTTCCATTATTAACACAATTTTTTGAATTAAAGGAGAATAATTTCCATTATTTGTTCCATTAAGACAACACAACATTATGGAACAGGTCCAAACAGTAAACATCATCCATTTGGAATAGTTGCTGCTGAGCCTTCAGAGAGCAAAACTTTCACGGATGAGCTGCTGGTGCAAAGCTCGAGCAATCATTAAAGGGCTCCGACGGCCCGCCCTCTTCCGCCGTCGTCATGCTCCGGGTTCAGGTAGTTGCATGGCTTCCTCGTCCTCCTCTTCCTCCTCCCCCTCCTCATCAGCTGCATCTTCCTCCTTAACATCAGCCACTATCACCTCAGGTGGGTCTTCTGCTACCAACTGCTGCTGCCTCATGATGGCTAAGTTATGCTGCATGCAGCACACAACATGAACTGACCAACAATCTCAGGGGAGGAGAGCAAGCAGCCCCCGGAATGGTCCAGGCTGTTTCAAGATGCCAATGGTCCTCTCTATTATGCTGCGTGTCGCAATGTGCGACATGTTGTATTCCCGGTCAGCTTCCGTCTGGGTTACGCATAGAGGCATCATGAGCCAGGTGGCGAGGCCATACCCTTTGTCTCCCAGCAGCCAGCTCTGCCCTTCTGGCTGTTGCTGAAACATCTGGCATCAACTGACATGATGCGATGCATGTCGTCACACACAAGCTGCACATTAACGGAGTGGAAGCCTTTTCTGTTCCTGTACATCGCGGAATCCTCCAAAGGTGCTTGCAAGGCGATGTGGGTACAATCAATGCAACCCTGTACCTTTGGGAAGCCAGCAATCTTGGAGAAGCCCACAGCCCTTTCACGCATTGCCTGGGCGCTCATGGGAACTTTATGTAGTCATTCCTCCAGGCATATAGTGCAGCAGACACCTGCCGAATGCAGATATGTGTTGCATGTTGAGAAATTGCACACATATCCCCAGTTGTGGCCTGGAATGATTCAGATGCATAGAATGAAAGTGCAGCAATACTGACAATGCCATACCTCCTGCAAGCCTTCTGCATGATGGTGCTGCGGAGGAGACAATTGATTCAACGTCATCGCATGTTGACTTCAACTGACAAAGCAGTCCTCCTGACACTTCTAGGATGCAGGTCTGCTTTTACTAACTCACAGATCTCGGTTACAACTTCTTTGCGGAAACGCAGCCTTCTTACACAGTCTGCATCACTCAGGTGCAGGTATGAACGCCTGTCTTAATATACCCGAATACCCGACGTGGGTAAGGCCTCCTGCCCATCATTGTACGTGCTTTGAGGTTCCTCATGCGATAACGTTGAATCAATTGTCTCCTCCGCAGCACCATCATGCAGAAGGCTTGCAGGAGGTATGGCAGTGTCAGTATTGCTCCCATGATTAAATTGTACCTTTGTAAGAAACTCAAAACAGCAGGACAGGCTTCTTTGTTCTCTCTCTCCCCATGGTCGTGCCCTAGAATGGACCACACCCAGGTCTGCGCATGCGCAAGAGGCTTGATTAGAACGGGAAGCTCGGCATTCAAATGAGGATATTTGGGGCAATGAAGTCTAATGTAATTCTTTAACTTTAGATTTTTTTTCAAAGTACCACCCCAGCACCGGGCTCGAGGATCGGTGGGCAGAATTGCTCCCTTGCCCGGGCACAGGGGCTCAGCAAACATCCGCCACCTCCTTCCTCCCCCCCCCTCCCCTCCCCTCCCCCCGGGCTTCTTTTGAAGCTGCTGCATAGTGTAAGGGTTCTTGTTTCTTCAGTTCAGCTTCCACACACCCCCACCCCTCCTGGGCTTCTTTTGTAGCCGAGTCCCGAGGCCCGACCCCGTGTCCGGACGAGGGACAGATTCTGCCGGCCGACGCTCCGACCCTCGAGCCCGATTTAGAGATGTTCAGTGGTGGCGTGGCACTTTGAAAAAAATCCAAAATTAAAGAACTGCGTTTTAAGTTTGAAAAAATTAAGCTTCATGATGCATATTTGATATGTTCTTGACACCCTCCAAATTTTTGCCTAAAACCAATGGCGGCTTTCTGTGCCGATTTTTTAATATGCGCTGGTTTTTCTTAAGTGCCTCGAAGATTTTTTGAGGAGTGGTCACATACACTGTCCTCGGAAAATTGTAAGTTGGCCAAACTTGCATAAATGTGAAAAACTATCGCAGACATCGTGAAAAACTAACTCCCCCCTATGACGCAAAAAAAAAACTAACCTAAAAGATTCATAACCAACTGAGTTATGCCGGCGCACAATCTTTGGGGAAACTTGGATATTTTAATTTAGGCCTTAAAAAGTGGCGCGCACCAAAGAAACGCCCCTGGTCACGATCAAACAATCCGTACTGCAAGTGCACACAGGCAAAAACAACACAGGAGGGCAGACCTAGGGTTGTCAATCCTCCAGGGACTGGCTTGGAGTCTCCAGTAATTGTCATAGCGCTGCGAGCTACCCAACCCTGGAGAAAATCATAGGGGCATTAAAAAAATAGATTTTTTCCAATTTCTTTCTACACTCCTGTTTGTTAATTGAAAAAATATTAGAGATGGGGAAAAAGGTTGTTTGACTGGTAGGAAAGCATCATCCAATTGGATAATGAAGTATCTATTCGCTTTCCAATTGGCATAGGAAAGGGGTGCATCGTGAGGATGAACATGTTGGGTAACCAATGGTGGGAACATGGGGGCAGGTCATGCCATGAAACCTCCAGGAATACTTTCAACCAGAGTTGGCAACCCTAGGCAGACCAGATGGAGCTGTAATCCTCCCATGGTTGAATAGACTGGCGACACGCGCTATCAAGGTTTATATATGAATAAGAGCCACTTGGGCGAGGAACTAGAAGGCCACCATTGCCAGGTATCCAACAAAGAGTCAAGACCTTTCGGAGATGAAGAAAGGAGAAAAAAAACTTGCAGACAAGATTGAAAAAAATCTTTATTCATCGGGAGACCCAAGTACTCATTGAATGCAAGATCTGGCATAGGCTGTGTCCTCATTGCACAACACTCACTTAACTCAGAGAAGCCTGAAGCTGAGAGGGAGGTCAGCTAGCCTGAAAATCCAAATTAAGGCCAGCACGTCATCAGTAAAGGGACTTTTGGGGAAAGGAGGTGAGGAGTCATTTGACTATACTGTAGCTAAATACTTTCTGACCATAATATTACAGATGGAAAATTAGCATTTTTAAAAATGAATTCTTAATCAAAATATAACACAGAAGATAAATAACATGACTGAACGTTATAGTAAAATATCATTTTCATCTGAGGCTGGGTATGTATCCAAACAGACAGATGGGAGAATGGTGCCTCCCTAATAGCTGTTATGGGTCACAAGTGAAATTAATTTTGGTAGTCTGAATACAATTCCTAGTGGACCTGAGTCCATCATCCCAGACTGGCACCATTTATCAGTCTCATAATTACAATCCTTAGTGTGTTTGTGAGAGGGTGTGAGCGAGAAAACAAAACAGAGCGAGGAGAATAATAAGCAGCTTTATGTTTAATCACTGTCCATTGCCAGACTCTAAGGGCATTCTGCATACTCATAACATTCTTTAGCCATATGTGGTGTGAGTGCACTCAGTGTAGTCATTGAATGCAATATGGAAAAGTCCCACCTTTCATGCACAAAAATGTCTTTGAAGCTCAGGTCAATAGGGGGGGGGAGGGTGTTGGTGAGTGACTTTTTTGTGATTATTTTGCCTTCAATTCAGGAGGGTAAACATTCGCTTCCAAAAAGATCAAATGTTTTTTGTCAATGATCCCGATGTAAAAAGTATGAATATACATGCATAGGGCTTGACTTTCATGTGAATTACCATCTGTTTGCGTGGTTTTAAAATGGGGCTGTAAAGCCTAGCCCTTCAAAAATAACAATCTAATATT
Organism: Pristiophorus japonicus; assembly: GCF_044704955.1. Taxonomy (NCBI): domain Eukaryota; kingdom Metazoa; phylum Chordata; class Chondrichthyes; family Pristiophoridae; genus Pristiophorus; species Pristiophorus japonicus. The sequence goes on along the minus strand of NC_091985.1, from coordinate 39,440,589 downwards.
GCACCAAATTACCCTTCCAAATAAATCACTAGTCTTCATTGTGACCCTCCAACTGCATTGAAATGAGTCAAGTGAACATTACTAACTACCCTCTCTGACTTAGCTTCTATCCCAACCCACCCTAAACTATTACTGCAACTAGACAAGAACAGCAGTGGAAGTATCCCTGACAGTGTACACTGCTTGGAGGGGGCTATTTGGTTTGCTACAATTGGCGGTGGTGGTACTTCATTTGCAGATCAGTCTGTTTTGGTACATTTATGGTTCTATTGAGACTTTTGCTACTACTTTTAGTCAGTTCTGTAAAAAGTACAGCTTTGGACTGAGGACCTACAATTTCCAATGCAAATCCCTTTATTCTTTTGTTATGATGAGAAAATGGAAAAGGTTAGATTGGAGGGTCTTTGAGTGAGGCATCACTGAAGACATTTGGAAAGAAATAAAGGAAAGAAAGAAGGAAAGAAAGGAGGTGGGAAAGAAAGAAGGTAGGAAAGAAGGAAAGAAAGAAAAGGAAAGAAGGAAATAAAGAAAGATTTCCATTTATATAATGCCTTTTACGACCATAGGATGTTCCAAAGCGCTTTATGTTCTTTTGAAGTGAAATCACTGTTGTAGGAAATGAGGCAGCCAATTTGTGCACAGCAAGGTCCCACGAACAACAATGAGATAATTGTTATATATGTAAATTTGTATTTACTCTGTACAGCCATCAGAGGGCTCATCTCCTGGAGTCCCAAGGAATCCCATATTCCCTTGGGAGCACAGGTATTTAAGGAGGCTTCACAGGTTGGAGAGGCACTCTGGAGACCTGCAATAAAAGACTACGGTCACACTTCAATTTGAGCTCACTGTGTTCAGGCTGACTATTTCTCCATACACAACTGGCGACGAGATACAGATAGCAAACCCAAAGATGCAGAGGACAGTGGGCATCCTGGAGAAATTCTCGGAGGGAGGTGATTGGGAAACTTTTGTGGAGCGACTCGACAAATACTTCGTGGCCAATGAGCTAGATGGGGAAGCAAGCGTTGCCAAACGAAGGGCGATCCTCCTCACCGTCTGTGGGGCACCAACGTATGGCCTCATGAAGAATCTGCTCACTCCAGCGAAACTCGTGGAGAAATCGTACGATGATTTATGCACCCTGGTTCGGGAGCATTTGAACCCGAAGGAAAGCGTTCTGATGGCGAGGTACCGGTTCTACACCGGCAAAAGGTCTGAAGGCCAGGAAGTGGCGAGTTATGTCGCCAAGCTAAGACGCCTTGCAGGACATTGCGAATTTAAATGACATTTGGAGCACATGCTCAGAGATTTTTTCACACTTGGCATTAGCCACAAATCCATACTTTGCAAACTTTTGACTGTAGAGACCCCAACCTTGAGTAAGGCCATAGCGATAGCCCAGTCGTTCATTGCCACCATTGACCATACGAAGCAAATCTCTCAGCACACAAGTGCTGTCTAAGTACTGTGAACAAAGTGATGTTGTTTTTGAATCGTAACATACAGGGCAGGTCATGCATACCGGCAACTACACGTCTGCAGATGTCTCAGAGTCCACCATCAAGGGTGATGAGTGCAAGGCCATTAACAACTTGTTGGTGCTGCGGGGGTGATCACTGTTTCCATTCATGCCGATACAAAGAGTACATTTGCAAGGGCTGTGGAACAATGGAACACCTCCAACGAGTGTGCAGGCGAGCTGCAAAGCCTGTTAAACCTGCAAATCACCATGTTGCAGATCCACGGAGGATAACGATGAACCAGAGCCGCAGATCGAGGAGGCAGACGTATATGGGGTGCACACATTCACCACGAATTGTCCCCCGATAACGCTGAATGTTGAATTAAATGGAGTCCTGGTGTCAATGGAGCGGGACACGGGCGCGAACCAGTCCATCATGGGCAAAAAGACTTTCGAAAGGTTGTGGTGCAACAAACCCTCAAGGCCAGTCTTAACTCCAGTTCACATGAAACTAAGAACTTACACGAAAGAACTGATTCCTGTAATCGGCAGTGCTATCGTAAAAGTCTCCTACGATGGAGCGGTGCACAAGCTACCACTCTGGGTGGTACCGGGCGATGGTCCCACGCTGCTCGGCAGGAGCTGGCTGGGAAAGATATGCTGGAACAGGGACGAAGTCCGAGCGCTATCGCCCGCTGACGACACTTCGTGTGCCCAGGTCTTAAACAAATTTCCTTCGCTGTTCGAACCAGGCATCGGAAAATTCCAAGGAGCAAAAATACAAACCCACCTAATTCCAGGGGCGCGACCCATCCATCACAAGGCGAGACCAGTACCGTACATGATGAGAGAAAGGGTAGAGATCGAGCTCGACCGGCTGCAATGAGAGACATCATTTCCCTGATCGAGTTCAATAAGTGGGCCAATCCTATCGTCCCAATCCTCAAAGGAGATGGCACGATCAGAATCTGTGACCATTGCAAAGTAACTTTCAATCGTTTCTCCCTGCAGGACCAATACCCACTACCAATGGCCAACGACCTCTTTGCGACGTTGGCGGGAGGAAAGACGTTCATGAAGCTGGATCTGACTTCAGCCTATATGATGCAGGAACTGGAGGAATCATAGAAGGCCCTCACCTGCATCAACACGCACAAAGGTCTTTTTGTTTATAACAGGTGCCCGTTTGGAATCCGATCGGCGGCGGCGATATTCCAGAGAAACATGGAAAGCTTACTGAAATCGGTCCCGCACACCGTAGTCTTCCAGGACGACATCTTGGTCAGAGGTCGGAACACAGTCGAACAGCTGCAGAATGTGGAGGAGGTTCTTAGTCGACTCAACGTCATGGGGCTCAGGTTAAAACACTCAAAGTGCATTTTCCTGACACCTGAAGTGGAGTTCCTGGGAAGGAGGATTGCGACAGATGGCATCAGGCCCACCAACGTGAAGACGGAGGCAATCGAGAATGCACCGAAGCCATAGAACGTGATGGAGCTGCGGTTGCTTCTGAGACTCCTGAACTATTTTGGTAACTTCTTACCGGGTCTCAGCACACTGTTAGAACCACTACTACGAAAAGGGGATGAATGGGTTTGGGGCAAAAGCCAAGAAAATGCCTTTGTAAAAGCGATAAAATTGTTATGCTCAAACAAATTGCTTGTGTTGTATGATCCATGTAAGCGTTTGGTATTAGCATGTGATGCATCGTCATATGGTGTCAGATGTGTATTGCAACAAGCTAATGATTTTGGTAAACTGCAACCGGTTGCTTATGCATCCAGGAGTCTGTCTAAGGCTGAGAGAGTCCACAGCATGATTGAGAAAGAAGCGTTAGCGTGTGTCTATGGGGTAAAGAAAATGTATCAATACCTGTTTGGGCTAAAATTCGAATTTGGAAATTGGACATAAGCCACTTATATCCCTGTTCTCCAAGAGTAAAGGGATAAATGCCAACTCATCGGCCCGCATCCAGAGATGGGCGCTCACGTTGTCCGTATACAACTACACCATCCGCCACAGGCCAGACACAGAAAACTGCGCCGATGCTCTCAGTAAGCTGCCATTGCCATCCACGGAGGTGGAAATGGCGCAGTCGGCAGATCTAGCCATGGTTATGGAAACATTTGGGAATGAGCAATCACCTGTCACTGCCCGGCAGATCAAAATCTGGACAAGCCAGGACCCCTCATTATCTCTAGTCAAAAGCTGGTCCAGTGTCCCAGTGGAAATGCAGGAAGAGATAAAGCCGTTCCAGCGGCGCAAAGATGAAATGTCTATACAGGCAGACTGCCTTCTGTGGGACAATCGAGTAGTTGTCCCCAAGAAGGGCAGAGAAACCTTCAGCAATGACCTCTACAGTACCCACCCAGGCATCGTAATGATGAAAGCCATAGCCAGATCCCACGTGTGGTGGCCCGGTATCAATGCGGACTTCGAGACCTGCGTTCACAGATGTAATACATGCTCGCAGTTAAGCAATGTACCCAGGGAGGCGCCGCTAAGTTTCTGGTCTTGGCCTTCCAAACCATGGTCGAGGGTACACGTCGACTATGCAGGCCCGTTCTTGGGTAAAATGTTCCTTGTGGTTGTAGACGTGTACTCCAAATGGATTGAATGTGAGATAATGTCGGCTAGTACGTCCGCTACTGAAAGCCTGTGGGCCATGTTTGCCACACATGGCCTACCCGATGTCCTGGTGAGCAATAATGGGCCATGTTTTACCAGTGCTGAGTTCAAAGAATTCATGACCCGTAATGGGATCAAACATGTCACATCTGCCCCGTTTAAACCAGCGTCCAATGGTCAGGCGGAGAGAGCAGTGCAAACCATCAAGCAAGGCTTGAAGAGGGTAACTGAAGGCTCACTGCAGACTCGTCTATCCCGAGTCCTGCTTTGCTACTGCACGAGACCCCACTCACTCACTGGGATCCCACCTGCTGAACTGCTCATGAAAAGGCTCTCGTTAGTTCAGCCTGATCTACATGAACAGGTAGAGAGCAGGCGGCTTCAACAAAGTGCATATCATGATAGCACAAATGTGTCACGCGAGATTGAAATCAATAATTCAGTATTTGTATTAAATTATAGACAAGGTCCCAAGTGGCTTCCCAGCACTGTCGTGGCCAAAGAGCAGAGCAGGGTGTTTCGGGTCAAACTTTCAAATGGACTCATTCATCGGAAACACTTGGGACCAAATCAAACTCAGATTCACGGACTATCCTGAGCAACCCACCTTGGACCCTACCTTTTTTAATCCCCCAACATACACACCAGTGGCAACCAGCACCATGGTTGATCACGAAGCAGAACCCATCATCCACAGCAGCCCAGCAGGACCCAACACACCAGGCAGCCCAGCAAGGCCAGCTGCACAGCAGCCCGGCGAGGGCCCAACACATGATTCAACAATACCAGCTTTCACACCGAGACGATCAACCAGAGCAAGAAGGGCCCCAGATCGACTCACATTGTAAATAGTTACACTATTGACTTTGGGGCGGGAGGGAGTGTTGTTATATATGTACATTTGTATTTACTCTGTACAGCCACCAGCGGGCTCATCCCCTGGAGTCTCAAGGGATCCCATAATCTCTTGGGAGCACAGGTATTTAAGGAGGCTTCACAGTTTGGAGAGGCACTTTGGAGACCTGCAATAAAAGACTAAGGTCACACTTTACTTTGAGCTCACAGTGTTCAGTCTGACTCTTTCTCCATACACAACAATAATGAGCAGACAGTCTGTTTTAGTGATGTTTGTTGAGGGATAAGTATTGGTCAGGACACTGAAATACAACCATGGGATAGTTCACGTCCATCTGAGAGGGCAGGCGGAGAAGTGGAGAAGCCACTGGCCTTCTGTTGGCTCTTTCTCACCAACTGCTAACCATGAATAAAATGGGTGCAGGAGCACGTTGTACTTCTGGGCCACCTTGATCGCAGTTGCTCCTCAAACTGATGGTAAACTTGTCTCCCAAGGGGAAATCATTGATTCCCCGTCGCTAGGATTGCCACTTGCCTGGTTTTTGAACAGCTGTGCGGGAATTTCTAAGATGCAAACTTGACAACAAAAAATCTAATATTTTTAAATCCTTTGCTTCTATTATTGAAGGTTTAATTATGCATTTTTTTATCCTTTAGATGTAAAGAGCAACATATTTAAATTAAAATATAAGAAATGAAGACTAAAAGCTACCACTGAAAAGGCTTAAGTGGGTTTAGTTCATGCTGTAATAATTATTTCTAAGTATTTCAAGAATGACACGTGAAACTCTGTAATTTAAAGCAAGTGAATTGATTAATTCAATGCCCTGCATTTCTAACTGAATGCTGAAAGGCCAATGATGCAAATTTGAATGCATTCGTGACCCTGTGATGAAGCTTCGAGTAGCATCTTTTAATGAAGGTACAGATTAGCAGATCTCTAATTAATCCTTCAAAACCACAGCTCTTATGGAGTGCAGGTTAACAAATAAGACCGAGAGGTAAAGCCCTAACAAAGGCTTCACCCCTGGGTGTAACATCCCTTTAATATTCTCTACTATTCTTCACACCAAGGACGGAATTTTCAACTTCACCGGAGGTGTAACATGGATCAGCCGCCCTGTTGCACACCCCACCTGGTTCTCCTTTCCATTAAAGGCATTCATCGAATGTCGAACAGACAGCCCCTCATTGTCAATCACAAACCCATATTTTTGACAATAGTATTTCTGAACACCATAATCATACATTCGCTGTGATAAATGCAAATATGAGCCTGTGAAAGCAGAGAATGTGCATGATCAGCTGTTTACTGATGTATTTCATCTTTATTTCATTCAGTATCAGCACCCTAACATGCTTCTGTGAGTTTTCCATAGTTCATTATCCAAGGGGTTTGTGCTCACTTTGATTGGTATTTTGTATGCTTCAAGTTCTCAATATATAACACTTGACAGAATGCACAGATTACTCATTTGATGAACATCTCAAGTGTAAGTAAGACAACACCATATATATTGTTACAACTTTTGACTTTAACTAAAATCAGATTCTCAGGTCTATTCAATATAAAATCTTTCAGTAAATTACTTTTCATTTCAGTTCCACGATGTGTTATTACTAATCAATATGGATGAAAAATGTTTCAATCCCTATTCTGTTTTAGAATTTAGATTACTTGTGTGAGGATACAGACTGACAAATCCGTGTTTTTTTGGTTCAGTGATCTGGATCATATATTCATATATCCATAGGGAACTCACTCCCTCAACTATCTTGGTCAAAGCACCAAACATATATTTTAATAATACATTACAGAGCTCATTTAAATTTCTCACTCTGCAATGCCTTGGCACAGCTCACACACACACGTTAAAATTGTCAACTGTAGAACTCAAAACAATCAGGACATGGCCTTGTCACTGAGCTAATGCCATGACATAGCACTCGTAAATATAACATTGTATTTTGGGTACTGAAGTGGGACAATAGGTCACACTGGACATATAATCAGACATGGATAGAGGGTTAAAGTGTGTACGTGCAGAAACCAGGGCGTCCATTACAAACTAAACACGTAAAGACAAGGATTAGATTGAGAACTATACATCTGTACTTTGTTTGAAGGTTGCCTTTCAGTATATCATGTCCTAACAGGAGAGATAAATGGGGTATGGTATGACACAAATCGGCACATCAGCGAAAACAGTACCCAGCACAAGCAAAGGTCAAATTGGAGCCAGACACATAAGTGATAAGATCCTGAGACACCGTGAAATGGAAAAGTACCAGGAATAGGCAGGACAGAAATCATCTTTGCTTTGAGTGACAAGGGCTTTTGACCATTCGAACCAATGTATGTATGTCACATGTATTGAATGTCTGGCCGTGATAGGCTGAGTAACTGTATAAAAATCCTGTGTATTCTTTGTTCGGAGAGAGTAAGTAGGACAGATCAGCAGGGGGCTGACTTCAGCTCGACTCTTCCTTGCAAGTAAAATAAACTGCTTGTGTTTGAATCCTAAAAGACTGTGTCAAGGTTAATTATTTTAATCTCCACTTCAGGTACCATTAAAAAAGTTATTAATATTCAGTGTAATTGATCATATGCTCACTCATAATGTTAAATTCCTGCTCATTAGATATTTAAGATATTGGATGAAATCATATGCACAGAGGTAGCAGCCACTTTGTGGAATGGGTTAAAGGGCCCTCCGTGTTTAAGATGATTCGCTAAAATAAATTTCATATATTATTAAGACCTTCCTCAATTATATTTTGCACAACAACTGTGATGTTAATAGAATGCATAATGACAAATCATCGACTATGGAATCTAGCCCACACAAGGATTACACTTCCCGCTCAAAGTGCTCATGAGTAAAATCAATCCCTCCAACCAGCCGAAGATTTAGGATTAAACTGATAATTACTTGGAGAGGGTGCAGAGAAGATTTACCAGAATTATGGCAAGGAAAAGAAACTTCACATGTGAAACATAAGAAAGGTAAGGAATAGGAGCAGGAGTAGGCCATTTGGCCCCTCGAGCCTGCTCTGCCTCTTAATAAGTTCATGGCTGATCTGATCTTGGGCTCAGCTCCACTTCCCTGCCCACTCCCCATAATCCTTCACTCCCTTATCACTCAAAAATATGTCTAGCTCCATCTTAAATAGCTCTCTGGGGCAGAGAATTCCACAGATTTCTGACCGTCTGAGAGAAGAAATTCCTCCTCATTACAGTTCTACATATGCGACCCCTTATTCTGAAACTATGTCTCCTAGTTCTAGATTCCCTCACGAGAGAAAACACCTTCTCTGCATCTACCTTGTCGAGCACCCTCGGCATCTTATATGTTTCAATAAGATCACCTCTCAGTCTTCTAAACTCCAATGAGTATGGGCCCAACCTGCTCAACCTTTCTTCATAAGTCAATCCCTTCATCTCAGGAATCAACCGAGTGAATCTTCTCTGAACTGCCTCCATTGGAAGTATATCCCTCCTCATGTAAGGAGACCAAAAATGTACGCTGGTTAAAGAGGAGATTAATGCAATAGTTAGGAAGGACATTAGCTTGGATGATGTGGAATCTATATGGGTAGAGCTGCAGAACACCAAAGGGCAAAAAGCGTTAGTGGGAGTTGTGTACAGACCTCCAAACAGTAGTAGTGATGTTGGGGAGGGCATCAAACAGGAAATTAGGGGTGCATGCAATAAAGGTGCAGCAGTAATAATGGGTGACTTTAATATGCACATAGATTGGGCTAACCAAACTGGGAGCAATACGGTGGAGGAGGATTTCCTGGAGTGCATAAGGGATGGTTTTCTAGACCAATATGTCGAGGAACCAACTAGGGGGGAGGCCATCTTAGACTGGGTGTTGTGTAATGAGAGAGGATTAATTAGCAATCTCGTTGTGCGAGGCCCCTTGGGGAAGAGTGACCATAATATGGTGGAATTCTGCATTAGGATGGAGAATGAAACAGTTAATTCAGAGACCATGGTCCAGAACTTAAAGAAGGGTAACTTTGAAGGTATGAGGCGTGAATTGGCTAGGATAGATTGGCGAATGATACTTAAGGGGTTGACTGTGGATGGGCAATGGCAGACATTCAGAGACCGCATGGATGAACTACAACAATTGTACATTCCTGTCTGGCGTAAAAATAAAAAAGGGAAGGTGGCTCAACCTTGGCTATCAAGGGAAATCAGGGATAGTATTAAAGCCAAGGAAGTGGCATACAAATTGGCCAGAAATAGCAGTGAACCCGGGGACTGGGAGAAATTTAGAACTCAGCAGAGGAGGACAAAGGGTTTGATTAGGGCAGGGAAAATGGAGTACGAGAAGAAGCTTGCAGGGAACATTAAGACGGATTGCAAAAGTTTCTATAGATAAATAAAGAGAAAAAGGTTAGTAAAGACAAACGTAGGTCCCCTGCAGTCAGAATCAGGGGAAGTCATAACGGGGAACAAAGAAATGGCAGACCAATTGAACAAGCACTTTGGTTCAGTATTCACTAAGGAGGACACAAACAACCTTCCGGATATAAAAGGGATCATAGGGTCTAGTAAGTAGGAGTAACTGAAGGAAATCCTTATTAGTCGGGAAATTGTGTTGGGGAAATTGATGGGATTGAAGGCCGATAAATCCCCAGGGTCTGATGGACTGCATCCCAGAGTACTTAAGGAGGTGGCCTTGGAAATAGCGAATGCATTGACAGTCATTTTCCAACATTCCATTGACTCTGGATCAGTTCCTATCGAGTGGAGGGTAGCCAATGTAACCCCACTTTTTAAAAAAGGAGGGAGAGAGAAAACAGTGAATTATAGACCGGTCAGCCTGACCTCAGTAGTGGGTAAAATGATGGAATCAATTATCAAGGATGTCATAGCAACGCATTTGGAAAGAGGTGACATGATAGGTCCAAGTCAGCATGGATTTGTGAAAGGGAAATCATGCTTGACAAATCTTCTGGAATTTTTTGAGGATGTTTCCAGTAGAGTGGACAAAGGAGAACCAGTTGATGTGGACTTTCAGAAGGCTTTCGACAAGGTCCCACACAAGAGATTAATGTGCAAAATTAAAGCACATGGGATTGGCTGACATGGATTGAGAACTGGTTGTCAGACAGGAATCAAAGAGTAGGAGTAAATGGGTACTTTTCAGAATGGCAGGCAGTGACTAGTGAGGTACCGCAAGGTTCTGTGCTGGGGCCCCAGCTGTTTACACTGTACATTAATGATTTAGACGAGGGGATTAAATGTAGTATCTCCAAATTTGCGGATGACACTAAGTTGGGTGGCAGTGTGAGCTGCGAGGAGGATGCTATGAGGTTGCAGAGCGACTTGGATAGGTTAGGTGAGTGGGCAAATGCATGGCAGATGAAGTATAATGTGAATAAATGTGAGGTTATCCACTTTGGTGGTAAAAACAGAGAGACAGACTATTATTTGAATGGTGACAGATTAGGAAAAGGGGAGGTGCAACGAGACCTGGGTGTCATGGTACATCAGTCATTGAAGGTTGGCATGCAGGTACAGCAGGCGGTTAAGAAAGCAAATGGCATGTTGGCCTTCATAGCGAGGGGATTTAAGTACAGGGGCAGGGAGGTGTTGCTACAGTTGTACAGGGCCTTGGTGAGGCCACACCTGGAATATCGTGTACAGTTTTGGTCTCCTAACCTGAGGAAGGACATTCTTGCTATTGAGGGAGTGCAGCGAAGGTTCACCAGACTGACTCCCGGGATGGCGGGACTGACCTATCAAGAAAGACTGGATCAACTGGGCTTGTATTCACTGGAGTTCAGAAAAATGAGAGGGGACCTCATAGAAACGTTTAAAATTCTGATGGGTTTAGACAGGTTAGATGCAGGAAGAATGTTCCCAATGTTGGGGAAGTCCAGAACCAGGGGTCACAGTCTAAGGATAAGGGGTAAGCCATTTAGGACAGAGATGAGGAGAAACTTCTTCACCCAGAGAGTGGTGAACCTGTGGAATTCTCTACCACAGAAAGTTGTTGAGGCCAATTCACTAAATATATTCAAAAAGGAGTTAGATGAAGTCCTTACTACTAGGGGGATCAAGGGGTATGGCGAGAAAGCAGGAATGGGGTACTGAAGTTACATGTTCAGCCATGAACTCATTGAATGGCGGTGCAGGCTCGAAGGGCCGAATGGCCTACTCCTGCACCTATTTTCTATGTTTCTATGTTTCTACTCTAGGTGTGGTCTCACCAATATCCTATACAGTTGTAGCAGGGCTTCCCTCCTTTTATACCCCATCCCCATTGCAATAAAGGCCAACATTCCATTTGCCTACCTGATTACTTGCTCTGCCTGCATACTAACTTTTTGTGTTTCATGCACAAGGACCCCCAGGTCCCTCTATAGTGCAGCATTTTGCAGTTTCTCGCAATTTAAATAATAATTTGCTTTTTCATTTTTCCTGCCAAAGTGTATAACTTCACACTATTCCACATTATACTCCATCTGCCAAATGTTTGTCACTTACTTAGCCTGTCTATATCCCTTTGCAGATTGTTGTGTCCTCCTCACACATTGCTTTCCCACCCATCTTTGTATCATCAGCAAACTTGACTACATTATATTCGGTCCCTTCACCCAAGTCATTAATATAGATTGTAAATAGTTGAGGCCCCAGCACCGATCCCTGTGGCACCCCACTAGTTAGCGTTTGCCAACTGGAAAATGACCTATTATCCCGACTCTCTGTTTTCTGTTAGTTAGCCAATCTGCTATCCATGCTAATATATTACTCCCAACCCCGTGAACTTTTATCTTGTGCAGTAACCTTTTATGTAGCACCTTATCAAAAGCATTCTGGAAATCCAAATACACCACATCCACTGGTTCTCCCTTATTCACCCTGCTCGTTACAGACTCAAAGAACTCCAGCAAATTTGTCAAACATGATTTCCCTTTTATAAAACCATGCTTGACTATATTATGCTTTTCCAAAAGTCCTGTTGCTACTTCCTTAATAATGGCCTCCAGCATTTTCCCAACGACAGATGTTAGGCGAACTGGTCTGTAGTTTTATGCTTTCAGTCTGGTTCCTTTTTTAAATAGAGGCATTACATTTGCAGTTTTCTAATCTACTGGAACCTCTTCAGAATCCAAGGAACTTTGGAAGATTACGACCAATTCATCCACTATCTCTGCAGCTACTTCTTTTAAAACCTTAAAATGCAGGCCATCAGCTCCAGGGGACTTGTCCACCTTTATTCCCATTATTTTACCAAGTTCTTTTTCTTTAGTGATAGTGATTGAATTAAGTTCCTCCCTCTTGATAGCTCCTTGATTATCTATTATTTGGATGTTATCGGGTTGGCAATCAGTAACTAGTGGGATGCCGCAGGGATCAGTGCTGGGACCCCAACTATTTACAATCTATATTAATAACTTGGAAGAAGGGACTGAGTGTAACGTAGTCAAGTTTGCTGATGATACAAAGATGGGAGGAAAAGCAATGTGTGAGGAGGACACAAAAAATCTGCGAAAGAACATAGACAGGCTGTGGGCAAAAATTTGGCAGATGGAGTATAATGTTGGAAAATGTGAGGTCATGCACTTTGGCAGAAAAAATCAAAGAGCAAGTTATTATTTAAATGGAGAAAGATTGCAAAGTGCTGCAGTACAGCGGGACCTGGGGGTTCTTGTGCATGAAACACAAAAGGACAGTATGCAGGTAAAGGAAGTGATCAGGAAGGCGAATGGAATCTTGGCCTTTATTGCAAAGGGGTTGGAGTATAAAAGCAGGGAAGTCTTGCTACAGTTATACATGGTATTGGTGAGGCCACACCTGGAATACTGTGTGCAGTTTCGGTTTCCATATTTACGAAAGGATATACGTGCTTTGGAGGAAATTCAGAGAAGGTTCACTAGGTTGATCCGGAGATGAAGGGGTTGACTTATGAGGAAAGGTTAAGTAGGTTGGGCCTCTACTCATTGGAATTCAGAAGAATGAGAGGTGATCGTATCGAAACGTATAAGATTATGAGGGGGCTTGACAAGGTGGATGCAGAGAGCATGTTTCCACTGATAGGGGAGACTAGAACTAGGGGGCATGTTCTTAGAATAAGAGGCCACCCATTTAAAACTGAGATGAGGAGAAATTTCTTCTCTCAGAGGGTTGTGAATCTGTGGAATTCGCTGCCTCAGAGAGCTATGGAAGCTGTGACATTGAATAAATTTAAGACAGAAATAGACAGTTACTTAAATGATAAGGGAATAAGGAGTTATGGGGAGCGGGCAGGGAAGTGGACCTGAGTCCATGAACAGATCAGCCATGATCGTATTAAATGGCGGAGCAGGCTCGAGGAGCTGTATGGCCTACTCCTGCTCCTATTTCTTATGTTCTTATGTTTTTAGTGTCTTCTACCGTGAAAACCGATACAAAATATTTCTTCAAAGTCTCTGCCATTTCCTTGTTCCCCATTGTTAATTTCCCAGTCTCATCCTCTAAGTGATCAATGTTTACTTTCGCTACTCTCTTCCTTTTTATATAGCTGTAGAAGCTCTTACTATCTGTTTTTATAAATAGAAACATAGAAACATAGAAATTTACAGCGCAGAAGGAGGCTATTCCGGCCCATCGTGTCCGCAACGGTCGACGAAAGCCACACGGCCCTTGGTCAGCAGCCCTAAAGGTTACATATAAACCTATGAACAATGACGGAAAGGCAAAGAGCACCCAGCCCAACCAGTCTGCCTCACACAACTGCAATACCCCTTATACTGAAATATTCTACATTCCACCCCAACCAGAGCCATGTGATCTCCTGGGAGAGGCAAAAACCAGATAAAAACCCAGACCAATTTAGGGAGAAAAAATCTGGGAAAATTCATCTCCAACCCATTCAGGCGATCGAAACTAGTCCAGGAGATCACCCTGGCCGTACTCTATTCTCTGCAGTACTTACAATTATATCTGCTCTGTCCAACAATAGGTCATCCAGTCTAATCCTAATTACCAGCTCTAGGTCTGTAACCCTGCAGCTTACTGTACTTTAAGTGCCTATCCAACCATCTCTGAGGGTTTCTGCATCCACCACTCTTCCAGGCAGCGAGTTTCAGATCCCCACAACCCTCTGCGTAAAGAAGCCCCCCCTCAAAACCTCTCTAAACCTTCCACCAACCACCTTAAAACTATCGACCCTCATAATAGACCCCTCCAACAATGGAAATAGACCCTTACTATCCACTATGTGCAGACCCCTCAATATTTTGTACACCTCAATGTGGTTTCCTCTCAACCTCCTCTGTTCCAATGAGAACAAACCCAGCCTATCCAATCTGTGCTCATAACTAAGATTCTCCATTCCAGGCAGCAGCCTAGTAAATCTCCTCTGCACCCTCTCTAATGCAATCACGTCCTTCCTACGATACAACGACCAGAACTGCACGCAATACTCCAGCTGTGGCCTAACCAAAGTATTATACAATTTAAGCATAACCTCCCTGCTCTTATATTCTATGCCTCGGCCAATAAAGGCAAGCATTCTGTATGCCTTCTTAACCACCTTATCCACCTGGCCTGCTACTTTCAGGGATCTGTGGACAAGCACTCCAAGGTCCCTTTGTTCATCTACACTATTAAGTGGCCTACCGCTTAATGTGTGTACCCTTTCCTTATTAGCCCTCTTAAAGTGCATTATCTCACACTTCTCTGAATTAAATTCCATTTGCCACTGCTCTGCCCACCTGACCAGTAGATTGATATCCTCCTGTAGCCGATGACTTTCCTCTTCATTATCAACCACACAGCCAATCTTAGTGTCGTCTCAAATTTCTTAATCATACTCCCTATATTCAAATCTAAATCATTGACATATACCACAAAAAGCAAGGGTCCCAGTACTGAGCTCTGTGGAACCCCACTGGAAACATCCTTCCAGTCACAAAAACATCCATCAATCATTACCCTTTGCTTCCTACCTCCAAGCCAATTTTGGATCCAACTTGATACTTTGCGTGAACATTGGGCGTTAATGTAAACCCAGGGGCATTAACATTCATGACTAATCTACCATGTGGGACCTTATCAAAAGCTTTGCTAAAGTCCATATATACTACATCATACGCACTACCCTCATCGACCTTCTTGGTTACCTCCTCAAAAATTTCAGTCAGGTTAGTCAGACATGATCTTCCATTAATAAATCCAGGCTGACTGTCCCTAATTAATCCTTGCCTTTCCAAATGCAGATTTATCCTGTCCAATAATTTTCCCACCACTGAGATTAGGCTGACAGGTCTGTAATTACTCGGCCTGTTCCTTTCTCCATTCTTAAACAAGGGTACTACATTAGCAGTCCTCCAATTCTCCGGCACCATGCCCAGATCCAAAGAGGACTGAAAAATGATGGTCAAGGCCTCTGCTATTTCTTTTTTTACTTCGCTCAACAGCCTGGGATGCATTTCATCCGGGTCTGGGGGCTTAACTACTTTCAAAGCTGCTAATCCCCTTAATACTTCCTCTCTCATTATATTTATTGCTAGTTTACTCTCATAAACTATCTTCCCTCTCTTTATTCTTTTTTAGTTGACCTTGGCTGGTTTCTAAAAATTTCCCAATCCTCTGGCCTCCCACTTGAATGTCATTGTTTTCAATTTGATACCATACTTTACTTCCTTAGTTAGTCATGGATGATTCTCCCTTCTCTTAAGGTCTTTCCTTCTCACTGGAATATATTTTTGTTGAGAGTTATGGAATATCTCCTTAAATGTCTGCCACTGCTTATCAACCGTCTTACATTTTAATCTATTTTCCTAGTCCACTTTAGCCAACTGTGCCTTCATACCTTCGTAGTCTCCTTTATTTAAGCTCAGAACACTGGTTTGGGATCCAACTTTCTCACTCTCCAAATGAATTTGAAATTCAATCATGCTATGATCACTCTTTCCTAGAGGATCCTTTACGATGAGATTATTTATTAATCCTGTCTCATTACACAGTACCAGATCCAAGATAGCCTGCTCCCTGGTTGGTTCTGGAAGGTACTGTTCAAGGAAACCATCCTGGATACACGCTATGAACTCGTCCTCAAGGTTACCTTGACCAATTTGATTTGTCCAATCAATATGAAGATTATAATTGCCGTACCTTTCTTACAAGCCTCCATTATTTCTTGATTTATACTCCGTCCAACAGTGTAGCTACTGTAAGGCGGCCTATAGACTATACCCACCAGTGACTTCTTCCCCTTATTATTTCTTATCTCCACCCAAACTGATTCTACATCTTGATCTTCTGAGCCAAAATCATTTCTCAATACTGCACTGATCTCATCCTTTATTAACAGAGCTACCCCACCTCTTTTTCCTTTCTGTCTTTCCTTCCAAATTGTCAAATCCCTGAATATTCAGTTCCCAGCCTTGGTCACCTTGCAACCATGTCTCTGTAATGGCTATCAAATCATTTCCATTTATATCTATTTGTGCTGTCAACTCATCTATCTTGTTACAAATGCTGCGTGCATTCAGATGTGGAAAGACTAGGGAAGCTGGGTTTGTTGTCCTTAGAGCAGAGAAGGTTGCAGGGAGATTTAATAGAGGTGTTCAAAATCATGAAAGCGTTTGATAGAGTAAATAAGAAAAAACTGTTTCCACTGGCAAGAGGGTCGGTAACCAGAGGACATAGATTTAAGATCATTGGCAAAAGAACCAGAGGAGAGATAAACATAATGTTTTTTACACAGCGAGTTGTTATGATCTGGAATGCACTGCCTGAAACTGTGGTGGAAGCAGATTCAATAATAAATTTCTAAAGGCTGTTGGATATATACTCGAAAAGGAGAAGTTTGCAGGGCTAAGGGGACAGAGCAGGAGAGAGGGACTAATTGGATTCAAAGAGCCGGCACAGGCACGATAGGCTGAATAGCCTCCTTCTGTGCTGTATGATTCTATGATTCTATAAACTAATGCAGTGCAACAGAACTAATGTTATCTAAAAACAGCATTTCCCTCAGAAAGAATCACAGTAAGATAGAAAATTCCAATCTGAGAATATCGGGTTTCAACTTTCACTCACACCTGCAGCACACCAACTGAAGTTGTCCACAGGAGGACTATTTTCTTAATGGTGAGAGACTAGGAGCTGTGACAGGGCAAAGGAATTTAGGTGTCCATGGACAAATACCACTATATGCTAGTGCACAGGTACAAACAAAAATCAAAAAGGCTAATGGAATGTTTGCCTTTATCGCAATGGGGTCAGAATACAAAAGTGAGGAAGTGATGCTTTAGTTGGACAACGCCTTGTTCAGGCATTACCTGAAGTACTGTGTTCAACTTTGGGTTCCGCACTTCAAGAAAGATATGTCTCCGTTTCCTGGGATAGACTATCGACAAACATCCACTGACTCCCACAACTCCCTGGACTATACATCCTCCAACCTCGCTTCCTGTAAGGATTCATAGAAACATAGAAAAATAGGTGCAGGAGTAGGCCATTCGGCCCTTCGAGCCTGCACCGCCATTCAATGAGTTCATGGCTGAACATGCAACTTCAGTACCCCATTCCTGCTTTCTCGCCATACCCCTTGATCCCCCTAGTAGTAAGGACTACATCTAACTCCTTTTTGAATATATTTAGTGAATTGGCCTCAACAACTTTCTGTGGTAGAGAATTCCACAGGTTCACCACTCTCTGGGTGAAGATGTTTCTCCTCATCTCGGTCCTAAATGGCTTTCCCCTTATCCTTAGACTGTGACCCCTGGTTCTGGACTTCCCCAACATTGGGAACATTCTTCCTGCATCTAACCTGTCTAAATCCGTCAGAATTTTAAATGTTTCTATGCGATCCCCTCTCATTCTTCTGAACTCCAGTGAATACAAGCCCAGTTGATCCAGTCTTTCTTGATATGTCAGTCCGGCCATCCCGGGATTCTGTTCCATTCTCCTAGTTTCTCCGCCTCCATTTAAAAAAAAATTCATTCATGAGATTTAGGCATCGCTGGCAGGGCCAGCATTTGTTGCCCATCCCTAATTGCCCTTGAGAAGATGGTGGTGAGCCACCTTCTTGAACCGCTGCAGACCTTGTGGTGAAAGTACTCCCACAGAGCTGTTAGGGAGGGTGTTCCCAGCAACGATGAAGGAACGGAAATAAACTCAAGATGTCGTGTGACTTGGATTGGGAACTTGCACGTGATGGTGTTCCCATGCGCCTGCTGATCTTGTCCTTCTAGGTGGTAGAAGTCGTGGGTTTGGGAGGTGCTGCCGAAGAAGTATTGACAAGTTGCTGCAGTGCATCTTGTAGATGGTACACACTGCAGCCACGGTGCGCTGGTGATGGGGGGAGTGAATGTTTAAGGTGGTGGATGGGGTGCTAATCAAGCGAGCTGCTTTGTCCTGGATGGTGCCAAGCTACTTGAGTGTTGTTGGAGCTGCACTCATCCAGGCAAGGGGAGAGTATTCCATCACAATTCTGACTTGTAGATGGTGGAAAGGCTTTGGGGAGTCAGGTGGTTAAGAGAAGTAGCGGCAGGGATAGTGGATGCATTGGTTGTAATTTACCAAAATTCCCTGGATTCTGGGGAGGTCCCAGCAGATTGGAAAATTGCAAATGTAACACCCCTATTTAAAAAAGGAGGCAGACAAAAAGCAGTAAACTATAGACCAGTTAGCCTAACAACTGTGCGTGGGAAAATGTTGGAGTCCATTATTAAAGAAGCAGTAGCAGGGCATTTGGAAAAGCAAAATTCGGTCAGGCAGTCAGCTTGGATTTATGAAGGGGAAGACATGTTTGACAAATTTGCTGGAGTTCTTTGTGGATGTAACGAACAGAATGGATAAAGGGGAACCAGTGGATTTGGTGTATTTGGACTTCCAGAAGACATTTGACAAGGTGCCAGATAAAAGGTTACTGCACAAGATAAAAGTTCACGGGGTTGGGGGCAATATATTAGCATGGATAGAGGACTGGCTAACTAATAGAAAACAGAGAGTCAAGATGAATGGTTCATTCTCTAGTTGGCAACCAGTAACTAGTGGGATGCCACAGGGATCAGTGCTGGGACTCCAACTATTTACAATCTATATTAATGAATTGGAAGAAGGGACTGAGTGTGACGTAGCCAAGTTTGCTGATGATACAAAGATGGGAGGAAAAGCAATGTGTGAGGAGGACACAAAAATCTGCAAAAGGACATAGACAGGCTAAGTGAGTGGGCAAAAATTTGGCAGATGGAGTATAATGTTGGAAAGTGTGAGGTCATGCACTTTGGCAGAAAAAAATCAAAGAGCAAGTTATTATTTAAATGGAGAAAGATTGCGAAGTGCCGCAGTACAGTGGTACCTGGGGGTACTTGTGCATGAAACGCAAAAGGATAGTCTGCAGGTACAGCAAATGATCAGGGGCCCAATTTTGACCATAACTTGCTCCAATTTTTTTGGAGTAAGTTGGTTTTTCTGGCGTAAGTTTAAAATGCCATTTTTCCCAATAAACTTGCTCCGGAGTAACTCAGTTAGGTATGATTTTTTTTAGTTGAGTTTTTTTTTCAAAACGGGGCGTTCCCAGCCACCTATGCCAGTTGTGGCCATTTATGCCACTTTGGCCAGCTAAAACTTACTCCAAATCGACTTAGGTCAGCGTATGTGGCCAGCTCTGTAAAACATTGCGGGCAGTTAAGAATTCGTCACAGGTTAGTACATTTAAAGTACCAAGACTTACAAAGCACTAAACAAAGCACAAAAATAAGCATTCAATAACAAATAAAAAATACAAGGAAGCTGAAAGGACCTGCACCAAGACTTACAAAGCACTAAACAAAGCACAAAAAGTAATAAGCAATCAATCAATAACAAATAAAAAATAGAAGTCCTACCTTTATGCCAGAAACAAGTTTTTTTTTAATGTTCCTCACCCTCCCCCCATCAAAACTCTCCTCCTCCCCTCCCACCCCCCCTCCCAATCAAAACTCTCCTCGCTAAACAAAGCGCAACCATCAATAAATAAAAAATAAAACTCAAGTCCTACCTCGGCCCGGGAAGTCAGCGGGCCGGCCAGCCGATACCGGCCAGGGATCGGGGCAGCGAGCATCAGGTCTTGCTCACAGCCCGCAGGACATGCTGGGAGGGTGAGGAGCATGCGCGCAGACTCCACTGCGCATGCGCGCAGCTGCCGGCAATGTTTTCTGCGCTGGGCTGTTGCTCCACCCCCCCACTGCAGGCCATGCTGGGACACCAGAGACTCGGCAGAGCAGGCAGGATGGGGCCAATTTTTGTCGGCGCCGTTTCCAGCGCGCAAAGTTGCCGCATTTGGGGTAATTGCGCTGAAAAAAGGGGTTGGGGAAAATTGGACGTCAGGAATCAGGAATAATCAAATGGTGTCTTGGCTTTATTGCAAAGGTGAGGGAGTATAAAAGCAGGGAAGTCTTGCTATAACTATGCAAAGTATTGGTGAGACCACACCTGGAATACTGCGTGCAGTTTTGGTTTCCATATTTACAAAAGGATATACTTGCTTTGGAGGCAGTTCAGAGAAGGTTCACTAGGTTGATTCCAGGGATGAGGGGGGTTGACTTATGAGGAAAGGTTGAGTAGGTTGGGCCTCTACTCATTGGAGTTCAGAAGAATGAGAGGTGATCTTATCGAAACGTATAAGATTATGAGGGGGCTTGACAAGGTGGATGCAGAGAGGATGGGGAAGACTAGAACTAGAGGGCATGTTCTTAGAATAAGGGGCCACCCATTTAAAACTGAGATGAGGAGAAATTTCTTCTCTCAGAGGGTTATAAAATCTCTGGAATTCGCTGCCCCAGAGAGCTGTGGAAGCTGGGACATTGAATAAATTTAAGACAGAAATAGACAGTTTCTTAAACGATAAGGGGATAAGGGGTCATGGGGAGTGGGTGGGGAAGTGGAGCTGAGTCCATGATCAGATCAGCCATGATCTTATTGAATGGCGGAGCACGCTCGAGGGGCCACATGGCCTACTCCTGTTCCTATTTCTTATGTTCTTATACGCTGCAGAATATCCAGCCTCTGACCTGCTCTTGTTGCCACAGTATTTATATGGCTGATCCAGTTAAGTTTCTGGTCAATGGTGAAGCCAGGATGTTGATGGTAGGGGATTCGGTGGTGGAAATGCTGTTGAATGTCAAGAGGCGGTGGGTAGATTCTCGCTTGTTGGAGAGAGTCGTTGCCTGGCACTTGTATGGCGTGAATTTTACTTGTCACTTATCAACCTGTTGCATCTGTTCTGACGATGCCACCTTCCATACTTGTGTTTCAGATATGTCTTCCTTTTTCTTCAATTGAGCATTCCCTTCTACTGTTGGTAGTTGACATGGCCCTCGACCGTGTCCGTTACAACTCCCGCACTTCTGCTCTCACCCCTTCCCCTCCCTCACAGCACCACAATAGGGTTCCCCTTGTCCTCACCATTCAGCCTCCACCAGCCTCCACATTAAACAGATCCTCCATCATTTCTGCCACCTCCAGCGTGATCCCACCAATGCATCTTCCCTTCCCCTCCCCTTTCAGAATTCTGAAGGGACCGCACCCTCAGCAACATCCTGGTCCACTTCACAATCACCCCCAGCATCCCCTCCCCTTCCCACGGTATCTTCCCATGCAAGCACAGGAGATGCAACACCTGCCCTTTTATCTCTTCCCTTCCCACTATCCAGGGCCCTAAACACTCCTTCCAGGTGAAACAATGATTTAATTGTACTTTAGTATACAGGTGCAGCATCCAAAATCCAGAACCCTACACTACACTCTGTCCCCTCTTCCAGGTCATCCAGACTTTGGAAATCTTTCTGACATCACGAATCCGGAAACACCCGAGCCCAGGTTCAGGTATTTACGGATTTTGGAACGTCAGAAAGGGGGGTGGGGGTGTGGGGGGGGGGCAGTGGCTTGTGGTGGGTGCTCGCCGAGGAGCTGTTTGGGCAGAAGTGCGGGAATTGTAATGGACACGGTCAAGGTGTTCAGGTGGGCCCCGCCGAGGAGGAGCTGTTCGGGCCAGTAGGCTCCATCGCAGAGGAGGTGCTCGGGTGGGCCAGCGAGGAGGCGCCGAGGTAAGTGCAGCAGTGGTGAGGCGAGGGATGGTGAGGCGAGGCCCGAGGTCAGGCAGCATCAGGGCCCCAAGGTCGGCAGGGACTGGAGACTGGATTCCGGAACATTCCGGATTCCGGAACTCTGGATTTTGGACTCTGCACCTGTACTGTATTTGCTGCTCATGATATGGTCTCCTCTACACTGGGGAACCAAATGCAGATTGGGTGACCACTTTACAGTGTACCTCCGTTCAGTCCACAAGCTTTACCCTGAGCTTTCTGTTGACTGTCACTTTAATTCTCCGCAGCACTCTAATCTCTCTGTCCTCGGTCTCCCACACTATTCCAATTAAGTTCAACGCAAGCTCGAGGAACAGCACCTCAGCTTTCTATTCGTCACTTTACAGCCTTCTGGACTCAACATCGAGTTCAACAATTTCAAACCTCTGCCCACATTTTCTCGGACGGCAGCTGTTGATGATTCTACTATACCCATTTATACCTCTTCCAGGCCCATTTTTTGTTTCTTTACTTGTCCTATTACCATCTCCTTTTGCTTTGTACAATCATACCTTTTGTCATTTAATCACTCCTGCCTAACACCCTATCACAGACCTTCCCTGTTGTTCATTCCTCCCCTCTCCCTTTACCTGCCCCTACACTTGCTTAAAAATCTGTTATATCTCTAACTTTTTCCAATTCTGACGAAAGGTCATTGACCTGAAACATTAACGCTGTTTCTCTCTCCACAGATACTGCCTGACCTGCTGAGTATTTGCAACATTTTTTGTTTTTACTCAAAAAAGATATATATATATATATTTTTAAATGTTTTTTTTCGACCACTTTGCTATTTATTCTCAATTTATGTACAATTGTGCCTTAAATCCTTGATGAGTACAGCATCACACAAATCCTGTGCCCAATAGCCTTAGCAGCCAGGTTATTGCTGAACTTGGCACGGACCATGCCACTGTTTGTATGAGCAGGAGTCACCTTACCCCGTATGACACGAGTCTTGTTTGGTTTACCACCAGGAGTGACAGTGTTGTTATTTGCTTTGTAGACATAGGCACACCTCTTGCCCAGGTAAAATTCTGTTTCATCACGGAAATAAACCCCCTCAATCTTCAGGAGAGCAGTATGCTCTCTCTGGTTTCGAAGACCTCGTTTATCGCCAGTGAACACAGCTTTGCACCACAATCTTCCAGGCACTGTGAGAGCGGGCGGTGCAGCAGAGTAGCCTGCCTGGGCCTTGGAAAGGGGACAGCACAGATTAACTGGAATCAGAGATTAAAGGGTTAAATTATGAGGGCAGGTTGGATATGGATTTCCCTAGAGCTTGGCTGGTTGAGGGGTGCCTTAAGCAAGATTTCTAAAATGATTAAGGGATTCAATAGAGTAGATACAGAAAAATTATTTTGACTGGTGGGGAAATCCAAAACAACAGGGCATAATCTTAAAATTTCATCTAGGCCGGTCAGGAGTGAAAGCAGGAAGCACTTCTTCACACAAAGGGTAATGAATATCTTGAACTCTTTCCCCCAAAGGTTGCGGATGCCAGATCAATTGAAATGTTCAAGGTTGAGAGTGATAGAATTTTGTGGGTAAGGATATCACGGATATTAACAAAGGCAGATAAAGAGTTGAGCTACCTTGACAGTTTAAACTTCAGGTGATGCTGATCCAGCCTCCACGATGAGATTGCTGCTTTGTGATCAATTCCAATTATCCATTACTCTGTTTAAATCCTATCTGGTCAGAGGTTTTTTTTTTTTAGAGACAGTGGCTTTGATCTTAACATCCCCCCCGTCCCACACGATTAACCCTAAAAAACGCAAAACCCAAACCTGACCCGACATGTATGCACCTGCCACAATTTTTATTATGGTGGGTTTCGAGTTGTGCAAAATTTCATTAACATATTCCGGGCATGCTCCCTCACTGCAATTAGGAGCCTGATTTAAATTTAATAGTTGCCACTAGGGAAACCCGGCGGTGAAAAGGGAGGCAATAGCTGCCGGCTCCAGATGTTAAGCGCCTTTTACTGCAGTCTTCGTAGGCCAGGAGGAGCAGGAGTGTGTGTCCCCTCCCCCCCCGCAGCCCCTTAACTAAACCTTCGGTCTCCCTTCTGCCGATCATGGTCCCTGGCACGATCGCTGACCTCTCCGCCAGACCCCCAATCCCAATCTGTACCCTGCCCCCTCCTGATTTCCGGAGTCCGTTCCCAAGGCTCTGGGCTCCTGCTGCTGGTTTTCCTGCTTCGCCACGTTTGTCGGCCTCTTTTGGTCTTCCCCCACTCCCTCCCTGTAAATATCGGGCCAGCTTCTTTACTAATGTAACTGACCTTCTGAAAGCCCGATAGTGAAGGTATGGGTTGGCTGTTATTCCTTTGCTGGTGCAATAAATTGATCTCAGGCTACGGTAGTGCAGTGGTTATGGTCCTAGACTACCAATCCAGCGGAACATCAGTTCAAATCCTACTTGCTAGTTGGAGAATTAGAATTCAGTTTTAAAAGTCTGGAAATAAAAAGTGACTGTGAAGGTGCCGGATCGTCTTAAAAACCCAACTGATTCACTAATGTCCTTTAGGGAAAGAAAGCTTGCCCAGCGAAACCAAGTTGTGACTCCATTCCACACCAATGTGGTGGGCTCTAAACTGCACTCTGAAGTGGTCTAGCAAGCCATTCAGTAGTAATAGGGATGGGCAATAAATGCCGTCTTTACCAGTGTCGACCACCACCACCGAATTAATAAAAACAAATACAGTTCAGTTAACATAAGAGAATTAGGAGCAGGAATTGGTCATTGATCACGGCGCCTGGCCGAGGAGCTCCTCAGGCGATGCCTCATTGGGGGGGGGGGGATGAAGGCAGATGCGATCGTTGCATGGGTACGGGAGCGGGGGATGCCGAGGGAGTAACATTCTCTGATGCAGAAGCAGGATCTTGGTCCTTGCTCTCATCTGTTGTTCGCAGTGGTGGTGCGGAACCTAGGGGTGGAATGCCGCGCTCGGGGACCACTGGGAGGGCTGTGCCAGCAGTGTTCCTGACTGTCACCTCCAGGGCCTCCATCATCCGCGGAATGTAACTTGGTCATGGTGGCCAATTGTCGGGATATGCCTCCCAATGCTTCGATGAGCTGGTCACCAATGTCTACAGTCCTCCTGGACAACTGTACCATCTCTCCGCTGTGATGTGGCGCTCGTGGAACAGACCTGCCGCGTCCACGAGACATCCGCGGGGTCGGCGCCGTCCTGGGGACAAATGGGGTGCCTTGTGGTGAGGTGCTTGGGGCCGGTACCTCCAGAGTGGAGGCAGGATTGACCGGAGGACCACTAGATGGCCTTGGGGTAGAATAGCTTCTGGAGCGTGGCGATGCAGGTCCCTTGAAGTCCGCGCTCTCATCCGTGGAGAACAGACCCAGTGGATCGACGGGCATGAATTGGAGCTCCTCAGCACCAGATGTTGGAGCGTCCGGAAAGTCGGGCACCTTCTGGCCTCTGTGGTCTTGCCTTGGGATGTGCTGCTGGCTGAGCTGTAAAACACAAATTAGGTTATTAGAGGAGAAGGGGGTGCTAGGGTTACAAGGTGTGTGTGCACGACAAAAGCACCACTGCTCTCAAAATCATCGCAGACATCACATTTCATGACCATCAACACATTTGCATTACAATGATTTTCATTAGGCCATCATTATTTCTATGACAATTTTAGAAATCATCTATCATATATGGTTGTTCGGATATGAGCGGGTGTGGCATCTATTGACTTCACATCATACAATGGTGTAAGCTTTACTCACGTGGCATCGCTTCAAGGTCTGCAGATGCATCCGTGGCTGTCGGGGGTGCTTCCCCATGAGTGCGAGCACTCGCTCCTCCATCTCAGTGATGTCGCTGGGGACTGCTGGCCCCGCACCCGTTCCCCTCTGCACGGACCTCATCGTCGATAGCTTCTTCTGTAAAAGGTGACAGGACGACATGGCATGAGATCATTGTGTGTTATCATTGCTAGGTACTGTCACAGAGACTGATACAACACATAACCGACAGATGTAATCATGATTATTATGATAATTATCATTCTTTACCTAAAGACGTACACCGTCACCGCAGGCTTTGAGTAAAACATTCCCGGTAAAAGTGAAAGACCCCACATCTGATGATAGTCACTCATGACTGTTACAAATCAAATTATATAAATACTTAAGTACATGTAAATCAATGTAATACTTACTCTTGCAGATCTCACAATGTCGTTCCATCGTTTGCAGCATTGGTTGCCCTCATGAACCTCGTTGGTCGCCGACGAGACCACCTCTGCTATCTCAGCCCATATTTTCTGGTAGGCCTTTGGGGTGGGCTTCCCACACCCTCCCTGTGTCAAATCACCCCAGCGTGACACGACCTCCTGCAGGAGGGAGGCATTTGCCTCATCCGAGAACCTCCTGGCTCTTTTGCGCCCTCCAATGTGCTCCTCTCCCACCTCACTGCTCTCTCCAGCGTCAGTCTCCACAGTGTGCTGTAATGCTTCCTCCTCTCCCTCCATTATAGGCCAAATTCGGCAAATATGTGGCTGGTAACAGCTACTTTTTGTTTGCCTACTTGCTGTGAAGCTCTAAAGTCTCCCTTCTTCCTCCCAAAGCAGCCACACCACACCCAGACACGCCTTCAGTCCCTCTCAACTCCCTCTCTCTCGGTCTCCTCTTCTGCGCATGTCATGAGGATCCTTGACCTCCTGAATTGCGGGAATCGAGCGTTGCCTTGCCATTGCTAAGGACGGCCACACTTTACAGCAGAAGGTCAAAAAAATTTAACGCTATCACCCATTTCATATCGCTCGTGGTAACGCCCATTTTCAAAAATGGAGACTAGGTGCTTTGAGAATGGGCGAGAAGCCAACAATCTGAAAACTCTTTTTTACCGCCCACACCAGAAATAGCGCCCATTTTGGGGAGACAAGCACAAAAGTGGAGGTTCTAGCCCTATACGTTTTAATTAGATCACCACTCACTCTTCTCAACAGTAGAAAATATAGGCCTCGTCTACTCAATCTCTTCTCATAGGACAATCCCCTCATCCCAGGAACCATTTTAGTGAACCTTCACTGCACTCCCTCTAAGGCAAGTATGTCTTTCCTTCGATAAAAACAACAGGATTGTACACAGTACTTCAGAGATGCCCTGTAAAATTGTAGTAAGACTTCTTTACTCTTATACTCTAATCCTTTTATAACAAAAGCTAACATACCATTTGCTTTCCTCATTGCAAGCTATACCCGCATGTTAACTTCCTGTGATTCATGTACAAGGACATCCAGGTCCCTCTGAATGCAAACATTTCTCAGTCTCTCACTATTCAAAAATATTCTGCTTTTTTGTTTTTCCTGCCAAAGTGGATAATTTCACACTTCTCCATACTGTTTTACATTTGCCATGTTATTGCCCACTTAGTCAACCTGACTATATATCAGGTCTTCCTGTGCTGAATGGTGTATACTTTAATGCAAGAAGTCTAGTGAATAACTGGATGAGCTAAGAGCACAGGTGGACACTTGGGAGTATGATATTATAGCCATTACAGAAACATGGCTGAAAGAGGGGCAGGTTTGGCAGATCAATATTCCTGGCTACAGGATTTTTAGACAAGGTAGAGAGGAGGGTAAAAAGGAGAGGGAGGGGGTGTTGCGGTACTGATTAAAGAAAATATTCCAGCGGTGAGGAGGGATGATATGTTCGAGGGATCATCAAATGAGGCCATATGGGTCGAATTGAAAAATAAAAAAGGGGCAATCACACAACTGGGTGTGTATTATAGACCCCTAAACAGTGGGAGGGAGATAGAGGAGCAAATATGTAGGCAAATTGCTGTGAAGTCCAAAAACCATTGGGTAGTAATAGTAGGGGATTTTAACTATCCAAATATTGATTGGGACAAATTTAGTGTGAAGGTTATAGAGGGTGCGGAATTCTTGAAATGCATTCAAGAGAACTTTTTTAGTGAGTATGTAGCAAGCCCAACACGAGAGGGGGCGGTCTTGGATTTAGTTTTGGGGAATGAAGCTGGGCAGGTTGAAGGGGTATTAGTGGGAGAGCACTTGGGTGCCAGTGACCATAATTCAGTCAGATTCAAGTTGGTTATGGATAAGGACAAGAATAGGCCTGGAATAAAAGTTCCGAATTGGGGAAAAGCTAATTTTGCTAAGTTAAGGAGTGATTTGGCCATGGTGGACTGGAAACAGCTACTTGTGGGTAAATCAGTGTTGGAACAGTGGGAGGCATTTAAGGAGGAGATCCGGAAGGCTCAGGCCAAACATGTGCCCTTAAAGAAAAAGGCTGGGAAAAATAATTCCAGAGCCCCCTGGATGTCTAGCGACTTAAAGGGGAGGATTAAGAAAAAAAGGGATACTTATGTCATATATCAACGGCTAAATACTATCGAATCTTTAGAGGAATATAGAAAGTTAAGAGGCAAAATTAAAAAGGATATTAGGAATGCTAAGAGAGAGCATGAGAAATTATTCACCAGTAAATTTAAGGAAAACCCTAAGATGTTCTATAAATATATTATGAGTAAGAGGGTAACTAAAGAAAGGGTAGGGCCTATTAAAACCAGGAGGGTAATCTTTGTGTGGAGGCGGAAGATGTTGGGAGGATTCTTAACGAATACTTTGCATCTGTGTTCACAAAGGAAAGGGGCTATGCAGATACAGCTATCGAGGAGGAGTGTGATATTCTGGATGAAATAAATATAGTGAGCGAGGATGTATTAAGGGGTTTAGCAGCTTTGAAAGTAGATAAGTCCCCAGGCCCAGATGAAATGCATCCCAGGCTGTTGAGCGAAGTAAAAGAGGAAATAGCAGAGGCCTTGACCATCATTTTCCAATCTTCTTTGGATCTGGGCATGGTACCGGAGGATTGGAGGAATGCAAATGTTTAAGAAGGGAGAAAGGGACAGGCCGAGTAATTACAGGCCTGTCAGCCTAATCTCAGTGGTGGGAAAATTATTGGAAAAAATCCTGAAAGACAGGATAAATCTGCATATGGAAAGGCAAGGATTAATTAGGGACAGTCAGCACGGATTTGTTAAGGGAAGATCATGTTTGACTAACCTGATTGAATTTTTTGAGGAAGTAACCATGAGGGTCGATGAGGGTAGTGCATACGATAAGGTCCCACATGGTAGATTGGTCATGAAGGTTAAAGCCCATGGGATACAGGGCAAAGTGTCAAGTTGGATCCAAAATTGGTTTGGAGGAAGGAAGCAAAGGGTAATGGTTGATGGATGTTTTTGTGGCTGGAAGGATGTTTCCAGTGGGGTTCCGCAGAACTCAGTACTGGGTCCCTTGCTTTTTGTGGTATATACAAATGATTTAGATTTGACTATAGGGAGTATGATTAAGAAGTTTGCAGACGACACTAAAATTGGCTGTGTGGTTGATAATGAAGAGGTAAGTCATGGGCAATTGGAGGATATCAATCTACTGGTCATAGAAACATAGAAAATAGGTGCAGGCCCTTTGAGCCTGCACTACAATTCAATATAATCATTAGCTGATCATGTAACTTTAGTACCCCATTCCTGCTTTCTCTCCATACCCCTTGATCCCTTTAGCCGTAAGGGCCACATCTAACTAACATTTGAATATATCTAACGAACTGGTTTCAACAACTTTCTGTGGTGGAGAATTCCACAGGTTCACAATTCTCTGAGTGAAGAAGTTTCTCCTCATCTCGGTCCTAAATGACTTACCCCTTATCCTTGGTTCTGGACTTACCCAACATCGGGAACATTCTTCCTGCACCTAACCTGTCCAATCCCATCAGAATTTTATATGTTTCTATGAGATCCCCTCTCATTCTTCTAAATCCCAGTGAATATAAGCCTAGTCGATGCAATCTTTCTTCATATGTCAGTCCTGCCATCCCGGGAATCAGTCTGGTGAATCTTCGCTGCACTCCCTCAATAGCAAGAATGTCCTTCCTCAGATTAGGGTACACAATATTCAAGGTGTGGCCTCACAAAGGCCCTGTACAACTGCAGTAAGACCTCCCTGCTCCTATACTCAAATCCTCTCGCTATGAAGGCCAACATGCCATTTGCCTTCTTCACTGCCTGCTGTGCCTGCATGCCAACTTTCAATGACTGATGTACCATGACACCCAGGTCTCGTTGCACCTCCCCTTTTCCTAATCTGTCACCATTCAGATAATATTCTGCCTTCTTGTTTTTGCCACCAAAGTGGATAACCTCATGTTTATCTACATTATACTGCATCTGCCATGCATTTGCCCACTCACCTAACCTGTTCAAATCACCCTGCAGCCTCTTAGCATCTTCCTCATGCAAACACTGCCACCCAGCTTAGTGTCATCTGCAAACTTGGAGATATTACATTCAATTCCTTTGTCCAAATCATTAATGTGGGCAGAGCAGTGGCAAATAGAATTTAATTCAGAGAAGTGTGAGGTGATGCACTTTGGGAGGGCTATGAAGGAAAGGGTATACATATTAAGTGGTAGACCGCTTAATAGTGTAGATGAACAAAGGGACCTTGAAGTGCTTGACCACAGATCCCTGAAAGTAGCAGGCCCAGGTGCATAAGGTGGTTAAGAAGGCACACGGAATGCTTGCCTTTATTGGCCGAGTTATAGAATATAAGAACAGGGAGGTTATGCTTAAATTGTGTAATACTTTGGTTAGGCCACAGCTGGAGTACTGCATGCAGTTCTGGTCGTTGTATTATAGGAAGGACGTGATTGCACTAGAAAGGATGCAGAGGAGATTTACTAGGATGCTGCCTGGAATGGAGAATCTTAGTTATGAGGACAGATTGGATAGGCTGGGTTTGTACTCATTGGAACAGAGGAGGTTGAGAGAAGACCTCATTGAGGTGTACAAAATATTGAGGGGCCTGGACATAGTGGATAGTAAGGGTCTATTTCCTTTTGTGGAGCGGTCTATTACAAGGAGGCATAGTTTTAAGGTGGTTGGTGGAAGGTTTAGAGGGGATTTGAGGAGGGGCTTCTTTATGCAGAGGGTTGTGGGGATCTTGAACTCGCTGCCTGGAAGAGTGGTGGATGCAGAAACCTTCACCACATTTAAGAGATGGTTGGATAGGCACTTAAAGTGCAGTAACCTGTAGGGTTATGGATCTAGAGCTGGTAATTGGGATTAGACTGGATGACCTTTTATTGGATAGAGCAGATATAATGGTAAGTACTGCAGGGAATCGAATACGGCCAGGGTGATCTCCTGGACTAGTTTTGATTGCCTGGATGGGTCTGAGAGGAATTTTCCCAGATTTTTTCTCCCTAAATTAGCCTGAGCTTTTATCTGGTTTTTGCCTCTCCCAGGAGATCACATGGCTCCAGTTGAGGTGGAGTGTAGAATGTTTTAGTATAAGGGGTTTCGCTGTTGTGGTGAGGCAGATTGGTTGGGCTGGGTGCTCTTTGCCTTTCCGTCATTGTTCATAGGTTTATATGTAACCTTTGGGGCTGCTGACCAAGGGCTGTGTGGCTCTTGTCGGCCGGTGCGGACATGATGGGCTGGAATGACCTCCTTCTGCGTTGTAAATTTCTATGTTTCTATCAGCAGCACCTCATTGTGGGGTTCCACTTCTGGTTTCGATTTCGGATCCAAGGAGTCTGTGCATGCTGAGAGGCATTGGGAGCAAAGTCCAGAGGACGTAGGTGCAGAAAAAACACAGTGCAAAAAGACACTCTGTTTTCTTATTGCCCATTATAATTTCTCCTGTCTCTGCCTCTAATGGGCCCATGTTTACTTTCACAAATCTCTTCCTATTTACATACCTATAGAAATATTTACAATCTGTTTTTATGTCTCTTGCTAATTTAGTCTTATATTCTTTTTTCTCTTTCCTTATCAATTTCTTGGCCTACTTTGCTGAATTCTAAAATCCTCCCAATCCTGATGCTTAAAACTCTTTTTGTCAACATTATAAGCCCCTTCCTTTGATGTAATACTATGTTTAACTTTTCTTGTTAGCCACGGTTGGACCACTTTTCCTGTGGGGTTTTGTGCCTTAAAAGAATGTATATTTGTGGTAAATGACGTATTACATAGAAACATAGAAAATAGGTGCAGGAGTAGGCCATTCGGCCCTTCGAGCCTGCACTGCCATTCAATGAGTTCATGGCTGAACATATAAAGAACATGTATTCTTTAACTGCTAGCCATTGCTTGTCTACCATCATATCTTTTAATGTAGTTTCCCAATCTACTTTAGCCAACTTGCCCCTCATAACTACATTGTTTGTTTTGTTTAGATTTATGACCCTAGTTTTGATCTTAACTAAATCACTTTCAAACTCAATATACCATTCTTTCATATTATGGTCACTTTTCCCTAAAGGCCCCTTTACTACAAGGTTATTAATTAACCTTTTCTCATTACACACTACTCGACCTAAAATAGCCTGTTCTCTAGTTGGTTCCTCAACATACTGATCTAGAAAACCATCTTGTATACAGTCCATGAAATCGTCCTCCACACTATTACTGCAAATTTGGTTTGCCCAGTCTATATGTAAATTAAAGTCCTCCATGATTACTGGCTATTATCCTTGTTACATGCGCCTCTAATTTCCTAATTTATACTCTGCCCTACATTACAATGACTGTTTGGGGGCCTTCAAACAACTTCCACCAATGTTTCCTGCCCTTGTTGTTTCTTAGCTCCAGCCAAACTCATACTACTTCTTGATTTTCTGAGCTAAGATCCTTTCTCTCTACTGTCTTTGTCCCATGCTTTATTATCAGGGCTACCTCTCCTCCTTTTCCACTTTGCCTATCTCTTCTAAAAGTTAAGTACCTTGGAATATTTAGTTCCCAACCTTGGTTACTTTGCAACCATGTCTCCGTAATGTCTATTAGATCAAAGCTATTAATTTTTATCTGTGCTATTAGTTTATCTATTTTGTTGCGAATGCTTCGCATATCCAGATATAATGCCTTTAGCTTTGACTTTTTTCTATTTTTCCCTGATGTCACCTTAGTCACCGATGCCTTATTACCTTTGTTACTCTCTCTGTCCCTTCCTGACCCACTCTGCTCTTTTTTACCCAAAACACTGCTCTGCTCTAGAGTCTTAATATTTCCCTTGCTGCTTTTAAATTTACTCTTTCCTGAATCCTCCCACCCCTACTTCATTAGTTTAAAGCTGTGTCAACTGCTTTGGTTATTCGATTCGCCAGGACACTGGTTTCAGGAACCCAACGGAACAGCTCCCTCTTTCATAAGAACATAGTGCCCCAGGAAGGGAAACCCCTGCCTCCCACACCAAGCTTTGAGCCACACATTTAACCATCTAATCTGCTTATCACTATGCCAATTGGTAAGTGGCTCAGGTAACAATCTAGAGATTATTACCATTGAGGTTCTGCTTTTTAATTTGGACCCCAACTCCTCACACTCTCTCAGCAGAACCTCATTCCTACTTCTGCCTATATCATTAGTTCCTATGTGGACCAAGACAAATGGATCCTCCCCTTTCCATTCCAAGTTCTTCTCCAGCCGCGAGAAGTCTTTAACCCTAGCAGGCAGGCAACACAACCTTTCTGGTCATGGCTGCAGAGAACAGTATCTATCCCTCTGACTATACTGTCCCCTACCACAACTGCATTTGCTTTAAGTCTCCCCACTTGAATGCCCTCTTGCACCCTGGTGTCATGGTCAGCTTGCTCATCCATCCTGCAGGCTTTTCCCTCATCCACACAGGCAGCAAGAACTTTAACATTCCTTCGCATCTGGCAGGTCGATGACCTTAGGGTATCCCTGATCTGTTTCTTCCAAGCAAGGCTGGTTGAGTTTCATTGGAGGCATTCACCTGCAACATTTTCTATGGTAATTTATAGTAATTAGAGTCGTGCGGCAAGTTGCTCAAAATAAATAGAAGTTTTGATTTACACCAGAGTACAGAAATGTGTTTAAATACAGTGTAAGGGAGATTGCAAGAGGAATCCTGTGGGTTTGCATTTTCCAAGCATTGCTCCCAATGCGACTTAATATGAAAAGTGGCTCATTAGTCAAAACCAAACAGCCTTATGTGCCACCCAATATTGTAAAAGCTTACTCACTGATCTGGATTGCAGTGGGGATCTCCGATTAGCAATGCATCTGTTCACAGCCGCTTGCTTCCACATCAGCAGACATCTGCACTTATGTCAAGGATTTTAACAGCTAAAAAAACAAACAAACAAAGAGCCGGCATGGAAATTATGGTGGTGTCTCTCCCCTGTGCAATGTCACAAACATTGGCAGACTGCAGGGCCGCCTCCATGATCAGCTGTTTGTCACAAGCTCACACGCCAGCTGTTGCATTGACCAGGTTACATCCACAACAACTGCAATCGGCTCAGCACTCTCCTGCCTGGCAACACAAGCTCACTTCTGATTTCCAGCAGCATTTCGAATTAGAGTTGACATTCTGTCACTGAAATCCATAGATGAAATATTTGAGATGAGGATTCTGTCAATGTAACACTTCAAAAGGTTGCGAAAGTGAATTTCTCTTCCCCTTCTTTAAGTTTCTGAAATCCTGCACTAAATGTGCAGTAAACTCATGTGTTAAATGTGCGCTCCCTGCTGCAGTAACTGCCCACTGTAGTACTGAGCCACTCAGATCAGCAAGGGGCCAGACTGTAATTGGTCTCAGCATCCCTGGGATGGAAAATGAAAGGTCAGTCGGGGCTCCATGTACTGATCAATGCCCGCCAATTCCTGTTGGAAAAGTGGATTCTGAGTGATGACAGGGTGATGGGTTTGGCTATGATATGCTCCGCAGTTGACAAACCTGCTGAGAAGCAAGACTCCCACATGAAGAGGTAGAGATTTGTCTCGGACAATCAAGCTCAACGGGCTGGGTGGCACAGGCCGCCTTTTATCCACCCGCCCCCCCCCCCCCAACCCGCCCCTCCCCGCGCCCCAGTATTCAACCCCATTAACTTCCATGGGACTGAATATCAGATCAAGGAGCCCTAGAAAAATTTAAGTCATTGGGAATCGGAGGGAAAATTCTCCAGTGGCTAGAATCATACCTAGCACAAAGGAAAATAATTGCCAATCATCGCTGCAGGAGTTCCTCCAGTCAGTGTCCTCGGCCCAACCATCTTCAGCTGCTTCATCAATGACCTTCCCTCCATCATAAGGTCAGAAATATAGATGTTCACTGATGATTGCACAATGTTCAGTTCCATTCGCATCTCCTCAGACAATAGAGCAGTGCATGTCCGCATGCAGCAAGACCTGGACAACATTCAGGCTTGGGCTGATAAGTGGCAAAGATGACATTCGCACCACACAAGTGCCAGGCAATGACTATCTGCAACAAGAGAACATCTAACTACCGCTCCTTGACATTCAACGGCATTACCATCGCCAAATCATCCAACATCAACATCCTGGGGGTCACCATTGACCAGAAATTTAATTGAACCAGACACATAAATACTTTAGCTACATGAGCAGGTCAGAGGCTGGGTATTCTGCGGCGAGTCTCTCACCTCCTGACTCCCCAAAGCCTTTCCACCATCTACAAGGCACAAGTCAGGAGTGTAATGGAATACTCCCCACTTGCCTGAATGAGTTCAGCTCCAACAACACTCAAAAAGCTTCACACCACCCAGGACAAAGCAATTCGCTTGATTGGCACCCCATCCACCACCTTAAACATTCACTCCCTCCATCACCAACGTACCGTGGCTGCAGTGGGTACCATCTGCAAGATACACTGCAGCAACTTGCCAAGGCTTCTTCGGCAGCACCTCCCAAACCCGTGACCTATACCACCTGGAAGGACAAGGGCAACAGGCGCATGGGAACATCATCAGCTGCAAGTTCCCCTCCAAGTCACACACCATCCTGACTTGGAAATAAATCACTGTTCCTTCATCGTTGCTGGGTCAAAATCCTGGAACTCCCTCCCTAACAGCACTGTGGGAGTACCTTCACCCCACGGACTGCAGCGGTTCAAGAAGGCGGCTCACCACCACCTTCTCAAGCGCAATTAAGGATGGGCAATAAATGCTGGCCTTGCCAGCGATGCCCACAACTCAGGAACAATTTTTTAAAAATGTGTGTGTCACTTTAAGAAGTGCCGACAGCATCTCTGTACATCTGCTGCATGCATGTTCTTCCATGCCTGGCTGGGAGAGGGCGGTATGGAGTGCGGCGACGTCCAAAATCACAGCCATAATTCAAATCAGGCGTTTCATGCCGATTGACGTCATGCTCTGTACATTTATATTGGAGAGGCAATGGCAGCACTACCAACCTTTCCAACATGGCTGCCGCCGCATCCTACACCGGAAGCGGGCAGAAGCAAGGCGGCCGCCATTGTTTCAAGTAAACCGGTTTTAATGGCCGGTGCTAGAACATCAAATTTCACAGCCTTTCATTTTTCTGTTGCCACAGAATCTAGTCTATCTGAAGGTAGTTTGGAACAATATAAAGTGCAGTTTTACCAGGATTTGTCCATAGCCTACAAATGCTTTATTTAGAGGGAACTCACTCTGGCTTTACCTTATATTGTATACATGTGTTACATGGAAATGGGTTGGAGTGTGTTGCAGGCTGTGAGCACTAACAACCTGCATCCTAAACTCTCACTCTGACAGGGTATTAGAGCCTCCAACACACTACAGTATTGTTGTTATTGCATGTAAAATGGCCATTAGCAGTTAAATGATTTTTGTTTTTTCTACTTAAGATTGGTTACAGTGTTTTAATGTTGTGGTATCCATAACTGTGCACCACGACAGTCTGCTGAAGATGGTAGCAGCTGTTACATGGCAGTCTGGCGAAGTACCAGCAGCAGATAAGATGAAGGATCACAGACACAACACAACCAAAAATAGAAAAGGTCTCCAATTAGCTGATTGCTGCTGGATTGAACATAATGAAAATCGTGCCTATAGTATGCATTCAAAGATAAATGTGTCGAAACACAAAAAAAAATCTGCCACTATTTTTTGATTGCTTCTTTGAAAATTTGAGCCAATCCAAAGACACCGACACCTCACCATCTCTTGCAATTTCCAGATCTGGTTATCGCCTCAGATCTCTCTTTGGGGGTCATTTTAACTGGGTCAATATCCTAGAATTCCTTACCTGATTCCTCTTGTGGCAGCACCATCACCACATGAACTGCATCAGTTCAAGGAGCAAGCCCCTCGCCAGCTTCTCAGGGTTAACTAATGAAGAGCAATCAATGTGGCATGCCAGTTGTCCACATCCAGAGAGCAACATTTAACGTGCAGTACCTCGCATGTTTTTCTGGGTTAAAGGTGCTCTATCAATGGAAATTGCTGTTACGCTGTTTCTAAAAACATCAGACATTCTCAAATGTTTGCCAATGAACTGGAAGATTATGTACAGTTCCTTTTTCCTTTTTCCTTTTAATTTAGTGAAGGAAATTTCTATGTTCTTCAAGGAAAGGGATACCGAAGCTCAAAAATGAAACCTTTTCTACCCAGTGCCAACATTAATAAGCCACTGGTTAAACCGCAGCGAAAGTAGTGTGTTCAATTCTTGGCATCACATTGTGGAAAGGACATCAAGGCCTTGGAAAGGGTGCAGAGAAGATTTACCAGAATGGTACCTGGGATGAGGAAATTCAGTTATGTGGAGAGACCAGAGAGGCTGGGATTGCTCTCCTTAAAGCAAAGACGATTAAGGGGAGATTTAATAGAGGTGTTCAAAATGATCAGTAGTTTTAGTAGACTAAATAGGGAGAAACGGCAGGAGGTCCAATAACCATGGATACTAATTGGCAAAAAAAGCCAGGAGGAGATATGGACTCGTCTAAAATGGACTAAACTTATTTCATTTTCACAGGTAGAGGATTTGACCAGTCTGAAAGGACAGGGCTACTAACCCACTGTGTAACCTGATCCCCGGAAAGAAAATAATTGTTAAAAACTACTGTCATTTCTCTTTAATTTTATAGCTATAAACGCGCTGCTCTAAGACTCACAGCAGACGGTTCTAAACGCGGTTTACCTTCTGAGCACGTGGTGAAAGTGAGAGAAGGAAATTATCAAGTAAAGCATCGAGAGGTAAATAGAAACAGTTGCATATAATTCCTCCAGGACGTAGCATGTTCACCAGCTCCTTGACCCTTATCTGTAACTAGCTCCATTTAGAGATGTCACAAAAGGATTACGACAGTTATTTCACAGAAAGTTTTGACAAGCAAGTGAAGCATCTTCTAAAAATTGGATCAAGAAGTTACAGATCACAATTAATATCATGAAAAAACCCTGGGATGAAGCCAGCTTAGGGCTCGAACAAGTGCTAAAACCATTTTAATGGCCACATTTCAGATTGCATTACTTGAAACTGGAGAAAGATCTTGGGCAGATAGGAGTCCCCACAGAGGTTTGATTGCCTGCGAGAACAGTGCAACACAGTGACATATCTGAGGGCAACGGCTGCAAATTACTTCAATAGTGCTGTAAATTAAAGATAGTTAAGCAAAGATTTCCAAAGACCAAATGGAATAAAAGAGAAAAGAAGAACTTTAATAAGCATTATCGATTCTGACTTAAAGAAGGATCAAAGGGACTTACACTGTCAAAAGAAAGCATCTGTTAATACCTTTAATGGCATTTTCTTCATCTACTTGAGGAGTTGATAGAGGTAGAGGCCTGGATTAAAATAGAACTGCTCGCCAATATCTTGTACCCAATCTCAAGACATTTCAGCCTTGATATTAATCCCCCCACAAAGGACATTCGTAGCTGCCATTTTTACGGCGGCAGATATCGGGGAATCCGAGTTTCCTGCCATGGAGAGGTGGGGCACTTAATTAACCATTTTAAATCGGGCTCGCGCAGTGCAATTGGGAGCCTGATTTCAAATTTACTGCTGCACAAGCTTCCCGGGGGTCAGGAAACTCGACAGCTGACTGCTACCTCAGGTAAATGGCTGTTTCAGCACTCCTTGTGGGCTAGGAGTTGCAGAGGTGCTCCCCCCCGCTCCCAGGCCCTTCAAGGAAGCCTTCAGCCCCAATTGCCAGCCTCCTCTGCTGCCCCCCACCCCCAGCCCCGATCTCTAGCCTCCCCCAAGCCCTCCCAACCACGTGCCTCTCCCACTTCCCGATTGTCGATCTTCACTCCTCCCCACACCCCTGATTGCAGGCCCCCCGTCCCCCACCCCCATTCAAATGCCAAACTCCACCCCCACCACCCCAGCCCAATTACTGACCTTTCCCCCCTCTCCCGTTTGCCGGAGACCATGCCCAAGGTCGCTCTGCCGCTGCCGCCCCCCCCCCCCCAACCTGGCTGCCCAGTTGGCCGACTGCCTAGCAAGGCACGGAGCGACAACATGTTACCGAGGTCCTGCTGTTAAGATCGGCTGGACCTCCGTGCCCGTTCTTCGGCCGTTTTCGGCCTCACCCGCTATCCCTCCTGTCTCTCCCTACACATCTCCCAGCCCATTTAAAGAATATCATTCATGGAAACCTAGTCACCCGTCTGCTTTTGGAACAAGGGAAATGAGCAAAAGTGAAAGGGACAGGAAAATAAGAAAGCATGCAGCACATTCGCACCCCCTTGCAGTTAGTGCCCTCGTCAGTTTTTAAATCAAGTGGGGACATGCCCCACATTCAGTTCAAATGATCTGTCGGAGGGTGTCATTTGCTGCGCTCACTTTACACACCCTCTGGGAAAGAAAGAGTTGCACTTACATAGCGCCTTTCACGACCACCGGACATCTCAAAGCACTTTATAGGCAATGAAATACTTTTGGAGGGTAGTCACTGTTGTAATGAGGTCAAAAATATAACAGAAATTGCTGTCTCCACAACTCTACAAAGGAAGTGCTCTAAAACTGAAGTAACAACCATTGAATTGAAATTTCTTCCGTGTGAGACTCCCATCAACTTTTTTTACAAAAACTGTGAACAGAATGAATTTCACCAACGTCCCATTAAGTCCAAAATCACTTTGCAGATCACATTTTGCTTCTGAATTTGTTTGCTGTTAACCCCTTCGTGTGTGACTTGTAGACACATCTGAGGAATATGTTAAAGCAAAAATGAGTAACTGTTCTCCCTGTGCCTTTCGAAAAGGGCCTTACAGTACAAACAACTGAGCATCCACAGCCCTCTTGGGTAGAGAATTCCAAAGATTTACAACCATTTGGATGAAGACATTTCTCCTCATCTCAGTCCTATATGCCCGATCCCTTATTATGAGACTGTGACCCTGTTGGCATATGGAATATGATTAATTCAGCTTCTGAAAGGTGTCATGTTTAGTTCATTCATGTCATGTATTCAACTATCATTGTAACCCATGTATAAGCTGACCTAAGTTGTACCTCTTGAGAACATTGACCACAAGGTGCGAACTTGTGGGAGACACTCCTAACCTGGACTTTCAGGTATAAAAGGGGAAGCTCCACCTACCTTCATCACTTGAGGTCTTGGTAATAAAGGTAACTGGTCACAGAGTGACCTTCTCTCAAGTATGGGCCTCGTGTGCATTTATACTGTATAATAAGGACGTATCAATTCAATCTAGGGAAAAAATGCGGTTGGTATCATTAGAGAGAGAGCGAGAGAGACATAGATTTCACTTTGCAACAGCTGGTGTTTTGCAACCAACCAGCTATCGATATTCATAATAGGATGTTCTTCTAGATTAAAAATATTATGTTAGGGTAAGAAAAGTCTGGAAACTAGGGGGCCGAAATTGTCCCCCTCTTTAAGGCCCATTACCCCATCTGAGGGGCAGTAATAGGGCAGTAAGGCCTTTCCGACCAGACGGATGGTTCGACCCATCCGAAATTGCCTCCCGGGTCCTGTTTCCACCGTATCCCGTGTTCCCGTCCCGTCGGCCCCTTACCGCCCCGCGACGGTAATTGCCCTGCGGGAGCAGAGCCACAGCCAGTTTGTGCCCCCGACAGCTTTTCCCGCGGGAAGCTGCCCTTAAAGGGGTGGGTGCACCGCCGCTGCCGCCATTTTATTTTAATTGACAATGGTAGCCACCGGTTTGGCCGGGCCGCTAACAGGCAGCCTGGCACCCCCTCTTGGGTGTCGGACTTCTGCCCGGCCGAAGCCCTCTCTAGTGGCCCAGTGGGCCCCACGAAAGTGGTTGCAGAGCTCACAGCGGCCCTGCCCTTTAAGTGAAGGGGAGGGACATTGCTATGCGTCAGCGTGGCACAGCACTTCCACATCGCATTGATGACACCACCCACCTTCCATCCCGCTCCCAACGCACTTCCGCCTCTCAGTCGCCCCAAACACTGCCCCAATAATTTTTTTTTAAAAGAGGGCAATTTCGACCGATTCTCCGCCCCATCGATTTGGCGGAGGATCAGCACTTA
The DNA here is from genome assembly GCF_044704955.1 of Pristiophorus japonicus. NCBI lineage: Eukaryota > Metazoa > Chordata > Chondrichthyes > Pristiophoridae > Pristiophorus > Pristiophorus japonicus. Next base: position 39,399,268 of record NC_091985.1, on the reverse strand, counting down.
ATACAAATTATTCGCCCCAAACGGGACAGAGGGCAATCTCTGCCACTAGTGGTTTATACTTACACAGCAAGGCCATGATGTTTTGTCTGGGTTGTTGATGTAGACTTGTGTTTCTGGACTATGCACTAGTCAGAGGCTACGACATGCCTAGATACACGTGCTCCATCTACAGCTATATTCCACTTGTAAATTGCTTTTTCTGCTGAAGTTACAGAATAAAAATGATTCTAACCAGGCAATCCTGAAGGCTCTGTGCCTCAATGCGAGGAGTATTCGGAATAAGGTGGACGAATTAACTGGGCAGATAGCAGTTAACGGATACGATGTGGTTGGCATCACGGAGACATGGCTCCAGGGTGACCAAGGCTGGGAACTCAACATCCAAGGGTATTCAACATTTAGGAAGGATAGACAGAAAGGAAAAGGAGGCGGGGTGGCATTGCTGATTAAAGAGGAAATTAATGCAATTGTAAGGAAAGACATTAGCTTGGATGATGTGGAATCGGTATTGATGGAGCTACGGAATACCAAAGGGCAGAAAACGCTAGTGGGAATTGTGTACAGACCTCCAAACAGTATAGTGATGTTGGGGAGGGCATCAAACAGGAAATTAGGGGTGCATGCAATAAAGGTGCAGCAGTTATCATGGGTGACTTTATTATGCATATAGATTGGGCTAACCAAACTGGAAACAATACGGTGGAGGAGGATTTCCTGGCGTGCATAAGGGATGGTTTTCTAGACCAATATGTCAAGGAACCAACTAGGGGGGAGGCCATCTTAGACTGGGTGTTGTGTAATGAGAGAGGATTAATTAGCAATCTCGTTGTGCGAGGCCCCTTGGGGAAGAGTGACCATAATATGGTGGAATTCGACATTAGGATGGAGAATGAAACAGTTAATTCAGAGACCATGGTCCAGAACTTAAAGAAGGCTAACTTTGAAGGTATGAGGCGTGAATTGGCTAGGATAGATTGGCGAATGATACTTAAGGGGTTGACAGTGGATGGGCAATGGCAGACATTTAGAGACTGCATGGATGAACTACAACAATTGTACATCCCTGTCTGGCATAAAAATAAAAAAGGGAAGGTGGCTCAACCGTGGCTATCAAGGGAAATCAGGGATAGTATTAAAGCCAAGGAAGTGGCACACAAATTGGCCAGAAATAGCAGCGAACCCGGGGACTGGGAGAAATTTAGAACTCAGCAGAGGAGGACAAAGGGTTTGATTAGGGCAGGGAAAATAGAGTACGAGAGGAAGCTTGCAGGGAACATTAAAATGGCCTGCAAAAGCTTCTATAGATATGTAAAGAGAAAAAGGTTAGTAAAGACAAATGTAGGTCCCCTGCAGTCAGAATCAGGGCAAGTCATAACTGGGAACAAAGAAATGGCAGACCAATTGAACAATTACTTTGATTCGGTATTCACTAAGGAGGATACAAACAACCTTCCGGATATAAAAGGGGTCAGAGGGTCAAGTAAGAAGGAGGAACTGAGGGAAATCCTTATTAGTCGGGAAATTGTGTTGGGGAAATTGATGGGATTGAAGGCCGATAAATCCCCAGGGCCTGATGATCTGCATCCCAGAGTACTTAAGGAGATGGCCTTGGAAATAGCGGATGCATTGAGTCATTTTCCAACATTCCATAGACTCTGGATCAGTTCCTATGGAGTGGAGGGTAGCCAATGTAACCCCACTTTTTAAAAAAGGAGGGAGAGAGAAAGCAGGGAATTATAGGCCGGTCAGCCTGGCATCGGTAGTGGGTAAAATGATGGAATCAATTATTAAGGATGTCATAGCAGCGTATTTGGAAAGAGGTGACAAGATAGGTCCAAGTCAGCATGGATTTGTGAAAGGGAAATCATGCTTGACAAATCTTCTGGAATTTTTTGAGGATGTTTCCAGTAGAGTGGACAAGGGAGAACCAGTTGATGTGGTGTATTTGGATTTTCAGAAGGCTTTCGACAAGGTCCCACACAAGAGATTAATGTGCAAAGTTAAAGCACATGGGATTGGGGGTAGTGTGCTGACATGGATTGAGAACTGGTTGTCAGACAGGAAGCAAAGAGTAGGAGTAAATGGGTACTTTTCAGAATGGCAGGCAGTGACTAGTGGGGTACCGCAAGGTTCTGTGCTGGGGCCCCAGCTGTTTACACTATACATTAATGATTTAGACGAGGGGATTAAATGTAGTATCTCCAAATTTGCGGATGACACTAAGTTGGGTGGCAGTGTGAGCTGCGAGGAGGATGCTATGAGGCTGCAGAGCGACTTGGATAGGTTAGGTGAGTGGGCAAATGCATGGCAGATGAAGTATAATGTGGATAAATGTGAGGTTATCTACTTTTGTTGTAAAAACAGAGAGACAGACTATTATCTGAATGGTGACAGATTAGGAAAAGGGGAGGTGCAACGAGACCTGGGTGACATGGTACATCAGTCATTGAAAGTTGGCATGCAGGAATAGCAGGCGGTGAAGAAGGCAAATGGCATGTTGGCCTTCATAGCGAGAGGATTTGAGTATCGGAGCAGGGAGGTCTTACTGCAGTTGTACAGAGCCTTGGTGAGGCCACACCTTGAATATTGTATACAGTTTTGGTCCCCTAATTCTTGGTATTGAGGGAGTGCAGCGAAGGTTCACCAGACTGATTCCCGGGATGGCAGGACTGACATATGAAGAAAAACTAGATCAACTAGGCTTATATTCACTGGAATTTAGAAGAATGAGAGGGGATCTCCTAGAAATATATAAGATTCTGACAGGATTGGACAGGTTGGATGCAGGAAGAATGTTTCCGATGTTGGGGAAGTTCAGAGCCAGGGGTCACAGTCTAAGGATAAGGGGTAAGCCATTTAGGACCGAGATGAGGAAAAGTTTCCTCACTCAGAGAGTTGTGAACCTGTGGAATTCTCTACCACAGAAAATTGTTGAGGCCAGTTCATTAGATATATTCAAAAGGGAGTTAGATGTGGCCCTTACGGCTAAAGGGATCAAGGGGTATGGAGAGAAAGCAGGAGTGGGGTACTGAAGTTGCATGATCAGCCATGATTATATCGAATGGTGGTGCAGGCTCGAAGGGCCGAATGGCCTATTCCTGCACCTATTTTCGATGTTTCTACGTTTTGATCTAATTTATGTAAGAGCACATAATAATCTTCACCAATTTATCATTATTTATTCCGCTTATATGACTGAGTCAGGGGATGGAAATTGATCATGGGTGGGAGAGCAAAATGGCCAGTGTCACTTTGGCTACTCGCTACATTCCTTGTCAGGCCTTCAGTTCCACTAACTTCATTAGAACTGAATATCTGCCGGGTGTAGAACAGGCGTCCACAGCGATACCACCCATTGTGCGCCAGTGTCCAATACTAACTTTCTACCTCCTGTTTCACTAACACATAGCAGAACAGGTGGAAACAAGGTTTCACAAAATCACGGACCTTCCCTTTTGTTCTTTCCTCCCCTCCCCTTTCAGTGCCCTTGCACTTCCTTAAGAATCTGATACATTTCGAACACTCTCCAGTTCTGATGAAGGGTGACAGACCTGAAACGTTAACTCTGTTTCTCTCCACAGATGCTGCCCGACCTGCTGAGATTTCCAGCATTTTCTGTTTTTATTTCATATAATCTGAAAATGCTGGAATACTAATTGCTTTACAAGTCAACTTCAAAGTACAGCAAATAGCAGCTACCAAGTGAATTCTTATCATTATGAGCACTAACCTCCATCATCTGAAATTGTTCTGCCAACATATACCAATTTATTTGCACCACCATTTTCTTCTCTGTTTATGATTAATATTGGTTTTCCCAGCCCCGTGGGCACAAGGACTTTCTCCTGTGCTGAAGATCAGCCTAAACTGTCTGCTTGAATGTTAGATTCTGTTTTGTGAGCTTCTGTAGATAAAACCCACTCTGAGCAATGACAAGATCAGTAGAAATCTCAAACTGTTGACAGAGCAGCCTCTGAATTTAACAAATACATTTCTAGTATCTGTTGGGATCCTGGTAATTGCATCCTTTGCTTTGAGCAGTATTGGAGAGAGAAAAGATTCTCGTCTCACTCATTTGTCTATCTTAAACTAGATAGCTCACCATTTAGCCCGACACTGCTCTCAGAAAGTATATATATCTTCAGGATTCTGACCATTTTCTCATCCAGTCTATAGCCTGGATTCTGTCCATAGTCCCTTTCTCCAGACACCTTCAAATATTTTAGTAAACCAATACAGCTGCTGTGGAAGATTTGTTCCCTTCATCCTATTGTTCGGTAATTCCATAAGGAAAACAATGGTCTGCTGTATCTCAGTTTTCTTTGAACACATCTGTATTCTTAATTAAGAAGTGAATTATCTTTGCAATAACTTGATTTGCCAATACTCGACAAGTATTACTCAGGAGGATACTTCTACAATAATTCTTGTACTTGCTTTTGTTCTCCTTTTAGAAATAAGTATTGTTGTTCCACTCCCGCAATTCTTTGGGAGCTGTTCAACTTTCCATAATTTATTGTGCAGATTGTGGATTGTGGATTGTGGATTCTCGGCTCCCCAGCCACTTTATTGATTTTTCTTTTCAATATAATTATTCTGGTATCTACCAAATACATAGAGCAGATCTCCCATGACCCAGCCCGTGGTATGTCTGGTCACTATTGACCATGAATTACACCAGCCGTATCAACACCATGACTACAAGAGCAGGGCAGAGACTGCGGTAATCAGCAATGAGTGAGTCATCTTCAAGTTCCTCCAAAGACTCTCCACCATCCATAAAGAACAAGTCAGGAGCAGGATGGAACATTCACCACTCGCCTGAATTGGTGAAGCCAGGACAACACTCAGTGAGGACAAAATTCAGCTCCCGAATAAAGGTTGTTACTGCCATGCAGCGGAGTCGAATGGCTGCTGATTTCTGGTCCAATAGTCACCGCAAGCTAAATTCAGCGGGGGGGGGGGGGGGGGGGGGGGGGGGCGGTTTCTGGTAGTCCCCACTTCCGCCCCACCGCTGCCGAGCGGCCGTGATTGCATCGTCAGTGTGCGCACCGCCGGGACCCCCAACCTGCCTCAAAATTCAGGCTGAGAAATCTAATGCCGCCGAGCAGTGCCCCCGACAGCTTTTTCTGTCGGTGCACCTTTCTTTCCCTCTGTCAGCCCCGGCTCCGGGGCGACCATTAAAGGCAAGAGCCCAATGCCACGGCCGCCATTTATTTTTTGCCGGACGACTTCAATGTCAGCCGGACTATTGTGCCCCCAGATTTGGCCGGGCCGCCAACAGGCAGCCTGGCACCCCCTCCTGGGTGCCAGGCCGTTGGCCCGGCCGAAACTCCCCCTGGTGGCCCAGTGGCCGATCCTAAATAATTGCCAATAGTCTCCCCTTTAAAGGAGGAAAGGTACGTAGCGTCGCACACGTGCAATGACATCACCACCGCTCCACTGCTGAGTGACAGCGGCAGAGAATCCGTCCTGCCTCCACTTCCGCCCCTCACCAGCACTTACCGCCGCACTTCCGCCCCGATTATGACCGGCTTCCTGGCCACTTAAAAAAAGACAAAGTGTTGAATTTCGGGAAAGAAGCGACCTCATCCGAAATGACGGTAAAAACACTTTGAAAAAGGTAGGTGCAGCAGGTTTGCGGGGGGCTGAATTTCGGCCCCAATAACTCAACACCAGAGCAGAGCAGTCTGCTTGAGTAGTTCATTCCCTGTAGCCCTGCTAAATATTTTAAAAGCACATGTTGGTATATTGCTGCACATTCTTACCCAAGTCTGGGTCTACAATTAACGAAAGCTCATAATGGATACTTGCAAGCTTCTCTTTCCCTCAGAACAGTTTTATTTTTATCTGTGAAATTTCCTGGTTAGGGAATGGTCGATAGAGTCACTTTGTGATTTTTTTAAATTACTGTTCAAATCTCAGCACTATTACACCTTTGGGAAATTTCAATTGGACAAAACGACAGGCATGATGTAGATTAAAGGTTTAGCTGAGTTGCTGTTGGCTGCAACTTCAATGCAACTTTAAAATGTATTAATTTTGGTGAAGGAAGCACAGCCTTTGTTCTCAGAATTCAACGAAGTTGCATTCCATGTAGTGTGACAAGACACGCACATATATTATACATAGATTTTTTTAAATCTCAAAAAAGAGGCCTCTCTTCTTTAGGGTTCACCGTGATGGAAAGTCAGACATGGACTTAATAGTCTGGACGTTCATGGTGAAATCTGCCTGAATTCAAGCCGTTCAGAGACATGGGGTAATTTTGACTTTGTGCAATGGTCTAAAACGAGTGACAGTGAGTCAGTCGGCAGCCTGCTTTACTCACCTTCCAATTTTTATTTTCACTGACTTCAGTAGAAATAAAAATCAGGAGAGATGTAAAAATGGACTGCCCAATTCGCGATCGCCAATTTCACACTTGCGTACAAAGCCAAGATCTACCCCATTGGGGCAACCATTAATGTCGTGGGGCATACAACTGGTTCAGCCGCCCGTTAAAAACCTTGCCTGATTTTCCTATCCATTTTTCTGTGCTGATGGCATTTAAGGAGCTGCAAAGGTGCAGCCATACTTTCACTATCAGAAGAACTGGTGAAATCTGCAGCTGCTCCTTGCAGCCCACGTATGTGAGGCACAGGTTTAGTTGAGCTTGTTGTCTGCAGGAGAACAGACCAAATTACATTATTAAAGCCCTGAGCTCTGAGAGTTTTGAGGGACTCTATGGTCGCAGTCATGGCTGCCACTCCTAAAGCAACTATTGCTTTATAATCTCCTCTTGCTACCGCAGTTGTCTTTTGGATTGTCACAATCACCAGGGTGTTCTGCGCACCCTGGCATAACAAATGCAAATTATGGGCCTCTCCAATTTATCCACTAACTGCAACATGAGAGGAAAATGTCTCCACTGGAGCAGTCTTTCACTTTTCTCTCACTCACCACCATCCTTGATCTTAGGAAGTGTGGCAAGGAACACTAAAATAGTGGGAGTGGGATGCGTGCCTGGAGTGGGAGGTTGATGAAGTATCTGGCGTGCATTAACTGTCTCACTGGGCTCTTCAGTTACACCATGCAGACATAGAAACATAGAAACATAGAAAATAGGTGCAGGAGTAGGCCATTCAGCCCTTCGAGCCTGCACCGCCATTCAATGAGTTCATGGCTGAACATGCAACCTCAGTACCCCATTCCTGCTTTCTTGCCATACCCCTTGATCCCCCTGGTAGTAAGGATTACATCCAACTCCTTTTTGAATATATTTCGCGAATTGGCCTCAACAACTTTCTGTGGTAGAGAATTCCACAGGTTCACCACTCTCTGGGTGAAGAAGTTTCTCCTCATCTCGGTCCTAAATGGCTTACCCCTTATCCTGAGACTGTGACCCATGGAATGAATGGAGGTCAATCAGAATTCTTCAGATTATTTCAGAACCTGAATGGGTTACTTGGGCCTTCACTGACCATGGCCAACTTTGTGAAGTCTTTAAAACATTTACAACACTGTATTGCTGATTTTTATTTCAGATTTCCAGGAGCCGCAGTACTTGGCTTTTGTAATGTATTGCTGCTTGTGGGGTGGTTGAGGTGGCACTAACTGCGTGGGCCACTTTCCTCCATATTGCCCCTTGTTTCCTGGCACTGCCTGTCTCCTCTTGCATTTTTGTCAGCCAACATTGCCTCCGCTGAAGCTTCTGAGATTCTTGGGGTTTTTGTCGCAATAGACACCCCCTGACACGGCTCCTCCTTCTACCATTTTAATCCTCGTTTTGTGCTCATAATCAGCCACTCCTTGGTTGCCAGTGGGGTCACGTAGCTGGTCAGTAGTCCTGGCCTGCCATGTTTCCCACAGGCCTAGGAAAATCTAGGCTGATGATTATAAAATATGGCACCCTCGATAAAAGAATGAAAAGCATTCTATTCAAAACTGGGGTCAAAGATAATGTCACGGCATATTATTTTTAAAGGCAAGTGAGTAATTAGCCATCCGAGTAGAGTCAATGAAATTTAGATTGCCTACCAACATCAAAGACTAAAATCATCCCCATTTTGAGCTTTGAGCAAATAAATTACATGGAGTATGTTCTGCTCACCTTCCCACTAATGGAAATGTCAGAGCCAAATGGGTTTGTGCTAATATTTTAATACGTGTGAAATTAGAATGACTAATGCTGATGAATAAGGTGATTGTGAATTCTGCACTTGTGTTGTATTTATATTATAACACTGCATCGTGCATTTATACTGAGAACAAAGGTGATTCTTTCAGAAAAGTTGTCACTTTTTAAAGTCAGATTCCTAAAATTCAGATGTCACTCTCAAGAGTTCGGTTAGGAGGTTTTGGGCTGAAGAGTTGTTTCATTTCTTGCTGGAGTTTCTGTCGCACTGGAGCCTGCCACTTATATTTATTTGGCTCATGCTTTTTGTTATTTTTTTGTCTTGTTTATCTTGCAAATATCTGGTTGGTTTTTCTTAATCACTGGCTGGGGTTATAGTTTGTGAAGTTTGTCCTGGCCCCAATGGGCTCCCTATATTAAAGTTGTTTGCTCAGGGGATGCAGTTTATTTAGGTGGTATGGGTTAGGTGAGCCTCTTTGGAAAGATAGACAAGAAGGGAAAGGAGGTGGGGTAGCTCTGTTAATAAAGGATGATATCAGGGCAGTTGTGAGAGACGATATTGGCTCTAATGAACAAAATGTTGAATAATTGTGGGTGGAGATAAGAGATAGTAAGGGGAAAAAGTCACTGGTGGGTGTAGTTTATAGGCCCCCAAATAATAGCTTCATGGTGGAATGGGCAATAATCAAGGGAATAATGGAGGCATGTGAAAAAGGAACTGCAGTAATCATGGGGGATTTTAACCTACATATCGATTGGTCAAATCAAATCTCACGGGGTAGCCTGGAGGAGGAATTCATAGAATGCATATGGGATTGTTTCTTAGAATAGTATGTTACAGAACCTACAAGATGCAAGCTATCTTAGATCTGGTCCTGTGTAATGAGACAGGAAAAATAAACGATCTCCGAGTAAAAGATCCTCTCGGAATGAGTGATCACAGTATGGTTGAATTTGTAATACAGATTGAGGGTGAGGAAGTTGTGTCTCAAACGAGCGTACCATGCTTAAACAAAGGGGACTACAGTGGGATGAGGGCAGAGTTGGCTAAAGTAGACTGGAAACACAGACTAAACGGTGGCACAATTGAGGAACAGTGGAGGACTTTTAAGGAGCTCTTTCATAGTGCTCAACAAAAATATATTCCAGTGAAAAAGAAGGGCAGTAAGAGAAGGGATAACAAGCCGTGGATAACCAAGGAAATAAAGGAGAGTATCAAATTAAAGACCAATGCGTATAAGGTGGCCAAGGTTAGTGGGAAACTAGAAGATTGGGAAAATTTTAAACAACAGCAAAGAATGACTAAGAAAGCAATAAAGAAAGGAACGATAGATTACGAAGGTAAACTTGCGCAAAACATAAAAACGGATAGTAAAAGCTTTTACAGATATATAAAACGGAAAAGAGTGACTAAAGTAAATGTTGGTCCCTTAGAAGATGAGAAGGGGATTTAATAATGGGTAATGTGGAAATGGCTGAGACCTTAAACAATTATTTTGCTTCGGTCTTCACAGTGGAAGACACAAAAACTATGCCAAAAATTGCTGGTCACAGGAATGTGGGAAGCGAGAACCTTGAGGCAATCACTATCACTTGGGGGGTAGTGCTGGACAGGCTAATGGGACTCAAGGTAGACAAGTCCCCTGGTCCTGATGAAATGCATCCCAGGGTATTAAAAAAGATGGCGGAAGTTATAGCAGATGCATTCGTTATAATCTACCAAAATTCTCTGGACTCTGGGGAGGTACCAGCAGATTGGAAAGCAGCTAATGTAACACCTCTGTTTAAAAAAGGGGGCAGACAAAAGGCAGGTAACTATAGGCCGGTTAGTTTAACATCTGTAGTGGGGAAAATGCTTGAAACTATCATTAAGGAAGAAATAGCGCGACATCTAGATAGGAATAGTGCAATCAAGCAGACGCAGTATGGATTCATGAAGGGGAAATCATGTTTAACTAATTTACTGGAATTCTTTGAGGATATAACGAGCATGGTGGATAGAGGTGTACCGATGGATGTGGTGTATTTAGATTTCCAAAAGGCATTCGATAAGGTGCTACACAAAAGGTTACTGCAGAAGATAGAGGTATGCGGAGTCAGAGGAAATGTATTAGCATGGATCGAGAATTGGCTGGCTAACAGAAAGCAGAGAGTCGGGATAAATGGGTGCTTTTCGGATTGGAAATCGGTGGTTAGTGGTGTGCCACAGGGATCGGTGCTGGGACCACAACTGTTTACAATATACACAGATGACCTGGAAGAGGGGACAGAGTGTAGTGTAACAAAATTTGCAGATGGCACAAAGATTAGTGGGAAAGCGGGTTGTGTAGAGGACACAGAGAGGCTGCAAAGAGATTTGGATAGGTTAAGCGAATGGGCTAAGGTTTGGCAGATGGAATACAATGTCAGAAAGTGTGAGTTCATCCACCTTGGGAAAAAAAACAGTAAAAGGGAATATTATTTGAATGGGGAGAAATTACAACATGCTGAGGTGCAGAGGGACCTGGGCGTCCTTGTGCATGAAACTCTTTTGAGTTTACCTGCAAAAACAAAAACATTAAAACCATGCCACCCGCCTGGGTGACACAGCAGACATTTACAAGGCCCTTTATTTTTCTTTTTTGTTTTTTTTTTGTTTTTTTGTTTTTTTTTGTTTTTTTTTTGGGCACTAAAATCAAATTTTCCTTTTTTCCAGTGCCCCCTATAAAAGGAGAGGGGGACACTAAAAGCACCGGCAATTAAAACAAAATAAACTTTAAAACGTAAAATCAAATTAAAATTTGGTTGCCGGGCGTGATGATGCACTCCAGTCCCTCCGGTGCCCACCTCTCGCGGAAGGCCGCGAGCGTACCGGTGGACACCGCGTGCTCCATCTCCAAGGACACCCTGGACCGGATGTAAGAGCGGAAGAGAGGCAGGCAGTCAGGTTGAACGACCCCCTCGACCGCCCGCTGCCTGGACCGGCTGATGGCACCCTTGGCCGTGCCCAGGAGCAGTCCTACGAGGAGGCCTTCGGACCTACCCGCTCCCCTCCGCACAGGGTGCCCAAAGATCAGGAGAGTGGGACTGAAGTGCAGCCAGAATTTCAGGAGCAGCCCCTTCAAATAATAAAACAGGGGCTGCAACCTTGTGCATTCCATAAAAACATGGAACACGGACTCTTCCAGACCGCAGAAATTGCAGGCGGCCTGGGAGTCCATGAACCGGCTTAAAAATTTGTTGCACGGTACTGCTCCGTGCACCACCCTCCAGGCCAAGTCCCCGATGAATAGTGGGAGGACCCCTGCGTAGAGTGCCCTCCATCGGGGACCCCCGCCTCCTCCGGACGGCAAGATGGTACGCCATGGCGTGTCCGGACGGCCGGCGAGGATGGCAAAGTTGAGGGTGTGCAGGAGCAGCCCGTACAGGAAACCCCTCCGCGCGGAACTGAAAGGCACGGAGGGGATTTCCCCGAGGCGGCTCAAGTTGTGAGGCGGCGGCCCCCGAGGGAGGTTCCGGGGTTTGGCGCCAATGAGGAATTCCGTCCGGACGGGGGTCAGTTCGGACGGGATCTCCCCACGTGCTTGAGCCTCCTCGATGCACCTAACGGAGTCAGGGCCCAGAGCTGTTTTTAGCGACTCGATGGCATCGGCCGCGTGGCGGACGTTGGCAGAGTTTAGGCGCCGCGCCAGCGTGTCTGGCACCATCCACCCCGCTCCTCCGCCATCGAGCAGGTCCCTGACCCTGGTCACCTCACCAGCCACAGCCCTCTCTTCTGACCGCCACATGAAACCTCGGCCGTGGAGGTACGGATTCCCGAGCAGCGGCTCCTGCAGGACGGCCGGCACTCCAGCCGGCGGAGAGCTGCGCTTGGCGGAGACTTTGTTCCAGACCCTGATGAGTTCCCTGTAAAAGACAGGCAGCTCCCGGAAGGCGGTCCTGGCATCCCAAAAAGTTAGTTTGCAGGTGCAGCAGGTAATCAGGAAGGCGAATGGAATGTTGGCCTTCATTGCGAGAGGGATGGAGTACAAAAGCAGGGAGGTCCTGCTGCAACTGTACAGGGTATTGGTGAGGCCGCAACTGGAGTACTGCGTGCAGTTTTGGTCACCTTACTTAAGGAAGGATATACTGGCTTTGGAGGGGGTACAAAGACGATTCACTCGGCTGATTCCGGAGATGAGGGGTTACCTTATGATGATAGATTGAGTAGACTGGGTCTTTACTCGGAGTTCAGAAGGATGAGGGGTGATCTTATAGAAACATTTAAAATAATGAAAGGGATAGACAAGATAGAGGCAGAGAGGTTGTTTCCACTGGTCGGGGAGACTAGAACTAGGGGGCACAGCCTCAAAATACGGGAGAGCTAATTTAAAACCAAGTTGAGAAGGAATTTCTTCTCCCAGAGGGTTGTGAATCTGTGGAATTCTCTGCCCAAGGAAGCAGTTGAGGCTAGCTCATTGAATGTATTCAAGTCACAGATAGATAGATTTTTAACCAATAAGGGAATTAAGGGTTATGGGGAGCGGGCGGGTAAGTGGAGCTGAGTCCACGGCCAGATCAGCCATGATCTTGTTGAATGGCAGAGCAGGCTCGAGCGGCTAGATGGCCTACTCCTGTTCCTAATTCTTATGTTCTTATGTTCTTATGTTCTGTGAGAGTGGGTTTTATCATTAGGATTTGGGCTTGGGCGTTAGGATGAGGATCAGGGGTAGAGGGACAGAGTTTGGGATAGTTAGAGTCAGGATTAGGATTAGGGTTGTGTGTACTTTAGGGTTATGGTTTTGTGAGAGGGTCTGGGATTGTTCGAGGTCAGGATTAGTATTACATTATGGAGATTTGGGTTGGAGGTATTTTTGACTTAGAATCAGGGTCTGGGTCAGGATCAGAGTTCTCCTAGATTGTGCCTCATTTAAGCCAAGATTTCCAGTTTTGCAATCCAATGCCTCACTTTACTTTTCCTTTGGAAGGTATGCAGCTAACGTTAGTTTCAGATCCTATGATTTCCAAAGACTCTACTCCATGTTCCAGAAAATGTCTGCTGACCATTTTGGTTTTTTCTGTGCCCTCATGTCACTAAGGTGCCATGTGAGCCTGGTTCTTAGAGTGTTCCCAGTTTCCCCTAGTTAAAAGATATCAGTCTGCTTGCATCAGATTGTGCTGTTCACATGTAATTCTTTGATTTTTGTTTGATATTCGCTCCTGGGATGTGGCCATCGCTAGCGGAGCCAGCATTTATTGCCCATCCCTAATTGCCCCTGAGAAGGTGGTGGTGAACCACCTTCTTGAACCGCAGCAGTCCTTATGGTGAAGGTTGTGCTGTTAGGGAGGAGTTCCAGGTGTTTGACCCAGCAATGATGAAGGAACGGCGATATATTTTCAAGTCAGGATGGTGTGTATCTTGGAGGGGAGCTTGCAAGTGATGGTGTTCCCATACGTCTGCCGCCCTTGTCCTTCTAGGTCGCGGGTTTGGGAGGTGTTGTCGATGGTACACACTGCAGCCATGGTGCACCAGTGGTGGAGAGAGGGAATGTTTAAGGTGGCGGATGGGGTGCCAATCAAGTGGGCTGCTTTGTCTTGGATGGAGTAAAGCTTCTTGAGTGTTGTTGGAGCTGAACTCATCCTGGCAAGTTTATTAGGGCTGTTTTCCCTGTGGTTCTATAATGTCCTTGAAACGATTCCTCTGTCATGTAGGAGTTCCGAGTAGAGCACTTGCTTTGGGAGTCTTGTGTCAGGCATGTGAACAATGTGGCCTGCCCAGCGGAGCTGGTCGAGTGTGGTTAGTGCTTTGATGCTGGGGATGTTGGCCTCGTCGAGAACACTAACATTGGTGCGTCTGTCCTCCCAGGAGATTTGCAGGATCTTGCGGAGACATCGTTGGTGGTATTTCTCCAGCGATTTGAGGTGTCTACTGTATATGGTCCACATCTCTGAGCTATACAGGAGGGCAGGTATAACTACAGCCCTGTAGACCATGAGCTTGGTGGCAGATTTGAGGGCCTGATCTTCGAACACTCTTTTCCTCAGGCGGCCGAAGGCTGTGCTTGTGCACTGGAGGCGGAATTGAAACTCGTTGTCGATGTCTGCCCTTGTTGATAACAGACTCCCGAGGTATGGAAAGTGGTCCACGTTGTCCAGGGTTGCACCGTGGATCTTGATGTCTGGGGGGTAGTGCTGTGTGGCGGGGTCAGGCTGGTGGAGATCTTTGTCTTACGGATGTTTAGTGTAAGACCCATGCTTTCTTATGCCTTAGTGAAGATGTTGACTATGACGTGGAGTTCAGCCTCTGAATGTGCACAGAAACCAAGCGCAGGCAGCGGAAGAAGCGTGCGGTAAACCAGTCCTACCCACCCTTTCCTTCAACAACTGTCTGTCCCACCTGTGACGGAGACTGTAATTCCCAAATTGGACTGTTCTGTCACCTAAGAACTCATTTTTAGAGTGAAAGCAAGTCTTCCTCGATTTCAAGGGACTGCCTATGATGGTGATGATGATGATGATAATATATATTTTCTAGATTGTTAGGTGGTTTGTATGTCCCAAATTTTTGAGTTGGACTGCCTGTTTCTTTCTTCTGCTGGTGACCAGCAGGTCTTTGAAGTTTCTGTCCCTATTTTATGCTGTACTGACCAAGCAAGTTTATGTTTTCTATTAATTTTCCAAAGTTGCTTTTAATTAGTCTGTTCATTTGCTTGCCCATTGTATGACATGTTCATATTAATGGTATTCTCTCTGCTTCATTGTTTCATGTCCATGGGTTGGCAAGATCCCTCAGGAAGTTTGATGTAATATGTCTGAAAGATGAGGAATCTGATCCTCTCTGACAGTGCAAGAAATAAATAAAGAAGTTGCATTTTTATCATCCCTTTCATGACCCCAAAGTGCCTTACAGCTAATGGAGTACTTTTGAAGTTGTAATGTAGGAAATGCAGCAATCAATTTGCACACAGCAGGGTCCCACAACAGCAATGAGATAAATGAGCAGATAATCTATTTTTTAGTGATATCAGTTGCAGTATAAACTTTGGCCAGGACACCAGGGATAACTCCCCTGCTCTTCTTCAAAATAGTGGCTTGTGATCTTTTACACCCACCTGCGAGGGCAGACGGGACCTCGTTTTAAAGTCTCATCCAAAAGACAAAACCTCACAGTGCAGCACTCCCTCAGCACTGCACTGGATTTTGTGCTCAAGTCTCTGGAGTGGGGCTTGAATCCACAACCATCTGACTCGGAGGCAAGAGTGCTATCAACTGAGCGGTGGTTGACACTGGGCAACAGTGCAGTGACAAGAGTTGCGATGGTCTGGTTAAAATCGTCTTGTTTTGTGCATTAATGGTGGTACTGAGTTAGCTTGGCTTTAAAGGCCCTTGGAGATGTGTTTTAAGTAGTGATTTTTTTGTGTGTAAAACTTCTTTTTGGCAGGAAAAACAGCAATAATAAATCAAAGCATTACATGTAAACAGCACAATGTAAACTACACAACCCGATGCGAACAGAGTCATATCCATTTTCCATAAGATTGCCTCTAGCAGTGCGCCCATTGATAATCTGCCTCTTAAACTGCTCCTGGATTCACTTGCTCTCCAGTTAAAGTGCCATCCGCAAATAGCACAAGCTTACATTTGGTTTTGACAGCCAATTATTATCGTAACTTAGAAACAAGAGGATTCCTACCATTGTCCCCTGAGAGTCCCCACTCAACAACACTCTAATACCAATCTGACATTACTTTCTCAGCTTTTTTATCCAGTTCTTTTTTCGACCATAGATTCCCATGGGTTTTAGTTTAATTAGCAGTGAAACTTTGTCCATAGCCTTCTATAATATCTATTTCATCTCAAACTTTTTCAAAGAAGCTTCAGCAGACATGATCTTTCCTTCTGAATCCATGCTGTTTCTTATTAAATTATTAATAGCTTAAAACTAATGACTGCTCGTGTACATCTTTGTATTATTACCATAATGTATTTGAAACTATGGCGACATCTCAAAATGAAAGAAAGCATTAAAACCAGGCTAGTTGGTATTAGTTAGTTAATAATAGTATTATCTTGATATGTAAGCTATACACAATACAGCAGCAATAATTTTGGTTCAAAAGTGAGATCTCTATTGACGTGTCCCAGTCTAGAAAATGAACAAACCTCTATTTGTTTAACCAGATTTTAATAATTCTCTTTTTGATATAAATCTCATATTTGGCTCCTTGCTGGTGACAGCTCTGGTGGGAAGGTGGAGACAATCATAATGTATATGTAACATCACACTACACACGAGCACAGCAGTGTGGGTAGCACTCTCGAGGTGGGAGGGGCTAGGAGTGAGCAGGTGCTGCTGATAACTGCAGGAGTTGGAGTGAGTTTGTAAAAAGTTGGTGGTGGGTTTTTGTTTTTTTTTTCCAAATTTTAGAGCCTTTTTGGCCCATAAACATCAGCCAGCTGGCTGCTGAGGGGCCTGGAGTGCCGGGCCCCTCAGAGGACAATGCTCCCAATATGAATTTAACCAGGGGAGAGAATGCCTTGAGAAGGGAGAATAAAAAGCCCAAAGATTTGGGCTGGGACCCCAGGAGGTTTGGAAAAGAAAACATAGTGGTGGATCACTGCCAGGATAAGGAGACGTGAGCTTGGGATATCATCCAGGCAGTACACCAGGACTGCTGTGAGGAAAGTTGCTTTGCTTGCCGACCAAAGCCAAATGTTGGATTTGAAGTGGCGGTCAGTGGCCGAGAGGAGGTGGAAAGACTTTTACTGAGCCTGAAGGTTGGTGATAATACTTGGATGTATCTTTGCTGTATTCTGAAGAGGTAGTGGTTTCATGCTTAAGCCTATCGGTTTATGTTGAGGACAATCTGCTGATAAAACAGTTGGAGTCATGGGACATTAAACTTTGCTCAATAATAAAGAGGAGATACTATCCTAGAACACGGGTAGCTGATGGAACCCGTTATGTAAAAGTGCGGTTCCCAGAGGGGGTGAGGCCATTACCCTACAGTATGCAATTCGAGACAATTAAAGGAGTGCAGTACTTCCGGGTTCTGCATGATAACCAGGTGAAGGTTTGCTATTGCTGTCTTGGACACGACCATCTAGTAAGAAGCTGTCCAGATCTGTACTGCTATAACTGTGGCAAGTCTGGACACATCGCTTGGAACTGCAAGACAGAGCGTTGTGTGGTTTGTCACAAAGGCCCCACCCGCTGTGAGTGTGAGGCAGAAGGACGCTCCTTGAGCAACGAGGAGATGGGAGAAAGAGCAGGAGGTGCGAATGGAGTGGCCAGAAGAGCGGAGCAGGCGATGGACACAGATGCCGAACGGAATGAGGAAAGAGTGCGATAAGAGGCAGAAAATTGCGGAGCAGAAAACAGGATGGAGATGGTGGAAAACACGGCAAGTATGGTGGAAAAGGACAAAGTCAGTGGAGGACATCACGGGTCAGGGACAGAGTCGAGCCATAATATGGCTCGCCTTCAGGTGTCCGTGGGGGTAGCAGAGGCAGGTGTGGGGTAAGTGTAAGTACTCCAAAGAGAGACGGGGAGTTATACATCTTGGAGAGCAGGAAGGGGCAAGACCAGGAGAGGGTGCAAGAGGCAGGAGCCTTAAAGGGGCAGGATGGGAGCGGGGAGACAAAGATGCCAAATGGGAGCAAGATGGGTGGAGACGCGCCATTGTCCCAGAGAAAGAAGAAACGGGAAGCAAGAGTCAGCGGTGGAGGTGAGGCCGAAGGGAGTGGCACTGTTGGAGAAACCAGGTTAGTAGGAGGACTCTCTAAGGGAGATTCTGCATCTAACGGGGAACAGGGATGGGAGATTACAGAAGAGCTAGTGAGTGAGGAGTCAGAGGAGGATGGAGACATGGAATTGGGGGGTGGGGGGGCATCATGTGGAAAGGGAAAGGTTAGTGAGGGGCAGAAGGAGGGAGAAGGGGCAGTTCCGCTGCCTAAATTTAATGTAAGGAAGGGGCTGAAACTGCAGGGGAAGTTCAAACAGGAGGTGAAAAAGAGCCGGAGGCTGCAGGAGAAAGCAACAGTTGCCAAAAGGTTGGGAAGGAACATTGGAGGAGGGAAGAGCCAGAGATTTAATGATGATGGGAAGATTATCAGGCGCATTTCTTTTATTAGGAGCAATGATTACATTGGTCTCGGTTAATGTGAACGGACTGAGGAGGGATAAGAAATTGCAGCAGTTGTTGCCATGTTTAAAGGCACGGACCTGTTGTGTCTGCAAGAAACCTTTTGGGATGAGGAGATCCTAGAAAGAATTCAAAAGGTTTGGAAGGGAGAAGTGTTTGCAAATTGCGCAAATACTAACCGTAAGGGTGGCTGCTTTAGTGAGTTTATCCATAAAAGAGAACGTTGCATTGGTGGACAAGGACACTGAGGGGAGATTTTTTACAGCTAAAGGTACAAATGGATGAATTGAATTGTGATCTCTTTAATATCTATGCGCCGAATGACCATTGCAAGCGTCATGAGATTTTTCGGTTATTCACAGAAGTGGCAGAGGCAGAAAACCCTTATATAGTGGGAGCTTTAATGTATTTTTACCTCAGATGGACATTTCAGCCCAGATGACCCTTTAGGATGATAACTCTGGAGATGATTGTAAAAATGATGGCAAATTTAAATTTGAGAGACTCATGGAGGGATCGGAACCCTCCATAAGAGTTCTCCAAAAGAGTTTATGTGAGTAATGTTTTAAAACAGAGCCGAATAGGTTTTGTGTTAATGCGGGAAGGGTTAAGTTCTGAGATGATGGAGATTTATTGTAAAAACTTATTTTTTAGTGACCACTTGGCTTTGGTTCTTAAAATAGAGACAGCAGAGTTAAGAACAGGGGTGTGGATTTTAAACAATCAGTGCCTGAAAGAAATTGCTTTTAAAGAAGGGATTTAAAAAATAATAAAGAATGCTTGGAAGGAGTTTTTATTCTTGAAAGAAAAAAAGTTTGGTGGGACAATTTCAAACATGAAGTAAAAGTTTTTTCAGTACGTTAGGGGAAAGAAAGAGTAACAGCTAACCGGCATCAAGAAGAGAATATAAACAGAAGGTTTACAGATATCTGTAAAGCAGTTGATGGAGGGGATAAGGGAGCAGAGACTAAGTTTTAAAGGAAGAGTGGGAATTATTGCAAGCTGAAAAATGCAAGGGGGCAATTCTCCATGCAAAGGCTAAAGATGCATTGGAAGGAGAAAGATGCACAAGATATTTTCTAGAGCAAGAGAAGTTGTGAAAAAAGTTATCATTAATTGGAGAGTTGAAGGTTAGGGAATAGTTCATTAATGAAAGTGGAGAGATTATGGAGGTTGTTGAGTATGTAGAAAGAGTCAGACTGAAAACTGTGAGCTCAAAGTAAAGTGTGACCTTAGTCTTTTATTGCAGGTCTCCAGAGTGCCTCTCCAACCTGTGAAGCCACGTTAAATACCTGTGCTCCCAAGGGATTATGGGATACCTTGGGACTCCAGCGGATGAGCCCTCTGGTGGCTGTACAGAGTAAATACAAGTCCACATATATAACAATGCTCCCCCCAAAGTCAATAGTGTAACTATTTACAATGTGAGTCGATCTGGGGCCTTTCTTGCCCTGGTTGATCGTCTCGGTGTGAAAGCTGGTGTTGTTGAATCATGTGTTGGGCCCTCGCTGGGCTGCTGTGCAGCTGGCCTTGATGGGCTGCTTGGTGTGTTGGGCCCTGCAGGGCTGCTGTGGGTGATGGGTTGTGCTTCGTGGTCAACCGTGGTGCCGGTTGCCACTGGTGTGTATGTTGGGATCAAAAAAGTTAAGGTCCAAGTGGGTTGCTCAGGATAGTCCATGAATCTGAGTTTGATTTGGTTCAAGTGTTTCCTGTGAATGAGTCCATTTGAAAGTTTGACCCGAAACACCCTGCTCCCATCTTTGGCCACGACAGTGCCGGGAAGCAACTTGGGACCTTGTCCATAATTTAACACAAATACAGCATCATTGATTTCAACCTCACGTGACACATTTGTGCTATCATGGTATGTACTTTGTTGAAGCCGCCTGCTCTCTAGAGACCTGTTCATGTAGATCAAGGTGAACTAATGAGAGCCTTGTCTTAAGTGCTCTTTTCATGAGCAATTCAGCAGGTGGGATCCCAGTGAGTGAGTCGGGTCTCGTGCGGTAGCTAAGCAGGACTCGGGATAGGCGAGTCTGCAGTGAGCCATCAGTTACCCTCTTCAAGCCTTGCTTGATGGTTTGCACTGCTCTCTCTGCCTGACCATTGGATGCTGGTTTAAACGGCACAGATGTGACATGTTTGATCCCGTTACGGGTCATGAATTCTTTGAACTCAGCACTGGTAAAACATGGCCCGTTGTCACTCACCAGGACATCGGGTAAGCCGTGTGTGGCAAACATGGCCCGCAGGTTTTCAGTAGTGGCAGCGGATGTGCTAGCTGACATTATCTCACATTCAATCCACTTGGAGTACACGACTACAACCACAAGGAACATTTTACCCAAGAACGGGCCTGCATAGTCGATGTGTATCCTAGACCACGGTTTGGAGGGCCAAGACCAGAAACTTAGCGGCGCCTCCCTGGGTACATTGCTTAACTGCGAGCATGTATTACATCTGTGATCGTAGGACTCTATGTCCGCATCGAAACCGGACCACCACACGTGGGATCTGGCTATCGCTTTCATCATTACGATGCCTGAGTGGGTACTGTGGAGGTCATTGATGAAGGTGTCTCTACCCTTCTTGGGGACCACTACTCGATTGCCCCACAGAAGGCGGTCTGCCTGGATAGACATTTCATCTTTGCACCGCTGGAACGGCTTTATCTCTTCCTGCATTTCCACTGGGACACTGGACCAGCTCCCGTGAAGCACACAGCCTTTGACTAGAGATAATAAGGGGTCCTGGCTTGTCCAGGTTTTGATCTGCCGAGCAGTGATGGGTGACTGCTCACTCTCAAATGCTTCCATAACCATGGCTAGATCTGCGGGCTGCGCCATTTCCACCCCCGTGGTGGGCAATGGCAGCTTACTGAGAGCATCGGCGCAGTTTTCTGTGCCTGACCTGTGGCGGATGGCGTCATTGTATGCGGACAACGTGAGCGCCCATCTCTGGATGTGGGCCGATGCATTGGTATTTATCCCTTTGCTCTCGGAAAACAGGGATATAAGTGGCTTATGGCCAGTTTCCAATTCGAGTTTTAGCCCAAACAGGTATTGATGCATTTTCTTTACCCCATAGACACACACACTAACGCTTCTTTTTTAATCATGCTGTAGGCTCTCTCAGCCTTAGACAGATTCCTGGATGCATAAGCAACTGGTTGCAGTTTCCCGAAATCATTAGCTTGTTGCAATACACACCCGACGCCATATGATGACGCATCACATGGATCATACAACACAAGCAATTTGTTTGAGCATAATAATTTTCTCGCTTTTACAAAGGCATTTTATTGGCTTTCGCCCCAAACACATTCGCCCCCTTTTCGTAGTAAGACATGTCGTGGTTCTAGCAGTGTGCTGAGACCCGGTAAGAAGTTACCAAAGTAGTTCAAGAGTCCCAGAAACCATCGCAGCTCCTTCACGTTCTGTGGCCTCGATGCGTTCTCGATAGCCTGCGTTTTCGCGTTGGTGGGTCTGATGCCGTCCGCAGCAATCCTCCTTCCTAAGAACTCCATTTCAGGCACCAGGAAAACGCACTTCGAGGTTTTAACCTGAGCGCCACACGGTTGTGTCGACTAAGAACCTCCTCCACGTTTTGCAGGTGCTCGACTGTGTTCCGACCTGTGACCAAGATGTCATCCTGGAAGAACACGGTGTGCGGGTCCAACATCAGTAAACTTTCCATGTTTCCATGGAATATCGCCACCGCTGATCGGATTCGAAATGGGCTTCTGTTATAAACAAAAGACCTTTGTGCATGTTGAGGCAGGTGAGGGCCTTCGATGATTCCTCCAATTCTTGCATCATGTAGGCTGAAGTCAGATCCAGCTTCGTGAATGTCTTTCCTCCCACCAGCGTTACAAAGAGGTCATCGGCCTTTGGAAGTAGGTACTGATCCTGCAGGGAGAAACGATTGATAGTTACTTTGTAATCGCCACAGATTCTGACGGTGCCGTCTCCCTTGAGGACTGGGACAATAGGACTGGCCCACTCGCTGAACTCGATAGTGAAATGATGCTCTCTCGTAGCAGCCGGTCTAACTCGATCTCTACCCTTTCTCTCATCATGTACGGTACTGTTCTCATCTTGTGATGGATGGGTTGTGCCCCCATAATTAGGTGGTTCTGCACTTTTGCTCCTTGGGATTTCCCAATGCCTGGTTCGAACAGCAAAGGAAATTTGTTTAAGACCTGGGCACACGAAGTGTCGTCAGCGGGCAATAGCGCTCGGACGTCGTCCCAGTTCCAGCGTGTGACCATTGCCCGATACCACCCAGAGTGGTAGCTTGTGCACCACTCCATCGTAGGAGATATTTACGGTAGCACTGCCGATTACAGGAATCAGTTCTTTCGTGAAAGTTCTTAGTTTCGTGTGAAATGGTGTTAAGACTGGCCTTGAGGCCTTGTTGCACCACAACCTTTCGAAGGTCTTTTTGCCCATGATGGACTGGCTCACGCCTGTGTCCAGCTCCATTGACACCGGGAGTCCATTTAGTTCAACATTCAGCATTATCGAGGGACAATTCGTGGTGAATGTATGCACCCCATGTACCTCTGCCTCCTCTATCTGAGGCTCTGGTTCGTCATGTTCCTCCATGGATCTGTCCTCCTCTGCAACATAGTGGTTTGCAGGTTTAACAGGCTGTGCAGCTCACCTGCACACTCGTTGGAGATGTCCCATTGTTCCACAGCCCTTGCAAATGTACTCTTTGAATCAGCATGAATGGAAACGATGATCACTCCCGCAGCGCCAACAAGGTGTTAATGGCCTTGCATTCATCACCCTTGAGGGTGGACTCTGAGTCATCTGTGGACGTGCAGCTGCGGGTATGTGTGACCTGCCCTGTATGTTACGGTTCGAAAACAACATCACTTTGTTCACAGTACTTGTAGCAGCACTTGTGTGCTGAGAGATTTGCTTAGTATTGTCACTGGTGGCAATGAATGCCTGGGCTATCGTTATGGCCTTACTCAAGATTGGGGTCTCTACAGTCAAAAGTTTGCAAAGTATGGTTTTGTGGCCAATGCCAAGTACGAAAAAGTCTCTGAGCATGTGCTCCAAATGTCCTTCAAATTCGCAATGTCCTGCAAGGCGTCTTAGCTCAGCGACATAACTCGCCACTTCCTGGCCTTCAGACCTTTTGTAGGTGTAGAACTGGTACCTTGTCATCAGAATGCTTTCCTTCGGGGTCAAATGCTCTCGGACCAGTGTGCACAAATTGTCATATGGTTTCTGCGTGGGTTTCGCTGAGAGAGCATGAGGCCGTATGTTGGTGCCCCACAGACAGTGAAGAGCATCACCCTATGTTTGACAGTGCTCTCTTCCCCATCTAACTCATTGGCCACGAAGTATTGGTCGAGTCGCTCCACTGAAGTTTCACAATCATCACCCATCGAGAATTTCTCCAGGATTCCCACTGTTGTCTGGATCTTTGGGTTCGCTATCTGTATCTCATCACCAGTTGTTGTGTATGGAGAAAGAGTCAGACCGAACACTGTGAGCTCAAAGTAAAGTGTGACCTTAGTCTTTTATTGCAAGTCTCCAGAGTGCCTCTCCAACCTGTGAGGCCTCCTTAAATACCTGTGCTCCTGAGGGATTATTGGATCCTTGGGACTCCAGGGGATGAGCCCGCTGGTGGCTGTACAGAGTAAATACAAATGTACATATATAACAACACTCCCCCCCTCCCCAAAGTCAATAGTGTAACTATTTACAATGTGAGTCAATCTGGAGCCCTTCTTGCCCTGGTTGATCGTCTCGGTGTGAAAGCTGGTGTTGTTGAATCATGTGTTGGGCCCTCGCTGGGCTGCTGTGTAGCTGGCCTTGCTGGGCTGCCTGGTGTGTTGGGTCCTGCTGGGCTGCTGTGGATGATGGGTTCTGCTTCATGGTCAACCATGGTGCTGGTTGCCACTGGTGTGTATGTTGGGGGATCAAAAAAGGTAGGGTCCAAGTGGGTTGCTCAGGATAGTCCGTGAATCTGAGTTTGATTTGGTCCAAGTGTTTCCGGTGAATGAGTCCATTTGAAAGTTTGACCCGACATTGCCGGGAAGCAACTTGGGACCTTGTCCATAATTTAACACAAATACAGGATCATTGATTTCAACCTCGCGTGACACATTTGTGCTATCACGGTATGAACTTTGTTGAAGCCGCCTGCTCTCTAGAGACCTGTTCATGTAGATCAGGGTGAACTAATGAGAGCCTTGTCTTAAGTGCTCTTTTCAGCAGGTGGGATCCCAGTGAGTGAGTCGGGTCTCGTGCGGTAGCTAAGCAGGACTCGGGATAGGTGAGTCTGCAGTGAGCCATCAGTTACCCTCTTCAAGCCTTGCTTGATGGTTTGCACTGCTCTCTCTGCCTGACCATTAAACGGCGCAGATGTGACATGTTTGATCCCGTTACGGGTCATGAATTCTTTGAACTCAGCATTGGTAAAATATGGCCCGTTGTCGCTCACCAGGGCATTGGGTAGGCCATGTGTAGCAAACATGGCCCGCAGGCTTTCAGTAGTGGCATCGGACGTGCTAGCCGACATTATCTCACATTCAATCCATTTGGAGTACGCGTCTACAACCACAAGGGACATTTTACCCAAGAACGGGCCTGTATAGTCGATGTGTATCCTAGACCACGGTTTGGAGGGCCAAGACCAGAAACTTAGCGGCGCCTCCCTGGGTACATTGCTTAACTGCGAGCATGTATTACATCTGTGAATGCAGGATTCTAAGTCCGCATCGATACCGGGCCACCACACGTGGGATCTGGCTATCGCTTTCATCATTACGATGCCTGAGTGGGTACTGTGGAGGTCATTGATGAAGGTGTCTCTACCCTTCTTGGGGACCACTACTCGATTGCCCCACAGAAGGCGGTCTGCCTGAATAGACATTTCATCTTTGCACCGCTGGAACGGCTTTATCTCTTCCTGCATTTCCACTGGGACACTGGACCAGCTCCCGTGAAACACACAGCTTTTGACTTGAGATAATAAGGGGTCCTGGCTTGTCCAGATTTTGATCTGCCGAGCAGTGATGGGTGACTGCTCACTCTCAAATGCTTCCATAACCATGGCTAGATCTGCGGGATGCGCCATTTCCACCCCCGTGGTGGGCAATGCCAGCCTACTGAGAGCATTGGAGCAGTTTTCAGAGGTGGCAATAGCTTTTATCAAGAGTTATGAAAGAAGACATTTCCAAATTGGCAATGGAGAAGGTTAGTGCTTTTATTGAAGAGGGTTTAAAGGATAATGAGATATGCATGTGTGACAAAGAAGTAGGAATAACGGAAATAAAAGTAGCAATAAGTGGAATGAAGGTGGGGAAAAGCCCAGGTCTGATGGACTAAGTGCAGAATTTGACAAAGAATTTTTAGAGATTTTAAGTCCATTGGTCTTAGAGGTTTTTAAGGAGATTAAAACTGAGGGAAGCCTGGCCCCATCTATGAGAAGAGGTATCATAAGCTTAGCTTATAAAAATAAAGGGGATAGAGGGATCTGAAGAATTGGAGGCCCATCACATCATTAAATGTGGAATATAAGATCTTGACGAGGGTTATGGCAAATCATATGAAGGAGGTGATGCTGCAGATAGTTTCGCTCTCTCAGTCCCATGGAGTCATAGGCCGGGACATCGATGTCTCTGGTCTCAATCCGAGATGCGATAGAACTCATGGAAGACAGTGGGAGGGAAGCTTATTTGCTAAAGATGGATCAAGAGAAAGCCTTTGATAGAGTCTCTCATCAGTTTTTATTAATGGTGTTGCAAGCATTTGGTTTTGGGGAAAATTTCATTGAGTGAATAAGGATTTTTTATTCAAACACATTTAGTTATGTTAAATGAAATGGTTTTTTTATCCAAGTATTTTCCAATACAGAGATCAGTGAGACAGGGTTGTCCCCTGTCCCCATTGTTGTACACATTAGTAGCAGAACCATTAGGTTACATGATGCGAAAGGAACAAGGCGTAGTCGGGATTGCGGTTCCCAGTTCCGGTCAGGTGTCGGTGATACACTAATATACAGATGACACGACCTTAACGTTGAGAGATGGGGAGTCAATGAGGAATACTATTGTAGAACTTCAGGAGCCAGAGTAAATTATGCTAAGCCCCAATGCCTGGTTGTGGGAAGGAGTAGGGGGGGATGATTGGAGGAAAGCCTTTTTAAGGTGGTGAAAGTTTTAGAAGTTCTGGGGGTGCATATGGGGTGCAAGAAGAATAGGGATGAAATGGATTGACTAAATTGGGAACCGAAGGTTTTGACAATTAAAAAGATTTTGAGAAGATGGGAAAGAAGGTGGTTGAAAGTGCAAGGAAGAGCGACAGTGGTGGCAGCTCTCCTGCTATCTAAACAATGGTACTTTTGACGGTGGAGGATATTCCTGAGTGAGCAGAAAAGTCTATCCGAGAGGCTTGTGTAAAGTTTTTATGGGAAGGGAAATGAGCCTTGGTTGCTTACAATACCATCATTGGACAGCGAAATCAAGGAGGATTCAATTTTCCAGATATTGATTTGAAGAAAAAATTCTTTAGAATTAAATGGGTGAAGAGATTTCTTCAGAAGCCAAATACAAGTTTTTGGAAGAGTTGTTTAAATTAAGTGGGATAGGAGGACAAGGAATATTTTATATGGAATACAACAATATGTTTTTGAAATCAATAAACCTCTCCCTAGGTTTTATGAGGGTTGTAGACAATTGGGCCCAATTTTTTTAAAGTGTGCAGTTTATGTCCAAAGTTGCTGAGGAATTTGTAGAACAGCCCTTATTTTTGAACAGGTGGATCAACATTGAAGGAGAGGTATTATTTAATCAAGCTTTTATAAAAGCTGGTATTATATATGTGAAAGATATGAGGTAATTCCAGGTTGGTTGCCAGAAGCGGTAGTGAGTGATATGGTTTGGGAGGAGAACGAGGAGGTAGAGGAAAAAGCAATTAAGATCATGTATGAGAAGATTGTGAGGGCAATGCCACAGGATTGCACGGAAGAAATAAATACGCAAATTTCCAAAGGAGGTATAATGCGTCTCGCTTTTCCAAGCTTTCTGATGGAGAAAGGGGAGGAGTTGGTCCAATTTGACAACTGCAGTACTCAAGATTTCAATGGGGTATTTAGAGAATGGAGATTTAAGACACCTGCTGGTCAGGAGTTTTGGCAGAATATATACCCACAACTGGACTTCAACAGGATTTGGAAGGGAGTGTGGACAAATTTTAAATGTCCAGAGTGGATTGAACTGGGTTTCAAATTGGCTCATAATCGGATTTTTACCATGATAGTCTTGTGTAAGATTGGGCGCGTAGAGGTGGCAATGTGCCCAGCGTGTGGGACGCGGGATGAGACTCTGTCCCATTTGCTGGTCTTATGTCCGCAGCTAAAGGATTTTAAGTACTATGTTCAACAGTTGTGTGAGGTTTTCTTGCTGGGTGAGGACCAAAGAGCAAGAATGGGAATCCCGTGGGAATCAATTTTGAGGTGGGGATTGCAAGAGAGTCTGCCCGAGTCTAGCAGAGCAGCAATTAATTTAATGTTCAGTCTGGCTAGATTTGTGATTGTGCAAATTGGAATGCTCTATTTTTTAAGGCAAGGAGAATAAACCTAATAGAGTATTTTAAATATAAACGAAAAGGTCATTATAAGGCTCTGTGGATGTTTTATTCAGAAAAGAATTTAAAAATAGTATTTTATAATCAGTTTGTAAAGAACAATAGATTATTATATGTTATAAGAGACAAATTAAACTTCAGGTTTTAATGTTAATATGTGTTGGAGGAATGGCTGTGCAGAGGGGTGGAATGGATTTGTTTGATACAATGGAATGATCACAATGTTGTAAATGTTCTTAATGTTCAATATATATATTTTTTTAAGTGGGTAGCACACTTGCCTCTGAGTCAGAAGGTTGTGGGTTCGAGTCCACTCCAAGACTTCAGCACAGAAATCTAGGCTCTCAGTGCAGTGCAGTGCTGAGGGAATCTTTCAGATGAGATGTTAAACTCTGCTCCCTCAGGTGGACATAAAAGATCCCATAACCCTATTTTGAAGAAGAGCAGGGGAGTTATCCCCGGTGTCCTGGCCATTATTTATCTCTCAATCAGCAGAACAAAGCAGATTATCTGGTCATTATCACGTTGCTGTTCGTGGGAGCTTGCTGTGTGCAAATTGGCTGCTGCATTTCCCACATTACAACAGTGACTACACTGCAAAAGTACTTAGTTGACTGTAAAGTGCTTAGAGACATCTGGTGGTTGTGAAAGGCGCTATATAAATGCAAGTCTTTCTTTATTTTTATGTAGACGGTGCAGCATAACAATTGAGATGGTACATTTATGATGTGCAATAAGATATATTCTTGTACGTGGAATGTAAATATCTTTACAAAGATAAGCATAAACCACTGTTGTAATTTTTTTTTAAAAGACTAATGTGGTAATGAACTATTTCAGTTATCTGCCATTTCAAAGTGTAAAAACATGAAGATTGATGCTGCTACAGTTTTCAAGACTGGTTTTATTCATTTACACCTTGATGACATTAAATTGGCAATCACACGTCTCTTTCCCTCTATGTCTTTTATCATAGGCTGACTTCCAGCCTTCAGAAGAAACATTCCTCCTGGGCCAGGCAAGCTATACTCCATTAATTGGGTCTGTTATACTCTGTAATAACATGAAGCCTTTCTGGCACCTTTTCCAAAATTCATTCATTAAATACCACCGATGCCTTCCTGTTCGTGGAGCCCACTGTCAAATGCTTTAAGCCTTGGCAGCCCATAACAATCCCCTCTGCCTTTCTCATCTAGGTAAGCGTCGGAGAACTAACTGGTTCCAGCAGCACTTCGGCTTTACAGACAGACACATCTGAAATTAAATCCCCGTGTGCTCTTCATTATCCATCTCACAGCCTCTTCAAAATTATCTGGAAACAGAATTTGAAATGTGGCATCCCTATCTCGCCAACCCAATTCCTCCCAAGATACCATATCTGAAAAGAAAAGTTAAACAGGCACTTCCATTCTGTGCTGAGACAAACAGCAGATATGTTTACGTTGCTGGTTGAATTGCATGCAGAGTATTATTACTCCACATTCTGCTATTAGTTTTTACAAGTTAATTGCTAAGAAAACCAGGAAGTACCATTCAGGTAGTGTTGCCAAGTGTCCAATAAAAACCACATTGTCCTGTTTAAAATATCAACTAGACACCAACATTTAGATTTTTTTTAAATTATAAACCAAATTTTCTCACTTCTTTCTCTTTTGATGTTGATTATTAATTACGATGGGTCTCTAATTAATTTTCTTCAACAGAGACATCAACAGACAAAGGATTTTGTAAATCCGATGACATGAGAGCTCTTGTACGTCAGCTGCTGCTGCAAAGCTAAGCGAAGGTACTTGAAGCTGATTGCTCACAATTTGGGGTATACTCATTTGAATAATTAGCAAGAGCTCCTAACACAGCTTGGCCCTGCATCAGGCGCTAGCCTAATGGGGATAGAGAAAATCTGGTGAGCTGCTCCAATTTAAAGAGGCGTGCTTGCTTAGAAATAAGCCTCAACTCAATTTATCCATCTTGGCTCCATATTCCTTGATGCCGTTATCTAAAAAAAAATCTATCACCCACTGTCTTGAAAGCTCTAAGCTTGAAAGGATGAACAGGCTGGGTCTCGTTTCATTTGAAAAAAGGCTGAGGGGTGACCTAATTGAGAACTTTAAAATTATGAAAGGTTTTGATAGAGTGGATACAGAGAGAGTGTTTCCACTTGTGGGGAAGAACATAACTAGAGGCCATCAATATGAAAGTCACCAAGAAATTCAATAGGGAACTCAGAAGAAACTTCTTTACCCAGAGAGTGGTGAGAATATGGAAATTGCTACCACAGAAGTGAATAGTATAGATACATTTAAGTGGTGGCTAGATAAGCATATGAAGGAGAAGGGAATAGAGAGTTATGCTGGTATTTTAGATGAGGAAAGACAGGAGGAGGCTTGAGTGGAGCATAAAGGCCAGCATGGACTGGTTGGGCCGAATGGCCTGTTTATGTGCCATATATCCTCTGTATTCCAATTGTCCCAGCAGCTGCATCCTTTTGGGAGCGGGAATTTCAGAACTCTACCACCCTTTTTTGGAAAAAGTGCTTCCTGAATTCCCTGCTAAATGGCCCAGCTCTCATTTTAAAATTGTGTCCCCTTGTTCTTGATTTCCCCATCAGAGGAAATAGTTTCTCTGTATCTATCCCATCAATCCTTTTAACATTTTAAACACCTCGAGCAGGTTACCCCTCATTCTTCTAAATCTTATTAACACTGAAACTGAATTTTAAATATTTGTCGACTTCTGTAAGTCTCAGGGAAGTGGAGGAAGAGAAATGCCAGGCAAGAATAAGCGAAAGGAAATCGAAAATGTAGGCACAAAACAAAGTCCGTGTACTAATGATAGAGAACACACTATGTTGCCTTCAGCACCTGGCACAACCCGGTACAACATTTACAAAAATCATCATCACAAAATGTGCAAAGGCTCATTCAGGTCCCAGGATAAAAATGACTGCAGAATCATAGAATGATTACAGCATAGACAGATGCCATTCGGCCCGTACCGGCTCTCTGTAAGAGCACTTCAGCTAGTCCCACACCCCGCATAGATCTGCAATTTTTTTGCCTTCAGGTACTTATCCAACTCCTTTTTGAATGCCATGTTTGAGTCTGCCTTCACCACCCTCACAGGCAGTGCATTCCAGATCTGAACCACTTGCTGCGTAAAAAGGTTTTCCTCATGTTGCCTTTGGTCTTTTTGCTAATCACCTTGAATCTGTGTCCTCTGGTTCTCAACCCTTCTGCCAATAGGAACAGTTTCTCTCTATCTACTCTATCGAGACCCCTCATGATTTTAAATACCTCTGTCAAGTCTCGTCTTGTAATGTATACACCTGTGAGTATGCTCACAAATGGACTGCATTGCTTAGATCAGTCAACCATCCCAGATGTCCAGGGTCGAGCAATCAAGAAAATAATTATTCATTTGATTATGATATTGCCCTGCTGGAGTTGTCACGTCCAATTCAATATACAGACATTGTCCAGCCAGCTTGCCTACCTCCAGCCAAGCATCGTCCATTTTTGGCCAAAACTACGTAACTATTGGAAAGGGAACAATTAAAGAGAATGTAATGAATTGTTGCAGATGACGAGAAGGTGTTCTACAACAGTCAATGCCAAATTCATGCCATAAATAATTGAGCAGGTGTTTTGTGCAGGATTCCTAGCAGGTGTCAGAGATACCTGTCAGTGAGGTTCTAGAGGGCTCTTGCTGTGCCAAGGTGGGAATTCTCAGGCATGGATGCTAATAGGAATTGTTTCCTT
Organism: Pristiophorus japonicus; assembly: GCF_044704955.1. Classification (NCBI taxonomy): domain Eukaryota; kingdom Metazoa; phylum Chordata; class Chondrichthyes; family Pristiophoridae; genus Pristiophorus; species Pristiophorus japonicus. The sequence goes on along the minus strand of NC_091985.1, from coordinate 39,367,680 downwards.
CGGAATGGGCTGTGGAAAATCTAATCCTTTGTGCAAGGACAACAGCCTTCGGGGATTGGATTGGGGATGCCATAAATGAAAGAAAAAGAAAGACAATGATTTATATAGCACCTTTCACAACCTTAGAATGCCCCAAAGTGCTTTACAATCAATTACGTGTTTGAAGTATAGTCACTTTTGTAACGTAGGACAAGTGGCAGCCAATTTGCGCAGAGCAAGATCCCACAAACAGCAATGTGATAATGACCAGATAATCTGATTTTTAGTGATGTTGGTTGAGGGATAAATATTGGCCATAAAACCTGGGAAATAGTGCAATGGGATCTTTTATGTCCATGAGAGAGGGCAGGCGTCGAATCCGACAGTGCAGTATGCCCACAATACCGCACTGGACCATCGGCCTACATTTTGTCTTTGGAGTAGGACAACCTTCCGACTCAGGCGAGAGTGCTACCACTGAGCCATGGCTCACACCTGGGTGAAGTGATGCTGCTAGTAAGTCTTTGAGTCATGCTTTTGCTAAAGTATGGAAGCCGAAATTCAGGGTCTCAAAGAGACCTGTTAATGCCCGTTTGCGGCGGCCATTCTTAAAAATTGAATGGGGTCAACTGGCCGACCCGACCTAAATTCAGGTGGGGGATTTTTCGGCCTAGAGCCGATCCCGCCCGATTCTGGTGATCGCTGAAAGCGAGTCATCAGGGGTTGCACCGCCAATTTTATTAAACAAAAATACTTATCTTCCGATATTCAGCTCCGTCCGTCGATTCCCTGCTGCGTGGTGCCCCTGACAGGTTTATCTGCTGGTGCACCCTCCGAAGAGCGAGTGTGGTCCGGCAGCACAGCGACCCTAATAGGGGAGGGCCCACTGCTGCCACTGCAATGTAAACATTTTTGCCGGCCGACTTCCCGATCGGCCAGCAAAATACTGCCCCCGGGTTCGGCTGGGTCACCAATGGGCAGCCTGGCACCCCCTCTTGGGTGCCAGGCCACTGGCCTGGCCGCTGGCCTGGCCGAAACGCTCCCTGGTGGCCCAGTGGCCAAAGATTTTAAATAACAGGATCTCTCCCCTTTAACGGAGGGGAGAGAGCGTGGTGACGCACATGTGCTGTGACGTCACCACGCTGATTGACAGCGGCGGAGTTCCTGTCCGACCGATTTTCAGCCAGTCAGCCTGGCTTTAAGTCTATGGCCTGTCCCCATTAATAGTCATTTCCTGTAGGACTTTTGGCTCTTCCGACGGCATCACAGCTCCCAGCAGTAAGTACCACTCTAAAAATCATAGGTGCGCCATGGTCTTTTCCTGTTGATGGTGATTATGGTAATGAAATGCACAGAATTATTACGACAGATAGTAATGCTAAATAGTTTTTCCAATAGATCATTTAATGATAACTTCATGCTATAAATTGTATGAAGTGCGACTGGATATAGTGTGCTTCACAAAGCTTTCATACATTGCAGAGATCAATCAAGTCCACCTTTTATTGTATTCCATCACTAGCTTTGATGATTTGAAGTTATTATAATTATTTAACACTTATCACTATTCTGCTCTGTCTGAGCTGCAAATGGCAATGCCTCCCACTTAGTTCTCAGATTCGCAATATGATCTGCTGTTTTATAGTTATACACTGAACTATCTTGTGGAATTTGTCCAATCTGTTAAATTGGCCTCCAGTGGCGATTGGCTTATCACTGCACTTGTTCTGTTTCAATTCTATTGCACAGTAGCAGCAATTAAATGCAAATGCTTTTATAATAACATAAAAATAGGAACAGGGGTAGGTAATACAGCCCCTTCGAGCCTGCTCCTCCATTCAATGTCAAGGCCGATCAACCTCAAATCCACTTTCCCACCCGATCCCCATCTCCTAATGTTGACCTAATTTAATGTGGCATATTATATTTGCTTATATTATGCAAATGTTTAACTTATTTACAATTTGGTTGTGGTTGTTGGAGGCCAATAATTTCAGACCTAGAACAGCACACCAGGAGTCCTCATGGCAATGTCGTAGGCTCGACCATCTTCAGCTGCTTCATCAATGACCTTGCCTCCATCATAAGGTCAAAAGTGGGGATGTTTGCTGATGATTGCACAGTGTTCAGTTCCATTTGCAACTCCTCAGATAATGAAATCTATGCCCGCATGCAGCAAGATCTGGAAACATTCAGGCTTGGGCTAATAAGTAGCAAGTAACATTCGCGCCACACATGTGCTAGGCAATGGTTACCGCCCACAAAAGAGAGTCTAACCACCGCCCCTTGTCATTCAGCAGCATTACTATCAAATTCCCCACCATCAACATACCAGAGATCCCAATTAACCAGAAACTTAACTGGACCAGCCACATAAATACTGTGACTACAAGAGCAGGTCAGAGGCTGGGTATTCTGTGATGAGTGTCTCACCTCTTAACTCCCCAAAGCCTTTCCACCATCTGAGAGGTACAAGTTAGGAGTGCAATGGAACACTCTCCACTTGCCTGGATGAGTGCAGCTTGACACCATTCAGGACAAAGCAGCCCGCTAGATTGGCACCCCATCCACCACCTTAAACATTAACTCCCTCCACCACTGACGCACCATGGCTGTAGTGTGTACCATCTACAAGATGCACTGTACCAACTTGCCAAGGCTTCTTCGGCAGCACCTCCCAAACCCACGACCTCTGCCACTTAGAAGGTCAAGGGCAGCAGGCGCATGGGAACACTTTTACCACACAGACTGCAGCAGTTCAAGAAGGCGGCTCACCACCACCTTCTCAAGGGCAATTAGAGATGATCAATAAATGCTGGCTTTGCCTGTGACACCCACATCCCAGGAACTAATAAGAGAAAAGGATTAGTGTATATAAGTTTTTAATATTTTAACTTCAAATTTAAACAAATTGCATTCACAAAGCGCTCCAATATCATTTAGTGGAAAGACACCATTTGAAGGTTATTTTGTCTCATGCTTGCGCAATACAAACCTTCAGCTGCACAAACTGCCGCTGCTGTTCATTCCTAAGTAATATGATTTGAAATACCACTGTTACTGAAGCACTCAATCTTGTAGATGTCATCCTAAGCACTGAAAACAGTTCGTAAAGTACCGAAATTGGGTTCATTTGCGCCTCCCGTTAGCGCTCCCAGGGGACACTAATGGGGCACAAATGAGTTCGCGACCGGGTGCGGCTCCACTAACAACTCCCGTTAAATTTGGCGGGAGTTTAGCAGCGGCGCTACGGCAGTGTACCCTGATCTCCTGCGCCTGGACGTCATCACACGGGCTCTAAATTGGATTTTGCTCCCTGAAGCAGCGCGGGGCGATAACAGTGACTGCTTCAGGGGACACGTACCAGGTGGCCAGCCACTGTGAAAAAGAATATGCCCTTTTCGATGTAGCTTTGGTCGCGGTCGGTGCCGCGATCGCTCAGTCCATCACCCCCATTCCCCAGTCTTCGAGATGGGTGGCTTCTTTGGCAGAGTATGCAGCTCGGGCCCTTCCCTTTAATTGCGGGAAGAGCCTCTCGTACGAAGCAGTGCTACATAGCCCAGTGTGTAGCCTTGCTGAGGTGTGCGCCCAGTTACCGCCCCAGGAAGGAATTGGAGAGCTGCGCCCCACTTCCGTCAGGGGGCAGTAACCCGAATTTAGCGAGCGGGGCGGGTCTTCTGCGCCTGGTGCAAAGTTTCTCACCTCCCGGATGTTACCACCCCCAAGCGAGGTGATAATGAATTTCTAGGCCTAAGGCTCCGAACTTGGTGGAAGCTAAGTTGCGCCCAAGTGCCACCCAAAGGACCGCTGCGACCCTGACAGTACTTTGGGGGGAACTTTCATGAAAAAGTCCTGGAGAAACCGGCCAGTGGCAAAAAAACAACTTACGCCATGAATCTGGGCAGCAGTGTACAGAAGTGGGTGGGGTGGCTTGACCCATCCACCTCCACGGAGGTGTGTGGGGGGCCTGACCCATCCACCTCCATGGCACGAACCTGGTATTGCAGTACTTCCAGGAACGGTGCAGTGGCTCTAGGCCTTTTGGCTAAGAGCATTGGCGCAGAGTGATCCTTGATGTGTGCAAGGTGACCTCTGGCGTTTGTGATTTGACAAAGAATTGGAAAGATTGGCTACGGAAAAAAAAAAAGCAGTGTACAGAAGCTCCCAATCTCGGCGGCAAATGCGATCCTCGGCAAAGTACCTCCAAGGATTGAGTCGGGCCCAAGGAGGGGGGGAACAGATAATAATAAAAATTTCCCAAAAATAAAAAAAAACACTGGAAGACCTTCAGGGGAGCCCATCCACCTGAATCGCTACAAAAAAAAAAATAAAGAGAAGGTTTACTAACCTTTTTTTGCTGGTCTTCATACTTGCCGTTGAGGGTTAGACCTGCCTCCACGTGGCGGTCCTTTCCCCTGCTGCAGTGAACTCCCGCCCGGACCAAGCTGGCACGTCGGCAGACGTCAGCAGGCGGTCACCAGCGGTCTTCCCTCCCTGACAGCGGGAGGCCTCCACCAAACTCGCTCGGAGGGGATGCCGCCCAGAAAACGCGGCGGCAGCGGGTGCCAGCAGGTAGTAAGTCCACCAAGTTCGGCCCCTAAGTCTTTAGGTTCAGCTGAGGTGGTCTTTCTTCAACTTTCCTTGGATTTTTTTCTTGACCTCTACTAAAGGGTTACTAGGTTGGTTCAACAAGTACAGTCTCCATCACCCAAAAAGTTGGTCATGTGAGCTCTTATAGTAGCAGGTATCAGCAGACAATTTGACACAACCTCACTCCAATACATGCACTTCCAGGAGGGGTTGCTGCATAATGGTCAGGAGTAAACCCTTTGTGCTAGGCATACCTTCAGCCACTAGAGAGTTTTCCTCCTGATCCCCATTGACTTTAGTTTTACTAGGGCTCCTTAAGTGCCACGGTCAGTCAATCATTGCCTTGAAGTCAAGGGCAGTCACTCTCACCTCTCCTCTGGAATTCAGCTCTTGTGCCCACGTTTAGACCAAGGCTGTGATGTAGTCTGGAGCCGAGTTGTCCTGCAGGAACCCAACTGAGCATCGGTGAGCAGGTTATTGGTGAGAAATATCACCAACGATGTCTCCGCAAGATCCTACAAATCCCCTGGGAGGACAGGCACACCCACATCAGCGTCCTCACCCAGGCTAACATCCCCAGCATCGAAGCACTGACCACATTCAATCAGCTCGGCTGGACAGGCCACATGGTTCGCATGCCAGACACAAGACTCCCAAAGCAAGTGCTCTACTCGGAGCTCCTTCACGGCAAATGAGCCAAAGGTGGGCAGCGGAAACGTTACAAGAACACCCTCAAAGCCTCCCTGATAAAGTGTGACATCCCCACTGACTCCTGGGAGTTCTTGGCCCAAGACCGCCCTAAGTGGAGGAAGTGCATCCGAGAGGGTGCTAAGCACCTCGAGTCTCAAAGCCGAGAGCATGCAGAAATCAAACGAAGGCAGCAGAAAGAGCGTGCGGCAAACCAGTCCCACCCACCCCTCCCCTCAATGACTATCTGTCCCACCTGTGACAGAGTTTGTGGCTCTCGTATTGGACTGTTCAGCCACCAACGAATTCTTCCTCGATTCCGAGGGCCTGCCTATAATGATGATGACTCCTTTCATCACTTGGGAATAGGATGATTGATAAGGTACCTTTCAAGAGATGGTAATCTGCTTCGGTGGATTGAGAACTTGCTGGTTGTCCGTAGGCAGAAAATGGTTGTTCATAGATTTGGATCTGCTCCGAGACCAGATAACAGTGGTGTCCCACAGAGATCAATGTTAGGAGTGTTGATTTTTACTATCTTCATTAATGACCTAGATACAGGTGTTATGGGAATGAACCATGAGTTTGTGGACGATAGCAGGATATCTGCAAGAGTTAGGCCTGTAGAGGATGCTTAACTACTACAAGCAGATCGCCATGTGTTGGGGGAAGGGGCTGTGTTCAGCAAATGATGTTTAACTTAGAAAAGTGCAGTGTTGTGCACTTGGACAGGTCTAATGCTAAATATGCATACACCGTACTGGGAACAGAATTAAAACTAGTGGTGAAAGAAAAAAGATCTGGGTGTTATAATGCATCACACTTTTAAATGTTCACGACCAATGCTGTGCAACTATAGCTAAAGCAAACATGGTTCTGGGTTGTAATCACAAGATAATTCATTACAAAACAAAACATACCATTAGGTGCATGGACAAGACTTTGGTCAGGCCTTAGCTGGAATACTGTGTCTAGTTCTGGTGGGGGATATTGAAGCTTTGGCAAAAATGCAGAGGAGGGCCACACAATTTATTCCCTGTTTCAAACATCTTAGCTACCCACATAGGCTCAAAGAGCTGGGTCTGCAAGATTTAAAGAAGCGTAGATTTAGGGCTGATTTGCTCAAGGTTTATAAAATATTGGGCTGAAAATTGCAGCCTCGCCGGGTCCCTACGAAGTGTGTACGACCCAGCGAGGCCTCGCAAAAACCGGTTCTCGGGACGCGACGCGATTGCGCTGAGAACTGGCTTTTCTGATCTGTCAAAATTTCTTTAGGCAGATTCTACACATCCCCGCAGGAACATAAGAACATAAGAAATAGGAGCAAGAGTAGGCCATACAGCCCCTCGAGCCTGCTCCACCATTCAATAAGATCATGGCTGATCTGATCATGGACTCAGCTCCACTTCCCTGCCCGCTCCCCGTAACCTCTTATCCTCTTATCGGTTAAGAAACTGTCTATCTCTGTCTTAAATTTATTTAATGTCACAGCTTCCACAGCTCTCTGAGGCAGAGAATTCCACAGATTCACAACCCTCTGAGAGAAAAATTTCTCCTCATCTCAGTTCTAAATGGACGGCCCATTATTCTAAGATCATGCCGTCTAATTCTAGTCTTCCCCACCAGTGGACACATCCTCTCTGCATCCACCTAATCAAGCCCCCTCATAATCTTATACATTTCGATAAGATCACCTCTCATTCTTCTGAATTCCAACCTACTCAACCTTTCCTCATAAGTCAACCCCCTCATCCCCGGAATCAACTTAGTGAACCTTCTCTGAACTGTCTCCAAAGCAAGTATATCCTTTCGTAAATATGGAAACCAAAACTGCACGCAGTATTCCAGGTGTGGCCTCACCAATACCTTATATAGCTGTAGCAAGACTTCCCTCCTTTTATACTCCATCCCCTTTGCAATAAAGGCCAAGATTCCATTGGCCTTCCTGATCACTTGCTGTACCTGCAGACTATCCTTCTGTGTTTCATGCACAAGTATCCCCAGGTCCTACTCTACTGAAGCACTTTGCAATCATTCTCCTTTTAAATAATAACTTGCTCTTTGATTTTTTTTTGCCAAAGTGCATGACCTCACACTTTCCAACATTATACTCCATCTGCCAAATGTTTGCCCACTCACTTAGCCTGTCTATGTCCTTTTGCAGATTTTTTATGTCCTCCTCACACATTGCTTTTCCTCCCATCATTGTAGCAAACTTGGCTACGTTACACTCAGTCCCTTCTTCCAAGTCATTAATATAGATTGTAAATAGTTGGGGTCCCAGCACTGATCCCTGCGACACCCCACTAGTTACTGATTGCCAACCAGAGAATGAACCATTTATCCCGACTCTCTGTTTTCTGTTTGTTAGCCAATCTTCTATCCATGCTAATATATTACCCCCAACCCAGTGAACTTTTATCTTGTGCAGTAACCTTTTATGTAGCACCTTGTCAAATGCCTTCTGGAATTCCAAATACACCACATCCACTGGTTCCCCTTTATCCGCCCTGTTCATTACATCCTCAAAGAATTCCAGCAAATTTGTCAAACATGACTTCCCCTTCATAAATCCATGCTGACTCTGCCTGACCAAATTTTGCTTTTCCAAATGTCCTGTTACTGCTTCTTTAATAATGGACTCCAACATTTTCCCAACCACAGATGTCAGGCTAACTGGTCTATAGTTTCCTGCTTTTTGTCTGCCGCCTTTTTTGAATAGGACATCGCACGGCAGAGATTGGGCTATTTGCCCAACTCATGCCCAGCAAATGTCCTTCAAACTTTTACGCCTGGTAAAAACTTTTAAAACATAGAAAAATTTAACTTAATCATTCATTTTAATATTTAAAACCCTGTCCATTAAGGTAAGTTTATTTTTAACACTATTAAAACACATTAAAAAAAATTCCAAAAGATATATTTTTTTCTAAAACATTTAATTTCAATTAATTTTAAATATGAAGTGATTTTTTAAAAATTTATTATGCTGTGTTTCTTGTTTTAGGGTTTTTTTTCTCATTGATCGTAATGGGAGTCCGTACAAATGGAGTTCCCATTTTTATGAATGAGAATAAATAGTGATTGGTGGTCCAGGCCCATGTGATTCCAGCAGATGTATTGGTACATATAAGACAGGCACCCGTACGCTGTGTAGTGAATGAAAGCCTCTGACCGGAATCCTACGTTCCTCCACGACCAACAGCTAATTTCATAGATTTTTGGGGGTGGCGGTCAGACATTTTTCTACAAAGGAAGCCTCCGACTGCAATTTTCGGCCCAATAAAGGGACTAGATTGTGCTTACATGCACCAGTGATTGCAACTGGATAGGAAAGGTGTCATGCTTAGAAGTTACGTGCGGGAAGAATTAGGATGAATGTTAGGTGGTTCTTTTCTCAGAGAATAGTGGAACAGATTGCCAGCTTATGAGGTGAATGCTAATTCGCTGTATTCCTTCTCACAACTTACATTCCCACCTAGCTGTGTACCAGGTTTGATGCCTATTGTGCTGATTTAACCGATCTCAGCTGAAGCAGCAGTTGAGAGGTGTTATTTGGTCTTGGTGCTCTGGGCTGGAATTTTGGGTCAGGATCTCTGATTCTCATTGCTCTCCAGTGACTCTGTTGGAAAGTTCCGTCTGCAGACATTGGATGAGAACAGGATCGGTCTTAGCTGTGACAGTCTCTACAGTCAAATACTTTATATGTACTCACTATCTACGTTCGCACCTGAAGAATGGGCAATTGGGCGAGATGGTGGAGGGCTACGGTCGTCCAGGGAGCTAAATCCTAGAGAGGGGAGGAGGGAGAGGGGAGGAGAGAGAGAGGGGGGAGGGGAAAGGAGAGGGAGGAGAGGGAGAGGAGGAGCGGGTAGGGGAGGAAATGAGAAGGAGGGGAGAGGAGAGGGAAGGGGAGAGAAAGGGGAGAAGGGGAGATGGAAGGAAAGGAGAGGGAGGAGAGGGGAGAGAGCAGAGGAGAAAGGGAGGAGGGGAGGAAAGGCAAGGGAGCGGAGGAGAGAGAGAGAAAGAAAGTGAGGGGGGAGAGGGATGAGGGAAGGGGAGGAGAGAGGAAAGGTGAGGGGGAAAGGAGGAGACTAGCAGCATGGACTGTTAGGAAGATGGAATAATATTTGTTTTATTTTAGAAGTTAATGATAATTGATGCTTCTTAAATGAACACTGAAAATGCAATGATCGGTGGTGTTTGTTATGCACAGTTCAAGGGTTCAATGCCTGAAATTAATTACACTTCTCCATCAATAGATTACTGCCTACCAAAACATTAACAAGATCTAATACAAACCCTGTTCATCATCTGATTATAAAAAGTTCAAAGCATGCATAATTTGAACCTTTTATCCAAAACGTTGAGAATTATGCATATTTACTTTAAGATTTATGGTTATTACAATCCCACAGAGACTGAAAAAAAATCAAATATTTAAAATGCTAAATGGTAGGTAATGCTCAAGCCTGACTTGAACTATCAAATCTCCTTACGTCAAGTGTATCTGGAAGACTTTATTAGACAATGAGGCCGATTTTAAATTTTTGGCCAAAAGAGGTACAAAGTCGGAGGTGCGGGGGTATTTGCAGTGCTTACCCCATGGATTAAGCGGGAGGCCTGAAATGTTTTCAATTTGTGCCTCACGAGAATACAATTGGCGCACCACCCAGCACTCGAGGAGCGGAAGTGGGCAGCTTACCTAATGAGGGAAGGGGAGGGCGGGGTTGTGTGCAAAATCCAACAGCTCCATGAGTGAGCTGAGCCGGGTGTCAGCAGCAGAAAGCGGGTGGGTGGGTGCGGCAAGGCACTCTGGGGGTGGGGGAGGGGGTTGCACACTGGCTGGTAGCATAACCACAGCATTCCTGCTGCTCCCCTATAAAATGATCCAGGCTGCTATTGGAGCGGCCTCCAAGGTTCGCTTCAAGGACTGTTGGTGAGACTGCTCACCGCCAATGTTCCCTCTAATTTTTTGGGGGGAGGGCCGCACGGCGCCTTTAACGGGCTGCATGGCCCATTTCAAACACCCGCATGTGCGTTTTTTCCCATTAAAAGCCGGATGCGCGGGACCTGCAGAGCGCTTTGCAGCCGCGCAGCTCAAAGGAAGCATTGCTCACTGCATGGTGCAAATAAGATGAGCGTGTATGGTGCAATTGTACTTGAGATGCTACAACCTACAGAGGACCCTGCTTTGTATCTGCAATCAGCCTCCCCTCCTGATTATTTCAGATGGCAGGGCTGGGCGCCCATGTACAGGCCACCCAAAAATTGCAACAGGCAGGCAGGCCCTGGGCTTCCAGGGGGCGGCCGCTGTTCCCGTGCCATTTTCAACTAATGGACGCCTGGTAAACGCGGGGTGGCCAGTGGTTGAAAATCTCCCCCAATTTCAAAATGTTGCATCATTCTATTTAAGTTAAGAAAAACAGAATAGTGGCAAGTATTATTAAGATACATTTCTTCTGTGAAGTCTAGTGTGTTATTCATTTTCAGGATAGCTGTTGCTGGCAAGGCTGGCATTTATTGCCTGTCCCTAGCTGCCTTGAGAGGATGATGGTGGTCCTTTTTCTTGAACCATTTAGCAGTTTAATACAATGAAGTTTGGCCACTTCAGAGGGCCATGTTAGTGTGGGACTAGAGTCACATATAAGCCTGACCGGGTAAGGACGGCAGGTTTCCATCTCTAACGCACATTCGTGAAAACATCGGGTTTTTAATGACATTCCAACAGCTTTATGGTTACCTTAACTGATATCAGCTTTTTATTTCCAGATTGCTTTGAAGTAAATTCAAATTCTCAAACTACCATGGTGGGATTTGAACTCACGCTCTCTGTATCATTAGTCTAGGCCTCTGGATTTCTAGGCCAGTAGCATAATGGCTACATGGCCGTACTCATTGTTTTGTTCATTCCTGTACTTAGTTGGCCATAAAACACAGCTGGACAAGTGGTGTTAGCCCAATGAGGGACGTTGGGCTACAAATTGCTTAGCGCCCCGTTTGGGGCAATAACTTTGGCGGGAGCGCAAAAGTGTCGCTGGGCGCCAAACTTGTGATTCTGCTGGAAACTTCCGCATCAGTACTCCAAGAGGGAAGTGGAGCGCTAAATCAAGCTCAGCCACTTCCCTTAGAGCACCAAAAGGAGTGAGAGGGACGATATCTAAGAGAGTGCAGGGCTGAGCAATCACGGAATACAAAAAAAGCAAAATGCAACACACAGGACATAATTCAATTTTGGCCTACCAGACCGCCACTGCCTTTAATTAGCGCTCTCCCAGTGGCCGGCCGAGGTCACAACGCCTCCTGCAGCTACCGTTGTTGACGCCCGGCAATGCTGCAAGGGGCGGAAGTGAATTTTACATCCTGGGCGATAACAGGATGCTGCACTTCGGATGACTCACGATCTCCGGGGCACAAGAGATCGAGGCAATAAGTTTTATCACCAGAGGGGGCAGCGCTGATTTCGCCGCGCCCGATCGGTAAGCCCTTAGTGCCCCATTATTGCCCCCTGCAGGCATTGATGGGAGGCGCAACCCAGGCCAATTTCTCCCTCTTTATGTTATATCTGATTAAACAGAATGGCGCCGAAATATACCTTCTGCTTGGGATGAGGTTGGCTCTTTCGTGAAGTTCAGGTCTTTGGCGTTATTTTTCCGGAGGACCAGAAGTCGGTCATAATAGGGGCGGAAGTGCGGCGGTAAGTACTGCAGAGGGGCGGACGTGGAGACGGGGGCGGAGTCTCCGCCGCTGTCAGTCAGATGACATCACGCCGTGTGTGTGTCACCACGCTTTTACAACTTCAGTCTACTGGGCCATCAGGGAGTGTTTCGGCCGGGCCAGCGGCCTGGCATCCAAGAGGATTGCCTGTTAGCGGCCAAGCCGAACCCGGGGGCATATTTGGCCGGCCGATCTGGAAGTCAGCCAGCAAAAAAAAAACATGGCGGCTGCAGCAGTGCGCCCTCCCCTTGAAGGGCCGCCGCGCTGCCGTAGCTCACACACAGAATACAAGGTGCACCAACAGAAAAAGCTGTCGGAGGCACCGTGCGACGGATTTAGGATTTTTCGCACAAAATTTCACGGGTGCGATGGAGGCGCGGGAAATCGGTAGTGCGCCCTTTGATGACGCACTTGGGACGGTCGGCAGCAGCTGGGCGGAAGTGAGGGGCCGCCAGAAAAATCCCCGAGGTGAATTTCGCTGGCGGCGGTCATTGGACCAGCAGTCGGCTGATGCTTGCCGCCTGGCTGCCGCTTTCTGGCGGTAAGTGGCCTCTTTGGGGACCTGAATTTCGGCCCCAATGGGTCCAGGTTAACCTGGCTGCATCATCACTCCACAGTGGCTGCAAAGCCCAGTCTATTTTACATAACATTCTCTTTAGTACGTTATTCATGATAATGAACTGCCTGATAATTTGGGGTACAGTAAATTGTACATGCTTTGACCATGGGAGGTAAAATGTAAGGGCAGTACACTTCTTTAAAAATAATGCAGTTCTTTAACTAAGTTAATGTAATTAAAATAAACAATAACCTGGCTATTTCTTATGCCCATCTTTTGAATGGGACAAAAGTTTAGATTTTTCTCAATTGTTTGAATTTAACACTCACAAAATAATATTTCTTCATCCATATAAATACAGCTTGTGCTCAGTTTACGTATATCTCTAATCTCTCCTGTCTTCCACCCTATCTCAGACCTTCCCTTTTGTTCTTTCTTCCCCTCCACCTCTCAGTGCTCGTTAAGAATCTGTTCTTTCGAACATATCTGAACATATCTGAATGGCGGCAGACTAGGAAAAGGGGAGGTGCAACGAGACCTGGGTGTCATGGTTCATCAGTCACTGAAAGTTGCATGCAGGTACAGCAGGCGGTGAAGAAGGCAAATGGTATGTTGGCCTTCACAGCTAGGGGATTTGAATATAGAAGCAGGGAGGTCTTACTGCAGTTGTACAGGGCCTTAGTTAGGCCTCACCTGGAATATTGTGTTTAGTTTTGGTCTCCTAGTCTGAGGAAGGACGTTCTTGCTATTGAGGTAGTGCAGCAAAGGTTCACCAGACTGATTCCAGGGATGGCTGGGCTGTCATATGAGGAGAGACTGGATCAACTGGGCCTTTATTCACTGGAGTTGAGAAGGATGAGAGGGGATCTCATAGAAACATATAAGATTCTGACAGGACTGGACAGGTTAGATGCGGGAAGAATGTTCCCGATGTTGGGGAAGTCCAGAACTAGGGGACATAGTCTCAGGATAAAGGGTAGGCCATTTAGGACTGAGATGAGGAGAAACTTCTTCACTCAGAGAGTTGTTAACCCGTGGAATTCCCTGCGGCAGAGAGTCGTTGATGCCAGTTCACTGGATATATTCAAGAGGGAGTTAGATATGGCCCTTATGGCTAAGGGAATCAAGGGGTATGGAGAGAAAGCAGGAAAGGGGTACTGAAGGAATGATCAGCCATGATCTTATTGAATGGCGATGCAGGCTCGAAGGGCCGAATGGCCGACTCCTGCACCTATTTTTCTATGTTTCTATGTTTCTATTCTCCAGTTCTGATGAAGGGTTATCGACCCGAAACGTTAACTCTGCTTCCTCTCTGCAGATGCTGCCTGACCTGCTGAGATTTCCAGCATTTTCTGTTTTTATTCCAGATTCCAGCATCGGCAGTATTTTGCTTTTGTATCCTGAGAAACGATTGTTTCAGTTTTTCCTCTGGGTTTACACCGTCAAATCTGACTGTCAGCACAACAACATCAGCTCTGGGTGAGTCAAGTGGCATTTACCCGACGGATTATCTTTGGCCATTCCGATCAATACTTACACATCTGGAATTTCCTGTGCATTTGCGCCCTGAGATAAGTGAAATCAGGGCACCAAGCAAATAATTGTGTAAACGATTGAGCAAGTGTGTTATGCTTGTAATTACATCTGAATTTCCTCAATCTTTTACGTCCATCTACTGACCCTTGCATCTGAACGCACCTCGGCTCATTATAATGGCTCCGCCCCCAGGCTAAGGAGCTGTACATGCAAATTTCCTGCAATTATGCTGTTCAAAATGGTGCAAATCTAAGCCCAGCATGTTAGACGGAGCAGGAAATAAAATCATTTATCTGATGTTTTATTCTGATTTTTTTTCAACGATGTTTTAAAAAATGTATCCTCATTGAGATCTGCTCTGTATTTTCAATTTCCTCTGATGCATCTTTAGAGCTTCAGTGTGAGTCACATTAAAAATTGAAGAGCTTCCACAATTAGATGTTCTTAAAAACGCTGAGCCTTAAGTTTCCAGCCATGGTTAGATGGCTGGAAACTTTCATTTTCATACTTAGAAATATATGGTATGAGTTCCACACTTCCCTCGCGCCCCGATTGTTTATGCTGATTTCTGCATTGTTTACGAAGATTTTTACGTTCTGGCGTATGCTAATGAGATTGACAGGAAATTTAGGCATAAATTTATATGGTCTAAATGGATGCACAAAATGGTGTAAATTCAGGTGCAATTACGCCTCCACAGAAAATTCCAACCCCACAGTGGAGCACTCAGAATGGGTGTTCATTTTCCTCAAGCACACCCTCATCAATCACTCCACCAACTGCTTGGGAGGTGAGGAGGGAGATGGCAACTTCACTAACTGTACATAACTAGACTACCATGGTCAGACTCTGTTTGTGCAGCGGGGAGCTTTTCTGGCTTTTTCACGGTTTGTCCGCTAAAGGTAAAGCGGAGGAGTGGGACAACCCCAGGGAAAATGTGTCTGCTCTCGCTGTCAGGTCTGTCGAGAGGAATTTGGGGCACCGGGCATATCGCCTTTGATGGGGCCCAGCCCCATATGCTGGACATTATCGCCAAAGAGTTCAATTTCAAAATCTGCCACCGATTATAATTGAGTGGAATTTAAGAAACCACTATTAGTACTTTTCATCATTTAATAAATTATTGGCAATTGCCTTCGACCGGAGAATTTTTAAGAATCTACCTGGTGATCGAGGAGGCGCCCTGATTTCCGAAGGGGAGGCCTTCTCTTCCCGCGCTGCAAAACACGCTCCTGTCCGGAGGGTTCCCACGCAGAAGATGCAGTCACGTGTGACTGCTCAGCCAATCAGGTAAGTATTTCACAGGTTCCCATTAATAGCAATGAGAACTCCATATCCACAAGTTCTCATTGCTATTAATGAGAAAAAAAACAAACACACACTAATAAAAAATAAAAAAAACAGACCTCACATAATTAAAATTATTTGAAATTAAAGTTAATAAATGCCTTAGAAAAAAAATATATTTTTCCAATTTTTAAAAAAAATTTTGTAATTCAGGTTAAAAATAAACTTACCTTAGTGGGCAGAGTTTTTAAACAATAAAATGTGTTTATTTAATTCAATTTTATTGTGTGTTATGTGTGCTAAGTGCCTACTTTTTCCGGCGCAAGAATTTTGAGGACATTTGCTGGGCCAGATATGCGTAAATCCTGCAATCTTGCCCAAGTAAATGTCCCCGCTCCCGATCTGTGGCTCATCTGTCAAGCTGGAGCTTGACAGATGGGAAAAGCCGGTTTTCAGCGCATGTGCATTATACGCTGAAAACCGGCTTTTCCGATGCCTTTCCGGGTCGGTAGAAGCTTCGTACAGACCCGGCGCGGCCGGGATTTCCAGGCCACTATTATGATTTTTTTTTTAAGTTTATTTAACAGAAAACAGCGAAGTATAAGGATAGCCCAGATAGCAACTGAAGTCCCGCTCATCCATCACTCTTGTGTAGGTTCTGACCTACATTGCCTCCTGGTCCAGCAACACCTCAATTTTAACATTCTAATCCTTGTTTACAAATCCCTCCATGACCTCGTCCCCCCCCCTATCTCTGTAACCTCCTCCAGCCCTACAACCCTCCGAGATCTCTGCACTTCTCCAATTCTGGTCTTTTGCACATCTCCTATTTTAACCGCTCCTCCATTGGTGGTCGTGCCTTCAGCTGCCTAGGCCCTAAACTCTGGAATTCCCTCCTTAAATCTCTCCACCACTCCGCTTCTCTCTCCTACATTAAGATACTCCTTAAAACCTATGGTGCCGAAAGTGCCCCTCTTAAAAAATGTCCAATAGCACCCAGCTGCAGAGTCCCGTCAAATGGCTGGCGACATCGCAATTTCCCCATACGTGGGCTCGCAGCGGTCTGCAGCTCCGCACCTTCTCCCCATCACTTCCGCAGCGGTGATTGACATCACTCAGTGCGTCATCAAACTGTGCGCCGACGAGGTCCCGGACCGGAAGCAGAATTCCCACTCAAAAGTCGGCTGGCCGCTCGGCGGTGCTAAGAGGTGGATTATCGAGGCGGTGCATTGTTGGTGATTGAGAACACTGGATTAAAGGGCAAGTGCTTTAATTAGATTTATTTTCTGCGAGTTTGCTGCATTATTGAAGTCGGTGCTTTCGTGAGATTTCATTTTGGCCGCTTTGTTGCATTCTTTAAGCAGCAGTGCAAGGCCACTTCGAGGAGACTGAGCTTGTGGAGGGTCTTGAGATTGGGGGCAGCACTTGTAGGCCAACTCCTCTTGCACATTGTGCGTGCCACCGAGGTTCGGAGGAGAAGGCGGTGCCGGGGGCACTGGCTGCAGAGGCAGCGGGCAAGGGCCTCAGACATCATAACGGACCAGCATGGAGAGGGCCAGGGAGATGGCCACAGAGGGCAAACGAGAGCTGGCACACGATGCCACTCAGCAAGGACCTCCCCCAAGGAGGAGAGTCAGGTTCGCCGATCCTCTCCAGCAGATAATGGGTGAGCAATCTGCAGCGGAGCCAGATGCTGGGCAGCACCAGCCTGCAAGTGACTACTTCCATGGCCCAACCTCTCACACATCATTCCTGCACACTGTCATGAGAGACCTGATCACAAATTCCAAACACTAAATAAAGATTTATTACAATCCAAACAATGGTCTCAAAAACACTTGCATTATCCATTATCACCCTTGTCCAATACTTCTTGCCCCTCTTACGCAGGATGCCACACCCAACCTCCCCCACCAAGCTGCTTGACCACAGGTCCATGGGAAATGGTGGAACCCTTAGGCCCCAGGTGGACCGTCGTGGACACAGCTGCAATGTCAGCAGTCAGCTGTCGCTTAGCCTCCAGCTGACACTGCATGACAGCAACCACACTCTGGAAGCCATCAGAGGCATGAGAGCATTCTGAGCTTCCAGGGCAGCGGCCAGCCTTTGCAAAGAAAGGTCAAGATAATTTGAAGACACAGCTGCAAAACCTGCCCTTTGAGAAGGCCAGAGAGCAGCTGCGTCGTAAGCACGATGGTTTTACATCAAATGGATAAGACAGGAATTTCTCAGTGCAAACACCACACCACTGAAAACAGCCATTACCACCAGGAATTAAGACTCTGCTTCATTTATGACCAAAAAAAGGGCAACTTCTGTCATGTTTGTAACCTTCACATAACTGTTACCTTTATGTAACAACACTGTACACTGTATACACCTGAGTAATGCACACCTTGACCACAGGGGGTGAACTTGTGGGAGACACTCCTCACCTGGTCATCCAGGTATATAAAGGGAGGTCCCACGCAGGGTCAGCACTTCTTGATCCTGGGAATAAAGGTTCAGGTCACGTAGTGACCTTGTCTGAAGTACATGCCTCGTGTGATTCTATAGTAAGGTGTAAGGACACCACATTTGGCGACGAGAAACGGGAATCAACGACCAACAAGGATGGCCACCGGTAGCACAGAGGAACGGTACTGTGTTGGTGAGGACTGGGACGATTTCGTTGAGAGACTCCAGCAGAGCTTTGTCACGAAGGACTGGCTAGGAGAGGAAGCGGCTGGCAAGCGGAGGGCACATCTACTGACCAGCTGTGGATCCAAGACGTATGCGCTGATGAAAGACCTGCTCGCACCCGAGAAACCGGCGGACAAGTCCTTTGAAGAGTTCAGCACTCTGATCGGTGAGCACCTCAAACCGGTGAGCAATATACACATGGCCCGGCACCAGTTCTACACACACCAGCGTCGGGAGGGACAAAGCATATCGGACTTCGTTGCGGACCTGTGGCGTTTGGCCAACCTCTGTAAGTTCACAGATGCCTGCGGGGGGAGATGTTAAGGGATTTCTTCATTGAGGGCATTGGTCATGCCGAGATTTTAAAGAAGCTTATTGAGACCAAGGGCTTGACTTTGGAAAGGGCAACGTTGATAGCTCAGACCTTCATGGCAGGGGAAGAGGAGACCAAGATAATTTACGCACGCAGCCCTGGTTCCAACGTGGCAATGGACCAGGCAACTAACATTGTAAACGAGATTCAGAACCACGCAGGCAGGCAAGGGCAATTCGACACCGCCCAGGCTGCAACAGGCTCTAGGGTGGGCCAGCAACAGAGACAATGGCAGGGGGATCGGCAATTCATGCCATCGCAAGGGACAATGTGTCCCAGGATGGGACCATTGATTCTCAGCAAAAGAGTGCTCAGGAGTAATCAAAGAGACAATCAGAGATGAATGCCTGTTAACAGTTCCTTTGTTCACAACAATCTCAGCTCATGCTGGAGGTGCGATGGCAAACATGCAGCGAAAACAAGTAGGTTTCAGCAATTTATCTGCAGAAACTGTAACTTCAGTGGACATCTGGCCAGAATGTGCAGAAAGCCCATAGCGAGGCTAGTCTACGAGGCAGAGGAACCAGACGAGGGGCCTGCAAGCCAGGGTGAGGCTTGGGGCAAAGCTATGGACGCTGAAGTCCAGCGGGTTCATGTGGCAGACGTCCATAGCTCGTATACCAAAACGCCACCAATGATGATGTAAGTTCTATTAATTGGCCTCCCGGTACGCATGGAGCTGGACACAGGAGCCAGCCAGTCACTTATGAGTGCCCAACAATTTGAAAAACTATGGCCACTCAAAGCTAACAAGCCCAAACTAGAACGCATTGACATGCAGTTATGGACGTACACCAGAGAGATCATCCTAGTACTAGGCAGTGTAAACTTGGTGGTCACACACAATGGATCGGAGAACTGGCTACCACTCTGGATTGTCCCGGGGAATGGTCCCGTGCTCTTGGGGAGGAGCTGGTAAGCCGAGATGAACTGGAAATGGGGAGATGTGCACGCCATTTCATCTGTGGAGCGAAGTTCATGCTCACAGGTCCTACAGAAATTTGAGCCACTTTTTCAACCAGGTGTCAGGACTTTTAAGAGCACCAAAGTAGTGATATGCATCACCCCAGATGCCAGACCAGTGCACTACAAAGCCAGAGCCGTGCCGTATGTGATGCATGAGAGAATTGAGAGTGAGTTGGACAGGCTGCTAAGAGAGGGCATAATTTCGCCTGTTGAATTCAGTGACTGGGCAAGCCCCATCGTCCCTGTCCTTAAAGCGGATGGCTCGGTCAGGATTTGTGGCGACTACAAGTGTCACACCTGAGTGTCACTACAGGACCAATACCCACTCCTGAGAGCAGAGGATCTTTTTGCCACACTGGCAGGTGGCAAGCTGTTCACCAAGTTGGACCTCACTTCAGCCTACATCACTCAGGAACTGGCTGAAGAATCCAAGCTTCGGACCTCCATCACTACGCACAAGGGGCTATTCGTTTACAACAGGTGTCCGTTTGGCATTCGCTCAGTGGCCGCTATCTTCCAGAGGAACATGGAAAGCTTGCTTAAATCCATCCTTGGATCAATCGTATTCCAAGATGACATCCTAATCACGGGTCGAGACACCAAGGAACACCTCCACAACCTGGAGGAGGTGCTATGCCGACTGGACCGGGTAGGCTTGCGACTAAAGAAGCCCAAGTGTGTTTTTTTGGCCCCAGAGGTCGAGTTTTTGGGCAGGAGGTTTGCCGCAGACGGGATCCGGCCTACCGAATCCAAAACGGAGGCGATCCGTCATGCGCCCAGGCCCGGCAACACATCGGAGTTGCGGTCATTTCTGGGACTATTGAACTACTTCGGGAACTTTCTGCTGAACTTAAGCACATTGTTGGAGCCGCTGCATGTGCTCCTGTGTAAGGGTTGCGATTGGTTTTGGGGGGACTGTCAAGAATGGGCTTTCAATCGGGCGCGGAATCTGCTGTGCTTTAACAAGCTGTTGACCTTGTACAACCCCTGTAAGAAACTGGTTTTAACATGTGATGCATCATCCTATGGGGTTGGGTGCATGTTGCAGCAGAGTAATGATGAGGGCCAACTCCAATCTGTGGCTTAGGACTCCAGGTTGCTCTCCCAGGCAGAACGGGGATATGGGATGGTTGAAAAGGAAGCACTCGCATATGTATACGGGGTGAAAAAGATGCACCAGTACCTTTTTGGCAGAAGGTTCGAGTTAGAAACGCACCACAAACCGTTAACATCCCTGTTGTCCGACAGCAAATCTGTCAATGCCAAGGCGTCAGCTCGCATACAGCGATGGGCTCTCACGCTGGCTGCATATGATTACACCATACGGCATTGGCCAGGCACCGAGAATTGCGCTGACGCGCTCAGCAGGCTCCCACTGGCGACCACCGAGGAGGCGTCGGAGCAAAGCGTGGAGATGGTCATGGCCGTTGAGGCTTTCGACACCGCAGGCTCCCCCATCACAGCCCGCCAGATCAAAATCTGGACCAACAGAGATCCCCTCTTATCCCTGATAAAGAGATGTGTCCTGGGGATTGGGCACCCGCACACGGAGCGTGCCCCGAGGAGGTCAAGCAGTTTCACAGGCGGATGGATGAGCTCTCCATCCAAGCCGACTGCCTGCTATGGGGCAGCTGAGTAGTCATGCCCCAGAAAGGAAGGGAAACATTCATCAGGGAACTCCACAGCGAGCACCCAGGCATCGTGCTAATGAAGGCCATTGCCCGGTCACATGTATGGTGGCCGGGAATTGACTCAGACCTGGAACACTGGGTTTGCAGGTGCACGACGTGTGCTCAACTGGGAAATGCTCGCAGGGAAGCCCCACTCAGCTCGTGGCCTTGGCCCACCAGGCCATGGTCACGTATTCATGTCGACTACGCGGGCCCGTTCATGGGAAAAATGTTCCTGATTGTTGTCGATGCATACTCGAAATGGATCGAGTGCATCATATTAAATTCGAGCACGGCATCCACCACAGTGGAGAGTCAGCGTGCGGTCTTTGTGACCCACGGCTTGCCGGACATCCTGGTTAGTGACAACGGCCCGTGTTTCACTAGCTAGGAATTCCAGGAGTTTGTGTCGGGTAATGGTATCAAACACGTCAGGCCAGCACCGTTCAAGCCGGCTTCCAATGGCCAGATGGAACGTGCGGTTCAAGTCATAAAACAGGGCATGCTCCGGATTGAAGGACCCTCCCTTCAATACCATCTATCGCGCCTCCTGCTGGCCTATAGGTCCCGCCCGCATTCGCTCACGGGAGTCCCGCCCACGGAACTACTCATGAAACGCACGCTTAAAACGCGACTGTCCCTCATTCACCCAGCCCTGTCAGACATTGTTGAGGGCAAGCGCCAGTCCCAAATCGAGTGCCATGATCGCAACTCAGTGGGGAGATGCATAGAAATTGATGACCCTGTATTCGTTCTCAATCATGCTTTGGGACCCAAGTGGCTTGAGGGTACAGTAATTGGCAAAGAGGGGAATAGGGTCATAGTGGTCAGACTTAACAATGGGCAGATATGCCGCAAACATCTGGACCAAGTAACGAAAAGGTTCAGCATGGACACTGAGGAACCTGAGGAAGATCATGAGATGTCACCCACACCACCGCCAGTGAACGAGCAACAAGGACAATTCACCAGCATGCACAGTCCCTGCGGCCAGACCGGACAGGCCGGAATCACCTCAGGCGACAGAGACGCATGCCAAGGCCCAACCACCAGAGCCCCAACTGCGGCGCTCCACGAGAGAGCGTCGACCGCCTGAACGACTCAATCTTTGACCCAAAGACGTTGGGGGGAGGTGATGTCATGTTTGTAACCTTCACATAACTGTAACCTTTATGTAACAACACTGAACACTGTATACACCTGAGTAATGCACACATTGACCACAGGATGTGAACTTGTGGGAGACACTCCTCACCTGGTTATCCAGGTATATAAAGGGAGGTCCCACGCAGGGTCAGCACTTCTTGGTCCTGGGAATAAAGGTTCAGGTCACGTAGTGACCTTGTCTGCAGTACATGCCTCGTGTGATTCTATAGTAAGGTGTAAGGACACCACAATTTCGATCTTATTACCACCACAATCATATCGATGATAACAGTGTGATCACCCCATTTCGGGCGGAGGCCAATTTCGGCCCCTATCTCTTTGGCCAAGTTTTTGGTCACCTGTCCTAATATCTCTTTATGTGTCACACTTTGTTTGATATTGCTCCTGTGAAGTGCCTTGGAACATTTTACTACATTAAAGGCGCTATATAAATCCAAGTTGTTGTAATTTAAAATTCCCCACTCTGTATTACTGTTGTGGATTCACGGTGTGGTTATTTAACCCTTTTCCTAACAGGCTCAGTATATTCTTTTGGGGTTTCGTCACATAAGAAGTTATAAATTATAACTCT
The DNA here is from genome assembly GCF_044704955.1 of Pristiophorus japonicus. Taxonomy (NCBI): domain Eukaryota; kingdom Metazoa; phylum Chordata; class Chondrichthyes; family Pristiophoridae; genus Pristiophorus; species Pristiophorus japonicus. The sequence continues at coordinate 39,344,896 of NC_091985.1, read as the reverse complement.
GAAGCTACTGCGGGTATGTTCACTGAATTCGAGATACTTCTACTAAAGGAATAAAGGTTCTTGAATGCAAAAATGCAGATTTTTACAATTTTTTTATTGTAAACTTTCTACCAAAGCTATGATTGTGAATGTTCCTGAACTTTTTAAGTGAAAGATGATTGTGGAAAAACTATATATTTTATCTGTGATTTTCTTAAATGAAACAGCATAGTTAATTCTCAGATCTGTAAGAAAATCATCAACATATCACAAAATAGTTGGAAATTTGACAAAAACAGTAAAATAGCTTTTTCTTTTTTTAGCTTTTTTATTTTCTGTATTTGTTTCTGTTTTCCTTACTTTTTAATTTTTTTTGATTTCATTCTTCGACTAAAACACTATAAAACACATGTGATCTCAAGGCAAGACCGACATAACAAACTACCGTTGAGTATAAAGTACGTCAAACGCTAGCCTGGCTACAAACATAACTTGGAACAGCACGAGTTAGATATAAAGCATTTTTAGTATATTTTATCATCTGAAAAATTATTCCACTATTACTGAAAGTTGTGATGAGGTTTCCGTGCCATTCACGCCCACCGTCTCAATGCAGAAAAAAGGTGATGATGCAGCCGCAGATATTCAAGACAAATCTGTGAAAGATCAACCTCGGGACAATATTCTCTGTCCCATCATAGGGCTCAATTTTCCCCAATGCCGTTTTTGGCATATTGCCATAGTTTATGTGCATTTATTTTGGCCCCGACTACTCCAAAAAAATAATTAGCAAATTTCCCCATTCTATTTTTTGAAATTAGCGCTGTGCAGCCTGTCCTTTAGCTTCGGGAGGGGGGCGAGCGGGGGGCAGGAGGAGCCTAATGGCTGCTCCAAAAAAAACGATGTCCGCACCTTCTGCACATGTGCAAAAGAAAAAAATGACGTTTTTGAAGTGACTGCTACGGGCACGCATGCCCTGTACAGCTCCCGGTCTGCATTCCGCCATTTTTAAAGAGCCAGTTGTGTGTGAGAAATTTAATTCACAGTGGGAAAATCGGAACTGCAATACAAGATGCAACGCGGCTCAAGGACGAAGAATTTCTTACAGGATGAAGTGGAGGCACTAGTTTCTGTAATTGAGGCTAGATGGCATGAGCTGGACACCAGCAGGGTTCACATAAAAGTTTCACCAAAAGAAATGAAGAAATGCTGGAACCAACTTGCAGAAGATTACTGTGCAATGGTGACCACCCCGAGGTCTGGAGGCCAGTGCAAAAAGAACTGGCAGGACCTTAGTCAAGTAGTTAGTGTAAGTAATATTTTCTTTTATTCAATGAAATTGCAATTGTAAATGTGACCATCTATAGATGCCCCACGCAGCAGAAAGACACCCTCTCTAAAAAGTTATATCTTCATCTTTGCAGAGGAAGGTGGCACACAACAAAAGAGAAAGAACTTGAACAGGAGGAGGCACTGATGCCCTTGGAAGAGAGGGTCGCTGCTTTGATGGGCCCTGCCTGGAGAACAGCAACCAGCACTGCACAAGCTGGGCCCACACTAGAGGGAGAGGGTAAGTCCTGCAAATTTGACAGTCTGGCTTTGCGAAATGTTAAGTACTGCGCGGGCTAGCCATGCTTCGGTTCATGGGGATGTCTCCGTCAGCTAGGCTTCGGTTGATGCAATGTGCTATCATTCATCGTGGTCCTTCAAATGAGCCTGCTGCCTGCGCTGTGTGAGTCTCCTCTGCTGCTAACCATTTGTCTGTCCTGTTATATTTTGCAGAATTTGAGGCTAACCCTGACGAGGCTGAAGCTGATACAGAACATCTTCCAATCCCACCTTCCAGACCAAGAGCATGGGGGTGAGGGTGAGGGGCAGGGGGAGGGGATGGATGAGGCTCACACTGTTATACTCACTCTGGAGGAGGTGCAGGTGCCGACCATAGAGGTGCCAGGCCTTTTCCTGAGTGGTACGAGTGTTGGGACATTCGAAGGTTTCTCACAGTCCGAGGCTGGGGATTTCAGAGGGGTGCAGTGAGACACACCCAGGGCCCACCATCCGAGGTTGCGGGTCCCAGTGGAATGCAGCGAACCACGCCCAGGGTGAGACAGCGCTCTCCTGAGGTGCAGGATCGAACAGATGTGGTTCAGGTGATGGCAGTGAGTGCGAAAAGCATTGACCTTACACCATCAGTGGGGTGGGTGATGAGGTATCGAGACTGTCGGGAGAAGTAACAACACTCTCACGAGGAATGGGAACACTGTCCAGGTACAAGAGGGAGGGAATGTCGGAGTTAGCTGCTGCAATAAGAGAAAATGCCCAGACCCCGCGCCCATTGACAGAATCAACTGTCACTCCCACTCCAATCCCCAGACCAGCCTCTGAAGAGGCCCAAGCCGGGCCTTCCACATTACCAATTACCCACGACCCCCATCAAGAAAGTGCATTACCCGAGATGTTTGAAAGAAGGCTTGCACGAGGTATGGCATGTCAATATTGCCCCATAATTAAATCGTACCTTTGCAAGAAGCTCAAAACCGTAGGACAAGGAGTTAAAGCTTCTCTGCACTCTCTCCCCAAGGTCGACGCCCTAGTATGGACGATGCCCAGGTCTGTGCATGCGCAATAGGATTGCTTAGAACGGGAAGCTCGGCATTCAAATGAGAACATTTGGGGCAATGAAGTCTAATGCAATTCTTTAATTTTTGATTTTTTTTCAAAGTACCACACCACCACGGACCGAACATCTCCTCACCGGACTCGAGGGTCGGCCGGCAGAATCGCTCCCTTGCCCGGATATGGGCTCGGCAAACCCCCCCCCCCCACCACCCCCCGGGCTTCTTTTGAAGTTGCTGCATAGTGTAAGGCTTCTCATGCCTTCAGTTCAGCTTCTACAACCGCACCTCCCCCACCCGGGCTTCTTTTGAAGCCGAGCCCCGAGCCCCTGTATCCGGGTGATGGAGCAATTCTGCCTGCCGATGCTCTGACCCTCGAGCCTGGTGAGGAGATGTTCGGTGGTGGAGTGGTACTTTGAAAAAAATCTAAAAAGAATTGGACTAGACTTCCATTTTCTTCATTTTAAGTTTGAAAAAATTAAGTTTCATGATGCATATTTAATGTCATCTTGACTCCTACCAAAACTTTGCCTAAAAACAGTGGCGTCTTTCTGCGCCAATTTTTAAATGTGCGTTGGTTTTTGTGCCCAGAAGGTTTTTTGGGAGTAGTCACATAGCTGTCCTAGGAGAAATGGAAGTTGACCAAACTTGCATAAATCTGAAAAATTGGTGGTTGGCCAAACTTGCATAAATCTGAAAAATTGGTGGTTGGCCAAACTTGCATAAATCTGAAAAATTGGAGAAGACATCAGGTTATGCCCCCAGAGCATGACGCATAAAAAAAATTAACCTAAAAAAATTGTAAGTAACTGAGTTACGCTGGCGCACAAACTTTGGGGAAACTTTAATTTAGGCCAAAAAAAAGCGCGCACACCAAAAATAACAGCGCAGATAACTGGGGAAAATTGAACCCATAGACTCTGTTGCAAGAGGCTTTGATGCACTCCCTTGTGTTTGCAAAAGATTTGCATACTTATGGATGTTATTTGAAAAGAATAGTTGATTTCAATGATTTTTCTCAACGGATATCTCTCATGATATAAAACATAGTGGTTACTGGATGAAAAAAAGACCAATATCCATCTAGTTCACCTTCTGCCTTCCTGGTAGTTACATGATACAACGATAATGGAATTATTTACTAATTGTGACAATCAATGTCTATCAATTCGTCTGCAACAGATAGGATGTGTAGAAAACCCTAGTGGTGGAGAGTTTTGGGAACCATACATCCAAAGTCACCAGTTCCTCCCAAGGATTCTACACTTACCAGAAGAATTAGTGTTCTTTAAATACATTTACCAGGAAAACATTGAGTAAAAAATACTACTGCCGCTTCATTTACTAAATAAGCTGCAGGAAATCTCTCTTCAGAACCTCTTCCCCAACCTGATTGTTACCCTTTGCATATTTTGCTGCATACCAATGTTTGTGGTCAGGGCAGAAAGATAATTTACTGTGCTCAAACAAACAAAGAACTACCATCACGCAGCTATGGGCCAGTCAAGACCTTGACAACTCTTGCCATTGAAAGTGATCTAACAAGAGCTGTAGATTTCAATAACATTATCGATTCATTTGCTGGGAAAAAGTCAAAAAAACACCATTGCAAATTATTCGGCAATTCAAAAATGTATTTTTTATTGCATGTTTTATTAGCTGGGTAAATACATGAAAAAGTAAAAATGTGCAGGGCTATGGGGAAAGAGCAGGGGAGTGGCATTAATTGGATAGCTCTTTCAAAGAGCTGGCACAGGCATGTTGGGCCAAATGACCTTCTGTGCCGTATCATTATTATTACTGATCAGTTTCATTCATAAATTTGCCTCCCTCACTCCACCCCGAGCTCAGAGCCCTGATACAGTGGTACCCATTTTCCCCCCTCTCGCCAGCCCTGCCCACTGTTACACTAGAACTGACTGGCCCGGAATTTGCAGTCAGTGGCAAAGCAATGGCGCTCGCCGCTGACCTCAAAGAAAGCTGCCCACAAAGTTCTCGCAATCTCTGTTGCGTGAATTTCAGCTCTCCCAACCTTAGTTTGAATCTAGCGCCAAATCAAGTGAACCTCCAGCATCCAGCGACAGCAATGTCGTCGAGTAGGCTGAACAGCCAATCACATTGAGGAATTCCCACAGACAGAAAACCAAGAGGTAAAATGCACAGATTCTAATTTACTTTTTATTAAATTTTACAGAGAGAGAAATAAAGTTTGGGACATGCACGGAGGATTAAGGTAAAAGCTGAAATATAAACAAGCTTTAAAAAATATTATTTTAAAAATCATGTAATTCTTAATCATATTAATGGAACATTTTGACATTCCACAAATATAAAATTGGTTTTTCAGGGCCAATTTAAAACCCAGTTACACCTCTTTCAACAAGGCTTAACTCTTTTGATGGGTTTAACAGCGATATTCCAGAGTAGTAGGGGACGTTCTTGTCCTTCAGTGTGATTTGAATTGATTGTCGGCTCTGGGGAGTTCCACAGTGCAAACTGTGACAGTGCCGTTAATGACTGCACGCGCTAAGTCCTGAAGTTGCTGTCAGTTTCAAAGGGGTAATGACGACAAACGCTGACAGTTTCGCCGTCATTACTACTGCAAAATCCGAACCACGATGAAAGGCCACCCAGTCCCTCATTACTGGAGAAGGTGAGAGGAAGTCAAATGGGAATATCCATGTCGACTCCAGAAGGATCAGTCATCCTATTGTCAGAGTCGCAGATTCTTATTGTGCAAATTTACAATAAGACGGAGGGTAAATTCAGCCTCACTCTGCTGGTAAACAGAAGCATCAGTGAGCCTCAGGTTTTGTGAAAGGTCCTGAGCACCCTCTGCTGGGTAAATAGGAAGCTGTCCTCAAAGTGCTGTGAGGGAACCTGCAGTCAGGGGTGACAAGCAGACAGAAACACCTGCAGGAAAATAAATCAGATCCCTTTCTAAGGCCCTATACGCTATTGCTGCTTTCTGGCAAAGCCTCCACTTCAAGCATCACTCACAGTTCAACTGCAAAACTAATCAGTGATGTAGCTTACTGCTAATATTTATTTTTTTATTTTACAAACATTGTTCGATGACTTTCTAATTGAAGAACATTTTTTTTAATATCTTTTCATTTTTCATAACTCCTACACCAAGGTCCTTTGCCTCTTGTTATTGGGAACCTTTTTACCATGGCAGATAAAACACATTATGAAAGCATTGCTGCAAGGTGTCTTCTGCTCTCTCTTTTGGTGTATTCTGGTAAATGTATCTTTGACAAACACTTCCCCTCACTGTGTACAACTAGAAGCTGCACCGCCTTGTGGCAGATAATTATTTTACAATATTTGGATCGCGTGTCGTTTCCATTTGCTATATTGAATACAACTCTCTAACACAGTAATTTAGAATCATATCACATCTCTAAAAAGCATCACAAATTGCTTCTGATTCCTCAAGCTCCTCCATGATGATATCACAATCAATGAGAAGGAATTCCAGAAGTTAGGAACATAGGAACAGGAGTAGACAGTTCAGCCCGCCCGAGCCTGTTCCGCCATTCAATGAGGTCATGTTGATCTGTATCTCAAGACTATTTACCCACCTTTGATCCATATCTCTTGACATCCTTACCAAACAAAAATCTATCAACCTCAGTTTTTGAAAATTTCTATTGACCCAGCATCCACAGCCTTTTGGGAGCGGGGGGAGAGTTCCAGATTTCCACTACCTGTTTTATGAAGAAGTGCTTCCAGACTCCACTCCTGAATAGCCTGGCTCCAATTTTAAGATCATGCACTTTCATTCTGGATTTCCTCACCAGAAGAAATAGTTTCTCTGTATTTATCCTATCGAATCCTTTCATCATTTAAAAAACTATAATTAGATCACCCCTGAAACTTCTAAACTGCAACCTATCCTCATACTTAAATCCTTTAAGCCCAAGCACCAGTCTGGTGATTCTGCACTACACCTACTCCTATATGGCCAATATATCCTTTCTGAGGTGCAGTGCACCTAACTGAATGCAGTACTCCAGTTGAGGTTTGACCAAGGCTCTGTATAACTGATACAAAACTTTGTATTCCAGTCATCTTTGAGATAAAGGCCAATATTCCATTAACCTTTTGGATTTCTTTTTGTACCTGTGCACTAGCTTTTGGTGATATGTACATACAACAGCATTCTCATCTAGGAGAGAATTATATGTGACTAAGTATTTATCTTACAAAGAGGATATATTAAAATCTAGTTCAAATGTATTTTAATTACACAAACTTAGTCTTCAGAAAGAAATTCAAAACCAGTAATAGGCTTATTTAAGTCAGCTTTGCCCTTTAATAATTGGTTTAATTGGCAATTCACTACTTGGGTGGTAGTGCTTACCGGCTGGCATCATCACATTGCACAAAATGCACCTAAGCAAGACTAATGTAAGAAAAAGGATTTAACAGAAATACCTATCTTGGGTCCATGCAAACAGTTCCAAAGACAAGTCAATGTCATTACTGAGAGAGGAACATTTCTAATCATCTAATCATTTTTTGTCCAGTTATTATTTTTTAGATCACTGAAGAAGATGACTGATTTTGGAGGGTGTCCAGGTACAGTGTAACCTTTTAAGAGGTGACTGGCTAACTCATGACTTTGCTTTAGTCACACGTTTGGGTTGGATTCTCATTCCACATATAAATTTCCCTAAACTATCTACCATCAAAATTTAATAAGGTGTTAATCTCTCTAACTGAAAATGTGGGAAGATAAAAATGAATTCGAATATATTTTCCACTTTCTAAGGCCAGTAGCACAGGATCTGAATGGCACTAAGGGACTATAAAATCTGATTAAGCTATGCAATTTTCATGCTGAGCATGATTTTCCAGCAGGATGTTTAGATCAGTCTCGAGCAATCTCATAGCAAAGGACCGATGGCTTCATTTTATAATATCATGAACTCAAATGAAGCCGAGCGCGATATTTCTGTTTACGTAGGGTGTGATTGAGCATGATGCCCATCTGGAATATGCCTAGGGAAAGCTCCTTGACTAATAGAGCTCATAATGGGTCTATTTTTGTTTTTCAGTTTTGAAGAATGTTTCTAATTCTGGCTTTTGTTATTCATTTTAGTTGCCATTTTTATAAAAAATATTTTCATTTATGTTTCCTTTGGACATATTTTTATACTTTCACCCAACAGTACGTGATGTTTATGTGGAATCTAAAATGGGTAAATATTCTCCGTTAATTCATCGGAAAGTAACTGGAGCATTTCCAAGGCTTCAGCCCTATAACAGGAACTGTAATAAGGACAAATGAAAAAGGATCAGATCAGCCATGATCTTATTGAATGGCAGCGCAGGCTCGAGGGGCCAAATGGCCTTCTCCTGCTCCTATTTCTTATGTTCTTATGTTCTTATGTAGAATCTCTTGCAATGCCAACTTTCGTAGGAGCTTAGGGAGGTACAATGATAATTGGGAAGTCCAGTTAAAATTAAAGATAGGGATTGGGTTTGAAGCACCACAAATACAATCATTTGGAATTTCTGATCTCTTGCTGTAATGTCAGTGGAAAATTGACGAAAAGCCCGGAAAAAAGATGGATAAGCAGCCATTAACACGATTTCTCTGGGGTTTCCGCGAATCATCCGCAGAAGTTATAGCAGGCTGTCACGTAGCTTACATTATTATATATAACTGTATCCTAACATGCTATACATGGCTGTAATAAGAGATGACCTGTAACCACCAGCATACTTATCACCAGGGCTGCACTTGCAAGAGACAGGTATATAAGGACAGGTCTCAGGCAAGTGCAGCATTCCAGAGAGCTGTGAAATAAAGGTGCAGGTCCAGAGTGACCTTGACTTCACTACATGCCTCGTGTGAATCTGTACTGAGGGGACAGGATTTTACAGTGGCGACGAGTTACGGGATTACAGAATCCACAGAATGGCGAACAATGGATCAGATGAAAAGTACAATGCGGGAGACAATTGGGAGGACTTTATAGAAAGGCTCCAGCAAAGCTTTGTAACCAAAGACTGGTTAGGCGACGATAAGGAAGACAAGAGAAGAGCCCATCTCTTGACCAACTGTGGCTCAAAAACATACGCTTTAATGAAGGATCTGTTGGCACGCGAGAATCCAGCAAGCAAGTCATTTGAAGAATTGAGCACACTGGTAAGAGACCACCTGAAGCCAGCGAGCAGCCTACACATGGCCAGACACAGGTTCTACAACTGCAGATGCTGTGTGGGCCAGAGCGTACCCGACATTGTGGCGGAACTTCGGAGGTTGGCTAGTTTATGTGAGTTCTCCGATGAACTGAGGAGAGAAATGCTGAGAGACGTTTTCATTGAAGGAATAGGCCACGCAGGCATATTCCAAAAGCTCATAGAGACCAAGAACCTGACCTTAGAGGCAGCAGCACTGGTTGCACAGACAGTCTTGGTAGGGGAAGAAGAAACGAGGTTGATTTACAATGCAGGTACGACAACTAACGAAATATCGGAACAAGAAGTTCACAGCACTAAACAAGCTGCAACCCTCACACACAGACAAAACCAGGAGAACAGGCTCTCGACAGCAGGCAGAAGCAATCAAGGGCCACAGGAATGGCCGTTCACACCTCATCAACCCACAATGCGAGCAAATAACTACAAACTGAGAGAAGCTCAAGAGAGACGCAGATCATTCTTTGGGAACATTTGAACAATGGAACAGGTCTGTACTGGAGGTGTGGGGGTGGGCACTCGACAAGGGGATGTCGATTTCAGCAGGCTGTTTGCAGAAATTGTGAATATACAGGGCATTTGGCCTGCATGTGCAAAAAAACGGCAGCTCGGCTGGTATACGAATTGGATAGGTCGGAAAGCGGACCAGAAGATGGTGGGGACAGTACCCGGGACACCAATGTACAGTGGGTCAACATAATCAATGTCCGCTGCTCCTACAACAGGATGCCTCCTATAATGATGAGGGTCCTACTCAACGGGATATCTGTCAACATGGAGCTGGATACGGGAGCGAGTCAATCTCTCATGGGTGCTCAACAATTTGAACAACTGTGGTCGCATAAAAGAGACAGACCAAAACTCACAAGGGTCGACACCAAACTAAGGACCTATACCAAAGAAATCGTACCAGTCCTCGGCAGCGCCATGCTCTCTGTAACACACAAAGGGACAGTGAACCGACTTCCCCTGTGGATTGTCCCCGGAGACCCCCCAGCACTGCTGGGGAGAAGCTGGCTGGCAAAACTAAACTGGAAATGGGATGATGTCCATGCCATGTCATTAGAGGAACGGACCTCCTGCTCAACAGTTATAAAGTGATTTGAACATCTCTTTCAGCCAGGTATGGGCACTTTCAAAGGGGCCAAAGTCAAAATCTACATCACACAGGATGCTAGACCAGTCCATCACAAGGCTAGAGCTGTACCCTATGTGATGAGGGAAAAGATTGAACACGAACTAGACAGGCTTCTGCGGGAAGGCATTATATCACCTGTGAAATTTAGCGACTGGGCAAGTCCCATCATTCCAATCATGAAGCCTGATGGATCCGTACGAATCTGTGGGGACGACAAATCTACCATAAACAGAGTCTCCCTACAGGACCAGTACCCGCTGCCCAGAGCGGAGGACTTATTTGCCACATTGGCTGAAGCTAAACTTTTCTCAAAATTAGACCTCACATTTGCATATATGACGCAAGAATTGACCGAGGAATCCAAGCTACTCACCACCATCAACACACATCGAGGCCTTTTCATGTACAATAGATGCCAATTCGGTATCAGGTCGGCAGCTGCCATATTCCAGCGCAACATGGAGAGTCTACTCAAGTCCATCCCGGGGACGGTTGTATTTCAAGACGACATACTTATCACGGGCAGGGACACCGACTCCCATCTCCGTAATTTGGAGGAAGTACTAAAGCGGTTGGATCGGGTAGGCCTACGAGTCAAGAAATCCAAGTGCCTGTTTCTCGCACCCGAGGTTGAATTTTTGGGCAGAAGGATTGCCGCTGATGGAATCCGCCCAACAGAGTCCAAAACAGAAACAATTCACCTGGCACCCAGGCCCCGGAATGTCTCAGAACTGCGCGCTTTTCTCGGGCTACTCAATTACTTTGGGAACTTTATGCAGAACTTAAGCACGCTGCTGGAGCCTCTCCACGTGCTACTCAGGAAGGGGTGCGATTGGTTTTGGGGGGACGCCCAGGAACGCGCCTTCAATAAGGCACGCAACCTTCTCTGTTCCAACAGTGTTTTGACTTTCTTTGACCCAGGTAAAAAGCTAGTTCTCACATGCGATGCGTCAGCGTATGGGGTCGGGTGCGTTTTGCAACATGTCTATAGTGCGGGCAAATTACAACCCATAGCTTATGCCTCCAGGTCACTTTCGCGGGCGGAGCGCGGGTACGGAATGGTAGAGAAGGAGGCACTCGCGTGCGTGTACGGTGTCAAAAAGATGCACCAATACCTTTTCGGGGCCAAGTTCATCTTAGAAACCGACCACAAGCCCCTCACGTCCTTCCTATCCGAGAGCAAGGCAATAAACGCCAATGCCTCGGCGCGAATTCAACGGTGGGCACTCATGCTGGCGTCCTACGACTATACCATAAGGCACAGACCAGGCACAGACAACTGTGCCGACGCGCTCAGCAGGCTACCGCTGGCGACCACGGAAGGGTCTGACGAACAGGACTGTGAGATAGTCATGGCAATCAATGCCTTTGAGTCCACAGGTTCGCCCATGACGGCTCGCCAAATCAGAGCCTGGATGGCCAGCGACCCCACGTTATCCTTAGTAAAAAGATGTGTCCTCACCGGGGACTGGGCAGAGGCTCGCGATGCCTGCCCCGAGGAATTAAAACCCTTTCACAAGCGCATGCATGAGCTATCACTACAAGCAGACTGCCTGATGTGGGGCAGCCGAGTAGTCATGCCTCTGCGAGGCAGAGAGGCATTTGTCCGGGAGCTCCACCGCGAGCACCCGGGGATCGTTCTAATGAAGGCCATAGCCAGATCCCACGTCTGGTGTCCTGGTATTGACGCGGACTTGAAGCTCTGCGTCCGAAGGTGCACCATTTGTGCCCAACTCAGCAATGCCCCCAGGGAGGCTCCACTGAGCTCCTGGTCCTGGCCTACCAAACCGTGGTCGCGGGTGCACGTAGACTATGCGGCCCATTCATGGGCAAAATGTTCCTCGTAGTTGTAGATGCATTTTCAAAGTGGATCGAATGCACCATTTTAAACTCGAGCACAACCTCCACCACTGTGGAGAGCCTCGCAACCATGTTTGCAATGCACAGAATCCCTGACATATTGGTCAGTGACAATAGTCCGCTCTTCACCAGCGCAGAATTCCAAGACTTTATAATTGACCACGGAATAAATCACGTCAAGACGGCACCATTCAAGCCGGCCTCCAACGGCCAGGTGGAGAGAGCAGTGCAAATCATTAAACAAGACATGCTTAAAATCCAAGGTCCCACGCTGCAGGGTCGCCTGTCGCGACTGCTGCTGGCATACAGATCTCGTCCGCACTCACTGACTGGGATCCCCCCCCGCGCAACTGTTGATGAAAAGGACTTTAAAAACGAGGCTCTCATTAATCCTCCCAGACATGCACGAAATCGTTGAGGCAAAGCGCCGTAAGCTGACTGAGTACCATGACAGAAATTCGAGGGGGAGATGGAATGAGATAGGGGACAAAGTGTTTGTACTAAACTATGGCAGGGGTCCCAAATGGCTTGCAGGGACAGTAACGGGCAAGGAAGGAAACAGGCTACTGGACAATGGCAAAACCTGCCGGAGGCATGTAGACCAAGTCAAAAGCAGATTTACCAACAACACTGCGGAACCAGAGGCAGACTACAATGTGGAACTCACACCACACCTGGTGGACAGACAGAGGGAACAACCTTAGGAAAGGACAATCCCAACAGACAGCCCAGGCGAGTCAACAACAATCACACCAATCGAAACAGACAGCCCCAGTGAGATACCAGCAACCACACCCAAAGAAAAACAGACACCAAGGCAAACAACTGAACCACAACTCAGACGCTCCACGCGAAAGCGTAGACCACCTGAGAGACTGAACCTATAAAGACAATAAGACCTTGGGGGAGGGTAATGTCATGTATCTTACATTATTATATATAACTGTATCTAACATGCTATACATGACTGTAATAAGATATGACCTGTAACCACCAGCATACCTTACCACCAGCGGTGCACTTGCAAGAGACAGGTATATAAGGACAGGTCTCAGGCAAGTGCAGCATTCCAGAGCTGTGAAATAAAGGTGTAGGTCCAGAGTGACCTTGACTTCACTACATGCCTCGTGTGAATCTGTACTGAGGGGACAGGACTTTACACAGGCAATCAGGGAACCCTTGCAAAAATGTGTGTGTAGAATTCTCCCAGTGAGCTTTCCATCAATAACAACAACTTGTATTTATATAGTGCCTTTAATGTAGTAAAACATCTCAGGGCGCTTCACAGGTGTGTTACAAAACAAAATATGACACCGAGCCATTCAAAGGAGAAATTAGGGCAGATGGCCAAAAGCTTGGTCAATGTGATAGGTTTTAAGGAGCTTCTTAAAGGAGGAGAGAGAGGTAGTGAAGCTGAGAAGTTTAGGGAGGGAGTTTCAGAGCTTAGGGCCGAGGCAACAGAAGGCTCAGCCACCAATGGTTGAGCGATTAAAATCAGAGATACTCAAGAGGTCAGAATTAGACGAGTGCCAATCCTGGGAGGTTGTGGGGCTGGAGGAGATTACAGAGATAGGGAGGAGTGAGGCTATGGAGGGATTTGAAAAAAAGGATGAGAGTTTTAAAATCAAGGCGTTGCTTAACTGGGAGCAAATGTAGATCAGTGAGCATAAGGATAATGGGTAAATGGGAGTTGGTGCGAGTTAGGACATGGGCAGCTGTGTTTTGGATGACCTCAAGTTTACATTGGGTAGAATGTGGGAGGCCAGCCAGGAGTGCAATAGTTAACAATTTTCTCTTAATGAAACATTGCACCCATAATAAATTTGAAGTATAGTTTCTGAAGTGGAGAAAGGTGACCTTACACTCATGTCAGTTTTTGCACTAAAATGATCAAACAGCAAATAATTAAGATACATAGGGCTAGAAATTCAGTATTGCCCCGGTTGGGGCATTAACTTTTGAGAAATTGGAAACTTAGCACCAGGCGTTGATCAATCTCGCTGCCCGCTAAATTCAGTCTCAGCGCTCAAAGAATGCAGAGAAGCGCTAAATCAGGTGCTAATGGCATAGGTGAGTGGTATTAGGCTCCAAGTGATATGAATATGTGGTGTTGTGTAATCGGGAGTGAGCATTGATGAAGGCACCTTCCAGCCATTAAAGGGGAGGGTCACTGGAGTCTGCGCGCCAGCCCCCAATGATTTGGGGAGTGCTGAATGGCGATATGCTGTGGAATGAAATGCAAGGTCCTTTAACGGCCCGCAACACTCCGGGGACTAAGCATTCTTTATTTGGCTGCAGATACATCCTGCGCTCTCTGCCACTCATAACTGACCTTTGGAACAGAAGTTCCTTGACAGCTGTGGTGCATCCCTTTAAGAACATAAGAACATAAGAAATAGGAACAGGAGTAGGCCCCCGAGCCTGCCCCGCCATTCAATAAGATCATGGCCGATCTGATCATGGACTCAGCTCCGCTTCCCTGCCCACCCCCATAACCCCTTATCCCCTTATCGTTTAAGAAACTGTCTATTTCAGTCTTAAATGTATTCAATGTCCCAGCTTCCACAGCTCTCTGAGGCAGCGAATTCCACAGATCTACAATTCTCTGAGAGAAGAAATTTCTCCTCATCTCTGTTTTAAATGGGCGGCCGCTTATTCTAAGATCATGCCCTCTAGTTCTCGTCTTCCCCATCAGTGGAAACATCCTCTCTGCATCCACTCTGCATTTAAGTAGCGCCCCGCCAGCCACCAGCTGGCTGGTTCACACCTCCGCTCCCTGGCGGTGTCGGCACGAGACGGTAAGGTGGGGGGGTGCTACTGAAGTATGCAGACCGGGCACCCAGCGAGCATTGCAGACTCACTGACATCATGATCTCCATGGCGAAAGGAGCCGAGGTGCTTACGATTATCGCCGGTACTATGGAGCCAGCGAATTTGCAGTACAGCGCGGGATTCACCCCGCCACGCGCTACTGGATGAGCAACCCCGCCAGGCGCTAACTGGGGGCGCTAATATGCTGAATTTCTCCCCATAGTGACTAATGTTTACAGACATGATATTTGACACGACCTGGAAGGCCTAGCAATTGAGAATAAACATTCCACCTAAACTACTTCTGGAGGATGCCTGAGATCACTTGTATAGACAGCTCTATCTCCCAATGATGCTACAATGCTCATATCATGGATCTGTTCCATGCAAGGAACAACAGTCAGCCCAGTGCAATCTGTTTCACAGATAAATTATAGCTCTTCTGCATTAGGATCCTTGTTTACAGCTGCCTGGGCAAATTGTGAAATTGGTCTGGCAGTCAATGAGGAAAATAACATCTCTAAGAAAATGGCAACTGAAAATGTCCCTTTACTGCTTTTCATTTAGTTTCCATAGCACTGCTGAAACTGAATGTGTAAACATTACCATTAGTAGCTTTACCTTAATTGAATTCTATAAATGGGAATTACTCATGCTAAGACCAGTGGTTTCTTAACAAAAATAACAAGTAACAATTGCTTCCTGCTGTGGATTAAGGATGAAAAGCTTTGGATCGCAATTATGAAAAAAACATGATGAATAGTTGTTGACCAGATAGATCTCTTAATCTATATAATGTTCAAGTTTTTTTATTCTTAATATATTCTCTTTTTAATTAATATGTGTTGTTCCAATTAATATGCTGTGCTTAATGGGCAAAAGAAAACAATTAAGATTTTTCTTGAATTGAAATATTTATAAACACCTGATACAATTTAGGGCTTTTATAGAATTATTTTTTTCTCTTAATGGTTTTCCCATAAGTGGACCTTGTCTTCAACTGATCAGTACATAGCACTTTTTCTCTATTCTGCCTTTGTAAAGCTGCATATCGAATGATTGACAATTTACCTGACTTACAGGGTAGGAAAGCTCTAACTGCTGTGTGCTGGAGAGACATGGGTGATATATAGGTATCTCTGGTTCCCCATTTCTCGCATAGCTCACACACTAAGCTTGAGGTTTGATACTGTGAAGCCTAAGGCTAGTCAGGGTATGGATTGATTTTACTCAAACAGTGCTTCAAGTGTCTGGATCACTCTGTTAGCTGCCTTATATATGTTTTGAAACGTTGGCCAAAATAATTATGGCATGCTCCATGCTGCACAGCACTGTCATTAATACAAATGTCAGCATGCAGCTTAAGGATGATCAGCTTAAGCGGGACTCGTGCAAAAAGAAGACAAGGAGATTTAACATCATTTTCACGCTGAGGAACGTGAACCATTACAGCATGAAAACAGCAACCGCAATGGGAAATTGCAACATATTGTGATGGTAACAGGACACTTTTACATTACAAACAGCTTGCCATAGGTGGTCTCACAATCTATATCTCTAGTCTTTGACTTTTCATTTATATAGGGTTGTTCTCATAGCTTTGTTCTTTTGTGACAGTTACTGAAATTCTTCCATTTGCGATCTGGGTACCACTGTGGTGCCTGGCCTTGGGGGTAAGTCCCACAGAAAGAAAAAGATCCTGGGGGCAAAATTGCCACTTTTTATAGCCCTGTTAGCACCTCCGGGGGGCACTAACGGGGCGGAGGTGACTTTTCGCCCGGGGGAGGTGGGCGCTACCACCTCCCGGGAAATTGCTTGAATGTTACCGGAAGTGATGCAACGCCAGCAGCGCAACCCACGGTTAGCACCCCGGGCCACCGCGTGACCGGCAATGCGTGGCGACCCCTCACTGCCCGGAGCCAATGCCTTAATGCCCCGCAGGGGAAATTGCCCCACGGGTGACAAAGCTGGCCAACATGTGCCCCGGGCCATCATCATTTTTTTGCCGGCCGACTCTCAGGTCGGCTCAATGGTGGCGGCCCTAGCATGGTACGGGCCATCATCGTGCAGCCTGGCACTCTGTTTTGAGTGGCGGGTTGTAGGCCCGGTCGCACGCTACCCTGGTGGCCCAGTGGAGGCCATCAGCGGCCTTGCAGAGTATACAATGGCCCTCCCCTTTAAGCAAAAGGGGAGGGACGTTAAAGAGCGTCATCGCTACATGGACTATCCTCATAGCGCTGCACTACTCGCCCCAGTAGCACCCCGTGAACCGCCCCTAAAGGAAGTGGAGTGCGCATGATTTCGCTCCGTTTCCTTTGAGGGGCGGTAAGGGCAATTTCGCAGAGGGGGCGGGATGCAGGGTGCAGACAGTCCTGGCCCCAGAAGGTTACCGGCCGCAATCGGGGTGCAGGGAAATGTCTGCCCCCCTCACTCCCCCTCTCTCCTATCCAGGAAAATATTTACAAATTCTAAGAAATGCCTGTAAAATGAGCTTTCCTTATGTAAAGCTGAGATATCGTAGTCCCGGAAACATGGTCTGTGCCACTGGTGTCACATTGCCAGGTGTTGCTTCAAGGAGATATGAGTGACTGTTTAGCCACTTCAGAAGTGGGAAACCAGCATTCCTCTCTCCAAGTAGCCACTGGAGAGGATTATGCCTCTGAATAATTTCTGATAATCCAAGTAGGATTAGCAACTTCAACATAAATGGCACCAAGGTCCTAAAAAGAGGCTAAGAAAAGGCTTAAAACAAATGAATCTTCAGGGGTTGAATGTTATTTATTCTAGGATACTAAGAGGGACAGGGATAAGATTGTGGAGCGTTGATGTCACTGAATGCTGGGGGAGTCTCAATGGACTGAAAACAAGGTGATATGTTATCCATTTTCGAGAAGGGTGATAAAAGAGGCCCGGGCAACTACAGGCCTATCAGTCTCACATCAATACTGGTTCAATGAATTGGTTATCAGGAGCACAATTGTGATATATCTGTATGACCTTCTTAGACAACGCAACTTTTAGAAACGTTTTACATCTAATAGGGAGAACAAAAGCTGCTTGTTTGCCTGTACACACAGCCTCAGGAGTAGTTCAATGGAAGTGATTATGAATTCTGTATGAAACCGTTTCTCCTGCTTTGTATTAAGTCTTTTGCCATGACCAGGACAGCATATATGGCAGCTGAAAGGTTTCTCCAGCATGTTTGCCCAACGGGGAGGTAAAGCAACTCCAATTCAGTTCAGGAGCAAGAGCACCAGTGGAGAATGTATTGCATCCAACAGAACAGAGTATCACTTGTTATTAAGCACCATTAACAAGTCCCTTACTTTGAATTACAAAGAAGTGGGCATTAAAAGAATGTCAGTGTTCTAATAAGTTCTTTCTTCACAAAGTATAAAACTTTGAATGGTGTTAAAACCTCCAGCTGAGGCTTCTGGCACATCTTCCTGGTTTCTGTACCCTTTAAGGCCAACCTACATGACTGAAAGCAGTAAAAAGCATATCCCGAAATGTATTTTAGCATTGAGCAATCGCAACTTACAATGTTGCTTAGCCATCGTCAGAAAGTAATATTTGGAAACAATAAAGCTTAGTATGGTCATTATGAACTGAAGAATGTTCTTCACAATATACATGGAGGGCAGCATGGAGCAGACAAACCTTAGTTAGCATCTGCTTATGTTATTTTCTGTGTCAGGACTAAACACATTCTTGTACTCATTATCCTAATTGCGAGAGCTGATGGAGGAAGTCTTCGCTTACATTGGCACTTTCTCAGCAAAATTTAATCTGGTCTCAGTATTTCCTTTTATGGAGTTTCTATGTCAATGTTCCTGTTGCTGCTTATCTATAGTTCTCCAGTTAGTTCCACTGCTATAATAAACCCTCAACAGCGCCCCTGTATTCCCACCTTCATGACTTAAAGTTCTCTCTCAGGCCAACACCCCCAGCATCGAGGCCTTGACCACGCTCAATCAGCTCCGACGGACAGGCCACATTGTCCGCACGCCCGGTACTAAACTCCTGAAACAAGCACTCTGCTCCGAGCTACATCACGACAGGGCGAGCCCCAGGAGTGCCGAGAAAACACTTCAAGGACACCCTCAAAGTCTCCTTGAACAAATGCAACATCCCCACCGACTCTTGGGAATCCTTGGCCCAAGACTGCTCAAAGTGGAGGAGAAGCATCTGAGAAGGTGCTGAGCACTTGGAGTCTCTTCACCGGGAGCACGCGGATTCCAAGTACAAACAGCGGAAGGAGCGTACGACAAATCAAACACCCCACCCACCATCTGCCCCACCTGTGACAGAGACTGTAGATCCTGCATTGGTCTCATCAATCACCTGAGAACTCATTTTAGTGTGGAAGCAAGTCATCCTCAACTCTGGGGGACTGCTTAAGAAGAAGACTTAAAGTTAAAATTGCTTCTTTATTTTGTCGGCAGACACATAAGAATCCGTTTAACACTTCCTCATTATTTAACTCTAGGCTTCATCAAATTTTACGATTATTTCATTTTTATACCTCAAAAAAATCAGGCAATTTATTGTTTTCAATGCTCAATCCTATGGATTATATTATCAAATGACATATAAATTTGTTATTGATCATACTCCTAAGGTTAGGTTTCATACAGATAATATTTCTAAACATAAAGTTCGAAACATCGGGTTATTTAAATAAAATAATCATCAGGATTGAGACTGCGCTCTCATTATAAATAAAGTTTGCAGTTGTAAGCCAGTCGATTGGATTGAGACATCCTTGGATTCCCCCAGCTTTGTTAAGCAGAACTTCGGTCACCAGTCATTATACTCTGGGCCTGGAAAGCTGCATTACAGCAAACTGACCAATTCCACTCATTGGGGACGATTCTGACTTTAGAGCACACTGGCTGGCCACCCATTCTGGTGGTGACGAGGTCCCCGTGATTTTGAGGCTCCGGCCTCAACTATATTCAGCAGGCATACCAGTCGAGCTCACTGGATTGAGGCTTCAAGATCGGGCCAGGGGGGTTGGCAGTAAGGTTAAGTTGTGGGGGGGAGAGGGGGTGTGGTCCTGGTATAACAGCGGTCCAGATTATTTCTGCTGCTCCTGGGCCCTCAAGAATAATTCAACACTTACCTTTGATGGGCCGGTGGAAGTGCACGGCACAGGCTTTGATCAGTTCCGACCAAAAATAGCCATTGGGGTTCTATTTACATCTTCAGACAACCTGCAGTAGACCTCTATCTAAAATGGAGCCAGCCACATTGGTGTTAACGGGGCGTTTAGGCTACCGACCACCCTTTGAGGCCATTACCGCTCCGCTAACGTCAAGCAAAGACACAGAAAATGGACCCCGCTGTTTTTTTCTGAATAACTCTTCTTTTTCGCCCAGGATCTCACATGGCACATACTATCTCCCAGCAAAAGATGCCCTACTCAAAGGCCTCCGTCAATGGAAATATATTAGCAAGTATTTGAAGATGCTGGCTGATTGAATCCTCCTTGTTGTGGAACAGTGCCTGCTTTCACCTTTGCACTTCCTGCAGAGAGCTCGGTAGATCAACAGTTCGTTACATGGGGAAATATGGCCAGAGACTCATGTCCGACCACACTGTGATCCCGAGCATTGTTTCATCAATTGGCCATGCCATGCTGTAAGGTCATCTCAATCATCTCATATTGGGCTACAAAACCTTGAAACAGCCTTTTCAGTATAAAAACAGACACTACCTGCAACAAAATAGACTTAGAAACAAATAAGCTCTCTAGTACCTACTTCAATAATAAAGCAGTGGTGTAGCTGCATTTCTGTCTTTAATCTATTCCCGCATGTCTGCTGGACACTGGACATTGTACTGAATACTCTGTAGGTACTGACATTCTCAATTTACACAGATCTATTTTTTGTGTCCATCACATGTTGTTACACATGAATGCTTTAAAAAAACTTCCACGTTGGTGCACAGAGCGGAGTCCCATTTAACAGCACAAATTGTTCTTTCTAATCCCAAAGTAATACAATTTAGATGATTACAGCACTTTGAAGATTATCTTCCTTTTGTGATCATAAGTGGTTATAGCAACAACTCAGAGCATCCTAAAATGTCATCAACAGGAATAGCAGGATTTAAAACTGTGCCAATCTGCTGCCATCACAATCTTTTTAACAATTATATTTCTGTATAATTAATAAAGTTAAATCATCTTACATAAACTCCCATATGGATAGAATGCTTCTTAATCTCTTCAAAAATTATTCAAAAGACTGGATGGTTTCCTCTCCCCAATAGCCTTTGGCCATTATCGAGTAGGTGGTTTCATTACGTCACAAACTTATGGTTTCAGTGCTATTAGTTCTGATGAAAATGGCCCTTTAAAAAGTCTGCAAAATAGTCTGATATGTGCTGCTGATGAAGATTTTCCTACCCACACACATGCACAAATATAGTTTGCTATGCTGAAGAAGTACAGGAAAGCTCGCTCTAAGTATAGGCCATATTAACTCTGGCAATAATTCACTGCTCACAGGTGTGAGTTATGAATGGCAGTCACTACTCAGACTCCACACACAAGTGAAACTATTATTTAGAATGTTTAATGAAAACTTAAGAAATCATATGGAAAAATGTCTAATCTGGGTACTTGTAAACAGGATAGTGCGTAAATGTGCCAGCCTGTGCTGTAGTGCAATTTGTGGCCTCCATTTCTGTGATCCTCCCTGGTACTGAAACACTCAGGTTACAGATCAAACATTAGTTAAGATGCGGCAAATTTTAAGATACAATTGCAGCTATAAACTGTACATTGACAAAAGGGGCTTAACTGATGTGGTTTTCTGAGCTCAGTCAAACTGATTGGAACAAACTTTCCACTCCCTGCTGGTTGCATTACCCAAAGTAAAATCAGTTTAGAGAACCTATTTTATACTTTGAGAGCATGCACAGCACAAGGGTTCCCATAATTCAGCACAACTGGCATCAAATTAGGAATCTCTCAGAATGGAAAAAAGATGGCTGGTATAGAAATGTAAGTATCACAATGGTGCATTAAATGGTGTTCTCCAGGGCCTAGTTTAAAGCACATTATTGGAGCAGTTTAGAGAGGGCTATATCAAGTTCCACACTTAACATTTTGGGGGTAATTTTAATTTACCCGGCAATAAACCGATGGGATCGGGTTAAACCCAGCCTGATTTTACTCTCCATTGACATCAAGTAACATTCACGCCACCCAAATGTCAGGTAATAACTATCTCCAACAATGAGTATAACAACCTCCCCAGACATTCAATGGCATTACCATCAACGAATCCCCTACCATTAACATCCTGGAGGTCACCATTGACCAAAAACAGAACTGGACATAAATGCCGTGGCTGCTAGAGCAGGTCAGAGGCTGGGTATTCTACAGCAAGTGGCTCACCTCCTGACTCCCCAAAGCATCACTACCACCTACATGTCACAAGTCAGCAGTGTGATGGAATATTCTCCACTTGCCTAAATGGGTTCAGCTTCAACAACACTCAAGAATCTCAACCACATCCAGTGCACTTGACCAGTGCCCCATCCACCAGCTCAAACATGGGTACAATGTGTATTATTTGCAAGATGCACTGCTTCAACTCACCAAGGCATCTTCAGCACTACCTCCCAAACCTGCAACCTCCATCACCAGGAAGGACAAGGGAAGCAGGCCCATGGGAACACCATCCACCTGCGAGTTCCCCTCCAAGCCACACACAACCCTGATTTGGACTAATATCGCCCACCATTCCTTCATTGTCGCTGGGTCAAAATCCTGGACCTCTCTACCTAACAGCACTGTGGGAGTATCTTCACCACGCGGACTGCAGCGGTTCAAGAAGGCGGCTCTTCTCGAGCACAACTAGGATGGGCAATAAATATCATCTTTGCCAGCAGTGCCCACATCTCAAGAATTATTTTTTTTTTTAAGTTGCAGGCTCCCTTTAAACACAGCCCCATCAAGAGTGGCACAAACTCTATATAGTAGGCATGGTGAGTTTAGATAGTAATATAGCCTTATTGGTTTTAGAGGATTCTTTTGAAAGATGCAGGATTCCATTCTCCCAGCTGATGATAGACAGAGGACATACTAGGTGAGAGAACGAGTCATACCTCTATCATTGTGGATGTGCATGTGCTTTTCTTTATCTTGGCCAAACTTGTGAAGTCATTAAACACCTTGCTGTACTGTGTAACCATTTGTGGCATGATAGAGGTTGCACTGACTGCCTCTGCCACCTCCTTCTGTCATGTCTGTACCACCCTTTTATGGGACTTCATGTTCTCAATCCCCAGGAGTCCATCCTCTTCACGGATGCATCAGAAAACCAGGAGGCTCCTCCTGCTGCTGAATAATCTGAGCCTGTTTCCCCTTCAGTCCTTACTACCGTCTCTTACTTTCTGTAGCGTGGCTGCAGAATTCACAAAAAACGTGTGGCCCTTTAATCAGCTGCGAAATTTCAAACTTGATTTCCCTCGCTCCCCAATGGTGGAAGGCCATTGAACAGCAGCTTTACTGCTGTTAGGCTGCCCTGCATAAGTAATGAGAGGCAGTCCAGGAATAAAGCAACAGGCTAGTGGCAGAGTCACATGGGCCAGCACCAACCTGCCAATCAGAGAAAAACCCAGACTTTTGTTTCATCTCGAACCTTTCACATTTGCAATTAGTGACTTTAATTTTGTTTGGAGTCGGCAGATAAAATAACTCACTTTACGCCAGTGGGTTTGGATGTACAAATGGTTGATTTAGCTGTAATCATATAAAATGATTGCTCAGCTATGCAAGAGGATCCTGGCAATTCTTCACAATTTTTCCTGAGTCTTTTATATTTCTTTCACTTCCTTTGTTACCATTAGTCTGTCCATATTTTATAAACACATTCTCTATCTTTTATTAACCAATTAACTCGCCTTAAATGACAAAATAATTTTAGTGCAAACAGCTACATGTTGGTATTTTACATCCGAGGCTATATTTTTCTCTGCCAATTAGTTTCTCATACGCTGACATTTGAAATGGTTCCCTCTCAGGAACTGTTCCCTTTCCTTTCAAAATCGCCATCATCACTCTCGAGGCTAACCCGGTCTTGCAATTGCCATCTCATCTCCAATCTCTTCCTTCTCCAAAATCCTTGAGTTGTAGCCTCGTACATCTGTGCCCATCTCATCTGCAACTCAGTTTGAATCCCTCCAATCAGGTTCTCAGTCCTTGAATTTAGACATTGAATCAATCTTAATCTTAATCATGATGCTAATAGGGTTAGAGTTATGCTGATAGGATTAGATGCAGAGAGGTGGGAGGAGGCTCATGTGGGGCATGAACACTGGCATGGACCATTTGCACCAAATGGCTCGTTTCTGTGCTGTAAATTCCATGTAATTCTATGTAAACTGTGAATTATATTCTCTGTTACTGTACCAGCGATATATTATCCCTCCTTGTCCTCTTCGATGTCTTCACCCTTTAACATGATCGTCCACATCATTCTCCTCCAACAAAATAACTCCTTTGCATTCTGACCTACAGCCCATGGCAGATTCTCCTTTCCCTGCAGTCTCCTGTCTTTTGAAGACCCAGATGATTTTCAAGATCCCAGAAGAATCCCAGGTCAGGTTTTAAGTTGGCTAATTTTAGCCAGGGTGACAACATCTGTACTGTAATTATTGTTAACGCCCATGGGTTGGGGAGGGAGGAATTGGCCAAGGTTCCAGCTACTGAACATTAACCAGTGATTTTGCTGCAAGTACACTGTATGGATGGTGAGGACATTATCATGCTTGACTATGCCACCTCCCATGATATAATAGCTGATCTGTCACCTCAGAGTGTCTAGGCATACACATAGTGATAGGTGTTATCAACTTGCAGCTAAATGGGAGTGAAAATTAATAATCCCATTATGGCTGTGGCAGATCTTGTATCCTTTCAGCCCCACTGCTGGCCAAGGGCTCAACCATGCCCCTGCCAAGAATGGCCTGCACCATCGCCTCCTAGGGGGTAAGGTGAGGCTAGGAATGGAAGATGTGGCTCATCATTGATGCAGATTGTTGATAGGTGAGTGACTGGGGGTTGTGTATTGAGTAGTAAGTGTGACTAGTGGTGCAGTTAGTAGGAGACGACTAACCCTAACCCTTGACCAGGGATCTGAGGTCTTGAAGCTTCTTTGGGCACTGGAGCCAGGTGGTGGGGCGGCACTGCTGGCAGTGACGGTCTTAGTGATGTAGTCCCACATCACTCTTTCTGGAGGGCCTCCTGGCCCCTGTGGGTAGAGGAAGGACCTCTCTTGCAGTGTTGACCCCCTGCACAAAGTTGGAGTGCTGCGTGTGGGACCCTAGGTGTCCCTTCCCTGGCTTGCTGAGCCATTTGCGGTAGTGCTGAGGCAGGTGTCCCATTTGTTGAGGTTAGGAAGGGAATTCAGCTTTAACAGCTGAATATTCACATTTGGAACTTCTCTTCAATATTGAATATTTCTTAAAAGGCAGAAAGGGTTGAATAATGTATTGATTCACTGCATTTTATTTGGTATTGCTTCAGTGTGCATGGTCCCTTTAAATCTCAGACCTCTTGATTACCCACAATTCCTTGCGAGTTCCACAGCTTTGCTCACAGAGCTGTGGGAAGCTGCAACACCGGACCTGGACAGAAACTTCATCCCAGATCCCTCCAGCAACATCACCAGGATGGCGCTGCATGGAAGGCGAGCGCTGTGCTACCTATCTCCATGCACCCCCAGACCAATTTCACTCGGTTAGCATTGCGACCATTTCCACCGGCTGTTAACTGCAGTTGCCGGTTACATCAACTTTGCCGGCGAACATGGACTTTTCCCCCCTCAGAGCTGCATTCATCTGCTGAGCTGAATTAGCGCTGCAGCAAATGTTTTGATTTTGTCATGTTAGCTTCGCTCGGTTATAGTATTCTCCCCTCTGAGGTAGAGGGTTATAGGTTCAAGAATCACTGCACACTTGAGCATGCAATCAAGGCTGACATTTCTGTGCAGTGCTGAGGGAATGCTGCATCGTCTGATGTGCCAATTTAGTTACACCAAGCCCCCCCACCCGCCTGCTGAGGGGGATGTAAAAAATCTCGAGACACTATTTGAAGAAAAGCAGGGCGTTCTCCTGGTCAACAGCCCTCTGTAAACCAACACTACCAGAAACAGATTAATTGGTCACCTATCCCCTCGCTGTTTGTGAGACCTTGTTTTATGCAAATTGACTGCCACGTTTGCCTACATAACAGTAACTGTCCTTCCAAAAGAAAGCCATTGGTTATATTTTGGGATATCCTGAGGCCCTGATAAGGTACTATACAAATGCCAGTTCTCTCAATGACCAGGGATCTGAGGTCCCAGATGTTTTTAGTTATTCCCACACACAAATGAATCATTCCTCATCCCAAAGAAATCAGTTAACAGCTTCCAAGGGCCAATGCCACTCCATAACTACTCACTGAAAAATCAATGCCTTTTTATTCGTTTTGTTTGTTACTTTTTCTGTTGGGATGTGGGTAGCACTGACAAGGCAGTATTTTCTGTGCATCCCGAAGGCATTAAAAGTGACCCATACAAAACCACATGGGACTGTGGTCATGTGTAGCAGTGACAGATTCCCTTCCTTGAAGGACATTTGTGAGCCAGTCGGTTGATAGGAAAATCTGGCAGCTACCTAGATTTATTGAGTTTACTTTCACAACTTGCCATGGTGGGCTTCACATCACAACCTCTGGCACTCCGAGTACAGTACCACAAACACTAGGCTTTCGTACCTGCTGTTCCGCATGTGTGGTAAAGCTCCTCTTAAAGTTCAGGAACTTGTTCTGTGTAGATGGGGTTCAAGGACTCCAAGCAAAGTTGTGTTCTCAGCAGCACAGTATCTTCAGCACATACAAGCTATGCCACTGGACCAGCTGGAGAACAAGCGGCATAAACCTCAGATTCATGTATAATTGCTTATGATTCAAACTGAAGGTTGTCCCATGAGCACGAATAACTTAATTTGGAATGAGCACTCTGGCGGAACTATTGCTATGGACGGTGACCGAGCCATCTCCTGGTTACCACCCACAGCACTCTGCTTCATTCACAGTCCCACATATCTATTGGAACTCCGCTCAGAAGAAAGTGGAAACCTGTCTCGTGTTTAACAAACCAATTAAATCACATCTGAACTAGGTTAAAGGTTATGACCTTGAAGCAAGATGCTGACTGCGGACTTGAGCACTGCCATCTGGGACACAGCTTCTTCTTGGCTACTGTGAGATATCAGGTAGATATGAAAAATATGTCCTGTCATTACAGATGGTTCAGTGCCCAGATTGGCCACCATTAGTGGGAATGTACATGTACATTGAAAGAAAATTACCATATTGAAGGTGAAGAGAAGCATTGCAGCTTGTTCATAGGTTTCACTGGAGGAACCTCTCTTAAATAATCAATTACTTAAAAACTATGAAGGAAAACATTCCTTTGCCTTCCTACCTTTTTATTGATCAGTTGAAAGTATTTTGATGGATCTGCTGGATGCTGGTGACAACATTAGTGGATCTGGTTAGAGGAGTTAATGAGCACAATAATGAGTGATGCTGAATTATTACACAATTGAAACATGAAAGTCACTGAATAATCCTGATACCCTAATCGCAACAGGAGTCCAGATTAACCCGTAGATAGGTTCCTCCACAAAACCAACCCCAACTGTCTGCATCTGGGTTTATAGGATCATAGAATCACAGAATGGTTAAAGCACAGAAGAAGACCATTCAGCCTATCGAGCTGCAAGAGCGCCTCAGCTAGTCCCACTGCCCCGCCCTTTCCCCATAGCCCTGCAATTTTTTTTTTCCTTCAGCTACTTATCCAACTCCCTTTTGAAAGGAGTGATTGAGTCTGCCTACACCACCCTTTCAGGCCGTGCATTCCAGATCACAACCACTCGCTGTGTAAAAACATTTTTTCCTATGTCGCCTTTGGTTATTTTGACAATCACCTTAAATCTGTGATGGGATGCCACTCAGGAGCTGGTCCTGCCCCAAGAGTCATACATTTACTGAACGTCACGGCAGCAGGAAGCAGCTGGCAGATCATGTCACCTCTCCATCACCACCTGGCTCTCTATGCAGTATCCAGCAGATCAATCAAAATACTTTCAACTGATCAATAAAAAAGGTAGAAAGGCAAAAGGATGTTTACCTTCATAGTTTTTAAGTAATTGAGGTGATACTCAGTAAGATAATGGGACTAAAGGTGCATAAATCCCCCTGGACCTGATGGCTTGCATCCTAGGGTCTTAAGAGAAGTAGCGGCAGGGATAGTGGATGCATTGGTTGTAATTTACCAAAATTCCCTGGATTCTGGGGAGCTCCCAGCAGATTGGAAAACTGCAAATGTAATGTCCCTATTTAAAAAAGGAGGCAGACAAAAAGCAGGAAACTATAGACCAGTTAGCCTAACATCTGTGGTTGGGAAAATGTTGGAGTCCATTATTAAAGAAGCAGTAGCAGGACATTTGGAAAAGCAAAATTCGGTCAGGCAGAGTCAGGATAGATTTATGAAGGGGAACTCATGTTTGACAAATTTGCTGGAATTCTTTGAGGATGTAACGAACCGGTTGGATAAAGGGGAACCAGTGGATGTGGTGTATTTGGACTTCCAGAAGGCATTTGACAAGGTGCCACATAAAAGATTGCTGCACAAGATAAAAGTTCACGGGATTGGGGATAATATATTAGCATCGATAGAGGATTGGCTAACTAACAGAAAACAGAGAGTCAGGATAAATGGTTAATTCTCTGGTTAGCTACCAGTAACTAGTGGCATGCCGCAGTGATCAGTGCTGGGACCCCAACTATTTACAATCTATATTAACGACTTGGAAGGAGGGACTGAGTGTAATGTAGCCAAGTTTGCTGATGATACAAAGATGGTGATCTTATTGAAATATTTAAGATTATGAGGGGGCTTGACAAGGTGGCTGTTTCCACTGATGGGGGAAATTAGAACTAGAGGGCATGATTTTAGAATAAGGGGCCGTCCATTTAAAACGGAGATGAGGAGAAATTTCTTCTCTCAGAGGTTGTTAATCTGTGGACTCGCTGCCTCAGAGAGCTGTGAAAACTGGGCATTGAATAAATTTAAGACAGAAATAGACAGTTTCTTAAACGATAAGGGGATGAGGAGTTATGGGGAGCAGGCGGGGAAGTGGAGCTGAGTCCATGATCAGATCAGCCATGATCTTATTGAATGGCGGAGCAGGCTCGAGGGGCCGTATGGCCTACTCCTGTGACTCAGTTGGTTTATCTGGTGAGAAGCTGAGCCAAACACTTTAGGAGCTGCACACGTTTGATACCGAGTTTGTTTCTAAGTTAGCTAATCTCAACCAGGGCTTTGTTAGGGGCTTCACAGTTAGCCTCACTCCTCCGGGTTCGGCATTCAAAAAGACAGACTTGCATTTCTATAGCGTCTTTCACGACCACCGGACGTCTCAAAGCGCTTTACAGCCATTGGAGTACTTTTGGAGTGTAGTCACTGTTGTAATGTGGGAAACGCGTCAGCCAATTTGCACACAGCAAGCTTCCACAAACAGCAATGTGATAATGACCAGATAATTTGTTTTTGTTATGTATCCAAAAGATGGCACCTCCAACAATGCAGCACCCCCTCCACTGGAGTGTCAGCCTAGATTTTTGTGCTCAAGTCTATGAGTGGGACTTGACCCCACAACCTTCTGACTCAGAGGCAAGAGTACTACCCACTGAGCCACAGCTGACACCAAGTAAGTCAATGAGAAAAACCTGCCTTTTAGCTCGCAGGCGATTCCAAAGCATGATGTCCCTGTGTGCAGCCGATGGCCTCAGGCCAAACCAATCTTGAAGTAGGGGCCTTAAACAGGTGCTCGGCCCCTTGTTTACATATACAAAGAGACTAACGTTGGCTTCAGCCATGGGTAAAGGACACCTATATTTTTTCTTCCCCGATTTCCGACCAGAAATCTGCGTGACGCCATGTTTGGGCTTAGCGCCTGAAGAACGGGCGCTGCGAGGCTGAATTTATAGGCCTATAGCTCTAATAAAAACAAAGGAATGAAAAGGTACTGTAAGCATTGCATCAAAAATAAATGATCCAAAGCTTCCCTTGCACTCATTCAAAATGAGCTTCATCAGAAATAAAATGCAAAGCCAGGTAAAAACGGATAAAAGTTTGCCAGGTATCACATATATTTCTGCATACATTCTGGAATTTTAATGATGATGGTATGAGATGAGGTTTTATGAATTAGTGCTTCTAGTGCACTGGGAGCATATCTCAGGAATTATAATGGGGAGGTCAGCGGGCCCTGCAGGATTTCCTGTCCATTCATTTTATGCCTAAGGCCAGCTCCGCCAATGTATTGATTTTTCCGTGCCTGTTCTGTGCCCGCAGTACCGGTGCTGATGAGCTGAAGATCTGCCTTAATTGACTCCAATCTTGGTTCAAAGCAATTAACTCTTAACTCTTTTAGAGTCTACCTGCAGCAATTAACTCTTATCTCTGGATGTTGCTTTACAGCCGGTTGCAAATCATTGGGAGTCAAGCCGCCTGTAAACTGCTCAGCTCAGATCTCCTGTTACTTTTACAATTCAATGGACACATGGACATAAACAATTTCCCATATTACAAGTGATTACACTCCAAAAGTACTTCATTGGCTGTAAAGTGCTTTGAAACGTCTGGTGGCCGTGAAAGGTGCTATATAAATCCAAGTCTTTCTTTTCTTTCATAAAGGTCAGCGCATCTGCGCTCCATCTGCGCCCCCCCGACTGCTAACAAATACGTCCATAATTGTGGACGTTCTCAGATTCCAGACTTCACATTTTTTCCACAATAGGAATTATAACTCAGAATACATTTGTTTGGGAAAGGTAGCACCAGGCATCATACAAAATGGATGGGATGGGATGGGGGGATGGAGGGAAGCATAACTGATGAGAGATTGCATTCAATTTGCCTCAGCTTGATCGTGTATGAATAGGATTTCTTGCTGTAAATAAGCCTTTAATCAAACACATGTCGAACTCAGATAATGAATGTTTCAAAACCATTTCTATGTAATCAATGGTACAATGAGCTGTTCTATCCAGTCTATGAAGCACACCTTTTCAACTGTAAACAATGTTTTTTTTTTACCAACAATTCCAAGGCCGTGAAAACACATTTTGCATGTTTAAAAGGCGGTTATTAATATGTAATACAAAGCCACCTGGTTGCACTGTGAGACTGTGTAAACAAGTGAGAACGATAGGCTGATGCTGCCAAATCGGTCTCAGTGTTAGGAATCTTCCATAAGACAGATGTCAATGCTGTTTTGATACTATTAGTAATGGGTAAAACAAAAAGCACAATGCGAGAGGTTCTCAATATGCAATAAACAAAATGCATAAAAAGAGTTACATTTATAGAGTGCCTTTCACAACCACTGGACGTCGCAAAGTGCTTTACAGCCAATGAAGTATTTTTGAAGTGTAGTCACTGTTGCACTGTGGGAAATGCAGCAGCCAATTTGCGCATAGCAAGCTCCCACAAACAGCAATGTGTTGATTGAGGGATAAATATTGGCCCAGGACACTGGGGATAACTCCCCTGCTCTTCTTCGAAATAGTGTCATGGGATCTTTTACGTCCACCTGAGAGAGCAGACATGGCTTCAGTTTAATGTCTCATATCATAACAGTAGCATGATTCCTCCTCAGATTAAAAAATATTCAACAGCAGCTTACTTTTCTACTGTCGATACTAATCCAAAATATTGGACTGACTAACTCTTCACTTTTGTTCCAATCGCTTTTAGGATAAGTAACCATCTTTAGACATTACGGTTCTGGTGTTTATTTTTGGGGCGTTTATTTTACGTGACCATTTTTTGGGGATTAAACGTTTATTCGGGTGGCTCAGTATTTATTTTTGAAAGTTTAGTATATATTTTGGGTGCTTGTGCTTTTTTGTTGAGGGGGGGGCGGGGGTTGCGGTCAGTATTTATTTTTTGGTGGCTTTGGGACCTGGATGAGTCAAAATTTCCTCTGGCTTAATGTTAGGAAAAGTGAAGCCATCCTCTATGGCACACCCTACCACCTACACGCATTCACCAACTTCCCCAGCTCACCTCAGGCCGAGTCAAGATGTGTGAAACCTTGGGGAACTGCTCAACATGGCTCCATTCACAAAGATCATTCTTTTCCACCTCCGCAACATTGCCTGCCTCTGTCTCACCTTTGCCTCATCACCGATACCATAGGAACAGGAGTAGGCCATTTAACAAGATCATGGATGATCTGTATGTTAACTCCATCCACCTGCCTTGGTTCCATATCCCTTATTGCCCTTAGCTAGCAAAAATCTAGTGATCCCAATTATTAAAATTATTAATTGAACAAATATCTACTGCTTCTTATGGGAGAGAGTTCCACACTTCTACCAACTTCTCTCCTGAATCAAGGTTATGTCCCCTTGTCCTAGACTAGCCCACCAGTGGATAGAATTTCTCTCTATCTAGCAATTCCTTTCAAAATCCTAAAAGCCCGAGGCCATGTCTTTATTTGCTTGACTTCTCTAATGTTCTCCTAGCCTCAACCCTCTACAAGAGATACATCATTCTAAACACCATGGTCCATGTCCTCACCCACACAAAGTCCCACTCTTCCATTACTCTGGTCCTACCTGAGCTCCCTTTTCTGTGAAATAACTACAAAATTCTCCTTCTCGCTATCAACACAGTCCATGGCCTTACCCCATCTTACATTAACGATCTCTCGCCTTAGGTCCCCACAGGTACCCTTCATTCCACTAACACCAGGCTAATCCTTGCTCCCATTCCTAGCATTCCTATTGGGCCGCTATACTCCTGCCATCTTAAATGTATTAGTTCTCTTCTCCTTCCCTGCTTTCTAAGCCTCCCCAAATCTCTTTACTTCTACCATAACTTCATAATCCTCTCCATCCTGACCGTATCCATTTTCCATTTTACTCTCCTGCTTGTTGACATTTTTTCCTCCTTTGAGACATCTTCCTGCACATGAGGAGTGCTAAAAATGCAAACTGCTGGGGTTGTTGACCAACTATTCCCCTTTTATATTGGTATCGAGTTTGATACCAGGAGTTTCAATCTGGGACCAATCTCAGCTTGCCAGTGTTCACATGGCTGGTGACCTTGGATATTTAGAAAACCAACTGGTGCAGAAGCAGAGCAAGAACACAAGTGCAGCCACTTGGATATCAATTGGAAATAAATAGGAAAGAACTAAAGACTGACTCCAGTGTCAGACCAGGCATAAAAACATAGAAACATAGAAAATAGGTGCAGGAGTAGGCCATTCAGCCCTTCTAGCCTGCACCGCCATTCAATGAGTTCATGGCTGAACATGCAACTTCAGTACCCCATTCCTGCTTTCTCGCCATACCCCTTGATCCCCCTAGTAGTAAGGACTACATCCAACTCCTTTTTGAATATATTTAGTGAATTGGTCTCAACAACTTTCTGTGGTAGAGAATTCCACAGGTTCACCACTCTCTGGGTGAAGACGTTTCTCCTCATCTCGGTCCTAAATGGTTTGCCCCTTATCCTTAGACTGTGTCCCCTGGTTCTGGACTTCCCCAACATTGTGAACATTCTTCCTGCATCTAACCTGTCTAAACCCATCAGAATTTTAAACGTTTCTATAAGGTCCTCTCTCATTCTTCTGAACTCCAGTGAATACAAGCCCAGTTGATTTAGTCTTTCTTGATAGGTCAGTCCCGCCATCCCGGGAATCAGTCTGGTGAACCTTCGCTGCACTCCCTCAATAACAAGAATGTCCTTCCTCAGGTTAGGAGTAGAAAACTGAACACAATACTCCAGGTGTGGCCTCACCAAGGCCCTGTACAACTGTAGCAACACCTCCCTGCCCCTGTACTCAAATCCCCTCGCTATGAAGACCAACATGCCATTTGCTTTCTTAACCGCCTGCTGTACTTGCATGCCAACCTTCAATGACCGATGTACCATGACATCCAGGTCTCGTTGCACCTCCCCTTTACCTAATCTGTCACCATTCAGATAATAATCTGTCTCTCTGTTTTTACCACCAAAGTGGACAACCTCACATTTATTCACATTATACTTCATCTGCCATGCATTTGCCCACTCACCTAACCTATCCAAGTCACTCTGCAGCCTCATAGCATCCTCCTCGCAGCTCACACTGCCACCTAACTTAGTGTCATCCGCAAATTTGGAGATACTACATTTAATCCCCTCGTCTAAATCATTAATATACAGTGTAAACAGCTGGGGCCCCAGCACAGAACCTTGTGGTACTCCACTACTCACCGTCTGCCATTCTGAAAAGTACCCATTTACTCCTACTCTTTGCTTCCTGTCTGACAACCAGTTCTCAATCCATGTCAGCACACTACCCCCAATCCCATGTGCTTTAACTTTGCACATTAATCTCTTGTGTGGAACCTTGTCGAAAGCCTTCTGAAAGTCCAAATGTACCACATCAAATGGTTCTCCCTTGTCCACCCTACTGGAAACATCCTCAAAAAATTCCAGAAGATTTGTCAAGCATGATTTCCCTTTCACAAATCCATGCTGACTTGGACCTATCATGTCACCTCTTTCCAAATGCGCTGCTATGACATCCTTAATAATTGATTCCACCATCTTACCCACTACCGATGTCGGGCTGACCGGTCTATAATTCCCTGTTTTCTCTCTCCCTCCTTTTTTAAAAAGTGGGGTTACATTGGCTACCCTCCACTCGATAGGAACTGATCCAGAGTCAATGGAATGTTGGAAAATGACTGTCAATGCATCCGCTATTTCCAAGGCCATCTCCTTAAGTACTCTGGGATGCAGTCCATCAGGCCCTGGAGATTTATCGGCCTTCAATCCCATCAATTTCCCCAACACAATTTCCCGACTAATAAGGATTTCCCTCAGTTCCTCCTCCTTACTAGACCCTCTGACCCTTCTTATATCCGGAATGTTGTTAGTGTCCTCCTTAGTGAATACCGAACCAAAGTACTTGTTCAATTGGTCCGCCATTTCTTTGTTCCCCGTTATGACTTCCCCTGATTCTGACTGCAGGGGATCTACATTTGTCTTTACTAACCTTTTTCTCTTTACATATCTATAGAAACTTTTGCAAACCGTCTTAATGTTCCCTGCAAGCTTCTTCTCGTACTCCATTTTCCCTGCCCTAATCAAACCCTTTGTCCTCCTCTGCTGAGTTCTAAATTTCTCCCAGTCTCCGGGTTCGCTGCTATTTCTGGCCAATTTGAATGCCACTTCCTTGGCTTTAATACTATCCATATGTTGGCATGGTCTTTGTGCTGTATCAGTTTGAACTCCACAGCTAGATGTGTGCCAAGCTTCTGTACCAGTTTGCCATCATATTCGTTTTGATGTGAGGTCATTATAAAATTCAGTGTGATGCATCTGAACAAAGTAAACAGGGGATGTTACTTGATTCCGTTAAATAATTTAATCAGTGCACACACATTTAAACTGACGATCAATAATACTTTTCAAACAGGGACATTTCTTCTCAAATTATACTATTTTAGGTAAGTCGATGACAGTTAAGAGGTTGACTGCATTTTAAAGATCCTAATTGTCCACCAAACGGGAATGCAGTGCAGTGATTAATAAGCCCCAGCTCCATGTGTCTGTGGAATGAAAGGCAATGTCTTTGATTTTAGATTGAAAACAGAGAAAAGTGCAGTTCACACAGTCATTAGATGTTCTAATGGGATTTAGTTCATGTGGATTACAGTTCCTTCTTTAGTATTTCTAAGAACATATTCCAGATCAGCTGCACTTCATTATAGGCAATGGCTATCGCCAGGTTCAATTAACTCAAATATTCAGTGGATCCAAAAGTTAAAACCAGCCCAAAATGTGATCTCTGTGTTCTGTATATGCAGTTTTTGTTAAAGTAAATGACTATGCAGTATCACTTCTTAAGATCGTAATGAGGTATTATTGAATGAACAGAGAGAGAAACCTTTTGTCACAGCCTCGCACTGTTGAAGATCCCAGACCCGTTTCTCCTGTGCTGCTTCAGATTCATTACCTGTTTGGGGCTGACTGCAACCTAATTGCATCCAAGAGGTCAAAACAATTTTCTGATCCTGATTCAGAACCGCAGTAGACAACATTTTGTGCTTGTACACAAACTTACCTTAATGTCGTTGTCTGGCCATCACCCTTTTACTCATCAGTTACAAAGAACAATGGTCATCTTTAACTGTCCATTCAAATTACAAAAAATACACACTGGGTAGACACTTGATGAACATCTGATTCATTCCTATTAGTTCATATAAAATCATGAGGAGTCTGGGCAGAGTAGATAAAGAGAAACTGTTCCCACTGGCGGAAGGGTCAAGAACCAGAGGACACAGATTTAAGGTGATTGGCAAAAGAACCAAAAGCGACATGAGGAAAAACTTTTTTACACAGCGAGCGGTTAGGATCTGGAATGCACTGCCTGAAAGGGTGGTGGAGGCAGTCTCAATCACAGCTTCCAAAAGAGAGTTGAATAAGTACCTGAAAGAAAAATAATTGCAGGGTTACCGGGGAAAGGGCAGGGGAGTGGGACTATCTGAAGTGCTCCTGCAGAGAGCCAGCATTCGCTCAATGGGCCAAATGGCCTTCTTCTGTGCTGTAACCAGTCTATAATTCTATGCATGTGTTCCTATGTCCTGGAAGCTACTTAGAACTTTCAGAAATGTTTAGGAGGCCCTGAACTATCTCTGTGGTATAAGTGGAATACAATGTTGCTTTAGAGGTATAGACTTCTTTAGAGGGAAATCATTCAACTGTTAATCTAATGTAAAGTACTATACATTTACTCATTTACTAAATGAGTAAATGTACAGTACTGTTGTATGTTACTACTGTTGGTAGAGTACTTTGATTGGAAATGGGAACTTGTTGAAAGAAAGAAGGAACTTACTTTTTTGTGGTGTCTCAAGACATCCCAAAGCACATTACAGCCAATGAAGGAAACATGGCAGCCAATTTGCATACAGCAAGTTCCCACAGACAACAATGTGATGATAACCAGAGCATCTTTTTTAGTGGTGTTGGTTGAGGGATAAATATTGGCCAGGACACCGGGGAGAACTTCCCTGCTCTTCTTCTAGATACACAGCTTCAGAGACCTGGAAGGAGTTGGTTGTACACTATATGTCAGGGAGAAGTATTGTGCAGCACAATGCACTTAACAAAATGGTGTGGAAGGTTATTGCTAAAAATTTAAAGGAAGAAGAACAAGAGTTGGTCAGATGGTAACTAATAGGATCAGTCACACACTCACTCTCTTGATCAAATTTTTGTAATGCTCATCAGCATAATCTTTCAATTATCTGATTTTCTGATTGCTTCTGCCTATCATTGACCCTGTTGAAGATCAGTGAAGCATTGGGAGCAACTGTCAACAATGTAATTATATTCTATGAGGCTAAAGAATACTATCCAGATATATTTCTGTCAGCCATGTAGAATAGTTAGATTGTCATGAATGTCTTCCTCACAGATGATTTCTCTTCTCCCCAGGCTTTGTTTTAAGTGCAATCGATAGAAGGTAGTTTACTCGGGAGGGAATTTTCCAAGTACGTGTGGCGATGGGGAACTTTGCCTGCCACCAGTATATAACGGGCATGTTCCCTGCCAGCATATACTCAGAACATTACCCGCCCTGCCACTCCCATATTGAGTATATTTAGCAGGAGGTCATCACTTGGCGAAAGGAAGTGTCATTGTTCAAACTCCTTTACATTAACTGATGCTTTGTTGCGCAGTGTTCGTAAAAACTAAAGGATGGAGTGAGCTGTATTGGCATAATTCCGGCATTTTGACATTTGGGGCGAAATTTCCTCTGCGTCCCAATTCTAACAAAATTCGAATCATGGCTATAAAGATGACCTGACTGTAATCTTTCCTACATTACCACAGTGACTACACTTCAAAAGTTCTTCATTGGCTGTATAACGCTTTGGCACATCCTGAGGTTGTGAAAAGGGCGATAGCAATGCAAGTCTTTCTTTTACACAAAGCTAGAAAACGTAATATCTGTCAAAAATAAGATCCCTTCAGTGCATAATCTTCGCAGTTCATCACTGCCGTTGAAACACGAGCAGGCCATACTTTACCAAGAAATCTTTCAAACTTGCCAACAATATTCCGTTGGTCTTTTTACAAATTCCTGTGCAGAGCGTCACAGGTGGGGTGTGTGGGGCGCTGTCAGAGGTTCGGCTGCAGAGGTCACTGTTGGATATTCCTTCCATTAAAATCAATCGACAGAAGTGACTCTTGCTGGGCTTGTTGTTCTTGATACCTGAATATTCGATATGTTGCTCCTCCCCTCACCCACCTCCCCCCGCCCCCCCCCCACCCCCCGAATGCATGAAGCTCATTACCAGGAGCATCTTACAAATTTTCTAAAGATAATCTATTCAAAAGTGTAATGTATGCACCTATGAGTATGCTGACAGGTTCGTACATGGAGCAATTTTCTTTGAGTTTGCATTGTGAGTGGCTTAGCCAGTCACCTGATGTTCACAGGGCTAAATAAACCCCAGTCAGTTGGGTAGGGTCATCCACAATCAGGTATACAGTTGTGAGCCTAGTGGATGAACTGGTAATGAATAGTGTGATTGTTAAACCTTTGTTAATAAACCAACCAGTTCTTAATAGCAATGTGCTGTTATGAATTCTTAAGCAAAGAAACCATGAAGCAAATACATTACAAAAAGTGATAACTAAAAATGGACATTCCATTTCATCTCATGATTTTTGGTGTTTTGGGAGTTAGATTCCAGAGGAAATGAACATTGGTTGGGAGTACATGATGAGGCTGAACTCGGTCAGGATATTATGGCAGTGCCTTTATAAGAACATAAGAACATAAGAAATAGGAGCAGGAGTAAGCTATTTGGTCCCTTGAGCCTGCTCCACCATTTAATAAGATCATGGTCGATCTGATCATGGACTCAGCTCCATTTCCCTGCCCACTCCCCATAACGCTTTATTCCCTTTTCGCTCAAAAATCTGTCTACCTCCGCCTTACATATATATTCAATGACCCAGCCTCCACAGTTCTCTGGGGCAGAGAATTCCACAGATCTACAACTCTCTGAGAGAAGAAATTTCTCTTCATCTCAATTTCTGAGACTATGTCCCCTAGTTCTAGTTTCCCTTAGTGTCTTATCTTATATGTTTCGATAAGATCACCTCTCATTCTTCTGGATCCAATGTGTATAGGCCCAACCTACTCAACCTACCTTCATAAGTCAACCCTCTCATCTCCAGAATCAACCTAGTGAACCTTCTTTGAACAGCCTCCAATGCAACTATATCTTTCCTTAAATACGGAAACCAAAACTGTACACAGTACTCTAGGTGTGGCCTTACCAATACCTTGTACAGTTGTAGCAGGACTTCTCTGCTTTTATACTCTCTCCCCCTTGCAATAGAAGCCAACATTTCATTTGCCTTCCTGATTACTTGCTGTACCTGCATACTAACTTTTTGTGTTTTATGCACAAGGACCCCCAGGTCCCTCAGTACTGCAGCACTTCGCAATTTTTCTCCATTTAAATTATAATTGGCTTTTCTATTTTTTCTGCCAAAGTGGATAACCTCACATTTTCCCACATTATACTCCATCTGCCAGATTTTTGCCCACTCACTTAGCTTGTCTATATCCCTTTGCAGATTTTTTGTGTCCTCCTCACAACTTGCTTTCCCACCCATCTTTCTATCATCAGCAAACTTGGCTACATTACACTCAGTCCCTTCATGCAAATCATTAATATAGATTGTAAATAGTTGAGGACTCAGCACCGATCCCTGCGGCACCCCACTAGTCACTGTTTGCCAACCGTAAAATGACCCATTTATCTCGACTCTCTGTTTTCTGTTAGTTAGCTAATCCTCTATCCATGCTAATATATTACCACCAACCCTGTGAACTTTTATCTTGTGCAGTAACCTTTTACGTGGCACCTTAACGAATGCCTTCTGGAAGTCCAAATACACCATATTGGGATTTGATTGAAATAAACCCAGGAAATAAATAAGGTTATAATCTTCATATTTTTCATTTCAACAAGTGGAGGGTAACAATGCATTGCATACAAAACAAATTAATTGTAATAGTTACTAGCAACACAATCACATCCAGAAACTAATTGTTTTGACAGGACTGGGCAGAAAATTTGATTTTATCGTAAAGGAAGAGCGGCCACATCGATTTAAATCAAACTAATTTTTCTTGATCTCAATCAGCAAGCGTTATGAGACTGTCTTTAATCATTTTCCTAATTACATTGCATTTCCCAACCTGACAGCATCTTGAGCGTTCAGACTGAGAAAAAAAAGAGTTTCCAACCGAATAAAAATGAATAGGTTTCCTGAGGATGGCAAATGCTACTTAACAGTGGAGGGATTGCTTCCCTCAGACAGCAGGCTATAAATCACGCTCACATCTTTTGTGCTCTGCTCATGTTAGTGAAAATATTTTGTCGCCTCATCAAATGTACTGAAGAGTTTTTAGTGAATGCCAGTGGGTTTTTGGCAGGAGCACCATGCCGATTGGTAAACAGGTAAACACCAGAGTGCAGGGATTTTTCTTTACACAAGGTGTTGAGGTTAAGGAAGTAAAAATACAGGGAGCAATCTTCTTCGAGTGGCAGAGGATGACACATCACCTGGAAACGAAACCCTTATTGAAATAATCGACCTCCATCTCATTTTTTTTAAATTAGAGATTGATCTATTTTATGGAAATAGAAACCTGACTGAGTTTAAAAATTGTCGGTGCGATCAGCAATACTTGGACACTCTTTCTATGTTTCTATATGTTTCTCGTTCTCACAATATTACAACCAACAGCAAAACAACATCAACGTTTCTTAATAGTTTGAAGCAGGGGGTGAAAATACAGCAAAGATCAGTACAAAAGGCAAAGCCCATTGGGAGTGAGCATCCCTTTTGCAATATTCCTTTTATTATTAATTAATACACACCAAAGGATTAACCGTACAACAGCTTCTCACACCTGTATCACAGGCTCCACACCAAATCCCCAGCATCGCCATCCATCGTTCATCAAACATAATAGTTGTGACAGGATTGTCTACCATGATTTATTAAGAAACAAAGGCCTTTACAATAGTCAACCAACATCCCGTCCTCCTGCCAAAAAGACTTTGCAGAATTGTTCAAAGGATGAGATTAAAGAAAGAGATGTCCACAGATAATGGGCTCAATTTTCCCCATGCCGTTTTTTGGTGTATTGCCAGGGTTACGCCCATTTTTTTGGCCCCAACTACTCCCCAAAAAAACTAGCAAGTTTCCCCGTTCTATTTTTTGAAATTGGCGCCACGCAGCCTGTTCTTTAGCTTCAGGGGTGGAGCCTAATGTCTGCGCCGAAAAAAGGATGCACCCCCCTTCTGTGCATGTGCGGTGAAAAAAATGAAGTTTTTGACGTGATTGCTATGGGCACGCATGCCCAGTACAGCTCCCGGTCTGCATTCGGCCATTTTTAAAGAGTTAGTTGTGTGTGAGAACTTTAATTCTCATTGGAAAAATCAGAGCTGCAATACAAGATGCAACGTGGCTCAAGGACCAAGAATTTCTCACAGGATGAAGTGGTGGCACTAGTTACTGTAATTGAGGCCAGATGGCACGAGCTGGACACCAGCAGGGTTCACATACAAGTTACACCAAAAGAAATGAAGAAACGCTGGAACCAACTTGCAGAAGATTACTGTGCAATGGTGACCACCCCGAGGTCTGGAGACCAGTGCAAAAAGAAGTGGCAGGACCTTGGTCAAGTAGTTAGTGTAATATTTTCATTTATTCACTGGAATTGCAATTGTAAATGTGACCATCTGTAGATGTCCCACCAGCAGAAAGGCACCCTCTCTAAAAGGTTATATCCTCATCTTTGCAGAGGAAGGTGGCACACAACAAGTGGAAAGAACTCTAACAGGAGGAGGGCCGGCAAATCTGCACCCACCGACACCCTTGGAAGAAAAGGTCGTGCTTTGATGGGCCCTGCCTGGAGAAATGCAACCACCACTGCACAAGCTGGGCCCACACTCGAGGGCTTTGGAAAATGTTAAGTACTGCGCGGGCTAGCCATGCTTTGGTTCATGGGGATGTCTCCGTCAGCTAGGCTTCGGTTGATGCAATGTGCTATCATTCATTGTGGTCCTTCAAATGAGCCTGCTGCCTGCGCTGTGTGAGCCTCCTCTGCTGCTAACCACTTGTCTGTTCTGTTATATTTTGCAGAACTTGAGGCCAACTCCGACGAGGCTGAAGCTGATGCAGAAGAAGATTCAGACGCGGATGAGCCTGAAGAGGAGAACATCTTCCAATCCCACCTTCCAGACCAAGAGCATGGGGGTGAGGAGGAGGTAATGGATGAAGCCCACACTGTTGTACTCACTTTGGAGGAGATGCAGGTGCCGCCCATTGAGGTGCCAGCTCCTTTCCTGAGTGGTACGAGTGTTGGGACATTCCATGGTTTCTCACAGTCCGAGGCTGGGGATTCCAGTGGGGTGCAGCGAGGCACATCCACGGCCTCACCATCCGAGGCTGAGAGTTGCAGTGGGATGTAGCGAGGAACACCCAGGGCCCCACCATCCCAGGCTGTGGGTCTCACTGGGATGCAGTGAGGCACACCCAGGGCCCCACCATCCCAGGCTGTGGGTCCCATTGGGATGCAGCGAGGCACACCCAGGGCCCCACCGTTCCAGGCTGTGGGTCCCACTGGGATGCAGCGAGCCATGGCCAGGGTGAGGAGGAGAAGGAGAGCTCGACAGCGCTTTACTGAGGTGCAGATCCAACAGATGTGGTTCAGATGATGGCATTGAGTATGGAGAGCATTGACCTTACGCGATCACTCCTGGACACCATCAGTGGGGTGATGAGGTATCAGGACTGTCGGGAGAAGTAACAACACTCTCACGAGAAATGGGAACACTGTCCGGGAACATGAGGGAGGGAATGTCACAGGCAGCTGATACAATGTCAGTGCACATGAGGTAGGGAAAGTCGCAGGTAGCTGATGCACTGTCGGTGAACATGAGGGAGGGAATGTTACAGGTCGTTGACACATTGTTGATGAACATGAGGGAGGGAATATTGTAGGTAGCTGATACACTGTCAGTGAACATGACGGAGGGACTGTCACAGGTAGCTGATACACTGTTGGCGAACATGAGGGAGGGAATGTTACAGGTCGTTGAGACACTGTCAGGGCACATGAGGGAGGGAATGTCGGAGTTAGCTGCTACAATAAGGGAACACGCCCAAACCCCGCGCCCATTGACAGAATCAACTGCCACTCCCACTCCAATCCCCAGATCAGCCTCTGAAGAGCACCAAGCTGGACCTTCCACATTATCGTCTGCCCACGCCCCCCATCAAGAAGTGCGCATTACCCGAGATGTTCGAAAGAATAAGTTTGGTACCAACCCGAGAAACACTGCACCACCGCCTGCGGGCAGAGGTGGAGTCAACAAGACCAAGCGCAGCGGGCGGTCTTAGAATAAGGTGGAGGAGAGATGGGTGCAGCCTTTCTTTGCTGCTGCTGCTGCTGCTGTTGTTGTTGTTCCTATTATTATTGTTGTTACTGTTATAACTGTTCTCAAATTAAAAGATTTTGTAAGTTATGTAAATTTACAAGTTTAAAAGTTTGTAAGTGATCTTAAAGTTTTTAAATGATCTTAGAGTTTGTAAGTGATCTTAAAGATTGTAAGCGAACTTAACTGAAAACTTTAAAGTTTGATACAAGAATATTTTTTACTAAAGTTAAGTGTTTGTTAAACTTTTGAATGAAACATATTTTAAATTATAACTGAGCCATTTCCATTATTTGTTCCATTATTAACACAGCTTTTTGAAATAAAGTAGAATCATTTCCATTATTTGTTCCATTAACACATCGGAACAGGTCCAAACAGTAAACATGGTCCATTTGGAATAGCTGCCGCTGAGCCATCAGACAGCAAAGCATTCAGAGATGAGCCACTGGCGCAAGGCTCGAGCAATCGGTAAAGGGGCACTATGGTCCACTCTCCTCTGCCGTTGTGCTCCGGGTTCAGGTAGTTGCATGGCTTCCTCATTCTCCTCCACCTCCTCATCATCTGCATCTTCCTCATCATCATCATCAGCCATACTCACCGCAGGTGGGTCTTCTACTACCAGTTGCTGCAGCCTCAAGGTGGCTAAGTTATACAGCAAGCAGCACACAACAGTGAACTGACCGACAATCTCAGGGGAGTATTGCAAGTAGCCTCCGGAATGGACCAGGCATCAGAAACACTGTTTCAAGATGCCAA
Source organism: Pristiophorus japonicus (assembly GCF_044704955.1). Taxonomy (NCBI): domain Eukaryota; kingdom Metazoa; phylum Chordata; class Chondrichthyes; family Pristiophoridae; genus Pristiophorus; species Pristiophorus japonicus. The sequence continues at coordinate 39,300,897 of NC_091985.1, read as the reverse complement.
TGATTCTCTCTATTATGCTGCGTGTCACAATGTGCAACATGTTGTATTCCCAGTCAGCTTCCGTCTGGGTTACATGTAGGTGGCAAGGCCGTACCCTTTGTCTCCCAGCAGCCAGCTCTGCCTTTCTGGCTGCTGCTGAAACATGGCAGATAATGCGCTCTCACGTAGGATGAACGCATCATAGGTGCGCCCAGGGTATCTTGCATTATCTGATACGATGCATGTCGTCACACACGAGCTGCACATTAATGGAGTGGAAATCTTTTCTGTTCCTGTACATCACGGAATCAGCAAGGCGATGTGGGTACAATCAATGCAGCCCTGTACCTTTGGGAAGCCAGCAATCTTAGAGAAGCCCACAGCCCTGTCACGCATTGCCTGGGAGATCATTTGGAACTTTATGTAAACATTCCTCCGGGCATATAGTGCAGCAGTCACCTGCCGAATGCAGATATGTGTTGCCTGTTGAGAAATGGTGCACACATCCCCAGTTGTGGCTTGGAATGATCCAGTTGCATAGAATGAAAGTGCAGCTGTAACCTTCACTTCAACTGACAAAGCAATCCTCCTGACACTTCTATTTGTAGGTATGCTTTTATTAACTTACAGATCTTGGTTACAACTTATTTGCAGAAATGCAGCCTTCTCAAAATGCAGCCTTTTACGCATCACTCAGGTGCAGGTATGAACGCCTGTCTCGATATACCCAATGTAGGTAAGGCCTCCTGCCCATCATCCCACATGCTCGGAGGTTCCTCATGCAATGAAGTTGAATCAATCGTCTCCTCCGCAGCACCACCATGCAGAAGGATTGCACGAGGTGTGGCATTGTCAGTATTGCCACCATGATTAAATTGTACCTTTGCAAGAAGCTCAAAACAGCAAGACAAGCTTCTTTGTTCTCTCTCTCCAAGGTCGATGCCCTAGTATGACCACAACAGGTCTGCGCATGCGCAATAAGCTTGCTTAGAACGGGAAGCTAGGCATTCAAATGAGGACATTTGGGGCAACGAAGTCTAATACAATTCTTTAGTTTTAGAATTTTTTCAAAGCACCACCCCACCACCGACCGAACGTCTCCTCACCGGACTCGAGGATTGGCCAGCATAATTGCTCCCTCGCCCGGACACGAGCTCGGCAAACGCGCAACCACCCCCAAAACTTCGCCTAAAAACAATGGCGTCTTTCTGTACCGATTTTTTAATGTGCGCTGGTTTTTCTTAAGTGCCTAGACGGTTTTTTTGGAGTGGTCACATACACTGTCCTAGGAAAAATGTAAATTGGCCAAACTTGCTTAAATGTGAAAAACTGGCACATAGAAACATAGAAACATAGAAAATAGGTGCAGGAGTAGGCCATTCGGCCCTTCAAGCCTGCACCGCCATTCAATATGATCATGGCTGATCATTCCCTCAGTACCCCTTTCCTGCTTTCTCTCCATACCCCTTGATCCCTTTAGCCGTAAGGGCCATATCTAACTCCCTCTTGAATATATCCAGTGATCTGGCATCAACAACTCTCTGCCGCAGGGAATTCCACAGGTTAACAACTCTCTGAGTGAAGAAGTTTCTCCTCATCTCAATCCTAAACGGCCTGCCCCTTATCCTAAAACTGTGTCCCCTGGTTCTGGACTTCCCCAACATCGAGAACATTCTTCCCGCATCGAGCCTGTCCAGTCCAGTCAGAATCTTATATGTTTCTATGAGATCCCCTCTCATCCTTCTAAACTCCAGTGTATAAAGGCCCAGTTGATTCAGTCTCTCCTCATATGTCAGTCCAGCCATCCCTGGAATCAGTCTGGTGAACCTTCGCTGCACTCCCTCAATAGCAAGAACATCCTTCCTCAGATTGGGAGACCAAAACTGAACACAGTATTCCAGATGGGGCCTCACCAAGGCCCTGTACAACTGCAACAAGACTTCCCTGCTCCTATACTCAAATTTCCTTGCTGTGAAGGCCAACATACCATTCGCCTTCTTCACCGCCTGCTGTACCTGTATGTCAACTTTCAATGACTGATGAACCATGACACCCAGGTCTCGCTGCACCTCCCCTTTTCCTCATCTGCCGCCATTCAGATAATATTCTGCCTTCGTGTTTTTGCCCCCAAAGTGGATAACGTCACATTTATCCACATTATACTGCATCTGCCATGTATTTGCCCACTCGCCTAATCTGCCCAAGTCACCCTGCAACCTCTTAGTGTCCTCCTCACAGCTCACACCGCCACCAAGTTTAGTATCATCTGCAAATTTGGAGATATTACACTCAATTCCATCATCTAAATCATTAATATATATTGTAAAGAGCTGGGGTCCCAGCACTGAGCCCTGTGGCACTCCACTAGTCACTGCCTGCCATTCTGAAAAGGAACCGTTAATCCCGATTCTCTGCTTCCTGTCTGCCAACCAGTTCTCTATCCACATCAGTATATTACCCCCAATACCATGTGCTTTGATTTTGCACACCAATCTCTTGTGTGGGACCTTGTCAAAAGCCTTTTGAAAGTCCAAATACACCACATCCACTGGTTCTCCCTTGTCCACTCTACTAGTTACATCCTCAAAAAATTCCAGAAGATTTGTCAAGCATGATTTCCCTTTAGACATTAGGTTACGCCCCCTATAACGCAAAAAAACCCAAACTTAAATAAATCGTAACTGACTGAGTTATGCTGGCGCACAATCTTTGAGGAAACTTGGATATTTTAATTTAGGCCAAAAAAAGCGGCGGCGTAGATAACTGGGGAAAATTGAGCCCACAATTTCTAATACCTTGAAGGTATTTATTTAAATCAAATAAAAAATAGTTGTTAGCTGAAAAACTGATTGATAAAAGCTTGCCTCACATTTAGCTTAGCTTGTGCTGGGCTGTGTTGTGTAGGCATGCCTGTTCACTGTGTGATGTCTGTAACACCGTCTTGCAACGTTGAATGTACCCTTGTACTGTACACACCTGACCGGTACACTAGAGGGTGCTGTTGCTGGAGACCCAGGATTTGCCTGCACACGGCAGGTAACCCAGTATAAAAAGGAACACACAGCTTGTTGTCTGCACTCAGGAGCTGCTAATAAAAGACTGCAGGTCTGCACAGTCAAAGCACCATACCCTGCCTCATGGAGTCATTACTAAAAGTGCCTACATACACCACAGGCTGCATAGCTATAGTTTACTCAATTGCTGGCACCCTACCACAGTATCTGTGAGCAACATGGTATTCTTTATATACAAGTGGAAAGGTTTAGCATTACTTCTTTACTATTGTACTCTATGCTTCTGTTTATAAAGCCAGGAATCCCATGTGCTTTTTTTAACAGCTTTCTCAACTAGTCATGCCACCTTCAAGGATTTGTGTACGTAAACTCTCAGGTCTGTCCCTGCATCCGTTTTGAGATTGTACCATTTAGTTTATGTCGCCTCTCTTCATTCTTTCTTCCAAATGCATCACTTCACACTTTGTCATTTCATACTGGAAGGGAAAAAAATTGCAGCGCTCTGGGGATAGAGGAAAGGTGGGGGATAACTGGATTGCTCTTTCAAAGAGATGACACAGGAACGATGGGCCACAATGGCCTCATTCTGTGCTGTATGATTCTATGAGTACAGCCACACAGATCTATTATATTAAATTAATGGATTAATGCAACAATCATTCATGGTTTTCTGCTAAAATAAAGCCCTGATTACAGCTTTGCGTTTACACCGAAAGGTTAAACTCAGGTTTTAGTTTAACATGCAGTGCCTTTCAGGACACTCATGCTTACTGAGGTGGAGCAAATCTCTGTTTTAAACAGGACAGTATGTATTACATGGGATGTTTGTGTTTTTGTGCAGAGACCTTGGCGTTGCAAAGTCGGCAAGGGGTGGTGTGAAGATATATTTCATAGAAATGTTTAACAGAGGTTTTAGGAGACTTCTATGACATTCATTTTATTCCCCCCACCCTCCCTCCCGACTACACAGATCGTTCAGGGACTTTGCACCCAAAAAGGCATCCTGTGAAAAACACACAGCCCTTTTATTTGCAATAAAGGCACATCTTGGAAGGCTTTATTGTGCATATAAATAAACAATTTTTTTTTGAAAAACAACAAAAATCACATTCAAACTGTGACAGAACTGCATTGTGAAAAATGTAGTTTAAGCCAAGTCTGATTATTACAGAACAAAATAAGAAGGGAAAAAAGTCTACACATTTTACAATAGTGAAAGAGCTGCTATTCTCTACCATTTACCGGTATATGTGAAAGTGCACTTGCAGCAGAAGCTGTAATAATTCATCACTTCTTCTTCCATTCATCTTATGCGGGTGTCATCTTTTTGCAAACTATTCTCACCGCTATAAAATATGATTTTATCAACTGTTAGACAGAAGCATTACATTCTCTGTCCACACTATCCACTACTTATTTCACAAGCACAAACATGATGCAAGCAACAAATTCAGTTATGGACTCACCACAAGGTCATTGTCAGTCCCGGCTTCCTCGAGATCAATTCAGCTCCCCCTTTTATTGACAGGCTGTCTTCTCTCTGGTTCTCTGGTTTTAGGATTGTTTCTCCCCAAAAAAATATCCACGTCTCTCTGCATTTGGAAGTCTGGCATTCATTTTTTGTAGTTTACATTTTAATTTATTGACAGTATGTGCTACAAGGTTTTATTGTACAAATTGAACTGCACAGCTCCCTTGTTCTGTGTAAGTGCAGACTGGGCTGGTTAACAAGTCCCAGCTTTGCTAATTAACGACCGACAGCTATGATAAATTGAGAAAACGGTTATAATTCACCTGCTGGGCTGCTGGCAAAACTGCCACCCTGGTGGAATAATGTAACTCAGGAAGCTGCTCACTTCAGCCACTGTGATTACAGGTTCAGCAACCGATAACATTGCCGGCTCCTTTGCAGTGACGCGTCCAGATTGTTTTCTCTGCGAGTTTTGTTTTAAACAGCCAAAATGTTACCTTCACACTGCGCTCCGCTTTAAGCTTTCCAGATGCTTTAACTGTTAATCAGATTTCCTTCCTAACACAGAGTTGTAATGAGATCTAACTGGGGAGCTGCATGTAAAATGCTGCTGTATGGCAGACCAAACTGGAGGAGGACATCCTGACCCTGAGTTATGATTGGCTATCTGTCCGACTGTCAAGCTGCATGTGGAGGGTTATTTAGGGTGCTCTATCAGAGCTAACAGTGGGCCTGTTTCTAGTCACCATCATGGCACCTTTTATCCAGGCAACTCTGAAGGATTACAGATAAATTTATGAAACGCCGTGGCATTAAGATCGCCCTAAATGGACCGTGAGAGTATTTAAGCATTGCTGTCTCCAGCCACGGAGATCTGCAAAATCAACATCTTTTATTTCCTTGAAGTGGAACCAGTGACCTTCAGAGCCCAAAGCAGAGTGAATCTACACTCAATGTCATTGAACTCAGCATTACAAAGTTATTGTTGCGAACAAAATCTAGGCTGACGCCCCAGTGCAGTACTGAGGGAGTGCTGCATTGTCGGAGTTGCCGTCATTTGGATGAGAGGGTAAACCGATGCCCCATCTGCGCTCAAAGATCCCAAGGCACCATTTGAAGAAGAGCAGGGGAGTTCTCCTCGGTGTCCTGGCCAACACTTATCCCTTGACCAACATCACTAAAACCGATCATCTGGTCATTGTCACATTGCTGTGTGTGGGAACTGGGCAAGCTGAAATGGACGAGCTGCTTACGGAGGCGCAGCGAGTATCAGCAGCTCGCCCAAATTATTGAAATGAGGCCGAACACCCAATTTCGGGCCAACATACTCCTCGCTCTCTTTACAACCAATTTTTTTTTTAACTCTCTCACCTCTGTAAATCCATAGTATATCCCTGGAACAGACTGCCACTGGTAAACTGTGTTAAAGAATCATAAATCACCCCATAATAGGCAGACATTTTGAGGAAGAAGTCAATCTCTCTTCAACATACATTGGCCCTGAAATTCCGATGTCCCGGGTCCGTAAGAAGTTCCTACGGACCCGGGAAGACATCGGAAAAGCCGATTTCCAGCACGCAATGCGCATGCGCTGGAAACCGACATTTCCGATTTGTCAAGTTTTTGGTCTTGACAGATGGCTGCAACTTGGGAGCAAGGAAACTAGCCGTGTAAGATTTCCGATATTTACAAATATCTTGCCCTGCAAATGTCCTTCAAAATCCCTGTGCCTACTTTTACAGGTGCAAGTGGTTAAAAATACACATACAAATAAAAAATAAAGTTATAAAAGCACTTTTTATGTTTAAAAACCCTCCCCACTACAGCAAGTTTATTTAAACATTTTTTTTTCAGTCGGAAAACTATTTTTTTTATAGAAACTTTAATTTAAATGCATGTTAATTGTGTACTTTATTTTCTAATTTTTATTAGTTTTTAAGTGTTTGGGGGGGTTTCTCATTCTTAGCAATAGGAGTCCCATACAAAATTACAGTCACCTCTGGGCCTCAGGCTCGGAAGTTCGGACAGTCACAGCAGCAGCAGGTAAGTGCGTGTCTTTTTGCTTTTTTTAGGTCATTTCCCCGCAGGAAGAGGTCGAACGGAATTTCAGGGCCAATATTGTGTATGGAAGATAGTTAATTATTTTGCAGGAGAAGATATATTCCAAATCTAATTATTGGAGCTGGTTTTCGGCTTTTTGCGTTTCCGCCCGTTTCCGGGCGCAATTCGTGGCGGAGCGAAAAATTTTGCGCCGGGTTAACGTTAGCGCCAAAGCGAGGAACTTTCGCCGAATTAAAGTTCACGAGAAGCGTTAGCGTTAACTCCGGCGTTGCACCACAGACATTGTGCCCCGGAGCTGGAAGTTCCGGCGCTGTAAAAATCTGCCATTCTGCGCACATTTTTTTTTTCTTCCCGTGCTTCTGGACTGCTCTCCTGTCGCAAACGCTAATGCAGGGTGCAGCCGTGTACATGCGCAGTACAACCGGGGCTGAATCAGCCATTTTACATTTGGATTTTGATCATGGCGGACAACAATTCCAGACACCGTGCCAGACGATTCAGACACGAGGCTAATGAAGCTCAAGTGGGGGCTGTGGAAAGAAGATGGCAGGAGTTGCATCTTCAGGGTAGATCTACTGCCATCGATATTTAAAAGGATTTGGAGGAAAATAGCTGAGGAGGTCTCTGCCTCAGACACTGTGGTTAGGACTGGCACACAGTGTCAAAAGAAGTTTAATGATCTGACAAGGATCGTCAGAGTGAGTACCATTTTAATTCATGCACTCCTTCAGTACTTCAAGGATAAATCTGACACACTATTTGTTCTCATGCTGTTGGTGTCTCTCAGCACTCTGTGGGTTGCCTCCTAAAATGCATGACACATAGGTAGGCTTAGTTCGGCACCCTAGCCATGAATGATCTTTACACATTATTAAGATTGCTTTCTGAGATCTCATAAGATTGCTCCCCACTTCGATGTCCTCCTGATGAACCACGTGTAACTTCCAAGGCCATTAAACAGATGACTCTATTACATCCAGACAGTATGGTATAAGTGCTTTGGGGGCTATCTGTGCCACGAGAGCAGATGGACCCTCTTGTAACCATTCCCATTTTCATCTTAGCAGGCAAAGAAATCTTATAATCAGTGCGAGCAGGTGCGGACAGGCAGCGGTCCGCCTCAGGCCCTGCCACTCACCAACATTAAGGACAGAGTGGCAGGCCTCATCGGCATCACTGGTCGGGCAGCTGCCACTGGGGGCGCTGTGCCCCCGCTCAGATATTGAGGATAAGTTCTGCACACTCCCTGGGCTGGATTGGGGAATGTCCTGCAGTGCCTCTGGACTAGATATAATGGAGTAACGGCGGTCCTTCAAATGAGCATGTGCTACGCGAACTTCATCATGTCACCCTGCCCCCTTCCCCTGCTGCTAACCACTCGTCTGTTGCTTTCTACTTCCAGATGACCAGTCATAGGCACAGTATCCGTCAAGGGACCACTCCACATCAGGCCATCGTCTGGAGGAGGAGGCAGAGGAGGATACCGATCAGCCGACCTCAGCGCAGCTTCAATGGAACCCTCCACCACCGGCACTCAGTACCTCTGAGGACGACGTGACTTTCTCAGATTTCGAGCAATCCAAGGCTCCTGGCACCAGTGGCGAGTAGCAACTGTTAGAAATCGGGTCTTTACGGCTATTTCTGGTCACTTTAATAATCAGATTCAAGTGCAAATCAATATGGTGGATAATTGTGTTTAATCAGAGTTTAAGATGAAATATAACACATTAGTTATACAGTAAAAACATACGACCGTAACATACAAACATAGAAAATAGGTCCAGGAGTAGGCCATTCAGCCCTTCGAGCCTGCGCCACCATTCAATATGGTCATGGCTGATCATGCAACTTCAGTACCCCATTCCTGCTTTCTTTCCATACCCCTTGATCCCTTTAGCCGTAAGGGCCACATCTAACTCCTTTTTGAATATATCTAATGAACTGGCCTCAACAACTTTCTGTGGTAGAGAATTCCACAGCTTCACAATTCCCTCAGTGAAGAAGATTCTCCTCATTTCGGTCCTAAATGGCTTACCCCTTATCCTTAGACTGTGACTCCTGGCTCTGGACTTCCCCAACATTGGGAACATTCTTCCTGCATCTAACCTGTCCAATCCCGTCAGAATTTTATATGGTTTCTATGAGATCCCCTCTCATTCTTCTAAATTCCAGTGAATATAAGCCTAGTCGATCCAGTCTTTCTTCATATGTCAGCCCTGCCATCCCTGGAATCAGTCTGGTGAACCTTCACTGCATTCCCTCAATAGCAAGAATGTCCTTCCTCAGATTAGGAGACCAAAACTGTACACAATATTCAAAGTGTGGCCTCACCATAGCCCTGTACAACTGCAGTAAGACCTCCCTGCTCCGATACTCAAATCCTCTCACTATGAAGGCCAACATGCTATTTGCCTTCTTCACCGCCTGCTGTACCTGAATGCCAACTTTCAGTGACTGATGTACCATGACACCCAGGTTTCGTTGCACCTCCCCTTTTACTAATTTGTCACCATTCAGAAAATATTGTGCCTTCCTGTTTTTGCCACCAAAGTTGATAACCTCACATTTATCTACATTATACTACATCTGCCATGCATTTGCCCACTCACCTAACCTGTCCAAGTCACCCTGCAGCCTCTTAGCATCGTCCTCACAGCTCACACTGCCACCCAGCTTAGTGTCATCTGCAAACTTGGAGATAGTACACTCAATTCCTTCGTCCAAATCATTAATGTATATTGTATATAGCTGGGGTCCCAGCACTGAACCTTGCGGTACCCCACTAGTCACTGCCTGCCATTCTGAAAAGGACCCATTTATTCCCACTCTTTGCTTTCTGTTTGCCAACCAATTCCCTATCCATGTCAATACATTACCCCTAATCCCATGTGCCTTAATTTTGCACACTAATCTTTTTTGTGGGATCTTGTCAAAAGCCTTTTGAAAGTCCAAATACACCACATCCACTAGTTCTCCCTTATCCACTCTACTATTTACCTTCTCAGAAAATTCTAGAAGAATAGTCAAGCATGATTTCTCTTTCATAAATCCATGCTGACTTGGACCGATCCTGTCACTGCTTTCCAAATGCGCTGCTATTACATCTTTAATAATTGATTCCAACATTTTCCCCACTACCGATGTCAGGCTAACTAGTCTATAATTCCCTGTTTTCTCTCTCCCTCCTTTTTTAAACAGTGGTGTTACATTAGCTACCCTCCAATCCATAGGAACTGATCTAAAGTCTATAGAATGTTGGAAAATGACCACCAATGCATCCACTATTTCTAGGGCCACTTCCTTAAGTACTCTGGGATGCAGACTATCAGACCCTGGGGATTTATCGGCCTTCAATCCCATCAATTTCCCAAACACAATTTCCTAACTATTAACGATTTCCTTCAGTTCCTCCTTCTCGCTAGAACCTCAGTCCCCTAGTATTTCCGGAAGGTTATTTGTATCTTCCTTAGTGAAGACAGAACCAAAGTATTTGTTCAATTGGTCTTCCATTTCTTTGTTCCCCATTATAAATTCCCCATTATAAATTCTCCTGATTCTAACTGCAAGGGACCTACATTTGTCTCCATTAATCTAAAAGTTGGAATCGATCCGATCGGACAACGGTTGACACACGTGAGCAATTCTGTTCTTCCTATTGTCCAGGGCTTCCTTCTCTCTCTCTCTCTCTCTCTCTCTCTCTCTCGGTCTGTCTCTTCCATCTGTGACTACAAGCTTCCAAGAGTTCACTTTTAACCTATTTTTAGGGGTGGGCTTGAACCTGAATATTGACAAGACCTTTTAACCTATAGAGGTTCCTCTAAAAACTTATATCCAAGAAGACTTCTAGTTCTTTGTCTCGTTTCTTGTTTCAAGAACCCGCCCTAAAGATGGTTTACAATTTGGTCACATGTCATTTTTTATACCTTGTCGAAGTTGCTTTTCTGTAGAATTCCTTTCATCTCTCTCTGTTTATACTAACCCAGGGTTTCTTCCTGTGGAAAACATTTCATCTATCATGGCCCTATTCCCTCAATACAAAACCTAGTCATTTGAACTATGAGGACCAAACCAGAGCTTTGTCACCTCAACCAGTCTTTACGACGTAGCAAAATACCTATGTTTACACTAATTGCTACAAACATCCTTCGATTCTCAGCCTTTCCATCCAAATTGTCTTATGATACATAAACAAACTGAAGCTTTTACTTGAAAACTGCAGATAATTAGCATTTTTCAGCATTTCTCTATCATTCTAAGCAGACACCTCATCTCCAGTCCAAAACAACAATTTAAACACAGCACTCAAATCAGTTTTATACATTTTAAGGCAACCTTAGTTTCTAACACAACACGATGCTGGAGCTGAATCCCGCATGCCATCTCTGCGGAGGGTGAGTCAGCAAAGTCGGTCTGCTGGCAGACAGGCAGATGTGGAACTGGACATGGTGGGAAATCCAGGGAGAGCATCCAGATCAGCCGTCAGCTCCTTGATGTCTTGGCTAGGATTCCCGCGAGCATTGATAGTCTGAAAGGACCATTACGGAGTTAGGATCACAGATTTTCGGTGCGAGCCGTGATACCAGCGAGGCCACCAATGCCCACACGAGGCTGGTGGCCTCCAGAAGTGACCGTGGAGTCCCGGAGATTGTGGCACGAACCCTAACAGAAAATGGCGCATCAAAGGCACAAGCCCTGCTTCAACTTGGGCAGATGATGCAGTTGATGCCTGCCGCCCTACTCTCTGCGTTCCCCACTGTCACACAGGGAAGTGATGGTTCTGAAGCAGGCCAGCAAGGTGCTCCAGTTGCTAGGGACCAGCCCAGTCGGCGACTGCGTGGCTCCCAGGATATGGGAGGTGGTGTAATTCCTCCGGGTGACAGCATTCCGTCTCCTCCCACTCAGTCGCCAACCAAGCATCAGTGACGGTTGTCACCTGAACCACCTGTGACTGGCGACGCTGATGAAGAGCCTAGCCAGTCAGAAGCCGGGCCTTCATGCCACGAGCTGTTCCAGTGCGTCCCCAGACTGCACCGCCATTGTCTTGTAGACATCGACTCCCCAAGGATTGTTGGGCATTATCTGGACATTGCGTTTTAACATTTCTCACTGCAGAAAAGTTAGAAGGCTGTTGTGGGAGGGGCCCAGGTACTTTTCCATGTTGTACTCGAAATCCACACCTGATGGGCAGGGGTGGCCTGGGAAGTTGCAATGGCCAGGATAAGGCAACTCATCACAGGTAATGGGCATGGAGGGTCCATTGTTAAGCAATGTGAACTCGTCAGAGTAAGATCAGATATGAACTGGTCAGTGATCAAGCCATTACCTGGATGAGATAACCCTGAGAGCTGGGAAACCAGAATAATAGAAAGCCATTCAACCCCAGACTGCTTGGAAGCGAAACGCCATCACTGGACTCAAAACAGGAAGCCTCGAAACAAGGAAAAACTTTATTCAGCCAGAAAAGGCAAACAAACTGGGGATGTAAAAGGGGCCATGTGGTCACAGTTCTCTCTCTTGCTCTCGTTTGCTTCCCCCGTACAAGAACTGAGCACCCTGTCTGGGACAGAGAGAAGAAACCAGTACGGAACCAGAAGAGACACGTTTTCACCAGGAGAAGCAGCGAGTAAGCCAATGAATCGGTGAGCATCATCCCTGCCCACGCATCTTTAAGATCACAGCCACTGTGTGAGAAGGTGTCGTGTGTTCTCCCAACCAAGACTTAGTAAGGGCTTTAGTGGGGAGGTTTTTCTGCAAGGACCATAAGGGTATGCACAGCTAGTCGGTACAGATTCGGGGGTACAATGTGGATCTGAGCAGAGGGTTTAGGTGTTGGGTACTTTGCGATAGGGGCGTTTTAGACATGCCAGGGTAATGTATTGCACTACATCGACATTGTGTTTACTTGTAGTTTTATTCAATTATGTTGCATGTGGCTGCATGGGTCTCATTATAGCGATGCTCAGCTTCTGTCTGAGGTCTCTGGAGGGGTGTCGTGATGCCGTAACCTTTGTCCCTGAGCATCCAGCTTTGGCCTTGTGGTTGATGCTGAAAAATGTCTGAGACACTGCTCTCATACAAGATGAAAGCATCATGGATGCTTCATGGATGTTGGGCATTTACTGCTATGATGCGCTGAGTATGGTTGCAGACGATTTATACGTTCATGGAGTGGAATCCCTTTCAGTTTTGGTAAACCTCTGGATTCTGCAAAGGTGCTCGCAGCGTGATGTGCGTACAGTCAATGGCACCCTGAACATTGGGGAAGCCAGCAAATCATCCAAAACCTACAGCCCTCTCATTTTGGGTCTCGCTGGTCATTGGGAAGTTTATGAAGTCCATTCTGCGTGCGTACAGTGCATTAATCACCTGGCGAATGCAGCTGTGTGGCGTGCTGCGAGATGGAGCATATGTCCCCCGCTGATGCCTGAAAGGAGCCGGAGGCATAGAAGGCAAGTGCCTCAGTCACCTTCACCTCGACAGGCAGTGCAGTCCTATTGCCACTGGTAGACCTGCCTGTATGAGCTGGCATATCTCTGTGACCATCTCTTTTCAGAAGTGCAGCCTTCTAACACACTGTGCCTCAGAGAGCTGGAGGTATGAGCGATGTTCCCAGTAAACTCGTGGGGGGGTAAGGCCTCCTCCACATACATCTGCGACCTCTTCGATTACATTGCAAATGTTCAACAATAAGCCTTCTTCCAGCTTGAAGCTGTACGCCAATGGCAGCCAGGATTACTGGCCCCCGACCAGGCATGGCCCCCATCTTTTAAAATGTCCTTACCTATCCTTTATGAAACGAACTAGCAACTCACGTAAACTTCACAATCAAAAGTATGCAGTAACGCGCGTTCTTCGCCCAATCGTTTTAATCACTCACAACCGAGACTTTCTCCTCCGTTCTCAAGATGGCGCCATTAGTGCCTGTGTGCCCTGGATCCATCTGCTTTTTCTTGGCGGGTTCTCGGGCGGATGCTAAATCGGGCGATATGCTCGAAAGGTCCATCCGGGGTGCTATCAGCGGTGCACAATGATTTACGTCATTCAAACTGTCAAAACAGCGGCGGGGGCGGTAAGTTTTAGCGCTGCTGCAAAACGATTGGCGAACGTTCCGCCCGGGAGCAAAATCTTGCGTGCCTCGTTTCACACCCAAAAAAAATCATTTTTGCACCCCGCCGAAGCGCTAAATGGGACACAAATTAGCATTGAATCCAGCCCATCGTGCTTGCACACAATAAAAGGACTCATTAGCACATGTAAAATCATTTTTTTGGCGAATGTGTCCTTATATTAATTTAATAATAAATCACAAGCCCTATTTGATTTGTATTTCAATCAACAAGTATCCTTGCAAAGTGATTAAGTTGATCTTTCCTGAATGCAGCAGGAATGCTCAGTCTCCTGCTCTGAATTTCAAAGTAAGAATATTGAACAAGCACAGAATCATACACTCCACCTAATTTATTTAATATCCTGAGGGAGAACTTCTGAGATGATAAAAGACCATTTCTCTCGAGCAATCAAATAAATGAAACGGAATACCAGAGCATCAGTCTAATAGTAAAATCTGCATTGCCCAACTTTGGCCTCTTAGATTCCAGGATAATGGCCTCAATTTTGGCCGAGCCCGTTTTTCGGCGCACTTACCAGAGTTGCGCCACTTATCTATATTCTGAGGTGCACTGAAATGTTTTGTTGCCACTTTGACCGCTGTCCGGCCTCTTCACTGCAGTCACGCAGCGTGGCTAGTCAAGTCGGGGGTGGAGCCAGCGTTCTGTGCCGAAAACTGTGCCGGGACGTCTGCACATGCTCAGTGGAGTCTGCTGGTGATGTCCGCGCATGAGCAGTAGCGCTGCGAGCCTGCAACAACAGCAGGTCTCTCTCACTTTCAGAGCGTGGCGATGGGCTCCTTCAGGTAAAGTTCTCTTCATTTATTCTACTCCTTAGTTGGGCTAGGGGCGGGCAGGAGAACTGATAGTGCTCCTGCCTGCCGGTGATTTCTATCAGTGCTCCTGCCCGCCCCTAGCCCTGGCCGAGTGGCCTCCAGACTGCACTCAAAGAAAACCCAAAGGAAACCATTTTGAGCATGGCTCCTCACTGAGAGTGTGGGACTGCTGAGTTTACCCTATAGTTTTATGACAGAGTATCTTGGTGAATTTGTGCATTAAGATAAAGGCTGAGGAATGGAATATCTTTTTCCTTTATGGAACTGGTTGCACTTACTACCGTCAGGTTGAGCAAATGTTTTTTGCAGTGTCGAGTTTCTATTTTTACATAGCCTATCATTCGAGGTTTTGTTTGCAAGGTTTGGTGGTTTGTAAGGCTTGGTGGTTCAAGGGAAGGTCGACGCTGCTTCCCGCCCCTATCCCAGGCCGAATGGCCTCCGATGTACCGAACTGCGCCGATTTCTTTAACTCTCCACAAGGGTTTTCTGAAGTGGCCACATACGCTGACCTAAGTAGATTTGGAGTAACTATTAGCTGGGAAAACTTGCCTAAATGGGCAGAACTGGCGTTGGTGGCTGGTAACTCTAAAAGGACAAATAGTGTTAAAAAAAATAGCCTGAAAGCTCTGAGTCTCAATGCGACGAGCATTCATAATAAGGTGGATGAATTAACTGCGCAGATAGCTGTTAATGGATATGATGTAATTGGAATTACGGAAACATGGCTCCAGGGTAACCAAGGCTGGGAACTCAACATCCAGGGGTGTTCAATATTCAGAAAGGAAAAGGAGGTGGGGTACCGTTACTGGTTAAAGAGGAGATTAATGCAATAGTAAGGAAGGATATTAGCTTGGATGATGTGGAATCTATATGGGTAGAGCTACGAAACACTAAAGGGCAGAAAACGCTAGTGGGAGTTGTGTACAGACCACCAAATAGTAGTAGTGAGATTGGGGATGGCATCAAACAGGGAAATTAGGGATGTGTGCAATAAAGGTACAGAAGTTATCATGGGTGACTTTAATCTACATATAGATTGGGCTAACCAAACTGGTAGCAATACAGTGGAGGAGGATTTCCTGGAGTATATAAGGGATGGTTTTCTAGACCAATATATCGAGGAACCAACTAGAGAGCAGGCCATCCTAGACTGGGTCTTGTGTAATGAGAGAGGATTAAATAGCAATCTTGTTGTTCGAGGCCCCTTGGGGAAGAGTGACCATAATATGGTAGAATTCTTCATTAAGATGGAGAGTGACACAGTTAATTCAGAGATTAGGGTGCTGAACTTAACGAAAGGTAACTTCGATGGTATGAGACGTGAATTGGCTAGGATAGACTGGCGAATGATACTTAAAGGATTGACAGTAGGTAACCAATGGCAGATATTTAAAGATTACATGGATGAACTACAACAATTGTACATCCCTGTCTGGCGTAAAAATAAAACGGGGGAAGGTGGCTCAACCGTGGCTAACAAGGGAAATTAGGGATAGTGTTAAATCCAAGGAAGAGGCATATAAATTGGCCAGAAAAAGCAGCAGACCTGAGGACTGGGAGAAATTTAGAATTCAGCAGAGGAGGGTTTAATTAGTAGGGGGAAAATAGAGTATGAGAGTAAGCTTGCAGGGAACATAAAAACTGACTGCAAAAGCATCTATAGATATGTGAAGAGAAAAAGATTAGTGAAGACTAATGTAGGTCCCTTGCAGTCAGAATCAGGTGAATTCATAATGGGGAATAAGGAAATGGCAGACCAATTGAACAAATACTTTGGTTCTGTCTTCACTAAGGAAGACGTGAATAACCTCCCGAAAATACTAGGGGACCGAGGGTCTAATGAGAAGGAGGAACTGAGGGAACTGAGGGAAATCCTTATTAGTCAGGAAATGGTGTTAGGGAAATTGATGGGATTGAAGGCTGATAAATCGCCAGGGTCTGATAGTCTGCATCCCAGAGTACTTAAGCAAGTGGCCCCAGAAATAGTGGATGCATTTTCCAACATTCCATGGACTCTGGATCAGTTCTTATGGATTGGAGGGTAGCTAACGTAACCCCACTTTTTAAAAAAGGAGGGAGAGAGAAAACAGGGAATTATAGTCTAGTTAGCCTGATATCGGTGGTGGGGAAAATGCTGGAATCAATTATTAAAGATGTAATAGCAGCGCATTTGGAAAGCAGAGACAGGATCGGTCCAAGTCAGCATAGATTTATGAAAGGGAAATCATGCTTGACAAATATTCTAGAATTTTTTGAGGAGGTAACTAGTAGAGTGGATCAGGGAGAACCAGTGACAAGATCCCACAAAAAAGTTAGTGTGCAAAATTAAGGCACATGGGATTAGGGGTAATGTGTTGACATGGATAGAGAACTGGTTGGCAGACAGGAAGCAGAGAATGGGAATAAATGGGTCCTTTTCAGAATGGCAGGCAGTGACAAGTGGGGTGCCGCAAGGTTCAGTGCTAGGACCCCAGCTATTTACAATCTATATTAATGATTTGGACAAAGGAATTGAGTGTAATGTCTCCAAGTTTGCAGATGACATGAAGCAGGGTGGCAGTGTGAGCTGTGAGGAAGATGCTAAGAGGCTGCAGGGTGACTTGGACAGGTTAGGTGAATGGGCAAATGCATGGCAGATGCAGTATAATGTGGATAAGTGTGAGGTTATCCACTTTGGTGGCAAAAACAGGAGGGCAGATTATTATCTGAATGGTGACAGATTAGAAAAAGGAAAGGTGCAACGAGACCTGGGTATCATAGTACATCAGTCACTGAAAGTAGGCATTCAAGTACAGCAGGCAGGAAAGAAAGCAAATGGCATGTTGGCCTTCAAAGCGAGAGGATTTGATTATAGGAGCAGGGAGGTCCTATACTCAAATCCTCAGCTGTACAGGGCCTTGGTGAGACCACACCTTAAGTATTGTGTGCAGTTTTGGTCTCCTAATCTGAGGAAGGACATTCTTGCAATTAAGGGTGTTGTGTATGGAGAAAGAGTCAGACTGAACACTGAGTTCAAAGTAAAGTGTGACCTTAGTCTTTTATTGCAGGTCTCCAAAGTGCCTCTCCAACCTGTGAAGCCTCCTTAAATACTTGTGCACCCAAGGGATTATGGGATCCCTTGGGACTCCAGGGGATGAGCCCTCTGGTGGCTGTACAGAGTAAATACAAGACCACATATATAATAACACTCCCCGCCAAAGTCAATAGTGTAACTATTTACAATGTGAGTCGATCTGGGGCCCTGCTTGCCCTGGTTGATCGTCTCGGTGAGAAAGCTGGTATTGTTGAATCATTTGTTGGGCCCTCGCTGGGTTGCTGTGCAGCTGGCCTTGCTGGGCTGCCTGGTGTGTTGGGCCCTGCAGGGCTGCTGTGGATGATGGGTTCTGCTTCATGGTCAACCATGGTGCCGATTGCTACTGGTGTGTATGTTGGAGGATCAATAAAGGTAGGGTCCATGTGTTGCTCAGGATAGTCCATGAATCTGAGTTTGATTTGGTCCAAGTGTTTCCGGTGAATGAGTCCATTTCAAAGTTTGACCCGAAACACCCTGCTTCCCTCTTGGGCCACGACAGTGCCAGGATGCCACTTGGGACCTTGTCCATAATTTAATACAAATACAGGATTATTGATTTCAATCTCGCGTGACACATTTGCGCTATCATGGTATGCACTTTGTTGAAGCCGCCTGCTCTCTACCTGTTCATGATGATCAGGCTGAACTAACGAGAGCCTTGTCTTAAGTGCTCTTTTCATGAGCAGTTCAGCAGGTGGGATCCCAGTGAGTGAGTGTGGTCTCGTGCGGTAGCTAAGCAGGTCTCGGGATAGACTAGTCTGCAGTGAGCCTCCAGTTACCCTCTTCAAGCCTTGCTTGATGGTTTGCACTGCTCTCTCTGCCTGACCATTGGACGTTGGTTTAAATGGGGCAGATGTGACATGTTTGATCCCATTACGGGTCATGAATTCTTTGAAGTCAGCACTGGTAAAATATGGCCCATTGTCGCTCACCAGGACATCGGGTAAGCCGTGTGTGGCAAACATGGCCCGCAGGCTTTCAGTAGTGTCAGCGGATGTGCTAGCCGACATTATCTCACATTCAATCCACTTGGAGTACGCGTCTACAACCACAAGGAACATTTTACCCAAGAACGGGCCTGCATAGTCGACGTGTGCCCTAGACCACGGTTTGGAGGCCCAAGACCATAAACTTATTTCACCTTTATTCACTGGAGTGTAGAAGGATGAGAGGGGATCTCATAGAAACATATAAAATTCTGACGTGACTGGACAGGTTAGATGCAGGAAGAATGTTTCCGATGTTGGGGAAGTCCAGAACCAGGGGACAGAGTCTAAGGATAAGGGGTAAGCCATTTAGGACTGAGATGAGGAGAAACTTCTTCACTCAGAGAGTTGTTAACCTGTGGAATTCCCTGTCGCAGAGAGTTGTTGATGCCAGTTCATTGGATATATTCAAGAGGGAGTTAGATTTGGCCCTTACGGCTAAAGGGATCAAGGGGTATGGAGAGAAAGCAGGAAAGGGGTACTGAGGTAAATGATCAGCCATTATCTTATTGAATGGTGGTGCAGGCTCGAAGGGCCGAATGGCCGACTCCTGCACCTATTTTCTATGTTTTTATGTTTCTATGACGGCGCATCACATGCTAGTACCAAACGCTTACATGGACATACAACACAAGCAATTTGTTTGAGCATAACAATTTTCTCGCTTTTACAAAGGCATTTTCTTGGCTTTTGCCCAAAATCCATTCACCCACTTTTCGTAGTAAGACATGCAGTAGTTCGAGCAGTGTGCTGAGACCCGGTAAGAAGTTACCAAAGTAGTTCAAGAGTCCCAAAAAAGAACCGCAGCTCCGTCATGTTCTGTGGCCTCGGTGCGTTCTCGATTGCCTCCGTCTTCACGTTGGTGGGCCTGGTGCCGTCCACCGCAATCCTCCTTCCCAAGAACTCCACTTCAGGCGCCAGGAAAATGCACTTCGAGCATTTTAACCTGAGCCCCATGCGGTTGAGTCGACTTAGAACCTCCTCCAGGTTCTGCAGGTGCTCGACTGTGTTCCGACCTGTGACCAATATGTCGTCCTGGAAGACCACGGTGTGCGGGACTGACTTCAGTAAGCTTTCCATGTTTCTCTGGAATATCGCCACCACTGATCGGATTCCAAATGGGCATCTGTTATAAACAAAAAGACCTTTGTGCGTGTTGATGCAGGTGAGGGCCTTCGATGATTCCTCCAGTTCCTGCGTCATGTAGGCTGAAGTCAGATCCAGCTTTGTAAACGTCTTTCCTCCCCCCAGCGTTGCAAAGAGGTCATCTGGTATTGGTCCTGCAGGGAGAAACGATTGATAGTTACTTTGTAATCGCCACAGATTTTGACGATGCCATCTCCCTTGAGGACTCGGGCAATAGGACATGCCCACTCGCTGAATTCGATTGCAGCCGATCTAGCTCGATCTCTACCCTTTCTCTCATCATATACGGTATTGCTCCAGCCTTGTGATGGATGGGTCGTGCCCCCAGAATTAGGTGGATCTGCACTTTTGCTCTTTGGAATTTCCCGATGCCTGGTTCGAACAGTGAAGGAAATTTGTTTAAGACCTGGGCACACGAAATGTCATCAGCGGGCGATAGCGCTCGGACGTCGTCCCAGTTCCAGCGTATCTTTCCCAGCCAACTCCTGCAGAGCAGCGTGGGACCATCGCACAGAACCACCCAGAGTGGTAGCTTGTGCACCGCTCTATCGTAGGGGACCTTTAAGGTAGCACTGCCGATTACAGGAATCAGTTCTTTCATGTAAGTCTTAGTTTCGTGCGAACTGGAGTTAAGACTGGCCTTGAGGCCTTGTTGCACCACGACCTTTCGAAAGTCTTTTTGCCCATGATGGACTGGCTCGCGCCCATGTCCAGCTCCATTGACACCGGGAGTCCACTTAGTTCAACATTCAGCATTATCGGGGGGGACAATTCGTGATGAATATGTGTACCTCATGTACCTCTGCCTCCTCTATCTGAGGCCCTGGTTCATCGTGATCATCCGTGGATCTGTCCTCCCCTGTAACATGGTGGCTTGCAGGTTTAACAGGTTTAGCTGCTCGTCTGCACACTCGTTGGAGGTGTCCCATTGTTCCACAGACCTTGCAAATGTACCCTTTGAATCAGCATGAATGGAAATGATGATCACTCCCGCAGCGCCAACAAGGTGTTAATGGCCTTGCATTCATCACCCTTGATGGTGGACTCTGAGTCATCTGCGGACATGCAGCTGCAGGTATGTGTGACCTGCCCTGTACGTTACGATTCGAAAACAACATCACTTGTAGCAGCACTTGTGTGCTGAGAGATTTGCTTAGTATTATCACTGGTGGCAATGAACGCCTGGGCTATCGCTATGGCCTTACTCCAGGTTGGGGTCTGTACAGTCAAAAGTTTGTGAAGTATGGTTCCCTGGTCAATGCCAAGTAGGAAAAAGTCTGAGCATGTGCTCCAAATGTCCTTCAAAATCGCAATGTCCTGCAAGGCGTCTTAGCTCGGCGACATAACTCACCACTTCCTGGCCTTCAGACCATTTGTAGGTGTAGAACCAGTACTTCGCCATCAGAACACTTTCCTTCGGGTTCAAATGCTTTTGGACCAGTGTGCACAAATTGTCATACAAATTCTCCGTGGGTTTCGCTGGAGTGAGCAGATTCTTCATGCCATACGATGGTGCTCCACAGACGGTGAGGAGGATCGCCCTTCGTTTGGCAGTGCTCTCTTCCCCATCTAGCTCGTTGGCCATGAAGTATTGGTCGAGTCGCTCCACAAAAGTTTCCCAATCATCTCTCTCCGAAAATTTCTCCAGGATGCCCACTGTTCTCTGCATCTTTGGGTTTGCTATCTATATCTCATCGGCAGTTGTTGTGTATGGAGAAAGAGTCAGACTGAACACTGTGAGCTCAAACTAAAGTGTGATCTTAGTCTTTTTTTGCAGGTCTCCAAAGTGTCTCTCCAACCTGTGAACTATCCTTAATTACCTGTGCTCCCAAGGGATTATGGGATCCCTTGCGACTCCAAGTGATGAGCCCTCTGGTGGCTTTACAGAGTAAATAAAAGTCCACATATATAACCGAGGGAGTGCAGCGAAGGTTCACCACACTGATTCCCAGGATGGCAGGACTGACCTATGAAGAAAGACTGGATTGACTAGACTTATATTCACTGGAATTTAGAAGAATGAAAGGGGATCTCGTAAAAGCATATAAAATTCTGACGGGATTGGACAGATTAGATGCAGGAAGAATGTTCCAGCTGTTGGGGAATTCCAGAACCAGGGGTCACAGTCTAAGGATAAGGGGTAAGCCATATAGGACTGAGGTGAGGAGAAACATTTTCACCCAGAGAATTGTGAACCTATGAAATTCTCTACCACAGAAAGTTGTTGAATCCAATTCGTTGGATATATTCAAAAGG
This sequence comes from Pristiophorus japonicus, assembly GCF_044704955.1. Classification (NCBI taxonomy): domain Eukaryota; kingdom Metazoa; phylum Chordata; class Chondrichthyes; family Pristiophoridae; genus Pristiophorus; species Pristiophorus japonicus. The sequence goes on along the minus strand of NC_091985.1, from coordinate 39,278,969 downwards.
GAGTTAGATGTGGCCCTTATGGCTAAAGGGATCAGGGGGTATGGAGAGAAGGCAGGAGGGGGACTGAAGTTGCATGATCAGCCATGATCATATTGAATGGTGGTGCAGGATCACCGAATGGTCTACTCCTGCAACTATTTTCTATGTTTCTATGAAACGCCCCTTTTTGAGTTACGCTGGTGCAAATTGATTGGGGAAAATGGGGATTGTTAAGTTATGCCAGAAAAACCAAGTTACTCCAAAAAGAACGGAGCAACACCTGGGCAAAATTGAGCCCAATATTTTTATGACATCAGTAACGCAGCCTATACGTTTCCATAGCGTAGATGATCACCAATGTGTATGTAAGATAGTCATTAATAAATACAATAAGGAATTCAGGGGAAACCTCTTTACCCAGAGAGTGGTGAGAATATGGAACTAGCTATCACTTGGAGTAACATAGAAACATAGAAACAGAAATTTACATCGCAGAAGAACGTCATTTCGGCCCATCACCTCCGCGCCGGCCGACAAAGAGCTGCACGGCCCTTGGTCAGCAGCCCTAAAGGTTACATATGAACAGTGAGTGAAAGACAAAGAGCACCCAGGCCAACCAGTCCGCCTCACACAACTGCGACACCCCTCATAGAAAAACATTCCACACTCTACCAAAACCGGAGCCATGTGATCTCCTGGGAGAGGCAAAATCCAGATAAAAATCCAGGCCAATTTAGAGAGAAAATATCTGGAAAATTCCTCTCCGACCCATCCAGGCAATTGAAACTAGTCCAGGAAATCACACTGGCCGCACTCTATTCCCTGCAGTACTTACCATTATATCAGCACCATCCAACTAAAGGTCATCCAGTCTAATCCCAATTACCAGCTCTACGTCCGTAACCCTGCAGATTACTGCACTTTAAGTGCCCATCCAACCATCTCTTAAAAGTGGTGAGGGTTTCTGCATCCACCACTCTTCCACAATATCCAGGCCCCTCAATATTTTGTACACCTCAATGAGGTCTCCTCTCAACCTCCTCTGTTCCAATGAGAACAAACCCAGCCTATCCAATCTGTCCTCATAACTAAGATTCTCCATTCCAGGCACCATCCTAGTAAATCTCCTCTGCACCCTCTCAAGTGCAATCACATCCTTCCTATAATACAGCGACCAGAACTGCACGCAGTACTCCAGCTGTGGCCTAACCCAAGTATTATACAATTTAAGCATAACCTCCCTGCTCTTATAAAAACATAGAAACATAGAAAGTAGGTGCAGGAGTAGGCTATTCGGTCCTTCGAGCCTGCTCCACCATTCAAAATGATCATGGCTGATCATGCAACTTCAGTACCCAATTCCTGCTTTCCTTCCATATTCTTTGATCCCTTTCGCCGTAAGGGCCACATCTAACTCCCTTTTGAATTTATCTAACGAACTAGCCTCAACAACTTTCTGTGGCAGAGAATTCCACAGGTTCACAATTCTCTGAGTGAAGAAGTTTCTCCTCATCTCTGTCCTAAATGGCTTACCCCTTATCCTTAGACTGTGACCCCTGGTTCTGGACTTCCCCAACATCGGGAACATTCTTCCTGCATCTAACCTGTCCAATCCCATCAGAATTTTATATGTTTCTATGAGAACCCCTCTCATTCTTCTAAATTCCAGTGACTATAAGCCTAGTCGATCCAGTCTTTCTTCATATGTCAGTCCTGCCATCCCAGGAATCAGTCTGGTAAACCTTCGCTGCACTCCCTCAATAGCAAGAATTTCCTTCCTCAGATTAGGAGACCAAAACTGAACACAATATTCTAGATGAGGCCTCACCAAGACCCTGTACCACTGCAGCAAGACCTCCCTGCTCCTATACTCATATCCTCTCGCTATGAAGGCCAATATGCCATTTGCCTTCTTCATCGCCTGCTGTACCTGCATGCCAACTTTCAATGACTGATGTACCATGACACCCAGGTCTCGTTGCACCTCCTCTTTTCCTAATCTGTCACCATTCAGATAATATTCTGCCTCCCTGTTTTTGCCACCAAAGTGGATAACTTCACATTTATCTACATTATACTGCATCTGCCATGCATTTGCCCACTCACCTAACCTATCCAAGTCACCCTGCAGCCTCTTAGCATCTTCCTCACAGCTCACACTGCCACCCAGCTTAGTGTCATCTGCAAATTTGGAGATATTACATTCAATTCCTTCATCCAAATCATGAATGTATAGTGTAAGTAGCTGGGGGCCCAGCACTGAACCTTGCGGTACCCCACTAGTCACTGCCTGCCATTCTGAAAAGGACCCGTTTATTCCTACTCTTTGCTTCCTGTCTGCCAACCAGTTCTCTATCAACGTCAATACATTACCTCCAATACCATGTGATTTAATTTTGCACACTAATCTCTTGTGTGGGTCCTTGTCAAAAGCTTTTTGAAAGTCCAAATATACTACATCGACTGGTTCTCCCTTGTCCACGCCACTCGTTACATCCTCAAAAAATTCCAGAAGATTTGTCAAGCATGATTTCCCTTTCATAAATCCATGCTGACTTGGTCCGATCCTGTCACTGCTTTCCAAATGCACTGCTATTACGTCTTTAATAATTGATTCCAACATTTTCCTGACTACCGATGTCAGGCTAACCGGTCTATAGTTCCCTGTTTTCTCTCTCCCTCCTTTTTTAAAAAGTGGGGTTACGTTAGCTACTCGCCAATCAATAGGAACTGATCCAGAGTCTATAGAATGTTGGAAAATGACCAGCAATGCATCCACTATTTCTAGGGCCACTTCCTTAAGTAATCTGGGATGCAGACTATCAGGCCCTGGGGATTTATCGGCTTTCAATCCCATCAATTTCCCTAACCCAATTTCCTGACTAATAAGGATTTCCTTCAGTTCCTCTTTCTCGCTAGACCCTCCATCCTCTAGTATATCCGGAAGGTTATTTGTATTTTCCTTAGTGAAGACAGAACCAAAGTATTTGTTCAATTGGTTTGCCATTTCTTTGTTCCTCATTATAAATTCACCTGATTCTGACTGCAAGGGACCTACATTTGTCTTCATTAATCATTTTCTCTTCACATATGTATAGAAGTTTTTGCAGTCAGTTTTTATGTTCCCAGCAAGCTTCCCCTCATACTCCATTTTCCCCCTCCTAATTAAACCCTTTGTCCTCCTCTGCTGAATTCTAAATTTCTCCCAGTCCTCAAGTTTGTTGCTTTTTCTGGCCAATTTATATGCCTCTTCCTTGGATTTAACACTATCCCTAATTTCCCTTGTTAGCCACGGTTGAGCCACCTTCCCCATTTTATTTTTACGCCAGACAGGGATGGATAATTGTTGAAGTTCATCCATGAGATCTTTAAATGCCTGCCATTGCCTATCCACTGTCAACCCTTTTAGTATCATTTGGAGTCTATCCTAGCCGATTCACGTCTCAATAACATCAAAGTTACCTTTCTTTAAGTTCAGGACCCTAGTCTCTGAATTAATTGTGTCACTGTCCATCTTAACGATGCATCATATTCTATGCCTCGGCCAATAAAGGCAAGCATTCCGTATGCCTTCTTAACAACCTTATCCACCTGGCCTGCTACTTTCAGGGATCTGTGGACTACCGCCTAATGTGTATACCCTTTCCTTATTAGCCCTTATTAGCCCTCCCAAAGTGCTTCACCTCATACTTTTCTAATTAAATTCCATTTGCCAGTGCTCTGCCCACCTGATCAATAGATTGATATCCTCCTGCACCCCATGACTTTCCCTCTTCATTATCAACCACACAGCCAATTTTAGTGTCATCTGCAAACTTTTTAATCATACTCCCTATATTCAAATCTAAATTATTGATATATACCACAAAAAGCAAGGAACCCAGTAGTGAGCCCTGTGGAACCACACTGGAAACATCCTTCCAGTCACAAAAACATCCATCAATCATTACCCTTTGCTTCCTACCTCCAAGCCAATTTTGGATCCAACTTGCCACTTTGCCCTGTATCCCATGGGCTTTAAACTTCATGACGAGTCTACCATGTGGGACCTTATCAAAAGCCTTGCTAAAGTCCATATATCATCATCATCATAGGCAGTCCCTCGGAATTGAGGAAGTCTTGCTTCCACTCCTGAAGTGAGTTCTTTGGTGGCTGGACAGTCCAATACGAGAGCCACAGGTTCTGTCACAGGTGGGTCAGATAGTCGTTAAGGGAAGGGGTGGGTGGGATTAGTTTTCCACACGTTCTTTCCTCTGCCTGCACTTGATTTCTGCATGCTCTCGGCATTGATATATACTATCGTACGCACTACCCTCATCGATCCTCTTGGTTACCTCCTCAAAAAACTCAATCAGGTTAGTCAAACACGATCTTCCCTTAATATATCTGTGCTGACTGTCCCTAATTAATTCTTGCCTTTCCAAATGTAGATTTATCCTGTCTTTCAGAATTTTTTCCAATAATTTTCCCACCACTGAGGTTAAGCTGACAGGCCTGTAATTACTCAGCCTTTCTCCGTTTCTCCCTTCTTAAACATTAGCAGTTCTCCAATACTCCGGCACCATGCCCACATCCAAAGAGAACTGGAAAATGATGGTCAAGGCATCTGCTATTTCCTCTTTTACTTCGCTCAACAGCCTGGAATGCATTTCATCTGGGCCTGGGGACTTATCTACTTTCAAAGCTGCTAAATCCCTTAATACTTCCTCTCTGACTAAATTTATTTCATCCAGAATATGACACTCCTCCTTGCTAGCAGTATCTGCATTGCCCCTTTCCTTTGTGAAAACAGATGCAAAGTATTTGTTAAGAACCCTACCAACATCTTCCGCCTCCACACCAAGATTACCCTCATGGTCTTTAATAGGCCTTCACACCAAGATTACCCTCATGGTCTTTAATTGGCCCTACCCTTTCTTTAGTTACCCTTTACTCTTAATATATTTATAGAACATCTTAGGGTTTTCCTTAATTTACTGGCCAAGAATTTCTCGTGCTCTTTCTTAGCATTCCTAATATCCTTTTTAATGTTGCCTCTTAACTTTCTATATTCCTCTAAAGATTCTAAAGTATTTAGCCATCGGTATATGACATAAGCATACCTTTTTTTCTTAATTCTCCCCTGTAAGTCCCTAGACATCCAGGGGTCTCGAGAATTATTTTTCCCAGCCTTTTTCTTTAAGGGCACATGTTGGCCTGAGCCTTCCGGATCTCCTCCTTGAATGCCTCCCACTGTTCCGACACTGATTTACCCACAAGTAGCTGTTTCCAGTCCACCATGGCCAAATCACTCCTTAACTTAGCAAAATTAGCTTTTCTCCAATTCGGAACTTTTATTCCAGGCCTATTCTTGTCCTTATCCATAACCAACTTGAATCTGACTGAATTATAGTCACTGGCACCCAAGTGCTCTCCCACTAATACCCCTTCAACCTGCCCAGCTTCATTCCCCAAAACTAAATCCAAGACCGCCCCCTCTCATGTTGGGCTTGCTACATGCTGACTAAAAAAGTTCTCTTGAATGTATTTCAAGAATTCCACACCCTCTATACCCTTTACACTAAATTTGTCCCAATCAATATTTGTATCATTAAAATCCCCTATTATTACTATCCAATAGTTCTTGGACTTCACAGCAATTTGCCTACATATTTGCTCCTCTATCTCCCTCCCACTGTCTGGGGGTCTATAATACACTCCCAGCAGTGTGATCGCCCCTTTTTTATTTTTCAATTCGACCCATATGGCCTCATTTGATGATCCCTCGAACATATCATCTCTCCTCATCGCTGTAATAGTTTATTTAATCAGTACAGTAACCACCCCCCCCACCCCCGGCTTTTTAGCCCCCTCTCTACCTTGTCTAAAAATCCTGTAGCCAGGAATATTGATCTGCCAAACCTGCCCCTCTTTCAGCCATGTTTCTGTAATGGCTATAATGTCATACTCCCAATTGTCTACCTGTGCTCTTAGCTCATCCGCCTTATTCGCTATACTCCTTGCATTAAAATATATACTATTCAGCACAGGAAGACCTCCTTGCTTTCTACATACTAAGCCCTGTTTCCTCTGTCTTACAGATTTGTTTTCTAAATTCTTGCTATCCAATTTCTGCTTCACTTCCTTCCCTTTTGAATTTGTTCTCAGGTTCCCATCACCCTGCCAAGCTAGTTTAAACTCTCCCCAACAGCACAAGCAAAACTTCCCGCGAGGATATTGGTCCCGGCGCTGTTGAGATGCAAGTCGTCTGGTTTGTACAGGTCCCATCACCCTCAGAAGCAGTCCCAATGCTTCAAGAATTTACAGCCCTCCCTCCTACACCAACTCTCCAGCCATGTGTTCATCCTCTCCCTCCTTCTATTCTTTCTATTCTTATACTCATTAGCATGTGGCACCGGTAGTCACCCGGAGATTACTACCTTTGAGGTCTTACACTTTAATTTTCTTCCTAGCTCCTGAATTCTTCCTGTAGGACCTCATCCCTCATTTTACCTATGTCGTTGGTCCCGATATGGACCACGACCTCTAGCTGTTTACCCTCCCCCCCAGGATGCCCTGCGTCTGCTCTGTGACATCCTTGGCACCAGGGAGGCACAAACCATTCGGAAGTCACATCTACGGTCACAGAAACGCCTGTCTGTTCCCCTTACTATAGAATCCCCTATCACTAGGACTCTTTTGTTCTTCGTCCCTCTCCCCTGTGCAGCTGAGCTACCCGTGGTGCCTAGGAATTGGCTCTGGCTGCACTCCCCAGAGGCACCATCATCCTTACCGATACTCAAAAGTGAATATTGGTTTGAAAGCGAGATGGATTCATGGAGGGGACTCCTGCGTTACCTGCCTAGCACACTTACTACGTCTGGTGGTCACCCACTTCCCCTCCACCTGCACACCTTTAAGCTGCGGGGTGACCACCTCCTGAAACGTGCTCTCCGCGTAGCTCTCAGCTTCGCGGATGCATCGTATTGACTCCACCCATTGCTCCAGCTCCAAAACGTGGAGCTCGAGCAGTTGAAGCTGGAGACACCTCCTGCGCACATGGTTGTCTAGGCTGTGTGAAGCATCCAGAACTTCCCACATGCCGCAGGATGTGCACTCCACGGGACTGAGCAGCGCTGCCATCCCTCCAGATAGCCTTATCTAGTTTAAAGTCTACTTAAAAAGAAATAGAGAAAAGAGAGCTACTTATCAACTCACCTCACCTACCTCCGAGGCCTCCAAACTCCCAGCCACCGAACCCCCGACTCGTCAACCTCACAGGGCCTACCTATTCGATGACCACCCGACTCAGTCACCGACCTCCCGACTCACCAACCTCCCGAATCATCGACTCGCCGACCTCTCGACTCACTGACCTCCCGACTCACCGACTCGCCAACCTCTCGACTCACCGACCTCTCGACTCACTGACCCACCAAACTCCCGACTCACCGACCTCCTGACTCACCGACCTCTCGACTCACTGACCCACCAAACTCCCGACTCACCGACCTCCTGACTCACCGACTCGCCGACCTCTCGACTCACTGACCTCTCGACTCACCGACTCGCCAACCTCTCGACTCACCGACCTCTCGACTCACTGACCCACCAAACTCCCGACTCACCGACCTCCTGACTCACCGACCTCTCGACTCACTGACCCACCAAACTCCTGACTCACCGACCTCCTGACTCACCGACCTCTCGACTCACTGACCCACCAAACTCCCGACTCGCCGACCTCTCGACTCACCGACCTCCCGACTCACCGACTCACCAACCTCTCGACTCACTGACCCAACTACCTCCTGACTCACCGACTCGCCGACCTCTCGACTCACTGACCTCCCAACTCACTGACCTCCCGACTCACCGACCTCCCAACTCACTGACCTCCCGACTCACCGACCTCTCGACTCACCGACCTCCCGACTCACCGACTCACCAACCTCTCGACTCACTGACCCACCGACCTCCCGACTCACCGACTCACCAACCTCTCGACTCACTGACCCACCGACCTCCTGACTCACCGACTCGCCGACCTCTCGACTCACTGACCTCCCAACTCACTGACCTCCCAACTCACCGACCTCCCGACTCACTGACCTCCCAACTCACCGACCTCCCGACTCACTGACCTCCCGACTCACCGACCTCTCGACTCACCGACCTCCCGACTCACCGACTCACCAACCTCTCGACTGACCCACCAAACTCCCGACTCACCGACTCGCCGACCTCTCGACTCACTGACCTCCCAACTCACTGACCTCCCAAATCACCGACCTCCCGACTCACAGACCTCCCAACTCACCGACCTCCCGACTCACTGACCTCCCGACTCACCGACCTCTCGACTCACCGGCTTCCCGACTCACCGACTCACCAACCTCTCGACTCACTGACCCACCAAACTCCCGACTCACCGACTCGCCGACCTCTCGACTCACCGACCTCTCGACTCACCGACCTCTCGACTCACCGACCTCCCAACTCACCGACCTCCTGACTCACCGACTCACCAACCTCTCGACTCACTGACCCACCAAACTCCCGACTCACCGACTCGCCGACCTCTCGACTCACCGACTCGCCGACCTCCTGACTCACCGACCTCCTGACTCACTGACCTCCTGACTCACTGACCTCCTGACTCACCGACTCACCGACCTCCTGACTCACCGACTCGCCGACCTCCCGACTCACCGACCTCCTTACTCACTGACCTCCCGACTCACCGACTCACCGACCTCCTGACTCACTGACCTCCCGACTCACCGACTCACCGACCTCCTGACTCACTGACCTCCCGACTCACCGACCTCCTGACTCACTGACCTCCCGACTCACCGACTCACCGACCTCCTGACTCACTGACCTCCCGACTCACCGACCTCCTGACTCACTGACCTCCCGACTCACCGACTCACTGACCTCCCGACTCACTGACCTCTTGACTCACCGACTCGCCGACCTCCCGACTCACCGACCTCCTGACTCACTGACCTCCCGACTCACCGACTCACCGACCTCCTGACTCACTGACATCCCGACTCACCGACCTCCTGACTCACTGACCTCCCGACTCACCGACCTCCTGACTCACTGACCTCCCGACTCACCGACCTCCTGACTCACTGACCTCCCGACTCACCGACTCACCGACCTCCTGACTCACTGACCTCCCGACTCACCGACCTCCTGACTCACTGACCTCCCGACTCACCGACCTCCTGACTCACTGACCTCCTGACTCACTGACCTCCTGACTCACCGACCTCCTGACTCACTGACATCCCGACTCACTGACTCACCGACTCACCGACCTCCCGACTCACTGACCTCCCGACTCACCGACCTCCTGACTCACTGACCTCCTGACTCACTGACCTCCCGACTCACCGACTCACCGACCTCCTGACTCACTGACCTCCCGACTCACCGACCTCCTGACTCACTGACCTCCCGACTCACCGACCTCCTGACTCACTGACCTCCCGACTCACTGACTCACCGACTCAACGACCTCCCGACTCACTGACCTCCCGACTCACCGACCTCCTGACTCACTGACCTCCCGACTCACTGACTCACCGACTCACCAACCTCCTGACTCACTGACCTCTCGACTCACCGACCTCCTGACTCAGTGACCTCTCGACTCACCGACTCGCCGACCTCCTGACTCACCGACTCGCCGACCTCCCGACTCACCGACCTCCTGACTCACTGACCTCCCGACTCACCGACTCACCGACCTCCCGACTCACCGACTCACCGACCTCCTGACTCACTGACCTCCCGACTCACCGACTCACCGACCTCCTGACTCACTGACCTCCCGACTCACCGACCTCCTGACTCACTGACCTCCTGACTCACTGACCTCCCGACTCACCGACTCACCGACCTCCCGACTCACTGACCTCCCGACTCACCGACCTCCTGACTCACTGACCTCCCGACTCACTGACTCACCGACTCACCGACCTCCCGACTCACTGACCTCTCGACTCACCGACCTCCCGACTCACTGACCTCTCGACTCACCGACTCGCCGACCTCCTGACTCACCGACTCGCCGACCTCCCGACTCACCGACTTCCTGACTCACTGACCTCCCGACTCACCGACTCACCGACCTCCTGACTCACTGACCTCCCGACTCACCGACCTCCTGACTCACTGACCTCCCGACTCACCGACCTCCTGACTCACTGACCTCCCGACTCACCGACCTCCTGACTCACTGACCTCCCGACTCACCGACCTCCTGACTCACTGACCTCCCGACTCACTGACTCACCGACTCACCGACCTCCCGACTCACTGACCTCCCGACTCACCGACCTCCCGACTCACTGACCTCCCGACTCACTGACTCACCGACTCACCGACCTCCCGACTCACTGACCTCCCGACTCACTGACTCACCGACTCACCGACCTCCCGACTCACTGACCTCCCGACTCACTGACTCACCGACTCACCGACCTCCCGACTCACTGACCTCTCGAATCACCGACCTCCTGACTCACTGACCTCCTGACTCACCGACCTCCCGACTCACCGACTCACCGACCTCCCGACTCACTGACCTCCCGACTCACCGACCTCCTGACTCACTGACCTCCCGACTCACTGACTCACCGACTCACCGACCTCCCGACTCACTGACCTCTCGACTCACCGACCTCCCGACTCACTGACCTCTCGACTCACCGACTCGCCGACCTCCTGACTCACCGACTCGCCGACCTCCCGACTCACCGACCTCCTGACTCACTGACCTCCCGACTCACCGACTCACCGACCTCCTGACTCACTGACCTCCCGATTCACCGACTCACCAGCCTCCTGACTCACTGACCTCCCGACTCACCGACCTCCTGACTCACTGACCTCCCAACTCACCGACCTCCTGACTCACTGACCTCCCGACTCATTGACTCACCGACCTCCTGACTCACTGACCTCCCGACTCACTGACTCACCGACTCACCGACCTCCCGACTCACTGACCTCCCGACTCACCGACCTCCTGACTCACTGACCTCCTGACTCACCGACCTCCCGACTCACCGACTCACCGACCTCCTGACTCACTGACCTCCCGACTCACCGACCTCCTGACTCACTGACCTCCCGACTCACTGACTCACCGACTCACCGACCTCCCGACTCACTGACCTCCCGACTCACCGACCTCCTGACTCACTGACCTCCCGACTCACTGACTCACCGACTCACCGACCTCCCGACTCACTGACCTCTCGACTCACCGACCTCCTGACTCACTGACCTCCTGACTCACCGACCTCCCGACTCACCGACTCGCCGACCTCCCGACTCACCGAATCTGCCAGCAAGGCCTCCAACTCTCGCGCTCTGGGTCTCTGGAGAGAAAGTTTCCACTTGTGAAAGAAACTAAAACTGGATGGCCTCTTCAGATCATCTGAAGACCTGGTGGAAAACCAAGAGTAGTTGAGGTGAACAGCACAGATGCATTTAAGGAGAAGCTAGATAAACACACAAGGGAGAAAAGAATAGAAACATAGAAAATAGGTGCAGGAGTAGGCCATTCGGCCCTTCGAGCTTGCAACACCATTCAATAAGATAATTCCCTCAGTATCCCTTTCCTGCTTTGTCTCCATACCCCATGATCCCCTTAGCTGTAAGGGCCATATCTAACTCACTTTTGAATATATCCAACAAACTGGCATCAACAACTCTCTGCAGCAGGGAATTCCACAGATTAACAAATCTCTGAGTGAAGAAGTTTCTCCTCATCTCAGTCCTAAATGGCCTACCCCTTATCCAAAGACGATGTCCCCTGGTTCTGGACTTCCCCAACATCGGGAACATTCTACCCGCATCTAAACTGTCCCGTCCCGTCAGAATCTTATATGTTTCTATGAGATCACCTCTCATCCTTCTAAACTTCAATGTATAAAGGCCCAGTTGATCCAGTCTCTCCTCATATGTCAGTCCTGCCATCCCGCGAATCAAACTGGTGAACCTTCGCTGAACTCCCTCAATAGCAAGAACGGCCTTCCTCAGGTTAGGAGGCCAAAACTGAACACAATATTCCAGGTGAGGCCGCACCAAGACCCTGTACAACTGCAGTAAGATCTCCCTGCTCCTATACTCAGATCCCCTCGCTATGAAGGCCAACATACTATTTGCCTTCTTCACCGCCTGCTGTACCTGTATGCCAACTCTCAATGACTGATGAACCATGACACAAAGGTCTCGTTGCACCTCCCCTTTTCCTAATCTGCCGCCATTCAGATAATATTCTGTCTTCGCGTTTTTGCTCCCAAAGTGGATAACCTCACATTTATCCACATTATACTGCATCTGCCTTGCATTTACCCACTCACCTAATCTGTCTAAGTCACCCTGCAGCCTCCTAGTGTCCCCCTCATAGCTAACACCGCCACCCAGTTTAGTGTCATCTGCAAACTTGGAGATATTACACTCAATTCCTTCATCCAAGTCATTGATGTATATTGTAAAGAGCTGGGGTTCCAGCACTGAGCCTTGCAGCACTCCACTAGTCACTGCCTGCCATTCTGAAAAGGACCCGTTTATCCCGACTCTCTGCTTCCTGACTGTCAATCAGTTCTCTATCCACGTCAGTACATTGCCCCCAATACCATGTGCTTTGATTTTGCACACCAATCTCTTGTGTGGGACCTTGTAAAAAGCCTTTTGAAAGTCCAAATACACCACATCCACTGGTTCTCCCTTGTCCACTCTACTAGTTACATCCTCAAAAAATTCTAAAAGATTTGTCAAACATGATTTCCCTTTCATAAATCCATGCGGATTTGAACTGATCCTGTCACTGCTTTCCAAATGCGCTGCTATTTCATCCTTAATAATTGATTCCAACATTTTCCCCACTACTGATGTCAGGCTAACCGGTCTATAATTACCCGCTTTCTCGCTCCCTCCCTTTTTAAAAAGTGGTGTTACATTAGCTATCCTCCAGTCCATAGGAACTGATCCAGAGTCGATAGACTGTTGGAAAATGATCACCAATGCATCCACTATTTCTAGGGCCACTTCCTTAAGTACTCTGGGATGCAGACTATCAGACCCCGGAGATTTGTCGACCTTCAATTCCATCAATTTCCCTAACACAATTTCCCGCCTAATAAGGATATCCTTCAGTCCCTCCTTCTCACTCGACCCTCGATCCCCTAGTACTTCCGGAAGGTTATTTATGTCTTCCTTTGTGAAGACAGAACCAAAGTATTTGTTCAATTGGTCTGACATTTCTTTGTTCCCTATTATAAATTCACCTGAATCCTACTGCAAGGGACCTACGTTTGTCTACACTAATTTTTTTCTCTTCAGAGGGGTAGCACCTCTGACAGTGGACTTGTCGTGCTCTTCGGAGTAGTTCCTCTGCCTTGGTCCCCACCTGGCATACAACTCTCATCTGTGGCTCCAAGTAGCTGTAGCATGCAGAGTGGCCACACCTCGGTAAACTGCTTCGACAGGCAGGCTAAACCAGATGAGGGTAGCCGATGGGTATTATCCCTCGGTGACTTTCGGGACCTGCTCACCCCAGCATGTGAAGTCTGTTGCGGTGGATTGGGAGGAGGAAATCAAGTTTGATCCAACGGCCATGAAGGTGGAACAGCAATGCACTATGGAATGTATAGGGCATGGCAGAGCATGAAAGATGTCATGACCATCCACTGCAGCCAACGAAGTCTTCAGTTGTACCAAATTTTGGGCCACTGAAACCCGGCTTCTGCGGAAGAGAGAGTGGGACCGCCCCTGTGCACCGGCCTTCCCACTTTAAAAGCATCTATGCACAGGTTTGTGCTAACCATCATCCAACATACCAAGTCCTGCGGCGATGGGGGCGGGACGAAGCGACAGGTGGAGGTGATCACTGGGAGTCGTAGCCTCAAACCTGTATGTAGGCGGCCTGTGGGCAAGTGGTCATTTGACTCTGTATCCAGGGCAGCAGAGGAACCCGGCAGCACCCCAGGTGACTGAGCAGCCCTCTTTAGGACAGCACTGCTCACCCTTTAAAAGGGAGGGGCCTAGAAAAGGTGGCCCAAACATTGCCTGCCCTTCCATTAACTGGCCAGTATACCGTGGCTGGCAGTTCAATCCACTCTGCGGTCGAAAATACAGCAACAGTCGAAAACTTCATAACACAAGAAAACTTCTTCTCGGACAATGGAACGTTCGTACACTCTTAGACAGAGCTGACACTACAAGACCGGAAAGAAGGACTGCCCTTATTGCAAGAGAGCTGCAGCGTTATAACATCGATATAGCGGCTCTGAGTGAGACAAGACTTGCAGAGGAGGGCTGCGTGAGTGAACTAGGTAGCGGCTACACCTTCTATTGGAAAAGCAAGGCAGAGAATGAGAATAGGATCCTCGGAGTTGGCATAGCAGTGAAGAATTCTCTTATGCAAGAGTTTCCGAATCTGCCTGAAGGGATTAATGAAAGACTTATAAAACTGTGTTTTCCCCTGAATGCCAAGCGCCACATCACCATTATAAGTGCTTATGCACCCACCCTTCCAAGCCCCGATGAGATGAAAGAGAGGTTCTATGTAGATCTAGACAGACTGGTCAGGTCCACACCTGCTGGGGACAAGTTGATCATCCTGGGTGATTTCAACGCACGAGTTGGAAAAGACAGCAAGCACTGGAAGGGAGTCATTGGACAGCACGGCACAGGAAAATTAAACAGTAATGGCCTCCTCCTCTTGAGTATGTGCGCGGCGAACGACTTGACTATCACAAATACTCTATTCAGGCAGGCTGACAAGTACAAAACAACTTGGTTGCACCCCAGGTCTAAGCAATGGCACATGTCATTGTAAGAAGGCGAGACATCAAGGATGTAAAAATCACAAGAGCCATGCGGGGAGCAGAATGCTGGAGAGATCACCGTCTAGTCAGATCCACTCTCCAGCTGTACACTGCTTCACTTCAGCGCAAGCATCCAAAACCGAGCAGAAGTGCCTTTAACACGGCTAGGCTGAAACATCAGTGCTACCGTGACCTCGATAACAGGCTGATGTCTCACGCACCGCTCACTGGCAACACTACACAGAAGTGGACAAAGCTCAAACAGATGGTGACAGACTCAGCAAAGACAACTCTTGGACTTAAAAAGAAGGTACACCAAGACTGGTTCGATGAAAACAACGTTGAGATCTGCAAGACGCTGGATGAAAAGAAAAAAGCATATCTAAAATGGCAAAATGACTCTTCCTCAATTTCCAAGAAGGTCCGCTACAGACACATGCAGAGCAAAGCACAAAGAGGCTTTCGCCAGATGCAAGATAAATGGTGGCAGACAAAAGCAGAGGAAGTGGAACATTATGCTGAAACTCACAATACAAAGATGTTCTTCAGCGCCATCAAGTCAGTCTATGGACCATCAAAACCCAGCACTACTCCACTCCTTTCAGCAGATGGCAGCACTTTGATCAAAGACAGGACTGGCATAAATGAGAGGTGAAGAGAACGCTTCAGTAACCTTCTTAATCGACCTTCACCAGTGAACGAAGAAGCACTTGACTCCATACCCCAGCAACCTATCAAAGAAGATCTTGATCTTCCTCCCAGCATGGACGAAGTAAAGAAAGCCATCAACCAGATGAGTACAAGAAAGGCTCCAGGAAAGGATGGAATCCCTGCCGAAATCTACAAGGCAGTAGGCCCAGTAACTCTCGAGGTCTTTCATGACATAATAACTAGCATCTGGGAAGATGAAGACATGGCACAGGACTTCCGTGACGCTATGATAGTTTCCCTCTACAAGAACAAGGGCAGCAAAGCAGACTGTGGCAACTACAGGGGAATATCGCTTCTGTCCATTGCTGGGAAGATCATCGCCTGCATAGTATAGAACCGACTCATAGCTAGTGTCTCAGAAGTAAATCTTCCAGAAACACAATGTGGCTTTCGACCTGGTCGGAGCACAGCGGACATGATCTTTGCACTCAGACAAGTGCGGGAGAAGTGCATTGAGCAGAACATGGACCTGTACGCTGTATTTATTGACCTCACCAAGGCCTTTGATACTGTCAACAGAGCAGCACTGTGGTCAATCTTGATGAAACTTGGGTGCCCAAGGAAGTTTGTCCACATCATCGAGCTGTTTATGACAACATGACAGGTGAAGTGCTCTCAGACGGTATAACCACAGCTCCATTTGCTATCTCAACTGGAGTAAAACAAGGTTGTGTACTCGCTCCAGTTCTGTTCAACCTATTCTTTACCTGCGTCTTGAACTATGCCATAAAAGACTTGGAGTTTGGGGTCTACCTGAAATATCGATTAGATGGTTCGCTGTTCGACCTCCGCCGCCTTGCTGCAAGGACCAAAGTACGGAAACAACTCATCCTAGAGGCACTCTTTGCTGACGACTGCGCCCTCATGGCACACAAGGAGAGTGACCTACAATTCATACTCAGCAAATTTGCAGGGGCAACAGAACTGTTTGGCCTAACCATCAGCCTTAGTAAAACCGAGGTTCTCTATCAGCCTGCCCCTGGCACCACAGCACCTGCTCCCACAGTCTCCATCGGCAGTATACAACAGTGGACAGCTTCAAGTACCTTGGCAGCACCATATCAAGTGATAGGCCCTTGGACAAGGAGATTGATGCAAGGATCTGTAAAACCAGCCAGGCACTTGGTCGCTTGCGCACTAAGGTGTTGAGTCACCACCACATCCAACTGTCAACTAAACTGTTGGTGTATAGAGCAGTTGTTCTCTCATCTCTCCTTTATGGATGTGAGACCTGGACACCCTACAGGCGACACACCAAAAAGCTGGAAGCTTTCCATATGCGCAGTCTCAGGTCTATACTCCACATACGCTGGCAAGATCGGGTGTCAAACCTTGAGGTTCTGGAGAGAGCACAATCAACTAGCATCGAGGTGATGATCATGCGAGCCCAGTTCCGGTGGGCTGGACATGTCATCCACATGGATGAGTCAACATCCCTCGTCAGCTTCTTCACAGCGAGCTCTGTGAAGGTCGAAGACCCCAGGGGCGCCCCCACAAGCGCTATAAAGATTGCATCAAGGCTAACCTCCAGTACTGTGGCATCCGACCAAAGCACCTCGAGAATACAGCAGCTAATAAAATCCAGTGGTGAACCCTCACGAGGACATCCTGCCAGACCTTCGAAGAAAGCCGATGTCAACGCCTGCGGGACACTAGAGATAGACGATATCAGGTGGCAGTACTGTCAGCATCAGGCACATCGAACTTCCCTTGTCCAACGTGCAAGAGACTATGTGCATCCAGAATTGGCCCATACAGCCACTTGAAGACACATGCCATTGATGATTAGCACATCAACGTCTTTGTTGGATACGACAGACTACCAAGATCTATAGAAGCTTTTGCAGTCAGTTTTTATGTTCCCGGTAAGCTTCTTCTCGTACTCTATTTTCCCCCTCTTTATTAAACCCTTTGTCCTCCTCTGCTGAATTCTAAATTTCTCCCAGTCCTCAGGTTTGCTGCTTTTTCTGGCTAATTTATATGCCTCTTCCTTGTATTTAACACGATCCTTAATTTCCCTTGTTAACCACGGTTGAGCCACCTTCCCCGTTTTATTTTTACTCCAGACAGGGATGTACAATTGCTGAAGTTCATCCATGTGATCTTTAAATGTTTGCCATTGCCTATCCACCATCAACCCTTTAAGTATCATTCGCCAGTCTATTCTAGCCAATTCACGCCTCAAACCATCGAAGTTACCTTTCCTTAAGTTCAGGACCCGAGTCTCTGAAGTAACTGTGTCATTCTCCATCTTTATAAAGAATTCTACCATATTATGGTCACTATTCCTCAAGGGGCCTCGCACAACAAGATTGCTAATTAGTCCTTTCTCATTACACATCACCTAGTCGAGGGTGGCCAGCTCTCTAGTTAGTTCCTCGACATATTGGTCTAGAAAACCATCCCTAAAACACTCCAGGAAATCCTCCTCCACCGCATTGCTACCAGTTTGGTTAGCCCAATCAATATGTAGATTAAAGTCACCCATGATAACTGCTGTAGCTTTATTGCATGCATCCCTAATTTCTTGTTTGATACCATCCCCAACCTCACTACTACTATTTGGTGGTCTGTACACAACTCCCACTAGTGTTTTCTGCCCTTTGGTATTCCGTAGCTCCACCCATACCGATTCCACATCATCCAGGCTAATGTCCTTCCTTACTATTGCATTAATTTCCTCTTTAACCAGCAATGCCACCCTGCCTCCTTTTCCTTTCTGTCTATCCTTCCTAAATGTTGAATACCCCTGGATGTTGAGTTCCCAGCCTTGGTCACCCTGGAGCCATGTCTCCGCCAATTACATCATACCCGTTAACTGTTATCTGCACAGTTAATTCGTCCACCTTATTCCGAATACTCCTCGCATTGAGGCTTGTCTTTTTAACACACTTTGCCCTTTTAGAATTTTGGTGTAATGTGGCCCTTTTTGCTTTTTGCCTTAGGTTTCTCTGCCCTCCACTTTTACTTTTCTTCTTTCTATCTTTTGCTTCTGCCCCCATTCTACTTCCCTCTGTCTCCCTGCATAGGTTCCCATCTCCCTGCCATATTAGTTTACCTCCTCCTCAACAGCACTGGAAAACACTCCCCCTAGGACATTGGTTCCGGTCCTGCCCAGGTGCAGACCGTCTGGTTTGTACTGATCCCACCTCCCCCAGAACCGGTTCCAATGTCCCAGGAATTTGAATCCCTCCCTTCTGCACCACTCCTCAAGCCACATATTCATCTGAGCTATCCTGCAATTCCTACTCTGAATAGCACGTGGCACTGGTAGCAATTCTGAGATTACTACTTTGGAGGTCCTACATTTTAATTTAGCTCCTAGTTCCCTAAATTCATCTTGTAGGACCTCATCCCATTTTTTACCTATGTCGTCGGTACCTATATGTACCACGACAACTAGCTGTTCACCCTCCCTTTTCAGAATGTCCTGCACCCGCTCCGAGACATCCTTGACCCTTGCACCAGGGAGGCAACATACCATCCTAGAGTCTCGGTTGTGGCCACAGAAACGTCTATCTATTCCCCTTACAATAGAATCCCCTATCGCTATAGCTCTCCCATTCTTTTTCCTGCCCTCCTATGCAGCAGAGCCACCCACGGTGCCGTGAACTTGGCTGCTGCTGCCCTCCCCTGATGAGTCATCCCCCTCAACAGTAACCAAAGCGGTGTATCTGTTTTGCAAGGGGATGACCACAGGGGACCGCTGTACTACTTTCCTTGCACTGCTCTTCCTGTTGGTCATCCATTCCTTATCTGACTGTGTACCCTTTACCTGCGGTAAGACCAACTCACTAAATGTGCTATTCACGTCATTCTCAGCATCATGGATGCTCCAGAGTTCATCCACCCGCTGCTCCAGTGCCGCAACGCAGACCGTCAGGAGCTGCAGGCGGATGTACTTCCCACACACGTAGTCCTCAGGGACACCGGAAGCGTCCCTGACTTCCCACATAGTACAGGAGGAGCGTAACACGTGTCCGAGCTGTCCTGCCATGACAACGCTTAAATTGGCAACAATAATGCTAAATATTACTGACTGATATAGAAAAGAAAAAGAAAAAGAAAAACTACTTACCAATCACCAGCCAATCACATACCCCTTTGGCTGTGACGTCACCTTTCGATTTCTTTCTACTTCTTTTTTGCTTTCTCTCCCTGCTTTAGCTGCACCGACTGGCCTTTATAGGCCTCACCAACGCCCCGAACTCCCGCCTCTCCGACTGCCGCCGCCTCTTCCCTGCCGCTGGGCCTTTATAGGCCTCACCAACGCCCCGAACTCCCGCCTCTCCCCTGCCGCTGGGCCTTTATAGGCCTCATCAACACCCCGAACTCCCGCCTCTCCGACTGCCGCCGCCTCTCCCCTGCCGCTGGGCCTTTATAGGCCTCACCAACGCCCCGAACTCCTGCCTCTCCGAATGCCGCCGCCTCTGCTCTGCCGCTGGGCCTTTATAGGCCTCACCAACGCCCCGAACTCCCGCCTCTCCGACTGCCGCCGCCTCTCCCCTGCCGCTGGGCCTTTATAGGCCTCACCAACGCCCCGAACTCCCGCCTCTCCGACTGCCGCCGCCTCTCCCCTGCCGCTGGGCCTTTATAGGCCTCACCAACGCCCCGAACTCCCGCCTCTCCGAATGCCGCCGCCTCTGCTCTGCCGCTGGGCCTTTATAGGCCTCACCAACGCCCCGAACTCCCGCTTCTCCGACTGCCGCCCAGCAGAACTTTCTTCTTCTTCTTAGGCAGTCCTTCGGCGTCGAGGACGACTGGCTTCCACACTAATATGAGTTCTCAGGTGACTGATGAGTCCAATGAGGGACCTACAGTCTCTGTCACAGGTGGGTCAGACAGTGGTTGAGGGGATGGGTGGGTGGGGTCCTTGGGTTGTCTTTCGCTCCTTCTGCTGTCGATGCTTGGCTTCCGCTTGCTCCCGGCGAAAAGACTCGAGGTGTTCAGCGCCTTTCCAGGTGCTTCTCCTCCACTTTGAGCGGTCTTGGGCCAGAGATTCCCAGGTGGGGATATTGCACTTTTTCAAGGAGACTTTGAGGGTGTCCTTGAAGCATTTCCTTTGCCCACCTGGGACTCGCTTGCTGTGTCGGAGCTCTGAGTAGAGCGCTTGTTTTGGGAGTCTAGTATCGGGCATGCGGACGATGTGGCCTGTCCATCGGAGCTGATCCCTCAAAGCCTCCTTGAAAAAGTGCAACATCCCCACCTGCACCTGGGAATCCCTGACCCAAGACCGCTGAAAGTGGAGGAGAAGCATCCGGGAAGGAGGAGAAGTATATGCAGATAGGGTTAGATGAAGTAGGGTGGGAGGAGGCTCGTGTGGAGCATAGACACCGGCACAGATCAGGTTGGCCGAGTGATTTGTTTCTGTGCTGTAAATTTTATATGATTCAATTCTTGTTCTTCTAAGGGTAAAATTCCAGCCTTTCGCTCCCGGTGTTCGATTGGAGTGTGAATCAGAGAATCGCACACAGAGGTCAATGGCCCAATTCACAAAGTCCTTGCTTTTCCGAAGCCACAAAAAATGTACTCTAAAATCTTCAGCTTTGTTCCAATTCTTTTTAAAGGTCTTAAAATAAAATACGACATTAATTACTTCTGCTGGGAATCCATTCTGCACAAGTACTAGTCTTAGGGGAAAACAACAGAGGCTATTTTAACCTTAGCCACCTGGCAGAAACCAGGCGAATGGACTGTTAAAATTGATAGGGAAACTTACCTGTCATCGTCCCTCTCTGTACCTGCAGTCTTCTGACTGATTACTAAATTATTATTAAATTAACTTTTAATTATCAAACTTAACTATCTCAAATAAGTAGAAAATAAGTAGAAAAAACTGTCAGCCATGGCTCAGTGATAGCACTCTCATCTCTGAGTCAGAACGTCATGGATTTGAGTCCCATGTCAGAATTAAGCACAAAATCTAGGCTGACACTCTAGGAGTGCTGAGGTGGTGCTGTATTGTCAGAGGTGCTGTCTTTGGGATGAGATGTATTGTGATACGTCCTTACTATACAGTATAAATGCACACGAGACCCATGCTTGAGAGAAGGTCAGTCTGTGACCTGGCCCTTATTCCTTAGCACTCAAGTGATGGAAGTGGGTGGAGCTTGCCCTTTTATATCTGAAGGTCCAGGTTAGGAGTGTCTCCCACAAGTTCCTCACCTAGTGGTCATTGTTCTCACAGTGTACAACTTAGGTCAGATTATACATGGGTTACAATGCTGGTTGAATACATGACATCACCTCCCCCCAAAGTCTTATTGGGATCACAGGTTGAGTCTCTCTGGTGGTTTACGCTCTCTTGTAGAGCGCTTGAGTTGGGGCTCCAGTTGTTGGGCGCTGGCCTGAGTGTCTGCTGTTTGCGGTGCCTCAGGCCTGTCCGGACTGCCCACAGTGACTGGGCTCTCCTCCCTTTGGTTCCTGTGTTCGGTCACCTGTGGAGGAGTGAACTCCATATCGTGTTCGTCCTCTGCTTCTTCTATGGGGTTGCTGAACCTCCTTTTTGTTTGATCCACATGTTTGCGGCAGATTTGTCCATTGGTAAGTTTAACTACCAGAATCCTATTTCCCTCTTTGGCAATCGCAGTGCCTGTGAGCCATTTGGGCCCTGCAGCGTAGGTGAGGACAAAAACAGGGTCATTAACATCAATATATCGCGCCCTCGCATTCCTGTCATGGTAGTCATATTGTGACTGGCGCCTGCTCTCGACAATTTCTTTCATGGTGGGGTGTATAAGGGATAACCGGGTTTTGAGCGTCCTTTTCATTAGCAGCTCTGCGGGTGGAACCCCTGTGAGCGAGTGTGGTCGGGATCTGTAGGCCAACAGTGATAAGCTGCTTTGTAGGGAACCCCCTTGGATTCTGAGCATCCCCTGTTTGATTTTCTGCACTGCTCGTTCTGCCTGGCCGTTTGAGGCCGGCTTGAACGGTGCCGTTCTGACATGGTTAATTCCATTGCCTGCCATGAAGTCCTGGAATTCAGTGCTTGTGAAGCACAGGTCATTGTCGCTGACCAAGATGTCTGGTAGACCGTAGGCGGCGAACATTGCCCGTAGACTTTCTACCGTGGCAGAGGATGTGCTTGAATTTAAAATGTCACACTCGATCCATTTGGAGTAGGCGTCTACTACAATCAAAAACATTTTTCCCATGAAAGGACCTGCGTAGTCCACATGGATGCGTGACCATGGCTTGGCGGGCCAGGACCTAGGGGCTAAGGGGGGCTTCCCTGGGTGCGTTGCCCAGTTGAGCACACGTGTTGCACCTGCGAACACAAAGTTCCAGATCTGCGTCTATCCCTGGCCACCAAACGTGTGACCTGGCAATTACCTTCATCGTGACAATGCCCGGGTGCTCCTTGTGGAGTTCTCTGATGAACACCTCTCTGCCCATCTGGGGCATGACTACGCGGTTTCCCCACAGTAGGCAATCAGCCTGAATCAAGAGTTCATCCCTGCGCCTGTGAAATGGTTTAAATTCCTCAGGGCATGCCCTGTACGTGGCTGCCCAGTCCCTATTCAAGTCACATTTCTTGACTAGAGACAATAGCGGGTCTCTCTTTGTCCAGACTTTAATCTGACGGGCTGTCACGGATGAGCCTTCGCTTCTGAAAGCTTCAACAGCCATGACCATCTCAGCAGCATGCTCGGTAGCCCCCTCAGTGGTGGCTAGTGGGAGCCTGCTGAGTGCATCGGCGCAGTTTTCGGTGCCCGGTCTGTGCCGAATTGTGTAGTCATAGGCGGCTAACGTGAGTGCCCACCTCTGTAGGCGGGCCGATGCATTTGCATTTATGGCCTTGTTGTCGGCCAAAAGGGACGTTAGGGGTTTGTGATCCGACTCCAGCTCAAATTTCCTGCCAAGCAGGTACTGGTGCATTTTCTTTACCGCATATACACATGCGAGCGCCTCCTTTTCTATCATCCCGTAACCCCTTTCTGCCTGGGACAGACTCCTGGAGGCATAAGCTACCGGCTGTAACTGACCCTTGGCATTGACATACTGCAACACACACCCGACACCATAGGACGACGCATCGCACGTTAACACAAGTTTCTTACATGGGTCATATAGCGTTAACAGATTGTTGGAACATAACAAATTGCTCTATTAAAAGCCCTTTCCTGGCTGTCCCCTCAGACCCATTCGCGACCTTTGCGTAGGAGCACGTGTAGTGGCTCTAGCAGCGTGCTCAATTTGGGAAGAAAGTTACCAAAATAGTTCAGGAGCCCCAGGAACGAACGCAGCTCCGTCGTGTTACTGGATAGCTTCCGTCTTGGATGCAGTAGGGCTGATCCCGTCTGCTGCTACCCTCATCCCCAGGAATTCTACCTCTGGAGCTAGGAAGACGCACTTCGCCTTTTTCAGTCGCAGCCCTACCCGGTCCAGTCTGCGTAGCACCTCCTCCAGGTTGTGGAGGTGTTCTTCAGTATCGCAACCCGTAATGAGAATGTCGTCCTGAAAAACCACCGTCCCTGGAATCGACTTGAGGAGGCTTTCCATATTTCGTTGGAAGATCGCGGCGGCCGAGCAAATCCCGAACGGACATCTGTTGTACTCAAACAACCCCTTGTGTGTCGTGATGGTGGTCAGCTTCTTCGACTCACTCGCCAGCTCCTGGGTCATGTAAGCTGAGGTCAGGTCCAATTTTGAAAACAGTTTGCCACCGGATAGCGTCGCAAAGAGGTCCTCCGCTCTCGGTAGCGGGTACTGGTCTTGGATTGACGCCCGATTGATGGTGGCCTTGTAATCACCACATATCCTGACCGACCCATCCGCCTTGAGCACCGGCACAATCGGGCTCGCCCAGTCACTGAATTCGACTGGCGAGATGATGCCTTCCCTCAGCAGGCGGTCCAATTCGCCTTCTATCTTTTCCCGCATCACGTACGGCACCGCTCTGGCCTTGTGGTGTACTGGCCTGGCCCCCATGAAAGTGCCAATGCCGGGTTGAAATACATGACATATTGTGTATGAAATAATCTCACGAGGCTGAAACTAGTATGACCTTGGTCTCTTTATTCTAACTCCAGAGTTTCTAAACAACAAGGCAGCAAGCCTTTTATACCAGCACAGCACACTGTGTGGGTGACCCGTAGGACTCCCGCAGTCACATCCTCTGGTGGCAACTATATATAGCTACATACATAACAAGATGTTAAAGCTGATGTATGTTCTTTCAGGTGGGCGTAAAAGATCCCATGGCACTACTTCAAAGAGGAACAGGGGAGTTCTCCCCGATAGCCTGGCCAATATTTATCCTTGGAGCAACCTCACTAAAAAGATGTTCTGGTCATTATCACTTTGCTGTTTGTGGGAGCTTGCTGTGCACAGGTTGGATGCCACAGTTCCTACATTACAACAGTGACTACACTATAAAAATACTTCATTGGTGTTAAAACACTTTTGGGCATCCTGAAGTCATGAAAGGCGCAATATAAATGAAACCTGGGAGTCCGGGTTTAACTCCACAGCATGCATGCGACGTCATGAACAGGTTCCCTGCCCGGAAGTCAGCCTGATCGACAGGCCGGCTTTCAGTCGGGCGGGAAACGCTGGAGAGTAGGTCACAGTCCCAGGTAGGGGCGAGCCCCGAGCCTGGGAGGCGGGTTCGACCCAGGGAGCAGGGTCCAATCCCTGCAGCGGGGGGGGGGTTTCCTATCTCCAGGGGGATTCAAAACCCTGACTCCAGAAAAGGGGGGGGTGTCTGAACACCGACCGGAGGAGGGGGAGAGGTTCGATCCCAGAGGGGTGGCGGGGGCGATCCCGGGGGAAGCTGATAGTGGGGGCCGGGATGAAGCTCCTCCCGGCCCAGAAGGAGTGCTCTACAAGGCTGTCCTCACCACACTGCAGGTGCCGGGAATCCCGAGGCCAGGAAGCCCGACCAGCCACCGTTAAATCAGAGGCTACAGGCTCATTATAATATTTAAAGTGGCAACCCGCGTCCTGGGAGCGGGTTGGCTGCTCATCTTACGTCCTGCCTCCATTGAACCCGGAAGTAGGCGGGTTGGGGTCAGGATTCATATTTTTAACACTTTAACCTCCCAAACAACCCCAAACCATCCATTTTTGGGGAGTTAAAATTCCCCCCATAGAATAAAAGAATGGTACAGCATAGGAGGAGGCCATTCGGCCCATCGCACCTGAGTCGGCTCTTTGAAAGAGCTATCCAATTAGTCCCACTCCCTTGCTCTTTCCCCACAGCCCTGTAAATTCACCCCTTCAAGTCTTTATCCAATTCCCTATTGAAAGATATGATTGAATCTGCTTCTACCACCCTTTCAGGCAGGGCCTTTCAGATCATAAATGTCAAGTTGTCTTTTAATGCATGATACACCATGACAGAATTAAAGAAAGAAATACAATGATACATTTTAGGCAAAAAGCTTGCTTTCTGTCAAACACACGTACTTTCGGCTTTGACTTTGATGGTGGCGCAAAACAGACGATAGAAAATTGGCAGCTCGCATTACTCTCCATCTGATTTTCTTTTCCACTGAAGTCATCCAAATTGCCAGTTGTGATGTATGCATTAGTGACTGAAGTGAATGATGTACCTCAGTGATGCTCCCGGGCAGGCAAGGTAAGAGCTCATTATCAGCCCTCAGACTCTCACAGCTATCTGGACTACACTTCTTCCCATCCTGCATCCTGTAAGGTCTCCATTCCATTCTCCCAGTTTCTCCATCTCCGTCGCATCTGTTCTGACAACAATACCTTCCATATTAGAGCCTTTGACATGTCCTCCTTTTCCCTCAACTGAGGATTCCCCTGGTTGACATGGCCCTCGACCGTGTCCATTCTATTTCCCGCATTTCACCCCTTCCCCTCCCTCCCAGAACCACAATAGGGTTCCCCTTGTCCTCATCTTTCACCCCACCAGCCTCCACGTTCAACGGATCATCCCCCGCCATTTCTGCCACCTCCAGCGTGATCCCACCACCAAACATCTTCCTCTCCCCTCCCCTCTCAGCATTCTGAAGGGACAGCCCCCTCCGCGACACCCTGGTCCATTCCGCAGTCACCCACAGCACCCCCTCCACTTCCCACGGCACCTTCCTGTGCAAGTGCAGGAGATGCAACTGGTAACAGCATGGTTTGAACAAAGGAGGCGAGCTTGCTTTTTAAATTCCCCCTGGAAGGACGTCATTGGACGAGGTCGGTGCAGGAGCAAGGAGAACCAATCGAAGGCTGATCATGCAGCTTGGGAACCAATCACCGGGCTCAACAGGATTATGCACGAGGAGGCGGGCACTGGAGATTGGATAAAATAAACCAGCCAAACCCCGAGAAGACGCAGCATAGAAGAAAGGATGAGCTAGGAAGGAAGTGAGGATGTCACGAGATCACAATGCACGAAATTCGAGTCAACGAGAAGTAAAGCCTGTGTAAAATTTGTTAATAACTGCCTTGCTTTGTTAAAATACATGCATTCATGTGTTCAATAAATCTTTCCAAATTGTCACAAGTGAAGTAGTCTCGCCATCAATTTCACGCCAGTTGAAGCCAGTAAAATTATAGTAAAATTACTGTAAAATTACTTATACAAATTGAACCTTTCAGTGATCACACCTCAACTGTGTGGGACACCTCGTCAGCTGATGTCAGTCATGGAAAACAAATTACTTGTGCAGATAAACGTGTTTATAATTATACTATTAAATTTGTTGTAAAAATATTGGTCACACGGTATGAATACAAATAATATCTTCTCAGTGTATAAATTAATTGAGCATCACGACAGCAAATTTTTATCTGAACCCAGGCAGAGAACTTTCTTATCAAAACTCCCAGTGACCCAATATTCTAATTTAAAAAGCAGCTTTCACAACCTCAGGACGTTCCAAAGCACTTTACAGCCAATGATGTACTTTTGAATTGTGGTCACTGTTGTAATTCTGGACATTATATTCCTGTTTCTATTATATTAGTTATTTTTAATTATGATTTACAGTTGTATTATGAAGAAAGTGAAATTGGAGAAAAGCTACCATACAGGAATTTTGCACACATCAAGTACGAAAGTAAAAGTCCATGGGATCCAAGGCAAAGTGGCAAGTTGGATCTAAAATTGGCTCAGAGGCAGGAAGCAAAGGGTAATTAGTTGATGTGTGTTTTGTGACTGGAAGGCTGTTTCCAGTGGGTTTCTGCAGAGCTCAGTACTGGGTCGGTCATGTATGTATGCTTGGGTTTACTAGCCACCAGGTGTCGTCACTTTCGGAGGTCATTGGGCTGTGCACACTTGTGTGCGGCCCAGGTATAAAAGCCCAGCCATCTTATAATGTGATCACTTTGGGCCCTAATAAAGTAGATCCAGGTTTGTACCTGTTCGGAGTTTACAGTATTCAGTCTATTGGGTTATTGCATACACAACATTTGGCGACGAGGTAACAAGCACCTTCACAAGCAAAAATGAGCACAATTGGAATTCTGGAGCGATTTGTGAAGGGAGAAAATTGGGCAGACTTTGTAGCCCACTTGAACCAGTACTTCGTGGCCAACAAAATGGAGAAAGAGGCAGACGCAGTTCGGCGCCGGGCGGCCCTCCTCACGGTTTGCGGTCCGAAAATCTATGGACTCATAAAGAATCTCCTCTCACCCTCAAGTCCAATGGACAAGGACTATGAAACATTGTGTGTTCTGGTACATGACCATCTCAAATCAGATGAAGGCATCATCAGCTCAAGATATCAATTCTATACGCATGTTCGTTCTGAGGGCCAGGATGTATCGGAATTCATTGCTGACCTAAGACGTCTAGTTGGACTGTGTAAGTTTGAAACTGCATTGGCAGACATGCTGTGGGACTTCTTTGTAATCGGCATCAACCACAAGGTGATCCTGCGTAAGCTACTGGCGGCGGAGACGCTGGATTTGAGCAAGGCCATCACGATTGCCCAATCATGCATGACGATGGACAAAAGCTTAAAGCGGATATTATTGAAAAAGCGGAACTCGGCAAGTACTGTAAACAAGATAGTATCGTGGTTTGGCAGAGCTGCATATGGCAGGTCCGACTCGACTGTGTATGCAAAACTGTCGCTGCTCAAAGTCCGCCAACTAAGCTGATGGACACATGATTCCAGATCAGAGTCAATTCCAGGCCACCATACATAAGTCCAGTCAATGCCAAGTTGCGTACGTACACTAAAGAATTCATAACAGTGATTGGCAGTGCAGTAATCAAGGTGCTGTATGATGGTACGGTTCACGATTTACCGTTATGGATTGTTCCAGGCAATGGTCCAATGCTGTTCGGCAAGAACTGGTTTGAAAAAATCAAATGGAACTGGAATGAGATCAAAGCGTTGTCGTCGGAGGAGGATATGCCACGTGCTCAAGTGCTAAACAAGTTCCTCTCACTGTTTGAACCAGGCATCGGCAATTACACGGGAGCGAAGGTACAGATCCACGTGGACTCGGATGCAAGACCCGTCCATCATAAAGCTCAGGCAGTTCCGTACATGATGAGGGAGAAGGTTGAAATCGAACTGGACAGACTCCAGCGTGAAGGGATCATATCACCGGTCGAATTTAACGAATGGGCCAGCCCCATTGTTCCTGTGTTGAAAAGTGATGGCACTGTCAGGATTTGTGGAGACTACAAGGTTACAATCAACCAAATTTCGAAACAGGATCAATACCCGTTACTGAAGACTGATGACCTGTTTGCACCGCTAGCCGGGGGGGGAAGTCGGTCACAAAACTGGATCTGACATCGGCCCAAATTACACAGGAGCTGGTTGACACGTCGAAGAAACTTACGTGCATCAACACTCATAAAGGACTGTTTATCTACAACAGGTGCCCTTTTGGAATTCGCTCGGCTGCAGCCATATTTCAGAGAAATATGGAGAGTCTACTGAAGTCCATCCCCAGAACCGTCGTGTTCCAAGATGACATCCTGGTCACAGGTTGTGTCTCTGCCGAACATCTGAACAACCTGGAAGAGGTTCTATATCGTCCGGACAAAGTGGGACTCAGACTGAAACGCTCGAAGTGCGTCTTCATGGCACCAGAAGTCGATATCCTGGGGAAGAAAATTGCTGCTGACGGTATCAGGCCTACGGACTCGAAAGCCAAGGCCATCAAAAATGCACCCAAGCCTCAGAATGTGACAGAGCTGTGTTCGTTCCTTGGTCTACTCAACTACTTCCGTAATTTCTTACCTAAATTGAGCACCTTATTAGAGCCACTGCATATGCTGCTAAGAAAAGACGACAACTGGGTTTGGGGTGCGTCTCAAGATAGAGCTTTTGAGAAAGCTACTAATCTACGTTCCTCTAACAAGCTACTGGTACATTATGAACCATGTAAGCGTCTAATATTAGCCTGTGATGCTTCGTCATATGGAGTTGGTTGCGTGCTCCAACAAGCTAATGAGTCGGGCAAATTACAACCTGCTGCATATGCTTCAAAAAGTTTGTCAAAGGCAGAAAGAGCCTACAGCATGGTAGAGTAAGAAGCACTAGTCTGTGTGTATGGGGTTAAAAAGATGCATCAGTACCTGTTTGGTCTTCGGTTTGAACTGGAAATAGATCATAAGCCACTCATTTCATTGTTCTCGGAAAACAAAGGTATCAATACCAATGCATCGTCCCACATCCAGAGGTGGGCGCTGACATTATCTGCCTATGATTATGTCATTCACCATCGACCTGGCACTGAGAATTGTGCCGATGCATTGAGCTGTCTGCCGTTGCCAACACCGGAGGTGGAAACGCCACAACCGTCAGATCTACTGTTAGTCATGGATGCTTTTGAAAGAGAAGAAACCCCTGTCACGGCCCAACAAGTTAAGACCTGGATCAGCCAGGACCCGATATTATCGGTCTTGAAACGTTGTATCCTTAGTGGTGATTGTTCTGCCATATCCGAGCAAATGTGTGAGGAGACTAAACTTTACATCCGTCGCAAAGACAAACTATCCATTCAACCAGATTGTATACTGTGGGGTAAGTGTGTTGTTATGCCCAAGAAAGGCAGAGAGAAATTTGTGCATGATCTACATAGCACGCATCCCGGTATTGTCATGATGAAAGCCATTGCCAGGTCTGATGTATGGTGGCCTGGCATGGACTCTGATCTGGAATCATGTGTGCATCAGTGCAACACTTGCATGCAGCTTAGTAAAGCACCAGCGGAATCGCCGCTGAGTCTGTGGTCATGGCCATCTAAACCATGGTCCAGGATCCACATCGACTTTGCAGGTCCCTTCCTGGGAATTATGTTCTTAATTGTGGTGGATGCTTATTCCAAGTGGATAGAGTATACATTCATGTCATCCAGCACATCCACAGCTACCATTGAGAGCCTTCCTGTCATATTTGCTACGCATAGCCTGTCTAACATTTTTGTAAGCGATAATGGATCTTGCTTCAGGAGGAGTTTCAAGAGTTCATGAAACTCAATGGTATCAAACATGTGAGGCCAGCATCATTCAAACCCGCATCCAATGGACAAGCAGAGTGTGTGGTCCAAACCATCAAGCAGAGTATGAAACGTGTAACTCAAGGTTCACTGCAAACTCGCTTATCACGCATATTGCTTAGTTACAGGACAAGACCCCATTTACTTACCGGGGTCTCCATTTTTGTTTACCATTAAACTCAAAAATGGGCAGACATGCAGGAAACACGTCGATCAGATAAAGCTGCGGCACACGGATGAACCGGAATAGTCAGAGGAAGACACAATCAGTGACCAACCAACCTACCCTCAGTCATCAGAGGACACCGCTGTCATCAATGAATCTGGACTTTCAATCACTGACATGGTCAATGAATCTGGACTTTCAATCCCTGACGCGGTCATCGTCACTCCCATCAGATCGGCTACCCAGCACTCAGTCATAACAGACTCAGAACGCTCGCCCAAGGCTGGAGTTGAACTGAGACGTTCAACTCGGGAGCATAAAGCCGCGGACCATCTCAATTTGTAAAAAGACCGTTACTAATATCTTAAAGGGGGATATTATCATATATGTATGCTTGGGTTTACTAGCCAACAGGTGGTGCCACTGTTGGAGGTCATTGGGCTGTGCGCACATGTGTGCAGCCCAGGTATGAAAGGCCAACCATCTTGTAATGTGATCACTTTGGGCCCTAATAAAGTAGAGCCAGGTTTGTACCTATTCGGAGTTTGCAGTATTCAGTCTATTGAGTTATTGCATACACAACAGGGTCCCTTGCTTTTTGTGGTATATATCAATGATTTAGACTTGAGTATAGGGGGTATGATTAAGAAGTTTGCAGATGATACAAAAATTTGACGTGTGATTGATAATGAAGAAGAAAGCTGTAGACTCCAGGAAGATATCAATGGACTGGTCAGGTGGGCAGAACAGTGTCAAATGGAATTCAATCCGGAGAAGTGTGAGGTAATGCATTTAGGGAGGGCTAACAAGGCAAGGGAATACACATTAAATGGTAGGACATTGAGAAGTGTAGAGAAACAGAGGGACCTTGGAGTGTATGTCCACAGATCCCTGAAGGTAGCAGGACAGGTAGATAAGGTGGTTAACATACAGGATACTTGCCTTTATTAGCTGAGGCATAAAATATAAGAGCAGGGAGGTTATGCTTGAAATGTATAAAACACAAGTTAGGCCACAGCTAGAGTACTGCGTGCATTTCTGGTCACCACATTACAGGAAAGATTGATTGCACTAGAGAGGGTACAGGGGAGATTTACGAGGATGTTGCCTGGACAGGAGAATTTTAGCTATGAGGAAAGATTGTATAGGCTGGGGTTGTTTTTTTTTTGAACACAGGAGGCTGAGGGGAGACCTAATTGAGGTGTATATAATTATGAGGCTCCTGGACAGAGTGGATAGGAAGGGCCTATTACCCTTGGCAGAGAGGTCAATAACCAGGGGGAATAGATTTAACGTAATTGGTAGGAGATTTAGAGGGGATTTGAGGAGAAATGTTTTCACGCAGTGGGTGGTGGGGGTCTGGAACTCACTGCCTGAAAGGGTGGTAGAGGCAGAAATCCTCGTTGCGTTTAAAAAGTACTTGGATATGTACTTAAAGTGATGTAACCTCTTCTTCTTCGGAGACGAGGATGACTTACTGCCACACTAATATGAGTTCTCAGGTGACTGATGAGTCTAATGTGGGACCTACAGTCTCTGTCACAGGTGGGGCAGACAATGGTTGAAGGGACAGGTGGGTGGGGTACTTGGGTTGTCGTGCGCTCCTTCCACTGTTTGCACTTGGCTTCCGCATGCTTCTGACGAAGAGACTCGAGGTGTTCGGCACCTTCCCGGATGCTTCTCCACTTTGAGCGGTCTTGGGCCAGGGATTCCCATGTGCTAGTGGAGATTTTGCACTATTGAGAGTATCCTTGAAGCATTTCCTCTGCCCACCTGAGACTCGCTTGCCATGTCAGAGCTCTGAGTAGAGCACTTGGTTTGGGAGTTTAGTATCGGGCATGCGGACGATGTGGCCCATCCATTGGAGCTGATCGAGTGTGGTCAATGCTTCGATGTTGGGGATTTTGGCCTGAGCGAGAACACTGATGTTGGTGTGCCTATCCTGCCAATGTATTTGCAGAAACTTGTGGAGGCAGCATTGGTGGTACTTCTCCAGTGCTTTGAGGTGTCTGCTGTACATAGTCCATGTCTCTGAAGCATATAGGAGGACGGGTATCACTACTGCTCTGTAGACCATGAGCTTGGTGCTTGGTTTGAGGTCCTGGTCATCAAACACTCTCTCCCTCAAGCGACCGAAGGCTGCATAGGCACACTGAAGCCAGTGTTGGACTTCGTCATGCCTTTGTTGACAGTAGGCTCCCGAGGTATGGAAAATGGTTCAAGTTGTCCAAGGCCTCGTCATGGATCTTGATAATCAGAGGATAGGTGGCAGGTGGGTAGAAGACCTTTGTCTTACAGATGTTTGGTGTAAGGCCCATACTCTCTTCCACTTGGGTGAAGGCGTTGATGATGGTTTGGATTTCGACCTCCGAGTGTGCGCAAATGCAAACGTCGTCTGCATACTGTAATTCAATGACAGAGGATGGAACGACCTTGGATCTGCACTGGAGGCAACGGAAGTTGAACATTTTCCAGTTTGTTCTATAGATTAACTGCACTCCAGCAGGGAGTTTATTGAGGGTGAGATGGAGCATTGCAGCAAAGAAGATTGAGAAGAGCATTGGTGCAATGACACAGCCTTGCTTGACCCCAGTCTGCACGTGTATTGGGTCTATAGTGGAGCTGTTGATCAAGATCACGGCTTGCATGTCATCGTGAAGCAGGCGGAGGAGGGTGACAAACTTTGGAGGGAAGCCGAACTTGAGGAGGACGCTCCATAATGCCTCCCGATTGACAGTATCGAAGGCCTTTGATGTAAAAGAAAACCATATACAGAGGTTGGTGCTGCTCCCTGCATTTCACTTGAATTTGCCGCGCGATGAAGATCATGTCCATTGTGCCCCTTAGTGGGAGGAATCCACATTGTGACTCTGGGAGGCATTCTTCAGCCACAAGGAGAAGGCGATTGAGGAGGATTCTTGCGATGACTTTCCCAGTGGTCGACAGCAGGGAGATTCCTCTGTAATTACCGCAGTCGGACTTGTCATCTTTCTTGAAGATGGTCACGATTACAGCTTCTCTGAGAGCCCCTGGCATGCACTCCTCCTTCCAAATAAGAGAAATTAGTTCATGGATTCGTGCCAGTAATGCTTCTCCACCGTGCTTTCGTGCTTTGGCGGGGATTCCACCTGCTCCTGAGTCCTTGTTGTTCTTCAGTTGTCAGATGGCCTTTGCAACCTCATGCCGGGCTGGGCTTGTGCTGAGGTGGTGGCGGGTAGCATGCTGCGGGATGGAGTCGATGACACTCATGTCGAAGATAGAGTTTCGGTTAAGGAGATCTTTGAAGTTCTCCTTCCAGCGGGCCCTGACTGACTCAGTGTCCTTAATGAGTACCCCATCATCATCATTATCATAGGCAGTCTCTCGGAATCGAGGAAGACTTGCTTCCACTCTCAGAATGAGTCCTTAAGTGGCTGAACAGTCCAATAAAAGAGCCACAGTCCCTGCCACAGGTGGGACATACAGTCGTTGGGGGTAAGGGAGGGTGGGACAGGTTTGCCGCAAGTTCTTTCCGCTGCCTGCGCTTGTTTTCTGCATGCACTCGCCGATGAGACTTGAGTCGCTCAGCGCCCTCCCGGATGCACTTCCTCCACTTAGATTGGTCATTGGCCAGGGACTCCCACGTGTCGGTGGTGATGCTGCACTTTATCAGGGATGCTTTGAGGGTGTCCTTGTAACATTTCCTCTGTCCACCTTTGGCTCGTTTGCCATGAAGGAGTTCCAAGTAGAGCGCTTGCTTTGGGAGTCTCGTGTCTGGCATGCGGACGATGTGGCCTGCCCAGCGGAGCTGATCGAGTGTGGTCAATGCTGGCGATGTTGACCTGGACGAGGACACTAATTGTCATGTATTCAACTATCATTGTAATACATGTATAAGCTGACCTAAGTTGTACACCTTGAGAACATTGACCACAAGGCGGTGAACTTGTGGGAGACATCCCTAACCTGGACTTTCAGGTATAAAAGGGGAAGCTCCACCCACCTTCATCACTTGAGGTCTTGGTAATAAAGGTAACTGGTCACAGAGTGACCTTCTCTCAAGTATGGGCCTCGTGTGCATTTATACTGTATAGTAAGGACATATCACTAATGTTGGTGCATCTGTCCTCCCAGGGGATTTATAGGATCTTGCGGAGGCATCGTTGGTGGTATATCTCCAGCGACTTGAGATGTTTGCTGTACATGGTCCATGTCTCTGAGCCATACAGGAGGGCGGGTATTACTACAGCCCTGTAGACCATGAGCTTGGTGGTAGATTTGAGGGCCTAGTCTTCGAACACTCTTTTCTTCAGGCAGCTGAAGGCTGCGCTGGTGCACTGGAGGCGGTGTTGAATCTCCTCATCAATGTCTGCTTTTGTTGATAAAAGGCTCCCGAGGTATGGTAAATGGTCCACGTTGTCCAGGGCCGCGCCGTGGATCTTGATGACTGGGGGGCAGTGCTGTGTGGTGAGGACAGGCTGGTGGAGGACCTTTGTCTTATGGATGTTTGGCGTAAGGCCCATGCTTTCATACACCTCGTTGCGGTAGGACTCTGGGTGCTTGGGCCATAGGTGGTCTTGACTGCGCTAAACATAGAAACATAGAAAATAGGTGCAGGAGTTGGCCATTCGGCCCTTTGAGCCTGCACCACCATTCAATATGATCATGGCTGATCATGCAACTTCAGTACTCCACTCCTGCTTTCTCACCATACCCCCTGATCCCTTTAGCCGTAAGGGCCACATTCAACTCCCTTTTGAATATATCTAATGAACTGGCCTCAAGCAAGGATCCACGCACATCGTGATTGTCGGCGAGTTGCTGGATCTCCTACGCTTTCTCCACCCACTATCTGTTCTTTAGGTCACGAGTTTTATGTTGGACCTCGGCCTTCCAATGTCTGTTGAGCTGCTTTCTTGCTCTTGAATTTGCTTGTTGTTTTCAGTTCAAAAATGCCTTGTGCTTGCGGCTTATTAGCTCCTGGATCTCCTGGTCGTTCTCATCGAACCAGTCTTGATGTTTCCTGTTTGAGTGACCAAGGGTCTCTTCACAGGTGCCAATTATGGAGGCCTTGAAGGCAGACCAGACACTGTGGACACTCTACATCCCCGGTTCATTGGAAGTCATCAGCTTGGTTGTGAGGCGTTGGCTGAATGGGGCTTTCTTAGCAGGCTCTTTGAGTGCTCCAGCGTTGATTTTCCTGCAGCAGTGTTTCTGTTGACGTCGCTGTTTTGGGGCTACATTGATGGAAATGACAGAGCAGATTAGGCAGTGGTCAGTCCAGCAGTGGTCAGTTCCTGTCATGGCGCGGGTGATGCGGACATCCTTGCGGTCCCTCGCTCGGACGATGACGTAGTCTAGCAGATGCCAGTGCTTGGGGCGAGGGTGTTGCCATGAGGCCTTGTACTTGTCTCTCTGATGGAACAAGGTGTTGGTTATGACAAGACCATGTTCTAAGCATTTCATCAGGAGGAGGGTAACTTTGGAGTTGTTTTTCCCTATCCTCTCTGCCGATCACACCTCCCCAGAGGTCTGTGTCCTTTCCAACTCTGGCGTTAAAGTCGCCAAGGAGGATCAGCTTGTCGCCTGTTGGGACTCGGGACAGGGATTGTTCAAGGCTGGTGTAGAATTCCTCTTTGGTCTCATCTGTAGCTTCCAGTGTTGGGGCATATGCACTGATGACAATGGCGCACTGGTTCCGGGCTAGGATGAGCCGAAGGCATTCGTTTATCCCGCAAGGGGAGTCCCTGAGACGGCCAACTAGCTCATTTTTTTATGGTGAAGCCTACCCCATGGAGGTGGCATTCTTCTTCTGGTTTACCTTTCCAGAAGAAGGTGCAACCACCACCTTGTTCCTTGAGCTGGCCTTCCCCTGCCCACCGAGTCACGCTTAGGGCGGCAATGACTATGTCAAATCGTCTGAGTTAACGCTAGCAGTACGGCATTCCGGTCTGTCGCTGTTGGGGTTGTCCATGAGGGTCCTGACGTTCCAAGCCTCAAACTTAATTTTAAAGGGTGCAAGATGCCTTGTGCATCAATTCTTTTAACGTGGGGTGGCCGTTACACACCAGCTACCACATGGGCTTGACAGAGCAAGGTCTTGGTTCAATGGCAAGGTGATCCAAAATGATTGGAGACCAGGCTCCACTGCATGGGTCTACTACACACTGTAAGGGGTTTTCACAGGGTTGTTGTTGTGCCTTGGGTATCTCTCTCTGGGCTTCTGCCCTCATAGCTTATGCCTGGCCTGTGAGGTAACCTGAGTGCTGCAAGAGCACCCCTGGAGAGACTGTGTCCACAGCTTATGAAGGGGGTTTTGAGACTCGTGCGTCCCCACAGCTTATGCCTAGCCTGTGAGGCACCTGTGAGTGTCAAACACTCCTAACCCCTTCTTCCCTAGCCTGTGACACATAGTTGAGCATTTTCGAGACGCTCCTAGCTTCCCTTACACGGTTCTGACATAAGACTCACGATCAGGAGATGTAATACAATAGAACTGAGACAAGGTGATTCCAAGAGGAACTTTAGGCTTCCAATTTATTTGACAAGGTGTAACTCAACAAACAGCAATACACCAACAAAACAATCCCCCTAAATCCCACTAAAACGGACCCAACGAAAATCTTTACACCAGTTTAGCAGTACAATGCCCAACCTCCCACCTTTCCTGGCCTAACTGAGTTGGGAGTTCTGGGGACCGGAGGTTATACTCACTACTGTGCCTTCCGCAGTCTGGTGGTTTGTTTCTTCTATCTTCGGTGTCTTCGGACACTGGTTTTCCTTCAGTGTCGAGAGGCTTGTGGTTGTGGTTGTTGAATCACGAGGGCAGGGAAAATCATCACTTCTTTTTTCACTACGTCAGAAACCCCTTTTTTATAGCCAGATTATCCAGTCCGCCTCTCCTGCTGAAGTCGATTCTTCTCATTGGTGGACTTTTGATTTTGAAAAATGCAGCAGTTTGAGGTTTTTAGGTTTTTTTCCCACTGATCTTAACCTACTCAAGGTTTGAGTGGGTGTTGATTGCATTGGCCTCCTGTAGCCATTGTGCTAGTCTGGCCTGAGCCAGATATTTCTATGCCTGATGAAAAAGGTGTTGGAATATGTATGTGGCATTGTTTAAATGCTAATATTTTCAAGGGGCAAGTTTCGAAGGTATACAGTTCCCAGACAATTTGATTAGTTCCAATGTCCAAACTGGCCCTTTTGATATTGACTCCACCCCTTTTCTTGCAGACCTTTTAAAAAATCCCAAATTCGATTAAAGTTCGTAGTTTCTTCCATGTGCACTTTAGGATTTCAAACTTTCTGGTAGATAGTTCCAAATTAAATTCCCTTTCCTATGAGTCCAAACACTTGGGGGGGGGTCTCCATTTGTGTCCCAAAGTTTTCCTTCCATCGGTTCACAGCACAGACTGATCCTACAGCCCTTTTCCTTCTGGGTAAAATGAGGGGGTTTTCGTCCTCCCCTACATAATCCCCCATCTGACACAGTCAGACACCACTCGAGTGTGTCAAAGTTCAGGGTGGTGAGAAAACCCTCGGTCTCCCAAATTGCCCAACTTTCCTCAGTTTAACTCTAAACTGATCCCGTCGATATATATCGTAATTCCTTTTAACGCGGTGCTAAACATAGAAATCCAACAGGTTACCATACACGACAGCAACATACATATATGTACTGAAGGTTACAGCAGTAATTGCACATTGAGTCTCATTTCAGTCTCAAACGTGAAACAAAGAAACCTGCCCTGCAAACTCCCCAGGGGCCATGTATGAAAACGCAGTCATCCCTGGAAATAACAAAACCGCCTAAGTGTCGCGGTCAAGCTTTGTTTACACACCTTGAGTGTTTAGCAACGGCTCTCCTGGCTGTATAGTAGCCTGAGGAACTGCGTTCTTTTTCTTTTTCTCCTGAGCTTACAGCTTGTAACTAGCAGATAAGCTACAATCAGGAGTTGGCCGATTACTAAGGCATGCGATCCCACCCGGATCTATGCAGGTATGTCTGCCCGTATTCCCAAATCCCACCATGCTGGGGGTTTAATCTGGGCAATCTCCCCTGCTAGAATTTCAGTTTTCTGCTCCATGGTGTAAAAATGTTTTTGAGACAAATCCACTGCCTGGAGGAGGGCTGTAAGTTTCTCAGGTAGTGGGGCAATGGGATAGCCAAACTGGGCGACATATTGTTGTAGATGGCTGAGGTTGTTTTGTACCGTGAGGTGAATCGTGGAAGGTTCAGGGATGGATGTGATTCTGGTGTGTGCCACTTGAACCTCTGCCCTGGGTTTAAAGCAAAAGCTGCTGTACGGAATTGGACACCACCTTCCCGGTCCGTGTTCATACCGTTGGGCACTTGTGGTGACACAATATGTCCCACCGCCTACATATGCTACCTGTGGAGGCATGTGGTTAGGGGCCATTACCTCCATTGTGCAATTGATAGGCTCTGCCCCAGCAGTGCTGAACCCGCATTGTGGCCTTGCAAAAGCGTTCAAGTGCTGGGGGCACAGGATTACCTGTGCTCCCCTGCTCCGACAACCCGAGAGGTCTGTACCTGTCACAGTGTGCTCCCACATTGTGACATAAGGTGAGACCTCTTGGAATCGAACATGCACCCCTCCACGAATGACTCCCACATTCTCCACTCGGTACAAGGGGTGCTGGTCGTGGGGACGCCCCCATCACGGGCATCCTGACCACCACACCCAAGATGGTATGATTTGACTTTCCACAGTCCACCGGTACCGGGTAGGCTTCCGATGCTACACGAAATTGGCAAGGACTCAAAACATTATCATAAGGGTGCAGTGCTGCTAAGTGCTGGTTGCTGATCCAGGAGGGGACCTGTCCCTGTCTCAGATCCTCGAGGTTACTCCGTCCCTCTCCCAGCAACCAGGCCCCATAGAGCACGCACACCTCATTTTGGGCGGCTTGATCGGAGGCGTTTCTATCCTCCCGAATCAAGGCGTTTACAGCCCTGGCCTGCGTCTCCAATTGAGAGATAATCTCCTTTAAGTGAACTGTCAGTGCCACCTCTTCGTGGAGCGCGGATCCCACTACGGTATTCTCGTCCCCCAGGACTTTGCGCAGCTGATTCTTTAACCCATTTATCTGGAGGGCCAGTTGCATGTTATCCAAACTGTTTATGGCGGACACCCCGGTGTTAAACCCCGTAAGAATGTCATTTAAAGTGCCACGCTTCTGCCTGCCCGGTTCGGCCCTATCCCACTGTTTATACAAGTCTGTCACTTTGACATCCCCGAAGTCCAGTTCATAGAACTTCCGGAACATCTCCCGTAGCAGAGCCTGGTATAACAGCTGAGTTTCCCGGGGACACCACGTAGGTAGGCAGACTTCTGTCAGATTTAGCACCACTGATGCCACTGCGTAGTGTACCCCCTGATAAAATAGTTTCTCGGTAGGGACCAACACTAAACCATTCCCCGGCCCCCTGGTTGTTGTCGGGCACCCGTGTGGGACGGTGGGCTTGGCCGTGGGTGGGGCTTTTCTTTCCCGAACTACAAGTTCGGTGGCATTTACTGGTACCCGGGGATTGGGGATCACACACGCCTCCCCGCTGCGATCCCATCCCACCCCATCCCCGACATCCTGCCACCACCTATAGAAAGCAATGGAGACCCCCTCTGAACACACGCGAGTGGATCCCCACATACACAAATAAATTCCTTGGTCGTACGCCCACCATTTCTCCCAGCACACCGTTACCCCGCCAGATGACCCCATGATGGTTCGGTAGGTATCATTATCCAGACGTTCCCAGTCCGAGTGTCGGTCTCCCATGTCCCTCTTTAGCTTTCTGAGCCACCACCACCGTCCCAGAGGTATGTCCCCTTGGCAAGTTAGGCATACCTTCCTGCCTTCTGTCACTCTCACTCTGGAAGTGGCCACAGTGATCTCCGGGCAGGGGATGGAGGCCTCTCCGTAGGTAAAGTCCTTATGGTTGGAGTACTTGGTGGAGTTCGATCCCAACCACCCAGGCCATTTCCCCTCGTGGGAGTAGGTGACCCGGCCATCCGCCGCCGGAGTCCCTTCTCCTGTGGTCACTGTCGGCGCTCTGCCCCCGGAGCATCCGAAATCTAGGGAGTCCTCGGTGTCCCCTCGGTGCCGGGTGCAGATCCTTAGCGATACCAGCATCACTAACGTCCAGTAGGGAGGTGTTGACATCTGAAAGGCAAGAAGAACATGGCCTTGCCTTGAGAGACCTCTCCAGGCTCAGCCCACTTAACATGTTCCAAACACAAAAAATGCTGTACCCAACCGTCACTGCCTTACCTAAACACATATACACACAACACAAAGTAACAAAACAGGAAGGGAAAATATACACACCGCCACCCGTCCCCGGGTGGCCAGGCTATATCCTGTCACTGTACAGGCGTCGTCGACCACTTGGCTGACTGTACCCTGGGGACCAGGATGTCCTCCGCTGAGGGGCTCATATGGTCCCCCTTAATGAGTCTTGTGCTGCCCTCCAAGGCCCTCCCGAGTCCCGGATAATCGGTGGGAGACCCTTGCTAGTGCAACAGAGCACCCTCCCTGTTGTCTTTCGCCGTATCAGTCTGGGGCGGGAGGCTAAGTAAACAGGGGACCACGGCGCCCTGGGCTGTGGCACTCTGTGACTCCTCCTTACTGTCGGTGCAGAGTCCCACGTTATGGGCTGCAATGCCATCTCCTCCACCTCTTGGGCTAGCCCCAGCTGATCCACCATGGGAGGTTCAGCTTCCCCTTGAACCTTGCTAATGGTAGAGCCTTTCTCCCTACTTCTGTTAGTGGGCTGGGAACCTCTACCCAGTGGTGGGATAGCCTTACAGGAGCAATGAACCAGCCCCGGCTGTAGAGCTTCGGGGCCCGCTGCCTCCTCCGGAGCCTCCAAATCCACCGGGGCTTGTTCTTCCCCCAGTGCCTGATTCCCTTCCCTTGCTCGTCCCCTCTGTTTTTTACCTCTTTTGGGGTCAAACAATTTACATTGATTAATGTGATACCACTTCACCCAGCGAGGCAGTCGAACCGCATAGACCATAGGGCTAGCCTTGTCGACTATGCTGTATGGTCCCATATATAATGCTTCAAAAACCCCGACCCGAGCATAGTTCCTCACCATGACCTGGTCCCCTATCTCCCATTCGTGGTGTTTGCTGGGTTCTAGCAGCAATCGGTTACTCTGATGCTGTCTGCCCATGTTACTAGCAGCCTGCCAGTGAATCTGTTTGAGGTGTTCAAACAGGTTCCTGACAAACCGGTCCCGGTTCACCTCTCGGAGCTGCCCTTCGGTGAGAACCGGCGCCAACACACGCACTGGGGTTCTCATGATCCGGCCCGTCATCAGCTCATGGGGTGAGTACCCTGTGCTCTTTGACTGACTGGCCCGGATTCCCATGAGGACCAACGGTAAGACCTCCACCCACTTGTTCGGTGAGTCTCCCGTCTCCTTGCGCAGCCTTTCCTTTAGGGTCCGGTTCAGGCGTTTTACGGTGCCTGAGGACTGAGGGTTGTAGGCGACATGCCATTTGGCTCTTATCCCCAGCACCTTTAGGGTGGCCTGCATCACCTGGCCGGTGAAGTGGCTTCCTCGGTCGAACTCCACGATTTGAGGTAGACCCCACCGAGAGAACACCTCCCTCACCAGGATTTTTGCAGTCCCCACCGTGGTAGCTGTTTGGCAAGGGAAGGCTTCCACCCACTTGGAAAACACATCCACCAGGACGAGGCAGTATTTATAACCTCCCTGGGCGGCCGGTAGGGCTCCGATGTAGTCGATCTGGATCGACTGCCATGGTCCCTCTACCAGCCTGACGTGTCCCATAGATACCTTCCTTTTCTGAGGGTCTGGATTGTTTGCAGCGCAAACCAGACAGCCCGCACAGAAGTTGCGGACGTCTTCCCGGAGGTCTGGCCACCACCCTGCCTTTTCTACCCGTTGCCAGGTAGATTCCGGCCCAGGGTGTCCCGCACCTGGACCCTCATGGGCCAGCTGAAGGAATTCCCTCCGGTGTTGTGGCGGCACTACCCATTTGTCCCCTTTAAACAACATGCCTTCCCGCACAGCAATATCTACAGCACTGTATGGGCCCTCCGCCTTTTCCCCCCTTTTGATAGCAGCCAAGGCAGCCTTCAGGATCGGATCCTGCATCTGGACTACTTTAAGGTCCGGGGCCGCAGCCGCCCCTACGCTCCCTTGTGTCCCTGGCTTGCTTCTTGCTGCTGCTATCCTGCCTGCCTCATATGGGTCCCATGGGCGACCTGTGCGAGCACCTTCCCTTGCCAGCAGGTCTGCCTGCTGGTTACCTTCCCCCCGTGGCTCAGTTTTGGAGTGGGCCTTTACCTTATGGATATAT
Organism: Pristiophorus japonicus; assembly: GCF_044704955.1. Taxonomy (NCBI): domain Eukaryota; kingdom Metazoa; phylum Chordata; class Chondrichthyes; family Pristiophoridae; genus Pristiophorus; species Pristiophorus japonicus. Next base: position 39,235,512 of record NC_091985.1, on the reverse strand, counting down.
ACATCCCCGGTTTCTCCCACTGCAGCCACGATCTTTTCTAGGCAGGGGTTTGGTCACAAGGGGCTTCCCATCCGCAGAGGTGTACCCCCGGCATGACCAAATCGCCAGATACTCTGTACATGAATTGCAAGTGAACATGCTGTCCGAGCAAATCGTGTATGGGGTCGGGAATTCCTCGTGGTGTGTGACCACATACATCACCGCCGAGAGTTCCGCCTGCTGGGCGCTCAGGATGCATGGGAGTTTAAGAGCCAAGGCAATTCCTGCCTTGGGATCCCAAACTCCGCAGCCCGTGAGTCTTGTACCCGCGGACACTGAACTGGAGCCATCAATGTAGATCTCGCGGCCTGTGGGGTGTATCCCTGCCCGAAATCCAAAGTTAATGTCCCATACTCCCTCCACAGAGCATCGATGCGGCTGCCCTGGATAGATTAAATTTGCTGCGAGCCTGGGCTCGCAGAGGCCCTTGACCTTTAAAGTCATTTGGGAGAGGAGGAGGGTCCAGCAAGTGATTCTAGCACTGCTCACTGTCCCGTCCTTAATCCTCCCGTCCAACAGCATCTGCGTCGGGGTATGATGGGTGAGGAGTGTAATGGGGGATATTCCGGTAAAGATCTGAGCTCTCTTTACTGCACAGTGGGTGGCAAGCAAGTGCCTATCACAATTGGAGTATCCCTTTTCTACCTCCGTGAGGACCCTGGAGGAGTACACCACTGGTCTCAGCTGACCGTTTCGCTCCTGGAGCAACACTGCACTTAAGCTGTCGCCACTGGCTGCCACCTCCAGGAAGAATTCATCTCCCCCATCAATTGCCCCTAGGGCTGGTGCTACCTGCAGGTCTCTCTTGAGACAGACAAATGCTGCCTCACAGCCCTCGTCCCATTCCCACTCGACCCCCTTATGGAGGAGTCTGAGCAGAGGGGCGGCAGTGGCTGCATAGTCCTCGATGAAGTCCCTACAGTAGCCAGTGATTCCCAGGAAAGACCTTACCCCCGACACATCCCTAGGGACAGGGAGTTCCTGCATTGCCTTTCTTCTAGCCTCATCAATGGCCCTTTCTCCTGCCCTTATCGTCAGGCCCAGGAATTTTACCTCTCCTAGACCTATCTGGGCTTTCTTGGGGTTAACTTTAAAACCCCCTTCCTTCAGTGAGACCAGCAGTTCGGCCAGCAGTGGACCGTGTTCCTCACTGCTGTCTGTGAACAACAACAGGTCGTCCACATACTGGACCAGCTGGTGTGGCTGGCTGAAGCCTTTTAAGCAGTTCGCCATGCATTGGTGAAAGATGCTGGGACTATTATGAAAGCCCTGTGGGAGGCAGCTCCATGTATACTGCTGTTCCCAGAAGGTGAAGGCAAACTTGTACTGGTCTTCCCTCCATACAGGGATAGACCAGAACCCGTTGGATATGTCCAACACTGTGAACGTGGTTGCGGATGCAGGGATTTCCCCTATCAGATCCGCAACCGCCGCTACTGTGGGGGCACAAGCTGGGATGTTTTTATTGAGCACCCTATAATCCGCCGTAGCCCTCCAAGAATTGTCCGGTTTCCTAACCGGCCAAAGCGGGGAGTTGACATGGGTGGCTATGGGTCTCAAAACACCCTGCTCGACAAGCGAGCTTAAAGCTGTCTCCAAGTCTGCTTCTGCCTCTCGGGGAAAGCCATACTGCTTTTGTGGGCGGGACATGGGATCCCCATCTATTCTAACCTCCACTTCTGTGACTCTCCCACAGTCGTGTTTATGGGTGGCAAATGCTGCAAGATTTGCTTGCACATAGGCCCGGTACTCGGCTGGGGTGTTACCGACCAGAACCTCCAGGTCGTAACCCCCTTTTGGCTTCATTGTACACAGAGTCCCTTTTCCCTGTTTCTTATCAATAACCATGACTTCTCCCTCTGCTCCCATGCCCACTGTGCCCCATAGACAGTGATTCCTCAAGTCTACTAGGATCTGGCGAGCGATGATAAAATCAGCCCCCAAAATCCCTTTTCCCACCTGCTCCCAGTTCATTAGGACGCACTTCCATTGTGTTTGGAGTGCTCCAAAACAAACCGCGAGCGGGACTGAGAAAAACCCAGCCTTCTCATTTTCTGTGAACCCAACTAGTTGATACGGCACCCCGTTTGATAGAGGTGAGGTTGCGGGGTCCTCCGAATGGACTATCGTGCTGGAAGCACCAGTGTCCAAAAGGTAGGTACCCAATACACCCTCAACCTCCATCTTGACCCAGGGTCGTCCCCAGGGGTCATATTCTAGTGGGCACAGGTATGCAGGCTAGGTCTGGGCTAGTCACGGCCTCTGTACTGGCAGGGTTGCTGGTGCTTCCCTGCCTGTTGCCGTGGCTACCTTCCCAGTCCCCTCCAGCGCTGTCCTCACTGCAGCTACTATCTGGTCAAGGGATGGTGAGGAGCTCCCTCCACTTCTCTCACTCTGGGCGGCTCCTGAAGGACTTCTCCCCCCATATCTCTTTACTGGGTTCCTGCAATCCCTTTTAAAATGCCCAGCTTTCCCGCACCCGTAGCACACTCCCTCCTTATCAGACGAGCGGCCACCCTCCTGGTGCCATTCCCTTTTGGGAATCGGGTTGGGTTTTACTTCAATTACCTGACCTTCGGAGGTTTTCTCCTCCTCCCCTCCTCCATTCCGTTGGACCAGTGTCAGTTGCCTGACCACTGCTTCGTCAGTGAGGTTGGGGTCCCGGGAATCGAACCACAGTTCTGCCCTGGACTTGAGCCGGGGCAAGCAGTTTGCCACCAGCATCCTCAGCCAGCGGCCAGTCTGTACCGCGGAAATATTCGCCCGGTCGAGGAGCTCCCCACAGGCTGCGTGGTATACCACCCACAGCCTGTCCGCAAACGCCTGCGGGGTTTCCCCTGCGAGCTGCCTTGTCCTTTCGACCCGTTCGAAAGGACTGCCGTCATTGAAGCCCATAGCCTCAAGGACGGCCCTCTGGACCTCAGTAAATGTACGCTGTCCCCTCCGGCATTCTGCCGGTAGGGCCTGGTACAATTTGCTGTCCAGAGAGAAGAGCAGCAGCTTGGCTGTCTCTTCCTCGTCGCACCCATTAATTTCCCCTGCCTGCATCACGTCCATGAAGTGGATAGACGGGTCCCCACTGCGAGTGAGTTTGGCCAAATGGGCCACCATGGCCCTGAGTGATTGAACTCCATGGGGAATAATAAAGTCGCTCTCCAGCGCTCCCCGACCTTGGCCACCTCCCTGTGGAGGACCGTACTTGCGCTGCCTGACCGGGCACATCCGCCCTGGTTCAGGATCTTTCTGCGCTGGTCCCTCTACCTCCGGCTGTCCCACCATACCCGGTGCAGCAGACAGTGCCTGGTCGCCTGATCCAGCCTTTAACTGACCCTCGGCTGGAGCCTCACATCCCTGCTGCCAAACGGGACACATTGGTCCTGCCCCCAGCCCTGGGTATGCTACTACCTGCGTGCCCCGCCCCTCCTGGTACCCCACCGGACAAACCACCGGTGCCTCAGGAGGTGGTCGGGCGTCTCTTGCCTTTGGATTCTCCTCTACCCCCCAATACTCTCCTTTGTCCCCTGTGGACCCTCCAGGTCCTATCAGGGCGACCATCCCCTTTGCCTAGGATAGAGCGTGGGTGAGAGTTTTAATCTTCTCCTGGCAGGGACCTTGATCTGCAAACTCACTGCGACTGGCCACTTTATAGGCTGTCTGTACGTCTTTTAATTTATTCTCCAGTTCCCAAATTTTCTGGGTGTACCGAGAGTTCTGTTCCCGGAGGGACCCCTCACTACCCTTGGCCTCAGTGACCTGACACTGAAGATAGTCCAGGCTATTTCGGAAGGTCTCCTCCAACTGCCGGTTCCTTTGCTGCTCCTCAGCTAATTCGGCCAGCAGGTTGTCCCCAACCGCAGCCCGGATAGCAGAGAGCTCCTCTGATTTCTGAAGACTCTGTTCCAAGTCCTTCACCCGCTGGTCGAGCTTTCGGACTTGGCGGGTGAAGCAGATAAGCCAGGTGGCCTTTTCCACCCTATGGTTGTGGTCCTTCCCTGCTGTCCACTGAGCAGCAGCATCCACTGGGCGCTCTGCCCGAGTGAGGGCTTATACCCAAGGTTTGGTGAGGTTCACCTTGCCAAAAATGTGTGAGAAAATTCTCTCCTCCATTTTAGTTTCCTCTCTTATCACCTCATCTGTTATATTAACATTTCCTGTTTGCTTAAGTCCCTTCGTGGTCGCCATGTTCTGTAAGGGGTTTTCACAGGGTTGTTGTTGTGCCTTGGGTGTCTCTCTCTGGGCTTCTGCCCTCACAGCTTATGCCTGGCCTGTGAGGTACTCTGAGTGCTGCAAGAGCACCCCTGGAGAGACTGTGTCCACAGCTTATGAAGGGGGTTTTGAGACTCGTGCGTCCCCACAGCTTATGCCTAGCCTGTGAGGCACCTGTGAGTGTCAAACACTCCTAACCCCTTCTTCCCTAGCCTGTGACACACAGTTGAGCGTTTTCGAGGCGAAAGACTCACGATCAGGAGATGTAATACAATAGAACTGAGACAAGGTGATTCCAAGAGGAACTTTAGGCTTCCAATTTATTTGACAAGGTGTAACTCAACAAACAGCAATACACCAACAAAACAATCCCCCTAAATCCCACTAAAACGGACCCAACGAAAATCTTTACACCAGTTTAGCAGTACAATGCCCAACCTCCCACCTTTCCTGGCCTAACTGAGTTGGGAGTTCTGGGGACCGGAGGTTATGCTCACTACTGTGCCTTCCGCAGTCTGGTGGTTTGTTTCTTCTATCTTCGGTGTCTTCGGACACTGGTTTTCCTTCAGTGTCGAGAGGCTTGTGGTTGTGGTTGTTGAATCACGAGGGCAGGGAAAATCATCACTTCTTTTTTCACTACGTCAGAAACCCCTTTTTTATAGCCAGATTATCCAGTCCGCCTCTCCTGCTGAAGTCGATTCTTCTCATTGGTGGACTTTTGATTTTGAAAAATGCAGCAGTTTGAGGTTTTTAGGTTTTTTTCCCACTGATCTTAACCTACTCAAGGTTTGAGTGGGTGTTGATTGCATTGGCCTCCTGTAGCCATTGTGCTAGTCTGGCCTGAGCCAGATATTTCTATGCCTGATGAAAAAGGTGTTGGAATATGTATGTGGCATTGTTTAAATGCTAATATTTTCAAGGGGCAAGTTTCGAGGGTATACAGTTCCCAGACAATTTGATTAGTTCCAATGTCCAAACTGGCCCTTTTGATATTGACTCCACCCCTTTTCTTGCAGACCTTTTAAAAAATCCCAAATTCGATTAAAGTTCGTAGTTTCTTCCATGTGCACTTTAGGATTTCAAACTTTCTGGTAGATAGTTCCAAATTAAATTCCCTTTCCTATGAGTCCAAACACTTGGGGGGGGGTCTCCTTTGTGTCCCAAAGTTTTCCTTCCATCAGTTTCAATTCACAGCACAGACTGATCCCACAGCCCTTTTCCTTCTGGGTAAAATGAGGGGGTTTTCGTCCTCCCCTACAACACACACACACACACAGATTCCTAAAGTCCTCCTCCCTCCTACAAGCGCTAGAAAGTGGGATTAGGCATGGATAGCTCTTTGTCGGCCGGCACAGACACGATGGGCCGAATGGCCTTTTTCTGTGCTGTAACTTTCTATGATTCTATGATTCAAACAATTGAGCTTTGCTATACTAAAGTTGTATGGCAGCTGGATTGCACTTGCATGGTCAGTTCTGAAATGACTGAGAGTACAATTGAGCTAAGTATTTACCCTTACCTTTGTTATAATGGCATCCTTTCAACTAACACCTGGCCACAATGTGTTACGCAGTGAGAATTGTAGACGTTTAAGAAAACCTTTATTGAACCAACAGCAAGCTGTCCTGTCTTACAATAAATTTATTTTCTTTTTCATTTCAAATGTTGCTTTCTTTACGCATTGGTACCTCAGTTGTGCAAGAATTTTTCTGAGCAACTCGCTGGTATCTTTCAAATACAGGAATATATTGGGAGATAGCGCACCTTCCAGTTGTTGGAAAATTCAGCTCATTGTCAATCAGACAGAATATCTGGGTAAACAGCATAACTTTTCAATTTAAAGTGACATCAGCATCAATAAGAAGTACTTATGTGCAGCGATATAAGTACTTTATACAAATCGATCAAAACCTGAGTTTAAAATATGAACTATGCGTTGTTGTAGTTAATTACCTGCACCTTGTACACTTACAGACTCACTGTGAAAAAAGCTTGAAGAGGAATCCTTGCTAGAGGAACCTCTTACAAAATTAACCTCAGTATGAAGTGCACCATTAGCCATAGTGCCACTTGATCAAGTCTGATGCTCCTCTTTGGAGGACATTCTTAATGGAGTATTACCAGCTTGGCTCAGAATCAGAAGGTTGTTCATTTAGGTCCCATCCATAAATACAGCACATAATGTCGGCTGACACTTTAGTTCAATGCTACATTGTTGGAGTTAACATTTTTCGAATGACATATTACATTGATTGTGTTAAGAATTCTATAGCTCTGTTTAAAGTTTACCCAGCCTTCTTGCTTATGAAGAAGGCTTGTAGAGTCTGTGTGAATCATATTAATTAAAGAGATGACATGCTGCAAAACTCAGCATTGCAAAACATTAAGAAGAAAGAAAGACTTGCATTTATATAGTGCCTTTCACGACGACCGGACGTCTCAAAGCGCTTTACAACCAATGAAGTACTTTTGCAGTCTAGTCACTATTGTAATGTGGGAAATGCGGCAGCCAACTTGCGCACAGCAAGCTCTCAAAAACAGCAATGTGATAATGATCAGATAATCTGTTTTTGTTATGCTGGTTGAGGGATAAATATTGGCTCAGACACCGGGGATAACTCTCCTGCTCTTCTTCGAAATAGTGCCATGGGATCTTTTACGCCACGTGAGAGGGCAGACAGGCCCTCAGTTTAACATCTCAGCCAAAAGATGGCACCTCCAACAGTGCAGCGCTCCCTCAGCACTGCACAGGAGTGTCATCCTAGATTTATGTGTTCAAGTTCTTGGTGTCAACTTGAACCTACAACCTTCTGACTCAGAGGCAAGTGTGCTATCCACTGAGCCACAGCTAACACAGTTGTGGGTGTCAATATATGTGGTTGAACATGTATTGTAAAGTCTCTACAGAGGTATCTAGCCTCTGATACATATATATAGCTAAGTTATCTCTCCTCCAGGACTGTGGTGGTTCAGCACCAGTGAATTCTCACTGATGTGTCCCTCTTAGCTGTTTCAGCCTCGCTGGTGATACTGTCACACAGGAGATTCCTTCCTCCCACTCGCATGCTCTAATGTGTTCCCCAAATAGACTTGTTGAGCCAATTTTCACTCCCTCCGCTCAGCTTAAACGTTGCAGCAGGCGGGATGCCACTTGCAATATGCAAATCAGGGTCATATAGTGGACGCAGGACTCCAGTTGTCAATCTTCCCAATATTGCTAGCATTGAGCAGCCTAAACAGCGGTGTAGGTATATTGTCCACTGAGAATGACCTTGGCTCGAATTCTCCCATTGCCGAGCGTGAGGGTTTGGCGGGGGAGGGGGGAGGCGGATGGCAGCAAAAATCCCGTAAATAGCGAGCGCATTGAGAATCCACCGTTACCCTGCCCCCTCGTGCATTCATCTCGGGCAGCTTTGAAGGCACGACATGGACCCGATCAGCAGAGGCGGGTGATCTCATTGAAGTCATTAAATGCTTCTTGAGAGACTCTTAAGAGTTTTTTTAATGCCAGATTTTGACATTTACTGCAGCACGGGATTCACGCAGCTCGGGTACCTCGCCAGTGAAGGGGAGCGGGAAGCTCAGTGGCCATTGGCCAGTCCATTCATTGAGAGTTGGGAAAAGCACATAAATACTGCAACATTACACCTTATTACTTGCCTCATGGAAAAGCTCATGCTTACTCCATTTTGTCTACAGGTTTGGTCTGATCTTCACTATACCTGCCATTTACTACATCAGCATGGGTGCTGCTTATACTGCCTCACCTTGGTCCTCAGAATCGAACCAAGATGAGCCCCACCACCACCAACACCAGCCCATCATCATAGACAGTCCCTCGGAATCGAGGAAGTCTTGCTTCCACTCTTAATATGAGTCCTTAGATGGCTGAACAGTCCAATACGAGAACCACAGTCTCTGTCACAGGTGGGACAGATAGTCATTGAGGGAAGGGGTGGGTGGGACTGGTTTGCCGCACGCTCTTTCCACTGCCTGCGCTTCATTTCTGCATGCTCTCGGCGACGAGACTTGCGGTGCTCAGCGCCCTCCCGATGCACTTCCTCCACTTCGAGCGGCCTTTGGCCAGAGTCTCCCAGATGTCAGTGGGGATATTGCACTTTATCAGGGAGGCTTTGAGGGTGTCCTTGTAACGTTTCCACTGCCCACCTTTGGTTCGTTTGCCGTGAAGGAGCTCCGAGTAGAGCGCTTGCTTTGGGAGTCTCGTATCTGGCATGCGAACTATGTGAACTGCCCAGCAGAGCTGATCAAGTGTGGTCAGTGCTTCGATGCTGGGGATGTTGGCTTGGACGAGGACGCTAATGTTTGTGCATCTGTCCTCCCAGGGGATTTGTAGGATCTTGCGGAGACATCGTTGGTGGTATTTCTCCAGCGACTTGAGGTGTCTACTGTACATGGTCCATGTCTCTGAGCCATACCGGAGGGCAGGTATTACTACAGCCCTGTAGACCATGAGCTTGGTGGCAGTTTTGAGGGCCTGATCTTCAAACACTCTATTCCTCAGGCAGCCGAAGGCTGCACTGGCGCACTGGAGGCGGTGCTGAATCTCGTCATCAATGTCTGCTCTTGTTGATAGGAGGCTCCCGAGATATGGGAAATGGTCCACGTTGTCGAGGGCCGCGCTGTGGATCTTGATGACTGAGGGACAGTGCTGTGCGGCGAGGACAGGCTGGTGGAGGACCTTTGTCTTGTTGATGTTTAGTGTAAGGCCCATGCTTTCGTACGCCTCAGTAAATACGTCGACTATGTCCTGGAGTTCAGCCTCTGTATGTGCACAGACACAGACATCGTCCGCAAGCCACAACACCAGCAGCAACAACAACAGCAGTCATCTCCTCAATGACCTGATACTCCACAGGAGAGAGGGGAACACCACTGGACTGCAATGCACCGGAGGCGATACCCCCAACTCAGGGTATACAGGCAGAAGGTGAGCTTCCTCAACATGACTGAGCAAAGGTGCTTCAGGAGGCTCAGACTATCGTGCCAGGTCGTCGCAGACATTTGGAACAAGTCCTGTTGCCCAGAAGTCCTGGTGAACACTCTTTACCAGTGGCTGTCAAAGTTAACACCGACCTCAACCTCTTCACCTCAGGCTCCTTCCAGGGATCTGCATCAGACATTTACAGGATCTCGCAGTCGGTCGCCCACAGACGCATCACCCAGGTGACTGGTGCCACGTTTCACAAATTATTTCTACTTTGCCACTGATGAGGCCAGTGTTACTGAGCGGCCACTCGGCTTTGTGGCTCTGGCTGGCTTCCTACAGGTTCAGGGCATCGACTGCACACATGGCCATGAAGGCACCCATTCATCACCCAGGAGTGTCTGTGAACCGCAAGGGCTTCCAGTCACTCAATGTGCAACCCGTCTGCAACCATAAAAAGATGATTATGCATGTGTGCGCCAAATTCCCTGGCTGCTGCCATGACTCTTTCGTGCTGCGCCAGTCCACCCTCCCTCAGCTCTTCACACCTCCAAACACAGGCTGGCTGCTTGGAGACAAGGGCTATTCACTGAAGTCATGGCTCATGACGCCCTTGAAGAGGCCAAGTACTGAGGCCGAGGAGCATTATTATGAGAGCCACATGTCCACCAGATGTGTCATAGAGCAAACAATAGACATGCTGAAGATGCGCTTCAGATGCATTGACAGATCTGGAGGAGCCGTTCAGTACGCATCAGCCAGGATCTCCAGAATCATCGCTGTCTGCTGTACCCTGCACAACATAGGAGGACCAAAGTGCACAGGATCAGGTGGATGATGAGGAGGAGGGGGATGAACCTAAGGTGAAGGTGGCACCATTAGCGGTGCACATTGCTGCCCAAGAGGCCCGGACAGTCTCACCATGGCCAGATTTACTTGCCTTGCTCCAATGCAGCCACATGGCTGCCACATAATGCACTAAATCCCCCCTCCCAATAACACCATAAAGCATCCCTACAGTGACCAAGCCATTCCTCTCACCCAAACCCCCAGTGCTTGAGGTTAAGTAATGTCTCACCATTCACTCCAAGTGACAAAGCCACTTCCAAGGTAGCAGGCAAAAATGGACAAGACCGGAAAGTGGTGCAAAGAAAAGCATTTATCTGTGTCATCAAAATAACTGAAACTTAAAACTAACATTTGTATGCACCCTTGTGCATACCCGTGTGCATCTACTCTTGTGTCATTTTACTTTTCTGAGTGCTTTTATGAAGTGCAACCCCCGTGGCTTCAGCAGAGGTAGAGATAGGCTGCACACTTCCCTGCTGTGACTTGTTAGACACTGTTGGCGGATGTCCTCTGGGTTTTGGAGCCTGTGAGGGCCCCGCCAAAGTCTGCTCCTCCTGTGACACTGCAGGGGCAGACTCGGCCACCATGGCCATATGCATCTGGGGCTCTGATTGAGGGAGGCAATGGGGGAGAAGTGGGAGCACTTTGAAAAGAGCCCCCACTTCCATGTCCCCTCTCAGCATCATCTCTCTCATGGGCTACCGGCACTTCTCTACCAGCAACGACTTGGAGAGCACCTTGCTGCACAGCCTTCTTCTCCTCTTAGGCAGTCCCCCTGAGTCGAGGCTGACTTGGTCCACACTAATATGAGTTCTAAGGTGACGGATGAGACCAATGCAGGATCTACAGTCTCTGTTACAGGTGGGGCAGACAATGGTTGGAGGGACGGGTGGGTGGGGTACTTGATTTGTCGTACGCTCCTTCCGCTGTTTGTACTTGGCTTCCGTGTGCTCCTGATAAAGAGACTCGAGGTGTTCGGCGCCTTCTCGGATGCTTCTCTTCCACTTTAAGCGGTCCTGGGCCAGGGATTCCCAAGAGTCGGTGGGGATGTTACCTTTTTTCAAGGAGGATTTGAGGGTGTCCTTTAAACGTTTTCTCTGCCTTCCTGGGACTCATCTGCCGTGATGTAGCTCCGAGTAGAGCGCTTGTTTTGGGAGTCTAGTATCGGGCTTGCAGACGATGTGGCCCGTCCATCGGAGCTGATCAAGTGTGGTCAATGCCTCGATGCTGGGGATGTTGGCCTGAGAGAGAACGCTGACGTTGGTGTGCCTATCATGCCAATGAATTTGCAGGATTTTGCAGAGGCAACATTGGTGGTACTTCTCCAGTGCTTTGAGGTGCCTACTGTATATAGTCCATGTCTATGAGCCATATAGGAGGGTGAGTATCACTACTGCTCTGTAAACCATGAGCTTGGTGCCGGGTTTGAGGTCCTGGTCTTCAAACACTCTTTTCCTCAGGCGAGTGAAGGCTGCACTGGCACACTGAAGGCGGTGTTGCACTTCGTCATCGATGTTTGTCTTTGCTGATAGTAGGCTGCCAAGGTATGGGAAGTGGTTCACATTGTCCAAGGTCTCGTCATGGGTCTTGATAACCAGGGGGCAGGTTGGTAGAGAACCTTTGTCTTATGGATGTTTAATGTGAGACCCAGACTCTCGTACACGTCAGTGAAAATGTCAACGATGGTTTGGAGTTCGGTCTCCGAGTGTGCACATCTACATATTGTAATTCAATGATGGAGGTTGGAACAACCTTGGATCTGGATTGGAGGCGACGGAGGTTGAACAATTTCCTGCTTGTCCTTCAGATTAACTCTAATCCAGCGGGGAGCTTGTTAAAGATGAGATCAAGCATTGCAGCGAGGAAGTTTGAGAAGAACATTGGTGCACTGACACAGCTTTGCTTGACCCCGGTCTGTATTTGTATTGGGTCTGTGGTGGATCCATTGGTCAGGATCATGGCTTGCACGTCATCGTGAAACAGGCGGAGGATGGTGCCAAATTTTTGAGGACAGCAGAATTTAGGAATACACTCCATAATCTCTCACGGTTGAAAGAGTCAAAGACCTTTGTGAGGTCAAAGAAAGCCATGTACAGAGGTTGCGCCTTACATTTCTCTTGGATTTGTTGCATGGTGAAGATCATGTCCGTTGTGCCCCTTAGTGGGCAGAATCTGCATTGTGACTCTGGGAGGAGCTCTTCAGCCAGTGGGGCGATGAACGCCCAAGTCTATGTTTGTATCTCTCCTAGAAAGGTCTATCAGCGCCTGCCATCAGTTGTCCACAGCTAGCATGAGCTCATGTGACTGGCGCAATTCTGCTCCATGCAGCTGGCCATCGTTTCCATGGAGGAGCACATCGTCGCCATCACCTGATGCTCATGTTGGAAATGGACACCTCCATTCTCTGAACATTTGCAGACATTGCGGCTGCAAAAGATGCCAGAGCCTCATGCAATTGTTGCTGCCCCTCCAAGATCACCCTCTTTCTCGATGGCCCCCGAGGCTCAGCGTCTGCATGCAGCTCAGCAGAGCTTGGAGTGTCCTGCGTCCTCTGGTAAGGAGTCTCCACTGCTGTCCCTGTCAACACTATTTGCTCTTGCTCAATTGTGAATTGTGAGACACCAAGTTACATCTCGCACAGGACCACCGAGGTGTGTGTATCTGCGCTGGTGCTGGGTGCAGTTGGGTCTGCTGCTGGTGGACCCTCAGAGGCTGGAGGCTCCTCTGAGGAGTTGTCTTCCTCCTCTGGCTGGACAATGGGAGGGGGGTGCATTTGATGGACCTGTGGGAGAGTAAAGAGATGAATTAGAAGTGTTATAATAAAAATGTGTAACGATACCATGATGAACATTCACTGGCTGCTGACATCTGTCCCCATATGCTATATGCCATATATGAGATGTAATTCTGTCACCAGGTTGCTGGAATGTCCCCTCTCTCTGTCTCCCACCGCCAGCAGCTCTCCAACTCCCGAGTTCTCCAGAGCTGGTGTTAGTTGAGTGAAGATTGGAGAGCCACCTCTGGTTCTCTGTCTCTCCTGTGTGTTCTGTTTCTTTTCCTGCTGCAAAGAGGGAAAGAAGAGAAGTTCAGCTGAAAGTGATGGAATGCATGGGTTACATCTGTAGAGGATGATTATCAGGGAATGGGGTGCCAATGCCAAATGGCCTCCTTCTGTGGTGTTACATGCTATGATTGCATTAGGATGAGGGTAAGTGTGAGGGATGGTTAGGCAGATGGGTATGTGAGTATGTATATAGACAGACGGCTGGATGGACTTGGAAGGTATGCTTGTGTGAGGAATGATATGCAGGAGTAGGCTTGGGAAATCAGAGTGATGGGGATGTGGTGACAGGCACACCAGGATGAAGATGAGTCTGGCTTTGCACTCACCTTTCCTGACCTCATGATATCATTGAATCTTTTCCTGCACTGGATCCAGGTCCTCCTCACCACATCCTTGCTGCTGAAATCCTCAGCTATATCCAGCCATGCTCATTTGGTCACTTTTGGATGTCTCCTTCATCTATCTGCAAGGAAGAGGACCTCCCTGCGTGCTCTGACTGCCCCATCAGAGATTGCAGGGATGCATCTGAAAACTATGGTGCAGCCCTCTGCCTTTGGCTAGCCATTATTTCTGCTCTGTAAGAGTGCTCTCAGCGTACACCATCATAATCCATTTGAAAGGCACTGTAACTTCTGTATGCCTTGACAGATTGAAGTGGGGCTATCGAGCTCTGTTATAATTAAAGGGTTAAGAATGGATATAGGAATTAAAACAAGCTGACATAGGCTTTTGTAGTGGTCAACTTTCTAAAGGTGTTTAATGGGAAATAACATGTCAGAATTAATAATTGTTACAAGCTGTGTAATCTGAGGACAATTACAGGAGGTCCAACTGTTGAACCACAGGAAGCCCAGAGGGGCAGATAAACAGGGCAAGGAGTCAAAAGTGACACAATGGAGAAACTCCATCTGGTCAAGGCAAGAGAGATAAGATAACATTCCAATGTGCTAATGAACTTTTGGGACACAGTGAGGTTTATGGAAAAGCACTGGTGACAGGCGTGGTCAGGATTGTACCTTTACTTTGAGTGACAAGGGTTTTGATCATTGAAATCAATATATGTCTCATGTGTTGAATGTCTGGCCATTATAGGCCAAGGAACTGTATAAAAACTCTGTGTTTTCTTTGTTCAAGGCAGCCAAGTGAGGACAGCTCAGCAATAGGTTGACTGCAGACTTGACACTCCCTTGCTAGAAATTATCGACTACTTGAATCTTTGAACCCAGAACTAGTGTTGAGTGTTAATTTTAAATGTCGACTACAATTAGCACTGCAAGCAAGGTCTCAAGCAGACGGCTGACATCGGCTGATGGAAGCCATGTCAAAGGCGTGAGTATGCTTTAATTACCACACACAGTTAGGACAAAGGCAGAAATTTGTCTGGTGTCAGCTGCCTGAGAGATCCGAATCTGCAGGTCTGGCCGAGACTTCAAGTAGTCAGCGTAAGATCCCAGGTGAAACAATTGCGATCGGTTATGTAGAAGCATGTCTGTGTAATGTTGCGATTGATAATTGATAAGGTTGCAAGTAACGGTCTCATTCGTGAGAAGTAACTAAGTAAGGGACATAATGCTGGCAACCTATAGCCATGGGAAGTGAGAAACTCGAGTGGGGACCAGGGGTCCCTGACATGGTACCTAGCAGACAAAAACTAATTGAAATAATGATTACACAAAATTGGAAACCAGATGACCCACCCGCTGAACAAAGAAAATGGTGGGAGTCGGAAAAGAAACAAAAGGAGGAGAAAGCCCTCATGTTAGTCACTAGCGCGTATTATGAATTAAGTAAATGGAAAACACTATTATGAATTAAGTAAACAGACTAGACTTTCTCAGTAGAAAGCAATGAAATAAACTGACAGTAGTTGCTATTTGATGTTTCAGTAAAGTTTTAGGAAAACATATGCAACTGTTCCTTTGTTTGGCTGTGGCTCCTCCCCCTTTTCCAAGTGGCATTGGGAAGTTTAAAATTGGAGTTACTGAGGTTAATTAACCTATTAAAAATCAGACTTTTATTATGGCCGTGAACAAATTCTGGTTGATGTAAATTGTGTGGAGAGTCTTTAATTCCTGACATAAGGCATTTCACATCAATAATTGGTATGGATTTAAAAAATTCTGACCAATGTGTAACTGGAAGGTTTAAACTGAAAAAGGCTGTAGGCTGAAGTCAACATTGATTGATGGTGTCTGTGTTTGTCAGCTTTCAAAACTAAAGAAGTTAACTTTCACAGGCAGCTGTGAACTCTGTTTTAACTCAGAGGGTGATAGCTTTTAAATATCGGAAATCTTCTTAATTTGAAGAGAATTACCAGAGATTCTCTGTTTCTTTTGTTTTAAGTACGTGACCATTGGGAAGAAGCGATGTTGTTTAAAGGGGTTAGTGGATTGTGGCTGAGGGGTCAGGAGGGCACACCACCGTAGCCGACTACATCTGAGAGTAAATCTCAGAAGTGGGATTCCTCCTCTCCAGGGGAATGAGGAAGAAGGGGCGCCTAATGGGATACCCCCACCTAATCAGGTACAGTATGATCCAAAGGGAAGTGGACAGGACACGGGAGCTGGAAGAATCTCCTCGGGTCTCAGATTTGGAACTACCTCCTGTCCACAGACACACCTCGCAAACCCCGCCAATCTCACAAAGTAGTAAGAGACATATCGTGAATGGTAGAAATAAGGACTGCCGCGGTTATAGGATAGGGGTACATTTACAGTGGCATGGTAATCATATTACTCTAACCATCCATTATTTCAATGGGTGCAAGGACGGGAGCGCGGTAGTATAAGCAGTAGAGTTTTTTTTTTTAAAAGACTCATCCAAAGGCTCCTTCTCCAGCGAATAAACAGATTTGTGGGAAAAGCGAATTGTTTGTCATAAATATATCCCAGGGCCAACAAATGGGCTAATGGTAATCTCAACTCAAGTGATATTGTACCATGATGTGCATCACAAAATGGTACCTGTAATATTGAATCTGACCAAAGTGGGACTACCTGGGTGGTGCAAGCCTAAAACAGTGTGGCTACATGGGAGAATGATCAAGGGATTTTGGCACAGGGCCAGTACAACCTGCACTGATTTCAGGGAGAGTGATGGGCTTGATCGTACCTTGACAAGAATGGTGTTGAGACTAGTGGGGAGAATCAAAATAGAAGACGGTGAGGCCTGATTAACATGTTGCAACTGATTTAATGCTAAAAAGGGGGTAAACCAGATTATGGGCCCAAATTTGGCCTTCCATTTTTTTCGCCGCACTCAATTGAGGTGCGCCAACTTCCTACAGCTCAAAATGGTGCTGAAAAGATATTCCCATATTCTCCCTCACTCTATCGATTGTCCTTGTGCTTGGCATGGCATGGCAATTCAATTAGTGGGTGGAGCTAGGGCACTGCGCTCAAAAGAGTGCCGGCAGCTCAACGCATGCACTCTGGAGGTTTCGTGCATGCGCAGTAACTCCTCTGCAGTGTGGGACCCGATGTACCGCCCCTTTCCCAGGCCGAGTGGCGTTACGACACGCGCCGGACTGCTGCACGCCATAGAGAGAGTCCCGCACCTATCCTCGGCTGAGTGGTCTCCTGCACCGGCCGGCCGGCCCGCTGACTTCCCACGCTGCTGTAGGACTTGAGTTTTATTTTTTATTTATTGATGGTTGCGCTTTGTTTAGTGAGGAGAGTTTTGATTGGGGGGGGGGGGAGGAGGAGATTTTTGGTGGGGTGGGGGGGGGGAGGAGGAGAGTTTTGGTGGGGGGGGGGAAGAGTTTTGATCTGGGGTGGGGGGGGGAGAGTGTATTGATCGGTCGGCGGAGGAGAGTCAGCAGTCCTCGGAGGAGAAGTCAGCAGTCCCTCGGAATTGTCTCCTGCAGCCTCCATGTTCTGCAAGCCCAGCCTGCTGTGTGTTGTGTGTGGCCAATTTCATGCGCTGTCTCTCCCGCCTGGGTGTCCCACCCACCCGTACCTATCCCCAATAGAGTGACCTCTCACACCGGCAGGCCCAGGCCGCGTTATGAAGGTAGGACTTAAGTTTTATTTTTATTTATTTATTTATTTGTTATTTATTATTGATGGTTTTTATGCTTCTTGAATGTTGTTGTGAAGGTGTTTAGTGCTTTGCAAGGTCCTCTCCGCTTCCCTCCCCCCGCGACCCCGCCCCCGCCCGCATCTCTGGCTACCTGCGCTGACTTCTTAACTCTCCGCCAGTATTTCTGTGCAGCCACAAGGGGCCACATACGCTGGCCTAAGTTAATTTGAAGCAACTATTAGCTGTCCAAACTGGCTTAAATGGCTAAAACAGGCATAGATGGCTGGTAATGCCCCCTTTTGAAAAAAAAACTAAACTAAAAAAAATCCTAACTAACTCACTTACACTGGCACAATTAAATGTGCAGAATGGGGATTTTTAAGATACTCCAGAAAAATAAAGTTGCTCCAAAAAAAACAGAGCAACTCCTAGGCAAAGGGGAACAAATCATTTTCAACGTAACGACTCGAAGTAATGTATAGATCTTGGTTAGTGGAACAAGCCCAAGGAAACCTGCAGCATATTGCAGAGGGAAAGCTCTCTTTCTGGGTAACTGATCGAGACCAAGGGTAATGTCCACTTCTCAACTTATTAAGACTCTGTGCCAAGTCAGAAGGTTGGTACAGGTGTACCTGGTGGCATGAGTGTAATTTACAGGAACAGAATGACATCACCCTGTTAGAGATAGTAGGGTATTACTCAAGCATGCCTGAGAAAATTTAATAGAATACAATGAACACGGGAAATGTAATTTGGATGGATGGGATAACATGGAATTATATCATGAGAGTAATTGTGGGACAGCATTTTCCTGTATAAAGAGGGAAGGGTGAATATTGTGTCAGCACCATACACCGGGAATACCAGTACGGTACCAAACTGACTTGTCCCATTGCGACAGGAACCTTTTGTATTACCCCAGTCCAAACTGTGAGACTTGGGGCGCGGGTTTCATCTAGTAATTATTTGCGTAGGCAAGTAAATATCTCTGTGAGAAAGGAGTTAAAAGTGTAACTGCCAAAGGCAAAGTGTATAATGAATTTGGATAGTTAATTGGGCCAATTGAGGACCAAGTACAATGGGCATTAAGTGAAATGGGGAACAGAGGGTCACAACGGCTAGATGCTGAGGTGATACTTACGGTACATATAATCGCGATAGTCCGACAATGAAGCATGAGACTTTGTGTGATTTTTATGTTATCTATTGTCTAACAACAACCGACACACACTGTTGGTATGTGATGAGGGTGGCAGCTGTTAACACATTTGACATAGCCAGTATAGACCAAGATGTTCAAGACTTAGCCCAACGTTTGAGAACCGTTTTACTAAAGGGAAACGATCGGACTTCGCAGTTGTCAGAAACCGGGGACGAGGTCGCCAGACAAATGCTGCAAGTCGAGAAAATCCGAACGCCTCATGCCCAAACTATCAATAAGATAAGTGTGCGACTAAATGATCTAACCCAAGAAAGACATAAAAAACTTGTATGTGCAATGTATGGCACATGGTTACTAGGGAACATTCGATACAATGTAAACCAGATGAAACAGAAAAATACCCAAATGGATAAGTAATGAGCAGTTGTCCAAATGGACTAAGGACGATATTATCCTCCATGATGTTCGTAGTACAACACAAGTGTTCTTGTCCCAAAGTAATTGTATAACCAGAGAATTGAAATAAGTATGGTTCTAGCTATCCCACAAATAGAGGGTACACATGTCGAACCTCTGTGGGCAGTACAGAACATAGGCAAAATACAAGGCCAATCTCAGGGTCAGTTCCACGATACGCCCCCTTATGCAGTAAAACTCAGTGACACATTTCAAGGGGTGCATACCGATGGTTGCATGCAATATTTGGATGTGATAGTGTGCGGACACCCCATGGAAGGAGGGAAATGTATAGCGTGCGGGTTCACTCAGACGGTTAATCGCACATTGGAAATCAGCCCCCTTAGTCAGGAACAATATGACATACCAAGTTGGCAAGGCATTCCCCATCTCAAAGAACATTTGACGCAATTGAAAAAGGACACTGAGAAAACCATACGTCGTTATCATGAAATTTTCGAAGATTCCATACAGCATTCAAAGGACATTGAAGAAACCCTGAAGGACACTCAAGGGTGGAAACATGTATGGAATTGGGGAGTGAATGTGAATATCCATCCGTGGATTCTTATATTCTCTCACGTATTGGAGATCATACAGTTAGGGCTAGCTGCCAGATGGGGAATTGGGTTATGCATGGCATGCAGAAAGAGTCAACGGAGAAGGAAAGCAAAAGCTTTAATTATGGAACAGCAAAAGTTGTTAGCTGAATTACCTGAAATACTTTGAGACGTAGGTCACGTCCCGAGTCCCCCAAACCGCGTGGCTGATCATCACAGAACGGAACTGGGGACACAGGATGAAGTAGAATTAGGTTGGTAATCTTGGGCTGGGTAGCCAAGTACCAAAAGGGTGGACTGAACTGGGGCTATTGAGCTCTGTTATAATTAAATGGTCAAGAATGGATCTCGGAATTAAAACAAGCTGACATAGGCTTTTGTAGTGGTCAACTTTCTAAAGGTGTTTAATGGGAAATAACATATCAGAATGATTAATTGTTACAAGATGTGTAACCTGAGGACAATTACAGGAGGCCAAACTGTTGAACCACAGGAAGCCCAGAGGGACAGCAACAGGGCAAGGGGTCAAAAGTGATACAATGGAAAAACTCCATCTGGTCAAGACAAGAGGCAAGCCAATGTGCTAATAAATTTTTGGGACACAGTGAGGTTTATGGAAAAATACTGTGGACAGGCATGGTCAGGATCGTACGTTTACTTTGAGTGACCAAGGGGTTTGACCATTCAAATCAATGTATGTCTCATGTATTGGATGTCTGGCCATTATAGGCTGAGGAACTGTACAAAAACCCTGTGTTTTCTTTGCTCAGGGAGACAGCTCAGCAGTAGGTTGACTGCAGACTTGACTCTGTCTTGCAAGAAATTAAAGTCTACTTGAATCTTCGAACCCAGACCTAGTGTTGAGTATTAATTTTAAATACTCTATGACACAGATTATCTGAACCGCATGGAAAATCAGTATTGCGGGCACAGAGCTGGGTTAATTGCTCAACAACTGCCCGGCAATTGCCCATGAAACTCTTACGACTAGTAAAAGCAGGCATAGGGCCCAATTTCATCAGCGTAAGGTTTATATAAGCCTTAAATTAAAAAATTTAAGTAAAAAATTATGCACATACACTTTAAATGAGTTCATGCAAATAGTGGCCCTGGATTAAGATGTTTAAAACTATTTATTAAAAAATTACATTTTTATTGAGGTTGGTGCAATGAAGGGAGTTATGAATAAAATTGCAATTCAGTACATTTATAATCATTAGAATTCTGTAAATTTTACAATTATTTGGGGATTCCATTCTCATTAAGGGACTCCCTTTGTAAATGATAGCAATAGTATCCTCCTTTCACATTGGAGGACCTGGCCCACGTGATCCCGGGGACATTTCCGAACTGCCTGCATCCCTGGGATCCGTGGGCCTTTACGCTGCCATCCGCATGAAGGCCCGAGACCACAACTCTTTGCAGCCTGTGCGCGTGGAGGTAGGTTCAGATTTATTTCGCGGGTTGGAGGCGTACTCCGGAGGTCCGCTTCCGACCGCAATTTCTATCCCAATGTAATACTGTGCCAAGTTTGATGGACCCCGCAAAAAATGTGAGTAAAATGGAGAAGTGCACTTACATAAGAACATAAGAACATAAGAATTAGGAACAGGAGTTGGCCATCTAGCCCCTCGAGCCTGCTCCGCCATTCAACAAGATCATGGCTGATCTGGCCGTGGACTCAGCTCCACTTACCCGCCCGCTTCCCGTAACCCTTAATTCCCTTATTGGTCAAAAATCTATCTATCTGTGACTTGAATACATTCAATGAGCTAGCCTCAACTGCTTCCTTGGGCAGAGAATTCCACAGATTCACAACCCTCTGGGAGAAGAAATTCCTTCTCAACTCGGTTTTAACTCCCCCGTATTTTGAGGCTGTGCCCCCTAGTTCTAGTCTCCCCGACTAGTGGAAACAACCTCTCTGCCTCTATCTTGTCTACCCCTTTCATTATTTTAAATGTTTCTATAAGATCACCCTTCATCCTTCTGAACTCCAACAAGTAAAGACCCAGTCTACTCAATCTATCATCATAAGGTAACCCCTCATCTCTGGAATCAGCCTAGTGAATCGTCTCTGTACCCCCTCCAAAGCTAGTAAATCCTTCCTTAAGTAAGGTGGCCAAAACTGCACGCAGTACTCCAGGTGCAGCCTCACCAGTACCCTATACAGTTGCAGAAGGACCTCCCTGCTTTTGTACTCCATCCCTCTCGCAATGAAGGCCAACATTGCATTCGCCTTCCTGATTACCTGCTGCACCTGCAAACTAACTTTTTGAGATTCATGCACAAGGACCCCCAGGTCCCTCTGCACCGCAGCATGTTGTAATTTCTCCCCATTCAAATAATATTCCCTTTTACTGTTTTTTTTCCCAAGGTGGATGACCTCACACTTTCCGACATTGTATTCCATCTGCCAAACCTTAGCCCATTCGCTTAACCTATCTAAATCTCTTTGCAGCCTCTCTGTGTCCTCTACACAACCCGCTTTCCCACTAATCTTTGTGTCATCTGCAAATTTTGTTACACTACACTCTGTCCCCTCTTCCAGGTCATCCATGTATATTGTAAACAGTTGTGGTCCCAGCACCGATCCATGTGGCACACCACTAACCACCGATTTCCAACCCGAAAAGGACACATTTATTCCGACTCTCTGCTTTCTGTTCGCCAGCCAATTCTCTATCCATGCGAATACATTTCCTCTGACTCCGCGTACCTTTATCTTCTGCAGTAACCTTTTGTGTGGCACCTTATCGAATGCCTTTTGAAAATCTAAATACACCACATCCATAGGTACACCTCTCTCCACCATGCTCGTTATATCCTCAAAGAATTCCAGTAAATTAGTTAAACATGATTTCCCCTTCATGAATCCATGCTGCGTCTGCTTGATTGCACTATTCCTATCTAGATGTCCCGCTATTTCTTCCTTAATGATAGCTTCAAGCATTTTCCCCACTACAGATGTTAAACTAACCGGCCTATAGTTATCTGCCATTTGTCTGCCCCCTTTTTTAAACAGAGGCATTACATTAGCTGCTTTGCAATCCGCTGGTACCTCCCCAGAGTCCAGAGAATTTTGGTAGATTATAACGAATGCATCTGCTATAACTTCCGCCATCTCTTTTATTACCCTGGGATGCATTTCATCAGGACCATGGGACTTGTCTACCTTGAGTCCCATTAGCCTGTCCAGCACTACCCCCCTCGTGATAGTGATTGTCTCAAGGTCCTCCCTTCCCACATTCCTGTGACCAGCAATTTTTGGCATGGTTTTTGTGTCTTCCACTGTGAAGACCGAAGCAAAATAATTGTTTAAGGTCTCAGCCATTTCCACATTTCCCATTATTAAATCCCCTTCTCATCTTCTAAGGGACCAACATTTACTTTAGCCACTCTTTTCCGTTTTATATATCTGTAAAAGCTTTTACTATCCGTTTTTATGTTTTGCGCAAGTTTACCTTCGTAATCTATCTTTCCTTTCTTTATTGCTTTCTTAGTCATTCTTTGCTGTCGTTTAAAATTTTCCCAATCTTCTATTTTCCGACTAACCTTGGCCACCTTATACGCATTGGTTTTTAATTTGATACTCTCCTTAATTTCCTTGGTTATCCACGGCTTGTTATCCCTTCTCTTACCGCCCTTCTTTTTCACTTTTACTTTCTTCGAAATAGCAGTACACATTCCTCATTTGCTAAGTGACTGCATTAACTCAGTTGGCAAACTCTCTCCACACAACTGTCACCTATAGTTTATGAGGGGGTGGCCTTGCAGAAGCTCTAACTTTTCGGTGTCAGAGGTCGCAGTGCGACCCACGCCTCCCCTGTGCCATTCTGGAAAATCTCTGTCACCACCGCAACTTTTTCTTTCATGACGAGCTCTTTAAGAGCGGCTCTCTGATCTTTCACATCCTGCCGACAAGTATGCCAAGGGCCAAGTTCTCTGGATGAGCCTTTCCTTTGCCTGTAACCAATTCAAAATAGGGGATAATGTTTGTATTGCAAAATTTGGCATGGCTTTTCTTCCCCTGCCCCCAAACTATATTATTCACATGGATGAGCCTGTGTTATGGGTGTGTATGCAAAATGTTCAATTTTACAAAATTGAGGCTTATAGATTTCTTGATACATAAATATTACTGAATTTGCAAATGGTTGAGGACTGCCTATTGTGAAGCAAATCAAGATCTCTAATCATTCTTTTTAGAATAGCATTAGCAATTTAATTTGGAAAATGTCCTGGACTGTTTTTATCTTCATTAGCAGGGCTGGTAGCCCAGTTATTGATTTCCTTTTCATTGTAGAATAAAAATAATTAGCATTTTAATCATCCTTTAATGCAGAAACGGCATGCTAATATTTTCCTTCAATATTTGTCTGATTTGACTGGTTTCATTTAGCACTATTTCAACTCAAATAAATAGGGCATTAAACAATAATATGGCAGCTTTCCACCATTTGCTGCATTCAATGGGGTAAACGCCCAATGATATTCGCAGTGCAATGAATCACAGCAGGATTTGTGGAATCACACTCACCCATTGACACTTTGGGGTCAGAGCTGTTTAAATCGTTGTAGCATATCCCAGTGTGAATAATAATTTGCTTTATTCATTCCTGGGATGTGGATGTTGCTGGCAAGGCCAGCATTTATTGCCCATCCCTAATTGCCCTTGAAAGGTGGTGGTGAGCCACTTTCTTGAACAGCTGCAGTCCTTGTGGTGAAGGTACTCCCACAGTGCTGTTACGGAGGGAGTTCCAGGATTTTAACCCAACGACGATGAAGGAATGACGATATATTTCCAAGTCAGGATGGTGTGGCTTGGAGGGGAACTTGCAGGTGGTGATGTTCCCATGTGCCTGCTGCCCTTATCTTTCTAAGTGATAGAGGTTGTGGGATTGAGAGCTGCTGTCGAAGAAGCCTTGGCGAGTTGCTGCAGTGCATCTTGCAGAAGGGACACACTGCAGCCACTGTAAGTCGGTGATGGAGGGAGTGAATGTTTAAGGTGGTGGAGGGGTGCCAAACAAGTGGGCTGCTTTGTCCTGGACGGCATCGAGCTTCTTGAGCTGCACTCATCCAGGCAAGTGGAGGGTATTCCATCACACTCCTGACTTGTGCCTTGAAGATGGTGGAAAGATTTTGGGGAGTCAAGAGGTGAGTCACCTGCCATAGAATACCCAGTCTCTGACCTGCTCTTGTAGCCACAGTATTTATGTGGCTGGTCCAGTTAAGTTTCTGGGCCTGTAGCAGTTTGATGTGGCGCTGCATGCAAGAGACAGAGAGGTGAGTGGGCAAATGCATGGCAAATGAAGTATAATGTGGATAAATGTGAGATTATCCACTTTGGTGGTAAAAACAGAGAGACAGACTATTATCTGAATGGTGACAGATTAGGAAAAGGGGAGGTGCAACGAGACCTGGGTGTCATGGTACATCAGTCATTGAAGGTTGGCATGCAGGTACAGCAGGCGGTTAAGAAAGCAAATGGCATGTTGGCCTTCATAACGAGGGGATTTGAGTACAGGGGCAGGGAGGTATTGCTACAGTTGTACAGGGCCTTGGTGAGGCCACACCTGGAGTATTGTGTACAGTTTTGGTCTCCTAACTTGAGGAAGGACATTCTTGCTATTGAGGGAGTGCAGCGAAGGTTCACCAGTCTGATTCCCGGGATGGTGGGACTGACATATCAAGAAAGACTGGATCAACTGGGCTTGTATTCACTGGAGTTCAGAAGAATGAGAGGGGATCTCATCGAAACGTTTAAAATTCTGATGGGTTTAGACAGGTTAGATGCAGGAAGAATGTTCCCAATGTTGGGGAAGTCCAGAACCAGGGGTCACAGTCTAAGGATAAGGGGTAAGCCATTTAGGACTGAGATGAGGAGAAACTTCTTCACCCAGAGAGTGGTGAACCTGTGGAATTCTCTACCACAGAAAGTTGTTGAGGCCATTTCACTAAATATATTCAAAAAGGAGTTAGATATAGTCCTTACTACTAGGGGGATCAAGGGGTATGGCGAGAAAGCAGGAATGGGGTACTGAGGTTGCATGTTCAGCCATGAACTCATTGAATGGCGGTGCAGGCTCGAGGGGCCGAATGGCCTACTCCTGCACCTATTTTCTATGTTTCTATATTTCTAGAACCTGGCTGAAAGTGAGGGGAAAGTTCAATCTTCACTAGAATAGCTAAGGTAACAGCACTCTCCATCACCTTATACTAATTGGTTGGCCAGGGTCCACATGCCTTAAAGTGGTTCCTCTTTGACTTAGTTATTTGAATGTTTACCATCCATGCCCATTGTAAAAAATAATCGGACTCGGACTTGATCTTAATTAGTAACAATAAATCTTTTGTTAGGATTATACACTGAATACTCACATCTTTACAGAAATACAGCCCTGCACAGGTTATACATTGCCGATTCAGGCACTGGTTAGCATAGCAAGTGTCCAGCAAGCAATGTCTTCATGTTTCCCCTTCCTCTCTCCGGAGGTGCTCACTGGGTTCTTCTCTTCAGGTCCTTCTCTACTACTGCTCACTGGGTCCTTCTCTACGACTGCGATGATTATTTACGATCCTTCTTCAATTATACCCTCTTTCCTGATCACATATCCCAGTTGCACTCTTCAATGACATGTCTTTCCGAATGTATACTTTTAACACTTCTCTAACTCTTGTCAGGGACATTGTAGTGGTTTCCTATTTTCCTACCCTTCTAGACATTTTGCGGTTTCAGTGGTTAATTGTCTCACAGTTAAACATACTAGCGCTATCAGCACATTGTTCTTGCAAGTCATAACAATCATCTCACAACTAACACCTTGCAACAACAGGACGCCGTCACTGGCTTGAAGCTTAGTTTGGCAATAACAGTCAATTTAATAAAAATAGCTTAGTTCTGCAGAAGCTTATTAAACCCCAGTTACAATGGGCACCAGCCTTGTGATCTTACACCATTCTGTGGCAGGGCACATTTTACAGGAGCAATTTATATTAGCAATTATTCCCATAAACAGACTCAAAAATATCCTTCCATTAGAACCTGGCTATATGATGTGGGTAAATGTGATCACATCTACAGTAGGCTGCAGGATGGGCCACTTGTCTCATTATTGGTGTGATTCTCAGTCATGGAGCTGACCACTCACTCCATGATCGACCGAATGGTCTCCATGCTCTGCATGAAGCCCCAATGTGATATAATCTTATGACATCACTAAGAAACACACAACACAAGATGGCTCTAATACAGAAACTGTCATCATGTGACCTTGCCACATGACCCTTTATTATTTACATCAGTAGTTGCAGTACACCAGTAGTCCATTAGGTGGAGCAGTAGTCCACTAGGGGGAACTCTATTACCCTACTCCATCCTTATTGAAGAAGTAATCATCACAAAATAATCATTACACATAACTTGAGTGGTATACACCAAAAGATATGGACTTATTTTTCCATATTTACAAATCAAACTTAACTACTGGTTTACTGTTTTGAAGAAGGTATTTTTGCTCTCAAACAGAACTTTCCAAACATGGTGTTGAACTTAGATTCATTCTAGGCTGAGCCTGAGGAGAGTTTTTCTCCAAGGGCAGCCCTTGATCTATATTTGGAATCTTTACAACTTCAGACTGTTTGTCTGCCTGACTCAGACTCAGCCTTAAATTTTGACTTTCTCTTGGACTTGATTCTAGTACATCTGATGTAGGATTTGCTACTGGTACTCTACTTGTAACAAGACTATCTGACTCATCAGAAATAATTGAATAATTCCAACTTTCAACTCCTTCCATATCTGTAGGTACAATATGATCAATGTGAACAACCCTAACCTGTCCATGATCAAACATCTTGACCAAATATGTGCGAGGACCACATATCTTCACTATTCTTCCTGGTAACCACGTTAACCATTTATGGTGATGGTTCTTCCCTCTAACTTTCTGATTCAATTTCACACTTCTCTCTCTTATTCTACCTATATCATGATTCTCTTTCTGTCTTAATTGTTTTTCTTCTACTGACTGTGTCAAGTTTGGCTTTAATGAGAACCTTGGTTTGTGGCTGTCGTTTGAGAAACAAAAAAGCTAGTTGTATGAGGGGTATTACGATAAGTAATTAGAACATTTGCCAATTTGTGGTCTAACGACAGCTGCCATTTCCTTAGATTTGGAACCAACATTTGTTTGATGAGAGCAAATTTTACAATTTGTGCTGTGCGCTCTGCTGCACCATTTGAAGCAAGCTGGTAGGGTAGAACTTTGGTATGTTTCACACCATTTCTGCTCATGAATGTGCAAATTCTTCTGAACAAAATTGCAGTCCATTATCAGACACAATTTCTTTAAGGAGGCCATATGAAGAAAGCAATCTTTGCAAATTGTCTAGTGTTTTACTTGCTGTTATTTTCCACATTGGAAACACCTCTACCCACTTCATATGATTATAAATCACAATGAACAATTGTTGTCCTTCTAGCTCAGCAAAAGCTACATGTAATCTTTGCCACACTCTGGGAGGTCATTTCCATGGCTGTAATGGTACTGATGGTGGTTTCTTTCTACAGATTGACATGATGTACACAGACTAACAACATACTCTATATCTTTATCTGAACCTGGTCACCATAAGTAACTGTGTGCAAAACTCTTGGTCAAGCACTTTCCCAAGTGCTGGTAATGAAGAACTCTGAATAATTTGGACCTGAACTTATTTGATATAACTACTCTTGCATCCACAATCTTTATCTTGATACAATCTTTATCCATGGACAATTGATTCCTACGAATGAAGTATGGATGAATATCTTTCTCCGATATCTGGTTTGGCCAGCCATTTGCTATGTAAGCATACACCTTTGACATAACTGGGTCACTTTTGGTTACTCTACAAATTTCTTCCGCTGGGACTGGCAGTTCATCAATGTATGAAAAATAGAACACTTCTTCTACCTTGGAGATAATGTTCTCAGTTTCTATTCTGCTGAGTTCGTGCTCAATCTTCTCATTGAGTGCTTATGGTATGGGACGTGGCTTGTACCAAACTGGTCTAGCGTCCTTTTGCGCTCTGACACTCGCCTTGAAGTCTTGGGTCGGACAGCCTGTTTTACGGAACACCTTTGGATACTGCTTTTTGACTTCATCTTTCAATGCAAGTTGTGTTTTCACACAAAAAATCACAGCCCAATCCAGCTTCAGTGATCCCAACCAATTTCTACCTATCAAGGCAGGCTTGTCTCCTGCTACTATTATGAGAGACAAACTCTGAAACTGATCCTTGTATTTCACCAGTATGGTAATATGTCCTACCACAGGGATTTGCTCTCCTGAGTAGCCCCGCAGCTCTACCTTCAATTTCTCCAGTCGAAAATTACTCAACTTGTTGAGCTATAGCGATTCCGATATTATGCTCATGGATGCACCAGTGTCGATTTCCATGGTTATCCTGGTTCTTGTGATGTATACTTGGATGATGATACATTGCGAATCGTTGTTACATACCCTTGTGCTCCTAATGACTTAGCTCCAAATCCTCCTTGTCCTTTTGCTTCTCTTCAGTGCTATGTAGTCTCTGGCAATTTCTACTTCAAGTATTGAACATCGAATTATTCTTTAGTCAGCACGCCTTCGCAAGATGCCCAGTTTTATTGCAGCAGAAACACTCTGCCTTCACATATGGACAGTTTTGAGCAATGTGTTGTCCCAGGCATCAATAGCACAACTTCAATGTACTGGTACATCAGCCAGTTGCTGAGACCTTGGGGCCCAATGGCCTTTTACTTTTAACCTGCAGGCGATTCCGCTCAGTTAGAAAAATAGTGTCATGTATCTCACATTACTGTATATAACTGTATCTTACCATGCTATGCATGACTGTAACTGGATATGACCTGGATATAAGCATACCTTACCACCAGGGGTGCACTTGCAGGAGACATTCCATACCTGTCCCACTGAGGTATATAAAGGGAGCTCCCTGGCAAGTGCAGCACTGGAGAGCTGGAATTAAAGGTGCAGGTCCTGAGTGACCTTGACTTCAGCATGTGTCTCGTGTAAGTCAGTACATTAGAGTCAGGACTTAACAGTGGTGATGAGTTATGGGATCACAGAATTCACAGAATGGCTACCAACAGCTCAGATGAGAAATACAATGCTGGAGACAATTGGGATGACTTTATAGAAAGGCTCCAGCAAAGCTTTGTGACAAAAGACTGGCTGGGTGACGATAAGGCAGACAAGAGAAGAGCCCATCTCTTGACCAGCTGTGGCTCGAAAACATACGCTTTAATGAAAGACCTGCTGGCACCCAAGAAACCAGCAAGCAAGTCATTTGAGGAGTTGAGCACATTGGTGAGAGACCACCTGAAGCCAGCAAGTAGCCTACACATGGCCAGACACAGGTTCTACAACTACAGACACTGTGTGAGCCAAAGCATACCCGACTTCGTGGCGGAACTTCGGAGGCTGGCTAGTTCATGTGAGTTCCCCGATGAACTAAGGAGAGAAGTACTGAGAGACTTTTTTGTTGAAGGAATAGGCCACGCAGGCATATTCCGAAAGCTTATAGAGACTAAGAACTTGACTCTAGAGGCAGCAGCACTGGTCGCACAGACGTTCTTGGCAGGCGAAGAAGAAATGAGGCTGATCTATACTTCGGGTACGACAACCAACGAGGCATCGGAACAAGTGATTCACATTGTGAAACAAACCGCTACTCCCACACACAGACAAAGGCAGGAGAGCAGGCCTTCAACAGCAGACAGTGGCGCCAGAAGCCATCAAAATCAAGGGCCACATGAATGGCCGATCACACCTCATCAACCCACAATGCGAGCAATCAACAACAGATTGAGAGAAGCTCAAGGGAGATCAGCCAGACGCAGCTCATCCTTCGGAAACAATGGAAACGGTCTGTGTTGGAGATGTGGAGGAAGGCACTCAACCAGGGTGTGTCGATTTCAGCATGCAGTTTGCAGAAACTGCAACTACACAGGGCATCTGGCTCGCATGTGCAGAAAAACAGCAGCTCGGCTGGTATACAAATCGGAAGGGTCGGAAAGCGGACCAGAAGACGGTTGGAACAGTGCATGGGACGCCGAGGTACAGCGGGTTAACACGATCAATGTCCACTGTTCTTACACCAAGATGCCTCCAATTATGATGTGGTTTCTACTCAATGGGATACCCGTCAACATGGAAGTGGACATGGGGGCCAGTCAATCCCTCATGAGCATTCAATAATTTGAACAGCTGTGGCCGCACAAAAGCAACAGACCAAAACTCACAAAGATCGACACCAAACTAAGGACCTATACTAAAGAAATCGTCCCAGTCCTTGGCAGCGCCATGCTCTCAGTCACACACAAAGGGATGGTGACTGTGGATTGTCCCCGGGGATCTCCCAGCCCTGTTGGGGAGAAGCTGGCTAGCAGAACTTAATTGGAAATGGGATGATGTTCACGCCATGTCGTCAGAAGAACGGACCTCCTGCTCAACAGTTCTAAGCTGTTTTAAACATCTTTTTCAGCCAGGTGTGGGCACCTTCAAAGGGGCTAAAGTTAGAATCTACATCACACAGAATGCCAGACCGGTCCATCACAAGGCTAGAGCTGTGCCCTATGTAATGAGGGAACAGATTGAAAACGAACTGGACCAGCTTCTGCGGGAAGGCATAATTTCTCCCGTGGAATTCAGCGACTGGGCAAGCCCCATCATCCCCTTCATGAAGCCTGATGTATCCGTGCGAATCTGTGGGGATTACAAGTCTACCATAAACAGAGTCTCCCTACAAGACCTGCTGCCCAGAGCTGAGGACCTAATTGCCACATTGGCTGGGGGAAAACTTTTCTCGAAACTTGACCTCATATCTGCGTATATGACGCAAGAACTGACCAAAGAGTCTAAGCTACTCACCACCATCAACACACATCGAGGCCTTTTTGTGTACAATCGATGCCCATTCGGCATCAGGTCAGCAGCTGCTATATTCCAGCACAACATGGAAAGTCTGCTCAAGTCCATCCTGGGGACGGTTGTGTTTCAAGATGACATAATCATCACGGTCAGGGACGACTCTCATCTCTGCAATCTTGAGGAAGTACTAAGTCGATTGGATCGGGTAGGCCTAAGAGTTAAGAAATCCAAGTGTCTGTTTCTCGTGCCTGAGGTTGAATTTTTGGGCAGAAGGATTGCCGCTGATGGAATCCGCCCAACCGAATCCAAAACCGAAGCGATTCGCCTGGCACCCAGGCCCCAGAATGTCTCGGAACTGCGCGCCTTTCTCGGGCTACTCAATTACTTTGGGAACTTTATGCAGAACTTGAGCATGCTGCTGGAGCCTCTCCATGTGCTACTCAGAAAGGGGTGCGATTGGTTTTGGGGGGACGCGCTTTCAATAAGGCACGCAACCTTCTATGTTCCAAGAGTGTTTTAGCCTTTTTTGACCCAGGTAAAAAGTTAGTCCTTACGTGTGATGCGTCAGCATACGGGGTCGGGTGCGTTTTACAGCACCTCAATGATGCGGGTAAATTGCAGCCCGTTGCTTATGCCTCCAGGTCACTTTCGCGGGTGGAGCGCGAGTATGGTACGGTTGAGAGGGAGGCGCTCGCGTGCGTGTACGGTGTCAAAAAGATGCACCAATACCTTTTCGGGGCCAAGTTTGCATTAGAAACCGACCACAAACCCCTCACGTCCCTACTATCTGAGTGCAAGGCAATCAATGCCAACGCCTCGGCGCGCATTCAGCAGTGGGCACTCATGCTGGCGGCTTACGACTACACGATAAGGCACAGACCAGGCACAGACAACTGTGCCGACGCGCTTAGCAGGCTACCCCTGGCGACCATAGAAGGGTCCGACGAACAGGACTGTGAGATGGTCATGGCAATCAATGCCTTTGAATCCACAGGTTCGCCCATGACGGCTCGCCAAATTAGAGCCTGGACGACCAGCGACCCCACGTTATCTCTAGTTAAAAGATGTGTTTTAACCGGTGACTGGGCAGAGGCTCGCGATGCCTGCCTCGAGGAGGTCAAACCCTTCCATAGGCGCATGCATGAACTCTCACTACAGGCAGACTGCCTGATGTGGGGCAGCCGAGTAGTTATGCCCTGATGAGGCAGGGAGGCGTTTGTCCGGGAGCTCCATCTCGAGCACCCGGGGTTCATCCTTATGAAGGCCATAGCCAGATCTCATGTCTGGTGGCCTGGCATTGACGCGGATTTGGAGCTCTGCGTCTGTCGGTGCATCATTTGTGCTCAACTCAGTAATGCCCCCAGGGAGACCCCCTAAGCCCCTGGCCCTGGCCCACCAAACCGTGGTCACGGGTGCACGTAGACTATGCGGGCCCATTCATGGGCAAAATGTTCCTCGTAGGCGTTGATGCATTTTCAAAATGGATCGAGTGCACCATTTTAAACTCGAGCACCACCTCCACCACTGTGGAGAGCCTTAGAACCATGTTTGCAACGCACAACATTCCTGACATATTGGTCAGTGATAAAAGTCCGTGCTTCACCAGCGCAGAATTTCACGATTTTATAGTTGACCACGGAATAAATCACGTTAAGGCGGCACCTTTCAAGCCGGCCTCCAATGGCCAGGCAGAGCAAGCAGTGCAGATCATTAAACAAGGTATGCTCAGAATCCAAGGTCCCTTGCTGCAGAGCCGCCTGTCGCGACTGCTGCTGGCATACAGATCTCGTCTGCATTCGTTGACTGGGGTTCCCCCCACGCAACTATTGATGAAACGAACCTTAAAGACCAGGCTCTCGCTAATCCTCCCAGACATGCATGAAATTGTTGAGGCTAAGCGTCAAAAACTAACTGAGTACCATGACCGAAATTCAAGGGGGAGGTGGAATGAGATAGGGGACAAAGTGTTTGTGCTAAACTATGGCCGGGGTCCCAAATGGCTTGCAGGGACAGTAACAGACAAAGAGGGAAACAGGCTACTGGTTGTACAAATGGACAATGGTCAAACCTGCTGGAGGCATGTACACCAAGTAAAAAGTAGATTCACTGATAACACTGAAGAACCAGAGGCAGACTACAATGTGGAACTCACACCACACCTGGTGGACAGACAGGTGGAACAACCTGAGAAAAGGGCAGTCTCAACAGACAGCCCAGGCGAGATACCAGCAATCACACCGAACGAAACAGACAGTCCAGGTGAGATACCAGCAATCACACCGAACGAAAAACAGGCACCAAGGCAAACAACTGAACCACAACTAAGCCGCTCCACGCAAGAGCGCAGATCACCTGAGAGACTGAATCTATAAAGGCAATAAGACCTTGGGGGAGGGTGATGTCATGTATCTCACATTACTGTATATAACTGTATCTTACCATGCTATACATGACTGTAACTGGATATGACCTGTAACCATAAGCATACCTTACCACCAGGGGTGCACTTGCAGGAGACACTCCATACCTGTCCCACTGTGGTATATAAAGGGAGGTCTCAGGCAAGTGCAGCACTGGAGAGCTGGAATTAAAGGTGCAGGTCGTGAATGACCTTGACTTCAGCATGTGTCTCGTGTAAGTCAGTACATTAGAGTCAGGACTTAACAAATAGAAACATAGAAAATAGATGTAGCAGTAGGCCATTCGGCCCTTCGAGCCTGCACCACCATTCAATATGTTCATGGCTGATTCTGCAACTTCAGTACCCCATTCCTGCTTTCTCTCCATATCCCTTGATCCATTTAGCCGTAAGGGCCACATCTAACTCCCTTTTGAATATATCTAACGAACTGGCCTCAACAACTTTCTGTGGTAGAGAATTCCACAGGTTCACAATTCTCTGAGTGAAGAAGTTTCTCCTCATCTCGGTCCTAAATGGCTTACCACTTATCCTTAGACTGTGACCCCTGGTTCTGGACTTCCCCAACATCGGGAACATTCTTCCTGCATCTAACCTGTCCAACCCCGTCTGAATTTTATATGTTTCGATGAGGTCCCCTCTCATTCTTCTAAATTCCAGTGAATATAAGCCTAGTCAATCCAGTCTTTCTTCAGTCCTGCCATCCCGGGAATCAGGCTGGTGAACCTTCGCTGCACTCCCTCAATAGCAAGATTCCTCAGATTAGGAGACCAAAACTGCACACAATACTCAAGATGTGGTCTCACCAAGGTCCTGTACAACTGCAGTAAGACCTCCCTGCTCCTATACTCAAATCGCCTCGCTATGAAGACCAGCATGCCATTTGCTTTCTTTACTGCCTGCTGTACCTGCATGCCTACCTTCAATGACTGATGTACCATGACACCCAGGTCTCGTTGCACCTCCCCTTTTCCTAATCTGTCACCATTCAGATAATGTTCTGCCTTCCTGTTTTTGCCACTAAAGTGGATAACCTCACATTTATCTACATTATACTGCATCTGCCATGCATTTTCTCACTCACCTAACCTGTCCAAGTCCCCCTGCAGCCTCTGAGCATCCTCCTCACAGCTCACACTGCGACCCTGCTTAGTGTCATCTGCAAACCTGGAGATATTACACTCAATTCCTTCATCTAAGTCATTAATGTATACTGTAAAAAGTTGGGTTCAGCACTGAACCCTGCGGTACCCCACTAGTCACTGCCTGCCATTCTGAAAAGGACCCGTTTATTCCTACTCTTTGCTTCCTGTCTGCCAACCAGTTCTCTATCCATGTCAATACATTACCCCCAATATCATGTGCTTTAATTTTGCACATTAATCTCTTGTGTGGGACCTTGTCAAAAGCCTTTTGAAAGTCCAAACACACCACATCCACTGGTTCTCCCTTGTCCACTCTACTAGTTACATCCTCAAAAAATTCTAGAAGATTTGTCAAGCATGATTTCCCTTTCATAAATCAATGCTGACTTGGACCGATCAGTTGTCTGATGATTGGAAATGGTGTGAAATTCTCGGAGTATTGTTCGGCCATATCCATTGACATAGCTGTCTGACAAGGTAAATCAAAAGTCAAGTTCAGGGTTGACAACAACTTTCTTCTGATTGCTTACTTTTTCATCCCACAAAGCGGCCATGCAATGTTTGGTCCTGTAAGTTTCTGAATTGACAGTGGATGGATAGCTTTTTTAAAGCTACAATGTACTCATAAGAACATAAGAATTAGGAACAGGAGTAGGCCATCTAGCCCCTCGAGCCTGCTCCGCCATTCAACAAGATCATGGCTGATCTGGCCGTGGACTCAGCTCCACTTACCCGCCCGCTCCCCGTGACCCTTAATTCCCTTATTGGTTAAAAATCTATCGATCTGTGACTTGAATACATTCAATGAGCGAGCCTCAACTGGTTCCTTGGGCAGAGAATTCCACAGATTCACAAACCTCTGGGAGAAGAAATTCCTTCTCAACTCGGTTTTAAATTGGCTCCCCCGTATTTTGAGGCTGTGCCCCCTAGTTCGAGTCTCCCCGACCAGTGGAAACAACCTCTCTGCCTCTATCTTGTCTATCCCTTTCATTATTTTAAATGTTTCTATAAGATTACCCCTCATCCTTCTGAACTCCAACGAGTAAAGACCCAGTCTACTCAATCTATCATCATAAGGTAACCCCCTCATCTCCGGAATCAGCCTAGTGAATCGTCTCTGTATCCCCCCAAAGCTAGTATATCCTTCCTTAAGTAAGGCGACCAAAACTGCACGCAGTACTCCAGGTGCGGCCTCACCAATACCCTATACAGTTGCAGAAGGACCTCCCTTCTTTTGTACTCCATCCCTCTCGCAATGAAGGCCAACATTCCATTCGCCTTCCTGATTACCTGCTGCACCTGCAAACTAACTTTTTGGGATTCATGCACAAGGACCCCCAGGTCCCTCTGCACCTCAGCATGTTGTAATTTCTCCCCATTCAAATAATATTCCCTTTTACTGTTTTTTTTCCCAAGGTGGATGACCTCACACTTTCCGACATTGTATTCCATCTGCCAAACCTTAGCCCATTCGCTTAACCTATCTATATCTCTTTGCAGCCTCTCTGTGTCCTCTACACAACCCGCTTTCCCACTAATCTTTGTGTCATCTGCAAATTTTGTTACACTACACTCTGTCCCCTCTTCCAGGTCATCTATGTATATTGTAAACAGTTGTGGTCCCAGCACCGATCCCTGTGGCACACCACTAACCACCAATTTTCAACCCGAAAAGGACCCATTTATCCTGACTCTCTGCTTTCTGTTAGCTAGGGGACACAGCCTCAAAATACGGGGGAGTCATTTTAAAACCGAGTTGAGAAGGAATTTCTTCTCCCAGAGGATTATGAATCTGTGGAATTCTCTGCCCAAGGAAGCAGTTGAGGCTAGCTTATTGAATGTATTCAAATCACAGATATATAGATTTTTAACCAATAAGGGACTTAAGGGTTATGGGGAGCGAGCGGGTAAGTGGAGCTGAGTCCACGGCCAGATTAGCCATGATCTTGTTGAATGGCGGAGCAGGTTCGAGGTGCTAGATGGCCTACTCCTGTTCCTAATTCTTATGTTCTTATGTTCTAAAGTCACTCTGTCGGCTGGCAGGATTATCCACCAACAAATATTTCAGCTATGGAATCCAGAAATCCAATCCTCATCGCCAACGTGATGTATTCTTATGACATCGCTAAAAAGCACACAACACAAGATGGCTCTAATACAGAAACTGTCATCATGTGACCTTGCCACATGTTCCTTTACTATTTACATCTGTAGTTGCAGCACATTAGTAGTCCACTAGGTGTAGCAGTCGTCCACTAGGGCGAGCTGTATTACACCCAACACAAGTTGCACTCCTCCATGCTCTCAGCCGTGGTGCGCAAGTTCACTGGCAGGCCGCCCAGTGGTCCTAGCATTTCCTGGTGTAGCCTTCTTCAGTAATCTGAGTCCCCTACAGCAGAGCTGATGTAGAAACATATGAAATAGGAGCAGGAGTAGATCACAGGCCCTTCAAGTCTGCTTCGCCATTGAACAAGATTATGAATGCACTTTCCCTCCCGATCCCCGATTCCCTTAGTGTTCAAAACTCTATCGATCTCAGTCATGAATATACTCAACGACTGAGCATCAACAGTCCTCTACGGTCGTAAATTCTAAAGATTCACAACCCTCTCAGTGAAGGAATTTCCCCTCTTCTCAGAACTAAATGGCTGACCGTTTATCCTGAGATGTGATCTCACTCTCTAGCAAGCTGGCGCCTGTGACATCTTATCCCCGTCCCTAGTTCCCGCCCACTTGTGCCCAGTGAGTCACCACCTGAAGACCCCTCCTCTTGCCTATCTTGTAAAATACATGTGGTGTCCGTCTTCGAGCTGGTGCTGAGGGTCGGATTGAGTGATGCAGATGTTGGTAGGTAAGTCTTCCAGTTTTCCTAAATGTGGTCGTTACCTAGAATAAGTTTTATACAATTCACATCTGAAACTGTCACATGACATACTAACAGTAGTAGAACCAAGCCTCATGTGAGAGAAGTACTAAATCTGATTGAGAGCATAGCAATGCAACTTTTGAAGAGTTTTGTGCATGTAGCTTTTCGAGTTCCTGTCAGCAGTATTATATTTTTTAGGGATCTCTCCTTCATCCACCAGGATGGGGAACTCTTTCAGTTGACACTTCTTCATTATATGGAAGAACACATTGATTAGCTGATATAATTTTTTTTTCTTTGAGAAACATTAATTAATCTCCCGTGGCCTTGCATGAGGGGAGTCAATAGCAAATGTAGTTTTGAGGTCAAGTGGGTTTAGAGGGGATAATTTGGGGAGGATGGGGAAAAAGAAAAAGCAGTCAGGGGTGGGGAGAAGTGGAAAAGGAGCAAGGGGATAGAGAAGAATGGATTGCAGTGTTTCAAGAAGGCCCAGCACCACGTTGTCAGGACAATAAAAGATAAACCTTACCAGCCTCATCCTACGAATAAATAAATAAATAATTTTTAGTGCTAACTGTATTGTTGTAGGGAGGTCAGGGATGCCAAACAGCTCCCGACATGGATGTTAAAATCACTGGGAGAGTCACCCTTTTTCTTGACTAGATGAAGAAATTGGCAACGTCTTGAGAATAGGAGACCTGCACACCTTCAGAACAGAGACAGATATTGAACAGGGAGTGGAGAGAAAGTTTTATTACCTAAAAAAGCCCTGCTTCTCAAATGTTACAACTTCGGTGTCGGAGCTCATGCTCGCAACCCTCTCAATGGAATACAATCCATTTATATTCTCCCAGGTTCCAGTTGGCAAACATGTTGCTCAACAAGCAAAGAACCATTGACGTTGAATCAGAAGGTCCCCTTCCTTCAATGCTTGTGTGACTCTTCGTAGAACATAACGATACAATTAAAGTTGAAAGTGCATCCGTGATAATCTGATGGTAGTGAACAGCTTGAGTGAATGTGACTATGAGAAAGCGGATAAAATCATTTGCAAATGGATCACCTGTGAAATCTGGCAGGTATACTCTGTAGGCTAACAGTAGTCTGCTTTGAATATTATATAGCCAATGAGACTAACTGTATTGGGCTTCATCAAGAAAATGATCAACCTTTGACTTTGGTATTTCCCCAATGGATCCTCACTGTTCTGTATGGAGGTTTTTCTCAATAGGTTCCTTTTATTTGCTATCATCATTTTCATTTAGCATTGATTCAGAAAGGAATTTTCTTTTGACTGTGCAAGAATTTTCTTTGTGTGTCTTGTCTTTTTATCAGCTACATATATATTTAATAACCTATCATTTTTGTTTTTTTATAAAGATTAGCTTTTAGTGAAGTGAATAATTGGGTTACTGTTATTTTGAGCTTTCAATCTAGCCTTTTAAGTCTTATGAAAGACATAGCCTTCATTATACTGCCAGACATGTCAGAATAAGATTTCGAAGAGCTCTTTTTGTTTTTGGCTATATCTGGACATTGAATTCAGATTTGAAGAGCACACCCAGTTCTAAAGTTTAAATACTGAGGGGGGTGAGTTCCAAGTGTATAACTTAGAGCAGTTCATTATGTCATGTACATGTGTTGGGACTGTTCTACACTATTTAACAAAGCTCAGTGTGAGCAGGGATGTACAATGTCATGGATATTGTTTGGGCGTTCACTTTTTCCTTTTAGTTAATCTTGTTATTTTTCTTTGTCTTTGTGTGTGGGACATAATTGGGTTATCATTATTGTGTGCAAGTCAGACATGAATTATGAAAACTAATAGGGGATGAAATTTGTCAATAGCAATAGCACGTAATGAACCGACAGTGAGTGGGCTGCCTGCTTCACACCTCGCCTGAAGTCAATGCCGCAATGTAAATGCAAGTGCTTTCTTTCTGAAAGTATGAGTCAGAAATGCTTCAAATATCAGATGCTATCAATAGCATATTTTATTGACTGCAAGGCAACCATTGGGTAGCATTTAGCCACTATTCTTATAGAGCATGTTGAGACTATATGGGTTACCATCAAATCAACAGGATCACTGAGTGTCAGAATGGAATCTATTTTGCTTTGCATTGAAGGTCAAGTAATGTAAGAATGCATCTCCTGACCCCTACTATATGGCATTCTCATTACTGAATGCTGTGACATTACCCTGAATGGACATGACAGCAATATTTTGGAGGTCAGGAAAATCAGCTTACACTTTGGCGAGAGAGACTTGTTGATCTGAACATTCATGCTGTAGAACATGACATGTGAAGTCTCGAGAAATGGGACATCAACTATATCAGCAAAAATATAGGACAGATGATTAATAGTGGGAAAAATGAAAGTTATGCAAAAATAAACTACTTGACACATGATATTCACATAATTGTGCCTGAGAAAGCCCCGAAGATAGTAAACCAATTTACTTTGGTTCAAATGCTACACAGCCTGGGTCAGTTAAGAACAAGTGGTGCATTTGATATTATGATGAGAAAAATCTAGGAATAGAAGACTCTCAATGCTAATCAGACTCACCCAGGGCTTCTCACCAAAATACAGTAAGGCATGGGCACGTTGATTTTGACTGCAGTGTAGAAAAGAGGGCTGGATGCAAGCAAGCAATGGAACTGCAGAAGAATATAAATGACCATATGTCAACAGAAGATTAGGAGTGTGGATGCTGAAGAAAACTATAACAACCAATCCAAGGTAATTATTCGAAGAGGATGGTCCCGTAATTTAACCACATTATAAGATTCTGTCACTAAACATTTAGTAAGAAACTCTACCCATTGGCTGCAACCAGGAAATAAAGAGAAAATGAGAAACCAAAACAGAATCAGAAAGATGCACGAGATTATTTTTCCTGGGAGAAAAGATTTCCTGGCTCCACAAGCCAAGTGGAAGGAGCAGGAGAGTTGTAGCAGAAACAAATGTCTGGTTATAAGATGGTGAGCAGGGCAATACCTCAAGATGCATCCCTACAGAAAGCAAGCATGGCATATCAGCATTGCAATGCGAGAGTTTACAATGCAAGGTGTTTCCTAGAGGTCTCTATAGCAATAGTCTCTGAACTGTATAGTCACCTGGGTCATGTAAAAAAAAGGATCCAAAGCCCATGCCATCTCTCTCTCTCTCTCTCTCTCTTGTCAGGAGACAACAACTCTGTAAATACTCTGAGAAATTAAAGAGATTATTTTTCCAATAGGCCAAAACCAGAACTGTGCTACACAGAGTAATGAAAGAAGGAACATTCAGTAGAAATGTCAGGAGACTAGTTGCAATGTGGAGCTAACATTGGCACAGGCACGATGGACTGAATGGCCTCTTTCTGTATTGAAATATCTCTGACACCATGACTACTTGGTTTAACCTGTGGCTGCCCTTACCCGAGTCTGTGTTTTATTGTTGGTCACGGCATGAGGATAATGTTGGGTTTGGAATGTAGAATAGTACAATGAAAAGGCCGGGAGGTATTTGGAGAGGCATTAATACAACTTCACCACCTGAGTGGTAATTTGGTCGAGTGGGATCGCTCGCCCATTGTAGAACCCATCTGATAATCATCCTATTGAAATCAACGGGATAAAAATTGGACGGATTGTACAAAAGGCACGAGATCTACAAGTGGCAGGAAATCTACAATGGATAGGACATCTACAACAGGCAGGAGATCTATAACAGGCAGGAGATCTTTAATGGGCAGGAGATCGCCAATGAGCAGGAGATCTACAATGAGCAGGAGATCTATAATGGGCAGGAGATCTATAATGGGCAGGAGATCTACAATCAGCATGAGATCTACAACGAGCAGGAGATCTACAATCCGCAGATCTACAATGGGCAAATCTACAATGGGCAAGAGATCTATAATGAGCAAGAGATCTACAATCAGCAGGAGATCTATAATGGCAGGAGAGCTATAATGGGCATAAGAACATAAGAATTAGGAGCAGATGTAGGCCATTCAGCCCCTCGAGCCTGCTCCGCCATTCAAAAACTCCACTTTCCTGCACTATCCCCATATCCCTTCATTCCCTTAATATTCAGAAAACTATCAATCTCTGTCATGAATCTACTCAACGACTGAGCATCCACAGCCCTCTAGGGTAGAGAATTCCAAAGAATCACCACCCTCTGAGTAAGGAAATTTTTCCTCAGCTCAGTACTAAATGGCCGACCCCTTATTCTGAGAATGTGACCCCTGGTTCTAGATTCCTCAGCTAGGGGAAACATCCTCCCTACATTTACCCTGTAAGAATTTTGTATATTTCAAAGAAATCACCTCTCATTCTTCTAAACTCTCGAGAATATAGGCCTAGTCTACTCAATCTCTCCTCATAGGACAATCCCTCCATCCCAGGAATCAGTCTCGTCGACCTTTATTGTACTCGCTCGATGGCAAGTATATCCTTGTGTAAGGAGACCAAAACTGTACACAATACTCCAGGTGCGGTCTCACCAGGACCCTATATAATTGCAGTAAGACGTCTTTATCCTTATACTCAAATCCTCTTGTAATAAAAGCCAACATTCCATTTGCTTTCTTAATTGCTTGCTGTACCTGCATGTTAACTTTCAGTGATTCGTGTACAAGGACACCCAGATCCCTCTGAACACCAACATTTTCAATTTCTCACCATTTAAAAAATACTCTGCTTTTCTATTTTTCCTACCAAAGTGGATAACGTCACACTTCTCCATATCATATTCCATTTGTCATGTTCTTGCCCACTCACTTAGCCTGTCTACATCCCCTTGAAGTCTCTTTACATCCTCCTCACAACGTACATTCCCACCTAGCTTTGTATCATCAGCAAACTTGGATATATTACATTTGGACCCCTCATCCAAATCATTGATATAGATTGTGAATAGCTGGGGCCCAAGCACCGATCCTTACGGCAACCCCACTAGTTACAGCCTGCCAACCCAAACATGACCCGTTTATTCCTACTCTCTGTTTTCTGTCTGTTAACCAATCCTCAATCCATGCTAGTTATTATCTCCCATGAGCCCTAATCCATTGGTCCCCCTTTATCTATACTGCTAGTTACAACCTCAAAAAACTCTAACAGATTTGTCAAATATGATTTCTCTTTCATAAATCCCTGTTGACTCTGCCTAATCCTATTATTATTTTCTAAGTGCCCTGTTACCAATTCCTTAATTGATTCTAGCATTTACTCTATTACTCATGTCAGGCTCACTGGTCTGCGCTTCCCCATTTCTCTCTCCCTCCTTTCTTAAATAGCAGGGTTACATTTGCTACCTTCCAATCTGCAGGAACCTTTCTAGAATCTATGGAATTTTGGAAGAGGACAACCAATGCATCCACTATCTCTATAGCCACCTCTTTCAAAACTCTAGGGTGTAGGCCATCAAGTCCAGGGGATTTATCTGCTCTCAGTCCCATTAATTTCTTCAGAACTATTTTTTTATTAATACTAATTTCTTTCAGTTCCTCATTCTCGCTAGACCCTTGGTTCTCCACTATTTCCAGAAGGTTTTTTGCGTCTTCTTCCATGAACACAGACACATAATATTTGTTTAATTTCTCTGCCATTTACTTACCCCCATTAAAATTTCTCCTGTCTCAGCCTGTAAGGGACCCACATTTACTTTCACTATTCTTTTCCTTTTTACATACCTATAGAAGCTCAGTTTTTATGTCTCTCGCTAGTTTACTCTCATATTCTATTTTTCCTTTCTTTATCAATTTCTTGGTCCTCCTTTGCTGAATTCTAAAATCCTCCCAATCCTCAGGCTTGCTGCTCTTTTCAGTAACATTATAAGCCTCTTCCTTTGAACTAGTACTATCTTTAACTTCTCATGTTCGCCACGGTTAGACGACTTTTCCTGTGGGGTTTTTGTGCCTTAAAGGAATGTATTTTTGTTGTAAGTTATGTATTAATTCTTTAAATGCTAGCCATTGCTCAACTACCATATACCTTTTAATGTAGTTTCCCAATCTACCTTAGCCAACTCGACCCTTATACCTACATAGTTTGCTTTGTTTAGATTTAAAACCCTAGTTTTGGATTTAACTAAATCACTTTCAAACTTAATATAACATTTTATAATATTATGGTCACTCTTCCCTAAGGGCCCCTTTACTATAAGGTTATTAATTAACCATTAGGTCCTTGCACGTTGGGGCCGCCGCCCCGAATGCCGAGTCATGCCACACGCTGTCCATTGAAGGCCCCGACCTTTGCAATTCTCATTGCA
This sequence comes from Pristiophorus japonicus, assembly GCF_044704955.1. NCBI lineage: Eukaryota > Metazoa > Chordata > Chondrichthyes > Pristiophoridae > Pristiophorus > Pristiophorus japonicus. The sequence continues at coordinate 39,191,596 of NC_091985.1, read as the reverse complement.
CAATACTAGATCTAAAACAGCCTGCTCCCTAGTTGGTATCTCAAGATACTGATCTCGAAAACTATCTTCTATACATTCCATGAATTCGTCCTCCACGTTATTAGTGCAAATTTGGTTTGCCCAGTCAATATGTAGATTAAAGTCCACCATGATTACCATATTACCCTTGTTACTTGTACCTCTAATTTCCTGATTTATATTCTGCCCTACATTAAAACTACTGTTTGGGGGCCTATAATCAACTTCCACCAGTATTTTCTGTTCTTGCTGTTTTCTTAGCTCCATTCAAACTGATTCTATTTCTTGATTTTCAAAGCTAAGATCCTTTCTCTCTACTGTCTGTATCCCATCCTTTATTATCAGGGCTACCCCACATCCTTTTCAAATTTGCCTATCTCTTCTAAAAGTTAAGTATCCTGGAATATTTAGTTTCCACCCTTCGTTACTTTGCAACCACGTCTCCGAAATGGTTATTAGATCAAACCTATTCATTTCTATCTGCACCATTAATTCATTTATTTTCCAAAAATTCCCTGAATTCTGGGGAGGTCCCAACAGATTGGAAAACCACAAATGTAATGCCCTTATTAACGCAGACAGAAAACAGGAAATTATAGACCAGTTAGCCTAACATCAGTCGTTGGGACAATGCTGGAGTCCATTATTAAAGAAGCAGTAGCAGGACATTTGAAGAAGCATAACTTAGTCAAGCAGAGTCAGCATGGTTCTATGACAGGGAAATCATGTTTGACAAATTTGCTGAAGTTCTTTGAGAATGTAACGAACAGGGAAGATAAGGGGGAATCAGTGGATGTGGTGTATTTGGATTTCCAGAAGGCATTCGATAAGGTGCCACATAAAAGGTTACTGCACAAGATAAAAGTTCATGGGGTTCGGGGTAATATATTAGCATAGATAGAAGATTGGCTAACTAACAGAAAACAAAGAGTCTGAACAAATGGGTAATTTTCCAGTTGGGAAACAGTAACTAGTGAGTGCCACAGGAATCCGTGCTGAGGCCAAGTTTGTTGATGATACAAAGATGGGAGGGAAAGCAAGTTGTGAGGAGGACAGAAAAAATCTGCAAAGGGATATAGATAGGCTAAGTGAGTGGACAAAAATTTGGCAGATAGAGTATATAATGTTGGAAAGTGTGAGGTTATCCGCTTTGGCAGAAAAAATAAAAAAGCAAATTATTATTTAAATGAAGAAAAATTACAAAATGCTGCAGTACAGAGGGACCTGGGGGTCCTTGTACATGAAACACAAATAGTTAATATGCAGGTACAGCAAGTAATCAGGAAGGCAAATGGAATGTTGGCCATTATTGCAAGGGTGATAGAGTATAAAAGCAGAGAAGTCCTACTACAACTGTACAGGGTGTTGGTGAGGCCACACTTAGAGTACTGCGTACAGTTTTGGTCTCCATATTTAAGGAAGGATATACTTGCATTGGAGGCAGTTCAGAGAAGATTCACTAGCTTGATTCCTGAGATGACGGGGTTGACTTATGAAGCAAGGTTGAGCACGTTTCACCTGTACTCATTGGAATTCAGAAGAATGAGAGGTGATCTTATTGAAACATATAAGATTCTGAGGGAGCTTGACAGGGTAGATGCAGAGAGGATGATTACACTCATGGGGGAATCTGGAACTAGGGGGCATAGTTTTCGAATAGTTTTAGAATAAGGGATCGCCCATTTAAATCAGAGATGAGGAAGAATTTCTTCTCTCAGAGGGCTGTAAATCTGTGGAATTGTCTGCCTCAGAGAGCTATGGAGGCTGGGTCATTGAATATATTTAAGGCAGAGACAGACAGATTTTTGAGCAATAAGGGAATAAAGGGTTATGGGGATCAGGCAGCGAAGTGGAGCTGAGTCCATGATCAGATCAGCCACGATTTTATTGAATGGTTGAGCAGACTCAAGGGGCTAAATGGCCTACTCCTGCTCTTATTTCTTATGTTCTTATTTTGTTGCAAATGCTTCACACATTCAGATATAGTGCCCTTTGCTTTGACTTTTTTCTATTTTATCCTGATGTCATGTGCAACAGCCACCACGCATAAACCAAATCCACGCACAAGCATCTTCCACCCTTCAAGATGTAGTTTGGGATCTGGAATATTCGGTCCTTTATTGAAACACCTGTGCACTCATCCCTTTTTGGCGTGGAAGCAAGTCATCTTCACTTCGAGGTACTGCCTGTGATGATGATGATGATGAATACCTTTATTACAATCTCTGTTCCTTCCTGGCCCTTTCTGTTTATTTTTACCCAAAACTCTGCTTTGCTCTAGATCCTTGACATTTCTCTTGTTGCTTTTCAATTTACTTTTTCCTGAATCATGTAAGCATGGATTTGTGAAGGGGAAGTCATGTTTGACAAATTTGCTGGAATTCTTTGCGGTTATAACGAACAGGGTGGATAAAGGGGAACCAGTGGATGTGGTGTATTTGGACATCCAGAAGGCATTTGACAAGGTGCCATATAAAAGGTTACTGCACAAGATAAAAGTTCACTGGGTTGGGGGTAATATATTAGCATGGATAGAAGATTGGCTAACTAACTGAAAACAGAGAGTCGGGATAAATGGTTCATTCTTTGGTTGGCAATCAGTAACTAGTGGGGTGCCGCAGGGATCAGTGCTGGGACCCCAACTATTTACAATCTATATTCATGACTTGGTAGAAGGGACTGAGTGTAACGTAGCCAAGTTTGCTGATGATACAAAGATGGGAGGAAAAGCAATGTGTTAGGAGGACACAAAATATCTGCAAAAGGACATAGACAGGCTAAGTGAGTGGGAAAAAATTTGGCAGATGGAGTATAATGTTGGAAAGTGTGAGGTCATGCACTTTGGCAGAAAAAATCAAAGAAAAATTATTGTTTAAATGGAGAAAGATTGCAAAGTACTGCAGTACAGCGAGACCTGGGGGTACTTGTGCATGAAACACAAAAGGATACTATGCAGGTACAGCAAGTGATCAGGAAGGCCAATGGAGTCTTGGCCTTTATTGCAAAGGAGATGGAATATAAAAGCAGGGAAGTCTTGTTACAGTTATACAGGGTATTGGTGAGGCCACACCTGGAATACTGCATGCAGTTTTGTTTTCCATATTTACGCAAGGATATACTTGCTTTGGAGGCAGTTCAGAGAAGGTTCACTAGGTTGATTCTGGAGATGAGGGGGTTGACTTATGAGGAAAGATTGAGTAGGTTGGGCCTCTACTCATTGGAATTCAGAAGAATGAGAGGTGATCTTATCGAAATGTATAAGATTATGAGAGGGCTTGACAAGGTGGAGGCAGAGAGGATATTTCCACTGATGGGGAGACTAGAACTAGAGGGCATAATCTTAGAATATGGGGTCACCCATTTAAACTGAGATGAGGAGAAATTTCTTCACTCAGAGGGTTGTAAATCTGTGGAATTCACTGCTTGAGAGAGCTGTGGAAGCCGGGACATTGAATAAATTTAAGACAGAAATAGACAGTTTCTTAAACAATAAAGGAATAAGGGGTTATGGGGAGAGGGCAGGGAAGTGGACCTGAGTCCATGATCGGATCAGCCATGATCGTATTAAATGGCGGAGCAGACTCGAGGGGCTGAATGGCCTACTCCTGCTCCTATTTCTTACGTTCTTAATCCTCATTAGTTTAAAGCCCTATCTAATGCCCTAGTTATTCGAATCACCAGGACACTGGTTCCAACCCCGTTTAAGTGGTGCCCATCCCAATGGAACAGCTTCTCTTGCGCCAGTACTGTTGTCAATGCCCCACGAAGGAAAACCCCTGCTTCCCACACCACTCTTTGAGCCACGCATTTAACCTTCTAATCTGCTTATCCCTATGCCAATTTGTGCGTAGCTCAGGTAACAATCCAGAGATTATTACCTTTGAGGTTCTGCCTTTTAATTTGGACCCCAACTCCTCAAATTCTCTCATGCCGATGCTAGGGTTAAAGACATCTCATTGTGGCTGGATAAGAACTTGGAGTGGGAAGGGGAGTATCCCCTAGGAATGAGGTCTACCTATGTCATTGGATCCTACGTGGACCATGACAACTGGATACTCCCCTTCCCATTCCAAGTTCTTCTCCAGCCACAATGAGATGTCTTTAACCCTGGCATCGGGCAGGCAACACAACCTTCAGAACTCCCGGTCACGGATGCAGAGAACAGTATTTATCCCTCTGACTATACTGTCCCCTACCACAACTTCATTCCCTATCACAGGACAGGAGAGTGGAGAGTACGAAATACTTGCCTTTATTAGCCGAGGCATAGAATACAAGAGCAGGCAGGTTATACTTGAACTATATCAAACACTAGTTAAGCCACAGCTAGAGTACTGCGTGCAGTTCTGGTCACCACATTACAGGAAAGGTGTGATTGCATAGAGAGGGTACAGAGGAGATTGATGAAGATTTTGCCTGGACTGGAGAACTTTAGCTATGAGGAACGATTGGAGAAACATAAAAACATAGAACATAGAAATTTACAGCGCAGAAGAAGGCCATTTTGGCCTATCGTGTCTGCGCCGGCCGACAAAGAGCCACATGGCCCTCGGACAGCAGCCCTGAAGGTTACATATAAACCTATGAACAATGAAACAATGGCAGAAAGATAAAGGGCACTCAGCCCAACCAGTCCATCCCACACAACTGCGACACCCTTTACACTGAAACATTCTACATTCCACCCCAACCAGAGTCATGTGATCTCCTGTGAAAGGCAAAAACCAGATAACAACCCAGGCCAATTGGGGAAAAGAAATCTGGGAAAATTCCTCTCCGACCCATCCAGGTGATCGAAACTAGTCCAGGAGATCGCCCTGGCCGTATTCAATTCCCTGCAGTACTTACCATTGTACCGCCAGCCAACAAGAGGTTATCCAGTCTAATCCCAATTACCAGCTCTAGGTCCGTAACCCTGCAGGTTACGACACTTTAAGTGCTCATCCAAGCACCTTTTAAAATGTGGTGAGGGTTTCTGCATCCACCACCCTTCCAGGCAGTGAGTTCCAGACCCCCACAACCCTATGCGTGAAGAAGCCCCCCCTCAGAACTCCGCTGAACCTTCCACCAACCACCGTAAAACTATGCCCCATCGTAATTGAATGCTCCACCAATGGAAATAGGCCCTTGCTATCGACTATATTCAGGCCCCTCAAAATTTTGTATACCTCAATGAGGTCTCCTCTCAACCTCCTCTGTTCCAATGAGAACAAACCCAACCTATCCAATCTGTCCTCATAGCTAAAATTCTCCATTCCAGGCAGCATCCTAGTAAATCTCTGCACTCTCTCTAGTGCAATCACGTCCTTCCTATAATACGGCGACCAGAACTGGCTGGGTTTGTTTTCTTTGGAACAGAGGAGGCTGAGGGAAGACCTTATTGAGGTGTATAAAATGATGAGGGGCCTGGATAGAGTGGCTAGGAAGGACCTGTTTCCCTTAACAGAGTGGTCAACAACCAAGGGGCATGGATTTAAAGTAATTAATAGGACATTTAGAGGGGATTTGAGGGGAAATTTCTTCACCCACAGGATGGAACCTACTGCCTGAAAGGGAGGTAGAGGCAGAAGCCCTCACCACATTTAAACATACTTGGATATGCGCTTGAAGTGCCGTAACCTACAAGACTACGGACAAAGAGCTGGAAAGTGGGTTTACGCTGGATATCTCTTTGTTGGCTGGCACAGACCCAATAGGCCGAAACGGTCTCCTTCCGTGTTGTAAATTTCTGTGAATCTATGAAAAATCTTGCTTTAACATCTCTGTCAATGCTACTATATCATTGGTGGATTGAAAGTGCATGAGAGTGACCTTGCCGCTAATCTTTTCTTCCAACCTGCATGTGGAGAAATGCCTTATCTTCAGACTGCCTTTCCCTTCATCCCGCCTGACAGCTTAGGAACTCAGCACTCTCGGAATTAACTCCACAACTTACCTCCTGCACATCACTAACTTTTGTTTACTTATTGACCGTTTGACAGATAATGACATCCTCTCCTCAATTAGCTCTGTTCTCCATTCATTTATGTGTTCTTGCATTCACCCAGGAGACGCGTGATTAATCAATCCATACAAAGAGCTTAACTCCTTTACATAAGAACATAAGAAGTAGGCCATACGGCCCCTTGAGCCTGCTCTGCCATTCAATAAGATCATGGTTGATCTGATCATGGACTCAGCTCCACTTCCCCGCCCGTTCCCCATAACCCCTTATCCCTTATCGTTTAAGAAACTGTCTATTTCTGTCTTAAATTTATTCAATGTCCCAGCTTCCACAGCTCTCCGAGGCAGCGAATTCCACAGATTTACAACCCTCTGAGAGAAGAAATTTCTCCTCATCCCTGTTTTAAATGAACAGCCCCTTATTCTAAGATCATGCCCTCTAGTTCTAGTCTCCCCCATCAGTGGAAACATCCTCTCTGCATCCAGCTTGTTGTAAAACCTGATACCTTCAAACCGAATTGTCTCCCACCCTAATCATTATTTTTCTGTCTTCAGGGACTCATTATTTTCAATGCTCTTGGAATATTTTATAAAATGAGGTCATAGACTTTGAGGGATACTCACTTTAGAAGCTTTACTAAAATGGAAATCGATTGAATATTAATGTGCTGAGAAGAGACGTTTTCACAGGCTCCATTTAAAAATACAAAACTTACTTTGTTTTCAATTAATGAAAAGAGAAACTATATGGAGCTTTCAACAGAACGTTTGAACAAGTCAGATTTTGCACTGCTTCCCTTGTCTCACACACAAGACTAGCTGTGCTCACTGACTCACATTTTAACAACACTTTTTATTTACTAAGATAGAAATAATGAATTAGTTGCACAGATGTGCATGCATCGTTGATTGTATCCCTTTGCTCTCCTGTGTTCATAAATAAGGTAAAATGTCTTGCAATTTTTATCTTAGGAACACAGGCGAATAAAACATATGGTAGAGCAGATGGGATTTGGTAATAGAGTAGGTTTAACACACTGTCCTTTCACATCTAATTTGAATCGACCCAGATCAATAACATGAAGACTCCTCTGCCTCCTAACTGTAAATATACAATGCAAAATGAGTTTAGACGGCCTCAGTCCAATTTCTAGTGGGATCAGGTCCAGATCATCAAACTAGCCATAGTTGGGGTAAGCCATATTGGGAGAAGATTTAAGAACATAAGAAATAGGAACAGGAGTAGGCCATACGGCCCCTCGAGCCTGCTCCGCCATTCAATAAGATCATGGCTGATCTGACCATGGACTTAGCTCCACTTCCCTGCCTGCTCCCCATAACTCCTTATCATTTAAGAAACTGTCTATTTCTGTCTTAAATGTATTCAATGTCCCAGCTTCCACAGCTCTCTAAGGCAGCGAATTCCACAGATTTACAACCCTCTGAGAGAAGAAATTTCTCCTCATCTCTGTTTTAAATGGCCGTCCCCCCCTACGATCATGCCCTCTAGTTCTAGTCTCTCCCATCAGTGGAAACATCCTCTCTGCATCCACCTTGTCAAGCCCCCTCATAATCTTATACGTTTCGATAAGATCACCTCTCATTCTTCTGAATTCCAATGAGTAGAGGCCCAACCTACTCAATCTTTCCTCATAAGTCAACCCCCTCATCTCCGGAATCAATCTAGTGAACCTTCTCTGAACAGCCTCCAAAGCAAATATATCGTTTTGTAAATATGGAAACCAAAACTGCACGCAGTATTCCAGGTGTGGCCTCACAGCTGTAACAAGACTTCCTTGCTTTTATACTCTATCCCCTTTGCAATAAAGGCCAAGATTCCATTGGCCTTCCTGATCACTTGCTGCACCTGCATACTATCCTTTTGAGTTTCATGCACAAGTACCCCCAGATCCCGCTGTACTGCAGCACTTTGCAATCTTTCTCCGTTTAAATAATAACTTGCTCTGCTTGTAGTTGGCAGTGACATTTTAAATGCAGCAGAATGATTTTCATCGCTTGCAAAATTTTCACAGCATTCTTTTAGAGCACAGTTATGATCTTGATGGAAATTGCAAACATAAGAAATCATCCAACCATGTTCATAATACCACAAACACAAGTGATCAGAGGAAATCTGCCTCTATTGTTAAGCATAGCAGGTGCCCTTTACTTTGTCTTAGCTCTGTGCTGTTTCTGCCCGGGGAGTGCTTGATGCTGACATTAAGCGACAGACGTAGTAAAATGTTCCATTGCCCAGCACGACATCGATGATGAATAAACGCTCCCGTGAAGCACCTCGGGTCGTTTTATTACATTAAAGGCGCTATATAAATGTTGTTGTTGTGGCAGATGAAAAAATATTATCCGCAAATTAAAAATAAATAACTGCAGCATACGGCAGACCATTAAGCAGCACGGATCACTTGCTCTGATGTTCATTACCTGATGAATTGGATTAATTCCCTCGGTCTCAATTTTCAGGCCTTGGCTCCCAATGGGAGCTGGGCACACTGACCACATGTTCCAGACTTTGTTGCATCGGGGAATGCATTCTGGTTGTGCCAAGTTTTAACTTTATGAACTTGTCACATTTCTCCCTGAAGCAGCACTGTTGCTGCAGGGAGCATCCCGCCAGCCCTGCACTAGTCCCTCAATTTCACAGTACCTCAAAAGCCACTGACTCAGCAGTTTGCAATATTTCATTCTTAATTCCCAGGACCAGCTGTTGCTCTCCTTCCTGGTAGCTCCGACCTTCACTTCCAAGGCCCTGGTGGTTTTGCAGCCATGGTAACTGTGATGTATGCAACACCTTGTAACCAGCATTCTACCGCCACCAGAGGGCGCATTTGTTGGAGTCCCAAGGGATCCCAGCATCCCTTGGGAGCACTGCATATAAGCAGGCCTCCCATGCTGTGCCAGCACTCTAGAGTCAGAATAAAGAGACTAAGGTCACACTTACTCAAGTCTACAGTACTCAGTCATGTTGCTTTATTTGAGACATAACAACTGGCGACAAGTAATAGATAACGAACTGAAAATGCAAAGAACTGTTGGTATCCCGGAGAAATTCTCAGAAGGCGACGATTGGGAAGCCTTCGTGGAGCAACTCGACCAATACTTCGTAGCCAACGAGCTGCAAGGAAATGAGAATGCTGCCAAACGAAGGGTGATCCTCCTCACCGTCTGCGGGGCAACAACCTATGGCCTCATGAGGAATCTTCTTGTTCTGGTGAAACCAACAACCAAATCGTATGAAGAACTGTGTACGCTGGTCCGGGAGCACCTAAATCCGAAGGAAAGCGTTCTGATGGCAAGGTATCGATCTTATATAAGTCAACAGTCTGAAGGCCAGGAAGTGGCGAGCCAAGTCACCGAACTAAGGCGCCTTGCAGAACATTGCGAATTTGATGGATTCCTTGAGCAAATGCTAAGAGACTTGTTTGTGCTTGGCATTGGCCATCAGGTTATCTTTCGCAAGATATTGACTGTTGAAACACCGAACCTGAGCAAAGCCCTCGGTAGCCCAGGCATTTATGTCCACCAGCGATAACACCAAACAAATTTCGCAGCGGCAAGTATTGTACACAAAGTAACGTCGTTTTCAGGCAGGAATGCATATGGCAGAACATGTATGCCTGCAACTGCACGACCTCAGATGACTCAGAGTCCACCATCAAGTGTGAATGCAAGGCAATTAACCCCTTGTTGGTGCTGTGGAGGTGATCATCGAGCCCATCAATGCCGCTTCAAATACTATGCGTGCAAAGGCTGTGGAACAATGGGACACCTCCAGCAAATGTGCAGACGAGCTGCAAACCCTGCAAACCACCACGTTGCAGAGGAAGACTGATCCAAGGCGAATCAAACTGATCTAGAGACTCGAACCGAGGAGGCAGAAGTGTACGGGGTACACACCTTCACCGCGAAATGTCCACTGATCATGTTAAAAGTTGAACTGAATGAAATTCCAGTATCCATGGAATTGGACACAGGTGCGAGTCAGTCTATCATGAGCAAAAAGGCCTTCGAGAGGCTGTGGTGCAACAAGGCACAAAAACCTAAGCTGAGCCCTATTCATACCATGCTGAGAACTTACACTAAAGAGCTGATCCCTGTATTTGGCAGTGCAGCAGTAAAAGTCTCCTATGATGGAGCGGTGCACAAACTACCACTATGGATTGTACCAGGAGATGGCTCCACACTGTTTGGCAGAAGCTGGCTGGGAAAAATCCGCTGGAACTGGGATGACATCCGAGGGCTTTCGTCCGTCGACGATGCCTCATATGCCCAGGTTTTGAGTAAGTTCCCATCGTTGTTTGAGCCAGGCATCGGAAATTTCTCTGGGGCGAAAGTGCAGAACAACTTGGTTCCCAGTACACGACTCATCCACCACAAGGTACGTGTGGTGCCATACATGATGCAAGAGAAAGTGAAGATCGAGCTGGACAGGCTGCAACAAGAGGGCATCATCGTGCCGGTTGAGTTCAACGAGTGGGCCAGTCCGATTGTTCCAGTTCTCAAGGGTGATGGCATTGTCAGAATTTGTGGGGACTATAAAGTAACGATTAACCGTTTTTCGCTGCCGGACCAGTACCCGCTACCCAAGGCAGATGACCTATTTGCAACACTGGCAGGAGGGAAGGCGTTCACCAAGTTGGACCTGACCTCGGCCCACATGACGCAGGAGCTGGTGGAAACTTCGAAAGGCCTCAGCTGCATCAACGCGCACAAAGGTCTGTTCATCTACAATAGATGCCCGTTTGGGATTCGATCGACCGCGGCTATTTTTCAAAGGAACATGGAGAGCTTGCTAAAGTCGGTTCCACGCACTGTGGTTTTCCAGGATGACATATTGATCACAGGTCGGGACACCATCGAACACTTGCAGAATCTGGAAGAGGTTCTAAGTTGGCTAGATTATGTGGGACTCAGGTTGAAATGCTCAAAGTGTGTTTTCCTGGCGCCAGAGGTCGAGTTCTTGGGGAGAAGAATCGCGGCAATCGGCATCAGACCCACCGGCACCAAGACTGAGGCCATCAAGAACGCACCAAGACCACAGAACGTGACGGAGCTGCAGTCGTTCCTGGGACTCCTTAATTATTTTCTACCCGGATTAAGTACCTTGCTAGAACCTCTACATGTGTTGCTATGCAAGGGAGATGACTGGGTATAGGGGAAATCACAAGAGACTGCTTTTGAAAAAGCCAAAAATCTGTTATGTTTCAACAACTTGCTTGTTCTGTATGACCCATGTAAATGTTTAGTGCTAGCTTATGATGGGGTCGGGTGTGTGTTACAACAAGCAAATGAATCGGGAACATTGCAACTGGTGGCTTATGCATCCAGGAATTTGTCCAAGGCCGAAAGGGCCGACAGCATGATTGAAAAAGAAGCTCTGGCATGCGTTTACGGGGTGAAAAAAATGCACCAGTAGCTGTTTGGGCTTAAGTTCGAGTTAGAAACTGACCATAAGCTGCTCTTATCGCTATTCTCAGAGAGCAAAGGTATTAATACCAATGCCTCTGCTCGCATCCAAAGAAGAGCGCTCACGCTGTCTGCATATAACTATGTAATTCGCAACAGGCCAGGCACAGAGAACTAAGCTGATGCTCTCAGTCGGATACCATTGCCCACCACCGGGGTGGAAATGGCACAGCCTGCAGACTTGCTCTTGGTGATGGATGCATTTGAAAATGACAAGTCACCCGTTACAGCCTGCCAGATCAGGATCTGGACCAGCCAGGATCCTTTATTATCCCTTGTAAAAAACTGTGTCCTCCATGGGAGCTGGTCCAGCGTTCCAGCGGAGATGCATGGAGAGATCCAGTCGTTCCAGCGGCGCAAAGACGAAATGTCCATACAGGCGGACTGTCTTTTGTGGGGTAATCATGTGGTTTTGCCTAAGAAAGGCAGGGAAACGTTCATACACGACCTACACAGCACCCACCCAGGCATAGTAATGATGAAAGCTATAGCCAGATCCCATGTGTGGTGGCCCGGCATCGACTCAGATTTGGAGTCTTGCGTGCGCCAATGCAACACTTCCTCTCAACTGAGCAATGCATCCAGGGAGGCACTGCTAAGTTTGTGGTCATGGCCCTCCAAACCGTGCTCTAGGATCCACGTTGACTTCGCTGGCCAGTTTCTAGGCAAAACGTTTTTGGTTGTTGTGGATGCTTATTCAAAATGGATTGAGTGTGTAATAATGTCTGTAAGCACGTCCACTACCACCATCGAAAGCCTACGAGCCATGTTTGCCACGCACGGCCTGTATGATGTCTTTGTCAGCGACAATAGGCCGTGCTTCACCAGCGCTGAATTCAAGGAATTCGTGACCCGCAATGGGATCAAGTACATCACATCTGCCCCATTCCAGCCCGCATCTAACAGTCAGGCAGAATGGGCAGTCCAAACCATCAAGCAAAAAACGCGTGTCGGAAAGCTCCCTGCAGACCCGCCTGTCCCGAGTCCTGCTCAGTTACTGCACTAGACCCCACTCGCTCACCGGGGTTCCACCTGCCGAACTGCTCATGAAAAGGGCACTCAAAACAAGGCTCTCTCTAGTCCACCCTGATCTCCATGAACATGTCGAGGGTAGGAGGCATCAACAAATCATGTACCATGATCGCGAAAATTTGTCACACGATATTAAAGTCAATATTCAACTATGGACATGGTCCCAAATGGCTTGCTGACACTATCATAGCCAAAGAAGGGAGTAGGGTGTTTGAAGTCAAATTTGCAAATGGACTAACTTGCAGAAAACATTTGGACCAAATCAAACAGTTTCATTCACAGACAGCCAAGCGCAACCTGAAGAGGACACCACCAATTTTGACCCTCCGATACACACACAAGTGGCAACTGACATCACGGTTGACCACGAAGCTGAACCCATCATCCCCAGCAGCCCAGCAAGGCCAGCTGCGCAGCAGCCCAGCGATAGCCCAAACAACTCACCTGCACCTGTGTTTGTACCGAGACGATCGACTAGGGAGCGGAAAGTCTCACCCTGTAAATAAGTGTACAATTGACTTTGGGGGGGAATGATGTTATGTATGCAACACCTTGTAACCAGCATTCTACCACCACCAGAGGGCGCATCTGTTAGAGTCCCAAGGGATCCCAACATCCCTTGGGAGCACTGCATATAAGCAGGCCTCTCATGCTGTGCCAGCACTCTAGAGTCAGAATAAAGAGACTAAGGTCACACTTACTCAAGTCTACAGTACTCAGTCACATTGCTTTATTTGAGACATAGCAGTAACCATTTCAATTGGTCCATTTTGATATTTTACTGTAAAACTCGGCAACGCTTGAAACAAAGATAACTTTTTTAAACATGTTGCAATAAGTATCTTTTTTGATTAACTTTTTTGGCCCCAAGTTTCCACATGATTTGTTCCTGATTTTTAGGAGCAACTGGTGTAGAACGGAGTATCTTAGAAATCGAAATTCTCCACATTTAGTTTTCTGCAGTTCTAGTCAGGTAGAACAGTTTCACTTTGGAATTGAACTTTTTTTTCAAAAGGGGGCGTGTCCGGCCACTGACGCCTGATTTGAAAGTTTCCACAGTGAAAACATACTCCAAACTAACTTAGAATGGAGCAAGTGAAGATTTTTGTACGCTTGAAAAAACCTTGTCTACACTTTAAAAAATCAGGCGCAGGTTACAAATTAGGCGTCGGGAACGAGGTGGGGGGGGGGGGGAGGGGGGGAAGGGAAGTCATTAAATTTTACAATCAATCCTGAGTTATACTTATACAAATATTATACAAATAAATCCAACCTCAATAAAAATTTATAAGCAAAGAAAAGATTAAATAAACCATGTTCCTACCTGTGTGAAAGTGCTTCAGGCAGGCCTTTCAGGCAGCGGTGTGGCGTCAGTGTCTCAATGGCAGGGGCAGGCAGCAAGCAGCCTTGGTGCTGAGCTTCAGTGCTTGAGGCAGTGGTGTGGCATCGGTCTCGGGGGCAGGCAGCAAGCAGCCTTGGTGCTGAGCTTCAGTGCTTGAGATAGCGGTGTGGCGTCGGTCTCGGGGGCAGGCAGCAAGCAGCCTTGGTGCTGAGCTTCAGTGCTTGAGATAGCGGTGTGGCGTCGGTCTCGGGGGCAGGCAGCAAGCAGCCTTGGTGCTTGAGGCAGGCCTTCATTCCCCGCGAAGATGCAGCACCCGGACGGACTTGAGGCCATTCGGCCATGGGATTGCAGAGGCGTCATCAGTGGCTGGTCTGGAGCAGCAGCAGCCTTCGAGCTGTGAGGGGGACTGACTGAGGCCATTTGGACAGGGAGAGGCAGCCACATCGACATCTTTATATTTAAATTTGCAGAATGGGTGCACCACATATTATGCAATGGTTTGCTTCCTCATGCAAGAAATTCTTTGTTCTTGGTGGAAGTTGATCCATTGCAAAGTTGAATTGGCACTTTTATTTCTCCAAACACACAGTCCTTAATTTGCAGGCACCGGTTCTGCAAGTTTAGCAGTGAAAAGCTGAACTCACTGATTTCAGCAGGTGATTTATTCAACAGTGCTGCTAAAAGCACTCCCTCACACACAGAAATATCAAGAAAATTAAAATACAAGCCTTTACAGGGGTCCAAGAAACAAATCTTCACTTTTTCTGCAGCACTTTTAAAAATGGCCGAGTGCCAATGTTTACTTCAGACTGCGCATGCGCGAACGCTCCAATGCGCACGCGCAGAGTTGCCGGCACCAAGAAGCCTCATTTAAATTGTACCCGCCCCCTCCTACTTACAAAATCGGCGTGAGTGGTAGGCTCCGCCCCCTGTGCGCCGCACCAAGCAGACATCGAACTCCAAGGAGCTCGAGAATACCGCGGTTTTTTTCAGGCACCGTTTTCGGCATGAAAAACAGGCGCCCAGCTCTGAGGGGCGCCTTTTTCACCACGTGTGGAAACTTGGGGCCATTATGTGGACAATATTTAGCAAATTGTAATTTAAAGATCCTTTTTGCTTTATTTTGTGATTTTTTAAATCGCCAAACTTATGGCTAGTATCAAAGCTGCATTTCATTGCAAAATAATTACATAACATGACATAGAATGTACAGCACAGAAACAGGCAGTGCGGCCCAAGAGGCCCATGCCAGTGTTTATGCGCGACACGAGCCTCTTCCAATCCTACTTCATCGATCTCTATCAACATATCCTTCTATTCCTTTCTCCCTCATGTGCTTATCTAGCTTCCCCTTAAAGGCATCTATGCTATACGCCTCAACTACTCTTTATGGTAGTGAGTTCCATATTCTCACCGCTCTCTGAGTAAAGAGATTTTTCCTCAAATCCTTATTGGATTTATTAGTGACTATCTTATATTTATGGCCGCTAGTTTTGGTCTCCCCCGCTAGATGTTTATCTTCTCTGCGCCTACCCTATCAAACCCTTTCAGAATTTTAAAGACCTCTATCAGGTCACCCCTCAGTCTTCTCTTTTCTGGAGAAAAGATCCCGAGCCTGTTCCATCTTAATGATCAGTATGACCTATCAGTTCTGGTATCGTCCTAATGATAAAGGTATCTGCTAGCCCCAGCCATTATCTAACCCCAAAATCAGTTCAAACAATCCCTGCTGTAAAACACCAGCACAATATTCTAGCAGGTAGATGACTGAAAGATCCACTGAAGCTGGGATATGGCAACAGTGCAGAAAAGCCATTTGGACCAAGACAATGCTGAAGACTCCCAATAGCACTGAAGAAGCTAGCTGTACCTAGCACTCCCCTCCTCACCCCCTTCATGGACCCAGTAAGCAGCGTTGCAGTGTTGGGTAGGTGCCCCAAATCGACTCCTAGTGGAGAATACGCTTCCAAATGATAGGCCCTCTCTCTGACCCTGTGAACTTTGGCAGGGTCAGTGCCCGCAGTCTCCGGCAGCTGCATCTGTAAGACTTCTAAATCTCTCTGGTATTAAATTGACAGCAAGACCAATTCTAAAACAATTTGGAATAAGTTTATTAAACACACACGCATGCACATAGCCTATCAGATAAACAGCAGTCGACCAGTATCCTGCGGACTCTGCAGAGTTGCAACAGGTAAGGTCAGATTTACAGAGACTTCCCTCTGAGTCAAGCAAAGCACACAACGTTCTTCCTTGCTTCTGGTTCAGTAGAGGGAGGTTTCCTGCTTTGCCATGGTCATCGAAAAAGAGCGAAAAGAGAGAGAGAGAGAGCAGGTCTTGCGCTTGCCATTTTATTCTCATCAGGTCCATTGGGCCAGACTTTTGGCTTCATTGTCGGCGATTTTCTCGGCATTACAGCTGGTTTTTCGCTCGGCAAGAGTTTGCACGAAAGTTTTTGAACATTATCGCCCACATCTGAAGTCGCCCGCAGGGACCAAACCACCCACGTGCAACGCCGAGGACAACCGCCAGGGTGTAAGTTTGGCCTCAACCACCGACGTCCAGATCTCCGAGAGACTCGCCATGTAAAAGCTGCTTTTACAGGGCAGTAAGGGGGGACCCTGCAAAAACGTTCTTTAATTATTTTTTTTTAATTTTAACACGGCGATTAGGGTTAAAACTGTCTTGGAAATGGTTTGTATGTGTTTATTTTTTTAATGACTTTTTAAAAAACTTTTCCCTCCTCCCTAGGCCCAACCGCAGCCTCGGACTAAATTTTTCTACTTCCTGTCCATTCCGGTAACGACCGCCCATTTGTCTAACTTTGCACTTACCAGCCGAGAAAACCGTCGAGAATGAGTGTGCAACATCCACTTTCTCACCGGGCGATCAGTTCTACTTACTTATACCTTCAAAATAGAAAATCTCAGCAGCTCTTTTCGCCGAACGTTAGCGATCCTTCTCAGCGGGCAATCGGGCCTTGAGGGCCTTTATGGAAAGTCTGGCCCATGGTCTCTCAACATAAGTTGGTAAAGCCTCAGGATTGGGTCTTGGTTCCAGGGAAGTTCTTTATTGGCTTTCCTTGCACATGTGACTGTCTGGAGGAAATGGAGCCATTCCTTGATTAGGTTAATAGTTTTCCAACTAACACCTTTTATAGTTTGGTGAGTTTTGAAGCTATGCTTCTTTTGTTCCTTAAGCTCCACCCAGCCAGAGAAGTCGTGAACTTGGAAGTATCCATTTTGCACTTTTGACATTTATACATACACACTGAATCAATTTGATCATTAATATACACTTTTATTCTTAAACATCTCAGCAGCTTTGCCCAAATTCCTTGTCCAGCGCACGATGCATAGTCAGCGGTATAACTTGGATCACAAACTGGTGTACCTGATATAATAAACTCTATTCGTTGTGCTGTGGAGATTTCTCTGGATTTCAGTTGCATTTTGAGCAGGTTTTTCAATCTGTAAGTCAGGTACACAATGGAACTTTTCAATTGCTACTGTTCTGAACTTTAAAGCAACCGTTGATTTGCTGCTCTCATTCTTTTCCTTGCGAACAGTGGACACACTCAATTTAAAAGGCAATCAATACGGCCCCTAGTTTGAAATGCAGCAGTATAATTTAGTAATAGTTTACATACTTTCCTTTGTGTAACTTCTTAGACTCAGAGAGAATAGTGACAAAAGCCAACATGGTCCATGTGAAGCTTGGGACATGAATGCTGTATTTATTGATCTAAATTAAGTACAAAGCATTTCTAAAAAAAAATTGATTTTGGTGATGGGCCAGGCAAAACAGACATAAATTATATCTTCACTGTCCACCTACTGCGTTCCAAATACAAAATTCCTGCCTTTAGACATATTAATTAGATAATAATGGTATAACATTGACTCAAATATGTGTGTGATGTGTAACAGTAATGCCCCTGTGCCTCAATTACTGTGTGACAAGCATAAACATTTAAGATGATGGATTATGTGAACTACAGAATAGCATAGCAAAATTCAAAAATTATGCAGATCATTATAGATATTAGAGTCATTACATGGCAGAAAGACTTGAAGAAATTTAAACAGAGGAAAAGAAAGAACTTGCATTTATATAGCGCCTTTCACTACCTCAGGACGTCCCGAAGCTCTTTACTGCCAATAGAGTACTTTTTTAAGTGTAGTCAGCACAGCAAGGTCCCACAAATAACAATGAGATAAAGAACTAGATAATCTGTTTTGTGGTATTGGTTGAGAGATAAACATTGGCCAGGACTTCCCAGCTCTTCTTCAAAATAATGCCGTGGGATCTTTTACGTCCACCTGAGAGGGCAGATGGGGCCTCGGTTTAACGCCTCATCCAAAAGACGGCACCTCCGACAGTGCAACACTCCCTCAGCACTCCACTGGAATGTTGGCTTAGATGTTACGCTCAAGTCGTTTGAGTGAGACTTGAACCTTTAACCTTCTCCAGAGTGCTACCAGCTGAGCCAAGGCTGGCACATATTAGCATGAGAACCCCAATACAACATCAAAATTATTCTCTGGTATCAACTACTTTTTATAATTATACTGAGGTTTTATTTTATCTGCGCATATATCACTTATGAGTTATTGGAGCAGAAATTCCGGCCTCCTGGGTCTGTACGGAGCGTGTACGGATCCGGGAAGTCATCGCAAAAGCCAGTTTTTAGCGCACAATGAGCATGCGCTAAAAAACAGCTTTTCCGATTTGTCAAGCTGGAACTTGACAGATCTTCTGTATCTCGGCAGCCAGGACATTTGCATGGGCAAGATTGTGGTATTTATCCATCTTTTGCCCAGCAAATGTCCTGAAAACTCTTACGCCTGATAAAAGCAGGTGCATAGCCTACTTTTACAGGCATAAGTGTTTTAAAACATACTTAAGACATAAAAAATAAAATTTTAATAAACACATTTTATTATTAAAAACGCTGCCCACTACATGAAATTTATTTCAAAGCATAATTTAAAAAACTTTTTTAAAAATCGGAAAAATATATATTTTTAATAATACATAAATAACTTTAATTTAAATTATTATTAAATATGTAGCGTATTTTTTATATTTTTTATTAATGTTTTGTGTGTTTGGGGGGGTGGGGACGGTTCTCATTCATAATAATGGGAACCCTAACTTACAGAGTTCCCATTATTATGAATGAAAACATATTTTATCTGATTGGCTGCCCAGAGCCATGTGACTGCAGCTCCAGCCCTGCACATGTCCTGATGTGCACGGGCTGCGACACGCAGTCAGTGGAGGCCTCAGGACTGGGAACTTGCGAGGGCACAGCAGCTTCAGGTAAGTGCGCATCTTTTTAAAGTTTTTTACCCGATCGCCTGCGGGAAGCAGCTGATTTCTAGGCCACTATTTTTTCCAGTAGCATCTGTCAATATAGACTGAACCTGTTGAACTATGAAGAAGAGAAAAAATAAAATAAGCCATAATTCCTGCTCTTGATTGCTATAAAGTGACTCTTCCAGAGGCAAATAGATGTGATTGTTGAATGAGGACATGATGACCACAACTATGGCGTCTTCTACAGTTAAATAATCTGCTGACACTCACTGCCTAGTCTTACACACAAGGGATAACCCTTTGAGAATTCCAGGAACTGCACCCCAATGTGAATCACCACCTTCAGGAGGTATGGGGAGACAAATATAGACATCAACTGTTGTGTGTTCCGTTGATGCATAATCATATTAAAACTAACCATTGGAGGATTATTATGACAGGGCTGCAAATTTAACGAGAAATTATCAGAATTTGGTAATTATAGCATTTTTTGTCCATTATACATATGTGCATTTAGTCATGGCAATAGTTACCCATCTTACCTTCACACAGTATGCAAACAGCTGAACTTGTTTAATCAGTTCCTCAGAGCTTCAGTAGATTTATGAGGCATTGTTTAATAATTCTACAGCCATGCTAACTGCTCCTTATGGATTTTACACTCTTAAGATAAACATTTATTGTATCCTTTAGTATTCTCTCAATCTTTATTAAACCTACTATATCTCCTTGACGAATAGTTCCTTTTTAAAAGAATTGTTATTAAATGAATTAATCTTCAAACTTTATTATGACCTTTATATTCCTTGCAGTCTTGAACATTCATTTGTCCACAGACTCTGATGTTTGCTCGGTGCTGCAAATGAAGTAATTTTTTGGGAGGAGGTGGCAGGGGTCAATTTGTTGTGCTCATTAAGGTTTGATATGTCTGCTGGTAAATGGAAAATATATTTTTCCCACATTTTGACATGCAGTGCTCCTAAGGTGAGCACAGCGCTGGTTAAATTCACGGTAGTGCTCCCTGTTTCCAAACTTTGGCTGGATTTGGGGCTTTTTGGATTTCAGGCCGTTAGTGACGGTGGTGCGCTAAAGTTAGCGCCTGAAAATAGTTTGTACTTCCGACTGCAAGTTTCGATGAAAATATAAGTTGGAGGAGCTTTGACATTAAGTCAGGCGTTACACAATGGACTTTTTGCGCCCGAGACAAAACTTGCGGCGGTAAAGAACTTTCATTGTTCTTTAGTGCCCTGCAATATAACGTTGAATATTGTATGGTTTTATTTTGGTGGGGGTGTTTTTGTGACTTTGTTGCAGTAAAATTTATGACTCATCATTTGCCACTGGTGTATTGTGCATCATTTCAACGTTCACCGGAGATGTGCCTTTATGGGGGCAAATAGCGTGTCCAGTATTAGCTCCATCTCTCAGTTTCCTCCATTTAGGAGAGCAGGTCCATTACGAGCTGGCGACATGCGAGTGTTGGTCCAGCAGCATCTCCACGCTGCCTCCCCCGTGGATGGGGTGGCTATCCAATGGGGGCCTCGCAAGGCTCCTCTTCGTTGTCCTCCTCCTCCTGAGATGGGCATGCAATCCCCACTGGCAATCCCCACTGGCCCCTCAAAATGGCCAAGCTGTGCAACATGCAGCACACCACAATGAATTCAGAAACCTATTGAGGGGAGTATTGAAGGCTGCCTTCAGAGCGGTGCAGGCATGGGTCTGACTGTAGGAGATGGCATGTCTCTGTCAGCACTTCCTTTCGGAAGCACAGTCTTCTCACACACTGCTCTTCAGAGAGCTGGAGGTCTGAGCGTTGGTGCCTATAAACCCATGGGGGGTAAGCCATCCTCCCCAGACGTCTTTGGCCTCTCATCATCCGTGGGCCGACATGGCCAAGAGTCCTTCTTCTAGCTCTACACCGCCTGGCAATAGAATGGAGCACGATATGCTGGCGAACTAATAATGCCCCCATTAAATTCTCTCACTGAAGTTGTTCGGGTACTGTAATGGCAGATAAAAGTGAAATTTGCAAGTTGGAGCTTCACGTAACGTTATGTGCGCAACCATTGTAATCAATATGACCTGCGATGTAGGATCCTCATCCCTCCATTTAAAAATGCTGCCAATACCGCCTGCTGCACACTGGGCCCACCTGGTTTTTTCAGGCATTTCCTATGCCGTTAAATGAGACGTTAAGGCCGAATGTTCCATCCGGAGCACTAGCGCAGCGTTTCACGACGATTGATGTCATCATCACGCTAAAAATGGAGGGCAGGGCGGCAAATCAATAGCCAAATCTGCTGCCTGGGCAGTAAATCCTGGGCGCCCGGCATAACCCCCAAAAACAGCATTTAACACCCCACTGAGGCGCTAACCGAGGTGCAAATGAGCCAAATATTTACCAATGCACATCCCCGATATTAATTAATCCATCATTGGTGGCCTCCGACTCATCATAACCAAGCATTTAATCATCTCAGAAGAGCACTCCCATCACATGTTACATTTACAATTTGAGCCAGATTGACAATCGTTAATTACAACTACTGCTGACTTATAAGCAGTTTTGTACTCGACATTCACAAGGAATTATTTTGAATAAAGATGAGTATCCCAACAATCCAGACTGGATTGAAATCCAGCTCTCAAAGATCAACCCAGCTCCCAAAGGTGGGATTATGCCACCTCATTACATCACTGAATCTTTGCAGTGTAGAATTTAAAAGTAACTAACAACAGTACTGGCTGCTCCCTGCACTATCAGTGCAAACCGAGTGAAGTTTTTTCATTGTAGTTTTCATCTGCTAAAACTCAACCTACAAGCCGAAGAATAGCACTAGAATAGTAACAAATTCCACTCTACATCTGCACAAGTCTGCCATTACTGCCGATGACTTTGCTAGCCCTCCTGAAGAGTCCCTGTCACATAGAAACAAAGGGCTCATATTTCCCCAAGAGTTGCCCCGCTTTTTTTGGAGCAAGTAGCTTTTTTTGGAGTAACTTAAAAATCACAAATTTCCCCATTTAACTTGCTCCAGTGTAAGTCAGTTAGTTAGGTTTTGTTTTAGTTTAGTTTTTTTTTCTCCAAAAGGGGGCATGACAAGCCACTTATACCTCTTTTGGCCATAGAAGCATATTTGGCCAGCTGAAAGTTACTCCAAACTAACTTAGGCCCGTGTATGTGGCCACTTTTATAGGCACAGAAAAACCTTACCTACATTTAAGAAATCAGCGCAGGTAGCCAGAGATGGGGGGGGGGCGGGTGCAGGGGGGAGGTGAGTTAGAGGATTCCAAAGCTCTAAAAACCTTCACAACATCAGCTCAACATTACAACATCTTCAGCACAACAGCTGCACAACATCACCACAAATAAATGAAAGATAAATCAGCTACTGAAAATAGAGCAGTCCTACCTTGCCGACTGCAGAATACACCGGCTAGCCCTCCCACCAGGGCGAGGGGCGGCAGGCATGCATGACTAGAGGGGTGAGGGATTTTTACTTTTTACAGTTGACCCTAAATGTTGCGTGGTCCTAATGGAGGATGATTTAGTTTTGATGCAAAATATTTTTAATTGTGAATTTTACAGTGCAGTTCAATGATACAAACATCAACAACAACAACATCCACAGCAGGAAAGAAAGTCTGCACCCATCCCTCACCCTCATCTCGGGGAAAGTGCACTTCCTTATAGGGTTGGTGATGGTGGTGGCGGGGGTTGGGGGCCCAGCTTGGGTCTGACCGGTGGCTGGTGCGTGGAATGAAGTGGGAGTGAAATTTGAGTCTCCGGCCTTTGTGCCCTTATTGCAGAAGCCAGCTGCCTCATGGCATCTGCCATCATCTGCACACCCTCTGAAATATCCCCCCTCACTTCCCGTCTTAGTGCAGAGATTTCATTCGATAGTGTGGCGACCTCATCACGCACTGTAAGGGGAAAACAGGAAGGCTTCTCCTCCCATGAGCGGGCCCCCTGATATAAAGGGTCGATGCTCGCTCCAACCCGCGTAACAGCCCCCGGAGTTAGCAGACAGAGGCGAATGGCAAGGTATAACGATCTTTATTACAAACGTCCGGGAACACCTCTCATCACAGCCGCCTGTGAGTGGAGATGCTCTCCGAACAGCACAATCCTACAACCTTTATACACTTCAAAAACCCCTCCGTTCCCTGGTAAGAGCTCCCTAGATCTCTAATTGGATTACCTTATCAGTGCTACTTCACTAATTGGACTACCTTATTAGTGCTACTTTGGATTGACAGGCCAAGACCCTCATGACCACCTTAGGCCGTGACTAGAATGACTTCATTAGGTCAGAATTTGTTGATTCTCCTTGATGCCCGTGAGTCTGCCTCGAGCCTCTTCGCAAGGTCTTATCAATGTCTGTTTATGTTCTCACATCGTATCCTGTCGGAATATTATTGAATTGATAACTTCTGGAGCCTTGGTACAAGGCCGAAGAGAGGCCTTTTACCTCCTTATGGGTCGGTGCAGGAACCAGCACTTTAACCCTTGTCCCGCTGGCACCCCTAATGCCAAATTTCTCTTACAATTCCCCCCTTTTGGCCCTTGGCTATACGCCAAGCTGGCCATATTTCCCGATAACTATCTCCCTGTAGGCAAGTTCCAGAAAGGTCCATTCACCTGGGTGGCCATCTCTCAAGCTTCGGGACCTCCTGAGACCTTTCCCGCAGAGTTCTATAAGGTAAGTCATTCCTGTAGGACTGCTTAAATTTTCATCCCTTATGGCCTTAATCATAGCGCGTGCTCTACCGTGTCGTTTGGCCTGTTTAATTCATGCACATGTTAATCCCATCATGACCACCAGAACCAGGCCCTGTATTACTACAAGTACATGTGATATTATTCTTATCCATGGGTGAATTTGAATATCAAGTCCAATGTCCCACAGCTTTGAGTACCAGAGCTGATCAGCCAGCATCGCGTTAGTGTCTCTCTGTAGGTTGTCTACTTCTTCCATCAGCTGGATATACTGTTGTCTTTGATTCTGGATTCCATGCACCAAACGTAATTGTTCCTCATTTAATTCCGGTGCTTTGCGGTTCCCATACCGCCTCCTTGTACCCCTCTCGGAGAGTATCCGTGACCGTTCCGTGGATAATTTTTCCCATAGGCCTGAAACAGAAGATAGGGTTGCTAATGACACGGGGGTGACTCCTCCCCTGGTCTTAATCGTCGGGTTGGCTGCTCCTGTGCTCACGCACCAAATCTCCATTCCCTTGTGGAGCAGCGATTGTTTTGGAATCATGTTTGAGGGGAGTGATACTCAGCATGCATCCGTTTGTTTGGTGGAATCTGCAATCATCATTTGTCATTCGTGGCGTACCTCGACATAAAATCACTTGATTATTTTTATAGCAATCGGTTATGCGATACGTCATACTGTGGTATTGCGCCTGTAGGGCTTGGTTATCCATGTCCCTCCTGAGTAAACCCCTTAAGATTTGCTTTAAGTTGTTAACCCGGTCATCTATTGCATACAGGTCTATGCAATTCATCGTCGTAACCCCTGCTGCATAACCCATGCCTAGTGTTTCCAGTATTCCCCTTTTTGTTCGACCTTGCCCTGTTCCCTTTCTGACATTAAATCTCAGGGTAGTGGATTCCGGGCCTTCGAGGATCCGTTGTGTCAGGTTCTGATTTATAGTTTCATTCCCAAAGAAGCTAGGAAGGATTATATCTGTTAGGTTTAGGTTAGCAGTCGCTGCCGCACCCCAAATTATATCCTTTCTTTGGATTCTTTCATTACTAGCCCCCCTTTGGCGCCAGTCTTTATGGACGGGTTTATTGGGGGGACTTGCGTGGTTGTGCTGGGAAGAGTTGTTGTCCCCAGGGTGGTTGCCGGGGCAGCGGTAGGGCTTCCTTTGGGCATGTTTGGTGTCCCAGCCGGACCTTTATTTTGGGTCCACTACATTGTCATCTTTCCTCCACACTCCATCCGCCCCCCCCTTTTTTAGGTTCTTCCTTCTTGTTTGCGCTGCGCACGATCAATACCGGCTTCTCCGTGTTGTTACCATGTCACGCTTCAGGACATACGCCTTATATTCCAGAGACCTCCCTTGGTCTTCATTTTATCTCACTGGCCAGTTTTCCTAAACATACTGGGGTCCCACCCCCCTTTTGCTCCGTTCTGTTCCCACCCTTCTGTTTCTTGCGGGGTGGATTTGGCTGCTTGTTTGCAGCTTTGTCCGTCCAGGCATGAGCTTCTAGAACTGAAATTCCATCCAGTTGGATTTCTGCGCCCTTCCCCTTTTGGTCCTATGAACTTGCTCCTGTCCTCGGAATCTACTGGCGCCCATGGCATTGGCAGCCTACTGCATTACAACCTTACTTAATACACTATACATAGCCCTGCGTTAAAATAAGTTCTGTCCTTGGCTGCTGGGATGCATATTTCGTCAGTTAAATTAAACAAAGCCCCATAGTTCATGTAGTTGTGTCTTTCCTGCGTGTGCTATATCTCTCGTAGTCCGTCTGCATTAACCAGTGCTTGCGTGGGCCTTAAGGTTCCCAGTATCCTGAGTCTCCAGAGTCGAAGTAGCCGCTGCTGTCCCATCTCGGTGAGTGTTTTATCTGCAAATTTTAAACAGATAGCCTGGTCATCACCAGGTGTTAGGTTCTGCTCTACTCATCTTTTATCCATGCATGTCGAGGTCACTCTGTGAAATCGGAGGCAAGGGTTAGGTCGGGTTTGTGGACTACACATATCCACCATAGGCTCTATTGCCATAGGTGATGGTGCTATGGCTGCGCACTGCACTATCCGTCTGGTCCCATTTAAAAAAAAATCTCTTCCAGCTTATTTATCTTAGCTTTTAACTCTTGAAGTTGTTTTGTTTGAGTATCTTTCTTTTCTTTGTATCAGGCGAGTATTATTACATAGGCTAGTTCTATTTTTATTTTGACTATCCCAACATTTCCTATATCTATCAGGTGAGTCTTTTTTATTCTATTAAAAAATCCAAATGAATAATGTCCAGTATAAAACAGCTGTCAATGGAAAGGGTTAACTCCTTTACAGGTTTGTAAGAAAGCCTGATGTCATTACGTGACTTTGTGTAATCATTCGAAAATTTTTTTTAAAGTCTTTGTGGCTTTAAAACTTGCTTAGAAATTAGGAATCCGTTAAAACAGCAGAAATTATTAGTAAAGCCGTCATAATAAAAGTCTTCTCATCAGGAAAGACAGCATTTTAGATTAAACTCCAATTTTTTCTTAACTTCTAATTCAAGTACTTGCCAAAGATTATCTTTTAATTGATTTAAAATGAGACCACACATTTTTAATAGCTATTTTGTTTACTGAAATCCAATTTTCACACAAGCTGTATACATGCCAACATTTCGGGGTTTTTTTTACAGTCCTGTTCACTGGGCAAATCTTGTGTTTTATTTCTCTCACAGCACAAAATCTAAACTTCCGTGCCAGTTCCATTTTCTATAAGAATTTTAAAATTCAGTAAGATTTTCTAATTCCCAGTTTTTTTCTTTCTGTGCTGAGTTCGCATAGCTTAGATCTTTTCTCCTCGTTATTTTC
The DNA here is from genome assembly GCF_044704955.1 of Pristiophorus japonicus. Lineage (NCBI taxonomy): Eukaryota > Metazoa > Chordata > Chondrichthyes > Pristiophoridae > Pristiophorus > Pristiophorus japonicus. The sequence continues at coordinate 39,164,900 of NC_091985.1, read as the reverse complement.
AAAACCCTCCTAATTGTTTAGACTGTTCGAGACTTTTCTTGATAAGATAAACAACGTCCATTTTGGAAATCTTTCAAACTGCAGTGAAACTTTCTCGTAACTTAAAATCATTATCAATGGAGATTGTCTTTTACCTCTTCAAATTCTTTTTTTTTCAATTAAACCGATATCTTTCTCACAGCCGATATCAACTAATATTTAGTAAGTTATGTATTTTTCCATCGCAAACACCCCTTTTTTTGTCAGCATCTATTTAGTATGTGACGTCTTTTTTTTCAGATCCCCTTTCTTCAAATTAGGTTTTGTATTTTACACAGAGGGCTCGTGTCTCCGTAAATTTGTTAATTTAACATCATCAGACAATCGAAGACACTTTTTCTTTCAAATTCGTTCAATTTATTTTCTTTCAAAGTTGTGTCTTTATCTTTTTTTCTTTTCTCCATAATTAGAACAGAGTCTAGCACGTAGGCTTTGAGGGCTGCTTTTCGTTCTCTCAAATTTCTATTTATTTTAAAACATAGGATTGTTGGGTTACAAAATGTCAAATGTCAAATATCGGACTTCTCATTTATGCTTATAGTGATTCACAGATCACAGAATGCAAAGTACTTGTTTTATAATTGTGTGCCCAACTTCTGTTTTAGAAGCTGAACATCAAAAACTCTAATCTTTTTAAGCTTCAGCTTCTGACGCAGTAATTGTGTAATTTTATTAAAAAGCCTTCCAAACCCAAGATGTTTATCAAGGAGAATCACCCAAAATATCTCAAAATATTGTACTGCCAATTTAAAACTCTTTTTACTGAGCTAGAAGCTTTCGCGTCGAGGTTTTACACAAAGGAAAATGGGGGCGTCCTTCCCCAGCCCGCAGCCTCGAGACACCCTTGCAGGCTTTTTTTAAAAGGCATTCTTTATCTCATTCCTAGACTAAATTTATGTCTTTCAACCCAATGTAATCAATGATTGTGTGCTTTCTGTCAACAAGTAAGTGAGCGTGTCAAATAAATTCTTTTTTTTAAAAAAACCACCGGGCAATGTATTTTTTATCTTTTGCTCAACAAACCTATCCTTTGTGCATTTCCTAACTCCGTAACTTATCATCCGAATAAATCCACACCTGCGTTTCTAACTTAAAATGTCTTAAAACTTCCCACATACACTACAAAGGGTCAAAAACAGCTTTCACTCCGTCTGAAAAAGTGGCTGGAACTAAAACAAACAGACAGCTTCCCCCATTTTTCCAAACAGGCTTTCAGACACAGGAAGAATTCATTCCGCAGTCAAAAAAAAAATCACACAAGGACTCTCACTCAACGACAGACATACACAAAAGTCTATTTTTATTCAACAAAGCTTATTCATTGTTTGGCCGGCATATTTTTTTTGGATCCATATGTCGCTTAAGATAGTCACTATCAGCTTTTCTATGACATTACGTATTTACGCAAGTTACAATTAATGATTGGTTGTATTTGCCTTTTTAATAGCCGTGTTACCCATCTTCTTCGGGGCTATGAGGGTCTTGGGCACTCCCTTTAATTCATGTTAGGTATGCAGGACATTATTTATATCTATATGTCTTCCCTTGGCGCCGTACACTCATACTGCCACGCTTTGGGTCAATATGTCTCGTCCCTGTACCGTGCGCTCATACCGCTTTGGGTCAATTGACCTTCCTCTATATCTTCCCTTGCGTCGTACCCTCACACTGCCGTGCTACCTCCACACGCGCATTTTAGGATGCACCTTTTGACCCCCTTCCACCCCTAGATCGGCCCTGTCCTCCGTCTCCATCCCTCCTGCACCTGCTACAAATGGTTCTTTGTACAGATGTCCTTCCCTTGTGGTTTACAATGCCACAGCTCTAACTTGAAGGTGGTAAATTTAAACATACTCACCGCAACAGCTGGGTCATTGTTCTGTTCGGGAAGTCCATACCCTGCTCGCAGTGCCAAATGTAAGGGGAAAACGGGAAGGCTTCTCCTCACACGAGTGGACCCTCTGATATAAAGGGTCGACGCTCGCCCCAACCCACGTAACAGCCTCCGGAGTTAGCAGACAGAGACGAATGGCAAGATATAACGATCTTTATTACAAACGTCCGGGAACACCTCTCATCACAGCCGCCTGTGAGTGGAGATGCTCTCCGAACAGCACAATCCTACAACTTTTATACATTTCAAAAACCCCTCCGTTCCCTGGTAAGACCTTCCTAGATCTCTAATTGGACTACCTTATCAGTGCTACTTCTCTAATTGGACTACCTTATCAGTGCTACTTTGGATTGACAGGCCAAGACCTTAGGCCGTGACTACATTAGGTCAGAATTTGTTGATTCTCCTTGATGCCCGTGAGTTTTCCTCGAGCCTCTTCGCAAGGTCTTATCAATGTCTGTTTAGGTTCTCACATCGTATCCTGTCGGAATATTATTGAATTGATAACTTCTGGAGCCTTGGTACAAGGCCGAAGAGAGGCCTTTTACCTCCTTATGGGTCGGTGCAGGAACCAGCACTTTAACCCTTGTCCCACTGGTACCCCTAATGCCAAATTTCCCTTACACGCACCCCAGTGATTGTCGCCACGAGTGATGTTGTGAGGGCATTGGTCTCCTCACCCAATGGAAAAACCTGATTTACTTCTGCTGAGGGCTGCCTCTCAGCAGAGACTGGTTGGCTTCTCCTTCTCCTTGCCGTGGGTCTGCCTCGTGGTGCCCCTCCAGTGCGAGGCGCAGGCTGGGATGGTGGGGCACTGGGTGTCCCAAGATGCATTTCCCGACCACCACTCGGACCCGCGACCTCGGAAGGTGTGAACCCATGGAAGGTAGCCGAGGAGCTAATGGAGGGTTCTGGCTGTGTGATACCCTGTGATATATCTGATCGATATCGTGGTCAGAATTCTCCTCAGCACACATTTCCATGGACCCCTCCTCCCCCCACCCGCCTTGGTCTGGAGCGCACGCATTTGGATCCTCAGGATCTTGAGGAGTATCGTCTCCTTCTGCAGAAGACAACACAACAGTCAAATGGTTAGCAGCACAGGAGGGGGCAGGATGGCTGGCATGAGTAGTCTCACACGTAGCAGGCCAGTCAACAGGTTGATTTGAAGGGCGACTATGCATTTTAATGACTCACCCTCACCCTCGCGTGTGGGTCCAGCTTGTGCAGAGCTGATTCGTTTTCTGCCGGTGTGACTCAGCAAGGCAGCAACCCTCTGTTCCAGGGGTGACAGTTGGTGCAGATTTGGTGGACCTCCTCCTGTTCCAGTTCTCTCCCTTTTGTTGTCGGCCAATTTCTTTTGCAAAGATGAAAATATAAATTGTCAGACATGGTGCGCTATTGATGGCTGGGACACATACAGATGCTCACATTTTCCACTGCAATTCAATTTAAAGATGAAGATATTACTTACACTCACTACTTGACCAATGTCCTGCCATTTCTTTTTGCACTGGCTTCCAGATCTTGCGGTGTTGACCTCAGCGGAGAATTCTTCAGCAACGACTTTCCATCTTTTCCTTATTTCCTTGGGGGAGACCTTTGACGGACCACTCTTGCTGATATCCAGCTCCAGCCATTTCTCCTCAATAACGGTTATTAATTTCTCCACTTCCTCATGGAGGAAATTCTTGGTTATTCTTGCATGCTCTTGTGCCATTCGTCTATTGGACTCAAACGCAGGTAATGTTCAAAGATCACACTTACACCTCTCTTACACCTATCCAGCACTCCTTTCCACTCCCTCAGCCACACAAAAATCAATATTCAGACCTCACCTTTATATATGCTCCATAGCCACTTATTCTGAGGACACTCTCCCTTGAATTGGTCGAATTGCCAAGCTTCCTGTTACACTGCGTATGCACGCAGACTGGAGTACCCATTGCGCATGCGCGCACACTGAAACAGTCATGCGTGCCCCTGCCGGCACTGCACGACACGCTGGGCCCAAGCCTCACCCCCGTGCCAGCCACGCTAAGCAAGCGCGGCCGAAGCTCCCCCCCCCCGACACACTCTGCCGCGCGCTGTCGATGGATGCGGACGACGAGGGAGTGGCCAAATTCACAGGTAGATTTTTGCCGCTTTTTCTCCTCCAGGAAGTCGGCGCACCACATCGAGATACACCACTCTAAGCGGCTGGGGAAATTTGGGGCCATAGAACATAGAAAATAGGTGCAGGAGTAGGCCATTAGATCCTTCGAGCCTGCACCACCATTCAATATGATCACGGCTGATCATGCAACTTCAGTACCCCATTCCTGCCTTCTCTCCATAAACCTTGAACCCTTTAGCCGTAAAGGCCACATCTAACTCCCTTTTGAATATATCTAACGAACTGGCCTCAACAACTTCCTGTGGTAGAGAATTCCACAGGTTCACAATTCTCTGAGTGAAGAAGTTTCTCATCTCGGTCCTAAATGGCTTACCCCTTATCCTTAGACTGTGACCCCTCATTCTGGACTTCCCCAACATCGGGAACATTCTTCCTGCATCTAGCCTATCCAATGTCAAAATGTTATATGTTTCTATGAGATCTCCTCTCATTCTTCTAAATTCTGGTGAATATAAGACTAGTCTATCCGGTCTTTCTTCATATGTCAGTCCTGCCATCCCGGGAATCAGTCTGGTGAACTTTTGCTGCACTCCCTCAATAGCAAGAATGTCCTTCCTCAGATTAGGAGACCAAAACTGTACACAATATTCACGGTGTGGCCTCGCCAAGGCCCTGTACAACTGCAGTAAGACCTCCCTGCCCCTGTACTCAAATCCTCTCGCTATGGAGCCAACATGCCATTTGCCTTCTTCACCACCTGCTGTACCTGCTTGCCAACCTTCAATGACTGATGAACCATGACACCCAGGTCTCGTTGTACCTCCCCTTTTACTAAGCTGTCACCATTCAGATAATATTCTGCCTTCCTGTTTTTGCCGCCAAAGTGGATAACCTCACATTTATCTACATTATACTGCATCTGCCATGCATTTGCCCACTCACCTAACTTGTCCAATTCACCCTGCTGCCCTTAGCATCCTCCTCACAGCTCATACCGCCACCCAGCTTAGTGTCATCTGCAATCTTGGAAATATTACATTCAATTCCTTTGTCTAAATCATTAATGTATATTGTAAATAGCTGGAGTCCCAGCACTGAACCTTGCGGTATCCCAGTAGTCACTGCCTGCCATTCTGAAAAGGACCCGTTTATCCCGACTCACTGTTCCCTGTCTACCAACCAGTTCTCTATCCACGTCAGTACATTACCCCCAATCCCATGTGCTTTAATTTTGCACACTAATCTCTTGTGTGGGATTTTGTCAAAAGCCTTTTGAAAGTCCAAATACACCACATCCACTGGTTCTCCCTTGTCCATTGTACTAGTTACATCCTCAAAAAATTCTAGAAGATTTGTCACCTCTTCTGTTCACCTAACGTCTGGCACCATATTCCTTAGATATAATTCCCAGCCCACCAAGGAACTTCAATGCTGAATGTGCAATGAAACTCAGCAGCCAGCCACACGCTTCCAACCCTGCTAACGCCATTCATTATTCCTTTCACATTTTTTCTCTATTCCAGAGTCTCGTAGCATAGTTATAACAACAGCTCATATGACTTGACATTACTGCTGAGAGGTCGTGGGTCAAAACCGCTGAGATAACTGGCAGCCAGTTGCTGATTGTTTGGGAGCACTATCAGACACTGGAAAGTTATCTGAGAAATATTTTACTGTCTTGCCTGTCAGTAGCATCTGGAATGTGCCCATGTTCAGCACAATACAACTCTGCTCTTGTGCAATCATTATGGTCTTTTTTGACCTATTTGCCTTCTCAAACTTGCTAGAGATTTAATCATTTTGCTTTATCCCCTTAGCAGTCTCCATTCTTTCACAAATAACCTGATAAGCGCATGTAGAAGCTGATTGAAATGCCATCTGTATTTACTCTGCCTAAGGGTCATTATGCATGCTGAAGGTACGTGATTCAACTTAGGAACTGCTTCGCCATGAGCACTGTCAGTCTTTCATTCCATAGAGCCTTACTTACTTGATAAAGTGCAACATCCCCACCGACACCTGGGAGTCCCTGGCTAAAGACCACCCTAAATGGAGGAAGTGCCTCTGTGAGGGCGCAGAGCACCTCGAGTCTCGTCGCCGAGAGCATGCAGAAACCAAGCGTAGGCAGCGGAAGGAGTGTGCGTCAAACCAGACTCCCCACCCACCTTTTCCTCCCACTTGTGACAGAGACTGCATTTCCCGTATTGGAATATACAGTCACTGTTAAAGTGGAAGCAAGTCTTCCTCGATTTCAAGGGACTGCCTATGATGATGAGAGCCTTACTTAGTGACTCCTTACTATTTCTTGTTTGCAGGTGTTGACAAAACATAAGATAATTTGATTTTACAGAGCAATCTAATCATTGCCCAACTTACGAAATGTTTAATTCAGCCTATTGAAGCAAACTGTTTTAGTAACCTGAACTTCTTCCTCTGGTATATGTATTTCTTTAATGGTTAAATATCTCTTTCCTGCCAAACTCTGCCCACACTGTGCTCTGAATGATTCAACCATGCCTATCCTATGCTATATGGCTCCCATTGTGGGAACTTACCCTTGCGAAACAACAACTTATATTTACATAGCGCCTTTAACATAGTAAATCATCATAAGTCGCTTGACAGGAGTAACAACATTTGACACCGAGCCACATAAGGAGATATCAGTACTGGTGACCAAAAGCTTGATCAAAGAGGTAGGTTTGAAGGAGCATCTTGAAGGAGGAGAGAGAGGTAGATGTTCAGGGAGGGAATTCCAAAGTTTAGGGTCTATGCAGCTGAAGGCACGGCCACCAATGGTGGATTAAATAATATCGGGGATGCGCAAGAGGCCAGAATTGGAGGAGGGCAGAGATCACAACGGGTTGTAGGGCTGAAGGACATTACAGAGATAGAGAGGGACAAGGTCGTGGCGGAATTAGGTTGCTAAGGCATCAGCTGCAGCTTCTGCATTCCTCTAGACTACTTCCAACTGACAACTTGCAACAAATGGATCAAGTTGACCTCCTACTCATTATAACCAAGCATTTGAACATTAAGAATGTTCAACTACTGAATTGAACTCTATCTTAAGCTTTTCCAATTTACTCTGAATTAGTCTGAACGTCAGTCAGTATCCCTTGTACTAATAACAACTTATATCATCTCAGATCTTGTCTGTAAAATCTCAAAAAACTGAGTGGGCATAGGACAAGAACAAAAGAACATAAGAAATAGGAACAGGAGGAGTAGCCCATCCTGCCCCTCGAGCCTGCTCCGCCATTCAATAAGATCATCGCTAATCTGATCATGGACTCAGCAGCACTTCCCTGCCCGCTCCCCATAACCCCTTATCCCTTTATCATTTAAGAAACTGTCTATTTCCATCTTAAATTTATTCAATGTCCCAGCTTCCACAGCTCTCTGAGGCAGCAAATTCCACAGATTTACAACCCTCTGAGGGAAGAAATTTCTCCTCATTTCCGTTTTAGATGGGCAGCCCCTTATTCTAAGATCGTGCCCTCTAGTTCGAGTCTCTCCCATCAGTGGAAACATCCTCTCTGCATCCAACTTGTCAAGCTCCCTCATAATCTTACTGTTGTGTTCCTAAGTATGAGACTGCACACAGGGAGGTTAAAGTAACAGTGACCTCAGTCTTTATTAAGACACTCCAGAGTCTGGAACAGGCCTCAGGGGCCGGCTTATATACAGTGCTCCCAAGGGATGCCGGGATCCTTTGGGACTTCATGGGGATGCGCTCCCTGGTGGCGGAACATGGGAGTGCATGCTTTACAGATACACATCACTCTCCCCAAAAGTCAAAGCGAAAACTATTTACAAGGTGAGACGGTCGGGAGCCTTCCTTTCCCTGGTGGACCACCTCGGTACAAATGTCTGTTCTGGTATGTTGGCTGTGCCCTCGCTGGGCTGGTGTGTTGTTGGCCCTGCAGGGCTGCTGGGTGAGCCTGGCCTTGCTGGGCTGTTGGGTGTGATGGGTTTAATTTCCTGGTCCGGCGTGGTGTCGTTGATCCCTTGGGTGTGTGTTGTGGGCTCGAAAAAGGTGGTGTCTGCTGTGGGTTGTTCAGGGCAGTCTGTGAACCGCAGCCTCGTTTGGTCCAGGTGCTTTCTGCAAATTTGTCCATTGTCTAGTTTGACTACAAACACCCTACAACCTTCTTTAGCTATCACCGTGCCCGCGAACCACTTGGGACCATGTCCATAGTTTAGCACATACACAGGGTCATTCGGTTCAATTTCCCGTGACACAGTGGCATGACCATCATTTACATTTTGTTGCTGCCGCCTGCTCTCTACCTGATCATGCAGGTTGGGGTGAACCAGCGAGAGTCTAGTTTTAAGTATCCTTTTTATGAGTAGCTCAGCCGGAGACACCCCTGTGAGTGAGTGGGGTCTCGTGCGGTAGTTGAGCAGTCGGGTTTGGAGTGAGCCTTCTGTGAATCGTTTAAGGCTCTGTTTGATTGTTTGTACTGCCCGCTCTGCCTGCCCATTGGAGGCTGGTTTAAACGGGGCCGAGGTGACATGTTTGATCCCATTGCGGGTCATGAATTCTTTAAATTCAGCACTGGTGAAATATGGCCCGTTATCACTGACCACTATGTTAGGCAGGCCGTGGGTGGCAAACATGGCCCTCAGGCTTTCAATTGTGGCGGTGGCGGTCCTTCCCGACATTATTTCACATTCAATCCATTTTGAAAAAGCATCCACCACCACCAGGAACATTTTACCGAGAAACGGGCCCGGATAGTCGACGTGGATCCTCGACCATGGTTTGGAGGGCCAGGACCACAAACTTAGTGGTGCCTCTCTGGGCGTGTTGCTCAACTAAGCACATACGCAGCATTGCCGTACACGGGACTCTAAGTCAGAATCGATATCGGGCCACCACATATGGGACCTGGCTATCGCTTTCATCATTACTATACCCGGGTGTGTGCTGTGGAGATCCGAGATGAACGTCTCCCTGCCCTCTTTTGGTAGCACTACGTGGTTACCCCACAACAGGCAGTCTGCCTGAATGGACAGCTCATCCTTTCGTCGCTGGAAAGGCTTGATTAGCTCTTGCATTTCAACGGGGATGCTGGCCCAGCTCCCATGCAGTACACAGTTTTTTACAAGGGACAGCAGAGGATCTTGGCTGGTCCAAGTCATAATCTTAGGGCCGTGACAGGTGATTTATCATTTTCAAATGTTTCCATGACCATCAACAAGTCTGCGGGCTGCGCCACCATCAACAAGTTTGCAGGCTGCGCCATTTCCACCCCCGTGGTGGGCAATGGTAGCTGACTGAGAGCTTCCGCACAGTTCTCGGTGCCTGGCCTGTGGCGGATAGTGTAGTTATACGCTGATAGTGCGAGTGCCCACCTTTGTATGCGGGCTGAGGCATTAGTATGTATCCCCTTGTTTTCAGCAAACAGGGATATGAGGGGCTTGTGATCGGTTTCCAGCTCAAATTTGAGACCAAACAGGTACTGATGCATTTTCTTTACCCCGAACACACACGCTAATGCCTCTTTCTCAATCATGCTGTAGGCCCTCTCGGCCTTAGACAAGCTCCTGGAGGCATAGGCGACAGGTTGCAACTTCCCCGCAATGTTAGCTTGTTGTAATACACACCCGACTCCATACGACGACACATCACATGCTAGCACAAACCTTTTACACGGATTATACAATACAAGCAGCTTGTTGGAGCATAAAATGTTTCTGGCTTTCTCAAAAGAAATTACTTATTTTTTTCCCCATACCCAGTTCTCACCTTTACGCAATAACACATGTAGGGGCTCTAAGAGGGTGCTTAACCCCAGTAGGAAGTTACCAAAATAGTTGAGGAGTCCCAGGAACGACCGCAGCTCCATGACGTTCTGTGACTTGGGCACGTTCCTGATAGCCTCTGTGGGCCGAATGCCATCCGCCGCGATCTTTCTCCCCAAAAACTCCACTTCTGTTGCCATGAAGACGCATTTTGACCTCTTCAGCCGCAGCCCTACGCGATCCAGTCGCTGGAGGACCTCCTCCAGGTTTTGTAGGTGTCCCGACCCGTGACCAATATGTCTTCCTGAAAAACCATCGTGCATGGTACCGACTTGAGTCGGCGCTCCATGTTTCTCTGGAAGATCGCTGCAGCCGACCAAATTCCAAACGGGCATCTGTTGTAGATGAACAGTCCCTTGTGTGTGTTGATGCAGGTGAGGCCCTTCGAAGACTCCTCCAGCTCCTATAGGCCAAAGTCAGGTAGAGCTTGGTGAACGTCTTGCCTCCTGCCAGCGTCGCAAATAGGTCGTCTGCCTTAAGTAGTGAGTATTGGTCCTGCAGCGAGAAACGATTAATAGTGACTTTATAATTGCCGCAAATCCTGACCGTGCCATCACTTTTGAGCACTGGAACAATCGGGCTGGCCCACTTGCTGAATTCCACTAGGGAGATGATACCCTTGCATTGCAGCCTGTCCAGCTCGATTTCCACTCTCTCCCTCATCATGTGAGGTACCGTTCGCACCTTGCGGTGAATGGGTCGTGCCTCTGGGACCAAGTGGATCTGCATCTTCGCCCCAGAAAAGTTTCCAATGCCTGGCTCAAAAAGGGAAGGAAATTTGTTAAGAACCTGGGTACATGAGGCCTCATCGACATGTGATAGCGCTCGGATGTCATCCCAGTTCCAGCAGATTTTGCCCAGCCAGCTCCTTCCAAGCATCGCCCAGGACAATCCAGAGTGGCAGTTCGTGCACCGTGCCCTCGTAGGTGACCTTGACCATGGCGCTGCCCAGGACAGTGATGAGCTCTTTGGTGTACATTCTCAGTTTCGTGTGGATGGGGCTCAGGGCTGGTCTGAGTGCTTTGTTGCACCACAGTCTCTCAAACATCTTTTTACTCATGGTGAATTGGCTAGCACCAGTGTCCAGTTCCATGGCTACGGGTAAGCCATTCAATTTTACATTTAGCATTATAGGTGGACATTTCGTCGAAAATGTGTGCACCCCGTGTACTTCAGCATCTGCCTCCTCTCTCTGAGGCTCGAAATTGCTTTGATCCACCATGGACCGATCTTCCTCTGCCACGTGGTGGTTAGCAGGCTTTGCAGAGCTTGCAGCTCGTCTGCAAGCTTGTTGGAGGTGCCCCATTGTTCCATAGCTCTTGCAAACATACCCTTTGAAGCGGCATGAATAGGCTGAATGGAAGCCTCCACAACGCCAACAAGGTGTGAATTGCCTTGCATTCATACTTTGTTGCAGACTCTGAGTCATCTGAGGTCTGCTGGCAGTTGCAGACTCGTGCGTTCTGACCTGTACATTTCTGCTCACAAACACAGTTCCAGTTAATTTATGAACATTGCTAGCACTTGTGTGATGAGAGATTTGTTTGGTGTTATCACTGGTGGACATAATAGCCTGCGCTATCACAATGGCCTTACTGAGGGTCGGTGTCTCTACAGGCAAATATTTTCATAGGATGGTCGCGTGGCCAATGCCCAGTACAAAAAAGTCTCTGAGCATCTGGTCCAGGTAGCCATCAAACTCACATTGTCCTGCAAGTCGCCTTAGCTCGGCGACGTAGCTCGCCACTTCCTGACCTGCAGATCGCTGGCACGTGTAGAACTGATACCTCGCCATCATCACGCTCTCCCTTGGGTTAAGATGCTCCCAAACCAGTGTACACAGCTCCTCATATGACTTATCTGTGGATTTCACTGGAGCCAGAAGATTCTTCATGAGGCTGTAGGTCGGTGCCCCGCAGATTGTGAGGAGGACTGCTCTCCTTTTTGCAGCGCTTCCTTCTCCGTCCTGCTCGTTGGCTACAAAGTATTGGTCTAGCCGTTCGACATAGGTTTCCCAGTCCTCACCCTCCGAGAACTTCTCCAGGATGTCAACAGTTTGCTGCATCTTTGCATTGGATTCGTATACTCGTCGCCAGTTATTGTGCTCCTTACACAGATGAGACTGCACACAGGGAGGTTAAAGTAACAGTGACCTCAGTCTTTATTAAGACACTCCAGAGTCTGGAACAGGCCTTAAGGGCCGGCTTATATACAGTGCTCCCAAGGGATGCTGGGATCCCTTCGGACTTCAGGGGATGCACTTCCTGGTGGCGGAACATGGGAGTGCATGCTTTACAGATACACAACACTTATATATTTCGATAAGATCACCTCTCATTCTTCTGAATTCCAATGAGTAGAGGCCCAACCTACTCAACCTTTCCTCATGTCAACCCCCTCATCCCCGGAATCAACCTAGTGAACCTTCTCTGAACTGCCTCCAAAGCAACTATATCCTTTCATAAATATGGAAACAAAAACTGCATACAGTATTCCAGGTGTGGCCTCACCAATACCTTATATAGCTGTAGTAAGACTTCCCTGCTTTTATGCGCCATCCCCTTTGCAAGAAAGGCCAAGATACCATTGGCCTTCCTGATCATTTGCTGTACCTGCATACTATCCTTTTGTGTTTCATGCACAAGTACCCCCAGGTCCCGCTGTACTGCAGCACTTTGCAACCTTTCTCCATTTAAATAAAAACTTACTCTTTGATGTTTTTTTGTCACAGTGCATGATCTCACACTTTCTAACATTATACTCCATCTGCCAAATTTTTGCCCACTCACTTAGCCTGTCTATGTCCTTTTGCAGATTTTTTGTGTCCTCATCACACATTGCTTTTCCTCCCATCTTTGTATCAGCAGCAAACACTCAGTCCCTCTTCCAAGTCGTTAATATAGATTGTAAATAGTTGGGGTCCCAGCACTGATCCCTGCGGCAGCCCACTAGTTACTGATTGACAACCAGAGAATGAATCATTTATCCCAACTCTCTGTTCTCTGTTAGTTAGCCAATCCTCTATCCATGCTAATATATTAGCCCCAACCCAGTGAACTTTTATCTTGTGCAGTAACCTTTGACGTGGCACCTTATTAAATGCCTTCTGGAATTCCAAATACACCACATCCACTGGTTCCCCTTTATCCACCCTGTTCGTTACATCCTCAAAGAACTCCAGCAAATTTGTCAAACATGACTTCCCCTTCATAAATCAATACTGACTCTGCCTGACTGAAATTTGCTTTTCCAAATGTCCTGTTGCAGCTTCTTTAATAATGGACTCCAACATTTTCCCAACCTCAGATGTTAGGCTAACTGGTCTATAGTTTACTGCTTTTTGTCTGCCTCCTTTTTTAAATAGGGGCGTTATATTAGCAGTTTTCCAATCTGCTGGGACCTCTCCAGAATCCAGGGAATTTTGTTAAATTACAACCAATGTTACCACTATCCCTGCCACTACTTCTCTTAAGACCTTAGGATGCAAGCCATCCGGTCCAGGGAATTTATCTGCCTTTAGTCCCATTATCTTACTGAGTACCACCTCCTTAGTGATTGTGATTGTGTTAAGTTCCTCCCTGCCGAAAGCCCCTGGACTATCCACTGTCAGAATATTGTTAGTGTCCTCTACCTTAAAGACTGATCCAATATATTTGTTCAGAGTTTCTGCCATCTCCATGTTCCCCATTACTAATTCCCCAGTCTCGTTCCCTAAGGGACCAACATTTACTTTAGCCACCCTTTTCCTTTTTATATATCTATAGAATCAACCCAACGTTGACACCAGGGTGCTTTGAACACACTTATTAAAATACAATAACAATGCTTTGGGCTTTGTGCTGCATCTGCAATTTTTTTACCATCTGACATCGGTATATTCTGCCAAAGCTCTTAATGGCCAATGTTTCCCCAGTAATATTAAGCCAAAGTTCACAGTTGATGCACTCCTGAGTGATAGGTTAACTCTCTTTCATTTTAGGTTTCATCCAATTATCTCACTCAGCTATATAAACTGAGCCATGGGGGGCAATTTTAAACGGCAAGGATTTAAAAAAAAGTTAAATCTCAAACCAGCCTCCGACCTGCAAATTCCAGCCTTCACAGTGGCGGGTTGATGGGGAGCGAGCGACCAATCCATCCTCAGAAGACGGCTCGGTTACTGAAATCTTTTAAGGAAGCTACAGGGTGAAATTGCCCCGCTCTCCGATTGGGGGGCAGTAAACTACCAGGGCTGAAACTTTTATCGCCCGGCCTGGAAGTCCCACCCCCGACATGGAATTGGACCAAAAGCCCCGCAAAGGAAGCGAAGTGCTATCTCTGGCACGTCGTTTCCTTTAGGGGCGGTGCCAGGAGGGGTGGCGCGGCACTGAGTACAGCGCAACACGGATATTCCACGTAGCACTGATGCACTGCAACGCCATTCCCCATTAAAGGGGAGGCTGCTGCTCACTCTGCATGGCCCTTTGGGGGCCGCCACTGAGCCAATAAGGATGCGTGAGACTGGGCCAGTGGCCCGGCACCCAAGACTGGCTGCACGATGGAGGTCCGGTCCGCGCTAGGGCCGCGATGGTCGGACCGACTCAAGAGTCAGCCAACCAACAAATATGGCGGCCCAGGGAAGCTGCAGGCCTCCCCTTTAAACAGCGCCCCGGGAGCAGATGTCCGCCATTGCCAGCCTCACGGCACGAGGAGAAATTTCTCCCACGGGGCATGAGGGGTCGGCACGTATGGCAATGACATCATCGCCCGTTATGCAGCGGCCTGGGGACAGCGCCTCCCAAACCTCCGGGGCAATTTCCCATGAGGCAGTAGTGCTCCCCTCCCCCGGGCGAAAACTGCATTGCACCCCATTAGCACCCCCTGGAGGCACTAATGGGGCGCAAAAAAGGTGCAAATTCGTCCCCTACCTGCCTCCATTTTAAATGGATTTAATTTTTTACCACATGGAGGCCGTGTTTCCCAGGCCTCAGGAATCCCGGTAGGTAAAAGGAGACGGGAAGAGGTGGATCCATAAAATGTGTCTGATTGTGGACCAGGAGGAGCAGGAATGTTTTCCCATCCCCAGCCCAACAAGTTTATCTCCACACAATTGGACCCCCACAATTGGCCGATCCGACCCTTCACCTGTGACGCCCGACAGCCCCCCCCCCCACGCCCTTCACAATGTCAGACTTAACTGCCATAAACTTCCCAGCTGCATTCCCACCTGTCAATCTGAAATAAAAAGCTCGTATCAGTAATAATGATCATGAAACTACCGGATTGTCATAAAAAAATTCTGGTTCACCCTAAGCCTAACCCTTTAGGGAAGGAAATCTGCCGTCCTTACCCAGTCTGGCCTATATGTGATTCCAGAGCCACAACAATATGGTTGACTCTTAACTGCCCTCTGAAATTGGCTAGCAAGCCACTCAAGGGCAATTCGAGATGGGCAATAAATACCGGCCTTGCCAGCGATGCCCAGATCCCGTGATCAAATATTTTAAAAAAGGCTGTTGGGTGTAAAACCTGTTGAAAAAATATAAAAGGCATCCTGCAAGCAATTTCGACCGGACGTTTGGGAAACCCATACTTCCGGGTTACCCATCTGAAAATCTGCCCCTTTCTTCCGCTCTCTTCCTAGCCCCGAATAAATATTCAGTGAACTTTGGTATGAATTCTACTTACACAATAGGTATATAGATTGCACCTATTTTAAAACCTATTATGATTATTCCTGTTCTTCAGTACACTTGGTATTTAAATGTGAACTAACATTTGATGAGCCGTCCTACATTCCTGGGGAGCGGGCGGGTAAGTGGAGCTGAGTCCACGGACAGATCAACCATGATCTTTTTGAATGGCGGAGCAGGCTCGAGGGGCTAGATGGCCTACTCCTGTTCCTAATTCTTATGTTCTTATGTTCTTATGTAGTGTGAGCCTGAAGCATTGGCTAGGAGACTGAAGTTACAGACCACAGAGAATATCGGAATGGCAACATCTTGTGGGTAAATGTTCTCAGGGGAACGTTTCTGGTTTCTGAAAACATTCTTGCGCATGTGAAAAAAAATAGCGATTGTTTGGTTTTCGTGGTCTTTTCGTGATAAGTGCATTCATCATTTTGTGATGAAGAGGAATCCAAGTGATTGGGTTTAGTCTGTGGTTTGAGGAGATTGCATTGTTATATGGTAAATATTTATATTGAAAGTTCTGCTTACAAAATTAAAAATCATTAAATTTCATTAGGACTAGATTGTCTTTTACCTTTGCACTTAAAACTGCCAGAAATTATCTGAACGTGCTTGATTCAGGTCATCCACAAAATGTTATTTTGCTGAGCAACCCTTATTTGGATATGTGGATTTATGCTTTGTGTGGTCCAGTACTCTGTAATTTGGTTTGGAGGGACTTTACTCTCAGTTCCTGTTGAGGTGCTTGCAGGCTGAGTGGCTTTTCATTTTTCTTGGTTTGTAAAAACTGACATTACTAATCTCCTCCTGATCTCCACAACACTCAAGCTCAGAGTAAAATTGCTCTTGCTGTTCCTAAAAAGGAGTTCTTCTCTACTCTGTCATAACAACGCTTCGCTTAGGTGACATCAACAACTGTACGTGGATTGGTAACTTCAACCTTTACAGTATTAGTTTTCTTTTCATAATTACCCTTTACAGCATTTTGCGGGTAGGTTTCCTCTCGTCTCGATGACCTTGAAATGATGCTATGCAACAATAGCATACGAACACTCAAGGAAAGAGAGTAGATTTAGTGACGAGTAATGAGCCAGAATTGTTTAACAATTTGACAGTAAGGGACATTCTTGTGAATAGTGACCATAAAATGTCTGAAGGGAGAGTCACAAACCAAGGTTTTAATTTTAAATAAGGCAAACTTTTGAAAGGATCAAAAGGGAATTGGATATATACTTTGTAGGGCTTTGGGGAATGAGCAGGGATGTGGAACAAACTGGATAGCTCTTTCAAAGAGCCGGCACAGGCACAATGGGCTGAATGGCCTCCTTCCGATAAGATTCTATGATGAGAAATAAATTGATGGCTGTAGACTGCCCTGAATTTTGAATGGATAAAAACTACAGACAAACAGTGGGAACTATTGAAAGATGCATTTGGTACGATACAAAACCAGTACAGACCCGTAAAAAACAACACCCCACTTGTGTAGTTAAACAATCATGGTCAACAAACCAAAATGGCTAAGGGAATGTTGTCTATAAGGACTTCAGAAGGCATTTGATAAGGTTGTGCACAAGAGATTATTAGCAAAATGAAAGTAGATGAAAGTGGAGATAGTCCTGTGACATGGATTGGTAATTGATTGGGAGGTAGGAGACAGAGACGAGAGATGAAGGGAATATTCTCTGACTGGTTGGTTGTGACAAGGGTTGTTCCTCAGGGATCTACTTCAGCTTTCCATCATGTATATTTGGTAACTTGGATGAAGGAATAGAGAATTGTATATCATAGGCGGTCCCTCGTATCGAGGATGACTTGCTTCCACGCCAAAAAGGAATGAGTTCACAGATATTTCAATGAAGGACCTAATATTCCAGGTCCTGAACTACATCATGAAGGGTGGAAGATTCCTGTGCGTGGATTTTTTAAACGTGTGGTGGCCGTTGCCCACCAGCCACCACACGGGCTTGACAGAGCTAGGTCTTGGACCTAGTGCGATGATCGGGGCCCAGGAGTGTGTTAAATAACACTACTGCCGCCACATAGCCAAGAATCACACTAGGAGTCTTTGCTGAACCCCTGGTCAGAAAATAAAAGTAAGCATTGAGATTATTAAATAACTGCACACATGCAACTGTTTTGCAGTTGTTGCTGAATCCACTCTGCAATGTAAAAGAATGGGGCTTCCACTCCACCAGCAGCCCCAGAACATGTGTTCAGGGTTCACTTAATGAAGCTCACTTAGCCCAAATTGGTCTCTCATTTTCCATTAACAACCTGGAGGAAGTACTAAAATATATGAGGCTTAATCTTTTGAAGCTCTGCTCCTGGAGCCTTGCTAGAGAGGTGTGCGAGTTGAAGAATTGGTCCTTCAGTGCTATAGCTCTATTTCCAGCAAGGGGTATGGAGAGAAAGCAGGAAAGGGGTACTGAAGGAACGATCAGCCATGATCTTATTGAATGGTGGTGCAGGCTCGAAGGGCCGAATGGCCTACTCCTGCACCTATTTTCTATGTTTCTATGTTTCTATGTTTCCACGTCAGTAGCAAAGCATCGCAAAATTATCTCTATGTTGCTCTCATTGCTGTTGTATAGTCACGTTTTCAAATGACGCTAAGTTAGTAGGTACAGTAAGTTGTGTAGATGAGAGCAGGATGTTACAAAGAGACAAAGACAGACTAAATGAGTGGGCAAATCTGTGGCAAGATGGAGTTCAATGTGGGGAAGTGCAAAGTCATCCACTTTGGCGCTGAGAAAGACAAATCAGAACATTTTCATAATAGTGAAAGACTGGAATCTGTAAAAGGCCAAAGGGATTGATGTGTATATGTACATAAATCACTAAAAGCTATTGCAGAGGTACAAAATGTAATCAAAAAAGCTATTGAAATGTTGGCCTTTATTACAGGGGTTGAAATACAAAAGTGAGAAAGTGTTGCTTCAATTGTACAGAGCCTTAATCAGATCACATCTGGAGCACTGCTTTCATTTTGGGCACAGCCCCTCAGGAAGGATATATTGGCCTTGGAGGGGGGACAGTGCAGATTCACCAGAATGATACCAGGACTTAATGAGAGCAGGTTGTATAAACCTGATTTGTATTCTCTTAAGTTTAGAAGGTAGACGGGTGATCTAATCAAGATGTTTAAAATGATAGAGGGATTCAATAGGGTAGATACAGAAAAACTATTTCTTCTGGTGGGAGAATCTAGGACAAGGAGGCAGAATCGTAAAATGAGAGCCAAGTCATTTTGGAGTCAAATCGGAGAGCACTTTAGTACACAACGGTTAATTTAAATCTGGAATTCTCTTTTACGACCACTGGACATCTCAAAGTGCTTTACATCCAATGATGTTCTTTTGGAGTGTACTCACTGTTGTAATGTGGGAAATGCAGCAGCCAACTTGCGCACAGCAAGCTCCCAAAAACAGCAATGTGATAATGACCAGTTAATCTGTTTTTGTTATGTTAATTGAGGGATAAACAGAATATACTGCTTGAACTGCTCCAAAGTCTCCTCTTTAAATAGCTACGAATGAAAAAAGCTATGCTGCAAAATTATAATGAAAATGTGCGTGCTTTTAAGTATTACTAAAAACAAAAGTAAGTATAGAATACATCACAGGAGAAACTAGAAGAACATTGTACTGATTTACTTCAACACAACTTTATATGTAAAACATAAAACAGACGTAAATTCAGCTGAAAGTTTTTAAGCTGACAATAGACTGAAATTCTGCTGAAAGCTATGCAATAGAGCTAGTACACATTTTTAAACTTTAAATAACATTCTGCACTCTGCAAGCCATTCAGATATCTTTTTATGAAGCAGTTGCATGCAAGAAAATGCAAGTGGAACTTTCATCATTACAACCCTGGACATCAGTTAACAGCCATTATTAAACCAACATGAAAGCTAAGCCACATCATTGTATGATCCTATAATTATCTGGAATTCCGTTTACCACTCTCAGGGTTAAGACGTTAACTTGTTTATTTTAAATGAGTTATCACTTTAGCAAACAGAGCAGAGGGGTAGTTTCAGACAAACGTGTAAAGCGTTTACACATTACAATCCACAACATAATGCCAAGTGGCACTTGCAGCAGCAATATCACAAACTCAATGGGAAGGCTTCATGAGTTCATTATTCTAGCTAAATCGCAAAATTGTTGTGAAGGACAGACGTACAATTTTGTTAGAAATAGCAACCAGAGGAAATTTTCATTTTATGCTTAGAATGTCGCTGATGTGTCATGGCCAAATAAATCCTCCCCTCCCCCTCCCCGCCTCCCAATGATCTCTCTTAACCTCACAACCTACATTCGTCATTTCTGTCCAGCTGTTTTCCATGTTAGGACCCATGCATGGTGCGAACAACTGAGGAGTCATTTAACATTCCATACAATGTTCTATTGCCTTTATTGATGCTTGCTGTTATCGCCATTGATTCTGTTTTCAAAGGCATTAATCAACAGAGTCTGGTCTATATATTTACTATTCTGTGGATATTTATCTCTTCTCTTAACAGTTTCAATTCTTTCCACAAAATTCTCAAAGTCTACGTTCATATCAACATATCCTTTTCAACCATCTTTTCTTCAATGCAGACAAGCCTAATTGTATGAATAATTTAGAGCCCAAGCTCTAACTTGGTCACAGTCACTCTTCTTTGAACCCTCCTTACTATATTAGCGTAGGGAGCGCAACATGTGGACCATCATCATCTATAACCATTGGATGTATGTCTCACATTGTAATCGGTAAGGGTAATTAATAAACATGTTCTGTAGCTCCTTATGGGGCAAGTGACACTCATTGGCACATTACCTCAGTAAAAGAGGAGGGGGGTGACTTTCAATTGCTGGTAGCTTGTTTCTCATCTGAAAAACAGATGGCTGCCAATTGAAAACTGGTAGGGCACCTCAAATGCCCATTGACGCCCAATGCCAACCTGATGCAATTTTCAGACGGGCTATAAATGGGCAAGCAGCCCACCTGCCTGAAACGGGCAATAGGCTGCCAATTGGAGGTACACAATTGCAATTCTCAGGTGCAAATGGGCGGAGCAAACGCTACAGCCATTTGTACAGGCACTGAGCAGCCTCACCAATGGTCCTTAAAGGGGCCAATGGAGGCTGCTTAAAAATGGAACCACGGAAAATTTTATTTTTAAATTTTGTGTGGAAATGACGAACAGGAGTCTTTCCTTTTGAGATGGAAATTTATTTTAAATGTTAAAATATCTAGTGCTGAGGTTCCTGTTGTGAAAGGATATAGCGCTAGAAGGAGTCTATTCCTCTGAAGAGATTTGAATACAATCCCTGTAGGTAATAGCAGAACTGTTGTAAGATGCCAATATAACATATTACAGTGGATAATTATAATCATTAATATAGGACCAGTAGCAATGTAGAAGAATTTAAATTTATAATTGTGGTTTTACACTGTTTTGGACAATCCATTGGCAATCAATAACACAGGAGTAAAGAATTAAGACAGCAACAGAACATTCTGCAAAAGGACATCCGATCAATTGCATCAGCTTTTATTTTAGATTTGCAATATTCCTGGTTTTCTAGTTATCCTTGAGTGATGGAGACAGCTGCTGTTCACCTCAAGAGACTTGGCATTTAAATTCTGGCAGCCACTTTATGCATAGTTATTGTTGAATCCAACAGTGAAGGCTTACTTCAGGGGACAAAATGAATCCCTGCTTCTTCAGAGTCACCACAAAGAAAGCACAGCACGTCATTAATTTCAGAGCAGACTGTCTTAACAGGTTGATTTTCAGGCTGACTTGTCTAGGCAGTGCTACAGGTTCTAATGGCCTAGAAATCCCTGCCTTCCCGGGTCCATACGGAGTGTGTACAGACCCGGGAAGGCATCGCAAATGCTAGTTTTCGGCGCACAATGTGCATGCGCCGAAAACCGGCTTTTCCAATCTGTCAAGCTCTGGCTTGACAGATCGTCCATATCCCCACAGCCAGGACATTTGCATGGGCAAGATTGCAGTATTTACCCATCCCTTGCCCAGTTAATGTCCTGAAAACTCTTGCGCCTGGTAAAAGCAGGCGCATAGCCTACGTTTACCAGCATAAGAGTTTTAAAACATACAAAAACATAGTAAAATAAAATTTTAAAATAGATTTTAATGTTAAAAAATCTGCCAACTAAGGTAAATTTATTTTAAACCATAATTAAAAATCTTTTTTAAAAATCAGAAAAAAAATTTCAATGACATTTATTGGGCTAGAATTTCCAGTGCCCGATTGCTGCCCAAAAGACCACTAAGACTGGAAAGATTATCACCGGCGAAAACATCCCCCCCCCAAATTTTTAAATCTGCCGAATGAAAAACATGGGTCTTGCACCCTCGTTCTGGGTGAAAAAGTGCAATTTAGGGCCGATTGGGTGGTTCCTCAACAAAATGAGTGATAAATAAAAAAAATCAATAAAAATTTACCCCGAGGCTGTGGGTTGGGCCTAGCAGCAGAAAAACAATAAAAATAATTTTTCAAAAAACATCACCTAAAAAAAAAATCAGAAAAATATTCCCAAGACCCTTTTAAACTAAATCACCACAACAGATTTTAAAAATAATTAGTAAAAAAACAATTACTAACCTTTTTCTTGCAAAGGTGCTCACATACCGTCCAGCTCCGCTGATCCTCGTGGGCATTTTTTTTCACACTTCTCTACGGGTCATCGCTGACCCAAATATTGCGCCAGGGCAATCTGAGGACAGTGCACGCTGGTGAGCCGCTCCCCAGCGGTACCTCGAAACCGCCGTCGTAACTTAGGTAGGGAATTTTCCACTTACCTGATTAGCGCCTATAATGGCCAATACTGCCCAGAAATCATATGGTAAGCCATTGGAAATTCCAGCCCACTAACTTTAGTTTAAATTAATCTTAAATATGTGATGTATTTTTTTCTATTTTTTATTTGTGTTTGGGTGTTTTGGGGGGGAGGGAGGGAGGGAGGGGTTCTCATTCATAATCCTACTTACGGAGTTCCCATTATTATGAATGAGAAAATACCGTACCTGGATTGGCTGCCCAGAGCCATGTGACTCCAGTTCCAGCATACGGGCGTCCCAACGTGCACGCGCTCCGATGCGCAGGGAGAGGAGGCCTCAGGACCGGGATCGCTGGTGGGCGCAGCAGGATAAGGTAGTTTTTTTTTTTACCTTTTTCTGTCGAGCGACCGCGGGAAGCAGAGGACCAGGATTTCAGGGCCATTATTGCTAACTTACACTGTACTCTATTCTCCATTTTTGAACACAGTAATGTAAAGCAAGAGAAACTGTTTTCCCCCCATCTCCAGCAGTGGTAATCCTTCCTCACTGCACTGAGCAGCAGACAACGTCGTTATAACAGTCCCATTAATGGCTGCCTGCTGCGGATGGATAATGATGAGCCATTAAAGCTTCGGAAGAACTTTACAGCAAAGCACACCAGGGGAGCCAGCTAATACTGTGTGGCATGAGAAATAAGAACAACAGGATTAAAAGATTGAAATGTCTTTCATTGAAAGAATACTCCTGGTGATTGCATTTTCGCCCTGTCAGTCTGCGCTGCTGGATCACTGGGACAAACAGAAAGCAATAGTTACAAATGTACTTTGAGCACAATAAACAAAACAATCATTTTCCTCCTCAACGTGTCTTTGTGCGGCAGAGAGGGAGGTGAAAGTAAGACCCCTTTCACGCAGAATGAAAAAGGTTCCATAGTCTGAGATGGGAATGTAATAATTACTTTATGCATCGTCCATGTTGGAAAGAAATAGACCAGCAGTCTGACATTTTCTAATTAGACTGGGGCTGATGGAAACCGTAAAGAGACAGGTACCAGGGAGGAGGTAAATGCTGAATTTAATCGAATCGTTACAGCTCAGTAGGAGGCCATTCGGCCCGTCGAGCCCGTGCCGGCTCTCTGCAAGAGCTCCTCAGCTAGTCCCACTCCGCCGCCCTTTCCCCGTAGCCCTGCAATTTTTTTTCCTTCCGGTACTTATCCAACTCCCTTTTGAAAGCTATGATTGAGTCTGCCTCCACCACGCTTTCAGGCAGTGCATTCCAGATCCTATCCAGTTGCTGCGTAAACAAGTTTTTCCTCATGTCGCCTTTGGATCTTCTGTCAATCACCTTAAATCTGTGTCCTCTGGTTCTTGACCCTTCTGCAAATAGGAACAGTTTCTCTCGATCTACCCTGTCTAGACCCCTCGATAAAAGTGAAGTAGAAGATATAAAAGAAAGTTTTAGATAAGTTAGTAACAACAACAACAACTTGTATTTATATAGCACCTGTAACATAATAAAATGTTCAAGGCTCTTCACAGGCGTGTTATAAGATAAAAAATAAATTTGACACTGAGCCAGATAAGCAGATGACCAAAAGCTTGGTCAAAGAGGTGGGTTTTAAGGAGCACCTTAAAGGAGGAAAGAGAGGTAGAGAGGCAGAGAGGTTAAGGGAGGGAGTTCCACAGCTTACGGCTGAGGCAGTTATAATCAGGGATGCTCAAGAGGGAAGAATTTGAGGAGCACAGATATCTTGGGGGGTTGTGAGGCTGAAAGGGATTACAGAGATAGGGAGGGGTGATGCCATTGAGGGATTTGTAAACAAGGATGAGAGTTTTGAAACCGAGGTGTTGCTTAACTGGGAGCCATTGTAGGTCAGCGAGCACAGGGGTGATGGGTGAGCAGGACTTGGTGCGAGTCAGGACATGTACTGCCAAATTTTGGATGACCTCAAATTTATGTAGGGTAGAATGTGGGAGGCCAGCCAGGAGTGCATGGATGAGGGTTTCAGCAGCAGATGAGCTGAGGCAGGGCGGAAGCGGGTAATGTTATGGGGGTGGAAATAGGTGGTTTTAGTTATGCCGCGAATATGTGGCCGGAAGCTCATTTCGGGTCAAATATGACATCTAGGGGCTGAAATTCAGGTCCGCCCGAAACGGGGCGCACCTACTGCTTTTTGGCCGCCATTACTGCCGCAATGGTTATGGCGACCAATCGATCAAAATTCAGTGATTTTTTTTTTTAAATGGTGCCCAGCGGTATTGGCAGGCGGGAATTGGCACTTTGCAGTGGTGTGGGTGAGGAGCGTGGAGTGGGGTTTGCATGGGGAAATTCACCTTCTGCTGCTTTGGCCTTAACGAGCCAACTGCTCCTTGGCTTTCTTAAAGGCCAGGCTTTGCAGCTAGGCCCTGAGCAGGGAAGGCCTTTCAGTGAAGGCAATGGCTGCTGCACCTGTAGATAGGAGGGTAACCCATTTTTCCGATGCCGAACTGGAGACACTGATGTTGGCTGTGGAGGGAACGAGCCGAGTCCTGTACCCCGATGCAGGCAGACCAACTCGAGATGTCTTTACAAATGCATGGAGAGAGATAGCTGTGCAGGTCTCAGGGACCTCCATTCATGATCGCACCACCATCCAATGCAGAAAAAGGATGAACAACATAATTCGTCTGATGAAAGTGAGTATATAGTGAGTACCTGTCCCACTAACTGCTGACCTTTCATTTGAGAGCCTCTCCTTCATCCTGCTCTCATTCCCCACCTTCACTATATACTCCTGCACCTATTTTTTATGTTTCTATGTTTCTATAGGCACTGAAGCAACATCAGCGTTTCACTGTTGAGGCCTCATATATATAAGTGTTCTCACAATGAAGGCTCCCGTTCATGTCACAGTTACAGCTACATGTCAGGGACACACACTCATTGTGCACTCATTTCTGATGCCTCATGACACTGCTATTCAGCAACCATTCTTTGATTTGCAGGCCAAGGTTATGCACAACCGAACGGAGCAAAGGAGGTCTGGTGGTGGCGAGGCTCAGCTTCAGGTCCTTACACCTCTGGAGCAAAGGGTCGAGGCGCTCGTGGGCAGACATGCTGCCTTCCCTGTGACCTCCGGTACTGCCGATCCCGCAGTGGGCAGCATGGGTAAGTGAAGGCCCTCCTTCAATGCTATCTCTTCTTGAAAGCACTAGTGCCTACGGTGCCTTTCCTTCTGGAAGTGTACATGTTACAGTCTCCATGCGTCAATTCCCTACCTCCCCCTCATGGCAGCCCTTGCACCATTTATGCTTGCAGCTGAGCGGTCGAGTGAGATCCAAGGCTGGGGTCCTAGCGCCGGTGCAAGCGGGAGGGCAATGCAGGACGACTGCCTTGAAGGCAGTGGCAGCCGAGGCCAGGGAGATGATGAGGTCAACACTGAGAGGCGAAGCCTGCTTGACTGCCTTGAAGGCAGTGGCAGCCGTGGCGATCCTGACAACCTGGAGGACATTGGGGGCTGGAGCCTGGATGGGAGCCTGGATCCCACTCTATCTGTTGGCACCATCTCAGATGAGGCAGAGGAAGACAGGGGGATACTGCTGGCAGCACCACGTCACTGCTTCCTACAGTCACATGCGCCAGCTCAGATACTGGGAGTACGCGTCGGACCTATTAGACATAGCAGAGGGGTCTGCACTGGGTGTTGTACAGCATGGTGACGGGCTTCAGCATGGTGACGGGCATAGCAAACCTCTGGTTCCATCTCTCTGGGGGGGGCGAGTGCGCACAGGAGTTCTGCTGAAGCGGACTCAGATGAGCCCATCGATGTTGGGGCTTATGAAAGAAGGGTGAAGACCATGCATTCCCAGATGTTGGGGGCAGTGTCAATGGTGCTGGGCAGGCTGTCGGAAGTGGTCAGGAGTGTGGAGGAGTCCGCCTCCCGCATTGTCGACAGCTCTGTGCACACCATGGAGCCCATCATTGCAAGTGTGCAGGCGATGGTGGACTCCCAGAGAGACCGTGCGGATCCAGCTGTGACTCATTGGTGATGTAGCAGCTGCCATTACAGCACAGGTGCAAGTGAACAAGTGTATAAGTGCTGCTTTGGAGAGGATGGCCGCAGCCCTGGAAGCTCAGAATGCTCTTATGTACTCTGGGCAACAGGCCGCAGAGCGTCTTACTGCTGTCGTCTCTGATGACTTTGAGACTGTGGCTGCTCTCATGCAGTCTCAGCTGGATGCCACCTCAGGTTTGCCTTCATGACTGGGTCCACCATGTGCCACGGGGGACCTTCCGGCGTGGTGCCGCAGCACCGATCTGGGCTCTCTCGGATTGGTGCCGGTGTTGGTGTGCTGCTCCCCGCGGAGTGACGCAGGCTCCTCGGACCAGGATCCTGATGCTGTGCTCTCTCAGGATCACATCATTCCTAACTCCAGACCTGTCACTCCGCTATTGCCTCCAAGTATGGAGTCACCCGAGCCAAGGCCGACCGAACCCTCCACGGAGGGCGCTGCCAGTCTCCAGCCGGCCCTTCCAGGGCCAGAGCTGGTTGAGGAGATCCTAGAAGGACATCTGGAACTTCTACACAGGAAACACAGCAGCCTTCCCAGACCCATGAGGCAGCCACAGGGGCGACACTGAGGCGTAGTAGCAGGATAGGATTGCGTAAAAGGGATTATAAGGAGATGCACAAGGTGAGAAATTATTTTGTGTTTGTTTTTTGCACTTTTCTTTCTTACGTAATGAATCTTTATTTTGTGTTCCTACATCTGGGCAGGTGTATCATTTGACAGGGACCAATGATGTCTGAAAGGACTCATTGGGATGGCCATGGCCAAGCAAAGATGAAGTTTCATGTGGGCATTAACTCAGCGGAAACGAGCAGCGATGAGATGGGTCTGCACTTCCCTTGCAGGGTTGGGATGGCAATGATGCCTCCTGGGTGGCTGGTGACACGCATCCTGGTTCTCCTCCTTCCTGCACCTCCTCCTCCTCCTCCTGCACCTCCTCCTCCTCCTGCGCCTCCTCCTGAGGTGCTGCTGCTCGATTGACCTCCAGCGGCTGTCCCCTTATGATTGCCAGGTTGTGAATGAAGCATGCAGCAGACGACCACGAATAGGGAGACCCGCTCAGGCGAGTACTGTACTGCAGCACTCCACCAGAGTGGTCCAGGCAACAGAACCTTTGCTTGAGGATCCCGTTGCAGTGCTCAATTATGCACCTGGTGCCGGAATGATCATCGCTATAAGCATGTTCAACAGCAGTCCTGGGGTTGTGAAGGGGAGTCAGCAGCCAAGCGCACTTGTCATCTAGCAGCCTTCCACATTCCTGGATTGGGCCCGAGAGCACGGCGGGCACATTGCTCTGGCACAGGATGAAGGCATCGTGGCTGCTGCCTGGATACCGGGCATCAACAGCCATGATCTTGCGCTGGTGGTTGCACACCAGCTGGACGTTGAGGGAGCGGAATCCCTTTCTGTTCATAAACATCTCAGCATGGGTTTGTGGCGCCCTCAGTGCAACGTGTGTGCAGTCGATGGAACCCTGCACCCTGGGGAATCCCGCAATCTGCACAAATCCGGTCTGCCGCTCCACCTGCTTCTCCCTGCTCATCGGAAATGAAATGTATTGCACTCTGTAGGGAGCATCTGTAACTTGACGGATGAAGCGATGAGCTCAGAACTGAGAGATGTTAGATATATCTGCAGTTGCAGACTGGAAAGAGCCAGTTGCGTTAAAGTTGAGTGCAATGGTCAGTTTGGTTTCAACGCTCAGAGCTGTCCTCAGTCTTGTCTGAGGCTGTAGATCTGGGAGCACGAGATTGCACAGCTCCCTGAGGATGTTCTTGCTGAATCGGAGCCTTCGCAGACATTGATCATCAATGAGCTCCACTGAAGGAAAACTGAAGTCAGTAGACCCTTGGACGGTAGGGCCTTCTTCCTCCAACTCTATGCTGGGCCCCTCCTATAGCAGCTGGCTGATTGCCTTCTCCCTCATCCTCCTGATGCTCCTCAGCCTCTGCAGGCTGCTGCTGGCAAGCATCTGCCTCATCGCCCACTATCTGGTGCGGGTGGTGGGGGGGGGTCAGCGTACCTGACCCTCCTCCTCACGCCAGCTCCTTCCTGGCCAACCTCTCTGCCTTAAGGTCTATGGCCATCTCCAGGCCCTTCTCTATGTTGGGCAGCCATGTCTGCTGCCTCCCTTGCCCGCTGCCTCTGGACCCATTGCTGATGGTGCCACCTTTTCCTGCGTGCCCTCCCTACCGCGCATAATGTGCACAAGGCGTTCCCCTGCTAGCATTGAGCCTATTGTGTCTGCAGGCTCACGTCTCACTATGAGGCTGTGCAGTACAGATTGAGGCCCCCAAGCCACTAGTTATCACTGCAGATGTCAAAAGGGCGAGTGATAAATTTTCACCAGTCCACAAAAGTTTTTACAACTCCGAAAAATTTTCATCAAAACAAAAATAGTGATTCAACCAAAACTCCTTTCTCCTCCACTGACTACTTCGAGCAGCCCAGCACAGTGCTCCAATACAAAATGCTGTCAGGGGCACCATCAGGCAGCAGGTTGTTTTTTTATACTGAATATAGTTTCCGGGATGGAGAGGCGTTCTGATTGCATCACTGCGGCCACATCCACAATACCGCGGCGGAAGTGAGCACCACTGCAAAAACGCCTGAGGACAATTTCGTTGGCGGCTGCCATTGGACCGAGAGTTGGTGGCCAGTCGCCTCCGCTGCTTGGTCGGCGCTTTCAGGCAGTAAGAAGCCTTTTCAAGAGGCTATATTTTGGCCCCCTAAGTTGCAAACAGCCTGGTTCAGCCTCAGACAGATGCTAGGGAGAGGGGTGGAGTCAATGGCTACAGAACACAGTTTGTGGCAGGGAGCAAGACAATGACTTTGGTCTTCCCAATATTCAATTGGAGAAAATTTATGCTCATCCAGTACTGGATGTCAGACAAGCAGTCTGGCAATTTACAGACCGTGGAGGGGTCGAGAGAAGTGGTAGAGAGATAGAGCTGGGCATCATCAGCGTACACGTGTAAACTGACGCTGTGTTTCCGGATGATGTCGCCAAGGGGCAGCATATAGATGAGAAATCGGAGGGAGCCAAGGATAGATCCTTGGGGGACACCAGAGGTAACGATGCAGGAGTGGGAAGAGATGCCATTGTAGATGATTCTCTGGCTACGATTAGATAGATAAGAATTGAACCAGGCAGGTGCAGTCCCACCCAGGTGGACAATGGTGGAGAGGCTTTGGAGAAGGATAGAGTGGTCAACCGCGTCATAGGCTGCAGACAGGTCGAGAAGGGCACGGAGTGGTAGTTTGCCTTTGTCACAAAGAATGTAATTTGTGACTTTGATAAGAGCCGTTTCAGTAAAGATAAAAGAGGACAAAGTGACAGCACCTGATGGGATAACATTCCTGGATTCGAAGGGAAATGGGCACAAAAACGTAGAAACCCTGGAAATTATGGAGACGATTTTTAACGGGAGGCGGGATCAGTGTGCAGGCGGTCCAAAGCACACTGTGCACCGTGAAGTCGGAAAGAGAGAGAGGACCAGCCAACTTTAACTGCCAGACATCATGAAGTTATAGGATAGACAAGTGCTGCCCTCTCTCAGGATGGCAGCATGTCACCTCCTCAACCATTACCCCCCCCCCACCCCCCATGTTACCCGAGAGCCGGCTGGGTCAGACAGCTTTGGCTGCCTCCGTGCCCTCAGTGCTTCAAGCTGCTACAAGTCAGCAGCTACAAGCATCTCGAGAGTCTCAGTGTGATCCAGAGCAGCCTAACACCAGTTCTGCTGAAACCACTGGGACAGCACTAGAAATAGCAGAGTGAGTAACCCTTCTTTTAAAAAAGGCACTGTGGGTTGACATTTGGGCGCTCGATGATCTGATGCAAATTATTGTATTTGAACCTTAGTCTGCCGAGCATTTGTAGAGCAGCTCATGGGTTTGCCTTGTCACTGATGTGAAACTTGGCTGAATGCTTTCAGCGTCAGAGAATTCAGGATGAAGGGAGTGATGACTGAGGTTTCCATTTATACTTCCAAATTGAATAGAGAGAAGCTGGGTGATGGGGAAGAGCAAAGGGATTTGTGGGGTCAGATTCGTAAGACATTGAAAGCAGCAGTTCAAATGGATAAGGCCATAAAAAAAGCTAATGGAATATTGGGTTTTATGGGAAGAAGTATAGGGGGAAAAATTCATGACCGCCACGAGAGTTGTCAGGTTAACGGCCACTGAAAATGGACGAAGCACGACCAGGGAAAAAATTGCACTGGGGGTTAAAGATTATAACCAGCATCGACTTATTGAGTAATGCCCTTCTGGCGGCGTTAGTGCAGGCATCGGAGTCGAAGTTCCCGTCCAGGAGCGCGTTCCAGCATCCAACGGCCTCTGGAAATGAGGCAATAGAGTTTGCTCGGAATTGCGGGTAATTAAAAGGGCAATACATTAAAAGGGCAATGCAGTAAAAGGGCAATGCATTAAAAGGGCAATGCATTAAAAGGACAATGTCTTCTCAACTAATAAAAATTAAAATGAAGTGAAAAGTGCAGTGTTCAGCCATTACGGCCCTTAAAAAAAAATTAACATTAAAAAGAAGTCCCAGATGGGAGTCTTCAGCACTTGAAGCTGAATTCCTTCCAGAACCTCAAAAAATGGGAAAAGTGCTTCAGCACTCACACAAATGGCTCAGCAAGTCAGGGAAGGGGCACTCAGGTTCCCACACACAGCACTGCAACTTTGTGCAGGAACTCAACACTTCAAGAGAGGTCCTCTACCCACAGAGGTCAAGAGGCTCTCCAGAAAGAACGAGTGGAACCAGATCACCGAGGCCGTTACTGCCAGCAGTGTCAGCCCCACCAGTGCCCAAAGAAGCTTTGTGACCTCAGATCCCTGGTCAAAGTCAGTGAATGCATTCTCCAAAGCCATTTCCTACCAACTGCACCACTAGTCTCACACATTACTCAATGCACAACCCCGAATCACTCATCTATCAACAATCCGTACCAATCATGAGGTACATCTCCCATTCCTAGCCTCACCTCACCCACTTGGAGGAGACAGTGCAGGGCATTATTGGCTGTGGAGTAGCTGAGGCCTTGGCCAGCAGCAAGCAGAAAGGTTACAAGATGCTGCTTTCCTCATACATTATCCTCCTTCTGTCATGCACCTCTTGCTTTTCCATCCTCCCCTCACCACAACATTACCCCATTCCTTCCTCATTTCACACACCCAAGAAATGCATCCTGTTCAGCCAATGGTTGGCCAAGAAGAGGGAGAGGAGAGTGAAGAAGAAGAAGGAACACCATCATTTGATTTGACATTCCCAGCCACTAGCTCTTCAAGGTTGATCAGCAAGGCCATTTGCAGTGTCCCCCACTGAGAGTCAGCAGACTTCCACCAGCCATACTGCAGTCACTGGGATAGGCAAAGACACACACAAGACAGTCACTGAGGGAATGCATCAGGGTGATGAGTTGATTTCTTGATGTCATATTGGATGGATAGATGTATAACGTTGGATAGGAAAGTTTGTTTTGTGGTGGCTTTTATTTCAGCATTGCAGCCAAGAGGTTGCGATGGTCAATAGCAGAGGGAAGGTAAGGTGTGAGACAAATGTTGAAAGGGGGAATTGGGTTGTGGTCACAGATGGATGATTCCATCCCAGGTAACCCCAGCCACAAAGGGGCTGACTGGTCTGCATCCATCCTTCTACTTCTTCCACTTCTGTTTCCTCCTCTTTAGCTTCTTCCTCTTTGGCTTCTTCCTCTTCCCTCTCCAAGCAGATGCTGTAAATCTGAAATGACAGTATATAATACTGGAAATATTCAGCAGGTCAGGCAGCATCATGAAACTGATTTTCTGTTGACTAATGTTACCTAGCCTGCTGAATATTTGCAGCATTTTCTGTCTTTTCAGAAGCTTCCCTTTACCATCCAAGGCCTTGCAAGCATCCAGCAGCAATCCCTACACACTTTAAAAAAAAACTTTTAACATCTATTGCAGCAAGCCACTACTTCAGTAATATCAAAAACAAAAGCTTAAATGCAAACTTATGTGAAAGATGCGCCTCTGAGAGTCTGCTTGCACTCTGGGTTTACATGGAGAGCTTAGGACCCAGGGCTAAACTCAGCGCAAATGGGCAAGTTTCATGAGGCTGACATTACTGCTCCCTCATTTAAATCTACAGGCGATAGATCTTACCGGAAGCATTGCCAGGCCTAGGAAAATGGAGGGTGTCACGGGACCCGCCACCAGCAGGCTCAAGAGCGGCGCCCCCCCCCCTTTTACTGTGATTCTTTTTCCGGTAGCTGGTGACATAAAGCCCCCAAATTTTTAGTCCCTTGAATATATGGGTCGAGATGTAATGGTGAATAAAAACTTAGTAAGATCACAGTTGGAGTACTGTGTGCAGTTTTGGGCTCCACAATATAGGAATTATGTTGAGGCAATAATGAGGGAACCATATAGATTCACTCGGATGCTGCCTGGTATGAGAAAATATAAGTATGAATAAAGACTTAAAAAATTTGGGCTGTTTTCATTAGGAGATTATGGAGCAATTTGATAGAGGTAGTAAAACTATGAAATGATGGGACAAAGTAGATTGTTTCCAGTGATTGAGGGGTTTAGAACAAAGAGAAATCTGATTCAATGTAAGAGATTTTTTAGTACAGAGATCAAGGGAAACCTTTTTTTTGCTCAGAGGGTTGTGAGGCGTGCAATGCACTATCAGAGTTAGTGATTGAAGCGGAGACCTTGTCAACATTTAAGAATAGGTTAGATAGGTGTTTGAAGAAAAGGGGATATAAGGAGATATGGGCTCATAAGAACATAAGAAATAGGAGCAGGAGTAGGCCATTTGGCCCCTCGAGCCTGCTCTGCCATTTAATAAGATCATGGCTGATCTGATCATGGGCTCAGCTCCATTTCCCTGCCCGCTCCCCATAACCCTTTACTCCCTTATAAAAACATAGAACTTTACAGTGCAGAAGGAGGCCATTTCGGCACATCATGTCCGTGCCGGCCGACAAAGAGCCACATGGCCCTCAGTCAGCAGCCCTAAAGGTTACATATAAACCTATAAACAATGAACAATGGCAGAAAGGTAAAGAGCACCCAGCCCAACCAGTCCACCCACACAACTGCGATACCCGATGTATCGCAACATTTTACACTCCACCCCAACCGGAGCCATACAATCTCCTGGGAGAGGCAAAAAAACAGGTAAAAATCCAGGACAATTGGGGAAAAAAATCTGGGAAATTTCCTCTCCGACCCATCCAGGTGATCGAAATGAGTCCAGGAGATCACGCTGGGCGTATTCTATTCCCTGCAGTACTTACCATCATATCTGCGCCAGCCAACAAGAGGTTATCCAGTCTAATCCCACTTACCAGCTCTAGGTCCATAACCCTGCAGTTTACGACACCTCAAGTGCCCATCCAAGCACCTTTTAAATGTGGTGAGGGTTTCTGCCTCTACCAATCTTCCAGGCAGTGAGTTCCAGACCCCAGAACCCTCTGCGAGAAGAAGCTTCCCCTCAAATCCCCTCTAAACCTTCTACCAACCACCTTAAATCTATACCCCTCATAATTGACCCTTCCATCAAGGGAAATAGGCCCTTGCTATCTACTATATCCAGGCCCCTCAAAATTTTATACACCTCAATGAGGTCTCCTCGCAGCCTCCTCTGTTCAAAGGAGAACAAACCCAGCCTACCCAATCTGTCCTCATAACTAAGATTCTCCATTCCAGGCAGCATCCTCAGAAATCTCCTCTGCACCCTCTCCAGTGCAATCAAATCCTTCTTATAATACGGCAACCAGAACTACACGCAGTAATCCAGCTGTGGCCTAACCAGTGTATTATACAATTTAAGCATAACCTCCCTGCTCTTCTATTCTATGCCTCGGCCAATAAAGTCAAGTATTCCGTATGCCTTCTTAACCACCTTATCCACCTGGCCTGCTACTTTCAGGGATCTGTGGTCAGGCACTCCAAGGACCCTTTGTTCACTTACACTTCTAAGTGACCTACCATTTAATGTGTATAATCTTCTCTGAATTAAATTCCATTTGCCACTGTTCTGCTCACCTGACCAGTAGATTGATATCCTCCTGCAGTCCATGACTTTCCTCTTCAGAATCAACTTCACAGACAATTTTAGTGCCATCTGCAACTTCTTAATCATACCTCCTATCTTCAAATATTCAAAAATTATCGCTCAAAGATCTGTCTATCTCTGCCTTAAATATATTCAATGATCCAGCCTCCACCACTCTCTGGGGTAGAGAATTCCATAGATTTACAACCTCAGAGAAGAAATTCCTCTTCATCTCAGTTTTAAGTGGGCGGCCCCTTATTCTGAAATTATGCCCCCTAGTTCTAGATTTCCCATGAGTGGAAACATTCTCTCTGAATTTACCTTGTCGTGCCCCCTATTATCTTGTATGTTTCAATAAGATCACTGCTCATTCTTCTGAATTCCAAAGAGTACAGGCCCAACCTGCTCAACCTTTCTTCATAAGTCAACACCTTCATCTCAGGAATCAACCTAGTGAACCTTCTATGAACTGCATCCAATGCAAGTATATCCCTCCTTAAATAAGGAGACCAAAACTGTATGCAGTGCTCTAGGTGTGACCTCACCAATACCCTATACAATTGAGCAGGACTTCTCTGCTTTTATACTCTATCCCCCTTGCAACATTCCATTTGCCTTCCTGATTACTTGCTGTATCTGCATACTAACTTTTTGTATTTCATGCACAAGGACCCCCAGGTCCCTCTGTACCTTTTCTCCATTGTAATTTTTCTCCATTTAAATAATAATTTGCTTTTTTATTTTTTCTGCCAAAATGGAGAACCTCACACTTTCCCACATCATACTCCACCTGCCAAATTTTTGCCCAATCACTTAGCCTGTCTATATCCCTTTGGAGATTTTTTGTGTACTCCTCACAACTTGCTTTCCCACCCATCTTTGTATCATCAGCAAACTTGGCTACATTGCACTCAGTCCCTTCATCCAAATTATTAATATAGATTGTAAATAGTTAAGGCCCCAGCACCGATCCCTGTGGCACCCGACTAGTTACTGTTTGCCAACTGGAAAATGACTCATTTATCCCGATTCTCTGTTTTCTGTTAGTTAGCCAATCCTCTATGCATGCTAATATATTACCCTCAACCCTGTGAATTTTATCTTGTGCAGTAACCTTTACTGCCTTCTGGAAATCCAAATACACTACATCCACTGGTTCCCCCTTATCCACCCTATTACATCCTCAAAGAACTTCAGCAAATTTGTCAAACATGATTTCCCTTTCATATAACCATGTTGACTCTGCTTGATTGAATTATGCTTTTCCAAATATCCTGCTACTGCTTCCTTAATAATGGACTCCAGCATTTTCCTAGCCACAGATGTTAGGCTACCTGGTCTATAGATCCCTGCTTTCTGTCTGCCTCCTTTTTTAAATAGGGGCGTTACATTTGTGGTTTTCCAATCTGCTGGAACCTCCCCAGAATCCAGGGAATTTTGGTAATTACAACCATTGCATCCAATATCTCTGCAGCCACTTCTTTTAAGACCTTAGGATGCAAGCCATCAGGTCCAGGGGACTTGTCCACCTTTAGTCCCATTACTTTACTGAGTACTACTTCATTAGTGATAGTGATTGTATTAAGTTCCTCCCTCCCTATAGTCCCTTGGTTATCCACTATTGGGATGTTTTTAGTGTAATCTACCATGAAGACCGATCCAAAATATTTGTTCAAAGTCTCTACCAGTTCCCCGTTTCCCTTTATTAATTCTCCAGTCTCATCCTCTAAAGATCAACATTAACTTTAGCCACTCTCTTCCTTTTCATATACCTGTAGAAACTCTTACTATCTGTTTTTATATTTCTTGCTCATGTGGAGAATAAATACCAACACAAAGTAGTTCGGTCCAACAGTCTGTTTCCATGTTGTTATTTTTATGTAATTGAATGTGAAATAAGTGTTCAGTGATCTGTCATTATTTATTCAAATTCTTTTGCATAACAATTTTCAGAGAATTTATTTCCAACCTTTACACCCACATATAATTTAAATAAACTTGTTACGTGTCCAAAGTACTGAATAGAAACATGTACAAAAAAATATGCTTTTATCTTCATAATGTGTGTTGACTGATGAGTCTCTGTATTACAGGTAATTAGACGTTAGCTTCCTGCCTTCTATTAGCGAGGAAGCTGGGTTGTCTAGACACCTACAGAAAGCATTCATAATTTCCCATATTCTTGTAATTTCAATGACAAATTCTTTTTCTTTCAGGCACTCTGGGTGCTTTACAATAAGACGCAGTAGAGAGTTTTTGCTTGGTATCTTACTCACAAGAAAAACTCCATATTTTATTTAATTTAGATCATTATCAGTTAATTATTTGGAAGCTCACATTTCTTACAACTTACTCATTGTGACAATTCATAGAATTCTGATGGGTGCAAACACTGATACCGCCCTGCATTTTTAAAGCTCCACCATAGTTTGTCAATCTGTTATTGTTTATCTATTTTAGCAATATCTCTCTGAAGGTATAACCATATCCACATAGAGTTTAATACAGTTAAATGTTTTTGCTTGAAATCTATGGGGGGCGGTTTTTAACATTTGCCCAAAGTGGGTGCAAAGTGAACAAGGGCGCCTGCCTGAAGCTGATGATGTGAGGTAGCCATTGATGTGGTTGGCAGAGGGAGGGCATGACGTGTGGCAGATGGCAAGGCTGGTGGAAACATTCCGTGGAGTGTTTGGTCATTGTCTCCTCATTTTCTCAAGAAACTCTGTGACAATCTGCTGCTGCATAGAACTGCCATTCGTCTGTGAGTGCTTTCCCTTGCCATTAAGTGCTAACCTCCATTCATCGCCACTCTTTCCAGCCCCATTGCAAATCTCAAGCCCAGCTGCAATAGAGAAAAAGGAGGACAGGTGTCAGAAAGATGCATCATCAGTCTCTCTCTAACCCTTGCAGGCATCAGCTCAGAAATCAGGATTTCAGGGATCATCGCTGGATGATTCACCACTCGCAGGTGAGCAGGAGCAAGTGCAGGGGTCAAAGATGGCACAGGACGCAGCTCTCCAGAAGGCAAGCTTGTATCCTAGCTCTGCTACGGAAGGTACAACTGCAGACTTCAAAGGCCCATCCTTTAAGAGAAGACTGATTGCTGTGCACTTGCAATTGCTCAATGCATTGGACTACCTGGCATGTTGCAAAATGTGGAAGATTCCACTTACAACTTGCGTGCCATCACAGCAATTCAGTTAACCAAGGAGCATGGCACCAGCTCTTGCACAGTGAAGAAGGGTCCTTAATTCAGGCATCAGCGCTGACTGCTTTGAGCGAAGTTCAGATTGGTGCCATTCAGACTCTGGGCTCCACCTTCTGCACAAGCTTGCAAAGTTTGTGAGAAAGCATGGATAGGGGCTTCAATCGCACCACAGCCCACCTCCAGTCTGCTGTCCCACAGATCAGTGCAATATTGAGGCGCAGCGCCATGCGAGTGGCAGTGGCACCATGGAGAGGCACATGTTGTCCTTTCTGAGGATGATGGCATGCCTGCTTCCCGACCACATCCTGAACCAATACCCGTACTGGTGTCAAAAATCCAGCTGAGCCAGACTACTCCAGAGCACTAAAGAGAGATTAATCCCCAGGACCAAATAGCTTCCATCCCAGGGGTTTTAAAGGAAACAAGTGAGCACATTGCAGATACCCCAACTATAATCTTCCAAAGTTCTCTTGATTCAGGAACCGTTGCTTTAGATTGGAAAATTGCACATTCTACTCTGTTTTTTAAAAATGGCAAGAGAGGGAAACCAAGGAATTATAGAGTAGTTAGCCTAGCATCTGTTAGCGGAAAATTGCTAGAGTCTATAATTAAGGGTAGGGTGACTGAAGAACTTGAACATTTTCAGTTGATTAGAGAGACCCAGCATGGATTTGTGAAAAGTAGGTCATGCCTCATAAACCTGGTTGCATTTTTTGAGGAGGTGACTAAAGTAGTGGACATGAAAATGATGTTATTTATATGGATTTCCAGAAGACATTTGATAAAGTCCTGCATAAGAGACTGTTAACTAAGGTAGAAGCCCATGGAATTGATGGTAACTAAGGGTAACATTTGCTAATGCAGTTCGGGAGTGTTTAAACTAATATGGCAGGGGGATGGGAACCTATGCAGCGAAGTAATATGGAGTAATATGGAGTCAGAAACAGATGGTAGAAAGGTAAAAAGCAATAGTGGAAGGCCGAGTAAACAAAGGCTAGAAACAAAAAGGGCTGCACTACATCATAATTCTAAAAGGACAAAGGGTGTTAAAAAAACAAGCCTGAAGGCTTTGTGTCTTAATGCAAGGAGTATCCATAATAAGGTGGATGAATTAACTGTGCTAATAGATGTTAACGGATATGATGTGACTGGGATTACGGAGATGTGGCTCCAGGATGATAAGGGCTGGGAACTCAACATCCATGGGTATTTAACATTCAGGAAGGATAGAATAAAAGGAAAAGGAGGTGGGGTAGCATTGCTGGTTAAAGAGGAGATTAATGCAATAGTTAGGAAGGACATTAGCTTGGATGATGTGGAATCTATATGGGTAGAGCTGCAGAACACCAAAGGGCAAAAAGCGCTAGTGGGAGTTGTGTACAGACCTCCAAACAGTAATAGTGATGTTGGGGAGGGCATCAAACAGGAAATTAGGGGTGCATGCAATAAAGGTGCAGCAGTTATCATGGGTGACTTTAATATGCATATAGATTGGGCTAACCAAACTGGAAGCAATACGGTGGAGGAGGATTTCCTGGAGTGCATAAGGGATGGTTTTCTAGACCAATATGTCGAGGAACCAACTAGGGGGAGGCCATCTTAGACTGGGTGTTGTGTAATGAGAGAGGATTAATTAGCAATCTCATTGTGCGAGGCCCCTTGGGGAAGAGTGACCATAATATGGTGGAATTCTACATTAGGATGGAGAAGGAAACAGTTAATTCAGAGACCATGGTCCAGAACTTAAAGAAGGGTAACTTTGAAGGTATGAGGCATGAATTAGCTAGGTAGATTGGCGAATGATACTTAAGAGGTTGACTGGATGGGCAATGGCAGACATTTAGAGACCGCATAGATGAACTACAACAATTGTACATCCCTGTCTGGAGTAAAAATGAAAAAGGGAAGGTGGCTCAACCGTGGCTATCAAGGGAAATCAGGGATAGTATTAAAGCCAAGGAAGTGGCATACAAATTGGCCAGAAATAGCAGTGAACCTGGGGACTGGGAGAAATTTAGAACTCAGCAGAGGACAAAGGGCTTGATTAGGGCAGGGAAAATAGAGTACGAGAGGAAGCTTGCAGGGAACATTAAGACGGACTGCAAAAGTTTCTATAGATATGTAAAGAGAAAAAGGTTAGTAAAGACAAACATAGGTCCCCTGCAGTCAGAATCAGGGGAAGTCATAATGGGGAATAAAGAAATGGCAGACCAATTGAACAAGTACTTTGGTTCGGTATTCACTAAGGAGGACACAAACAACCTTCCGGATATAAAAGGGGTCAGAGGGTCTAGTAAGAAGAAGGAACTGAGGGAAATCCTTATTAGTCGGGAAATTGTGTTGGGGAAATTGATGGGATTGAAGGCCGATAAATCCCCAGGGCCTGATGGACTGCATCCCAGAGTACTTGAGGAGGTGGCCTTTGAAATAACGGATGCATTGACAGTCATTTTCCAACATTCCATAGACTCTGGATCAGTTCCTATCGAGTGGAGGGTAGCCAATGTAACCCCACTTTTTAAAAAAGGAGGGAGAGAGAAAGCAGGGAATTATAGACCGGTCAGCCTGACATCAGTAGTGGGTAAAATGATGGAATCAATTATTAAGGATGTCATAGCAACGCATTTGGAAAGAGGTGACATGATAGGTCCAAGTCAGCATGGATTTGTGAAAGGGAAATCATGCTTGACAAATCTTCTGGAATTTTTTGAGGATGTTTCCAGTAGAGTGGACAAGGGAGAACCAGTTGATCTGGTGTATTTGGACTTTCAGAAGGCTTTCGACAAGGTCCCACACAAGAGATTAATGTGTAAAGTTAAAGCACATAGGATTGGGAGTAGGGTGCTGACAACTGGTTGTCAGACAGGAAGCAAAGAGTAGGAGTAAATGGGTACTTTTCAGAATGGCAGGCAGTGACTAGTGGGGTACCGCAAGGTTCTGTGCTGGGGCCCCAGCGGTTTACATTGGACATTAATGATTTAGACGAGGGGATTAAATGTAGTATCTCCAAATTTGCGGATGACACTAAGTTAGGTGGCAGTGTGAGCTGCGAGGAGGATGCTATGAGGCTGCAGAGTGACTTGGATAGGTTAGATGAGTGGGAAAATGCATGGCAGAGGAAGTATAATGTGGATAAATGTGAGGTTATCCACTTTGGTGGTTAAAAACAGAGAGACAGACTATTATCTGAATGGTGACAGATTAGGAAAAGGGGAGGTGCAACGAGACCTGGGTGTCATGGTACATCAGTCATTGAAGATTGGCATGCAGGTACAACAGGCGGTTAAGAAAGCAAATGGCATGTTGGCCTTCATAGCGAGGGGATTTGAGTACAGGGGCAGGGAGGTGTTGCTACAGTTGTACAGGGCCTTGGTGAGGCCACACCTGGAGTATTGTGTACAGTTTTGGTCTCCTAACTTGAGGAAGGACATTCTTGCTATTGAGGGAGTGCAGCAAAGGTTCACCAGACTGATTCCCGGGATGGCAGGACTGACATATCAAGAAAGACTGGATCAACTGGGCTTGTATTCACTGGAGTTCAGAAGAATGAGAGGGGATCTCATCGAAACGTTTAAAATTCTGACGGGTTTAGACAGGTTAGATGCAGGAAGAATGTTCCCAATGTTGGGGAAGTCCAGAACCATGGGTCACAGTCTAAGGATTAGGGGTAAGCCATTTAGGACCGAGATGAGGAGAAACTTCTTCACCCAGAGAGTGGTGAACCTGTGGAATTCTCTCCCACAGAAAGTTGTTGAGGCCAATTCACTAAATATATTCAAAAAGGAGTTAGATGTAGTCCTTACTATTAGGGGGATAAAGGGATATGGCGAGAAAGCAGGAATGGGGTACTGAGGTTGCATTTTCAGCCATGAACTCATTGAATGATGGTGCAGGCTCGAAGGGCCGAATGGCCTACTCCTGCACCTATTTTCTATGTTTCTATGTTTCTGTGCATTGAACTGGTTAGGAAATTGCCTGAAAGGCAGGAGACAGACAGTAGGGATAATAGATAGATACTAAAATATGTAGGATAAGGCTAGTGGTGCCCGCGGGGACCTGTGTTAGGTCCTCAACTATTCACAGTATTTATTAATGACTTAGATGATGGCATAGAAAGTCACATCCAAATTTGCTGATGACACAAAGATAGGTGGCATTGTAGGCAGTGTAGATGAAAGCCTAAAATTACAAAGGGATATTGACAGCTTAAATGAATGGGCAAAACTGTGGCAAATGGATTTCAATGTAAGCAAATGTGAGGTCATCCACTTTGAATCTATAAAGGATAGGACAGGGTACTTTCTAAATGGTGAAAAGCTAAAAACAGTGGAGGTCCAAAGTGAATTGGATGTTCAGGTACTTAAATCATTAAAATATCATGAACAGATACAGAGGGGCAATTTCCAAGTAGCACCCTAGACAACACCTCCGACAATGGAATAGAGCTTGAACACACAACCTTCTGACTTGGAGGTGAGAGGGCTTCCAATTGCCTTAGCTAGTTGGGAGGACACCTCCAAAAACAATATAAAACTGTGTACATTCAATAGACAAAGGATGAATACGTGTCTGTAACACCGGGAGCAGAATGTCACTTATTGGGCCCAAGTTTCCACATGATTTGCGCCTGATTTTTAGGAGCAACTGGTGGAGAACGGACTATCTTAGAAATCGCAATTCTCCACATTTTTTTTTCTGCAGTTCTAGTCAGGTAGAACAGTTCTACTTTGGAACAGAATTTTTTCTTCAAAAGGGGGCGTGTCCAGCCACTGACGCCTGATTTGAAAGTTTCCACAGTGAAAATGTACTCCAAACTAAAGTAGAATGGAGCAAGTGAAGATTTTTGTAGAACTGAGAAAACCTGTTCGACACATTAAAAAATCAGGCGCAGGTTACAAATTAGGCGTCCAGAATGAGGTGGGGGGGGAAGGGAAGTCATTAAATTCTATCGTGCTGGCTGCGCCTTGGGCCAGAGGACCTGCAGGGAGGTGGAGAATACCGAGGTTTTTTTTAGGCGCACTTTGTGGCGCGAAAAATGGGCGTCCAGGTCGGGACTGCGCCGTTCTAGGCGCGTGTGGAAACTTGGGCCCATTAGGTTGCACGTTCAACTTTGGCATGGGTGTAAAGTGGCCAAAAGCAGATCAGCTGCACGATTTTCCTTGATATCCAAGGAATTCTTGATGCTGACAACTTGTGCCTAAAATCAGAAGGGCCTTCCTTTCAATTGACTTCAATGGAAGTTAATGGTGGGTGTGAACAATGGGCGGCCATTTTTCCCATTTTACACACCCGCTGAAGTTGAAAGTTCCGGGATTGCTTCATGATCTATACTGAAGGGATTGAGTGGTGCAGTAGATGAGAACACAGCATTTTCATCTTTGGCAGCTGGGTTTGATTCCAGTCCAGATTGCTGGAATGAGTAAACTGCCTGCTAACTGTACTGATACTAGAGACTTTCATGTGTCAGGCATCCACTGAGTTCAGAGTGGGCATGATCGAAAGTCCTTGACCATCCACAAATCAGCACTGATTGCTATTAACAATTGGCAATCTGACTGAGATTGGGATGGAAATTAACACAAACAGTGGGGTGTGTTCTCCCACATTTAGGCTCAATGTTTATTGTTTGGGCTGAATTCAGGGAGCTCTACTTTGGACTGAACCCGTTCTCCACTGGAAAAACAGATGCCAAAATGTGGAGAAAATGTTCCATTTAGCAGCAGTGATATTGCATACCTTAATACACACAATAAATTCACAACTTCCTTC
Organism: Pristiophorus japonicus; assembly: GCF_044704955.1. Taxonomy (NCBI): domain Eukaryota; kingdom Metazoa; phylum Chordata; class Chondrichthyes; family Pristiophoridae; genus Pristiophorus; species Pristiophorus japonicus. The sequence goes on along the minus strand of NC_091985.1, from coordinate 39,121,487 downwards.
CCCTCAAATAAATACTCACAGTTATGGCATTCATCCAGAGTCCCGAAGATAATGGGTGAGCTTCTGGCTTTTATTTACTTTTGCGCTCATCAAGGGAAGGGATGTTAATGTCAGGCCATCTAATTTCAGGCACAAATTGTCAGCACCAAATATTCCTTGGATATCAAGGTTAGGTTTAGCACTGTCAGATGTCGCTATTCTACCCCAACCCTAGCTCAGAAGACCAACGCCTGCTGCATCAGGTTAACTTTTTTCCATTTCCCACATCCAATAACCTACCTGAGTGCAATTGCCAATTGGTGCCCAATTTGGAAAGGGTTTGTATTGTCGAAGCGTGCCCATTAGAAACTAGATTGAGACCTCCCACACTAATTTCACAATGGACCTTTACAGTTAGCAGATACAGGTGCCGAAATTGCCCCCTGACCAGAAAGTAAGTGCACCCACTGATTTCTTAGGTCTGTCTCCGCTCGATTCAGTTAAAGGGGAGGGCCGCAGCGAAATCTGCATGGGGTTCAGTTAGGCCCACTGGGCTACCAGAGAGGCTTTTGTCCAGGCCAGTGGTCCAGTACCCAAGAGGGGGTGCTGGGCTGTCTATTGGTGGCCCGACTGAACGCGTGGCCACCATTGTCAGGTTGGCCAACAATTAAAATAAGATGGTGACCGCAGCAGCGCGCCTTCCCCTTTAAGGACAGACGCACCGTCCAGGCACACACAGCTTCCCAAATGGGAAAGCTGTCAGTGACGCTGACCTGCAGCTGCTCCGCTCCCGTGGGGCAATTTCCCTCGGAGCAATTTCCCACGGGGGTCGGAAAGGGGGTCACCGCCGGTCGGTGCGTGCCCGATGGGGCGGCAGCACAAGTGGCACAGAAACCCATTCCCGCCGCTCCCAGCCCGGGGGCAATATAGAAAGGGTCGGCCCATCCGTCTGCTCTCGCTCGGTAAGGCCTATCCGCTCCATTGCCGCCTCTTAGAGGCGGTATTGGAGTTTAAGGAGGGGGGCAATCTCAGCCCCAGTGTCCATCCCATCAGCCTGGTGTCTAACCACTCCACTAACCCAATTCACTGGCTGGTATTTTCAAATGCTTAGGAATATATATGACAATAGATTATGGAGTACAGCTTGAGAGCATTTTGAGGGATACTGTAAAAGTTCAGCTAAAGAATGCAAAAGCTATAATGTGCAGTTAGCAATGTCTCATTGATACAATGAAATTCTTTGAGAAAATTAAACTAGTCCAGTGGACCTAACAGATCTACATTTCAGGAGGAATTTGAAAAAGTTTGTCGTTTGAAGATTGTATAATGAGTAAAATCGCATAAAATTAATGGCAAACGACCCAACTGGATTAGAGATTTGCTTGGCAATAGAACACAGATGATGATAAAGAGACAACTAAGTCCACAGGAACAAAGTTGCTGGAGTTCATTGTTGAATGCACTATTCTCCCCCCATGGTGATCAAAGCAAGGCTGCAAGTGTGGTCATTCAGACACAAAATTGTACTTCAACTTTTAAAAAAGATCCAAGTATCTATACTTGAGGTCGATGGATGACAATAAAAAAATACATATACTCACTCATCCTGCACCAACAGATGCACGCCTTAGCTTTCATTATATCTAAATATATGCAATATAATGTACAAAACAGAGTATGATGAGCATCATAGGATACAGAGTGCAGAAAACAGTAAATTCTATCATAATACACTACATGATAAATTGTAATCTATTGCACCATGTTATTCTGTGGTTTGCTCTGTTGTACTCTATTAGATGGTTCTGTATTAGGACTTGGATTATATAATATAATTATATAGCTTTCCCTGACAACCTAACATAGGTTGGTAACAAGGGCCCAAATTTGGTCCTCCATTTTTTTCGGCGCCCCTCTTAGCCCCCCGCCGACATTTTACCTCAGAAGTAGCGCCAAAAAAAATCCGTGCGATCATGGTCGATTCTCGGGCTGTCTGTGGAGCTGGCGTGGTGCAGAAGAAAGAGAGGGGCAGAGCTCGGTCCCGGCGCTGAAAACAGTGCCGGGACCTCTGCACATGCGCGCTAGAATCTGCGCACATGTGCAGTAGCTCCTGGCAGGCCGATTCTGCAAACACGCGCTGAAGGCTGTGTGGGAGGGGCCAAAGCACGCGGTCCCTAGCCCTGGCCACATGGGCTCCCTCATCGGCGGCCCGCTACGTTCCTAAGGTAGGAGATCTATTTTTTATTTGTTATTTACTGATTGATTTTGGTGCTTTAGGTGCAGGGTTCCTTCTATTTTTTTATTCTTTATTTATTGATTGCTTATTACTTTGGTCTTGGTGCTTTAGGTGCAGGGTTCCTTCTATTTCATTTGTTAATTAATTGCTTATTACTTTTTGTGCTTTGTTTGGTGCTTGGTGATGCTTTAAATGTAGTTACTTGCGCCGATTCCTTAACTGTAAGTAAGATCTTTCTGTGTGGACAAAAGTGGACACATACGCTGCCCTAAGTTAGTTTAGTACAACTTTTTTCTGGCCAAATTGGTATAAATGGTGTAAGTGGCTGGGAACGCCTCCTTTTGAAAAAAAAACTGACCAAACAAAAAACCTAACTAACTCACTTACACTGGCGTAAATTAAATGGCCATATTTGCAACTAAAAAGATATACCAGAAAAATCAAGTTACACCAAAAAAAACAGTGCAACTCATGGGGAAATTTGGGCCCTATGTGAGGAAGTATAGTTGCAAACCTATGCTGTCCCACTAACAACACGTGAAATTCTTATTTAAATTTGGTAAATGACTATACTGTATTCATTTATAGTGTACTGTTCTAGTTCGCATGCCAGATACGAGACTCTCTAAGCAAATGCTTTATGTGGAGCTCCTTCATGGTAAATGAGCCAAAGGAGGACAGCGGAAACGTTATGACATCCTCAAAGCCTCCCTGGTAAAATGCGACATCACCACTGACACCTGGGAAACCCTGGCCGAAGACCGCCCGAGGTGGAGAAAGTACATCCGGGAGGGCGGTGAGCTCTTCAAGTCTCAACGCAAAGAGCATGAAGAGGCCAAGCGCAGGTAGTGGAAGGAGCGCATGGCAAACCAGCCCCACCGATCCCTTCCCTCGACGAATGTCTGCTCCACCTGTAACAGGGTCTGTGGCTCTCATATCGAACTGTTCAGCCATCAAAGAACTCACTTTGGGAGTGGAAGCAAGTCTTCCTCGATTCCGAGGGACTGCCTATGACTGTTTTAGGACTTGGATTACACTAAATTATATATAGATATAGATAATATATATAGATATCTACACATATATATTGTATATATATATATATACACACACTTCCCTGACAATGCGATCAATGCTAGGATTTTGTGATATCCTGTCTGATACGTAATGGTGCTGGCACTCCAGTTTGATTCCTTTCCAAGTGACAATTTTAAATATCAGCATTGTTTACTAAGTAATAGATACGTATTCAGTTGCCATGGTACAACTCATGGGGGTCAGGAGTCTGCAGGCAAAAAAAAAAGAGTTCCCAGACCTGAGATCTGCTGATATTGGGAATTCAGTTGCAAAAGCACGCCATGCATGTTTCTCCACCTATTACAGTTAATGCAAGCAAGAATTGTGCAAGGCACGCTCACAGTCCGCACGTAAATTTCTCAAAGAGGCTCCTGTCACATGAAGTTCTGCCAGGGGAGCACGTGATTTGTGTCCTGCCGGTGGGACAGGACACACACAGGGATGGTGATGGAGGATTCTGGATCATTGGCTTAAAGGTATGATTCTGTGAGACTGACTATGTCAGGCTGTTGCTTGACTAGTCTGTGGGACAGCTCTCCCAATTTAGGCACAAGTCCCCAGATGTTGGCGAGGAGGGCTTTGCAGGGTCAGCAGTGCTGGGTGTGCCATTGCCATTTCCATAGCCGGTGCCAACCAGCTCTGTTGGGCCGGCCACATTGTTCGCATGCCCGACACAAGACTCCCAAAGCAAGCGCTCTACTCGGAACTCCTACATGGCAAACGAGCCCCAGGTGGGCAGAGGAAATTTTTCAAGGCCACCCTCAAAGCCTCTTTGATAAAGTGCAACATCCCCACTGACACCTGAGAGTCCCTGGCCAAAGACTGCCCTAAGTGGAGGAAGAGCATCCGGGAGGGCGCTGAGCACCTCGAGTCGCCAAGAGCATGCAGAAGGCAAGTGCATCAGCGGAAGGAGAGTGCGGCAAACCTGTCCCACCCACCCTTTCCTTCAACCACTGTCTGTCCCACCTGTGACAGACTGTAATTCCCGTATTGGACTGTACAGTCACCTGAGAACTGACTTTTAGAGTGGAAGCAAGTCTTCCTCGATTTCGAAGCACTTCCTATGATGATGATGATGATGATGATGAGCTGGTGCCGATTTCGATACTGGATGGCCTTTCCAGTTTTATTCTTCTCATTGTTTTTTGTAGTGGTTGTGTACAACTGAGTGGCTTGCTAGGCCATTTCAAAGGGCAGTTAAGAATCAACCACATTGCTGTGGGTCTGGAGTCACATATAGGCCAGACCGGATAAGGACAGCAGATCAGTTTTTACAACAATCCGGTAGTTTCATGGTCATATTACTAATACTAGCTTTTTATTCCAGATTTATTTAATTAACTGAATTTAAATTCCCCAGCTGCCGTGGTGGGATTTGAACTCATGTCTCTGGATCATTCGTCCAGGCCTCTGGATTACTAGTCCAGTGGCGTGCGTTAGCTGTCGGGTTTCACAAGGCCTGCAAGACCCAAGCAGCCATTGTTAAATTTTAAATGCTGGTTAAATCTGAGGCACGTCAGCCTCATTAAAATATTTAAATGTGCGACCTGCCTCCTGGGAGTGGGATGTCCACCCACATCCCGCCTCCGTTAAAACTGGAAGTGGCTGGGTTGGAGGCGGGTTGGGGTCGGGATTCAGATTTTTAACACTTTAACATTCCACCCAGCCCTAACCCACCCATCTTTTGGCGCTACCACTTCCCCCGTTAACTCGGTTTGTCTCCCCATAGATGCTGCCTGACTTGCTGAGGGTCTCCAGCATTTTCTGTTTCTGTTTCAGATTTCCGCCCTCCACGGTATTTTACTCATGCCCACACTTGGTTTGGTGGCTTGGTGAGCCGTGCAGTTCATGAAGGTTCCTGATTCAATCTCTGGTCTGGGCTGAGTCAGCTTACCCTAGACAGGGCCATGGTTAGGGTCTGGAATTGGGTTAGTGCCCTGTAGTGTGTGCCATCTACAAGATGCAAGTCGCCAAGGCTTCTTTGACAGCACCTCCCAAACCCGCGACCTCTACCACCGAGAAGAACAAGGGCAACAGGCGTATGGGAACACCATCACCTCCACGTTCCTCTCCAAGTCACACACCGTCCTGACTTGGAAATATACCATCGCTGTGTTAAAAAGCCGGAGTAACTATTTGTACTAAGTCTCCCTTCTGAGCATGCGTCTCCTCCCCTCAGTGTAATTCCCACTAACCTTTTTCTGCGCATGTGTCCAATCAATCCAGCAGCAGCCGAACGCATCCGCCAAGCCTCCGAGCCACCCACAGTGCCGAGCCCCGAGTGGGCCGTGGACCCCGAGCCACCCGCAGCGCCGCAAGTGTCTGTTTGGGGGGTGGGGGGAGACAGAGCGATGTGGTGGGGAGAGCAAGAAGCGAGGAGAGAGCTTGGGGAGGGGGGTGTGGCGGAGAGAGAGCTTGGGGGTGGAGTGAGCTTGGGGGAAGAGAGAGAGAGAGAGTGCTTGGGGGGAGAGAGAGAGAACTTCGAGGAGAGAGAGAGAGCTTGGGGGGGGGAAGAGAGCTTGGGGGAGAGAGAGAGTGCTTGGGGGGGGCGGAGAGAGAGAGAGAGAGCTTGGGGGGAGAGAGAGAGAGAGAGAGCTTGGGGGGGCGGGGTGGGGAGAGAGAGAGAGAGAGAGCTTGGGGGAAGAGAGAGAGAGCCTGGGGGCAGGAGTGGGGGGAGAGGGGAGAGAGCTTGGGGTGGGGGATGGGAGAGTGACACAGGTGTGGGGGGGGGGGAGCAAATTGGAGGGGAGAGAGGGAACTCAGGGAAGATGGATCATGTTCTTCCTACCCCCTGGTGCGTGCAAGCTCGGTGCGCGTGTTACAAGGGACATCGTTGGCGTGGATGAAATCCAGACGTCATGACACTGTCACTATTCACTTCATATCCAATAAACCCGGGAACAATCCGCACACAATGCCCCATCTATGGGCGGGGGTGGGGCGGTGGGGGGGGATGGTGTAAGGTCTTGCGCTGGGGTAAGGGACTTCGGCTGTGGGAGGCAGCACATGTGCTGGGGTAAGGGTCTTCAGCTGGCGGAGGGATGCACTTATGTTGGTTTAATGGACTTCGGCTGGAACTTGGTGGCTGTTGGGAGATCTATCTTCTGTGGCTTCTGAAGTTAAAATGGATCGAATTACAAATTGGAAAGTCACGCAGAGCTTGGACTGGGCGGTTCCAGTTACACATTCCAGAGGAATTTCAGGGTGTGGCTTATCCTCCAAGGGGACCAATCAGCAATAGGACATGTGAAAATAGAGAGCCAATCAGAGAAACGGCTGCATTTTAGTTAGTACAAATAGACGCAGCCTTAAAAAGCTGCAAGTCCTTACCCAAAAACGCTGAGGGAGCACCTTCACAGATTTGTTGAGCTGGAGTCTGAGGTGCAGACATTGCAGGGCATCGGGGAGGGGGAGAGTTATCTGGACACTTTGATCCAGGAGGCAGCCACACCCCTTATGTTAGGTAATGATATAGGTCTGATTAGTGATCAGGGACAGGAGGGCGTGACTACAACTCAGGCAGATGCAGTGCTGGAGGAGCCTTGGCCTTTGTTCTTATCCAACAGGTATGAGGTTCTTGCTGCCTGTATGGATGAGGGCAAAGTTTGTAGGGTGGCTGAGCAAGCTGACCATGATGCCATGGTGCAGGAGGCCATTCAAGTGGGGGAAGTGAAAAAGAATGTTGTAGTGGTAGGGGAGAGTATAGTCAGTGTCATGTATCTTAAATTATAATATATAACTGTATCCTAACATGCTATACATGACTGTAATAAGATATGACCTGTAACCACCAGCATACCTCACCATCAGGGAATGCTGCACTTGCAAGAGACAGGTATATAAGGGCAGGTCTCAGGCAAGTGCAGCATTCCAGAGCTGTGAAATAAAGGTGCAGGTCCAGAGTGACCTTGACTTCACTATATGCCTCATGTGAATCTGTACTGAGGGGACAGGACTTTACAGTGGCGACGAGTTACGGGATTACAGAATCCACAGAATGGCAAACGACGGATCAGATGAAAAGTACAATGCGGGAGACAATTGGGAAGACTTTATAGAAAGGATCCAGCAAAGCTTTGTAACCAAAGACTGGCTAGGCGATGATAAGGCAGACAAGAGAAGAGCCCATCTCTTGACCAGCTGTGGTTCGAAAACATACGCTTTAATGAAGGATCGGTTGACATCCGAGAAACCAGCAAGCAAGTCGTTTGAAGAATTGAGCACATTGGTAAGAGACCACCTGAAACCAGCGAGCAGCCTACACATGGCCAGACACAGGTTCTACAACTACAGACGCTGTGTGGGCCAGAGCATACTCGACTTTGTGGCGGAACTTCGGAGGTTGGCTAGTTTATGTGAGTTCTCCGATGAACTGAGGAGAGAAATGCTGAGGGACTTTTTCATTGAAGGAATAGGTCATGCAGGCATATTCCGAAAGCTCATAGAGACCAAGAACCTGACCTTAGAGGCAGCAGCACTGGTTGCACAGACATTCTTGGAAGGAGAAGAAGAAACGAGGTTAATTTACAATGCAGGTACGACAACTAACGAAATATCGGAACAAGAAGTTCACAGCACTAAACAAGCTGCTATCCCCACACACAGACAAAACCAGGAGAACAGGCTCTCGACAGCAGGCAGAAGCCATCAAAGGCCACAGGAACGGCCGTTCATACCTCATCAACCCACAATGCGAGCAATCAACTACAAACTGAGAGAAGCTCAAGAGAGATCAGCCAGACGCAGCTCATTCTTTGGAAACACTTTGAACAATGGAACAGGTCTGTGCTGGAGGTGTGGGGGTGGGCACTCATCAAGAGGATGTCGATTTCAGCAGGCTGTTTGCAGAAATTGTGAATATACAGGGCATTTGGCCCGCATGTGCAAAAAAACGGCAGCTCGGCTGGTATACGAATCGGATGGGTCGGAAAGCGGACCAGAAGATGGTGGGGACAGTACCCGGGACACCGATGTACAGCGGGTCAACATGATCAATGGCCGCTGCTCCTACAACAGGATGCCTCCTATAATGATGAGGATCCTACTCAACGGGATATCTGTCAACATGGAGCTGGATACGGGAGTGAGTCAATCTCTCATGGGCGCTCAACAATTTGAACAACTGTGGCCGCATAAAAGAGACAGACCAAAACTCACAAGGGTCGACACCAAACTAAGGACCTATACAAAAGAAATCGTACCAGTTCTCGGCAGCGCCATGCTCTCTATCACACACAAAGGGACAGTGAACCGACTTCCCCTGTGGATTGTCCCCGGAGACTCCCCAGTTGCTGGGGAGAAGCTGGCTGGCAAAACTAAACTGGAAATGGGATGATGTTCATGCCATGTCATTAGAGGAACGGACCTCCTGCTCAACAGTTATGAAGCAATTTGAACATCTCTTTCAGCCAGGTGTGGGCACTTTCAAAGAGGCCAAAGTCAAAATCTACATCACACAGGATGCCAGACCGGTCCATCACAAGGCCAGAGCTGTACCCTATGTGATGAGGGAAAAGATTGAACACGAACTAGACAGGCTTCTGCGGGAAGGCATTATATTACCTGTGGAATTTCGCGACTGGGCAAGTCCCATCGTCCCATTCATGAAGCCTGATGGATCCGTACGAATCTGTGGGGACTACAAATCCACCATAAACAGAGTCTCCCTACAGGACCAGTACCCGCTGCCCAGAGCGGAGGACTTATTTGCCACATTGGCTGGAGGTAAACTTTTCTCAAAATTAGACCTCACATCTGCGTATATGACGCAAGAATTCACCGAGGAATCCAAGCTACTCACCACCATCAACATACATCGAGGCCTTTTCATATACAATCGATGCCCATTCGGCATCAGGTCGGCAGCTGCCATATTCCAGCGCAACATGGAGAGTCTGCTCAAGTCCATCCCAGTGACGGTTGTATTTCAAGATGCCATACTTATCACCGTCTCCCATCTCCGTAATTTGGAGGAAGTACTAAAGCGGTTGGATCGGGTAGGCCTACGTGTCAAGAAATCCAAGTGCCTGTTTCTCGCACCCGAGGTTGAATTTTTGGGCAGAAGGATTGCCGCTGATGGAATCCGCCCAACAGAGTCCAAAACAGAAGCAATTCACCTGGCACCCAGGCCCCAGAATGTCTCAGAACTGCGCGCCTTTCTCGGGTTACTCAATTACTTTGGGAACTTTATGCAGAACTTAAGCACGCTGCTGGAGCCTCTCCACGTGCTACTCAGGAAGGAGTACGATTGGTTTTGGGGGGACGCCCAGGAACGCGCCTTCAATAAGGCACGCAACCTTCTGTGTTCCAACAGTGTTGTGACTTTCTTTGACCCAGGTAAAAAGCTAGTTCTCACATGCGATGCGTCAGCGTCTGGGGCCGGGTGCGTTTTGCAACATGTCAATAGTGTGGGCAAATTACAACCCATAGCTTATGCCTCCAGGTCACTTTCGCGGGCAGAGCACGGGTACAGAATGGTAGAGAAGGAGGCGCTCACGTGCGTGTATGGTGTCAAAAAGACGCACCAATACCTTTTCGGGGCCAAGTTCGCATTAGAAACCGACCACAAGCCCCTCACATCCCTCCTATCCAAGAGCAAGGCAATAAATGCCAACGCCTCGGCGCGAATTCAACGGTGGGCACTCATGCTGGCGTCCTACGACTATACCATAAGGCACAGACCAGGCACAGACAACTGTGCCGACGCGCTCAGCAGGCTATCCCTGGCGACCACGGAAGGGTCTGACGAACAGGACTGTGAGATAGTCATGGCAATCAATGCCTTTGAGTCCACAGGTTCGCCCATGACGGCTCGCCAAATCAGAGCCTGGACGGCCAGCGACCTCACGTTATCCTGAGTAAAAAGATGTGTCCTAACCGGTGACTGGGCAGAGACTCGCGATGCCTGCCCCGAGGAATTAAAACCCTTTCACAGGCGCATGCATGAGCTATCACTACAAGCAGACTGCCTGATGTGGGGCAGCCGAGTAGTCATGTCTCTGCGAGGCAGAGAGGCATTTGTATTGGAGCTCCACCGCGAGCACCCGGGGATCGTTCTCATGAAGGCCATAGCCAGATACTATGTCTGGTGGCCTGGTATTGACGCGGACTTGGAGCTCTGCGTCCGAAGGTGCACCATTTGTGCCCAACTCAGCAATGCCTCCAGGGAGGCTCCACTGAGCCCCTGGCCTTGGCCTACCAAACCATGGTCGCGGGTGCACGTAGACTATGCGGGCCCATTCATGGGCAAAATGTTCCTCGTAGTTGCAGATGCATTTTCAAAGTGGATCGAATGCACCATTTTAAACTCGAGCACAACCTCCACTACTGTGGAGAGCCTCGCAACCATGTTTGCAATGCACGGAATCCCTGACATATTGGTCAGTGACAATGGTCCATGCTTCACCAGCGCAGAATTCCAAGACTTTATAATTGACCATGGCATAAATCACGTCAAGACGGCACCGTTCAAGCCGGCCTCCAACGGCCAGGTGGAGAGAGCAGTGCAAATCATTAAACAAGGCATGCTTAAAATCCAAGGTCCCACACTGCAGGGTCACCTGTCGAGACTGCTGCTGGCATACAGATCTCGTCCGCACTCACTGACTGGGATCCCCCCCGCGCAACTGATGATGAAAAGGTCTTTAAAAACAAGGCTCTCATTAATCTTCCCAGACATGCACGAAATCGTTGAGGCAAAGCGCCATAAGCTGACGGAGTACCATGACAGAAATTCGAGGGGGAGATGGAATGAGATAGGGGACAAAGTGTTTGTACTAAACTATGGCAGGGGTCCCCAATGGCTTGCAGGGACAGTAACGGGCAAGGAAGGAAACAGGCTACTGGTAGTCCAAATGGACAATGGCAAAACCTGCCGGAGGCATGTAGACCAAGTCAAAAGCAGATTTACCAACAACACTGCGGAACCAGAGGCAGACTACAATGTGGAACTTGCACCACACCTGGTGGACAGACAGAGGGAACAACCTGAGGAAAGGGCAATCCCAACAGACAGCCCAGGCGAGTCAACAACAATCACACCAATCGAAACAGACAGCCCAGGCGAGATACCAGCAACCACACCCAAACAAAAACAGACACCAAGGCAAACAACTGAACCACAACTCAGACGCTCCACGCAAGAGCGTAGACCACCTGAGAGACTGAACCTACAAAGACAATAAGACCTTGGGGGAGGGTGATGTCATGTATTTTACATTATTATATATAACTGTATCCTAACATGCTATACATGACTTTAATAAGATATGACCTGTAACCACCAGCATACCTTACCACCAGGGGTGCACTTGCAAGAGACAGGTATATAAGGACAGGTCTCAGGCATGTGCAGCATTCCAGAGCTGTGAAATAAAGGTGCAGGTCCAGAGTGACCTTGACTTCACTACATGCCTCGTGTGAATCTGTACTGAGGGGACAGGACTTTACAGTCAGGGGAATAAAAATGGAGAAAATAGAATGAGAGTAAAGTAGCAAGAAATATAAAAACAGATTGTAAGAGCTTTTACAAGTATGTAAAAAGGACAAGAGTAGCAAAAGTAAGCATTGGTCCCTTACAGGCTGAGACAGGTGAAATTATAATAGGGAATAAGGGAATGGCAGAGACTTTAAACAAATATTTTGTAAAAGGAAACCAAAAATAGTGGGAACCCAGTGGCTGATATGAGTGAGGAACTTAAAGTAATTACTATCAGTAGAAACAATGTACTTGAGAAACTAATGGGACTAAAAGCCGACAAATCCCCTGGACCTGACGGCCTACATCCTCGGGTGCTAAAAGAGGTGGCTGCAGAGATCGTGGATGCATTGGGTGTAATCTTTCAAAATGCTCTAGATTCTGGAACAGTGCCAGCAGATTGGAAGGCAGCAAATGTAACCCCACTATTCAAGAAAGGAGGGAGAGAGAAAACAGGGAACTACAGGCCAGTTAGTCTGACATCAGTCATCAGGAAAATGCTGGAAACCATTATTAAGGAAATGGTAACAAGGCATTTAGAAAATCATAACATGATTAGGCAGAGTCAACATGGATTTATGAAAGGGAAATCATGTTTAACAAATTTATTAGAAATTTTGAGGATGTAACTATCAGGGTAGATAAAGGGGAACCAGTGGATGTAGTATATTTGTATTTCCAAAAGGCATTTGACAAGGTGCCACATAAAAGGTGGCTATGCAAGCTAATGGCTCATGGTGTTGGGGGGGCAACGGACAGAAAACAGGGAGCAACGGACAGAAAACAGGGAGTAACGGACAGAAAACAGGGAGTAGGGGTAAATGGGTCACTTTCAGATTGGCAGGTTGTAACTAGTGGAGTGCCACAAGGATCAGTACTTGGGCCTCAGCTATTTACAATCTATATTAATTATTTGATGAAGGGACTGAGTGCAACGTATCCAAGTTTGCTAACCATACAAAGCTCGGTGTGAAAGTAAGCTATGAGGAGGATGCAAAGAGACTGCAAAGGGTTATAGACAAGTTAAGTGAGTGGGCAATAAGATGGTAGTTGGAGTATAATGTGAAGAAATGTGAGGTTATTCACTTTGGTTGGAAGAATAGAGAAAAAGAATATTTTTTAAATAGTGAGAAACTATTAAATGTTGGTGTTTAGAGAGACTTAGGTGTCCTCATACAGGAAACACAGAAAGTTAGCATGCAGGGACAGCAAGGAATTAGGAAGGCAAATTGCATGTTGGCCTTTATTATAAGCGGGTTGGAGTACAAGAGTAAGGAAGTCTTACTACAATTGCACATGGCTTTAGAGAGACCATACCTGGAATACTGTGCACAGTTTTAGTCTCCTTATCTGTAAAATTACATACATGCCTTCGAGATGGTGCAACAAAAGTTCACTGGACTGATTCCTGGGATGAGAGGGTTGTCCTATGAGGAAAGATTGAATAGATTGGGCCTTTACTCTCTGGAGTTTAGAAGAATAAAAGGTGATCTCATTGAAACATATAAGATTCTGAGGGGGATTGACAGAGTAGAAGCTGAGAGGTTGTTTCCTCTAACTGGAGAGTATAGACCTCAGGGGCACAGTCTCAGGGTAAGGGGTAGGCTATTTAAGACTGAGGTGCGGAGGAATTTCTTCACTCAGAGGGTTGTGAAACTTTGGAATTCTCTACCCCATATGGCTGTAAATGCTAAATCATTGAGTATATTCAAGGCTGAACTAGATATATTTTTGAACTCCAGGGGAATCAAGGGATATGGGGATCATGTGGGAAAGTGGAGTTGAGGTAGAAGATCAGCCATGATATTGAATGGAGTAGCAGGCTCGAAGGGCCATATGGCCTACTCCTGCTCCTAATTCTTATCTTCTTATGTTCTTAAGGACTGCTGTGGTTCAAGAAGATGGCTCACCACCCCATTCTCAAGGGCAATTTGGGATGAGCAATACATGCTGGCCTTGCCAGTGAAACCACATTCCGAAAATGAATAAAAGAAATACTAAGGAGGGGAAAATGAGCTCTCCAGTGACCCTTGCTGAGTCAACATCACTGAAAGCAGAATCGGACCTGGCCGTGATTCCTCTCACAGTGGAATTGCCAGGCTCACAAACCAACACTGGCCACTTGACCATGTTCCTGGAGTGCTGCCAGCACCCACGGAGTGTTGCCCCATTGTTTCTCTCATGTGAGAAAAGAAAAAAATCAGGAGCGGGTATTCGAATCAAATCAGGTCAGAATTAAGCGTTTGGAAGAATCTGCAACCAGAATATTATTTCAACAATATTAGTTATCATGGTCACAGAAAGTTAATTTCTTTCAGCTGAATCAGGATAAAATATATTTTGTGAATCACTCTCCAGAGAAACTACAAGCAGCACAAAGCCATCACTCAAGCCTGCATCATTAAGATGACTTTTAAGAAATAAAATGTTAAGTGTCTGCAAGAATTGCTGCTCCTGTAAAAACAGCAGAATATGGCCTAAGAAATTGGGCTATGTAGTGCCCGTTTTTCCAGCACTACGCAACCTACTCAGTCCCAAAAATGGCAGGCGGGAACAGCGTGCAAACTACTAGACGGAAGTGCACCGCCCGCCAGATTGGTAGAGGTGGTAGCGAAAAGGGTTATCCCCTCCGGACATGGCTCAGAGCTCTACAGGAATCAGCACACAGCTGCAGAGCATGCCTACAATGAGAGCTATGCTGCCACATAGGATTTTAAAAATCCGCTGTCTGGACCGTTCTGGAAAAGCTTTGCAGTACCAGATTTGTGGTCATCTGCTGCATGCTCCACAACATTGCCATCATGAGGGAAAAGCCCTCATCACCACCTGCATACCAGCAAGTTCAAGTGGTGGAGCAGGAAGAGGATGAGGAGGAAGAGCAGGAGGAGAGGCAGCAACCACTAGGGCCCCTATCTGCCAAGCTCTCAGCGACCAGCTCATTGAGGAGTTCATTAACCAAGTCAGCCCTCCCATTCCCCATTCACCAGCCATACGGTTCTTAACTCTCTTACAGGCAGTTATGGAGAACAAAATATGTGATTAACCTTTGCTCCCTTAGCTGAATCTAGAGTACTGGGTAATTTTAGCAGAGGAGAACGAGACCTGATAGAACTTGAGGGAGTCCAGCGAGTTCTGACTATAGATGGCTAATTAGGATCAGGACACTATGCTTATGAAAGCCATTGTGTAAGATTTTCTCTCTCTGGCATTAAATTGACAGCAAGACCAATTCTTTTAAAACAATTTGGAATAAGTTTATTAAATACACACACATACACATAGCCTATCGGACAAAACAACAGTCTACTTGTATCCTATGGACTCTACTTAATTATAACGGGTAAGGTCATGAGTTACAGATTTAAACAGGCTTTTATACTTCCTTCTGAGTCAAGCAAAGTTTGCAGTCTTCTTCCATGCTACTTGGTCTGGTCTGTGTAGAGGGAGGCTTCCTGCTTTGCTGTGTGGTCATCAAGAGAGAGCCGGCAGGCTTTGGGTTCCTTTTTTATATCTTTTAAGTCTATTTAGGGCTGAAATTTCCAATGGCTTACCGCCCGGTTTCTGGGCGGTATTGGCCATTGTGGGCGGTAATCAGGTGAGCGAGAAATTCCCTACCTGAGTTATGCCGGCGATTTCGAGGTACCGCTGGGGAGCGGACTGCTGGTGTACACCATCCTGAGATCGCCCTGGCATGATATTTGGGTCAGCGGTGACCCATGTGTAAGTTTTAAAAAACACCCACAAGAATCAGGGGAGTTGGGCGGTAGGTGAGCAGCTCTGCAAGAAAAAGGGTACGTAATTGTTTTTTTACTAATTATTTTAAAAATGTGTTGTGGTGATTTAATTTTAAAGTGTCTTGGGAATGTTTTTTTAAAAATTATTTTTATTGTTTTTCTGGTGGTAGGCCCAATCCGCAGCTTCGGGGTAAATTTTTATTGATTTTTTTTTTTTTTTGCCCATTTTGTTTAGGAACCGCCCAATCGACCCTAAATTGCACTTTTTCATCCAGATTGGGGGTGCAAGGCCCATGTTTTTCGCTTGGCGGATATTTAAATTTTTGGGTGGCAAGTTTTCACTGGCGATAATCTTCCCAGTCTTAGCGGTCTTTTGGGCGACAATTGGGCGCTGGTGGGCTGATTGGAAATTCTAGCCCATTGTCCCTAACATAAGTCGGTAAAGCCCCAAGATTGGGTCTTAGTCTCAAGGCAGTGCTTTAATTGGCTTTCCTTACACATGTGACTGTCTGCAAAAACTGGTTCCATTTCCTGATCAGGTTCATCATTTCCGTATTAACAACTTTTAATGGTTCTGCTAGTTTGGTAAGTTTCGATGGGTTTGTTTGAAAATAGACTTGAACTTGATGTCTTTTCTCTGTTCAGAGCCACTTTGTATCCGTGAGGTTATAAGTACACACCAAATTCATCTCTAATACATATGTCTCATGTCAATAGTCTCGAGTCCATCACACATCATAATTCTATCATTCACATGCACTTTTATTCTTACAATTAGCTCATATATTTAATATTTCTTTGAACTCTGGGCTCGTGCCAGTGGATGGGAAGCAACCTCACGTGGTCTCAATATTTAAGAAGGACCAGAAATTATAGGGAATAAAAGGCCCATTAGTCAGATGTCAGTTGCAGGAGATGTTGGATGGAATTAGAAGGGACATGATTCATGGTAACCTGGAGAGCTTGGCAATCATTAGAGAATCCCAATCTGGCTTTAGGAAATGGAGGTTCTGCTTGGCTAACCTGATTGAGTTGTTGTGAGGAAATTACCAAATTAGAGGTGGTTACCATTCTGATAGATTTTTATATACCTTGATTTCCACAAAGCCTTTGAGAAGATGCCACAAAGCATTGGCGGTCAGATATTGGCCTGGAATTTGCAGGTGTCATGATGGTGAAACTGTCAGCGTTCGCCGCCATTGCCCTGTGAAACTGACTGCAACTTCTGGCGTCCGCACATGCGCAGTTAAACACGGAAATCTGGAAGTTGCAGTCAGTGATACCCTGCTCCACTATAGTGTGTGTTGTTGCAGTTGTCACCGATGCAATCAATTAGAAATCACTGATTTGATGTGAACTTCAACTTTTAATGCACTATTCTCACTGTAAAATCCCTTGAAAAAACTAAGCCTTGTCTAATGAGATGTAACTGAGTTTTTAAACAATGTACGATATGTCATATTTATTGCTAAACAACATCTCCAGCCCTGAAAGCTAAGCCTTGTCTAATGAGATGTAACTGAGTTTTTAAACAATGTACTATGTCATATTTATTGCTAAACAACATCTCCAGCCTGAAAAACTAATTCTATATTGCAGAGTGTCATTCCCTCCATTCCATGATAAAAAATTCCATAGATTGTTAAAATAATAACAATTATTTATTTTTAATTTTTTTAAGATTGTTTGATATTTCAGCTTCTACCTTAATCCTATAGCTATGTCCCAATCTTTAGTTCGCTTTCTATAAAATTATTAAAAAGTGAATGATAAAACCTGCTTTTTACTTCCTGGTTTGCTATCTGTGAAAATTCTTCAATTTGATTGTCTGCTCAGCCTGCTTGATGACATCTCTGTTGCTGTATGCCATAGATCTCCTATAGATTGTACCAGATGGAAAGTCACATTGGAAAACAGGAAATCGAATCTACAGAGCCCGCTAGAACTTTGTAAGCAGCTTTCTTCAATGCCAGCCATGAGCACTGTCACTTTCCCACTGACCGCAAAATCAGGGGCATTATTCTGGATAGGAAAAGGGTTACAATCTCATAAATACAGGATCAGTGAGAATAAATCTACTTGGCGCTGGTTCATGAACATAAGAATATAAGAAATAGGACCAGGAGAAGTCCATTTGGCTCCTCGACCCAGCTCCGCCATTCAATAAGATCATGGCTGATCTGACCTTGGCCTTAACTCCACTTCCCTGCCCGCTCCACATAACTCTTGATTCCATCCATTATCATTTAAAAATCTGTCTATTTCCATTTTAAATATATTCAACGACCCAGCCTCCACAGCTCTCTGGGGTAGAGAATTTGAAAGACTCACGACTCTCAAGAGAAGAAATTCCCCCTTATCTCTGTTTTAAATGGGCAACCCCTTATTCTGAAACTATGCCCCCTAGTTCTAGAGTCCCCCATGAGGGGAAACATCATCTCTGCATCTACCCTGTCCAGCCCCCTCAGAATCTTATATGTTTCAATAACATCATCTCTCATTCTTCTAAATTACAATGAGTATAGGCCCAACCTGCTCAACCTCTCTTCATAAGACAACCCCTTCATCTCAGGAATCAACCTAGTGAACCTTCTCTGAACTGCATCCAATGCAAGTATATCCCTCTTTAAATAAGGAGACCAAAACTGTACGCAATACTCCAGGTGTGGTCTCACCAACGCTCTGTAAAGTTACAACAAAACTTTTATACTCCATCCCTCTTGCAATAAAGGTCAACATTCCAATCGTCTACCTAATTACCTGCTAACTTTTTGTGTTTCATATACAAGCACCCCCAAATCCCTCTATACCGCAGTATTATGTAATCTCTCTCCATTTAAATAATAATTAGCTTTTTTTATTTTTTCTACCAAAGTGGATAACCTCACATTTTCCCACATTATATTCCATCTGCCAAATTTTTGCCCACTCACTTGGCCTATCTATATCACTTTGTAGACTCGGTGTCCTCTTCACAACTTGTTTTCCCACCTATCTTTGTATCATCAGCAAATTTGGCAACATTACACTCGGTCCCTTCATCTAAGTCAGTAATATAGATTGTAAATAGTTGAGGCCCCAGCACCGATCCCTGCGGCACACCAATAGTTTCAGTTTGCCAATCTGAAAATTACCCATTTATCCCGACTCTGTTTTCTGTTAGTTAGCCAATCCTTTATCCATGCTAATATATTACCCCCAATCCTGTGAGCTCTTATCTTGTGCAGTAACCTTTTATGTGGCATCTTATCGAATGCCTTCTGGAAATCCAAATACACTACATCTACTGATTCCCCTTTATCCATCCTGCTTGTTACATCCTCAAAGAACTCTAGCAAATTTGTCAAACAAGATTTCCATTTCATAAAACCACGCTGACTCTGCATTATGATTTTCCAAATGTCATGCTACTACTTCCTTAATAATGGACTCCAGCATTTTCCCAATGACAGATGTTAGGCTAACTGGTCTGTAATTTCCTGCTTTCTGAGTCCCTCTTTTCTTAAATAGAGGCATTATATTTGCAGTTTTCCAGTCTGCTGGGATCTCTCCAGAATACAGGGAATTCTGGTAGATTAAAACCAATGCATCCACCATCTCTGCAGTCACTTCCTAAGACGCAGGCCATCAGGTCCAGGGGACTTGTCCACCTTTAGTCCTATTACTTTGCCTCGTTAGCGTCCTTGATCAGGCCAACATCCCCAACATTGAAGCACTGACCACACTTGATCAGCTCCGCTGGGCAGGCCACATTGTTCGCATGCCAGACACGAGACTTCCAAAGCAAGCTCTCTACTTGAAACTCCTTCACGGCAAACGAGCCAAAGGTGGACAGAGGAAACGTTACAAGGACACCCTCAAAGCCTCCCTGATAAAGTGCAACATCTCCACTGACACCTGGGAGTTCCTGGCCAAAGACCGCCCTAAGTGGAGGAAGTGCATCCGGGAGGGCGCTGAGCACCTTGAGCCTCATCGCCGAGAACATGCAGAAATCAAGCACAGGCAGTGGAAAGAGCGTGCGGCAAACCAGTCCCACCTACCCTTTCCCTCAACGATTATCTGTCCCACCTGTGACATGGACTGTGGTTCTCGTATTGGACTGTTCAGCCACCTAAGGACTCATTTTTAGAGTGGAAGCAAGTCTTCCTCGATTCCGAGGGACTGCCTATGATGATGACTTTGCCTCGTACTTTATCTTTAGTGATAGTGATTGTTTTAAGATCCCCCTCCCTATAGCCCTTTGATTATTTACTATTAGGATAATTTTTGTGTCTGTTACCCTGAAGACCGATACAAAATATTTGTTCTAAGTCTCTACCATTTCCCTGTTTCCCATTATTAATTCCCCAGTCCCATCATCTAAAGGACCAACATTTATTTCAGCTACTCTCTTCCTTTTATATACCTGTAGAAGCTCTTACTATCTGTTTTTATATTTCTTGCTAGTTTACTCTCATAATCTATCTTCTCTCTATTATTTTTTTAGTCATCCTTTGCTGGTATTTAAATATTTCCCAATCCCTCTGGCCGAGCACTAATCTTCACATTGATTTCAATTTGATACCATCCTTAACTTCCTTAGTTAGCCACGGATGGTTCATCCTTTTCTAAGAGTCTCTTTCACACTGGAATATATCTTTGCTGAGAGTTATGAAATATCTCCTTAATGTCTGCCACTGCTTATCTACCATCTTACACTTTAATCTATTTTCCCAGTCCACTTCATACCTTTGTAATTGCCTTTATTTAAGTTCAGGACACTAGTTTGAGACCCAAGTTTCTCACCTTCGAACTGAATTTGAAATGCTACCATGCTATGATCACTCTTCCCTTAAGGATTCTTTACTAAGAGATCACTAATTAATCCTACCTCATTACACATTACCAATTCTAAAGTAGCCTGCTCCCTGGTTGGTTCCACAATGTATTGTTCTAAGAAACCATCCCAGATACAGACTATGAACTCATCCTCTCGCCAACTTTGCCAATTTGATTTGTCCAATCTAAATAAGATTAAAATCGTCCATGATTACTGCAGTACCTTTCTTTCAAGATTCCATTATTTCTTGATTTATACTCTGTCCTACTGTGTAACTACTGTTAGGGGGCCTATAGACTACTCCCACCAGTGACTTCTTTCCCTTATTATTTCTTGTCTCCACCCAAACTAATTCTACATCTTGATCTTCTGTTGCTTTATTATCAGAGCTACTCCTGTCTCCTTTTCCTTTCTGCCTATCCTTCCAAAATGTCAAATAGTCCTGAATATTCAGTTCCCAGCCTTGGTCACCTTGCAACCAAGACTCTATAATGGCGATCAGATCATTCCCATCTATTTCTATTTGCATCGTCAAGTCATCTATCTTGTTACGAATGCTGCATGCATTCAGATAAAGAGCATTTAATTTTGTCTTTTTACCATTTTTCTCTAATCTGACCCCACTTTCTGATGCACTCTTATGTTTATACGCTCTGTCCCTTCCTGTCACACTCTGGTTATCATTACCTCTATCGCTACCCTGCACTATTGCCTTCTCCTTTCCCTTTGACTTTTTAAATTTCCCCTCACCTGAACCCTCCCCCCCACTATTTAGTTTAAAGTCCTATCTACAGCCCTAGTTATTAGATTCGCCAGGACACTGGTCCCAGCCTGGTTCAAGTGAAGCCCGTACCAATGGAACAGCTCCCTCTTACCCCAGTACTGGTGCCAGTGCCTCATAAATTGAAACCCATTTCTCCTCAACCAATATTTGAGCCATGTGTTCATCTCTCTAATCTTATTAATCCTATGCAAATTTGCTTGTGGCTCAGGTAGTAAACCAGAGATTATTACCTTTGTGGTTCTGCTTTTTAACCCTAGCTGCTCATACTCCCTCAGCAGAACCTCTTTATTTGTCCTACCTATGTCTTTGGTACCTACATGGACCACGACAACTGGAACTTTCTCCTCCCACTCCAAGTTCCTCTTCAGCCCTCGGAACTCACTCTCTCGGCTGCAGAGAACAGTATTTATCCCTCTAACTATACCGTCCCCTACCTCTACTACATTTTTTTTTATTCCCCCAACTTGAATGGCCCCCTGTACCACAAGTGTGTGGTCAGTTTGTTCATCCTCCCTGCAGGCCCTGCTCTCGTCCGCACAGGGAACAAGAGCCTCGTACCTGTTGGACAAGTGCAAGGGCTGAGGCTCCTCCAATGCTACCTTCTGGGTGCCCATACCTGCCTCATCGTAGTCAGGCCTGCTTGTCCCTGACCACGGAATAAATTAGAATTATTTGACCTGAGAGGTGTGACTGCCTGCTGGAACACAGCATCAGGTAACTCTCCTCCTCCCTGATGTATCGCAGTGCCTGAAGTTCGAACTCCAGCTCATCAACTCTGAGCCGAAGTTCCTCGAGCTGCTAACAGGTGCTGCAGATGTGGTCACCGTCGATCACACTGGTGTCTACCATCTCCCACATGCTGCAGCTGCAACACTTCGCCAGTCCTGCTATCTCTATTGTATTTTATTTAACTAATTAGGTTTTCAAGTTTTGAAATTTCAGTTATCTACGTATAGTTTTAATCTGTAATCACGGCTCTTACTTTAAACCAATGCCCAAGTTTAGAAAAAAAGAGAGACATCCTCACCAACCAATCACTTACCTGCTTTCCTGTGACATCACACTTTGAGTGCATTTGTTTTCCCCTCACAGGTCCATTGGTGCTGCTCTGGGCTAGCTCTTTAGCCCCTACTGCTCGCCTTTTCAGTCACTGAGTGAAGACTTGAGGGTTTTTTGTTCAAACTATTGCTTTTCAGCATCTTCATCAATCATTTGGACTGAGGGCCATTCACAAATTTATAGATTAAAGTGTGGATGGGAGTTTGGGGATTCAGATCAAATAAATAGGTTGCAGGCTGATTTATATACATTGGGGAATAGGTCCTAGTGTGGCAGATATCCTTCAACATTGATACATGCAAACTGTTAAATAGAAAACAGACGATATAAAGATCATCCAATAAGTAAATGCAATCATATAGAAAAGACAAAAGAATGTACAAATAGTGGGGTGGGGGTGAAAAGACAAACAGGAAAGGTCCATGTACAACAGGGAAATCAGAAGAAACTTCTTTACCCAGACAGTGGTGAGAATGTGGAGCTCACTACCACAGGGAGTGGTTGAAGCGAATAGTATAGATGCAATTAAGGGGAGACTAGACAAGCATATGAGGGAGAAGGAAATAGGGGTAATGCTGATAGAGTTAGATGCAGAAAGATGGATGGAGGCTCGAGTGGAGCATAAACTGGTTGGGCCGAATGGCCTGTTTCTGTGCTGTATACCTTATGTAATCGTATGCAAAAAAAAATCATGAGAAATAGCGAGAAAAATAAAGAGAATTTTTTTAAAGAGACTGCGGATGCAGCAGAAAATAAATTACAACAGAAAATACAAGCAAAGCACAGTGGATACACCTATTGCAAGAAGAGACAAAGAATGGGCTTACACCAAGAATCCAGCCACCTGCCTGGACCCTGATAAATATATTCCCACCCAAATATGAACCTGCCTCCATTCACCCCAAATACCGACAGAACCATCCCACGTCATAAGCATCCACTGTTGTGAAGACAACAAAGGGTGGAGCTAAGATCTAAAGTTATTAAAGTCAATGTTCACAGTATGCCCAGTAGAACAATTTCATTTCTGCATCTGCAACCCTTCTACTTTAATTCCTCTTTTTCTATGTTTTTTAAAATTCTCATGCTTTTGTTTTATACAGACCTTTTCTGTCTTTTCACCCGACCCCTCCAAAATATTTTCCATGTTTGTAACCTTTGGATTGTTAGTCCAGAACCACAACCATTTCATGTTCGTGGCCAGGTTTTCCAGATTGCTGAAATACTCTCACTCTTCTGGGTTAAAACTACTCTTGGTGAACTAGCAGACAAATGTTTAACATATTCGTCCAATATTCCGCTGTCCACTATTTTAATCAAAGTGTTAACCCTTTCAAAAGTCCAATGAGTCTCCAACTGAGCAATGTTGTTCATCATTTTTCTCAATCAATTTACAGACATAAATAGCAGACAAGTTATAACTTAATAACTTATATTTCCTTCACGGTGTCAAATTTAGTTCTTCTAAAAGTAAGTTTTAAAACCTCTCACAATCACCTCATTAATCAATTTTATTCATCATTTATAACCTAATCAATTCCCATATAACATGTAGCCCTTTTCTCGCCTTGTATCTCAAATGAATATTTGTCATAAATAAGTTTCTACTCACAAACTTACTGCAGATTTATTATGTTCTGTGAGAATATCATTTACCTGACTGGTGTCATTTGTATTTATGTTTCAGTGAATCTCCCAGGTGACTTTTTATTCAGGCTTTTTACTGTATCTTGATCTTTTTTTAATCTCTGTTTCATCCTCTCTGAATGCTGTTCTTCGCTGGCCCCGAATTTTTAATGGTTGATTTGCTGTTTAATTTCCTATTCAGGTTGATGCTCCAGTGAAGTACTGCGGGAGTATTATCTTGTCAGAGATGACATCCTTCAGATGAGACATTAAATCAGTGCTGTCTGTCTGGGTTTATGTTTCAGATGGGCATTAAAGATAATATGACATTATTCAATGAGTGTTGGCTGAGTGTTTCTTCCTGCACCAACACTACCAAAAGCAGATTAATTGGTCATTTATCTCATTTGCTTTACAAAGCAACAGTCACTGTGCTTGAAAGTCATTAATTGGGCATAGCCAAATTAAGAAAAGAAGTAGTGAAAGCAAGATTCAAATGAATGTTAAAGTAGTTAATTATTTGCAATGCGTTTTGTGACTTTTCTGGAAGATGTGATAAGCTGATACATAAAGATGTCCTTTTCAGTCTTGACTTTACGCTGAGATTGTTTCCACTTCTTTCATTCTGTTCCCGGAACCGTTGGATTCTTATCAGATATTCTTTGATTCTATTTCCTTTTTGATGGAACTTGATTTGATTCTTGCTTTCATTATCTCTTTTCTCCACTCAGCCCTGTCCAATTCCCATTTCAACAAATCGTTTTCAGCTGAAATATCCTGTATTTCTCCTTTGCCTTACACTGAGCTGTCAGCACTTGCATGCATCAACATCCTCATTTCTGGTGATACAGTATCTCTTCCTTTCTTTGACCTGCCACTATCACTTTCATAATTCCACGGGGTTCTGATGCGTGGCACACCTTTTCACCGTATGCAATTGTTATATTGCACTATTCCAATATATGAAGCTAAAGATAATTGTGCACCACAAGGTTTGTATACATCAGGAGCTTTATTGTATCTGTAACCATTTCGGTCGGGGTTAAATCTCAGCTTGCTAATCATGTCAAGGACATTGGTCAAGTCAGCTAAGACTGTGTAAAGGTCCTTATGCTGCACCAGGTATTTCTCCTGAATCTGCCAAGTGAAAAGCCTCATGTCAGCGATGCTACGATTTGGTCTCAAGCCATTGTCCCTCTTACAGGACTGAACCAGTCAAGCACATGATTGTGAAAACCTGTTGCGAGTATTTTGCAGCAATTGAAAGGAGTGAAATTCCATGATTGCTGCCACACATGCTGTTCTCTCCTTTCTGCTTGTGCATTCAAACACAACAACAACTTGCATTTATACAGCGCCTTGAATGTGGTAAATCATCCCAAGGTGCATCACAGGAGCGATTATCAAACAAAATGTTGAAACCGAGCCACATAAGTAGATATTAGGACAGGTGACCAAAAGCTCGGACAAAGAGACAGGTTTTAAGGAGCATCTTAAAGGAGGAGAGAGAGGGAGAGAGGCGGAGAGGTTTAAGGCGGGAATTCCAGAACTCAGGACCTAGGCAACAGAAGGCCTGGCCATCAATGGTGGAATGATTAAAATTGGAGATGTGTAAGAGGCCAGAATTGGAGGAGTGCAGAGACAAATATGGCATCCTTCAGCCTATGTGGGAAGGTGTAAGAACATAAGAAATAGGAACAGGAGTAGGCCATTTGGCCCCTCGAGCCTGCTCTGCCATTCAATAAGATCACGGCTGATCTGATCCTGGCCTCAACTCCACTTCCCCATCCACTCCCCATAACCTTTGACTTCCTTATCATTCAAAAATCTGTCTATCTCCGCCTGGGGTAGAGAATTCCAAAGATTCACGACCCTGTGAGAGAAGAAATTCTTCCTTGTTTCTGTCTTAAATGGGCAACCCCTTATCCTGAAACTATGCCCCCTAGTTCTAGATTTCCCCACGAGGGAAAACATCCTCTCTGTATCTACCCTGTCAAGCCCCCTCAGAATCTTATATGTTTCAATAACATCGTCTCTCATTCTTCTAAATTCCAATGAGTATAGGCCCAACCTGCTCAACCTCTCTTCATTTGACAACCCCTTCATCTCAGGAAGCAACCTCGTGAACCTCCGAATAGTTTTCAAGAGTCTGCATTAGTTGTTCAGTAATAGCCATTCTTATAAATCTCTGCAGAGATCCCATTCAGTCCTGGAGCTTTACCGGTTTTGATTTCCTTGACGGCGTCACTAACTATCGCTGCACCCTTACTGATCTTGCTCCACCCTTACCCTGCAACAAGGCTTTGGATTTGCCTCTTGGCTTCCTTGCACGAGTCCGCCGGGATTTTTTAATTCTTAACAACCATCAGGGTCAAATTCACAACGGTCTGCCCATGTTCTACCTGCTGTGCTGTGCACAGTGTTATGACACTTACTGAAAAAATGCATGTTAATTGAGAATGATAGACGACTGTGGCAAGAAACCAGGAAATGTATCCTTTTAATTTAACAGCAAACTGATCTAGTCAGTGGCTGTTTATGCCACCCATACTTAACAACTCTCTGCATAATCTCTGCAAAGACACAAACACTTACGAGCTACACAAATATTTTTCTGTGAATTTTTGGTGCTGACTTACACCAGGTAGAGCAAGAGGAATTACAACCTTGGAGCATTAATATTATTATTTACTTCATAAATATTTGCTTTGCTGTGGGTTTTCCAAGTTTCAGTTTTAATTCAGTTTAATATCAATGGATCACTCCAGCCTGTCGGATATATCGCTATGTTTTGCTGAAGTCATTAACTAGTCTGCCATCATGTGGCTTAACATGTTATAAGATTCCAAAGCTTACTAAATTTTAACCACTTTTCTTTCATCCACCTATCCAATCTAATCTAGATCATTCATTTCAGTATTTATTTCATAAATGTTAGTTTTATTTATGTTGGCTTGAGCCACAAAGAGATTTTTGAAGGCCACAAAAGTGATCAGAAAAACATGGTAATGTCTTAAGTAACAGATACTGCACTAATTTGTAATAATGGACTTCACATGTGCTCTACTGGGGAATTACAGAAAATGTAATTTAAGAAGGATCATTTAGATTAACTTCCCAGAACAATCATCATAGGCAGTCCCTTGTATCGAGGATGACTTGTGTTATGTATGCAACACTATGTAACCAGCATTCTACCATCACCAGAGAGTGTGTCTGTTGGAGTCCCAGGGGATCCCAGCAGCCCTTGGGAGAACTGTATATAAGCAGGCCTCCCATGCTGTACCAACACTCTGGAGTTAGAATAAAGAGACTAAGGTCACACTTACTCACGTCCACAGTACTCAGTTACCTTGCTTTATTCAAGACATAACAACTGGCGACGAGATAAAGAACCATCACGCGAAAATGCAGAGAAATTTTGGCATCCTGGAGAAATTCTCAGAAGGTGACGATTGGAAGGTCGTCATGGAGCGACCCGACCAATACTTCGTGGCCAATGAGCTGAAAGGGAAAGTGAACACTGCCAAACGAAGGGCGATCCTCCTCACCGTCTACAGGGAAACAACATATGGCCTCATGAAGAATTTTCTTCCTCCGTTGAAACCAACAACCAAATCGAATGAAGAACTGTGTACGCTGGTCTGGGAGCACCTAAATCTGAAGGCGAGTGTTCCGATGGCAAGGTATCGATGTTACACATGTCAATGGAAGGCCAGGAAGTGGCGAGCTACGTCGCCGAACTAAGGCGCCTTGCAGGACATTGCGAATTCGATGGATTCCTGGAGCAAATGCTAAGAGACTTTATTGTGCATGGCATTGGCCATGAGGATATCCTTTGCAAACTATTGACTGTTGAAACACCGAACCTGAGCAAAGCCATAACGATAGCCCAGGCATTTATGTCCACCAGCAATAAGACCAAACAAATTTCGCAGCATAAAGTTGCATCAGCAAGTACTGTACACAAAGTAACGTCGTTTTCAGGCAGGAATGCATATGGCAGAACGTACACACCTGCAGCTGCATGACCTCAGATGACTCAGAGTCTGCCATCAAGTGTTAATGCAAGGCAATTGACACCTTGTTGGCGCTGTAGAGGTGATCATCGAGCCCATCAATGCCGCTTCAAACACTATGCATGCAAAGGCTGTGGAACAATGGGACACCTTCAGCGAATGTGCAGACGAGCTGCAAACCCTGCAAACCACCATGTTCCAGAGGAAGACCGATCCAGGGCAGATCAAACTGAACTAGAGACTCAAACCGAGGAGGCAGAAGTGTACAGGGTATATACTTTCACCACGAAATATCCACCAATCATGTTAAACGTTGAGCTGAACAGAATTCCAGTAACCATGGAATTGGACACAGGTGCAAGTCAGTCCATCATAAGCAAAAAGGCCTTTGACAGGCTGTGGTGCAACAAGGCACACAGGCCCAAGCTGAGCCCTATTCATACCAAGCCAAGAACTTACACTAAAGAGCTGATCCCTGTAATTGGCAGCGCAGCAGTAAAAGTCTCCTTTGATGGAGCAGTACACGAACTCCCACTATGGATTGTACCAGGAAATGACCCCACACTGTTCGGCAGAAGCTGGCTGGGAAAAATACGCTGGAACTGGGACGACATCAGAGCGCTTTCGTCCTTCGACGATGCCTCATGAGCCCAGGTTCTGAGCAAGTTTCCATCATTGTTTGAGCCAGGCATCGGAAGTTTCTCGGGGCAAAGGTGCAGATCCACTTGATTCCCAGTACACAACCCATCCACCACAAGGCATGGTCGGTGCCATATATGATGCGAGAGAAAGTGGAGATCGAGCTAGACAGGCTGCAACAAGAGGGCATCATCTTGCCAGTAGAGTTCAACGAGTGGGCCAATCAAATTGTTCCGGTTCTCAAGGGCGATAGCACAGTCAGAATTTGTGGGGACTATAAAGTAACGATCAATCATTTTTCGCTGTAGGCCCAGTACCCGCTACCCAAGGCAGACGACCTATTGGCAACACCGGCAGGAGGGAAGACATTCACCAAGTTGGACCTGACCTCGGCCCACATGACGCAGGAGCTGGTGGAAACTTCGAAAGGCCTCACCTGCATCAACACACACAAAGGTCTGTTCATCTACAATAGTTGCCCGTTTGGGATTCAATCGGCCAGGGCTATTTTTCAAAGGATCATGGAGAGTCTGCTAAAGTCGGTTCCACGCACCGTGGTTTTCCAGGACGACATATTGATCACAGGTTGGGACACCATCGAACACTTGAAGAACCTGGAAGAGGTTCTAAGTCACTAGATTGTGTGGGACTCAGGTTGAAACGCTCGAAGTGTGTTTTCCTGGTGCCAGAGGTCAAGTTCTTAGGGAGAAGAATCGCGGCAGACGGTATCAGACTCACCGACGCCAAGACGGAAGCCATCAAGAACGCACCGAGACCACAGAACGTGACAGAGCTGCGGTCGTTCCTGCGACTCCTCATTTATTTTGGTAATTTCCTACCCAGGTTAAGCACCTTTCTAGAATCTCTACTACGCAAGGGAGATGACGGTGTATGGGAGAAATCATAAGAGACAGCTTTTGAGAAAGCCCAAAATCTGTTATGTTCCAACAAACTGCTTGTCTTGTATGGCCCATGTAAACATTTAGTGCTAGCTTGTGATGCGTCTTCGTACGTGGTCAAGTGTGTGTTACAGCAAGCTAAAGAATCTGGAACATTGCAACCGGTCACTTATGAGTCCAGGAGCTTGTCCAAGGCCGAAAGGGCCGCCAGCATAATTGAAAAAGAAGCTCTGGCATGCGTTTACAGGGTAAAAAAAATGCACCAGTATCTGTTTGGGCTTAAGTTCGAGTTAGAAACTGACCATAAGCCACTCATATTGATATTCTCAGAGAGCAAATGTATCAATACCAATGCTTCTGCTCGCATCCAAAGATGGGCGCTCACACTGTCTGCATATAACTATGTAATTCGCCACAGGCCTGGCACAGAGAACTGCGCTGATGCCCTCAGTCGGCTATCATTGCCCACCACCGGGGTGGAAATGGCACAGCCTGCAGACTTGCTCTTGGTGATAGATGCATTTGAAAATGAAAAGTCACCCGTTACAGCCCACCAGATCAGGACCTGGACTAGCCAGGATCCTTTATTGTCCCTTATAAATAACTGTGTCCTCCATGGGAGCTGGTCCATGCAGTGGAGATGCATGAACAGATCAAGTCGTACAGGCGGACTGTCTTTTGTGAGGTTAATCGTGTGGTTTTGCCCAAGAAAGGCAGGGAAATGTTCATATGCGACCTACAGAGTACCCACCCAGGCATAGTAATGATGAAAGCTATAGCCAGATCCCATGTGTGGTGGTCCGGCATCGACTCAGATTTGGAGTCTTGCGTGTGCCAATGCAACGCTTGCTCTCTGTTGTGTATCTGTAAAGCATGCACTCCCATGTTCCACAACCAGGAAGTGCATCCCCTGAAGTTCCAAGGGATCCCAGCATCCCTTGGGAGCACTGTATATAAGCCGGCCCCTAAGGCTTGTTCCTCACTCTGGAGTGTCTTAATAAAGACTGAGGTCACTGTTACTTTAACCTCCCTGTGTTCAGTCTCATCTGTGTTAGGAACACAATACTCTCAACTGAACAATGCCCCCAGGGAGGCACCGCTAAGTTTGTGGTCACAGCCCTCCAAACCGTGGTCTAGGATCCACGTTGACTTTGTGGGCCCGTTTCTAGGCAAAATGTTTTTGGTTGTTGTGGATGCTTATTCAAAATGGATTGTGTGTGATAATGTCTGTAAGCACGTCCACTGCCACCATCGAAAAACTACGAGCCATGTTCGCCACGCACGGCCTGCCTGCTGTCCTTGTCAGCGACAATGGGCCGTGTTTCACCAGCGCTGAATTCAAGGAATTCATGACCCGCAATGGGATCAAGCACGTCACATCTACCCCGTTCAAGCCCGCATCCAACGGCCAGGTAGAACGGGCAGTCCAAACCATCAAGCACAGCTTGAAATGTGTGTTGGAAGGCTCCCTGCAGACCCACCTGTTCCGAGTCCTGCTCAGCTACCGCACCAGACCCCACTCACTCACCGGGGTTCCACCTGCCGAGCTGCTCCCATGGTCTGTCTCGCTGCTCCCAGGGGTCGCTACGCTGCTCGCTGCTCCCAGGGGCCGCCTCACTGCTTCTAGGGGCCGCCTTGCTGCTCCCAGGGACTGCCACGTTGCTCCAGGGGCCGCTCAACATTCCTTTTATGGCCCCGACTGCCGCTGATAGTCTCTCACAGGTCGGGGCCGCCACTTGCCATCCAAACAATACAGATAGTCTTGCAAGCAATATTGCCACATTTACCTAACGTGCATTGTGCTAGAGTTACCATTTTTAAATTATGTTTATGTTAGCGACCCAGAAATTGCTGGAAAAATAACAGCGAGTTCACGGTGCCCATCATTATTGGAACAGAAGAATGTAAGAATTAGGAGCAGGAGTAGGCCATATGGTCCTTCGGGCCTGCTCCGCCATTCATTGAGATCATGGCTGATCATCGACCTCAACTCCACTTTCCTGCCCAATCCCCATATCCCTTGATTCCCTTAGAATCCAAAAATCTATCTATCTCAGTCTTGAATATACTCAACGACTGAGCATTCACAGCTCTCTGGGGTAGAGAATTCCAAAGATTAAACAGCTATGTGATAATGACCAGATAATCCGTTTTAGTAATGTTGATTGAGAGATAAATATTGGCCCCAGGACACTAGGGAGAACTCCTTGACTCTTCTTCGAAATAGTGCCATGGGATCTTTTCCATCCACCCAAGAGGGCAGACGGGACCTCGGTTTAACATCTCACCCGAAAGATAGCACTTCTGACAGTGCAGCACTCCCTCAGTACTGCACTGGGAGTGTCAGCCAAGATTTTTGTGCTAAAGTCTCTGGTGTGTGGCTTGAACTGCTGATTCAGAGACAAGCTACCAACTGAGCTACAGTTGAGGGAAAGGTACATTAAAAAAAAAACACAGCAATTTGTGGCAAGGAACAGATATGCCATGAGTTGAGACAAAAGTCGGAGCTTGCTGTCAATCTCCCCATGAGTGTCAAGAAATTGCTGGATTTTTGCCGCAAATACGATTGAAACTTGCCGCAGCCATTTAGAGCTGGTATTATATGTCAAAAGGATTGCTGTAATTATGAGATTTAGGATCCTGCAATGCCACTCAACTTCAGAGGCCCAGAAATGGAACAATTAAAACTGTGGAATCTCACATTTTGAATGCTTCCATTTTTTTCTTACTTTTCCTTTCGGTCTCTTTTTTTTCCTCTCGCTCTTAATCCAATCTTTATTTCTCTTTCTGCATCTAATTTGTCTCTAATTCACCCTATTTCCTTCTCCCTCCTTTGCTCTGCTTCTTTCTCTATCCTCACATTTCATTGGTTAAGGAGATAGAATGTTCAGGAAGTACCCAGACCTCGTTGCACCGTTATCAATTTGCACTTCCAGCAAATTAAGGCACAAAAATAATTGGAGCCGATAAAGGTGAGGAAAAAAATCCCAATCACAGCGCTCGCTGTGCGATGCCCGACTCCAGCAATTCAGGACCATTATTTCCTTCGGAAAATTCAGCTGCAGATTTGATAGAAGAACCGAGCCTCAGTCAAGACTTGCATATATGCCAAATTACATTTCTACTGATGAATAATATAATAAGCACAATGCCAAAACATGACTAGTATTTAGTACCAAAATACATTACTTAAAATGCACTTCTTGTTTGAACCTTATTAGGGCCACATTCGCAAAGGCAGCCAACTTCCATTTGATTGGCACTAAATTCATCACAAGTCAATTTTAGCAACTTTATATAGCACCTTTAACATAGATAAATGTCCCAAAGTGTTTCACAGACAGATAGTCGAAAATGAATTCTGAGCCAAAAAGAGGAGATAATAGGATAAAAGCTTGGTCCGAGGAGTTTTTTTAATGAGGGTTTTAAAACAGGAGCAAGAGGAGAAAAGCAGAGGGGCTTAAGGAAGGAATTCCACAGCAAAGACCCTAGACTGCGGAAGGCACAGCCACCAAAAATGGGTGGAGCAGGAATGAAGAATAAACTGAAGGCGGAGGAGCAGAAAGTTCAAGGGATGGGGTTATAGGGCTAGAGGAGGTTACAGGCAAGGCCATGAAGGTATTTAAAGATAAACGGACAGATTCTGATGAAAAAATGACAGTGTCTGAACGACGCCCGCTGTTAATAAAGCACAAATCGGCCAACAACTTGCGACGAGGAAGAGATACCCCGTGAATTGTGAATCACCACAAGTTGCTGGCCGATTTGCACTGCACTGCTGTTAGCTTCGCGAAAACAGCATTTTGCCCTCAACCTCTTGTCAGTTTCATGAATTTGCTGCAATTGCATATTAATTGCCCATAAAACTCGCCACAGAAAGTCAAGTCTAGTAATTACCAGCATAAATACCCTTTTAATGATGTGATTATTGCTAATGACTGCCGTTTGCCCAGAAAGGGAAGTCTCATTCCTTCAAGTTGCGAATTGTTTCAGGAAATTTTTAAAATATCAAATTTAAAATGTAATTTTTTTTCTTACTTTTTTCTTTGTCTCTTTTTTTTCTCTCTCTCTTAATCCAATCTTTCTGCTTCTCTCTCCAAATGATTTGGCATTGAATTCAGCCACTCACTTCCTTCTCAGTCGTTCCTCTGTTTATTTCTCAATCTTTAAATCCCATTGGTTAGGGAGATATCCTTTTTGTGCTGTTATTCACCAAGGTGCCCTGTTGACTTCGCTGTGCTGTTATCAGCTCACACTTCCAGCAACTCTGTGAGCAAAGAACATTAAAACCTAAACGTGCAATTGTAAGTCTAATTTTTTTTTAATTAATTGGCACACCACGAGATGCCCCACTCCAGCAAAATCTGTCCCAATGAAAAGAATTATAAATTTAAGGCATAAAGGACTGGAAGGAAAAGTTTGGTGCAGGATAGGAGCAACAGGGTTTTAAATGAGCTGAAGCGATTGCATATTGGAGGTTGAGAGGCCAACCAGGAGAGCATTGGAATAGTCAGGAATGGAGGTGATAAAGGCACGATTGAGGGTGGACTGAGGTAGGGGTGGAGGCTGATGATATTATGAGGGGAAGTAAACAGTTGTTGTAATTGGGAGAAAATGGGGGTCAGAAGTACAGCTTGGGGTCAAATAGGATGCTGAGGTTGCAAACAGTTTGGTTCAGCCTGAGACTAATTAGGGAGGCGGATGGAGACAGGGAGCAAGGGCACGGAGTTTGCGGCAGGAGCTTCGGTCTGCCCAATGTTTTAGCTGGAGGAAATTTCAGCTCATCCAAGACTGAACATCAAATAAATGGTCTGACAGCATATGCAGCAGAGCCTGGTCTCCAGTCATCTTGCATCCCCTTGCCACTGGAGCAAGACTTTGCTCCGTCAAGCCCGTGAAGTAGCTGGTGTGCAATGGCCACCCCATGTTAAAAGAATTCACGCACAGGCATCATGGTCAACCGTTTAAAATGAGTTCATCAGTCACCTGAGTCCTCATTTTTAGTGTGAAAGCAAATCATCCTCGATCCCGAGGGACTGCCTATGACGATGAGTGGAGGGGTGGAGGGATGTGGTGGAGACATGGAGCATGATGTCAGCAGCCTACTCATGGAAATTGAGCTTGTGTCTGAGGGTGATGTTGCCAAGGGGCAGCATGTAGACGAGGATTAGAAGGTAGCAAAGAATAGATCCGGAGGGAATCTGAAGGGGCAGTCAAAGAAGCCATTGCTGGCAATGCTTTGGCTATGATGCAACAGGTAAGAGTGGAAATGCATTTTGGTATACACTGCAGAATATATTTCAACTCATAAAAGAATGGAGAGGTTGGAGTGAGTTACGAGGCTTTACACTCTACTGTAGGGATTAAAATGAGTTGCTTAC
This sequence comes from Pristiophorus japonicus, assembly GCF_044704955.1. Lineage (NCBI taxonomy): Eukaryota > Metazoa > Chordata > Chondrichthyes > Pristiophoridae > Pristiophorus > Pristiophorus japonicus. The sequence continues at coordinate 39,086,759 of NC_091985.1, read as the reverse complement.
AATCTTTAGGTTACAGGCCCAATCAGGCATATTGTTAAGGTCATCTAATGGGTTGAAAGAGGATATGTTAACTCCCTATAATTCTTTAATGAGACCACATATGGGGGTCAAGTTTCAGCCGCCCGCTAGAACAGCGCACATTGGAGAGGCCCGCCTAATTTATAGAACAAAAATTGCGCCGAATACTTACCTCGCGATTCTCAGAGAGCTGGAGGCCCATTTCCACCTCGGCAGCTGCTGGGGGCGGAGCTACAGCCCTGCGCTGAAAACAGTGCTGGCAACTGCACGCGTGCACTGTAGCTGCCGGCGTCCTGTCTCCGGGGCGACGACCCTATCCCAGGCCGAAAGGACATCGCCCCTATCCCCAGCCGAGTGGCCTGCGCATCTTACCTCGGTGGCGGGGCCCGCCCACCCGGCCTCTCGCTGGGGGGCGGTCCCCGCCCGAAGAGACATCGGCAGCCCGGCATCGGCTGCTTGCGGGCCCCGCCCAAAGTCCTCAGCGGGCCCCAGCTTCTTCGTCGTTTTCTCTCTCCCCCACCCCCATCTTCCTCTCTTCTCCCGCCCCCATCTTCCTCTCTTCTCCCCCCCCATCTTCCTCTCTTCTCCCCCCCATCTTCCTCTCTTCTCCCCCCCCATCTTCCTCTCTTCTCCCCCCCCCCCATCTTCCTCTCTTCTCCCCCACCCATCTTCCTCTCTTCTCTCCCCCCCATCTTCTCTTCTCCCCCATCTTCCTCTCTTCTCCCCCCCATCTTCCTCTCTTCTCCCCCCCCCCCATCTTCCTCTCTTCTCCCCCCCATCTTCCTCTCTTCTCCCTCCCCCATCTTCCTCTCTTCTCCCCCCCCCATCTTCCTCTCTTCTCCCTCCCCCATCTTCCTCTCTTCTCCCCCCCCCATCTTCCTCTCTTCTCCCCCCCCCATCTTCCTCTCTTCTCCCCCACCCCCATCTTCCTCTCTTCTCCCCCCCCCATCTTCCTCTCTTCTCCCTCCCCCATCTTCCTCTCTTCTCCCCCCCCATCTTCCTCTCTTCTCCCCCACCCCCATCTTCCTCTCTTCTCCCTCCCCCCATCTTCCTCTCTTCTCCCTCCCCCATCTTCCTCTCTTCTCCCCCCCCCATCTTCCTCTCTTCTCCCCCACCCATCTTCCTCTCTTCTCTCCGCCCCCATCTTCTCTTCTCCCCCATCTTCCTCTCTTCTGCCCTCCCCATCTTCTTCTCTTCTCCTTCCCTCCTATCTTCTTCTCTTCCCCCCCCCCATTTTCTTCTCTCTCCCCCCCCCCCCTTCTCCCTGGTGCTGCAGTAGTAGAAATAATTTTTTAATTATTGAGTGATTTTTAAAAATGTTTTTAAAATTTATTTGGATTGATTTATTGGATTATTTATTGATGTATTTATCATTTATTATTGATGATGGCTCTTTATTTGTAAAAGTGAAGTGTTTAATGTTTGTAAACGCCCCCCATCTTTCGTTCCATACGTCTGATTTCTAAGTGTAGGCAAGGTTTTTCTGAGTGTACAAAAATCTACACTTACTCCATTCTTAGTTAGTTTGGAGTAAGTTTTCGCTGCCTAAACTTGCAAAACAGGTATAAGTGGCTGGACACGCCCCCTTTTGAAAAAAAATCTGTTCTAAAATGAAACTGTTCTAACTCACTGGAACTGGAGCAAACTAAAGGCTAAGAATTGCAATTTCTAAGATACTCCATTCTAAACTAGTTGCTCCAAAAAAATAGGACCAAATCAGGCTGAAACTTGACCCCTTAGAATATGAGCTGCAGGGAGGAGAGCATGCCGGGGGATCTGAGAGATGCCGTAATCGTGACAATCTTTAAAAAGGCGGACAAGTCCAACTGTGGCAACTACTATCCCTGCTATCAGCCACTGGGAAAGTCATCGTGAGAGTCCTCCTCAACCGTCTTCTTCCCGTGGCCGAGGAGCTCCTCCCGGAGTCAGAGTGCAGATTTCGTCCCCTACAGGGCACAACGGACATGATTTTTGCAGCACGACAGCTGCAGGAAAAATGCAGGGAACAGCACCAGCCCTTATACATGGCCTTCTTTGACCTTACAAAGGCCTTTGACACTGTCAACCGCGAGGGTCTATGGAGCGTCCTCCTCCGTTTCAGATGCCCCCAAAGGTTCATCACCATCCTCCGCCTGCTCCACAATGACATGCAAGCCATGATCCTTATCAACGGATCCATTACAGACCCAATCCACATCCGGACCATGGTCAAACAGGGCTGTGTCATCGCCCCAACCCTCTTCTCAATCTTCCTCGCTGCCATGCTCCACCTCACAGTCAACAAGCTTCCCGCTCGAGTGGAACTAAACTACAGAACAGTGGGAACCTGTTCGACCTTCGTCATCTCCAGGCCAGGTCCAAGACCACCCCAACCTCTATCGTCGAGCGACATTACGCGGATGATGCCTGCGTCTGCGCACATACAGAGGCTGAACTCCAGGACATAGTCGACATATTTATGGACCTTATGCTAAACATACATAAGTCAAAGGTCCTCCACCAGCCTGTCATCGCCGCACAGCACTGCCCCCCCAGTCATCCAGATCCACGGTGCAGCCCTGGACGACGTGGACCATTTCCCATAACTCGGGAGCCTCTTATCAACAAGAGCAGACATTGACGACGAGGTTCAACACCACCTCCAGTGCGCCAGTGCAGTCTTCGGCTGCCTGAGGAAAAGTGTGTTCGAAGACCAGGCCCTCAAAACTGGCACCAAGCTCGTGGTCTACACGGCTGTAGTAATACCCACCCTCCTGTATGGCTCAGAGACATGGACAATGTACAGTTGACACCTCAAGTCGCTGGAGAAATACCACCAACGATGCCTCCGCAAGATCCTACAAATCCCCTGGGAGGACAGACGCACCAACATTAGTGTCCTCGACCAGGCCAACATCCCCAGCATTGAAGCACTGACCACACTCGATAAGCTCTGCTGCACAGGCCACATCATTCAAATGCCACACACGAGACTCCCAAAGCAAGCGCTCTACTCGAAACTCCTTCACGGCAAATGAGCCAAAGGTGGACAGAGGAAAAGTTACAGGGACACCCTCAAAGCCTCCCTGAAAAAGTGCAACATCCCCACTGACACCTGGGATTCCCTGGCCAAAGACCGCCCTAAATGGAGGAAGTGCATCTGGGAGGGTGCTGAGCACCTCGAATCTCATCGCCGAGAGCATGCAGAAATCAAACGCAGGCAGCGGAAAGAGCAAGAGGCAAACCAGACTCCCCACCCACCATTTCCCTCAAAGATTATCTGTCACACCTGTGACAGGGCCTGTGGTTCTCGTATTGGACTGTTCAGTCACCTAAGGTTTCATTTTAAGAGTGGAATCAGGTCTTCCTCGATTCCGAGGGATTGCCTATGATGATGATCTGCAGTTTGAGGCACTTTACCTTCAACTGCACATTGATGCTTTGATGAACAGTGACAAAGATGTTTCTTGACATAAAATTCAAAATTATCAGTTGAAATTCACAAAATTGTCCCTTTTGCAGAGAAGATGCGGATGTGACACGATTGAAAATATTAAGATGTGTTAATGGTACAGACATGATCACTCTAGGATTAATTCCTTGATCCCACGCTTCCAGCAGGAAAGATGTACTCGAAGGAAGCTTGGGTCGGAGATTTTCCAATTGTAGCTCCAATTTCCCGACCGTCACGTCCTACGAGCATGGCTTCCTGCTTGATGCATTGGATCATGGAATTAGCCATTGTTTTTTACTTGAATATTTACTGTAATTGTAGAGCTGGAGATGAGTATAAAACTGGTGGCGCTCAACTGCCAGTCTCAACAGACCAGTCAACATTTTCTACATTCAGCAGTAAGTAGCTGAAACAGACTACAATCAAAAGCAGTTAACTTTATCATAGCATCATAAAACGGTTACAGCACAAAAGGAGGCCATTTGGCCCGTTGAGCCCATGCTGGCTCTCTGCAAGAGCCAGCACAATCCCATTACTCCATCCTTTCCTCGTAGCCTTGCAAAATGTTTTCTTTCAGGTACTTATCCAATTCCCTTTTGAAAGCCACTATTGAATCTGCCTCCACCACCCTCACAGGCAGAGCATTCCAGATCTTAACCACTCGTTGCGTAAAAATGTTTTGCCCCATGTCGTCTTCTTCTGCCAATCACCTTAAATCTGTGTCCTCTGGTTCCTGACCCTTCCGTCAATGAGAACAGTTTCTCTCGATCTACTCTGTCCAGACCCCTCATGATTTTGAACACCTCTATCAAATCTGCTCTCAACCTTCCCTGCTCCAAGGAGAATGACCCCAGCTTCTTCAGTCTATCCATGTAACTGAAGTCCCTCATCCCTGGAACCATTCTTGTAAATCTTTTCTGCTCCATTTCTGAGGCCTTCACATCCTTCCTAAAGTACATTGCCCAGAATTGGACACAATACTCCAGTTGAGGTCGGACAGGTTCATCATAATTTCCTTGTTTTTGTACTCAATGCTTCTATTTATGAAGCCCAGTATCCTGTATGCTTTTTTATCCGCTTTCTCAATCTCCCCTGCCATCTTCAAAGATTTGTGCACATATACCCTAAGTCTCTCTGTTCACGCACCTCTTTTAGGATTGCACCCTTTAATTTATATTACCTCTCCTCATTCTTCCTACTAAAATGTATCACGTCACACTTTTCTGCATTAAATTTGAAATTACATTTTCATGTTGGTTAAACTCTTTGAAAAGGGAAATTGCTACCTTTCCAGTTCAGAGCGGGAATGAAAGCTACAGGTCCAATTACAGCTGTAACTGGTTACCTTGCCAATTCCCATCATATTTTTAAAACTGTAAATCTAATAATTACTACTAAAAATAATTGTCAAAACACAGCATGCAACATCAAAGTCTTTTCCAATCTCTGCTGGAGAGAAGATAATTATTCATGATTTTGTCTGTACCTGAAAGTTTGTGATTCTTAAATAATTTTTAAAACGTGAAGAAGCAAATTCTGTGGAATTAGAGTATTAGGGACAATATTTTTGGATTGTTATTAAAGGGCCGACAATAGAGGCTGTAATATTAATATTAAAATATACAAATGAATCCAAGATGAAAAATGCCCCTGTCAATTCCTAAAACAATGGAAGGCTGTGAAAGCCAATGCATTATTAAAGTTTGCTGTGAGACTGTCAGGATATAATAATAAATCCCATGGCTCGTTTCTATTTGATGTTTTAGCAAATTTCTCAGCAAATTCATGTAAAAACATTAATGATGGCAGAATGTCTGATACCTTCTACTCAATAAATAATATGCACGAATGAATCCTGTGAAAGTACAGGTGCCACAAACTGTGGCAGCTGTAAGCTTGGGGAGTTTTATCAATAATTCTTGTGATTGTTATAAGCGCATTTCTGCTGATCAAAACGCAAAGGGTTGACAGTACTGGGGGAATGGATGTTATCCAACATCTTTGTGATAGGAAACACTTTGAAGTCAGTAGCAGTGTAGATGTGATACAGCACAGAAGGGGAATATTTGCTCTGACTGGACTCGTCGTGAAATTGCCAACCTCTTCTTTATAAATGATTTACTTTTCATCTGCACACAGCATACAGAAAGAATCTTCTCCCACAGCCCGTCATTATTATCTGGATAACATAATTTTCCCCTTAAAAGAAGCATTAGAAGAGCAATTCCCTCCGCAGTGTTGCCTTATGGAGGGTTAAGAGCCAAGTAGCAAAGATGAATTCAGGTATTGAGGTATTATGAGGAAATGTTAAGGAAATTCTTCAGAAAGGATGGAATTTCCAGTTGAAGATTATGAAGGAACCTGACAATATTTTACCAGAAACTTGTTGGAAAAAGGTTCAAGAACTGGGAAATGAATGCAAGTTAAAAATTAATACGTTAGGAGTAAGAAAGGAAGCCAGATGTGACTTTTTCATCCCAAAAGCTAATACAGTTGTGGAATTATATATTAAGGAAACGCATTAAAGTGTAACAATACAAATAGATCCAAGAGACAATTGAATGTGTTTCTGGAGTGAGAAGGGATCGAGGAGATGGTGAGATAGTTAGGTTGGCTAATCTCCAAAAAAGGGCCAGTATTGTTGGCATTAATGGACCTGGCCTGGAGGCGGCGTAGGTTAAATAGCTTCCCACTGGTTCTGTCATTTAGTTCCACTCCAGCGGGGAGCTTGTTGACAGTGAGGTGGAGCAAGGCAGCGAGGAAGATTGAGAAGAGGGTTTGAGCAATGACACAGCCCTGTTTGACCCAAACCTCTGTAGTTGAACTGCAGTACGCGGGCGACGCCTGCGTCTGTGCACATTCTGAGGCTGAACTTCAGGATATAGTCAATGTATTCACCAAGGCATATGAAAACATGGGCCTTACGCTTAACATCAGTAAGACAAAGGTCCTCCACCAGCCTGTTCTCGCCGCACAGCACTGACCCCCAGTCATTAAGATTCACGGTGTGGCCCTCGACAACGTGGACCATTTCCCATACCTCGGGAGCCTCTTGTCAACAAAGGCAGACATTGATGCGGAGATTCAACATCGTCTCCAGTTTCAAGGACACCCTCAACGCCACCCTGGTGAAGTGCGACATCACCACTGACACCTGGGAGACCCTGGCCGAAGACCGCCCTAGGTGGAGAAAGTGCATCCGGGGGGGGGGGGGGGGGTGGGGTGGCGTTGAGTTCTTCGAATCTCAATGCTACAAGCATGAAGAGGTCAGGTGTGGTAAATCAGTGCCACCCCCCCTTCCCCCAACGAATATCTGTCCCACCTGTGACAGGGTCTGCGGCTCTCGTGTTGGACTGTTCAGCCAGCAAAGAACTCACTTTAGGAGTGGAAGCAAATCTTCCTCGATTCCGAGGGACTGACTATGATGTATGATGATGGCATTAATAGTCTTTTCTGTCCATAAAGATTTTTATATTCTTACAAAAATGTGACACTTCTTTTCCCCAAACACTCTGCAATGGATTTGCTGAACGACCACATTGCCAAATTCAATTCAGTTAAAGCCACTTTCTGCTAACAAATCACATGCTGAGAGCCAGACTGAGACAAGCGTTCCCATTTTATTAACACAGCCGGTCTGCAAATTAAACTTTCATCTTTGAGATTCAGGGGTCGGCTGCAACTCCCGCTCACGGGATGAAGATTTCCTCTCGGACACGACTGAGCACCCCATGTGAAATCACCATGTATTTGGCGATCTCACTCAACGGGATTGTGTGGGATGTGGATATTTTCACACTGGTACAGTAAGGGATGCTCTTCTGAGGTTGGTGTGGGACAGAACTGAGAAGGCCTTATTCTACATTTAACTACACTATTTGTGACACAGTTCTTGATGCTGAATGTGGATGTGAACGTGTTCTATCTTCTGATGCTAATATCATTCACCTTGATGAACAGATGATTCACCAGAGCAATGGGACGGGGAGGAATTCATAATGCTCATAAAAACCTGAAATTAGAAACTTATTTCTGGAATTCAAAATCATTTGCTATTTACATGCAGGCGCCTAACACCGAATGCTTACCACAAAGAACATCCATCAATTTAGTTTGGTAAACTTGACAAATCATGGAGACAGAAGACAGGAATACAATCAACCTGTGTTCGATCAAATATTTAGCTCCCATTTATCAACTAGTTTTTAACCAATAAATAATATCTCTCATCCTGATAAATAATAAATAATTCGCCCATTGCCATTACATTGCCAATTAAAAAAAAAATAGTGATTATTAAAACAAGGAACCTCGTCGATGAATTTATTCAACAGGTTTGTGTCTCTGGGGTAGAAATTGATCTTTTATTGACAAACGTGTGAACATGTGTTTTCGTTACTAAATTAAATTGCCAGCCTATGTAACAGTTCAACCAATCGGAAAACATCAGCAATAATGATACTCTAACACTTCTTATGCAGCTAGTGAACAGTTAACAAGCTGAAATCTTCAAAACTGCAATCCATTTAACGTGGCTTATCACTTGCGTGTCCACCAATTTCTTGAACAGGGCTGCAATTACTGTAATATGAGAAGAAAATGAGATCAGACGATCAACAGGAGTAATTGGGCAGGCCCTGGCCTAACGGAATTCCCACAGGGCTTGTTTGTGGGGAATTCTCGGCCTGTCCCAAACATGGCCATCAATGCATGGGGGCGGGACTGATGGTGCATATTCTGTGGGAAAATGCTGGAGTCCATTATTAAAGAAGCCGTAGCAGACATTTGGAAAAGCAAAATACGGTCAGGCAGAGTCAGTATTGATTTATGAAGGGGAAGTCATGTTTGGCAAATTTTCTGGAGTTCTTTGAGGATGTAACGAACAGGGTGGATAAAGGGGAACCAGTGGATGTGGTGTATTTGGACTTCCAGAAGGCATTTGATACATAAAAGGTTACTGCACAAGATAAAAGTTCACAGGGTTGGGGGTAATATATTAGCATAGATAGAGGATTGGCTAACTAATAGAGAACAGAGAGTTGGGATAAATGGTTCATTCTCTGGTTGGAAACCAGGAACTAGTGGGCTGCCACAGGGATCAGTGCTGGGACCCAACTATTTACAATCTTTATTAACGACTTGGAAGAAGGGACTGAGTGTAACGTAGCCAAGTTTGCTGATGATACAAAGATGGAAGGAAAAGCAATGTGTGAGGAGGACACAAAACATCTGCAAAAGGACACAGACAGGCTAAGTGAGTGGGAAAAAATTTGGCATATGGAGTATAATGTTGGAAAGTGTGAGGTCATGCACTTTGGCAGAAAAAATCAAAGAGCAAGTTATTATTTAAATGGAGAAATATTGCAAAGTGCTGCAGTACAGCGAGACCTGGGGGTACTTGAGCATGAAACACAAAAGGATAGTATGCAGGTACAGCAAGTGATCAGGAAGGCCAATGCAATCTTGGCCTTTATTGCAAAGGGGATGGAGTATAAAAGCAGGGAAGTCTTACTGCAGCTATATACAGTATTGGTGAGGCCACACCTGGAATAATGCGTGCAGTTTTAGTTTCCATATTTACGAAAGGATATACTTGCTTTGGAGGCAGTTCAGAGAAGGTTCACTAGGTTGATTCCGGAGACGAGAGGGTTTACTTATGAGGAAAGATTGAGTAGGTTGGGCCTCTACGCATTGGAATTCAGAAAAATGAGAGGTGATCTTATCGAAACGTATAAGATTATGAGGGAGCTTGACAAGGTGGAAGCAGAGAGGATGTTTCCACTGATGGGGGAGACTAGAACTAGAGGGCACGATCTTAGAATAAGGGGCCGCCCATTTAAAACATAGATGAGAAGAAATTTCTTCTCTCGGAGGGTTGTAAATCTGTGGAATTCGCTGCCTCGGAGAGCTGTGGAAGCTGGGACATTGAATAAATTTAAGACAGAAATAGACAGTTTTTTAAATGATAAGGGGATTAGGGGTTATGGGGAGCGGGTGGGGAAGTGGAACTGAGTCCATGATCAGAGCAGCCATGATCTTATTGAATGGCAAAGCAGGCTCGAGGGACTGTATGGCCTACTCCTGTTCCTATTTATTATGTTCTTGTGTTCTTATGTTCTTATGCCAGGAGTTCCCGTATCCCCAGTTCTCATGGGATTGATGGTGGTTGACTTGCAAGATAAAACGTATTAACCAACCAAATGGTGGTTGTGGGCTCCACCTGGGGTCCAGGCCTGGACTGTGGCCTGGATCTACCGAAGTCAAATGTGTACACTTTTGTAAAAGTTTGGTAAATGCAGCTCCCTTATAAAGAGGACCATGAGTGGGTATCGAACGGTTGTTCCCAGAAGGATCATAATGCCCAGGTCCGGCACACTTCCACCACTATTTACAGCTTCTTCGGTAGATAGTCACTTAAATGTGCGCCTAGTAGTACAAAGTGGCCGCTATTATAATGTAAGTCAAAGGACCTCCCTGTGACCCTGTGAACCTTTGTGGTGGAGGTCCCAGACTGGTGCTTCGTGCCGCTTACAGCAGGATTTGCCACAGCCGCCACAGATTTTCAACCACCATATATTCATCCAGAAGCAGATAATTCACCCTTTAGTGCAGTATTAGTAAGTTTGCAATTTATACAGTGTTTAATAAACAAATCGGAAGGGTACGGTAGCACAGTGGTTATGTTACCTGGATTAGTAATCCAGCGGCCTGGACTAATAATTGAGAGATGTGAGTTCATATCCCACCACGGCAACTGGGGGAATTTAAATACAGTTAATTAAATAAATCTGCAATTAAAAAATTAGTATCAGTAATGGTGACCGTGAAACTACCGGATTGTCATAAAAACCCATCGGGTTCACTAATATCCTTCAGGGAAGGAACCTGCTGTCCTTACCTGGTCTGGCCTATATGTGACTCCAGTCCCACAGCAATGTGGTTGACTCTTAACTGCCCTCTGAAATGGTCTTGCAAACCACTCAGTTGTACCAAACTGCCACCACTTGGACTGCACCAGTTAAAGAAGGTGGCTCACCACTTTAGTTGTGTCAGCTGTGGCTCAGTGGGTGGCACACTCGCCTCTGAGTTAGAAGGTTGTGGGTTCAAGTCTTACTCCAGGAACTAGAGCACATAAATTTAGGCTGACATTCCAGTGCTGCACTGTTGGAGGTGCCGTCTTTCGGATCAGGCGTTAAACCGAGGCCCCGTCTGCCTTCTCAGATGGATGTAAAAGATTCCATGGCACTATTTTGAAGAAGAGCAGGGGAGTTATCCCCGGTGTCCTGACCAATATTCATCCCTCAATCAACAAAACAAAAGAAGATTATTTGATCATTATCACTTTGCTGTGCGCAAGTTCACTGCTGCATTTCCCACATTACAAGTGACGACACTCCAAAAAGTACTTAATTGGCTGTAAAGCACTTTGAGACGTCCGGTGGTCATGAATCACGCTATATAAATGCAAGTCTGTCTTTTTTATTCTTTCTTTGCTTGTGGGAGAATTCAAAACTATTACAACATAGTTACTAATAAATCCAACAGGGAAGTAAGGAGAAACTTCTTTACTGAGGGAGTGGTTAGAATGTGGAACTCGCTACCATAGGAAGTGGTTGAGGCAAATAGCTTCGATGCTTCCAAAAGGACACTAGACGTGTATATGAGAGAAAAGGCAATAGAAAGATAAGCTGAAAGGCTGCAATGAGGCAGATGGAATGGGAGGCAACTCGTGTGGAGTATACACACCAGCACAGACCAGTTGGACCAAATGGCTTGTTTATGTGCCATATATTCAATGTAATTCTATGTAAAAACTAGCAGCTGCAATTTTAAATAAAAACAGAAAATGCTGAAAATACTCAGCAGGTCAGGAAGCATCCGTGGAGAGAGAAACAGAGTTAACCTTTCAGGTCGATGACCTAAAAACTCAGGTCTCCTCTAAGTCTTCTCTTTTCTGGAGAAAAACTAAAACCTGTTCATTCTTCTACAACAGCTTGCATTTATATAGCATCTTTAATGTAATAAAATGTCTCAAGGCGCTTCACATGAGTAGTATCAGACAAGATTTGTTAGATGAGTAAATGGGCCTGTCATATTATAGGGAGGGGGAATTTTAAACGATGAGATTAATGCAAGCCCAATGTAATGTCTGCAAAATGCAATGTATATCCTGGTTTGTCATCGTGAAAAAGTGCTGGCAGAACTAGCTGTGGCAATGCTAAATGTGGTCATTTGTTTTCACTCAAGCTTGTTTTTTGGGAGGCAAAGCCGACCCAATTGAAACCCATGCAATGGCCTTTTCAAAGCCTCTTTCAAGCTCCCCCATGTAGTTAACTGTCTCATCACGGAGTGAAAAGGTCATCATTTCAGCAAATTACAAACCTATTGTGGTCAATGCTCTGAGAAGATTATTAAAGATTGTTCATCTTTTTCAGCAAAGCAGCAAATACTTCAGCTGTCATTTCTAGTCTTGGGCTTGCCACATTAAGGTCAATAACCTCGACAGAGCTTTGCTCCTCAGAACTCCGGGCCACTTATCCCTTTTCAAATCTATTTTTCACTCTTTATGAATAAAACACAGTTCTCCAATCCTGCATTGTTCTTTTCCCTTTACTAAAATACTGGCTGGTTTATTTATTAACCCTCAAAAGCTCCCAACACCTTGGCTGTCTGGCAATGTGCAAGTGTAATTGCTACATTTCTTCAATCCCTTAACTTCCATGATCCAGTGATGCCGCTGCTATTCACTTTGATATTTTTTGTAAACTAAGTAGTAGAGTTAGAAACCCCTGATTGAAGAAGCGAACTCTAGGTTAACGAATAGGTGAAAAATTAGTTCAGGGCAATTATAGTTTTTGGCATTCACGTTTGGTACTTTTGTCTGCAGTGTGGTTTTACTTCTGCTTATGAGTCTGTATTGTCAGGATGTCATAGATCCGATAGTTGGATGAACATTGTAAGTGTTTTTTGTTGCAGGGTTGTGCGAGTGGTGAAGGAGGTACCAGGACTGTTAATGCAGACGGTGGGGGGGGGGGGGGGAAATGGTGCTGTATAACATTTCTGGGGAAATGAGCAGGTCTACCAAAGCGTTGAGCTAACACAGGCATTCCTGGTGTCTCTGGTTGTTAATGGCTCTCCCTCTGCTGCTCCATCTTCACCTTCTCCTTGTCAGATGACATCTTCCTTTTACTGTTTCTCCTCCATGTGCAATCCACCTTGCGTTGCATTGAAACAAGCCCCCCAGATCTATCCAGGGGGCTAGATTTTACACTTTCTTTCCATGCATAACGCCCACTTAACATAGAAACACAGAAACCTAGAAAATAGATGCAGGAGTAGGTCATTCGGCCCTTCGAGCCTGCACCACCATTCAATAAGATCGTGGCTGATCATTCCCTCAGTACCCCTTTCCTGCTTTCTCTCCATACCCCTTGATCCCCTTAGACGTAAGGGCCATATCTAACTCCCTCTTGAATATATCCAATGAACTAGCATCAACAACTCTGTGGCAGGAAACTCCACAGGTTAACAACTCTGAGTGAAGAAGTTTCTCCTCATCTCAACCCTAAATGGCCTATCCCTTATCCTAAGAGTGTGTCCCCTGGTTCTGGACTTCCCCAACATCGGGAACATTCTACCCGCATCTAACCTGTCCCGTCCCGTCAGAATCTTATGTGTTTCTATGAGATCCCCTCTCATCCTTCTAAACTCCAATGTATAAAGGCCCAGTTGATCCAGTCTCTCCTCATATGTCAGTCCAGCCATCCCGGGAATCAGTCTGGTGAACCTTCGCTGCACTCCCTCAATATCAAGAATGTCCTTCCTCCGATTAGGAGACCAAAGCTCAACACAATATTCCTGGTGAGGCCTCACCAAGGCCCTGTACAACTGCAGCAAGACCTCCCTGCTCCGATACTCAAATCCCCTAGCTATGAAGGCCAACATACCATTTGCCTTCTTCACTGCCTGCTGCACCTGTACGCCGACTTTCAATGACTGATGAACCATGACACCCAGGTCTCGTTGCACCTCCCCTTTTCCTAATCTGCCACCATTCAGATAATATTCTGTCTTCGCGTTTTTGCCCCCAAAGTGGATAACCTCACATTTATCCACATTATACTCCATCTGCCATGCATTTTCCCACTCACCTAACCTGTCCAAGTCACCCTGCAGCCTCTTAGCGTCCCCCTCACAGCTCACACTGCCACCCAGTTTAGTGTCATTGGCAAACTTGGAGATATTACACTCGATTCCTTCATCTGAATCATTGATGTATATTGTAAAGAGCTGGGGTCCCAGCACTGAGCCCTGCTGCACTCCACCAGTCACTGCCTGCCATTCTGAAAAGGATCTGTTTATCCTGACTCTCTGCTTCCTGTCTGCCAACCAGTTCTCTATCCACGTCAGTATATTACCCCCCCCAATACCATGTGCTTTGATTTTGCACACCAATCTCTTGTGTGGGACCTTGTCAAAAGCCTTTTCAAAGTCCAAATACACCACATCCACTGGTTCTCCCTTGTCCACTCTACTAGTTACATCCTCAAAAAATTCCAGAAGATTTGTCAAGCATGATTCCTCTTCATAAATCCATGCTGACGTGGACTGATCCTGTCACTGCTTTCCAAATGCGCCGCTATTTCATCCTTAATAATTGATTCCAACATTTTCCCCACTACTAATGTCAGGCTAACCAGTCTATAATTACCCACTTTCTCTCTCCCTCCCTTTTTAAAAAAGTGGTGTTACATGAGCTACCCTCCAGTCCGTAGGAACTGATCCAGAGTCGATAGACTGTTGGAAAATGATCACCAATGCATCCACTATTTCTAGGGCCACTTCCTTAAGTTCGCTGGGATGCAGACTATCAGGCCCCGGGGATTTATCGGCCTTCAATCCCATCAATTTCCCTAACACAATTTCCCGCCTAATAAGGATATCCTTCAGTTCCTCCTTCTCACTGGACCCTCGATCCCCTAGTAGTTCCGGAAGGTTATTTGTGTCTTCCTTTGTGAAGACAGAACCAAAGTATTTGTTCAATTGGTCTGCCATTTCTTTGTTCCCCATTATAAATTCACCTGAATCCGACTGCAAGGGACCTACGTTTGTCTTCACTAATCCTTTTCTCTTCACATATCTATAGAACCTTTTGCAGTCAGTTTTTATGTTCCCGGCAAGCTTCTTCTCGTACTCTATTTTCCCCCTCTTAATTAAACCCTTTGTCCTCCTCTGTTGAATTCTAAATTTTTCCCAGTCCTCAGATTTGTTGATTTTTCTGGCCAATTTATATGCCTCTTCCTTAGATTTAACACTATCCTTAATTTCCCTTGTTAGCCACGATTGAGCCATCTTCCCCGCTTTATTTTTACTCCAGACAGGGATGTACAATTGCTGAAGTTCATCCATGTGATCCTTAAATGTTTGCAATTGCCTATCCACCGTCAACCCTTTAAGTATCATTTGCCAGTCTATTCTAGCCAATTCACGGCTCAAACCATCGAAGTTACCTTTCCTTAAGTTCAGGACCTTAGTTTCTGAATTAACTGTGTCACTCTCCATCTTAATAAAGAATTCTACCATGTTATGGTCACTCTTCCCCAAGGTGCCTCGCACAACAAGATTGCTAATTAGTCCTTTCTCATTACACATCACCCAGTCTAGGATGGCCAGCTCCCGAGTTGGTTCCTCGACATATTGGTCTGGAAAACCATCCGTAATACACTCCAGGAAATCCTCCTCCACCGCATTGCTACCAGTTTGGTTAGCCCAATCAATATGTAGATTAAAGTCACCCATGATAACTGCTGTACCTTTATTGCATGCATCCCTAATTTCTTGTTTGATGCTGTCCCCAACTTCACTACTACTGTTTGGTGGTCTGTACACAACTCCCACTAGCATTTTCTGCCCATTGGTATTCTGTAGCTCCACCCATATCAATTCCACTTCATCCAAGCTAATGTCCTTTCTTACTATTGCATTAATTTCCTCTTTAACCAGCAATGCTACCCCGCCTCCTTTTCCTTTCTGTCTATCCTTCCTAAATGTTGAATACCCCTGGATGTTGAGTTCCCAGCCTTGGTCACCCTGGTGCCATGTCTCCGTGATGCCAATTACATCATAACCGGTAACTGCTATCTGCGCAGTTAATTCGTCCACCTTATTCCACATACTCCTCGCATTGAGACACAGAGCCTTCAGGCTTGTCTTTCTAACACACTTTGCCCCTTTAGAATTTTGCTGTAATGTGGCCCTTTTTGCTTTTTGCCTTCGGTTTCTCTGCCCTCTACTTTTACTTTTTTTCTTTCTACCTTTTGCTTCTGCCCCCATTCTACTTCCCTCTGTCTCCCTGCATAGCTTCCCATCCCCCTGCCATATTAGTTTAACTCCTCCCAAACAGCACTAGCAAACACTCCCCCTAGGACATTGGTTCCGGTCCTGCCCAGGTGCAGACCGTCCGGTTTGTACTGGTCCCACCTCCCCCAGAACCAGTTCCAATATCCCAGGAATTTGAATCTCTCCCTTCTGCACTACTCCTCAAGCCACGTAGTCATTAACGTCCATTTTACCACTGAAACGAGGTATAATGCCCAGATATCGCCCATTTTTCGGACACTTATCGGCGAGCGTTACTTTCCCCATGTACGTAACACCGGGAGAAAATAATACCGCCCGCCCACATTTTTGGGTGGAATCATCAGAATGGGTGAAACCAACTCCCATAATATCGCCCAGCGTTACTTTCCGCACGGAATTAATGCCGAGATTCAATAATACCGACCGCCCACTTTTTTTTAAATCACAGGTCACTTCATTCAAAAGGCTGCTTCAACTTCGGGGGAGTTTGGATTGACCCTGGAGTTCTTCTCAGGTGAAGTGACCATCTCAACACACATCTTTTCAGACTCTGGACTATTGGGGTTTACTGTAGGTGTATTTTAATGAGGAAATTTTTGCTTCTGATCAATCGTTATTATACTTTCATTGCAATGGGGCCAGCCATTTCTCAGCCTGCATCGATTAATACACAGATGCTGCAGAGTGCAATTTGCTCAATGTCTAATGCACATCATTACATGCCCAATTTAAGACATGCCAGAATGAGGAGGAGGTCCAGACCATACACACCCCGCACTTACAGGGAGAAGTGGTCTTACCTCGACATGTCCGAGCATACCTGCCTCCGGAGACTGCGCTTCCACAAGGTGGTGATCAATGAAATATGTGAGCTCATCAGGCCACATATGCAGCCTGCCATCAGGACATCAGTGTCGGTCGAGGTCAAGGTCACCACGGCACTGTCTTTCTACTCGTCAGGTTCCTTTCGGACCTCCGCGGTCAAGATTTCCCCTCTGTCTTACCGTGCCACACAACGCTGCATTAGACAGGTCACGGAGGCCCTGTACACGCGTAGGATGGACTTTATCAGCTTCCCCATGACCACAGAGGCTCAGACTGACAGGGCTGGAGCATTCTACCGCATTGGTAAGTTTCCCAGGGAGCAATACAGTGCACTCACATCGCCTTGCAGGCACCTTCTCAGGACCCAGAGCTTTTTCGTAACAGAAACGGATTTCACTCCCTGAAGGTCCAACTCGTTGTCGACCACAACCAGATAATTATAGCAGTGAATGCCAAATGTCCGGGCAGCTTCGATGAGGCTCACATCCTGCGTGAGAGCACTGTCTCTGACATGTTTAAGAGTCAGCCACAAGGACAATGCTGGATGCTTGGTGACAACCAATATGGCCTAGCCACCTGACTGATGACCCCCCTGCATGACACCCACACCGAGGCCGAGAAGCAAAACAACCAGAGCCACAGACACATGCAATGTGGTCCAGAAACAATAACTGTGCTTAAGCAGCGCTTTAGATGCCTGGACCACTCAGGGGGGGAGCTACAATACAACCCTGAGCAAGTAACTGAATTTGTGGTCATGTGCTCCATGCTGCACAACCTGGCTAACAGGAGAGGACAAGAATTGCCAGAAGGGACTGATGGTCCACCTCAGGAGAGAGAGGAAGAGGACAATGAGGGGCTGGACGCTGACCTAGGGCCAGACAATCAGGCTGGCTATGCAACCATGCCCATGCCCCCCTCCAGACTGCAGGAAAGGACCCGTGGTGGTTACATAGCTGCATGACTCTTACGTCAGAAGCTCATAACTGAATGATTTGCCTGAAACAACATTGCTGTGAGTAACAAAGCTGACACACTGCTGTCTGTGTGCAGCTCAGATGTCAATGGTGGCCATCACCTTGGTGCCAGTTAAAGTTTAAGTTGATTCAAGTTAAGTGTAATTGTACCCTTTCATGTTAAGGAATCACCAGTGTGTAATGGTCCAGCTATCTGAGACAATGTGCAACAAGGTTATGTTGAATAAAAACATTTTTATACGACCATTGGTCTGAAATCATAAGTATCACGGGCAAACACACCCCACTCTTGCCCACACCCCACTTTTTTGACCGTTCACATCAATCAAATGGTCAACATGTCCAGCAACACAGAAACAAATGCAAAGCAGGAGAGTGGTCCCCTCCCCCCATACATTACAACAAATTGCATACACCCAGATGGAGATATAACACAGCCATCACCTGTGGACATGCACCTCACTTTCCTTCCCCCCACCTCTACCCCTTCCCCTCCTCGCTCCACACTGCCTGGCCGAAGAACTCCTCAGGCGATGCCTCATTGGGGGGATGAAGGCAGAGGCGGTGGTTGCAGGGGTACGAGAGCAGGGGATGCCGAGAGGGGAACATTCTCTGATGCAGAAGCAAGATCTTTGTCCTGCCTCTCATCTGTCGTTCACAGTGGTGGTGCGGAACCTAGGGGTGGAGTGCCGTGCTCCGGGACCACTGGGAGGCCTGTGGCAGCAGTGTTCCTGGCTATCGCATCCAGGTCCTCCGCTCTCCGCGGAACGTATTCAGTCATGGTGGCCAGCTGTCGGGATATGCCCCCCCAATGCATCGAGGATCTGGTCACCAATGTCTACAGTCCTCCTGGACAACTGTACCATCTCTCCACTCGCATGTGATGTTCGCGGACCAGACTTGCCGCATCCACGAAACCTCCGCGGGGTCGGCGCCATCCTGGGGACAAATGGGGTGCCCTGTGGTGAGGTGCTTGGGGCCGGTACCTCCAGAGTGGAGGTGGGAATGACTGGAGGAGCACGAGATGACCTTGGGTGGAATGGCTTCTGGAGCATGGCGATGCAGATTCATCGAAGTCCGCGCTCTCATCCGTAGAGTACAGACCCAGCGGATTGACGGGCGAAAATCGGAGCTCCTCAGCACCAGGTGTAGGATTGTCCGGCGAGTCCGGCCCCGCGCCCCCACCTTCTGGCCTCTGTGGTCTTGCCTGGAGCCGCGCTGCTGGCTGAGCTGCAAAACACAAATGAGGTTATTAGAGGAGAAGGAGGTGCTAGGGTCACAAGGTGATTCCAGCGCTACACACAGCATATGCACGACAAAAGCACCACCGCTATCAGAATCATCACAGACATCACATTTCATGACCATCAACACATTCTGCATTGCAATGATTTTCATTAGGCCAACTTATTTATCGGATATTTTTAGAAATCATCTATCATATATGATTGGTCAGATATCAGTGGGTGTGGCATCTATTGACTTTACTTCACGCAATGGTGTAAACTTTACTCACGTCGCATCACCTCAGGGTCTGCAGATGCTTGCATGGCTGTCCGGAGGTGCTTCCCCAGGAGTGAGCACCCGCTCCTCCATCTCAGTGATGTCGCTGGGAACTGGTAGCCTCCCACCCGTTCACCTCTGCATGGACCTCATCGTTGATAGATTCTTCTGTAAAAGGTGACAGGACGACATGGCATGAGATCATTGCGTGATATCATTGCTAGGTACTGTCACAGAGACTGATACAACACATAACCGACAGATGTAATCATGATTATTATGATAATTATCATTCTTTACCTAAAGACGCATGCTTTGACTACAACGTTCCTGATAAAAGTAAAAGACCTCATATCTGCTGCTAGTCACTCATGACTCTTACAAATCAAATTATATAAATACATAAGTACATGTAAATAAATGTAATACTTACTCTTGCGGTTCCGACAAGGTCGTTCCATCGTTTGCGGCATTGGTTGCATTCACGCACCTCGTTGATCGCCGACGAGACCTCCTCTGCTATCTCAGCCCATATCTTCCAGTAGGCCTTCCCACGCCCTCCCTGGATCAAATCACCCCAGCGTAACTCGACCTCCATGGAACGTATTATGTCCTCCAATGTGCTCCTCTCCCAGCTCACTGCTCTCGCCAGCGTCAGTCTCCACAGCGTGCAGTTCGAGCAGTCAGTCGAGGAGGCGGGAGCTCGGAGCAGCGGGAGTCCGGGGTCGGCGAGAGGCCTATAAAGGCCAGCGGGAGTCAGGCAGTTCGAGCAGTCAGTCGAGGAGGCGGGAGCTCGGAGCAGCGCGAGTCCGGGGTCGGCGAGAGGCCTATAAAGGCCAGCGGGAGTCGAGCAGTCAGTCGAGGAGGCGGGAGCTCGGAGCAGCGCGAGTCCGGGGTCGGCGAGAGGCGTACCGGTGCAGCTACAGGGAGAAGGCAAAAAAACAAAGGTGACGTCACAGCCTAGGGGGTAAGTGATTGGCTGGTGATTGGTGAGTAGTTTTTCTTTTTCTTCTTATATTGGTCAGTAACTTTTAACATTGTTATTACCAGTTTAAGTGTATCTAAGGGTTAAGACATGGCAGGAGAGCTCGGTCGGGTGTTATGCTCCTCCTGTACCATGTGGGAACTCAGGGACGCTTCCGGTGTCCCTGACGACTATGTGTGCGGGAAGTGTATCCGCCTCCAGCTCCTGACGGTCCGCGTTACGGAATTGGAGCTGAGGGTGGATTTACTCTGGAGCATCCACGATGCTGAGAATGACGTGAGTATCACGTGTAGTGAGTTGGTCTTACCGCAGGGAAAGGGTCCACAGCCAGATAGGGAATGGAAGACCAGCAGGAAGAGTAGAGCAAGGAAGGTAGTGCAGGGGTCCCCTGCGGTCATCCCCCTGCAAAACAGATACACCGCTTTGGGTACTGTTGAGGGGAATGACTCATCAGGGGAGGGCAGCAGCAGCCAAGTTCATGGCACCGTGGCTGGCTCTGCTGCACAGGAGGGCAAGAAAAAGAGTGGGAGAGCGATAGTGATAGGGGATTCAATTGTGAGGGGAATAGATAGGCGTTTCTGCGGCCGCAACCGAGACTCCAGGATGGTATGTTGCCTCCCTGGTGCAAGGGTCAAGGATGTCTCGGAGCGGGTGCAGGACATTCTGAAATGGGAGGGAGAACAGCCAGTTGTCGTGGTGCACATTGGTACCAACGACATAGGCAAAAAAAGGGATGAGGTCCTACGAAACGAATTTAAGGAGCTAGGAGCTAAATTAAAAAGTAGGACCTCAAAAGTAGTAATCTCGGGATTGCTACCAGTGCCACGTGATAGTCAGAGTAGGAATCGCAGGATAGCGCAGATGAATACGTGGCTTGAGCAGTGGTGCAGCAGGGAGGGATTCAAATTCCTGGGGCATTGGGACCGGTTCTGGGGGAGGTGGGACCAGTACAAACCGGACGGTCTGCACCTGGGCAGGACTGGAACCAATGTCCTAGGGGGAGTGTTTGCTAGTGCTGTTGGGGAGGATTTAAACTAATATGGCAGGGGGATGGGAACCAATGCAGGGAGACAGAGGGAAACAAAAAGGAGCCAAAAGCAAAAGACAGAAAGGAGATGAGGAAAAGTGGAGGGCAGAGAAACCCAAGGCAAAGAACAAAAAGGGCCACTGTACAGCAAAATTCTAAAAGGACAAAGGGTGTTAATAAAACAAGCCTGAAGGCTTTGTGTCTTAATGCAAGGAGTATCCGCAATAAGGTGGATGAATTAATTGTGCAAATAGATGTTAACAAATATGATGTGATTGGGATTACGGAGACGTGGCTCCAGGATGATCAGGGCTGGGAACTCAACATTCAGGGGTATTCAACATTCAGGAAGGATAGAATAAAAGGAAAAGGAGGTGGGGTAGCATTGCTGGTTAAAGAGGAGATTAATGCAATAGTTAGGAAAGACATTAGCTTGGATGATTTGGAATCTATATGGGTAGAGCTGCAGAACACCAAAGGGCAAAAAACGTTAGTAGGAGTTGTGTACAGACCTCCAAACAGTAATAGGGATGTTGGGGAGGGCATCAAACAGGAAATTAGGGGTGCATGCAATAAAGGTGTAGCAGTTATAATGGGTGACTTTAATATGCACATAGATTGGGCTAGCCAAACTGGAAGCAATACGGTGGAGGAGGATTTCCTGGAGTGCATAAGGGATGGTTTTCTAGACCAATATGTTGAGGAACCAACTAGGGGGGAGGCCATCTTAGACTGGGTGTTGTGTAATGAGAGAGGATTAATTAGCAATCTCATTGTGCGAGGCCCCTTGGGGAAGAGTGACCATAATATGGTGGAATTCTGCATTAGGATGGAGAATGAAACAGTAATTTCAGAGACCATGGTCCAGAACTTAAAGAAGGGTAACTTTGAAGGTATGAGGCGTGAATTGGCTAGGATAGATTGGCGAATGATACTTAGGGGGTTGACTGTGGATGGGCAATGGCAGACATTTAGAGACCGCATGGATGAACTACAACAATTGTACATTCCTGTCTGGCGTAAAAATAAAAAGGGGAAGGTGGCTCAACCGTGGCTATCTAGGGAAATCAGGGATAGTATTAAAGCCAAGGAAATGGCATACAAATTGGCCAGAAATGGCAGCGAACCTGGGGACTGGGAGAAATTTAGAACTCAGCAGAGGAGGACAAAGGGTTTGATTAGGACAGGGAAAATGGAGTACGAGAAGAAGCTTGCAGGGAACATTAAGGCGGATTGCAAAAGTTTCTATAGGTATGTAAAGAGAAAAAGGTTGGTGAAGACAAACGTAGGTCCCCTGCAGTCAGAATCAGGGGAAGTCATAACGGGGAACAAAGAAATGGCGGATCAATTGAACAAGTACTTTGGTTCGGTATTCACTAAGGAGGATACAAACAACCTTCCGGATATAAAAGGGGTCAGAGGGTCTAGTAAGGAAGAGGAACTGAGGGAAATCTTTATTAGTCGGGAAATTGTGTTGGGGAAATTGATGGGATTGAAGGCCGATAAATCCCCAGGGCCTGATGGACTGCATCCTAGAGTACTTAAGGAGGTGGCCTTGGAAATAGCGGATGCATTGACAGTCATTTTCCAACATTCCATTGACTCTGGATCAGTTCCTATGGAGTGGAGGGTAGCCAATGTAACCCCACTTTTTAAAAAAGGAGGGAGAGAGAAAACAGGGAATTATAGACCGGTCAGCCTGACCTCAGTAGTGGGTAAAATGATGGAATCAATTATTAAGGATGTCATAGCAGTGTATCTGGAAAATGGTGACATGATAGGTCCAAGTCAGCATGGATTTGTGAAAGGGAAATCATGCTTGACAAATCTTCTGGAATTTTTTGAGGATGTTTCCAGTAAAGTGGACAAAGGAGAACCAGTTGATGTGGTATATTTGGACTTTCAGAAGGCTTTCGACAAGGTCCCACACAAGAGATTAATGTGCAAAGTTAAAGCACATGGGATTGGGGGTAGTGTGCTGACGTGGATTGAGAACTGGTTGTCAGACAGGAAGCAAAGAGTAGGAGTAAACGGGTACTTTTCAGAATGGCAGGCAGTGACTAGTGGAGTGCCGCAAGGTTCTGTGCTGGGGCCCCAGCTGTTTACATTGTACATTAATGATTTAGACGAGGGGATTAAATGCAGTATCTCCAAATTTGCGGATGATACTAAGTTGGGTGGCAGTGTGAGCTGCGAGGAGGATGCTGTGAGGCTGCAGAGTGACTTGGATAGGTTAGGTGAGTGGGCAAATGCATGGCAGATGAAGTATAATGTGGATAAATGTGAGGTTATCCACTTTGGTGGTAAAAACAGAGAGACAGACTATTATCTGAATGGTGACAGATTAGGAAAAGGGAAGGTGCAACGAGACCTGGGTGTCATGGTACATCAGTCATTGAAGGTTGGCATGCAGGTACAGCAGGCGGTTAAGAAAGCAAATGGCATGTTGGCCTTCATAGCGAGGGGATTTGAATACAGGGGCAGGGAGGTGTTGCTACAGTTGTACAGGGCCTTGGTGAGGCCACACCTGGAGTATTGTGTACAGTTTTGGTCTCCTAACTTGAGGAAGGACATTCTTGCTATTGAGGGAGTGCAGCGAAGGTTCACCAGACTGATTCCCGGGATGGCGGGACTGACCTATCAAGAAAGATTGGATCAATTGGGATTGTATTCACTGGAGTTCAGAAGAATGAGAGGGGACCTCATAGAAACGTTTAAAATTCTGACGGGTTTAGACAGGTTAGATGCAGAAAGAATGTTCCCAATGTTGGGGAAGTCCAGAACCAGGGGTCACAGTCTGAGGATAAGGGGTAAGCCATTTAGGACCGAGATGAGGAGAAACTTCTTCACCCAGAGAGTGGTGAACCTGTGGAATTCTCTACCACAGAAAGTAGTTGAGGCCAATTCACTAAATATATTCAAAAGGGAGTTAGATGAAGTCCTTACTACTCGGGGGATCAAGGGTTATGGCGAAAAAGCAGGAAGGGGGTACTGAAGTTTCATGTTCAGCCATGAACTCATTGAATGGCGGTGCAGGCTAGAAGGGCTGAATGGCCTGCTCCTGCACCTATTTTCTATGTTTCTATGTTGCCTCCTCCTCTCCCTCCATTATAAGCATCAAATTCGGATAAATATCTGGCTGGTAACAGCTAATTTTTTTTGCCCAATTTGCTTAAAGCTGTAAATTCTCCCTTCTTCCTCCCAAAGCAGCCATACCACACCCACACACACTTTCAGTCCCTCTCAGCTCCCCTTCTAGCTGTCTCCTCTTCTGCGCATGTTATGATGACCCTTGACCTCCTGAATCGCGGGAATCGAGCATTGACATGCCGTTGCTAAGGACGGCGACACTTTACGACAGAAGGTTAAAGAGATTTAACGTTACTGCCTGTGGGAGCACAGACCCACATTTCTGAAGTCTTTGCTTCAACGCGCGGTCTGGAGATCGAAAGGGTTGAAAGTTGGAAGATTGAAGTTTGGATTAAAAAACAGGAAGATTGGAAGTTTGGATCGAAAGAGGCTGCGAGACGAAATGGTGCCCATTAGCCATTGGAATGAGTTGATGGCATCATCTGTATGTTAAGCGATGTTAAGTACTTGAGTACCTTGTTACGATGTGAATAATAGTAATTCATGACATGTAAATCTTGTTACTAAACGATGTTAAGATTTGATGATATCTGTATGTTAAACGATTCAGAAAGCAGTTAGCCGTGATTGTCTAAATGCAAAGAAATAAGAGTTCAAAGGCCTTTTGGATATAAATAATGGAACTGGCTTTTGTCACACCCACTTATGGACTGCAGAGACACTGGAATCTCGAAAGGGTGTAACTTCTTGGAGACCTGCCTTTGCAAGCAGAGAGTTGGCTTTTGAATGTCTGAATGTCTAAATAAAAGACCCGATCCGGCCTTTACTACAACTGAATGGGTGTAAGTCGATGTTTAAAGCAATGAAGCGAAAAGAGCAAGACAGCTGTTTACAACAATGCCCGTTTCATATTGCTCACGGTAACGCCCAATTTCAAAAATGGAGACTAACGGCTTTGAGAATAGGCGACAAGCCGGCGATCTGAAAACCCATTTTTACCGCCCATGCCGGAAATAACGCCCATTTTTGGGCAATCTGAACAAAAGTGTAAAATCGAGCCCAAGGTACCTAACCCATTGCCTCAGGCACCCTACAGTGTGCACTTTGATCAGCCACGTGGTCCCATGGATTTGGTTGTACCTCCGCTCTGCTGCTGTGGAGAGGTGGCATGGGGTGTCATCAGGCATGTTTGGAGAGAATAGCCTGTGTCCCCAAATCAGCCACACTCCAACGTTCCTGCGGGAGGAATAGTGGCGGGATGGTTCACTGGCGCAGGATGATGGTATTGTGACAGCTGCCAGGAAACCTGGCGCACACCTGCATGATTCGTTGGTGGCGATCAGGAGCTGAACATTGATGAAATGAAAAGCATTCCATATGAACGAATGCACCTGCTGGTTTTCTGGTTCCCTGGTGGCTACATGTGTGCTCTGTGATCTCTTGCACATGAGGGAAAGCCAGCCACTGAAGTAAATCTCAGAACCCCTTCATTTTGTCCGCTGGTGTGCATTGGGAAGAAGATGCAGTCGCCGGCCCTAGCAAAGAGGGCATTGGTTACCTCGTTGTTGCACTTATGAACTGCAGGCTGCGTGATGGGGGACATGTCCACTGTAGCCCTCCCCTGTTGCCCCCATGAGGACAAAGAAGTTAAGGTTTGGTGTGGCTAATTGTCACATGCATAGCATGGCCACCTGAGCCAGCAGGCAGGAGGTCTTGTTGCAGGAGGCTGCAGATATCAGAGACTGCCTGCCTGGCCAAGCATAGCCTCCTCACGCATTGCTCCTCAGACAGATCCAGGAAAGTCACTCTGGGCCTGTATACCCTATGCACTGGGCAAGGCCTTCTCCGAGAAGTCCACCACTCTCCTCCCCCACCTGTTCTCTTAAGAAGTCCAACAACTGCTCCTCTTCCTGCTCCTCGTCGTGCACCCAGATTAAAGCCTCCTCGACCTTGTTCCTCTCCAACATGAATATATGGCAGGAGGTGGGAATCGAGCAATAAATGTTTCCACCACAATTTTAATTTTAACCCTGTGCTCACCCCACTCCTGCTGTGGGGCGGGGAAGAGTTAAAATTCCCCCAATATTATCCAACTTATTGTGAGCAAAGCCATAGGAGATCCATTAGAACTATCTACTGATATATCTTAGAAATGTAGCAAGTGAAGCAATAGTACATTTTTGCAGGGTAAAGAGTAGTTTAATGAACTGATTATAGTGTGTTAACAACAGCAACTTGTATTTATATAGCGCCTTTAATGCAGTGAAATGTACCAAGGCGCTTCATAGGAGTATTATGAGCTAAAAAATATGATTTGAAGGTGCACAAGTAGAAATTAGCGCAAAAACTGAGTATGCAGGTACAGCAAGTAATCAGGAAGGCAAATGGAATGTTGGCCTTTATTGCAAGGGGGATAGAGTATAAAAGCTGAGAAGTCCTGCTACAACTGTACAGGGTATTGGTGAGGCCACACCTAGAGTACTGCGTACAGTTTTGGTCTCCGTATTTAAGGAAAGAAATACTTGCATTGGAGGCTGTTCAGAGAAGGTTCACTAAGTTGATTCTGGAGAGGAGGGGTTTGACTTATGAAGATAGGTTGAGTAAGTTGGGCCTCTACTCATTGGAATTCAGAAGAATGAGAAGTGATCTTATCGAAACATATAAGATAATGAGGGGGCTCGACAATATTTCCACTCATAGGGGAAACTAAAACGAGGGGCATAGTCTCAGAATAAGGGGCCACCCATTTAAAACCGAGATGAGGAGGAATTTCTTCTCTCAGAGGGTTGTAAATCTGTGGAATTCTCTGCCTCAGAGAGCTGTGAAGGCTGGGTCATTGGATATATTTAAGGCAGAGATAGACAGATTTTTGAGCGATAAGGGAATAAAGAGTTATGGGGAGCAGGCAGGGAAGTGGAGTTGAGTCCATGATCAGATCAGATGAGTTCCTACGAAATGAATTTAAGGAGCTAGGAGCTAAATTAAAAAGTAGGACCTCAAAAGTAGTAATCTCGGGATTGCTACCAGTGCCACGTGCTAGTCAGAGTAGGAATCGCAGGATAGCTCAGATGAATACGTGGCTTGAGCAATGGTGCAGCAGGGAGGGATTCAAATTCCTGGGGCATTGGAACCGGTTCTGGGGGAGGTGGGACCAGTACAATCCGGACGGTCTGCACCTGGGCAGAATCGGAACCAATGTCCTCGGGGGAGTGTTTGCTAGTGCTGTTGGGGAGGAGTTAAACTAATATGGCAGGGGGATGGGAACCAATGCAGGGAGATAGAGGGAAACAAAAAGGAGGCAAAAACAAAAGACAGAAAGGAGATGAGGAAAAGTGGAGGGCAGAGAAACCCAAGGCAAAGAACAAAAAGGGCCATTGTACAGCAAAATTCTAAAAGGACAGAGGGTGTTAAAAAAACAAGCCTAAAGGCTTTGTGTCTTAATGCAAGGAGTATCCGCAATAAGGTGGATGAATTAACTGTGCAAATAGATGTTAACAAATATGATGTGATTGGGATTACGGAGACGTGGCTCCAGGATGAGCAGGGCTGGGAACTCAACATCCAGGGGTATTCAACATTCAGGAAGGATAGAATAAAAGGAAAAGGAGGTGGGGTAGCATTGCTGGTTAAGGAGGAGATTAAGGCAATAGTTAGGAAGGACATTAGCTTGGATGATGTGGAATCTATATGGGTAGAGCTGCAGAACACCAAAGGGCAAAAAACGTTAGTGGGAGTTGTGTACAGACCTCCAAACAGTAGTAGTGATGTTGGGGAGGGCATCAAACAGGAAATTAGGGGTGCGTGCAATAAAGGTGCAGCAGTTATAATGGGTGACTTTAATATGCACATAGATTGGGCTAACCAAACTGGAAGCAATACGGTGGAGGAGGATTTTCTGGAGTGCATAAGGGATGGTTTTTTAGACCAATATGTCGAGGAACCAACTAGGGGGGAGGCCATCTTAGACTGGGTGTTATGTAATGAGAAAGGATTAATTAGCAATCTCGTTGTGCGAGGCCCCTTGGGGAAGAGTGACCATAATATGGTGGAATTCTGCATTAGGATGGAGAATGAAACAGTTAATTTAGAGACCATGGTCCAGAACTTAAAGAAGGCTAACTTTGAAGGTATGAGGCGTGAATTGGCTGAGATGGATTGGCGAATGATACTTAAGGGGTTGACTGTGGATGGGCAATGGCAGACATTTAGAGACCGCATGGATGAACTACAACAATTGTACATTCCTGTCTGGCATAGAAATAAAAAAGGGAAGGTGGCTCAACCGTGGCTATCAAGGGAAATCAGGGATAGTATTAAAGCCAAGGAAGTGGCATACAAATTGGCCAGAAATAGCAGCGAACCTGGGGACTGGGAGAAATTTAGAACTCAGCAGAGGAGGACAAAGGGTTTGATTAGGGCAGGGAAAATGGAGTATGAGAAGAAGCTTGCAGGGAACATTAAGACGGATTGCAAAAGTTTCTATAGATATGTAAAGAGAAAAAGGTTAGTAAAGACAAATGTAGGTCCCCTGCAGTCAGAATCAGGGGAAGTCATAACAGGGAACAAAGAAATGGCGGACCAATTGAACAAGTACTTTGGTTCGGTATTCACGAAGGAGGACACGAACAACCTTCCGGTTATAAAAGGGGTCGGGGGGTCTAGTAAGGAGGAGGAACTGAGGGAAATCCTTATTAGCCGGGAAATTGTGTTGGGGAAATTGATGGGATTGAAGGCCGATAAATCCCCAGGGCCTGATGGACTGCATCCCAGAGTACTTAAGGAGGTGGCCTTGGAAATAGTGGATGCGTTGACAGTCATTTTCCAACATTCCATTGACTCTGGATCAGTTCCTATGGAGTGGAGGGTAGCCAATGTAACCCCACTTTTTAAAAAAGGAGGGAGAGAGAAAACAGGGAATTATAGACCGGTCAGCCTGACATCGGTAGTGGGTAAAATTATGGAATCAATTATTAAGGATGTCATAGCAGTGCATTTGGAAAGAGGTGACATGATAGGTCCAAGTCAGCATGGATTTGTGAAAGGGAAATCATGCTTGACAAATCTTCTGGAATTTTTTGAGGATGTTTCCAGTAGAGTGGATAAGGGAGAACCAGTTGATGTGGTATATTTGGACTTTCAGAAGGCGTTCGACAAGGTCCCACACAAGAGATTGATGTGCAAAGTTAGAGCACATGGGATTGGGGGTAGTGTACTGACATGGATTGAGAACTGGTTGTCAGACAGGAAGCAAAGAGTAGGAGTAAATGGGTACTTTTCAGAATGGCAGGCAGTGACTAGTGGGGTACCGCAAGGTTCTGTGCTGGGGCCCCAGCTGTTTACACTGTACATTAATGATTTAGATGAGGGGATTAAATGTAGTATCTCCAAATTTGCGGATGACACTAAGTTGGGTGGCAGTGTGAGCTGCGAGGAGGATGCTGTGAGGCTGCAGAGCGACTTGGATAGGTTAGGTGAGTGGGCAAATGCATGGCAGATGAAGTATAATGTGGATAAATGTGAGGTTATCCACTTTGGTGGTAAAAACAGAGAGACAGACTATTATCTGAATGGTGACAGATTAGGAAAAGGGGAGGTGCAAAGAGACCTGGGTGTCATGGTACATCAGTCATTGAAGGTTGGCATGCAGGTGCAGCAGGCGGTTAAGAAAGCAAATGGCATGTTGGCCTTCATAGCAAGGGGATTTGAGTACAGGGGCAGGGAGGTGTTGCTACAGTTGTACAGGGCATTGGTGAGGCCACACCTGGAGTATTGTGTACAGTTTTGGTCTCCTAACCTGAGGAAGGACATTCTTGCTATTGAGGGAGTGCAGCGAAGGTTCACCAGACTGATTCCCGGGATGGCGGGACTGACCTATCAAGAAAGACTGGATCAACTGGGCTTGTATTCACTGGAGTTCAGAAGAATGAGAGGGGACCTCATAGAAACATATAAAATTCTGACGGGGTTAGACAGGTTAGATGCAGGAAGAATGTTCCCAATGTTGGGGAAGTCCAGAACCAGGGGTCACAGTCTAAGGATAAGGGGTAAGCCATTTAGGACCGAGATGCGGAGGAACTTCTTCACCCAGAGAGTGGTGAACCTGTGGAATTCTCTACCACAGAAAGTTGTTGAGGCCAATTCACTAAATATATTCAAAAAGGAGTTAGATGAGGTCCTTACTGCTAGGGGGATCAAGGGGTATGGCGAGAAAGCAGGAATGGGGTACTGAAGTTGAATGTTCAGCCATGAACTCATTGAATGGCGGTGCAGGCTAGAAGGGCCGAATGGCCTACTCCTGCACCTATTTTCTATGTTTCTATGTTTCTATGTTTCTATGATCTTATTAAATGGCGGAGCAGGCTCAAGGGGCCAGGTGGCCTATTCCTGCTCCTATTTCTTATGTTCTTATGTAGGTAACCAAAAGCATGGTCAAAAGGTATGTTTTAAGGAGCATCTTGAAGGAGGAAAGAGAGGCGGAGTGGTTTAGGCAGGGAGTTCCGGAGCTTGCAGCCTAGGCAACAGAAGGCACGGCCACCAATGGTTGAGCGATTATAATCAGGGATTCTCAAGAGGGTAGAATTAGAGGAGCACAGCCAACTCGGGGGGTTGTGGGGCTGGAGGGGATTACAGAGATAGTGAGGGGCGAGGCCATGCAGGGATTTGAAAATAAGGCATTGCTTAATCGGAAGTTAACCTACTCATGGCAAAACTAAATCAGCTATTTTGTCATTATTCCAGTTGGCACACAAGGGATCCCATGACACATTAAAAGAAGAGCAGGTTGTTCTCCTGCTATCATGGCCCACAGTATGCCTTCAAGCCTCATCACCAAAAGAAACTCTTTGGCCATTTATTCATTTAATGTTTGTGGACCTTTACTACAAAAAATACAAATTCCAGTTAGTTTAGCCTTGAGTATTGTTACTCTGCACATTAATATACTTGTAATTTAAGATGAGATTACTTCATTGGACTTATTAAATGACATTGAATTCATCTGAATAATGGATAAGTACTATCCAGTCTACGTTAATTCAGTCCATCCTAGCGTAGTAACAGAATGACTGAAAGTTCTGTGGTTACAGATACTGTGGCTCTGAATTGGCTGCTGTATAGTAATGTCATTGGGGGTAACTTTAACCCCAAAAACAGGTGAGTCTGGGTCAGATGGAATGTTAAAATGTTAAAAATCTGAAACAGGAACCCAATCCACCTCAAACCCGCCCCTTCTGGTTTTGATGGAGGGGGTCGAGGGGTGGGTCGTTCAATGAAACCTTTTCAGGCTGTGTGCTACTTTTACAGTGTTTCTATTTTTACCCCATGTTGACCGGGGTTCCAGGGCCTCTGGAAACCTGGCAAGTAACAGGAGGCCATAAGTGCTGAATCCATAAGGTGCCTTTACAGCACTGCTTGTGGGCCGAGAGGAGCAGGTGTGTTTCCACCAGGCCTAACATGTTTAGCCTGTAATCACCCACCCACCTCAACAATCTCTAGCCGATATCAGCACCGCCCCATCATCGAGACCCATCCCCCATGATCCCAAATCCCCGGCCCAGCGATCTCCGATTCCCCATCTGATCTCTTCGCAACCTCCTGCGGTCTTCCGTGACCCCTGCAAATACCCCTGACTTCCCCAACCACACTCTGCCCAATGCCCCTCTGCCCCCAACATTCGGAAAACAAACCAAAACCCTGGGCTGCAGCCTTTTCTGAAGCCTTCCTTGTGCGACCGACAGCCAAGACTGTCAATCAGGCTGGCCTCCGGGTGGGGAATCTGGTTTTTAAAAAAAGCACGCAAACCGTGATGTTAAAACTCCGCGACATTCGAGAGAACCCACCCCTCTGGGTTTCGCCAACCATAACTCCTCCATCCTCGGCTCCCATACCCGTACCAGTAATTATCAGGGCCCTTGTATATGTTGATACACATTAAATGAGGGATGCCAGTGCAGAGCAATCAATTACTTTTCTGATTTTTGCACTACATATATCAGCATTTAGCAGGTCCAGGACAGCACATCCAGATATTCTTTTACTCTGCCTGACAATGTGCTTTAATCTCAAACTGGATCTCACCCAGTAATTATCAGTATGAATTATCTGTGTGAATTATTTCAACTTCCTATCACCAGTCGCCGGAGTGAATTATTCACTGTAGTGCTAATTTATACTGTCAAAATGTTTAATGATATCACTCTTGTTAAGCGCATTGGGGCAATTTGCTACGTTAAAGGCGCTATAAAATGCAAGTAGTTATTGTGATCGTGTATTTATACTATAATTTCCACTCGCTTTAGACAGTCCCAATTCCTATGATTGTAGAAACCAGTGGATCCTGCACTCTAAACTCCACAGTTCAAAGAGAGTTTAAGTGTCAGCTGTGCCTCAGTTGGTATCATGCTTGCCTCTGAGTCAGAGATGTCATGTATTCAACTGTCACTGTAATTCATGTATAAACTGACCTAAGTTGCACACCGTGAGAACACTGACCAGTGGTGAACTTGTGGGAGACACTCCTAACATGGACTTTCAGGAATAAAGGTCACTGGTCACAGAGTGACCTTCTCTCAAGTATGGACCTCGTGTGCATTTGTACTGTATAGTAAGGACATATCATTGGCGACGAGAAACTGGGATTTAAACCACGCGAGCATGACCACGAGCAGCACAGACGAGAGGTACTGTGTTGGTGATGATTGGGATGATTTTATTGAGAGACTACAGCAAAGTTTCATCACTAAGGAATGGCTGGGACAGGAGTCGGCCGACAAACGCAGGGCTCATCTCCTGATGGTTTGTGGATCCAGGACGTACTCCCTGATGAAGGACCTTCTAGCGTCAGAGAAGCCGGCGGACAAGACTTTTGAAGAGCTCAGTAAGTTGATCGGGGAACACCTTAAACTGGCAAGCAGCATCGACTGGTAATGGACCTTTTGTTTCCAACAACGGCTCATGTTGGAGGTGTGGAGGCAAACACACAGCCAGAGCTTGCAGGTATCAGCAATATACCTGCAGAAATTGCAACGTCAGCGGTCACTTGGTGTATATGTGCAGGAAGCCTGCAGCCAGGTTGATGTAGGAGGAGGACGGGCCCGATGTAAGCCCTACGAGGCCAAATGGACACTGGGGGAAATCGTTGAAAGCTGAAGTTCAGCGAGTTCATGTGGAGCACATATGCAGTCCATACACCAGGTTGCTACCGATAATGATGAAAGTGCTCCTCAATGGCATTCCAGTATCAATGGAGCTAGACACGGGTGCCAGCCAGTCCCTGATGAGTATCAAACAGTTCGACAAGTTGTAGGCCAAATCATTGCCGATTGACGCACAACTATGGACATATACAAAGGAGATCATTCTAGTGCTCGCCAGCGCCATGGTAGTCGTGACCCACAAAGATTCGGAGAACAGGTTGCCACTCTGGATTGTCCCGGGGGATGGTCCCGCACTGCTGGGGAGGAGTTGGCTTGCTGTCAGTTAGATGAAGTCCTTATTACTAGGGGGATCAAGGGATATGGCGAGAAAGCAGGAATGGGGTACTGAAGTTGCATGTTCAGCCATGAACTCATTGAATGGTGGTGCAGGATCGAAGGGCCGAATGGCCTACTCCTGCACCTATTTTCTATGTTTCTATGTTTCTATGTCATGAACTGAAATGGGGCGATGTCAATGCAATTTCTTCTGTGGAACGAGTATCATGCACACAGGTCCTGGACAAATTTGACTCACTATTTCAATCCGGCATTGGCACTTTCATGGGGACCAAGGTAGTGATTCACATAAACCCGGACACCAGGCCAGTACACCACAAGGCCAGAGCGGTGCCATACGTGATGCGGGAAAAGATAGAAGGCGAATTTGACCGCCTGCTGAGGGAAGGCATCATCTCACCAGTCAAATTCAGTGACTGGGCGAGCCCAATTGTGCAGGTGCTCAAGGTGGATGGGTCGGTCAGGATATGTGGTGATTACAAGGCCACCATCAATCAGGTGTCACTCCAAGACCTGTACCCGCTACCGAAAGCGGAGGACCTCTTTGCGACGCTATCCGGTGGCAAACTTTTTCAAAATTTGAGCTGACCACAGCGTACATGACCCATGAGCTGGCGAGTGAGTCGAAGAAGCTGACCACCATCACGACATACAAGGGGTTGTTTGAGTAGAACAGATGTCCGTTCGGGATTCACTCAGCCACCGCGATCTTTCAACGAAACATGGAAAATCTCTTCAAGTCGATTCCAAGGACGGTGGTTTCTCAAGACGACATCCTCATCACGGGTTGCGATACTGAAGAACACCTCCACAACCTACAGGAGGTGCTACGTAGACTGGACTGGGTAGGTCTGCGACTGAAAAAGTGCGTCTTCCTAGCTCAAGAGGTAGAATTCCTGGGGATGAGGGTAGCAGCAGACGGGATCAGACATATTGCGTCCAAAACGGAAGCAATCCAGAGAGCACCCAGACCCCATAACACGACGGAGCTGCGTTCGTTCCTGGGGCTCCTGAACTATTTTGGTAACTTTCTTCCCAAATTGAGCACGCTGTTAGAGCCGCTACAAGTGCTCCTACACAAAGATCGTGAATGGGTTTGGGGGGACAGCCAGGAAAGGACTTTTGATGGAGCATAACAAATTGCGTGCACTAACAATCTGTTAACGCTATATGACCCAAGTAAGAAATTTGTTTTAATGTGTGATGCGTCGGGTGTGTGTTGCAGCATGTCAATGTCAAGGGTCAGTTACAGTCAGTAGCTTATGCCTCCAGAAGTCTGTCCCAGGAAGAAAGGGGCTACGGGATGGTAGAAAAGGAAGCACTTGCATGTGTATATGCAGTAAAAAAAATGCACCAGTATCTGTTTAGCAGGAAATTTGAGCTGGAGACAGATCACAAACCCCTAACATACCTTTTGGCCGATAACAAGGCCATAAATGCAAATGCGTCAGCCCACATACAGAGGTGGGCACTCACATTAGTCGCCTATAACTATACAATTCGGCACAAACCGGGCACCTGAAAACTGCGCCGATGCACTCAGCAGGCTCCCACTAGCCACCACCGAGGGGGCAACCGAGCATGCTGCTGAGATGGTCATGGCTGTTAAAGCTTTCGAAAGCAAAGACTCGCCCGTGACAGCCCGTCAGATCAAAGTCTGGACTAATAGAGACCCGCTACTGTATTTAGTCAAGAAATGTGTCCTGAATGGGGACTGGGCAGCCACGTACGGGACATGCCCTGAGGAATTTAAACCATTTCACAGGTGCAAGGATGAACTCTCGATTCAGGCCGATTGCCTACTCTGGAGGAACTGAGTAGTCATGCCCCAGATGGGCAGAGAGGCGTTCATCCGAGAACTCCACAAGGAGCACCCGGGCATTGTCATGATGAAGGCAATTGCCAGGTCACACGTTTGGTGGCCAGGGATAGATGCAGACCTGGAACTTTGTGTTCGCAGGTGCAACACTTGTGCCCAGCTGGGCAATGCGACCAGGGAAGCCCCCCTTAGCCCCTGGTCCTGGCCCGCCAAGCAATGGTCACGCATCCATGTGGACTATGCAGGACCCTTCATGGGAAAAAAGTTTTTGGTTGTAGTAGACGCCTACTCCAAATGAATCGAGTGTGACATTCTCAATTCAAGCACATCCTCTGCCACAGTAGAAAGTCTACAGGCAATGTTTGCCACCCATGGTCCACCGGCCGTCTTGGTCAGCGACAATGAGTTCCAGGACTTCATGGCAGGAAATGGTATCAACCATGTCAGAACGGCACCGTTCAAGCCGGCCTCAAATGGCCAGGCAGAACAAGCAGTGCAAATAATCAAACAGGGGATGCTCAGAATCCAAGGGGGTTCCTTACAAAGCCGCTTATCACGCCTCCTGTTGGTCAATAGATCCCAACCACACTCACTCACAGGGGTTCCACCTGCAGAGCTGCTAATGAAAAGGATGCTCAAAACCAGGTTATCCCTCATACACCCCACCATGAAAGAAATTGTTGAGAGCAGGCGCCGGTCACAATGTGACTACCATGACGGGAATGCGAGGGCGCGATGTATTGATGTCAATGACCCTGTCTTTTTCCTCAACTACGCTGCAGGGCCCAAATGGCTCGCAGGCACTGTGTTTGCCAAAGAGGGGAATGGGATTCTGGTAGTTAAACTTACCAATGGACAAATCTGTCGCAAACACGTGGATCAAACAAAAAGGAGGTTCAGCAATCCCATAAAAGAAGCAGAGGAGGAACACAATGTAGAGTTCACTCCACCACCGGTGACCGAACACCGGAACCAAGTGGAAGAGAGCCCAGTCACTGTGGGCAGTCTGGACAGGCCTGGGGCACCGCAACATAGAAACATAGAAACATAGAAACATAGAAACATAGAAAATAGGTGCAGGAGTAGGCCATTCGGCCCTTCTAGCCTGCACCGCCATTCAATGAGTTCATGGCTGAACATGCAACTTCAGTACCCCATTCCTGCTTTCTCGCCATACCCCTTGATCCCCCTAGTAGTAAGGACTTCATTTAACTCCTTTTTGAATATATTTAGTGAATTGGCATCAACAACTTTCTGTAGTAGAGAATTCCACAGGTTCACCACTCTCTGGGTGAAGAAGTTTCTCCTCATCTCGGTCCTAAATGGCTTAACCCTTATCCTTAGACTGTGACCCCTGGTTCTGGACTTCCCCAACATTGGGAACATTCTTCCTTCATCTAACCTGTCTGAACCCATCAGAATTTTAAACGTTTCTATGAGGTCCCCTCTCATTCTTCTGATCTCCAGTGAATACAAGCCCAGTTGATCCAGTCTTTCTTGATAGG
Source organism: Pristiophorus japonicus (assembly GCF_044704955.1). Taxonomy (NCBI): domain Eukaryota; kingdom Metazoa; phylum Chordata; class Chondrichthyes; family Pristiophoridae; genus Pristiophorus; species Pristiophorus japonicus. The sequence goes on along the minus strand of NC_091985.1, from coordinate 39,049,726 downwards.
TCAGTCCCGCCATCCCGGGAATCAGTCTGGTGAACCTTCGCTGCACTCCCTCAATAGCAAGAATGTCCTTCCTTAAGTTAGGAGACCAAAACTGTACACAATACTCCAGGTGTGGCCTCACCAAGGCCCTGTACAACTGTAGCAACACCTCCCTGCCCCTGTACTCAAATCCCCTCACTATGAAGGCCAACATGCCATTTGCTTTCTTAACCGCCTGCTGTACCTGCATGCCAACCTTCAATGACTGATGTACCATGACACCCAGGTCTCGTTGCACCTCCCCTTTTCCGAATCTGTCACCATTCAGATAATAGTCTGTCTCTCTGTTTTTACCACCAAAGTGGATAACCTCACATTTATCCACATTATACTTCATCTGCCATGCATTTGCCCACTCACCTAACCTATCCAAGTCACTCTGCAGCCTCATAGCATCCTTCTCGCAGCTCACACTGCCACCTAACTTAGTGTCATCCGCAAATTTGGAGATACTACATTTAATGCCCTCATCTAAATCATTAATGTACAGTGTAAACAGCTGGGGCCCCAGCACAGAACCCTGCGGTACCCCACTAGTCACTGCCTGCCATTCTGAAAAGTACCCGTTTACTCCTACTCTTTGCTTCCTGTCTGACAACCAGTTCTCAATCCATGTCATCACACTACCCCCAATCCCATGTGCTTTAACTTTGCACATTCATCTCTTGTGTGGGACCTTGTCGAAAGCCTTCTGAAAGTCCAAATATACCACATCAACTGGTTCTCCTTTGTCCACTCTACTGGAAACATCCTCAAAAAATTCCAGAAGATTTGTCAAGCATGATTTCCCTTTCACAAATCCATGCTGACTTGGACCTATCATGTCACCTCTTTCCAAATGCGCTGCTATGACATCCTTAATAATTGATCCCATCATTTTACCCACTACTGAGGTCAGGCTGACCGGTTTATAATTCCCTGTTTTCTCTCTCCCTCCTTTTTTAAAAAGTGGGGTTACATTGGCTACCCTCCACTCCATAGGAACTGATCCAGAGTCAATGGAATGTTGGAAAATGACTGTCAATGCATCTGCTATTTCCAAGGCAAACAGCAGACACTCAGGCCAGTGCCCAACAACTGGAGCCCCAACTCAGGCGCTCTACAAGGGAGCGTAAACCACCAGAGAGACTTAACCTGTGATCTTAATAAGACTTTGCGGGGGGAGGTGATGTCATGTATTCAACTGTCATTGTAATCCATGTATAAACTGACCTAAGTTGCACACCGTGAGAACACTGACCACGAGGTGGCGAACTTGTGGGAGACACTCCTAACCTGGACTTTCAGGTATAAAAGGGGAAACTCCACCCACCTTCATCACTTCAGTGCTGGAATAAAGGTTACTGGTCACAGAGTGACCTTCTCTCAAGTATGGGTCTCGTGTGCATTTGTACTGTATAGTAAGGACATATCAAGAAGGTTGTGGGGTCAAGACCCACTCCAAAGACTCGGACACAAACAAATCTTAGCTGATACTCCAGTGCAGTGCTTGAGGGAGTGCTGCACTGTCAGAGGCGCTGTCTTTCAGATAAGATGTTAAACAGAGGCCCTGATTGCTCTCTCAGGTTGACGTAAAAGATCCCATGGCACTATTTCGAAGAAGAGCAGGTGAGTTATCCCCGGTGTCCTGGCCAATATTTATCCCTCAATCAACGTCACTAAAACAGATTATCTGGTCATTATCACATTGCTGTTTGTGGGAGCTTGCTATGCATAAATTGGCTGCTGCATTTCCTACATTACAACAGTGACTACACCATAAAATACTTAATTGGCTGTAAAGCACTTTGGGACGTCAGGTGGTTGTGAAACGCGCTTTAGAAATGCAAGTCTGTTTTTATTTTTCATATACTGTTCCTCAGGTAACAGGCTACATTCTACTTCCATGCACTTACCACCTCATGCATAGATGTCTCCTTTGCTGATACTAGGCTCCCAAGGTATGGAAAATGGTCCGCATTGTCCAGGGCCACACCGTGTGGCGGGTTCAGGTTGGTGGAGGACCTTTGTCTTACGGATGTTTAGTGTAAGGCCCATGCTTTCATATGCCTCGGTGAAGATGTTGACGATGACTTGGAGTTCAGCCTCTGAATGTGCACAGACTATACAGTAGACACCTCAAATCGCTGGAGAAATACCACCAACAATGTCTCCGCAAGATCCTGCAAATCCCCTGGGAGGATAGATGCACCAACGTCAGTGTTCTCGATCAGGCCAACATCCCCAGCATCGAAGCACTGACCGCACTTGACCAGCTCCGTTGGGCGGGCCACATTGTTCGCATGCCAGACACAAGACTCCCAAAGCAAGTGCTCTACTCGGAACTTCTACACGGCAAGCGAGCCCCAAGTGGGCAGAGGAAACATTTCAAGGACACCCTCAAAGCCTGCTTGATAAAGTGCAACATCCCCACCGACACCTGGGAGTCCCTGGCCAAAGATCGCCCTAAGTAGAGGAAGAGCATCCGGGAGGGCGTTGAGCACCTCGAGTCTCGTCGCCAAGAGCATGCAGAAATCAAGCACGGGCAGCGGAAGGAGTGTACGGCAAACCAGACTCCCCACCCTTTCCCCCAAAGACTGCCTGTCCCATCTGTGACAGAGACTGTAATTCCTGTATTAGACTGAGAACTCACTTTTGGGGTAGAAGCAAGTCTTCCTCGATTCCGAGGGACTGCCCATGATGATGACATATCTTCTGTTACATGTTTTGTTTGGATTTATGCAGCTGAACTAAGACCAATCTGTTCTTAAATATGGGTGCTACAATAAAATAGAATGTGTGCCAAACTAGCATAATGTGATTGTCCTTTTCTACCAAAGCCCTATAACCACGTCTATCTCTTCAACAGCAAGTACAGGTGGAGTTGTTGGTGATGGCGGTTTCTTTGGTGATCTGCACCTCCCTTAGGATGGGCCTCAGAAGACCACGCTTCTGATTCCACCACGTGTCTTATGCTGTTATGATCTCAGTTTTGGACTTTGCAAACAAATGAATTTTGCACCACCCTCATTTAAGTAAAGATGACCTATTACCACGAACGGAGCGTGAAAGATATTTGCTCATCAAGTTCCAAGGGTTCGAAGATTAGGGCGCTATTGTGTTCATCGAGACCGATGACCATTTCTCAAACTTTCTGCAGCACGCAGGAACCCAAACTGAATATCCGATTACTATCTTTTTGTCTACAAAATCATGCATACAATTAGCTTTTAAATGAGTTTAATCAAAAATGCTATAAATTCTAATAAATCAAAAGAGCTAGGAAGGTGGAAGCAGACAGCTTGAAGTAAAGAATAATTAGTGTTTATTATTATGGCAATAAACCTTTTAAAGGCTTGCTTCATTAGGTCATCCGTGCTGCAGTCATTAATCACTTGCTAGGCATATTTAATCAAGGCAATTCACATGGGCCACTAAATAGCATATTTTAATCGAGCCTCTTTCACTAGCTATCCTTATCCCAATTAGAAATTGGAACCTGATTACCTTTATGTCTGCAGTTAAACTGAACTCAGTGAAATTTATGATGTTAAGCATCTCATACGCAGCTTGCAAAGTTAGAATTCAGATCTGCTATTTAAAATATTTTTGTCAGCAGATCAGATTATGGTCACACCCGAAAGAGTGATTGCATAAATTCACAGACCCACAACATACTGGATGTGTATGTCGCCGGGTAAGGTGGTTGGAGAGCTGGATCACCAGTGCTCGTCTCCCAACAAGGCCCAGATAAAGCACTTTGTAATCACTTTCATTTTGTCATTGGGGCAGCAAGAGATTGGCCGTTGAATGGAGGCTGTGACCTCCAAGCACTGCTCGTTGCTCTGTACTTCCACAGTGTGCCACCAGTACCCTATTGTAAGGTCAACAGAAGAAAGCATTTGTTTTGCGTGCTCTGGGCTTTGCTCATCAGGTCCACAGACGGGCGGATTATAGGCACACCGGCAGCAGCATTATCACACTTCTGTCTTCAATGACATGCCTTTAAAGGCACCTTAAAATACCACGTCTGAAATCCCTAATGCACACAGTATTAGTAATATCACCAAATCGACAGCTAAAGACAATATTGTTTTTGCAGCAATAACAAATGTTCACATTTGAAATGAAGAGTAACATTAGAAAGATCTATTCTGTTTCAGGATAGATACCCACGAGGAGATTTTGAGCACTTCCTGTTTCAGAGGTTGAGAGACTTGTAATGTATTAACACATGGTTTGTCACATGGTTTAGTATGAGCATGCTCAGTTCGCTCTGGCCTAACAAAAGCAAGAACATGGACTAGCAACTCATCCTGTCTCTGTCCTTCATTTGTTTTGTAAGATTTCTAAATCTCTGGCATTAAATTGACAGCAAGACCAATTCTTGTAAAACAATTTGGAATAGTTTATTAAACACACACACATGCACATCTATCAGAGAAACAGTAGGTGTCAGCTATCCTACGGACCTACTTAGTTACAATAGATACAATGATGTTACAATAATGCTTTACAAAAAGGTATAAAAAGGTATACTTCACTTCCCTCTGGCAAAACACACGGCCTGCTTCTTGGTCTGTAGAGGAAGTCCTGCTTTTGCCGTGTGCTTAAGAAAAGAGAGCGAGCAATCGTTTCGCTTGAGTTTTTCTATCCCTTAAGTCCATTGTTTCTCAGAAAGCCCCAGGATTGGGTCTTGTTTCCAGGGCCGTTCCGGATTGGCTGCTCCTCATACATGTGTCTGTCTGGAGGGCCGGTGCCATTCCTTGATTAGGTTAATGGCTTTATAATTAACACCTTTTCTAGTTTGGTGAGTCTCAAAGCCAGGCTTCCTTTGTTCCTTGGGCTCTGCCCAGCCAGAGAACACATGAACTTGGGGAAGTTATCCATTTTGTCTCTTTCAGAACTGCAGCCTTTCCATATAATCTACACTTTTAATATATATATATATATATATATATATACCTACAGTTCTACCCACACACATTACATTTTGGTGACAAGAATGAGATCCCAAAGCCATTTTTAAGGATCATTACAATGGCCAATCAGTAAAGCTCTGTATTATTGTCACGAGCTACAACAACAGGCCAACTCTCATGGGCAAAGATTGGTTGAGAAAGTTAAAACTAGACTGGAAAAACATCCTCAGTGTTGTTGCTTCAAAGAAGCGAGTCGACACAATGCTGAACAAGTACGATAGCCTGTTCATAGACAGTATGAGGGCATCACTGGGTATGATGCGCATATTCGCATCAAGTCCAACGCGAAGCCTGTCTATTGTAAAGCAAGGCCGGTCCCCTGTACATTGAAAAGTCAGGTGGAGAAACAGCTAGCGAAGCTCAGAGAAAACAGAGTGCAGGTAAAAACTGATAAAAGTGAATGGGCTACCCCGATAGTGCCCAAAGCAGACAAAACTGTATGCTTTCACGGTGACTACAAAGTTACTATCAACCTAGCAGTTGATGATGAGCAGCATCCGTTACTTACATCACAAGATTTGTATGCAACACGCTCTGGGTCAAAGGTTTTCTCCAAGCTTGACCCGACACATGCTTATGCTCAGCTGATCGTTGACAAAGAGAGTCAATAGTATCTCATCAACGCACACAAGGGACTGTACTCATATACCAAGCTGTCGTATGGTGTAAAGTCCTCCTGCAAAATTTCATCTGCCACATGTCTGCCCATTCCACCAGCCTGTCTATGTCTATCACAATCCTCCTCCACTGTTCACTATCCTTCCAAGTTGGAAATTCATCATATTGCCACTCACTTACCGTCCACTTGCTTCCCAGAAATGCAAATTTGATTAAAAAAGATTAAATTAATGGCCACTTATTGCCCACGGCCTCAAAAACACAAATTTGATCACAAGGATCCATTTACTGCCCGCCCTAAATAAAGACCTGAAAAGTAAGGTCTTACCTGATCTTAGCCGATCTTAAGCGGACGGTACGGAGGTCATTTTGAAAACAGGAGTATTTGATGATGTGATACATTCACAGAGCACAGCACACATGGCTTCCTAAAATGGCAGGCAGTTCTCTCGGAAGCCTCCGGTAATCTGCCTGGTTCTGTTTATTATTAACCCTGCACTTGCAGTGCACAATACGTCCAAATCCATAGTGTGGAGCTACAAACATTACAAGCTGACAGACATTACACTTCTCCCTCCTTGATGAAGAAGCCATCATAACAAATATCATTCATAACTTTCATGTTTATACATAACACAGGATATAAACTTTTTTTTTTCCATATTTACTAATTTAACTTTACCACTTGTTTGCTGTTTCGAAGAGGATATCTTCGCTCTCAAACAGAACCTTCCAAACATGGTCTCGAATCTAAACTCATTGGAGGCTCATCCTGAGGAATGTTTTCCTTGATTTTCATTTGAACTCACTAACTTCAGGCTCTTTGTTTTCCTGACTCGGACTCAGACTTTCATTTTGATTCTCTCCTGGATTTGTTTCCAGTACATTGGATTTAGGATTTGCTACTGGTATATCAAAACTATCTGATGAGTCAGAAATAATTAAATAATTCCCACCTTCAACTCCTTCCATGTCTGTAGGTAAAATATGAACAATATGAACAAACCTAACCTGTCCATTATCAAACATCTTTACCAAATATCTGCGAGGACCACATATCTTCACCACTCTTTCCTGTAACCACTTTAACCATTTATGGTGATGGTTCTTCACTCTCACCTTCTGGTTTAATTTCACATTTCTCTCTTTTACTCTACCCTTATCATGATTCTCTTTCTGTCTTAATTGTATCTCTTCGACGGACTGTGCCAAATTTGGCTTTAACAATGAGAATCTGGTTCGTGGCTGTCGTTTGAGAAACAACTCTGCTGGTGTTCTACCAGTAGTTGTATGAGGAGTATTTCGATATGTAATCAAAAAATTAGCCAATTTGTGATCCAATGACAACTGTCGTTTCCTTGAATTTGGATCTCACATTTGTTTTATGAGGGCACGTTTTACAATTTGTACAGTGCGCTCTGCTGCACCATTCGAAGCAGGATGGTATGGTGGAACATTGGTATGTTTCACACCATTTTTGCTCGTGAATTGTGCAAATTCTTCTGAACGAAATTGTGGTCCATTATTCAAAACAATCTCTTTAGGGAGGCCAAATGAAGAAAATAATTTTCGTAAAATGTCCAATGTTTTACTTGTTGTTATTTTCCACATTGGGAACACCTCAACCCACTTCGAATGGCTATCAATCACAATGAACAATTGTTGTCCTTCTAACTCAGCAAAATCAATATGTTGCCTTTGCCACACTCTGGGAGGCCATTTCCATAGCTGTAATGGTACTGATGGTGGTTGCTTGCTTACCGATTGACATGTCGTACACTGACTCACGATGTACTCTATAACTTTATCAAGATCTGGCCACCATCAATAACTGCATGCAAAACTCTTGGTCAAACACATTCCCAGGTGCTGGTCATGGAGGTCTCCTAATAATTTGGAGCTGAATTTATTTGGTATAACCACTCTTGCACCCCACATGATACAATCTTTATCGACTGATAATTCATTCCTACAAATGAAGAATGAATGTGTATCTTTGTCTGTTACCTGGTTTGGCCATCCATTTGCAATATACTCATACACCTTTGACATCACTGGGTCACGTTTGGTTGCTCTACCAATCTCTTCAGCTGTGACTGGCAGTTCATCAATGTATGAAAAATAAAGCACTTCTTCCCTATCGGGTGTAACTTGTGATGGGGAAGGCAATCTAGACATTGCATCAGCATTACTGTGATCAGCTGATCATCTGTATTCAATATCATATGTAAATACTGATAAAATCAAAGCCCATCTCTGCATTCGGGCTGCAGCTAATGTTGGAACTGGGGATTTTGAATGGAGGATTGCTGTTAGGGGCTTATGGTCCATAACGATGGTAAACTTATGACCATACAAGTATTTGTGAAACTTCTTGACCCCAAAAATTAATGCCTAAGCTTCCCTTTCTCTCACTGACATTGTGCGTGAAGCAAAAGCAATAGGTCTCTCCTCCCCACTACTTAATACATGAGAGATTACTGCCCTAACTCCATACGGAGAGGCATCACATGCTAGCTTAATCTCCTTAGATATGTCAAAATGAACTAACATATTGCTCTCTACCAATTTGCTCATACACTCCTTGAATGATATATCGCATTCTTTTAACCACTTCCAATGGACCTGTTTTTTCAAAAGTTCATTCAGTGGATGTAATAGTGTAGATAAATTTCGTAGGAACTTCCCATAATAGTTCAAAAGACCCAAGAATGAATGAAGTTCAGTGACATTCCTGGGAGTGGGTGCATTTCTAATTGCATCCAACTTTTCCTTGGTCGGATGTAAACCATCTTTGTCTACTTTGTACCCTAAGTACTCCACTGAGTTTTTAAATAACTCACACTTATGAGCAGACACTCGTACTCTGTGCTTCTCTAGTCGTTTGAGGGCTTCATTCAAAATGTTATTATTAATTTGCCTATTTGGTGATGAAATTAGTATGTCATCCAAATAACATACTACCCCGTCAATATCTTGCAAAATCTGGTTCATCACCCCTTGGAATATGGTAGGGGCGGAAGACACTCCAAACGGTAGCCTACTAAATTGATATAGGCCTAGATGAGTATTTATAGTCAAACATGACTTGGACTCCTCATCTAGTTCAAGCTGTATGTAGGCATTCGTAAGATCCAGTTTTGAGAAGATCTGACCACCTGTCAGTGTTGTGAACAAATCTATATTTGGCAATGTATTGGGGACATTACCCTCTAGAGCCTGGTTTACGGTTACTTTATAATCACCACACAATCTTACCTTACCATCGGACTTAGGTACAACAACAATGGGTGTGGCCCAATTACATCAATCTATCTTACAAATAATGTTCTCAGTCTCTAGTCTTTTGAGTTCTTGCTCAACTTTCTCCTTGAGTGTATATGGTACGGAACATGGCTTGTAGTAAACCGATCTAGCATCCTTCTGTACCCTGACATTCGCCTTGAAGCCTTGGATTGGACTGCCTGTTTCACAGAACACCTTCTGATACTTCTTGATAACCTCATCCGTTGATGAAAATCTTGCTTCCACACAGAAAATCTTTCTCCAATCCAGCTTCAGTGAGCTCAAACAATTTCTTCCTAGTAAGGCAGACTTGTTTCCTTTCACTACTATCAGAGGCAAGTTCTGAAATTGATCTTTATATTTCACCGGTACGGTGATACGACCTACCACAGGAATTTTCTCTCCTGAGTAGCCTCGCAGCTCTATCTTGGATTTCTCCAGTTCAAAATCACATAATTTGTCATCGAAGTGACTCTGGTACTACACTCACGGATGCATAGAAACATAGAAACATAGAAACATAGAAACATAGAAAATAGGTGCAGGAGTAGGCCATTCGGCCCTTCTAGCCTGCACCGCCATTCAATGAGTTCATGGCTGAACATTCAACTTCAGTACCCCATTCCTGCTTTCTCGCCATACCCCTTGATCCCCCTAGCAGTAAGGACCTCATCTAACTCCTTTTTGAATATATTTAGTGAATTGGCCTCAACAACTTTCTGTGGTAGAGAATTCCACAGGTTCACCACTCTCTGGGTGAAGAAGTTCCTCCGCATCTCGGTCCTAAATGGCTTACCCCTTATCCTTAGACTGTGACCCCTGGTTCTGGACTTCCCCAACATTGGGAACATTCTTCCTGCATCTAACCTGTCTAACCCCGTCAGAATTTTATATGTTTCTATGAGGTCCCCTCTCATTCTTCTGAACTCCAGTGAATACAAGCCCAGTTGATCCAGTCTTTCTTGATAGGTCAGTCCCGCCATCCCGGGAATCAGTCTGGTGAACCTTCGCTGCACTCCCTCAATAGCAAGAATGTCCTTCCTCAGGTTAGGAGACCAAAACTGTACACAATACTCCAGGTGTGGCCTCACCAATGCCCTGTACAACTGTAGCAACACCTCCCTGCCCCTGTACTCAAATCCCCTTGCTTTGAAGGCCAACATGCCATTTGCTTTCTTAACCGCCTGCTGCACCTGCATGCCAACCTTCAATGACTGATGTACCATGACACCCAGGTCTCTTTGCACCTCCCCTTTTCCTAATCTGTCACCATTCAGATAATAGTCTGTCTCTCTGTTTTTACCACCAAAGTGGATAACCTCACATTTATCCACATTATACTTCATCTGCCATGCATTTGCCCACTCACCTAACCTATCCAAGTCGCTCTGCAGCCTCACAGCATCCTCCTCGCAGCTCACACTGCCACCCAACTTAGTGTCATCCGCAAATTTGGAGATACTACATTTAATCCCTTCATCTAAATCATTAATGTACAGTGTAAACAGCTGGGGCCCCAGCACAGAACCTTGCGGTACCCCACTAGTCACTGCCTGCCATTCTGAAAAGTACCCATTTACTCCTACTCTTTGCTTCCTGTCTGACAACCAGTTCTCAATCCATGTCAGTACACTACCCCCAATCCCATGTGCTCTAACTTTGCACATCAATCTCTTGTGTGGGACCTTGTCGAACGCCTTCTGAAAGTCCAAATATACCACATCAACTGGTTCTCCCTTATCCACTCTACTGGAAACATCCTCAAAAAATTCCAGAAGATTTGTCAAGCATGATTTCCCTTTCACAAATCCGTGTCAATTTCCATTGGTATCTTGAATCCCGCAACATCTATGTGGATTTTGATGCTTTCCGAAACGCTGTCCATTAACCTGATGATGTGTAACTCTAACATCTCCTCATCCTGTTGTTCTTCCATGCTATGTATTCTCTTGGGATTTCTACTCATAGCTTTGAACGCTGGACTCATAGCTTTAAAAAACGGTTTACCCTTCAGTCGGCATGCCTTCGCAAGATGCCCAGTCTTCCTGCAGAAGAAACACTCTGCCTTCACGTATGGACAACTTTGAGCAATGTGTTGTCCCAGGCATCTATAGCACGACTTCGACGGTCTGTTAAAATTTCCAGTTTCTGAGACTTTGGGCCCCCATCGTCTTTTACTGTGAACCTGCAGGTGATTTACCTCGGTTGACTGACGACCGTAATCATTATTTAATTCTCGGGAATATTGTTCGGCCATGTCCTTCGACCTCGCTGTCTGACAAGCAATCTCAAAAGTCAAGTCATCCGTCGTCAATAACTTCCTTCTGATCGCATCATTTTTCACCCCACAAACAAAACGATCCCGTAATGCTCGGTTTTGAAAGTTTCCAAAATTACAGTGCATTGATAGCTTTTTTAATGCGATGATGTAATCACTGATACTTTCATCAGACTTTTGATTCCGAATCCCGAAACAATAGCTTTCAGCAATTTCTAACGGTTTGGGGTTATAGTGCTGCTCCAGCTTCATTAAAATCTCTTTAAGCATTGTGTCCTTTGGCTTGTCAGGCACAAGCAGATTTACAAGGGTCTCGTACAATGCCGGACCTGCCTCCGATAAGAAGATCGCTCTCTTCCGTTCCAACACAGCCCAGTTCTGGACTGCATTGTCTGGAACTTCGATTATGTTATTTGCAGTGAAATACATTTCTAGCCAATCCACATACACTTTAAAACGTTCACGGTCGTGTCTTTATTCCCCCAAATATCCCAATACACCTGCCATTTTAATCTCTAGCTGTTCACACCATGTGCTGTATTTTACCTCGGATTTTGTAGCTTTTTCCAAAGACAGAAACTTCCAAATTCTTTCTGTCGGCTGGCTGAATCCTTCACCAACAAAATTTAAGCTTTAAATCATCCGAAAAATCCCATCTGAATCGCCAAATGTGATATATTCACAAAGCACTGCACACACAGCTTCCTAACATGGCAGGCAGCTCTCTCGGAAGTCTCCGGAAATCTGCCTGGTTCTGTTTATTATTAACCCTGTACTTGCAGTACACAATACGTCCACATCCACAGTGTGGAGCTACAAAGCTTACAGACATTACAGATGAAAGGCTGCTGAGAGATTAACAGTAGGATTTATGGGGAATTGGAATCGTTTTTTTTACAATTTCAGCACCAATTTCAGCCCAGTCCAAGTACATCCTTTCCCCAGCCGAAGTGCCTTACCCCAGTTCAGGTAATGCCTCTCCCAGCCAAAGTGCCTTAACCCAGTCCAAGTGCATGCCACCCCCAGTCGAAGTGCCTTACCCCAGTGTGTGCACCCTCCCCCAGTCAATGTCCCTCCTTACACAAGCGCAAGTGCATGTCCTTACCCCACCCCACCATAGATGGGATATTGTGTACAGATTGTTAACAGGTTTATTGGGTATGAAGTGAATAGTGACAGTGTCGTGACTTCTGTATTTCATCCACTCTAACTTAAGAACGTGATCCGTCTTCCCTGAGTTCCCTCTCTCTCATCGATCCCCTCCACCCACCCGTGCCTCTCCCCTCCCAGTCTCTCTCTCTCTCTCAGTCCTCACTCTCCCCTTCCCCCTCTCCTCCCTCTACCCTCATTCCCCCCTCCTTACCCTTCTCCATCCCATCCTTCCCTCCCTCTCCCCTGCCATCCCCCCTCCCCTCCTTCCCATCCCCCGTCCTTCCCTCCCCCTCCTCTCCTTCCCCCCTCCCTCCCCTCTTTCCCCCTCCCCTCTGTCGCCCTTCCCCTCTTTCCCCCTCCTTTCCCTCCCTCCCCCTCCGTCCCTCCTCGCCTCTTTCCCCCCCTCCTTTCCTTCCCTCCCCCTCCATCCCTCCTCCCCTCTTTCCCCCCTCCCCTCCCCATTTTTCTCCCCTCCCCTCTTTCCCCCCTCCCCTCCCCCATCCTTCTCCCCTCCCCTCTTTCCCCCCTCCCCTATCCTTCCCCCCTCCCCTCCCCTCTTCCCCCTCCCTCCCCTCCCCTCTTTCCCCCTCCCCCTCCTTCCCTCCCCTCCCCCTCCTTCCCCCTCCTTCCCTCTTTCCCCCCTCCCCTCCCCCTCCTTCCCCCCTACTTCCCCCCTCCTTCCCCCCTCCCTGTCCCCTCCTTCAATGCTTCCCTCCCTCCCCACCTCTCTCTCTCTCTCTCTCTCTCTCTCTTTTATCCCCCCCCTCTCTCTCTCTCACCTCCAACCCCTCCCTCCCAAGTCTCTCTCTCTTCCTTCCCTTCCCTCCTCCCCCCCCGCCCGCCCGTCTCTCTCTCTCCCCCCAGACACTCTCTCTCTCTCACCTAGGCTCTCTCTCTCTCTCTCTCTCTCTCTCTCTCTTTCCCTCCCTCCCCCTTGCCCCCAGTCCCTTAACCCTCCAGGTCTCTCTCTCTTTCCTCCCCCCCCCCCCAGTCTCTTTCTCTCCGCCCCCAGGCTCTCTCAGCTAGACTTTCCACTTTGTTTGCTAGGGCCCAAAAAATGGGCAATGTTCCAGCCTGAGCAATTTTTCAGCCTTTAATGGACCATCGCCCATTTTTTGGATCGCAACTTTCGGCTCAGCGATAGCCCAGTGATGTGAAATGAGCGAAGCAAGAGCCCAGCGATATGACAACAGCCAGTGATAGCCCAGCGATGGTGAAGGCAAAAGCTTCCCTAGCAACGGCCTTCTGCGCATGCGCGAATTTCTTTTTTCGGTGGCCATGTTGTCCCGTGTTTTGGGAGGTCAGGGGCCATCCACACATGCGCAGAAGGGGAGAGAGATCGAGAGAGGAGAGAGAGAGAGAGAGAGATAGAGCAAGAGGTGGAAGACAGAGACAGAGAGGTGAAAGAGAAGAGAGACAGAGAAAGAAAGACAGAGAAAGATGTCTGATAGCATTGACAGTGGAAGAGATGTGGAGATGGGAAGGAAGAGGGCCAAACCCTTATCCGAGGAGGCCAACGAGGCTCTCGTGGCGGAGGTGCATTCCCGGTGGGCCCAATTGACCGGGGTGGGGGGGGGAGCATGGTGGGAAACCAGCACCACGGGCGTACCGCAGGATATGGGATGAGATAGCTGATGTCGTATCGTCTGCGTCCAACGAGCCCATAGTCTCCGACCAATGCCGCAAACACTGGAACAACCTCATTGCTTCAGCAAGCGTAAGTACGACTTTATATTTTAATGATGCACATTCTAAGTATAATAATCATTATAATGGTAATTCTCCTGGATTGAATTTAAGCTTGTTATTCTAACTTGGATAACATATATCATCCTTGCTAAGAACTGGACAAGGCCATGAACCTGTGCCCATTTTAGGTCTCTCTGGCTGCTATCATTTACACAAGGACCCAGCATGGACTGGGGGAGAGCTGCCTTTGCTCACTGTCTGGCATGGGACACTTTTGGACATTAGATACTGTGATTGCTGACTTCAATGTAGATTGTATTCGAGAGAGATGTATGTGGCAACCGCTAGCCTCTAAACACACCGATCTTTGTTATAACCGTGCATCAATTGTGGACACAACACCTATTAGCATATAATGTTTGAAACTGTTGTGTATAAATGACATAACCTAGTCAAGTAGCTTGTGCCATGCTCTATTCACATTTGCAGAGGAAGATATCTAATAATCGGGCACAGCAGTGGTGCACTGGGGGAGGCCCTGCTGTAATACAGCCACTGAGCGACCTAGAGGAACGTACTGCAGCACTAGTGGGAGCCCACAGACGAGAGGTCACCACCCGTGGTGTTGCCGGACTATCTCATGCACCATGTGAGTAATGTGTCAAGCAGTGTAAAAGCTATGTGACATCATTTCATTATCATATCATAGACGAATGATGTCATATTATGTATGCAGCCTCTGTGCGACTCTCTGCCACACTCAGGTCGACAACATAAGAACATAAGAGCAGTCCATCTGGCCATCTGTCCCCTTCTCTGTCCGCACCCCATAAACCCTCACTCCCTTATCATTCGGTCTATCTGCGACTGATCCAGCCTCCACAGCTCTCTGGTGCAGTGATTTCCACATCGATGTACTGCCTTAGATACCACCATATGATGCATTAATATGTAACGTTTCTCGGTCACATTCATGGGATTAGTGCTGCTCCTCCTACGTATGCCAGCGTGGCACAACAATGCTTTCTGCTCTAATAATCTCAATTGTGTATTGCAGCTTTACCAGCTCCAGAGGCGCAATGGCATGACAGACGCTCATGTGGACCTGACCCACTGCATGTGTCATTCACCAACGGGTGGTGAAGAGGAGGAGACCACCGAGCCTGAGGAGGAGGAGGAATACCTGGAGACAGAGGAGGATGCCCCTTGCATCGCTCTGTCTGGGGAAACTGCGGCCCCGATGGGGATCCCAAGTGAGGAGGTACCGGCACCAAGCGGCATGCAGTTGGCGACGCCAAGGCGCACATTGGTGCTGTCACAGACCCCACGGAGGCCGGGTCAGCGGCTTGAGCAAAGGCCTACCCTGGACGACCACGTGGAGAGGCTGGCACGACTGTGCGAGGAGTCTGTCGCAATCCAGCGCGAGCAGCTCCAGGTGTTCGTGGGGCTCACGCAGGAATTCTCCCGGGTGTCTGTTCGCCAAGCGGAGGTGATGCAGCAGATGATCCTGGAGTTGCGTGAAATCTCCGCCTCCAACCATGCCATGCGGCATGCATTCTTGGCGGTACACAACGCTGCACCCCGAGCTCCCGTGACTACAAGCACCGACACACAGTCGGGTCAGGAGGATGCACCACCTCCTGACTCAGAAGGCAATCCCCTTGTTTTGTCTTCCCCTCCAACAGCCTCCCAACAGGCGATTGTCCCAGCATGTCCCCCACCACGGCAGGAAGTCTTGCCATCACCCAATGCACACCGGTTTTGCAGCAGTACCTGGGGACTAAAGCGCGTGGGTGAGGCAACGACAGCGGGGGCGGTGGAGGGGGGTGCAGGATCTGGAGGGAAACATGGCCGAAGGTAGGGAGGGGGTGCACTCTTTTTAATATTGTTCCTATTGTTTACATTCATTGTTGGTGTTGGTGTTTCACTGTTGGGGTGTAGGTGGGGGAGGGTGGGTATGGTTGGGGCAGAGGGTGGGGGGTGTTTTGGTGTTTTGATGTTTGTAATTGAAAAATAAAGTTCAAAAGTTGTCATTTTATTAAAACCATTTTATTTCACTTTACAATTGTTGTGCAGTGTCTTCTAATAACGTAAGTTAAAATACAAGTTGTTAGTGCAACTGTTGTTAAACAATGTCCAGGACGGACCAAGTAAGTATGAAACGTCACTTATTTATATAATTATAATAAAACATCTAATTGTGAGTGTATATATCTTTAAAAGGCCCTTAAGTAATTCACAAACTCTCTAAGCCCCTGTTTAAGAGGCCGCCTCTCTTCCTCCGACGTTCAAAATGGCATCCGTAGTGCCGAGACGAAGGCCAGGCTATAACACCTATTCTCCAACAACGTTCTCGGCGAGCGATCAGCCCAGCAATGTGTGCCGAAAGTTGGGCTGGGCGATCAACTCAGCGATAAGTTCGGTGTTGTGTCCAACTTTCCATCTTTGGGCGATATCAGCCCTTTTTGGGCGATATATGGACACTAGCCCAGCGATGTGAAGTGGAAAGTCTAGCCCTCTCTCTCTCGCTCTCTCCCCCTCTCCCAGCCCCCCCCCCCCCTCTTCCAGTCTCTCTCTCCCCTCCCCAGGCTTGGGCCGGAGCGGGGGAAGAGACAAGTCGGCAGCTTGACAGATGCATGAGCAGAACACGGCCTCCGAACTTTGCCGAGTCTAATGGCCTGCACCACCCGCCAACACCCGCTGCCACTCCTGCCCGCTACATCACCATGAAATTGGCGCTGGAGGATCTCAGCGGCAGCAGGCTGTAAAAAAATGAAGGGCCTCCCAAATACCAGCGAGAAACGGGCGGTAACAGACATGATCAATTTCGGGCCCTAAGTCATTAATATATATCAAGAAAAGCAGTGGTCCTAGTACCGGCCCTTGGGGAACACCACTGTATACCTTCCTCGTGTCTGAAAAGCAATCATTCACCACTACTCTCTGTTTCCTGTCACTTCGCTAATTTTGTATCCATGCTGCCACTGTCCCTTTTATTCCATGGGCTTCAACTTTGCTGGCAAGCCTATTATGTGGCACTTTATCTAATACCTTTTTGGAAATCCATGTACACCACATCAAATGCATTGACCTCATCAACACTCTCTGTTACCTCATCAAAAAACTCAATCAAGACAATTAAATACGATTTGCCTTTAACAAATCCATGCTGGCTTTCCTTAATTAATCCACACTTGTCCAAGTGACTATTAATTTTGTCCCGGATTATCGTTTCCAAAACTCCCCCACTACCGAGATTAAACTGACTGGCCTTTAGTTGCTGTGTTCTTACATCCTTGTTGGTGAGAGGGGAGCGACCTGTCAAAAGCCCAGCGGGAGATCGAGAGCCAGCGGCAGTTGGTGAGAGGGGATCGACCTGTCAAAAGCCCAGCGGGAGATCGAGAGCCAGCGGCAGTTGGTGAGAGGGGAGCGACCTGTCAAAAGCCCAGCAGGAGATCGAGAGCCAGCGGCAGTTGGTGAGAGGGGAGCGACCTGTCAAAAGCCCAGCGGGAGATCGAGAGCCAGCAGCAGTTGGTGAGAGGGGAGCGACCTGTCAAAAGCCCAGCGGGAGATCGAGAGCCAGCGGCAGTTGGTGAGAGGGGAGCGACCTGTCAAAAGCCCAACGGGAGATCGAGAGCCAGCGGCAGTTGGTGAGAGGTGGGAGCAGTGTCGGAGAGGCCTATAAAAGGCGTACCGGTGCAGCTACAGCGGGAGAGAAAACAAAATAGAAGTAGAAAGTAATCAAAAAGTGACGTCACAGCCAATGTGGTAAGTGATTGGTGAGTAGCTTTTCTTTTCTTTTTATTGTTATTACCAATTTAAGGGTATCTAAGGTTAAGACATGGCAGGAGAGCTCGGCCATGTGATATGCTCCTCCTGTACCATGTGGGAACTCGGGGACACTTCCGGTGTCCCTGGGCGCTACGTGTGTGGGAAGTGTATCCGCCTCGAGCTCTTGACGGTCCGCGTTGCGGAATTGGAGCTGAGGGTGGATTCACTCTGGAGCATCCACGATACTGAGAATGATGTGAGTATCACGTGTAGTGAGTTGGTCTTACCGCAGGAGAAGGGTCCACAGCCAGATAGGGAATGGAAGACCAGTAGGAAGAGCAGTGCAAGAAAGATAGTGCAGGGGTCCCCTGTGGTCATCCCCCTGCAAAACAGATACACTGCTTTGAGTACTGTTGGGGAGGATGACTCATCAGGGGAGGGCAGCAGCAGCCAAGTTCATGGCACCGTAGGTGGCTCTGCTGCACAGGAGGGCAGGAAAAAGAGTGGGAGCGCGATAGTGATAGGGGATTCGATGGTGAGGGGAATAGATAGGCGTTTCTGCGGACGCAACCGAGACTCCAGGATGGTATGTTGCCTCCCTGGTGCAAGGGTCAAGGATGTCTCAGAGCGGGTGCAGGACATTCTGAAATGGGAGGGAGAACAGCCAGTTGTCGTGGTGCACATTGGTACCAACGACATAGGTAAAAAAAGGGATGAGGTCCTACGAAAAGAATTTAAGGAGCTAGGAGCTAAATTAAAAAGTAGGACCTCAAAAGTAGTAATCTCGGGATTGCTACCAGTGCCACGTGATAGTCAGAGTAGGAATCGCAGGATAGCGCAGATGAATACATGGCTTGAGCAGTGGTGCAGCAGGGAGGAATTCAAATTCTTGGGGCATTGGAACCGGTTCTGGGGGAGGTGGGACCAGTACAAACCGGACGGTGTGCACCTGGGCAGGTCCGGAACCAATGTCCTAGGGGGAGTGTTTGCTAGTGCTGTTGGGGAGGAGTTAAACTAATATTGCAGGGGGATGGGAACCTATACAGGGAGACAGAGGGAGACAAAAATGAGGCAAAAGCAAAAGACAGAAAGGAGATGAGGAAAAGTGGAGGGCAGAGAAACCCAAGGGCCACTGTACAGCAAAATTCTAAAAGGACAAAGGGTGTTAAAAAAGCAAGCCTGAAGGCTTTGTGTCTTAATGCAAGGAGTATCCGCAATAAGGTGGATGAATTAACTGTGCAAATAGATGTTAACAAATATGATGTGATTGGGATTACGGAGACGTGGCTCCAGGATGATCAGGGCTGGGAACTCAACATCCAGGGGTATTCAACATTCAGGAAGGATAGAATAAAAGGAAAAGGAGGTGGGGTAGCATTGCTGGTTAAAGAGGAGATTAATGCAATAGTTAGGAAAGACATTAGCTTGGATGATGTGGAATCTATATGGGTAGAGCTGCAGAACACTAAAGGGCAAAAATCGTTAGTGGGAGTTGTGTACAGACCTCCAAACAGTAGTAGTGATGTTGGGGAGGGCATCAAACAGGAAATTAGGAGTGCATGCAATAAAGGTGCAGCAGTTATAATGGGTGACTTTAATATGCACATAGATTGGGCTAGCCAAACTGGAAGCAATACGGTGGAGGAGGATTTCCTGGAATGCATAAGGGATGGTTTTCTAGACCAATATGTCGAGGAACCAACTAGGGGGGAGGCCATCTTAGACTGGGTGTTGTGTAATGAGAGAGGATTAATTAGCAATCTCATTGTGCGAGGCCCCTTGGGGAAGAGTGACCATAATATGGTGGAATTCTGCATTAGGATGGAGAATGAAACAGTTAATTCAGAGACCATGGTCCAGAACTTAAAGAAGGGTAACTTTGAAGGTATGAGGCATGAATTGGCTAAGATAGATTGGCTAATGATACTTAAGGGGTTGACTGTGGATGGGCAATGGCAGACATTTAGAGACCGCATGGATGAATTACAACAATTGTACATTCCTGTCTGGCGTAAAAATAAAAAAGGGAAGGTGGCTCAACCGTGGCTATCTAGGGAAATCAGGGATAGTATTAAAGCCAAGGAAATGGCATACAAATTGGCCAGAAATAGCAGCGAACCTGGGGACTGGGAGAAATTTAGAACTCAGCAGAGGAGGACAAAGGGTTTGATTAGGGCAGGGAAAATGGAGTACGAGAAGAAGCTTGCAGGGAACATTAAGGCGGATTGCAAAAGTTTCTATAGGTATGTAAAGAGAAAAAGGTTAGTAAAGACAAACGTAGGTCCCCTGCAGTCAGAATCAGGGGAAGTCATAACGGGGAACAAAGAAATGGCAGACCAATTGAACAAGTACTTTGGTTCAGTATTCACTAAGGAGGACACAAACAACCTTCCGGATATAAAAGTGGTCAGAGGGTCTATTAAGGAGGAGGAACTGAGGGAAATCTTTATTAGTCGGGAAATTGTGTTGGGGAAATTGATGGGATTGAAGGCCGATAAATCCCCAGGACCTGATGGACTGCATCCCAGAGTACTTAAGGAGGTGGCCTTGGAAATAGCGGATGCATTGACAGTCATTTTCCAACATTCCATTGACTCTGGATCAGTTCCTATCGAGTGGAGGATAGCCAATGTAACCCCACTTTTTAAAAAAGGAGGGAGAGAGAAAGCAGGGAATTATAGACCGGTCAGCCTGACCTCAGTAGTGGGTAAAATGATGGAATCAATTATTAAGGATGTCATAGCAGCGCATTTGGAAAATGGTGACATGATAGGTCCAAGTCAGCATGGATTTGTGAAAGGGAGATCATGCTTGACAAATCTTCTGGAATTTTTTGAGGATGTTTCCAATAAAGTGGACAAAGGAGTACCAGTTGATGTGGTATATTTGGACTTTCAGAAGGCTTTCGACAAGGTCCCACACAGGAGATTAATGTGCAAAGTTAAAGCACATGGGATTGGGGGTAGTGTGCTGACGTGGATTGAGAACTGGTTGTCAGACAGGAAGCAAAGAGTAGGAGTAAATGGGTACTTTTCGGAATGGCAGGCAGTGACTAGTGGGGTACCGCAGGGTTCTGTGCTGGGGCCCCAGCTGTTTACATTGTACATTAATGATTTAGACGAGGGGATTAAATGTAGTATCTCCAAATTTGCGGATGACACTAAGTTGGGTGGCAGTGTGAGCTGCGAGGAGGATGCTATGAGGCTACAGAGTGACTTGGATAGGTTAGGTGAGTGGGCAAATGCGTGGCAGATGAAGTATAATGTGGATAAATGTGAGGTTATCCACTTTGGTGGTAAAAACAGAGAGACAGACTATTATCTGAATGGTGACAGATTAGGAAAAGGGAAGGTGCAACGAGACCTGGGTGTCATGGTACATCAGTCATTGAAGGTTGGCATGCAGGTACAGCAGGCGGTTAAGAAAGCAAATGGCATGTTGGCCTTCATAGCGAGGGGATTTGAGTACAGGGGCAGGGAGGTGTTGCTACAGTTGTACAGGGCCTTGGTGAGGCCACATCTGGAGTATTGTGTACAGTTTTGGTCTCCTAACTTGAGGAAGGACATTCTTGCTATTGAGGGAGTGCAGCGAAGATTCACCAGACTGATTCCCGGGATGGTGGGACTGACCTATCAAGAAAGATTGGATCAACTGGGCTTGTATTCACTGGAGTTCAGAAGAGTGAGAGGGGACCTCATAGAAACATTTAAAATTCTGACGGGTTTGGACAGGTTGGATGCAGGAAGAATGTTCCCAATGTTGGGGAAGTCCAGAACCAGGGGTCACAGTCTGAGGATAAGGGGTAAGCCATTTAGGACCGAGATAAGGAGAAACTTCTTCACCCAGAGAGTGGTGAACCTGTGGAATTCTCTACCACAGGAAGTAGTTGAGGCCAATTCACTAAATATATTCAAAAGGGAGTTAGATGAAGTCCTTACTACTCGGGGGATCAAGGGGTATGGCGTGAAAGCAGGAAGTGGGTACTGAAGTTTCATGTTCAGCCATGAACTCATTGAATGGCGGTGCAGGCTAGAAGGGCTGAATGGCCTGCTCCTGCACCTATTTTCTATGTTTCTATGTTTCTATGAACAAATGTGCAACGCATTTGCAATTCTCGAGTGTTCTGGTAGCTGCTCCGTAGCCATGGAGGATTGAAAAATTGCAAGATGCTTTGTTTACCGGCCTGGATTGGACAGTGATCTTGAATCACTTGTCAGCAAATGCAGTGTTTGTCAAAATTTCAGAAACAAATCACCCAAAACTCCACTACAAGCCTGGTCATGGCCAAGTAGACCTTTTCAGAGAGTATATGTAGACTTCTGTGAGAAAACAAATGATTATTTCCTGGTAGTTGTAGATAGTCACTCAAAGTGGATTAAATGAAACACATAGGTTCAAATACTACAATTGAACGTACCATAGATGAGCTGAGGTCTATCTTTGCATGTCTTGGCTTCTTGAAGAGCTTGTTTCTGACAATGGCCCTCAGTTCCATTCTGTTCCATTCCAAGAATTCATGAACCAGAATGCATCAAACACATTCTCGTTACACCATATAATTTAGCTTCAAATGGAGCAGCCGATAGGGCAGTCAGAATAGAGATTGAAGCTCTCAAAAAGCAAGTGTTGCACGGTTGTTCTGGACCCAGCATGGAGCAACATTTGGCAAATTTCTTGCTGAAAACCACAAAAGAGTCAGCCCAAACAGCACCAACTGACCAGAAGACAAGAAGTATAAAGAACCAAAATCAAAATGTGACATCACAGGATAGAAGGGAGGTGATTGATTAGTGAGTTTTTCTCTCTTCTGGGGCATTGGTTTGAATTAAGAGCTGGGATTAAAAACAAAACTTGCATACTTAATGAATTAAATATATTAGGGATGGCAGGACAGGCCATTGAGGTCCACAGCGACCACATCTGCAGTAAGTGTCTGCAGCTCGAGGAACTTTGGCTCCGCGTTGATGAGCTGGAATCCGAGCTGCAAACACTGCCACACATCAGGCAGGGGGAAGTTATCTGGACGCCACGATCCAGGAGCTAGTCACACCAATTAGATTAATTAATTCAAATTCGATCCGTGGTCAGGGACAGGAGGGTGTGACTATCTGTGAGGAAGGTACGGGGACTCAGGATGGAGTGATGGAGGAGTCTCAGCCCTTGCTCTTGTCCAACAGGTTCGAGGCTCTTGCTCCCTGTGAACGAGGGCAGGGAGTGCAGGGAGGATGAGCAAACTGACCACAGCACCGTGGTACAGGGGGCCATTCAAGTGGGGGGAGTAAAAAGAAATGTTGTAGTGGTAGGGGACAGTATCATTAGGGGGATAGATAAGATTCTCTGCAGCCGAGAGCGTGAGTCCTGAAGACTATAGTGCCTACTCAGTGCCAGGGTTAAGCACATCTCCTATGGGCTGGAGAGGAACTTGGTGGGAGGGGGAAGATCCAGTTGTCGTGGTCCACGTGGGTACCAACAACATAGGTAGGACAAATAAAGAGGTTCTGTAGAGGGAGTATCAGCAGCTAGGGGCCAAATTAAAAAGCAGAACCACAAAGGTAATAATCTCTGGAATGCTACCTGAGCCAAGAGCAAATTTACATAGGGTAAATGAGATGAGAGAGTTAAACACATGGCTCAAAAACTGGTGTGAGAGAAATGGGCTTTGGTTCGTGGGACACTGGGGTAAGAGGGAGCTGTTCCATTCGAACGGGCTCCACTGTGACTAAGGTCCTGGCTAATCAAACAACTTGGGCTGTAGAGAGGGGTTTAAACTAATGGATAATCAAATGGCTATAGGGAGGGAGGAACTTAATACATTCACCATCACTAAAGAAACAGTACTTGGTAAAATAATGGGACTAAAGGTGGACAAGTCCCATGAACCTGATGGCTTGCATCCTCGGGTCCTAAAAGAAGTGGCTGTCGAGATAGTGGATGCTTTGGTTATAATCTAACAAAATTCCCTGGATTCTGCGGAGGTCCCAGCAAGTTGGAAAACCACAAATGTAATGCCCCTATTTAAAAAAGGAGGCAGACAGAAAGCAGGAATATATAGACCGGTTAGTCTAACCTCTGACGTTGGGAAAATGCTCGAGTCCATTATATGGAAAAGCATAATTCCGTCAAGCAGAATCAACATGGTTTTATGAAAGGGAAATTGTGTTTGATAAATATGCTGGAGTTCTTTGAGCAGGGTGGATAAGGGGGAACCAGTGGATTTCCAGAAGGCATTCGATAAGGTGCCACATAAAAGCTAACTGCACAAGATAAAAGCTCACGGGGTTGGGGGTAATATATTAGCATGGATAGAGGATTGGCTAACTAACAGAAAACAGAGAGTCGGGATAAATGGGTCATTTTCCGGTTGGCAAACAGTAACTAGTGGGGTGCCGCAGGGATCGGTGCTGGCCCTCAACTATTTACAATCCATATTAATGACTTGGATGAAGGGACTGAGTGTAATGTAGCCAAGTTTCCTGATGATACAAAGATGGGTGGGAAAGCAAGTTGTGAGGAGCACACAAAAAATCTGCAAAGGGATATAGACAGGCTAAGTGAGTGAGAAAACATTTGGCAGATGGAGTATAATGTGGGAAAATATGAGGTTATCCACTTTGACAGAAAAATTAGAAAAGCAAATTATAATTTAAATGGAGAACAATTGCAAAGTGCTGTAGTACAGAGGGTGCTGGGAGTCCTTGTACATGAAACACACAAGTTAGTATGCAGGAACAGCAAGTAATCAGGAAGGCAAATGGAATGTTGGCTTTTATTGCAAGGGGGATGGATTATAAAAGCAGAGAAGTCCTGCTACAACTGTACAGAAACTAAAACTAGGGGACATAGTCTCAGAATAATGGGCCACCCATTTAAAACTGAGATGAGGAGGAATATCTGCTCTGAGGGTTATAAATCTGTGGAATTCTCTGCCCCAGAGAACTGTGGAGGCTGGGTCATTGAATATATTTAAGGCGGAGATAGACAGATTTTTGAGCGATAAGGGAGTAAAGGGTTATGGGAGCAGGCAAGGAAGTGGAGCTGAGACCATGATCAGATCGGCCATGATCTTATTAAATGGTGGACCAGGCTCAAATGGCCTACTCCTGCTCCTATTTCTTATGTTCTTGTGTTTGAACTACTCTGCACACTACCACTGGATATACCCCAGCTGAACTCTTGATGAAGAGGAGATTGAGAACACGATTGAGTCTCGTTCAACCAAATTCAGTCTGAAGAGTGGAACATAAACAGTTGAGTCAGAAATGTTACTATGACAGCAATCAGAAAGAATGCAGTTTCAAACAAAACGAGTGTGTTCATGTTCTCATTCCGCCTGAAAAGTCAAGTTCACACCAGTGGGACGTTGGTGGAACCAAAAGATATTTGGTTGAAATTGGTGACAACATCCGAAGTGTTAATGTAGATCAAATGATCTCTGCTGGAGATGAACCAAGACATGATCTTGAATCACTTGATCATGAACACTTACATGAGTTTGACTCAGTTTAGACTTGAGTAACCGAAGTACTAGATTCAACCAAGTCTGAGATAGAAACAGGATCATCTTTGAGTTTGGAACCAAAAAAGAAAAAAACAAAAAGTTGGTTCAACACCAAAACCTCCTGTAAGGAGATCAGAAAGGCTCCACAAACCTATTAAACTGGACTTATAGTTTTTTTTTAAAGCCAGGGGTTTTTGCTATATGGTACATATAATGCTAGGAAAGATGGGACCATAGTTTTGTTGTATTTGAGAGGGGAATACATACATTTTATTTTTAAAGGGAAAGCAGTGTAATCTATTATCATATGGTTTGTCACATGGTTTAGTATGAGCATGCTCAGTTCGTTCTGGCCTAATAAAGCAAGCACATGGACTAGCAACTCATCCTGTCTCTGCCCTTCATTTGTTCTACCCACATATATTACAAGACTAAGAAAGATGGTGTAAGGAACCATTTGTGCTCTTATGTCTCAAATAAAGCAATGTGACCGAGTACTGTAGACTTGAGCAAGTGTGACCTTAGTCTCTTTATTCTGACTTCAGAGTGCTGACACAGAATGGGAGGCCTGCTTATATGCATGCTCCCAAGGGATGCTGGGATGCCGTGGGACTCCAGTAGATATGGCCTCTGGTGGCGGTAGAATGCTGGTTACAAGGTGTTGCATACATAACATCACTCTCCCCCAAAGTCAATAGGACACTTATTTACAGGGTGAGACAATCTGGGGCTTTCCACTCCCTAGTCGATCGTCTCGATACAAACAGGTGCAGGTGAGTTAGTTGGGCCTTCGCTGGGCTGCTGCACAGCTGGTCTTGCTGGGCTGCTGGGGATGATGAGTTCAGCTTCGTGGTCAACCGTGATGTTGATTGCCACTTGTGTGTGTATCGGAAGATCGAAGTTGATGGTGTCCTCTTCAGGTTATTCGTGGCTGTCTGTGAATCGCAGTTTGGTTTGGTCCAAAAGCTTTCTGCAAGTTAGTCCTCAAACACCCTACTCCCTTCTTTGGCTACGACAGTGCCAGCAAGCCAGTTGGGACCATGTCCATAGTTGAGCACAAATACAGGGTCATTGACTTCAATATCGCGGGACAAGTTTGCGTGATCATGGTACATGCTTTTTGATGCCGCCTGCCCTCGACATGATCATGGAGATCAGGGTGGACTAGAGAGAGCCTTGTTCTGAGTGCCCTTGTCATGAGCAGTTCGGCAGGGGGAACCCCGGTGAGCAAGTGGGGTCTTGTGCGGTAGCTGAGCAGGACTTGGGACAGGCGGGTCTGCAGGGAGCTTTCCGACACACGTTTCAAGCTTTGTTTGATGGTTTGGACTGCCCGTTCTGCCTGGCCGTTAGATGCGGGTTTGAACGGGGTAGATGTGACGTGTTTGATCCCATTGCGGGTCATGAATTCCTTGAATTCAGTGCTGGTGAAGCATAGTCCATTGTTGCTGACAAGGACATCAGGCGTGGAAAACATGGCTCGTAGGCTTTGGATGGTGGCAGTGGATGTGCTTACAGACATTATTACACACTCAATCCATTTTGAATAAAATCCACGACAACCAAAAACATTTTGCCTAGAAACGGGCCAGCGAATTCAATGTGGATCCTAGACCACTGTTTGGAGGGCCATGACCACAAGATAGCAGTGCTCTCTGGTGCATTGCTCAGTATCTGTTTGGGCTTAAGTTAGAGTTAGAAACTGACCATAAGTCGCTCATATCGCTATTCTCAGGGAGCAAATGTATTAATACCAATGCCTCTGCTCACATCCAAAGATGGGCGCTCACGCTGTCTGCATATAACTATGTAATTCACCACAGGTCAGGCACAGAAAACTGTGCTGATGCTCTCGGTCGGCTACCATTGCCCACCATCGGGGTGGACATGGCACAGCCTGCAGACTTGCTCTTGGTGATGGATGCATTTGAAAATGAAAAGTCACCCATTACGGCCCGCCAGATCAGGAACTGGATCTGGACAATGTAAGTGTTGCATTGGCGCATGCAAGACTCCAAATCTGAGTCAATGTCAGGCCACCATACATGGGATCTGGCTATAGCTTTCATCATTACTATGCCTGGGTGGGTACTGTGTAGGTCGCGTATAAATGTTTCCCTGTCTTTCTTAGGCAAAATAACGCGATTACCCCACAAAAGACAGTCCGCCTTTGTGGACATTTAGTCTTTGCGCTGCTGGAACGGCTTGATCTCTTCATGCATCTCCGCTGGGATGCTGGACCATCTCCCATGGAGGACACAGTTTTTTACAAGGGACAGTAAAGGATCCGGGCTGGTCCAGGTCCTGATCTGGCAGGCCGTAACGGATGACTTTTCGTTTTCAAATGCATCCATCACCAAGAGCAAGTCTGCAGGCTACGCCATGTCCACCCCGGTGGTGGGCAATGGTAGCCGACTGAGAGCATCAGCGCAGTTCTCTGTGCCTTGTCTGTGGTGAATTACATAGTTATATGCAGACAGCGTGAGCGCCCATCTTTGGATGTGAGCAGAAGCATTGGTATTATTACATTTGCTCTCTGAGAATAGCGATATGTGCGACTTATGGTCAGTTTCTAACTCGAACTTAAGCCCAAACAGATACAGGTGCATTTTTTTCACCCTGTAAACACATGCCAGAGCTTCTTTTTTCAATCATGCTGAACGGCCTTTTCGGCCTTAGACAAACTCTTGGACGCATAAGTGAGCGGTTGCAATGTTCCCAATTCGTTGGCTTGTTGTAACACACACTTGACCCCATACAAAGATGCATCGCAAGCTAGCACTAAATGTTTACATGGGTCATACAGAACAAGCAGTTTGTTGGAACATAAGATTTCTGGCTTTCTCAAAATCTTTTGATTTCCCCCATACCCAGTCATCTCCCTTGCATAGCAACATATGTAGAGGTTCTAGCAGGGTGCTTAACCCGGCTAGGAATTTACCAAAATAATTGAGGAATCCCAGGAAGGACCGCAGCTCCGTCACGTTATGTGGTCTCGGTGCGTTCTTGATGGCCTCCGTCTTGGCATCGGTGAGTCTGATGCCATCTGCCGCGATTCTTCTCCCCGAGAACTCGACCTCTGGCACCAGGAAAACACACTTCGAGCGTTTCAACCTGAGTCCCACACGATCTTGCCGACTTAGAACCTCTTCCAGGTTCTGCAAGTGTTCGATGGTGTCCCAACCTGTGATCTATATGTCATCCTGGAAAACCACAGTGCGCGGAACCGACTTTAGCAGACTCTCCATGTTCCTTTGAAAAATAGCCGCGGCCGATCGAATCCCAAACAGGCATCTATTGTAGATGAACAGACCTTTGTGCGTGTTGATGCAGGTGAGGCCTTTCGAAGATTCCACCAACTCCAGCGTCATGTAGGCCGAGGTCAGGTCCAACTTGCCTTCCCTCCTGCCAGCGTCGCAAATAGGTCGTCTGCCTTGGGTAGCGGGAACTGGTCCTGCAGCGAAAAATGGTTAATCGTTACTTTGTAGTCCCCACAAATTCTGACCATGCCATCGCCCTTCAGAACCGGAACAATCGGACTGGCCCACTCGTTGAACTCAACCGGCACGATGATGCCCTCTCGTTGCAGCCTGTCCAGCTCGATCTCCACTTTCTTTCGCATCATGTATGGCACCACACATGATATGTGGTGGATGGATCGTGTACTGGGAACCAAGCGGATCTGCACCTTCGCCCCAGAGAATTTTCCAATGTCTGGCTCAAAGAACAACGGGAACTTGCTCAAAACCTGGGCACGTGAGGTGTCGTCGACAGACGAAAGAGCTCGGATGTCGTCCCAGTTCCAGTGGATTTTTCCCAGCCAGCTCCTGCCGAACAGTGTGGGGCCATCTCCTGGTACAATCCATGGTGGTAGTGCCTGCACCGCTCCATCATAGGAGACGTTTACTGCTCCACTGCCAATTACAGGGAGCAGCTCTTTAGTGTAAGTTCTCAGCATGGTATGAATAGGGCTCAGCTTGGGCCTTTGTGCCTTGTTGCACCACAGCTTCTTGAAGGCCTTTTTGTTCATGATAGACTGACTCACACCCATCCAATTCCATGGATACTGAAATTCCGTTCAGTTCAACTTTTAACGGTGGACATTTTGTGGTCCCGTACACTTCTGCCTCCTCGGTTCGAGTCTCTAGTTCAGTTTGATCCGCCATGGATCGGTCTTCCTCTGCAATGTGGTGGTTTGCAGGGTTTGCAGCTCGTCTCCACATTTGCTGGAGGTGTCCCATTGTTCCACAGCCTTTGCATGCATAGTGCTTGAAGCGGCATTGATGGGCTCGATGATCACCTCCGCAGCGCCAACAAGTTGTTAGCTGCCTCGCATTCACGCTTGATGGCGGACTCTGAGTCATCTGAGGTCGTGCAGCTGCAGGCGTATACGTTCTGCCATATGCATTCCTGCTTGAAAATGACATTAGTTAGTGTACAGTACTTGCCGATGCATCTTTATGCTGCAAAATTTGTTTGGTGTTATCGCTGGTGGACATAAATGCCTGGGCTATCGTTATGGCTTTGCTCAGGTTCGGTGTTTCAACAGTCAATAGTTTGCGAAGGATAACCTCATGGCCAATGCCAAGCACAAAAAAGTCTCTTAGCTTTTGCTTCAGGAATCCACCAAATTTGCAATTTCCTGCAAGGCGCCTTAGTTCGGCGACGTAGCTCGCCACTTCCTGGCCTTCAGACCGGTGACACGTATAAAATCGATACCTTGCCATCAGAACGCGCTCCTTCGGATTTAGGTGCTCCTGGACCAGCGTACACAGTTCTTCATACGATTTGGTTGTTGGTTTCACCGGAGCAAGAAGATTCTTCATGAGGCCATAGGTTGTTGCCCCGCAGACAGTGAGGAGGATCGCCCTTCATTTGGCAGCGTTCTCATTCCCTTCCAGCTCGTTGGCCACGAAGTATCGGTCGAGTCGCTCCACGAAGGCTTCCCAATCATCACCTTCTGAGAATTTCTACAGGATACCAACAGTTCTTTGCATTTTCACGTGATGGTTCGTTATCTATTACTCGTTGCCAGTTGTTATGTCTCAAATAAAGCAATGTGACTGAGTATTGTAGACTTGAGTAAGTGTGATCTTAGTCTCTTTATTCTGACTCTGGCACAGCATGGGAGACCTGCTTATATGCAGTGCTCCCAACGGATGCTGGGATCCCTTGGGACTGCAGCAGATGCGCCCCCTGCTGGCGATAGAATGCTGGTTACAAGGTAATGAATACATAACATGTGCAATGTATGTTTTAAACAGGAACAAAACACGGGTTAAAAATTGGTCCTTCCTGCGCCCGTTTTATACAAAACAAATGCAACAAGGCCCAGTTTCCTGGGACCAGAATCCTGCACCCCTAGGTTGCCTGACAAAATGTCCTACTGAAATTGGGCATGCTTTTCTTCAGGCGTCCCTTGAGGTCAGCTTAAACAGGCATTAGGTCCCTGATATATATATATATATGTAAATGAGGGACCTAATGCCTGTTTCAGTCCCCCTTCACAGAAATTGAGCATTGAGGAGCAGGACAGGCTTAGGGCGTGCTTTGCTTTGAACTCTTCAGCGACTGCTGCGGTTAAAGCAACGGTCGCAAATTAAAGGCCAGTTTTTCAAAAATGATAATTTTTTTTTTTTAAAGCGTTCCTGTAGAGTCAGGAGAAGCAGGAATGCTGCTCCGACTCCACACTCCTTGTGATCGCTGCCACCCCACCCCCCCCAACCCGCCGCCCCCACCCCCATCCTTTGCACGATCCAACCCTCTTCTGGGCCTTTCCCTTGCGCTGCTGTTGGCGAGATAAGTGGCCCAATCTTCTTCGAAGTAAAACATGTGATCGGCCTGTGTAGGCACAAAAGGCACCAGCAGCTTGCGAACAAATGTTAATGAGGGTCAAGGGTCACTTTTGGACCAGTATCGGGCCTCCTGGTTGAGGTGCCACTGCATGCGCAGAGCCGAGAATGGGCCTCGATTAATTTCTACCTGCTAGTGTTCTATAGTCATCACTGGTCGTCCATCACAAACCCAAAACACCTCATCCCTAATAGATCCTTATGAAAGTAGCAAAACCCTTTGTTCAATGTCGTTTGATATTTTATACATCTTCAAATTCGAGTAAATTCACACTGAACCCATTAGAAAATGAATTAAAAAAGAATCTAAATGATGGCAGGTACCTGTAAATTAGTTCAAGGTATGAAACAATTACACAGACAATACTTCTGACTTGCTCCAGTTTTCCGACTATGATCAAGAAGTTTGACTCTCAGAGTCAGACATCTACAAGTGTTACTGAAGCATTTGCCAGATATGTCACTTTCCCTCTCTGTCATGTATCTCTCACTACTGTACATAACTGTATCTTACCATGCTATACATGACTGTAACTAGATATGACCTGTAACCACAAGCTTACCTTACCACCAGGGGTGCACTTGCAGGAGACACTGGATACCTGTTCCACACAGGTATATAAAGACAGGTCTCAGGCAAGTGTGGCATTCGAGAGCTGTGTAATAAAGGTGCAGGTCCTGAGTGACCTTGACTTCAGCATGTGCCTCGTGTGAATCTGTACTACAGGGACAGGACTTTACACTCTCAGATTATGCCAGATAGGCAACATTGAGACCATCATCGGCAGGTTTGGCTTTAGTACAGAAACTGTAATTGCATTTGTGCTGTTTTGAACTGATGAGTTTGGATAGAAAGGATGCAGAAAACAGCCAATATAGTTGCCAAAAAATACTTCCTTTATAAAACTGAACAGGCAGCCTGGGTATGTCCTACTATTTAATTACAGGAAATAAATTATTCATCAGGTTTGCAAATATCCTTTGATCTTTCAACTCATCGACTTTAATGGGTTTTGAAGGAATTCTGATAACTGTGTTTTTCTACTTTAACGAACCCAATTAATTTACTCACCCACATGCCTATTTCTTTCTTACTCGGCCCTAATCAAATTCCTGTGTAGTTGTTTACTGTCTCCCAAAGCCACAACTGCACTTGTACAGTTCTCACATCAGATGCCTTGCTGTCATCTTTTGGACACAGATCCCCAAGCAGAGACAGATGTACATGAACAGCCGGCCAGGGTTACTTACATCAGTATTTAGGGAATTAGCTCATGTGATCTGGCGCATTACACATTCATTCTGCACTAAGTGCCATTGGCGGGGGGGTGAGAAGAGCTGCCACCATGCTCACGATCCCGTGAACTGGCAATGATGACTTCCCTGCGCTCATCTCACCAAACTGAAAGCGTGGGACCAAGATCAGCGAAGGATCAACACAAAGCTGCTGATCTCTCCTCCCATGTGTGCTCATTAACATTTGCTATGACAGTGAGAAAATTTGGAAATGGGTCATTTGCCGCTTGTCTAGCCCACACCCCAAACCCCCCCTGCCAATGGCGTCCGGCATTCCAAGCAGAAAGAAGTCAAGTGTTCCAATTCAACAGATGTCTCATTTCTTCTTGCAGTCCAGCTAACCCAACCTACTTTAATCATTTAATCACAAAGAAGTATTCTTAGCCATGGGCTATTGTGTCGTGGAATAGCTCGTTAACTTTGTTGAACAGGTTCGAAGAATGGTTTAGAGTGCTGGCAGCTAACCGGCATTACTGAGTGGATGACATGAGTACACCCATGATCCTTCACACAGCAACTTATTGCATTAACCAAACGTGGACCCAGTGGGGAGAATTTTCCAATTTCACACTGTCGGTGCAGATCTTTGTCCATTGGTCACACAAGGAAATCAAAGGCTGAGGATGAATTTCCATCAGTTATGGGCAGAAATTGTGGCCGCACACCTGCGATTTCCTGATATGTGCAGCTAGGAAGGGGGGGGGGTGGGAGGAGTGGGTGAAGCTCTCCAATTGCAGCACAAACTTGGAAAATCAGACCTAATACAAGTATGATGTCAGTATTGCTTATAGAGAGACCCCATTATCTCACTGGATTTACGATCTTAGAACCCTACTTCTGAATTCTAACTTTCCATTTCAATTGTAAATTGTGATTTTCCACTTGTGTGTCCCCGACTGCACGATTTTCCACCTATTAAAATAACTGGTCAGAAAATCATTGACTGCAGAAGCAGGAGCAGAAAATGTTTGTTTGATGAGTGTCCTGGTCAGTACTTCTCCCTCAACCAACTCCTCCACAAACAGACCAACTGAGTATTCATCTCAATTGCTGTTTGTGCAAACTTGCTGTGTGAAAATTGACTGCTGCGTTTGCCTACATAACAACAGTGAATCCTCTTCAAAAATAGTAAATCATCGGTTGTAAAGAACATTGAGTTGCTCTGAGCATGTGATATTAAAACGCAAGCTCTGCTTACAGTAAGAAATGTTTTGTTCAGGCAGCTTTGCTGGTGCAAATTCATTTAACAGTTTCTTAATTGCAACCACAGTATGCTTAATTTCTTTTTAGTTAGACTCAATTTTATTTGTGTCAGTGATCTTCAAAATAAAAAAAATTAGTGTGGGTCTGTTCCTACTCCATGGAATGCAAAGAAAGACTTGGATTTATATAGCGCCTTTCATGACCACCGGACGTCTCAAAGCGCTTTACAGCCAATGAGGTGCTTTTTGAATGTAGTTACTGTTGTAATGCACTTTAATGTTTTAGAACTTCTTGACATTCTCGACATTGTGCATGTGAGATTTACTGGGGCAACATAAGAGGTAGCAAAGTTTAGCACTGAGCAGTTTTTCAAAGGGTTGTAAAAGTCAGCATGTTTCATTTTTCCAATATTCTGAGTTTTGTATTGTTCGGTTACTAAACTGCTGTTACTCAAACTACTCATCAACTTTAGTGTTAGTGCAGTAATATTGGCTGAAATTTATTGTTCGGAGTTTGCCTGTTGCTGCTAATGGTCCTGATTTCATTCTGCAAGAAGGACCATAGCATAGTGGTTACTGGACTTGTAATCCAGAGGCCTGGACTAATGATCCTGAGACATGAGTTCAAATCCCATCATGGCAGCTGGGGAATTTAAATTCAGCTAACACACAATATGTTAGTGCTGAAGTTCTCCTATAATTAGCTGCAATTTCTATCTCGTAGCTTGGCTCCTGCTTCTCTGTTACACACCTCTGTGTTGTGAGGGTCTGTTAGAATCGGGAATGGTAGCATAGAAACATAGAAAATAGATGCAGGAGTAGGCCATTTGGTCCTTCGAGCCTGCACTGCCATTCAATAAGATCATGGCTGATCATTCCCTCAGTACCCCTTTCCTGCTTTCTCTCCATACCCCTTGATTCCCTTAGCCATAAGGGCCATATCTAACTCCCTCTTGAAAATATCCAATGAACTGGCATCAACAACTCTCTGTGGCAGGGAATTCCACAGGTTAACAACTCTCTGAGTGAAGAAGTTTCTCCTCATCTCAGTCCTAAATGGCCTACCTCTTATCCTAAGACTATGTCCCCTGCTTCTGGACTTCCCCAACATCTGGAACATTCTTCCCGCATCGAACCTGTTCAGTCCCGTCAGAATCTTATACATTTCTATGAGATCCCCTCTCATCCTTCTAAACTCCAGTGAATAAAGGCCCAGTTGATCCAGTCTCTCCTCCTATGACAGTCCAGCCATCCCTGGAATCAGTCTGGTGAACCTTCGCTGCACTCGCTCAATAGCAAGAACGTCCTTCCTCTGATTAGGAGACCAAAACTGAACACAATATTCCAGGTGAGGCCTCACCAAGGCCCTGTACATCTGCAGTAAGACCTCCCTGCTCCTATACTCAAATCCCCTAGCTATGAAGGCCAACATACCATTTGCCTTCTTCACCACCTGCTGTACCTGCATGCCCACTTTCAGTGACTGATGAACCATGACACCCAGGTCTCATTGCACCTCCCCTTTTCCTAATCTGCCGCGATTCAGATAATATTCTGCCTTCGTGTTTTTGCCCCCAAAATAGATAACCTCACATTTATCCACATTATACTGCATCTGCCATACATTTGCCCACTCACCTAACCTGTCCAAGTCACCCTGCAGCCTCTCAGCGTCCTCCTCACAGCTCACACCGCCGCCCAGTTTAGTGTCATCTGCAAACTTGGAGATATTACACTCAATTCCTTCATCTAAATCGTTAATGTATATTGTAAAGAGCTGGGGTCCCAGCACTGAGCCCTGCGGCACTCCACTAGTCACTGCCTGCCATTCTGAAAAGGACCCGTTTATCTGGACAAAATAATTCATTACTGAACTATTGATCCAAGTGACATGAGCTGGAATCTCACCATGGCAGCTGGGAAATTTAAATTCAGTTAATTAAATAAATCTGGAATAAAAAGCTAGTACAGGTTGAGCATCCGAAATCTGGAGTTCAGAAATTCGTTATGTTCCGGAATCCGGACACCGGGCCAATCCGTGGCAGAGTCATCCGGAATCTGGAAAATGCTCCGAAATCTGGACACCCTGCCAAACCGATTACTGCCGCGAGCCGGGCCCAGAGAAATTCCAAAAAACAAAAACTCACAAAACACCCACAAGAATCAAATAACAAAAACTCCAACCCACCTCTATACAGCCACAGACACCGCTGCTCCTGGGTCCGCAACACAGGTACCTCAACACCCCCCCCCCCACTGGGCGTCTTCCCTCGGCCAGAACACGGGCACACTATAACTCCAAAGCGTGGTGACAGCGGTACCCCTAGCCTTGCACGCCGGCAGTCCGCCTAAAACCGTCGGCGCAAGACCCCGGTGAAACTCCGCAAATGGCACAACAAAACAGCCGTCTGAAAACCGGACACACACAGCGCAGTCGTCCAGAATCGGCTAAACATCCTAAAATCTGTCGCTGGCTATTGCCAAAAAGTAATAGACTGTCCAATCAGTTTCAGCAAAGCAACACAATACAGTAGATCAGACTAGCTTCAAACAGATACAGAAGACTCTGGATTAACAAAACCAGAGGGAGAGCAGCAAAGGACTACAGAAAGACGCCCCGAAATCCGGAAATACCCGAACCTCGGCTCAGGCATTTCTGGATTTGGGACTTTGGAAAGACGTTATAATCTACCAAAACTCTCTGGACTCTGGAGAGGTACCAGCGGATTGGAAAGCAGCGAATGTAACGCCTGTGTTTAAAAAAGGGGGCAGACAAAAGGCAGGTAACTATAGGCCGGTTAGTTTAACATCTGTAGTGGGGAAAATGCTTGAAGCTATCATTAAGGAAGAAATAGCGGGACATCTAGATAGGAATAGTGCAATCAAGCAGACGCAGCATGGATTCATGAAGGGGAAATCATGCTTAACGAATTTACTGGAATTCTTTGAGGATATAACGAGCATGGTGGATAGAGGTGTACCGATGGATGTGGTGTATTTAGATTTTCAAAAGGCATTCGATAAGGTGCCACACAAAAGGTTACTGCAGAAGATAGAGGTACGTGGAGTCAGAGGAAATGTATTAGCATGGATAGAGAATTGGCTGGCTAACAGAAAGCAGAGAGTTGGGATAAATGGGTCCTTTTTGGGTTGGAAATCGGTGGTTAGTGGTGTGCCACAGGGATCGGTGCTGGGACCACAACGTTTACAATATACATAGATGACCTGGAAGAGGGGACAGAGTGTAGTGTAACAAAATTTGCAGATGACACAAAGATTATTGGGAAAGCGGGTTGTGTAGAGGACACAGAGAGGCTGCAAAGAGATTTAGATAGATTAAGCGAATGGGCTAAGATTTGGCAGATGGAATACAATGTCGGAAAGTGTGAGGTCATCCACCTTGGGAAAAAAAACAGTAAAAGGGAATATTATTTGAATGGGGAGAAATTACAACATGCTGCGGTGCAGAGGGACCTGAGGGTCCTTGTGCATGAAACTCTTTTGGAGTTTACCTGAAAAAACATAAACATTAAACCGTGCCACCCGCCCTGGATGACACACCAGACATTTACAAGGCCCTTTTTTTTCTTTTTTGTGGGTTTTTTTTGTGGGTTTTTTTGGGCACTAAAATCACATTTTTTTCCAGTGCCCCCTATAAAAGGGGAGGGGGACACTAAAAGCACCGGCAATTAAAACAAATTAAACTTTAAAACATAAAATCAAATTAAAATTTGGTTGCCGGGCGTGACGATGCACTCCAGTCCCTCCGGTGCCCACCTCTCGCGGAAGGCCGCGAGCGTACCGGTGGACACCGCGTGCTCCATCTCCAAGGACACCCTGGACCGGATGTAAGAGCGGAAGAGAGGCAGGCAGTCAGGTTGAACGACCCCCTCGACCGCCCGCTGCCTGGACCAGCTGATGGCACCCTTGGCCGTGCCCAGGAGCAGTCCTACAAGGAGGCCCTCGGACCTACCCGCTCCCCTCCGCACAGGGTGCCCAAAGATCAGGAGAGTGGGACTGAAGTGCAGCCAGAATTTCAGGAGCAGCCCCTTTAAATAATAAAACAGGGGCTGCAACCTCGTGCATTCCATAAAAACATGGAACACGGACTCTTCCAGACCGCAGAAATTGCAGGCGGCCTGGGAGTCCGTGAACCGGCTTAAAAATTTGTTGCACGGCACTGCTCCGTGCACCACCCTCCAGGCCAAGTCCCCGATGAATAGTGGGAGGACTCCCGCATAGAGTGCCCTCCATCGGGGACCCCCGCCTCCTCCGGACAGCAAGATGGTACGCCATGGCGTGTCCGGACGGCCGGCGAGGATGGCAAAGTTGAGAGTGTTCAGGAGCAGCCCGTACAGGAAACCCCTCCGCGCGGAACTGAAAGGCACGGAGGGGATTTCCTCGAGGCGGCTCAAGTTGTGAGGCGCCGGCTCCCGAGGGAGGTTCCGGGGTTTGGCGCCGATGAAGAATTCCGTCCGGACGGGGGTCAGTTCGGATGGGATCTCCCCACGTGCTTGAGCCTCCTCGATGCACCTAACGGAGTCAGGGCCCAGAGCTGTTTTTAGCGACTCGATGGCTTCGGCCGCGCGGCAGACGTTGGCTGAATTTAGGCGCCGCGCCAGCATGCTTGGCGCCATCCAGCCCGCTCCTCCGCCATCGAGCAGGTCCCTGACCCTGGTCACCTCACCAGCCACAGCCCTCTCTTCCGACCGCCACATAAAACCTCGGTCGTGGAGGTACGGATTCCCGAGCAGCGGCTCCTGCAGGACAGCCGCCGCTCCAGCCGGCGGAGAGCTGCGCTTGGTGGAGACTTTGTTCCAGACCCTGATGAGTTCCTTGTAAAAGACAGGCAGCTCCTGGAGGGCGGTCCTGACACCCCCCAAGTTCACAAACAGGAGCTGCGTGTCGTAATTGAGGTCGCGCTGCTGGCGGAAGAAATACGTTGCCAGAGCACACTACCTAGGAGGGGGCTCGACATAAAGGTATCTCTGCAGGGTCTGAAGATGGAAAGTCGCGAGCTGGGCGCTGACGCACACCAACGACTGACCGCCTTCCTCAAGTGGGAGACTCAAGACCGCGGCAGAGACCCAGTGCTTCCTGTTGTTCCAGAAAAAGTCCACCAGCTTCTTTTGTATCTTGGCGACAAACGCAGGGGGAGGGGTCAAAGTGACCAGCCGGTACCACAACATTGCGGCCACCAGCTGGTTTATGACTAGCGCTCGACCCCTGTAGGACAGCACTCGGAGCAGTCCTGTCCAGCGCCCTAGGCGAGCGGCGACCTTGGCCTCCAGCTCCTACTAGTTCGCCGGCCAGGCTTCCTCGTCGGGGCTAAGGTAGACTCCCAGATAGAGGAGATGGGTCGTGCTCCAGGCAAAAGGCCTGAGCTCCTCCGGCAGGGAGTCCACCCGCCACTGACCCACCAGGAGTCCGGAACATTTTTCCCAGTTGATTCTGGCGGAGGATGCGGCCGAGTAAATCTCCTTGCACTCACGCATCCTCCGCAGGTCAGCGGGATCCTCTACCACGAGGAGCACGTCATCGGCGTAAGCCGAGAGGACGACCTCCAAGCCCAGCCCTTGCAGAGCCAGTCCCGTCAACCTCGTCCGCAGGAGGCGCAGGAAAGGCTCCACGCATACGGCATATAACTGGCCGGACATGGGGCATCCCTGGCGCACCCCTCTCCTAAAGCGAAGGGGCGCCGTCAAGGACCCGTTAACCTTAATCAGACACTCCGCGGCGGCGTACAAAAGTTGGATCCGGGCGACGAAATGCGTCCCGAACCCGAAAGCGCGCAAAGTTCCGAGCAGATAGTCGTGATCCACCCTGTCGAACGCCTTCTCTTGGTCGAGAGATAGGAAGGTGACCGACACACCAGCCTCCTGGGAATGATGGATGAGGTCCTGGACCAGATGGATGTTATCGTGGATTGTCCGGCCCGGGATCGTGTAGGACTGGTCGGGGTGGATCAAGTGGTCCAGCACGGTGCCAAGGCGAGCAGACATCGCCCTGGCGAAGATTTTGTAGTCCGTGCTGAGGAGGGAGACCGGGCGCCAGTTCTTAAGGAGGCGGAGATCGCCCTTCTTAGGCAGCAGGACAATGACTGCCCTGCGCCAAGTGAGGGGCATCTCCCCGGTCGCCAGACTTTCCCCCAGGACCCGCGCGTAGTCGTTCCCCAGGACGTCCCAGAATGCCCTGTGAAACTCCACGGTCAGCCCATCCAGCCCCGGGGATTTTCCCCTCGAGAGCCGGTCGAGGGCACCGGTCAGCTCCGCCAGGCTTAGCGGAGCTTCCAAATTTTCACCACCCTCCGGGCTGACTTTCAGCAGGTCCTCCCACAAAACTCTACGCGCTTCCTCGCTGGACGGATCCGGAGAGAACAGAGCCCCGTAATATTCACGGGCCCTGTTGTTGACGCCCTCCGGATCCGAGACGATAGAGCCGTCGTCGGCCAGCAGCGTCAAGAGCTGCGTACGGACACTCTGCCTTTTTTCCAGCGAGTAGAAGAAGGGGGAGCCGCGGTCCAGATCCCGCAGGAACCGGATCCGCGACCTCACGAACGCGCCTCGGGACCCGACGAGCTGCAGGTCCTACAGCGCGGCCTTCTTAGCTTCGTACACCGTCCGCAGGGCCGGGTCCTCGACGACTTGACCGAGACGGGATTCCAGGTCGAGCACCTCTTTTTCTAGGCGCCCGACTCCGGCCGCCCGCCTCTTGGTCGACCCCCTCGCGTACTCTCGACAGAAGACGCGGACGTGAGCCTTGCCCACGTCCCACCATAGCCTCAAGGAGGGGAAGCCCCCCTGCTTCCTTCTCCAGTCGGACCAGAATCGACGGAACGAGTCCTGGAACCGCACGTCCTCCAGCAGCCGGTTGTTAAAGTGCCAGTACGCGGACCCCGTCCTCGCGCGGAGCGAAGCGAGCTCCGCCCACACCAGGTGGTGGTCTGAACACGGCACCGGCCGCATGGAGGCCGCCGGGACGCAGGAAACGTACGCCCGAGACACGTAAAGGCGGTCGACTCTGGACCATCCTACTCCAGGCCTCACCCAAGTAAAGGCGCTGGAGTCGGGGTGGAGATTTCGCCAGACGTCCACCAAGTTGAAGGACCCGACCAGGTCCCTCAACTTCTCCATCGCCGTCATGCTCTGTGGGGCACTGGAGCGGTCCCTCGCCTCGAGGGTGCAGTTAAAATCCCCCCCGAGGACAATGCAGTCGCCGACGTCGACGGAGCCAAAAAGAGCGGACACTTCTTCGAAGAAGCGCGCCTGCTGCGGGCCGGGCTGAGGGGCGTACACGTTCACGAGATGGAGCGGCACGTCCCCCAGGCGAACCGTTACGTGCAGCAAGCGGCCTGGCACAGGCTCCTCGACCCCCAAGATCTCCGGCTGAAAATGCGGGCCCAGCAAGATGGCCACCCCACTAGAAGTGGCGGTGAGGTGGCTCATGTGGACCTCTCCTTGCCATTCCAGGAGCCACGTGGCTTCGTCTCCCGGAACGGTGTGGGTTTCTTGCAGGAAGCACACCGCATATTTCCCCTCCCGCAGGAGCGAAAAATTGTCAAATCTACCGCCGTTGATGTTGAGGCTGGCTATGGTTATCTTCATGGCAAAAGCATAGTGCAACCTCTACCTTAACCTATTGCGGGGGAGGGAGCGGAGTCTTTTGTTGACCTCCACTCCTTCAGCAGCCCAGCGAGGAACTTTTTGAACCGGCGCAGCTCAAGGCCTTGCGCCCTTGATAAGGGCCTGCCCGCGGCCATGGTTTTAGCGGCGACGCGGACGGAAGCGATGAGCAGCCCCGGCTCGGACAATCTTTCCCGGGCCAGATGGGCTCGGTTGCGGCGACTCTGGCTCTCGACCAAAAAGTCCCGGAGATCCTCTACGGGAATGAGGGGGGACTCAGCGGCGGGCACGAGGAGATCCACCGCCTCACTGGCGATGGACTCGAAATCTTCACCCGCGTCCTCCACCGAGTCCCCGTCCTCCTCCGGGAGGTCGCCGCTAGCAGCCGGCCCGTCGACCGCACGAGGTACGGCAAACGGCCCGGCCGCTCCATCCGGCCCTGGCTCTGCCCCGATCCCACCCCCAGGATCGTCGGCAGAGGAGTCCCCACTGGGCTCTTTTAGAATTGGTGCTGGGTCGGGAAGCGACAGCGGAAGGGGTTCCTCCTCCGCCCCAGGAACCGGGGAACAAGGAGAGACCCGGCCATAGAAAATCCCCAGGCCCTCCAAGCGCTCCAGTTCCAAAGTAGGGGGCGAGGGTGGGTGTTCCTCCCCCTCCCCGCCGCCACCCCCCGGCCCAGCGTGTACAGATTCATTAAAAGTGTTAATACTTTGTATTTCTGCCGAGTCGAGCAAATCCCGGGGGAAGTTGGATATTGTCTGGGCGGGCTCAGGTTCGGCCGTTTCGGCCCCGCCCGCCTCAGTCCCCGGGACGCTCGACCCTGCGGCTACGCATTCTTCCGCTGGCCCCACGCCCCCCACGACAGGCAGATCTTTCACGCCATCCCCGGGAGGCAGTGGCTGGGCAGCCTCGACTGCCTCACCCTCCCCGGGGACAGATTCCTCATGCCTACGGCGCAGTTTGGGGGCGCTGGTGGGGGACGCGAGACACGCGGCGGGCACCGACTCCTCCGCGGAGGGATGTTGTTCCCCCCCCCCGCCTCATTGGAGCGGCGCCTCCTTTTTTTTCTGGGGGGGCACGGAGACAGGGAGACACCCGTGTCTGCCGAGGCCTCCCGCTCCACTCCCCCCTTTTTCTTATCTTGCCCGCGCCCGAACCCCTCTGCAGTATTAGTCAAGGGCTCGGGCACGGGCTCAGGGCACCCCGCGCTCGCCGGTGACGGGGTTGGGCCGAGCGCGGTGAACAGCTTGTCTGGCGCACTGAGGGGACCCGCCTCTAGGTGTTTCACCTTCTTCCGCGCCTTCTTTCCGGCCGGACGCTCTCCCTCCCCCCCGCCGGAGGCCGTGAAAACAAAGGCCCCCGACGATGCCCGCGCACCCACAGCTCCCGGCACACGGACGCTACTAAGGGGGAGGGGTGGCGGCGGCGCCAGCCTTGGCCGCCTTTGGTGGTTTGGCGGCTTTGGAGGCGGGCAGTTCTTGCGAACGTGCCCCACCTCCCTGCAGGCATGGCACCGCACGCCGTCCGACGTCCAGAAGACGCGGTCGGCAGTCCCCTCGTGCACCACATTAAAATTGCCCTTCTGTCATGTCCTCCCGCGCCAGCCGGACAAAGAGCTGGTGGCGGAAGGAGAACACATGGCGCAGGCTGTTCTCCCTGAGGCCAAGCGGTATGGGGTTGATCCCCGACCTTACCTCCCCCAGTTGGTGTAGGTGAGGGAGGAGGAGCTCAGCGGGAACAAAGGGCGGGACGTTTGATAGAATGACCCTCTGCGCGGTGGCCTCGAGAGGGTCCACCGGCAGGAACGCCCCGCCCACCGTGAGCCCCTTTTCAATGGCCAGGGACACCGCCCGCTCCGACCCCAGGAAGAACACGGCCTTCCCAGACATCTTGGAGGCTGCGACAATGGCCGAGGGGCCGACTACCCCAGCCATCGCCCGCACGCACTCCTCAATGCTCATTGTGGGGTGAGTGTAGCTCTTGGCCCCGTGTTTCGTAGTTATAAGTCTGAATGGTGGCAGGGCAGCAGGTGGCGCAGGAGGTGCCGTGGATGTGGATGCCGCCTGCGCATAAGTCCTAGCTGGCCCCGCCACCGGCGTAGATGGGGTCGCCATCACGGGGTCCTTTTAAGGGCTACACCCACCCCAAAGTCACAGGCCTTAATGGTCTTTAAATGGCCTCGTTTAATAGACTGAGCATAGGAGCTCTTAACGAGGCACACCTCTCCCCTAGTTGACAATTGGGGAGGGGCCTTGCTCCCTCTGCTTAGTTGTCTTAATTGTTTTATATTTTTCCAATCAATTTGGGAGGAAAAGGGCTCTCAGATAGAGAGGGGAGAGACAGAGAGTAACAGAGAAAGAGAGAGGGGGGTGGGAAGGGGGGAAACTGCGAGGGCAGGTCTCCCTCGCAGCTATGGGTGGGTGCAATCCCCAGATGGCAAACAAAAATAGTCTTTGGGGTGGTCTTCGGGTGAGGGGAGAAGATGTCTTCACCTGGTGCAGCTGGAGCCACACAGGCACACACTCCCAACGATGTTAATTAGGGTGGATTAATTGTTTCTTCAGCCTGGTAGCTCCAGCTATCCCAGGCTAGGCAATGGGGGAGGGGTGCTTCAAAGGTGTGTGGGGCCTAGTTGTAAGCAAGGCCCCCACACACACTTCCACACACACACACCCCCCGCGATGTTCCGGCCCCCGACTGGTCTTCTTTCCTCCCCCCACCGATACAGCAAAGTCTTTTAGGGACTGCACCAATACACCCACCTGTAGAATAGTAGAGTCACCCTCCTTCCACACTGGATGTTGTTGTTGGTCTTTCCCC
Organism: Pristiophorus japonicus; assembly: GCF_044704955.1. Lineage (NCBI taxonomy): Eukaryota > Metazoa > Chordata > Chondrichthyes > Pristiophoridae > Pristiophorus > Pristiophorus japonicus. The sequence continues at coordinate 39,005,646 of NC_091985.1, read as the reverse complement.
CTCTCTCCAACTCTTTGTAGAAATGGTGAAGTTGTTCAAGTTTTCTGCTTTTTCCTCCTCTCCCTCTGGGTGAAAGTTGGTGGTGAAGCCCCTTCCTTCCTTCCTTCTCTTCCTGGGCTGATTCACAGGCCCAGCCAGGAGCAAAAGCAGCAGCTCCTTCTCTCACTGCTCACAGCTGCAACAGTTTAGGCCACGCCTCCACTGCTCCACAATTGGCCCAGGTGCAGCAGGTAATCAGGAAGGCGAATGGAATGCTGGCCTTCATTGCGAGAGGGATGGAGTACAAAAGCAGGGAGGTCCTTCTGCAACTGTATAGGGTATTGGTGAGGCCGCACCTGGAGTACTGCGTGCAGTTTTGGTCACCTTACTTAAGGAAGGATATACTAGCTTTGGAGGAGGTGCAGAGACGATTCACTAGGCTGATTCCGGAGATGAGGGGGTTACCTTATGATGATAGATTGAGTAGACTGGGCCTTTACTGGTTGGAGTTCAGTAGAATGAGGGGTGATCTTATAGAAACATTCAAAATAATGAAAGGGATAGACAAGATAGAGGCAGAGAGGTTGTTTCCACTGGTCGGGGAGACTAGAACTAGGGGGCACAGCCTCAAAATACGGGGGAGCCAATTTAAAACCGAGTTGAGAAGGAATTTCTTCTCCCAGAGAGTTGTGAATCTGTGGAATTCTCTGCCCAAGGAAGCAGTTGAGGCTAGCTCATTGAATGTATTCAAGTCACAGATAGATAGATTTTTAACCAATAAGGGAATTAAGGGTTACGGGGAGCGGGCGGGTAAGTGGAGCTGAGTCTACGGCCAGATCAGCCATGATCTTGATGAATGGCGGAGCAGGCTCGAGGGGCTAGATGGCCTACTCCTGTTCCTAATTCTTATGTTCTTATGTTATGTTCTTATAAATCCATAACAGCCTCGGTCCCGAGGTTTCTGGATTTCAGACACTCTACCTGTATCAATAATGATGACCATGAAACTATTGGATTGTCATCGAAACCCATCTGCTTCACTAATGCCCTTTAGGGAAGGAAATCTGTTGTCCTTACCCGGTCTGGCCTATATGTGACATCAGACCCACAACAATGTGGTTGACTCTTAACTGCCTTTAAAATGGCCAATCAAGCCACTCAGTTGTACAAAACCGTTATGAAAAAGACCTTCACCCCATGAACTGCAGCGGTTAAAGAAGGTGCCTCACCACCACCTTCTCAAGGGCAATAATTGCTGGCCTTACCAGCAATGCCCACAACCTGTGAAATCTGAGACCATAGGCACCAATTCCAATGATAAACATTAGCACAAGTGTGCTAAAATACAGCCTATAATATGTTGCAGGATTTACAATGCAGATGTTTCATATATTTTCAATATGTTGCAGAATGGCAAGTTAAAGAATATTTAATGCTACAAATAATAATGAGAATGCAACAAAATGAAGAAGTTCAGGTGATGAGGAGCTTAAAGTCATTAAAATCTTATATTTGTAGCCTTGTAACCCATCTCATTTATGACAGGATATAGTTTGCGTTTAAGATAGTGGAGATAAGAATAAACACAAATGCTGGAAGTCTGAAATAAAAACTGGAAATGCTCTGAAAGATTGGCTGATGTGTCAAGAGAAGCACTTCATTAGAATTGTCGCACTGCATCCGACGTTGATCCATCCATCCATTGGTGGAGCAGCAATTTCCACCCACAACACGTTGAAAGGACCAATTACAATCAACATTAGCGCATACTACACTGTCACCCACCCGCACAAATGAGATCCGATGTGTCTGCAGAATGCTAAAGAGGCTGCAGTGGGAAGGGTATGACCTTTCACATTGTCTGGTCATGCCAAAAGATCCGGTGGAATCCGAAAGGTCATCGAGCACACAGCTGAGCCAAGTCCAGTGAAATACCTTCTGGGCCTTCACAGCAGGGTCATCGTGGGTCAGATATGATCAAACTCCTCAGACTCTCGAAGAACTATAGTCATTGAGATGGTGCTCGGTGGACTCAACCACCCAGTTGACATGGGTCAGGGCGCTGAGGAAAATAGCAAAGTCAAAACCAAACCCACCCAGTTAATGATTAAACCTTTATGATGTCTATAAAATTGTTGTAAGCCTTTAAGACATAAAACAAAAAAAGCTAACACAAAGCATAATATAATAATTCAGTGCTGCTGTGGCTGGCTATTGGCCATTCAAACTCACGTTCTCCTAATCAGATGCCCTAGAGGAACTAGCACTGAGTTAAAGTCAGCTGGAATTAATTAGTACAGACAAACTGTCCCCAAGCAGGAATGCTGCTCTAATCATGCTCCCATTAAATGATATTGGGCAATTACATCACTAATTGTTGTTTCAATTGAGAATGATAGTTCTGAGCGGGGACTCTCTGCAATCAAAAGTGAACAGAAAAGACCTTTAAGTGAATGGGGATTTATCCAGTTTATGCTGATTGATAGGACCTGACATTACATGCAGACAAGGTGGCTGTTTATTTTAAAGGATGCTTGCATTGGTTGAAGTGGTGATGTAATTGTGGACAGGAAAGCATGTTGCAGGTACCTGCTCTACAGCCGTGGTGCTCTGTCTTCAGTGCAGGGCAATTTTTTTAGAAGAATTTTGCTTGTGGGTAGTTGCATCATGCAATCTCAGGAAAAAGTCACTGAATGATCTTACACTGCAATATTTCACAGCGAAACACAAACCAAATTAACCATTAACTAGAGGTTGAAACAGGCTTATTTTTTCCCAGAAAAAGAAAAATTCATAAAATGCCAGGTGTGAATAGTCAAGTGATCGATGCCAGATTTGGCAAAAGTTATACACAGTCACTGGTGAAGTTAAGTGTATGAGTTACATTCTATTTTACAGAAACTGTAAATGGCTAATTGCAGCCATCTTGTCTGTGTGTAATGTCAGGTCATCAATCAGCATAAACTGGATAAATCCCCATTCACTTAAAGGTCCTTTCTGTTAACTTTTGATGGCAGAGAGTACCTGCTCAGAAATAACATTCTCAAGATACAATAATTTGTATACTGACTAAAATCTGACTATATCAAGCAGTGGCTTTCACAGATTGGTAAAAGTTCACTCTCCATTAGTCCAAGTCCAGGCAATATCTAAAAGGAGCGTCACAGCTTAATAAAGCCATTAAAATAAAGCACTGGGGCTCATGCTTGGAAGGATAGAATTGAAAAGCAGAGAAATTATGTTAAACTTAAATAAAACCTTGGTTAGACCACACTTAGAGTACTGTGAATAGTTCTGCTTTGCGTATTATAAAAAGGATCTGGACAAACTGGAAAAGGTGCAAAAAAATTACAAGAATGTTACCAGAACTGAGAGGTTATACCCATCAGAAAAGAATGAACAAGCTGGGGCTCTTTACTCTCGAAACACAAAGGCTAGGAGTAACCTACAATTATGAAAGACATAATGGAAATGTTTTCACTTTGGGGAGTCCAAAACGAGAGGCCACAAAGGATAGTCACCAATAAATCCAATAGTGAATTAAGGAGAAACTGCTTTACCCAGAGAATGCTTTGAATGTGGAGCTCGCTACCACAAGGTGTAGTTGAGATGAATAGCATAGAGGCATTTAAGGCAAAGCTAGATAAACACTTGAGGGAGAAAGGAATAGAAGGTTATGCTGATAGGGTTAGATGAACAAGGGTGGGAGGAGGCTCGTGTGGAGCATAAACAATGGCATTGAATTGTTGGGCCGAATGGCCTGTGCTATAAATTCTATGTAAACTAACAACCTGCTCCTCTGTGGTACAGTTAATATGTGCACTGTACGTTGTGGAATTGGGCCATACAGAACAGCACTGTCCCAGCTTTGGCTGCAGAGATAGTGGATGTATTGGTTGTAATCTACCACAATTCCCTGGAGTCTGGAGAGGTCCCAGTGGATTGGAAAATGGCAACTGTAACTTTAAAAAAGGAGGGAGACAGAAAGCAGGAAATTATCGACCAGTTAGCCTAACATCTGTCGTTGGGAAAATGCTGGAGCCCATTATTAAGGAAGCAGTAGCAGGATATTTGGAAAATCATAATGCAGTCAAGCAGAGTCAGCATGGTTTTATGAAAGGGAAATCATGGTTGACAAATTTGCTGGAGTTCTTTGAGCATGTAATGAGCAGAGTGGATAAGGGGGAACCAGTGGATGGGGTGTATTAAGATTTCCAGAAGGCATTCGATAAGGTGCTACATAGAAAGTTACTTCACAAGATAAGAGCTCACGGGGTTGGGGGTAATATATTAGCATGGATAGAGGATTGGCTAACTAACAGAAAACAGAGAGTCGGGATAAATGGGTCATTTTCCAGTTGGCAAACGGTAACTATTGGGTTGCCACAGTGATCAGTGCTGGGTCCACAATCTATATTAATGATTTGGATGAAGAGACCGAATGTAATGTGGCCAAATTTGCTAATATACAAGATGGGTGGGAAAGCAAGTTATGAGGAGGACACAAAGAATCTGCAAAGGGATATAGACAGGCTAAGTGAGTGGGCAAACATTTGGCAGATGGAGTATAATGTGGGAAAGTGTGAGGTTATCCACTTTGGCAGGAAAAATAAAAAAACAAATTCTTATTTAAATGGAGATTACAAAATGCTGCAGTACAGAGGGACCTGGGGTTCCTTGTGCATGAAACACAAAAATTCAGTATGCAGTTACAAGTAATCAGGAAGGCAAATTGAATGTTGGCCTTTATTGCAAGGGGGGTGGAGTATAAAAGCAGAGAAGTCCTGCTACAACTGTACAGGGTATTGGTGAGACCACACCTAGAGTACTGAGTACAGTTTTGGTCTCCTTATTTAAGGAGGGATATACTTGCATTGGAGGCAGTTCAAAGAAGGTTCACTGGGTTGATTCCTGAGATGAAGGGGTTGACATGAAGAAAGCTTGAGAAGATTGGGCCTATACTCATTGGAGTTTAGAAAAATGAGAGGTGATCTTGTTGAAACATGTAAGAGACTGAGGGGCCTGACAGGGTAGATGCAGAGAGGATGTTTCTAACCGTCGGGGAATCTAGGTATAGGGGGCATCGTTTCAGAATAAGGCGTTGCCCATTTAGAACTGAGATGAGGAGGAATTTCTTCTCTCAAAGGATTGTAAATCTGTGGAATTCTCTGCCCCAGAGAGCTGTGGAGGCTGTGTAATTGAATATATTTAAGGTAGAGATAGGCAGATTTTTGAATGATAAGGGAGTGAAGGGTTATGGGGAGTGGGCAGGGAAGTGGAGCTGGGCCAAGATCAGATCAGCCTTGATATTAAATGGCAGAGCAGGCTCGAGGGCCAAATGGCCTACTCCTACTCCTATTTCTTATGTTCTTATGATCCCTGGTCTATGCTGAATTAGTTGATCTAAGTAAGTCAATTTACCAACAAGCACGATATTTAGATTTTAGCATTCATGATTTAGGGAAGGGATAAAATGAACCAGTGTTCCCACCCTTGAATGTTGTTCGGTGGCTACTGCTAAAATGTTCATTTGTAGACATCACGATTAGCTCAACAACAATCGATAGCCTGCCGCCACTCGCTGTCTAGGCTTGCACATGAAAAATGACTTCTGCTGCAAGTACTGGAAACAACCAGCACCTGTGGAACCATATCCCAGCCGGAATTAATGACGTCATGCGAGAGAGAGAGAGAATCGGGCCAAATTGGAGGGAGGGGAACCGCATCGAAAATTGTACGCTCAGCTTTGCAAAAGAAAATGAAAAGTGTGTATTTTTATTCTGAATGTTTTATTTCGAAAGATTGGCATTACAATTTAAAACAACTCAAATGAAGTATTCTACACATAATTACTTTACAATGGTGTTCGATGAAATCCCTGAATGGATATTGCTTCAGCTTCAGTCAGAAATGAGTGGACAGTTATTCCTCAATCACTATATTTACCACAAGTGGCAGAAAAAATGGGAGACAACAACCAAGTTTAAACACTGCATTCTTGGCTGATGAAACTGGTTCTGAATCTACAATAAAGTACACGACACTTTGTGACTACAGAGTTATCAATAACCTTAAACCTAAAAAATAGTTGTCACATTGATCAGCTTGCCATTTTATTTTCTCTTTTACTTGCATAATAAACATGCAATGAAATATCTGTTTTTTTTCTTCTGAAAGAATCTTTTAAGCAAAGATTCAGACTGTTGCTGTATTGCATATGAGCATTACCAAAATAAGGAAGAGCTAAATAACCAGAAAGTAACATCTTAGGTTTATGTGAATGTCCTACACTTCTCCTGAGACGCACAGCAGTCAGACAGAAGCATGTACATCAAAAGATTGATTTACAGTGTGACACGGTCATGCACACAACTTCTTGCATAGCTCAACCCACATATAGTAAGGCACTATTTCCTCATCACAGCCCAGTGTCCATAAGCAGATCGCTCTGCACATCAAAAAGTATACAATACCATTCCGGATGAAGAAATACATAAATGTATAGGATGAGAGCAATTTATCATCTTTTCACGTATGTGCTCACAAGATGAAGGAAATGTCTTAAAACGTCTCTGCACACAGTTTGAAATCAATATTTTTGTTTCTCTACATCAATTTGAAAGCAGATGCGCTGACAGAGCGAACTCAGTGAGCTATAGCTTCGGTGTTCCAAGTGCACACTGAACAGGTTATATACAAAGAAAGGTTTGAAAGCATTCAAAGAGGAAATCTGTAGGTATTTCAATGTTTGTGGGTCAGCTTAGTCCTTTGTTTAGTTGAGCTGGTCTTCATACTGCTTGCGGAAGCAATCTCCGGCAGGAAAGAATTCCCAGCAGCGTTCTTGATACATTTTCCACACGTAGGACTCCTGTCATATAAACACAAATGTGTTATCTTATACATGCCACTGCACATCATGGTTCTTTGCACTCAATAAACCATGCAGTCCTGTGTCAAGCTTGCAGTAAATGCTTGCACGAAAGATTAGTAGGGGGGTTTAATTATACACACAGGACAACAGAATCATTAAAGCTACTGATGTAAATAGACATAAAAACAGAAAATGCTGGAAATCTCAGCAGATCAGGCAGTATCTGTGGAGAGAAAGCAGAGTTAACATTTTGGGTCGATGACCCTTCGTCAGTCTGACCAAGGGCCATCGACCCGAAACGTTAACTCTGCTTTCTCTCCACAGATGCTGCCTGACCTGCTGAGATTTCCAGCATTTTCTGTTTTTATTCCAGATTTCAGCATCCGCAGTATTTTGCTTTTATATCGGTGTAAATAGACAACTGAGGATACCAGTCACTTGAGGTACCAGGGTAAATACTGTATCTGCCGCAGTGACTCTGACTAAGTCTTTTAATACACAAAAGAATGCCTAATTCATCTGGAAATGTATTTGATGTCTTTTACCCCAAATCAGCCAAGCATTGAACAGTGTATCTTTGCAAAACCTCTCTTTTTGTCAATTACCCCCACTCTAAACTCGATCTAGTATCATGAAGTTTCAAAATACGGCCACTTCCTGTCATGTGAGGAATTGGCAGTGCTTGGCAACAGTCAAGGAAGAGATGAACTCTAACAGAGAACTCAATAATGCTAGACTGTATAGATTATATAGAAAATGATGCCAATGTGTGTGTCCTGAGGATATAACATTTTCTTTGGGTTTGGACTCTCTCTTGTGTTATTTAATGTCAACTAAATTCCACGGACATCTTGTAGCTTTGCATCTTAAGGCCAGCCATTTTTATTCTCTTATTAGAACATGGTGGGGTCTTACCTGTCCCGTGTGCTCTGTTTCATCTTTATTGATAAGGTACATCAAGAAAAACCTGTGGGAATAAAGACAGCATCTAAATAAACATTACTCATTACTCATGTTGCTCTGAAACCTGATTGATGTCGGCTTTAAAAAAAATGCATTGGTTGTGGTAACACACAGTATGTTAGCACTGAAGTTCTCCTATAATTAGCTGCAATTTCTATCTCATAGCTTGGCTGCTGATTCTTTGTGTTACACACCTCTGTGTTGTGAGGGTCTGTTAGGATCGGGAACGGTGGTATAGTGGTTATGTTACTGGACTAGTAATCCAAAGTAATTCATTACTGAACTAATGATCCAAGAGACATGAGTTTGAATCTCATCATGGCAGCTGGGAAATTTAAATTCAGTTAATTAAATAAATCTGGAATAAAAAGCCAGTATCAGTAATGATGACCGTGAAACTACTGGATTGTCATAGAAACCCATCTGGTTCACTACTGCCTTTAGGGAAGGAAATCTGCCATCCTTACCCGGTCTGGCCTATATGTGATTCCAGATCTACAGTAATGTGGTTGACTTTTAACTGCCCTCTGAAATGGCTGAGGGATCCACTCAGTCATAATGCTATAAAAAGAACAGCGGCTCTTCTCAAGGGCAAATAGGGATGGGCAATAAATATTGGCTTTGTTGGCAACACCCACATCCCATGAACGAATAAATAAATTTTAAAAATCGAGATAGTTGTCTGCGATGTGATTCATCACTCTATTTCTCCCTGAAATTTGCTTGCAAAGGACTAAGGGGATGAAATTGGCCCGTTCTATAAGAGCCATGGTCGGTCAGGACTCACCACTTGGTCAGCGCGGAAAGGCCGACATTTTGAAAATTGCCTTCCATTATTTTTGCAGTGGTGACCGGGACCACCCTGGCCATCTTCCCGGCCAGCAGGCAGCCCAGCCTCCCCCTCTTGGGGACCAGGCCGCTGGCCCAGCTGAAACCCTCCCTGGTGGCCCAGTGTTTGCCACTAAAGTGGCTGCAGAGTTCGCAGCGACCCTCCCCTTTAACTGTAGGGGTGGGACACTGACGTCATCAGTGTGGTGCTGATGACTCGGAGTGATGGCTGTTCCGACCCGCCCGTGCTTCCGTCCCTCTGACGATCTCACATCTGCCCCGCTGCAAAAAAATATTAAGTTCTGAATTTCATCGGATTATCCGCCCCATGCATTGGGGCAGACAGAACACTTACAAAACAGTAAGTGTGTCCATTTGGGCGGAGGGCAATTTCGGCCCCAAAAACTTTAATTTAAAAAAAAATGTACATTGAATAAAAGAACTCTTTTATCTCAACACAAAACGCTTGACTTTTTATTTCTGCCACAATTTATTTTTAAGTCACAACAAGAAACTACCAGTGTTGTTGCATTTGTAGAACAGCTGTTTGGGAACAGTATTGGAGGAATTCGCAATGCATTGGAACTGTACAATGCTGCAGCACAAAGTGCTGGGATGCATGTTGGCCAACATCCATGGTTGCCAATGCTGCGAGACCCTGAACTGGGCCCTTTTATTGCTGAACGAAAACCAGTCACTTCTTCTTCAGGAAGGAGAGGTTAAGCTCACACTGAACTACTTTTGCACACATGCTCATAATGGAAAGCTAGGAACAGGTCACTTATTTTCTCTCTTGGGAGCCCTGAGAGATGTACAAGAGAGAAAAGAGAAAAATACAAAATAAGTCACCGAGTAAAGCACATCACTGGTTCTCTAGGTGTGCAGCAGGGGAATAATATTTAGAAAAAAGTGAGCATTTGGTGGGTGGGCAGTCAAATCACACAGTACACAAAAATTGGTGATACACTTTGCACGACATGCTCAATGACATGGTAGTGTAGTGATGCGGTGCTAGTATAGCAACCCAGGTGTTAGAAATTCAGAATCTCAGCATGACAAATTGTGAAAGATAATTCAATAAATTGAATTACTGTCTGATTTTCTTCCATATGTTGTGTTCAGGTGCAGTAACAGGAAATCTCCCCCATGGTGTGTAGAATATTCAAACGCATTCATAATATAACACCTGCCATGTGAACAATTCCATGAAGTAGTCCAGATAGCTGAAATAAGAATTCCCTCCTCCCAAATGAATGCATTGTCTTGAAAATACACTTGCGTTGGGGGGAGATATCAATTTAAATGACTGCTTGCCTGTTTTCCCCTGGCACAGCTAAGAAATTTAATATATAACAGGTGATTAAAATAAACTGGTTTGCAATTTTCTTTATGAGAACATAAGAACATAAGAAATAGGAGCAGGAGTAGGCCATTTGGCCCCTTGAGCCTGCTCCGCCATTCAATAAGATCATGGCTGATTATATTTTTGTAAACGAATGTTAATCCCAAGCTTCTGCTTCCTTCTCATTAGCAGATTTAAATGACCACAAACATTCTAGTAAAGTGCTGCTTACACTCTTAATAGTTTCCATGGAATCTTCACGATACTAATGAAAAAATGCTGCTTTAATAGTTACTGCTGATGTTCAGGACTATTCCAGTGAGAACTGTGTTATAACAGCATTGACGTTATATGACACAGGCTTCACTCAGCATTTGATATATCTTCTTCTTCTTAGTCGGTCTCTCGTATCGAGGATGACTTGCTTCCACACCAAAAAGGGATGAGTTCACATAAGTGTTTCAATGAAGGACCTGACATTCCAGGTCCCGAACTACATATTGAAGGGTGGAAGATGTCTGTGTGTGGATTTTTTTAACGTGTGATGGCCGTTGCACACCAGCCAGCACATGGGCTTGGCAGAGCTAGGTCTTGGTCCAGTGGCAAGGATTAACCAAGATGACTGGCACATTCTACATTTTGTGTGATATGCTATTGTAGTTACATAAGGAGTTCTTAGTTCCCCTTGTACAAAATATGTGGCAATGTTGCTTTCCAAGACACACTGCTGGAGGGTAGCACTGGTGTTTGGGCAGCAATGGGAACAGAGTACCATGGTCTGGCAAAAGTCACGTGGGCACCTTGGGGTGTGGGAGCAGCAGGTGGGGTTCCACACTGTAGCACTACTAAGGGGGTGGTGCTGGGGTGTGATGTTGGGATCTGGGATAACTTGGGAAGGAGTTGGGGCAATAGTAACCATGGGAAACGTGTCGGTACTTGGCGTGCGGAGACACGAGAAATAAGGCATGGCAGGAGGTCACTGTGAGGAAGGGCACTGGTACTTGGCATGGAGGGTCAGGAGTGACAAGAGGCAGTAGGAGGGAGTGGTGAGGGAGAAAAGGGGCACGAGCACTCAGGGTGGGTTGGGGTGTGATGGTTGGAGGGAACAGAGAGGTGGAGAAAGTATAAGCAGGATAAGAATATAAGAATTAGGAGCAGGAGTAGGCCATATGGCCCCAAGTCTACTCCGTCATTCAATAAGATCTTGGCTGATCTTCGACCTCAACTCCACTTTCCCACCCAATCTCCATATCCCTTGATTCCCCTAGAGTCCAAAATGCCATCTAGCTCAGCCTTGAATATACTCAACGACTGAGCATCCACAGCCCTCTGGGGTAGAAGACTCACAACCCTCTGAGTGAAGAAATATCTCCTTATCTCTGTCTTAAATGGCCGACCACTTATCTTGAGACTATGCCCCCTAGTTCTAGACTCTCCAGCCAGAGGAAACAACCTCTCAACATCTATCCTGTCAATCCCCCTCAGAATCAATGAGATCACCGCTCGTTCTTCTAAACTCCAGAGAGTATAAGCCCATTCTACACAATGTCTCATCATAGGACAACCCCCTAATCCCAGGAATCAATCTAGTGAATCTAGATTGGGACCTGTATTAATCTGGAAAATCCTGCATTATTTAAATGACAAGCAGCACTTATATAAATTCTGTTCTCCATTTAAATACCAGATAGTGCGGGGAGCCCATGAAGGGAATCTGACTCTGAATAAAGAAAAGCCGGGTTCCTGGCAGTAACTGTTAACCGGCTGTAAATTGGTTAAGCTTTTCCAGTACTTTGTAAGACTTTGCTCCCCTTTCCATTCTTTTGTGTATAATTAGTTGATCTCTTGCGTTATAGCGCAAGAGTTCTCAACCTTGCTGCTTCTGGGGCCACCCCCTCCCGTGTTATAAAATTTCCACAGACCCCCTGTAACACACCACAATTATTTTTTTCTGTCTAAAAATTAGTTATGCAATTAAACAAAGAGCCAGCACAGACACAATGGGTAGATTGGCTTCCTTCTGTGCTCTATGATTCTATGAAAGGTGATCCATCCCTTTTGTACAACCAAGTACAAATGGTATAATCCTTCACACAGTTCACCTGGAAGAATGACTCCCTCAGTACTTCACATAACAATATCATGAATCCATTTATAAAGAGCAGGTACATGATTCTGGTACAATGCCCAGAAACCCCACCCCAGCCCACCAGATATCTCAATAAAATAGACATGTGTGATCCAGAAACACCATCAAAATATTATTATTTAGCCATTATTTATTTAGCCATCGTTCTGGGACATTCCCCAAAATCTCTGGCACCAAAATCTCCAGCAACATTAGATCCAAACAACTGACGTTATGTTTAGATAGAGTTATTTCCAAATAATATTTGATGAATTCTGGCATGTCAAGGTCAGGATGTACACACTGGGGAGAATCTGCAGCATAGTTAGTTAACCATATTTATCATCTGTATGATTTCAAATTCCTAAAATTCACAAGTTTTACTTGCAAAGCAAAAGGTTGTGTTAACATGTTTGGCAGGATTTTTAATGGTTGTGTTTATTTACTGAAAATATGGCAAGCAATCAACTGATAAATTCACTCGTTTTGTAAACTTAACTACACCAATATTATTAAGATAAATTGGGCACATTATTAGTAATCTGCAACTTTAAAATGGTCGATAACTACCATACAACTATCACATTTTCTTTCCCAATTAGATAAATATATATTTAATTCTCCATGCTTTATGGTTGTCTCATAATGAAAATTGGGATTCCACTTCTCGCGTCTGAAAACTTGCTGAAACACCAAACTAGTCAAACCAAACGTTCAATGTTAATATTTCAGAACTAAACGACATCACGCAAAAAGAAGACTGACGATTTGGGGAGACGGTTTGCGGCATTAAAGCAGAAAATTATAGTTTAATGTTTACAGCCGATCGTTTACTTAACCTGGAATCAATATTTATAATATCAAGAAATGTGATGCCATTATTTCAGATGAAGCATATCTTTACATTGACTGCATCTCCAGAGAGATCAATCAGATCACACTCCAATGTCTGCCAAACTGTCCTCACGAAATCAATAACCTGACATTGCAATCCGATTTAAAGCCAGGCAGCTTGACCGCATTACATGGGCTGACTGGCAAATCATTTCATGGGCATTAGGCTAGTGTGTAGAATTAAAATGAAATGTGTTGCAAAAGCACGCACACAAACAACTATTATGGCACGTCAGGCAGCATCTGTGGAGAGAGAAACAGAATAAACGTTTCAGTACTGACAAAGGTTCATCGACCTGAAACATTAACTCTGTTTCTCTCTCCACAGATGCTGCAGGACCCGCTGAGTATTTCCAACATGTTCTGTTTTTATTTCAGGTTCCCAGCATCCGCAGTGTTTTGCTTTTGTGTTACAGCACATGTCAGAATAAGTTACTTGGTGATCCCTTTATATCGCTCTGACACATTCAGAATAAACCAATTACAAGAGCAACATGCTGTCTCACAGCGTCATGGGATGCAGAAAGGCAAAGGCTGGACGAGCAACATTGTGTCCTTCACCCACACAGGCAGCAGTGAAGGACAATCTATAATCAATTTTAAACATCCCTGACAACAAGAATAACTCTAATACAAAAGAGAACTTTTAATTATGGCTACACCACTTTCAAATGCAAGTTGAGATTGGTAATATTACATAAGAACATAAGAAATAGGAACAGGAGTAGGCCATATGGCCCCTCGAGCCTGCTCCGCCATTCAATAAGATCATGGCTGATCTGATCATGGACTCAGCTCCACTTCCCCACCCGCTCCCCATAACCCCTTATCGCTCAAGAAACTGTCTATTTCTGTCTTAAATTTATTCAATGTCCCAGCTTCCACAGCTCTCTGAAGCAGCGAATTCCACAGATTTACAACCCTCAGAGAGAAGAAACTCCTCCTCATCTCTGTTTTAAATGGGCGGCCCCTTATTCTAAGATCATGCCCTCTAGTTCTAGTCTCCCCCATCAGTGGAAACATCCTCTCTGCATCCACCTTGTCAAGCCCCCTCATAATCTTATATGTTTCAATAAGATCATCTCTCATTCTTCTGAACTCCAATGAGTAGAGGCCCAACCTACTCAACCTTTCCTCATAAGTCAACCCCCTCATCTCCGGAATCAATCTAGTGAACCTTCTCTGAACAGCCTCCATAGCAAGTATACAAGTATATCCTTTCGTAAATATGGAAACCAAAACTGCATGCATTATTCTAGGTGTGGCCTCACCAATACCTTGTATAGCTGTAACATAGAATCATAGAAAATAGGTGCAGGAGTAGGCCATTCGGCCCTTCGAGCCTGCACCACCATTCAATAAGATCATGGCTGATCATTCACCTCAGTACCCCTTTCCTGCTTTCTCTCTTACGGCTTGATCCTTTGAGACGTAAGGGCCATATCTAATTCCCTCTTGAATATATCCAATGAATGGCATCAACAACTCTCTGTGGTAGGGAATTCCACAGGTTAACAACTCTCTCAGTGAAGAAGTTTCCCCTCATCTCAGTCCTAAATGGCCTACACCTTACCCTAAGACTGTGTCCCCTGGTTCTGGACTTCCCCAACATCGGCAACATTCTTCCTACATCTAGCCTGTCCAGTCCCATCAGAATCTTATATGTTTCTATGAGATCCCCCCTCATCCTTTTAAATTCCAGTGAATACAGGCCCAGTCGATTCAGTCCCTCCTCATATGTCAGTCCTGCCATCCCGGGAATCAGTTTGGTGAACCTTCGCTGTACTCCCTCAATAGCAAGAACGTCCTTCCTCAGATTAGGAGACCAAAACTGAACACAATATTCCAGGTGAGGCCTCACCAAGGCCCTGTACAACTGCAGTAAGACCTCCCTGCTCCTACACTCAAATCCCCTAGCTATGAAGGCCAACATGCCATTAGCCTTCTTCACCGCCTGCTGTACCTGTATGCCAACTTTCAATGACTGATGTACCATGTCACCCAGGTCTCATTGCACCTCCCCTTTTCCTAATCTGCCACCATTCAGATAATATTCTGCCTTCGTGTTTTTGCCACCAAAGTAGATAACCTCATATTTATCCACATTATACTGCATCTTCCCTGCTTTTATACTCCATCACCTTTGCAATAAATGCCAAGATACCATTGGCCTTCCTGATCACTTGTTGTACTTGCATACTATCCTTTTGTGTTTCATGCACAAGTAACCCCAGTGGGGTGTATGTAGGCACCTTTAATAATGACTCCACAAGGCAGAGTATGATACTTAAACTGTGTAGACTGTAGTCCTTTATTTGCAGCTCCTCGAGTGTGGATACCAAGCTGTGAGCTCTCTTTTATACTGGGTTACCTGCAGTGTGCAGGTAACCCGAAGATCTCCAGCAGCAGCACCCTCTGGTGTACAAGTAAGGTGTGTACAGGGTAAGCTACATTCAGTGTTACATAACAGTGTTACAGACTTCACACAACAAACAAACATGCACATATAACACCCAGGTCCCGCTGTACTGCGGCACTTTGCAATCTTTCTCCATTTAAATAATAACTTGCACTTTGATTTTTTTCTGCCAAAATGCATGACTGCACACTTTCCAATATTATACTCCACCTGCCAAACTGTTGCCCACTCACTAGAATATGGAGGAACATTTTTACCAGACATTACTCAGACAAAAAAAAATTGTAGCCAAGGACAAATCTGGAGTTGCGATGGAACCAGCGGAACCGACCAGCGCTGTCTTGGGATAAGACCCTCATTAAACTGCAACAAGTGGCACGCATGGTGAAGTAACCCCACTAAACTATGAACCAACAATGAACAACAAAGGGAAAAACCATGTTTGAATGAGTCAATCATTGACGTGTACATGTGAGAGCTACGAGATAAGTTTTGAACAAAAAAAACATAAGAACTGAGCAATACCTCATTATTTACTGCAGTCATCCAGGATAAACGTATTCTGGTCTAACAATGAGAAGATGTCTAAAGATTTCAACAGAGTTCAAGTGATCGTGGTTTTGGCCACTGGGCACTCGAAAACTCCAGGACAGGTTCAGTTGTTTCTTATTTAATCTATGTGTTAGTGGTTAAATAACATTTCTCTGGGAGATAGTGCATCTGTGTGGTTTTCTGTTAAAGATGGATTCAGGTCTATGAACCCATTCTAACACCTTATGTGGGCGGTGTGAAAGTCGTAAATAATTACTACAGCAGGCTGCCTCTGCACAAACGGACTTCTTCAGCCCTTCTCTCTACACACACTAAAATCTATCTGAGAGCTTCGTCCTTGACAGGCGATTGTTAATCCTTTAAACCCCGCACCTGTCCACAGGAAGATAATTGGTTCTGGGGAACCAAGATATCGACAGTAATACTCCCAGTGATCATTGAATATAAGGCAATAGGAAGTCAAGTGAAATCATTTTAGAAACAATCTGAAGATTTGATGGATGCCTTGAAACGGACCCCTAGAACCTGTGTTAATAGCACATGGACGAAGTATCTCCCTCTTCCTGTAACATTCTCTTTGTATATCTCCCACTCTTTTCATTTCTCTAGCTTTCTGTTGGTCTTCTATTTTTCTTCTTTTTCCAAATGGTTTTCATACACTATCTCTCATTGCAATCTCTTTATTTCTCTCTGTTATCCAGTGGTACCATTTATATTTAAATATTTAAATTATTTCAAGGGACCACAATCAGAAATCGGAATCTCTCTCTTCCTCTCAGCTTGTTACTATATCTAGGATGCTACAGGACTATTGTAAAATGCTGCTGTAAAGTTACAATGGAAAAGGGCTTTTGGACAGAAGGAGAATTCTGGACAAACTATATCCAATATTATAAGTTTCAGAGAGATAGAAACTCATTGGAAACAAGGAATGTTCTAGACAGAGAAAATCTGATAGATGTAATATTCTGTTGGTTTAATTTTTTTATAGCTATCCTGTTGAAAACCTCCCTCAGGAAGATGAGTGCAACCCTTACTGAAATGGTTTGATTACTCTGTTTATTCATGACCCAAAGACCAGGTAGCTTTCTCTAAAGCAAAAGTTCCTCATGGCACTTAATTATTTCAACAATATCGATTCCATTTTAGAAATTCCTCTATGATGGCCTCCTGCCATTCATCTAACTATTATTTTATCAGGATGAAATCACAATAGGATCTCACAACATTCAGTCAGCGACATTTCAGCTTTCCTTTAGTTAGCATTAGCATGTTTTTCATTTTTGTAAAACCATATTACAAAGAACCATAGATGGCCTGTGGCGAGTGCCTGCGATGCGTCCCGAAACACGGGAGTTACATTGGCGGTGGGTATGGTGTGAATGGGGAAGTAGGTACACAGCCCCTGTTTTAACCCTCCTTGCACCCATAAGAACATAAGAAATAGGAACAGAAGTAGGCCATACGGCCCCTCGAGCTTGCTCCACCATTCAATAAGATCATGGCTGATCTGATTATGGGACTCAGCTCCACTTCCCTGCGTGCTCCCCATAACTCCTTATCGTTTAAGATACCCCATCCGTATCAGGTGAGATGGGGGTTAAAATTGGGGCTCCAGTCTCAGAAGATGGTCATCCCAATCAGGTGTCCAGTCACTTCATTGTAAAAGGAGAGAACAGGATCAGATAAATAACAGACCAGACTTGGCACCTCTGCAATGAGATCTTACTTTCTCTGCATTCCCCTACTCCACAAACTCATTCAATAGTGTGCTTATATATCGATATAGGATATCTATGTGCCTGGTCATTGCATCTATTACTGAGGTTTGACCAGTATCTGCAAAGGTTTACAAGCTGCATTGAATCATATTAAAGTTTTGCAATTTATATAGCACCTTTCATGACCTCAGACGTCCCAAAGTACTTTACAGCCAATGGAGTTCTTGGAAGTGTAGTCATTGTTGGAAACGCGGCAGTAATATGATAATGACCAGATAATCTCTTTTTGTTATGTTGGTTGAAGGATAAACATTGGCCAGGATACCGGGGAGACCGTCCCTGCTCTACTTTGAATAGTGCCATGGAATCTATTATGTCCACCTGAGAGGGCTGACGGGGCCTCAGTTTAACGTCTCACCCGAAATTTAGCGGTCTGGATATTAACAGACAGGTTATGTAGGCGGAGGGGATGGGTGGTGTTTCGGATAGGAAACAAGCAAGTAGTGGGATGGGTCCGATCCCCGAACCCAGGGAGTATCTGACCCCGAGAGGGTTCGATAGAGGGGAGCTTGGGGAGCCGGGGGTGAAGAACTCCTGCTTCTTCTGGCCCACAAGCAGTGCTGAATAGGCACTTAGCTTTTCCCCGAAGTTGTCCTCACTTCACGTCAGCTGCCGGGTTTCCTGAGGCCTGGGAAACCCAGCCGCCCTCTGTAAAACCTGAAAGGCAGGTTAAATCAGAGTCTGCCAGCCTCATTAAAATATTTAAATTGCCAATCCGCCTCCTGGGAGCGGGCTGGCTGCTTGCCCCTTGTCCCGCCTCTATAAAACCCATAAGTGGGCGGGTTGGGGTTGGGGTTCAGATTTTAAAAACTGACCCGAACCCAACCCACCCCATCTGTGTGTGCTGAAGTTCAACCCAGCACCTCTGACGCCCAACTGGATGTCTTCATCGGGTCCGGTATTCACTGCTGAAATGGCAGACCGTTCCACCACTTCACTCCACTCTTGCAATTATAAATTAATTAGAAGCTTCACGGAGCAACAAGCCTCAGCCCCCTGGTTAAATGCTGCAATTTGATGGGAGCCCAAATTAGATGACATAAATCATTTGACTAATATCGATTATATATCTGTGTGTTTATATTTTGTAATCACTTCCCGGCTCAAACTTTTATTTGCAAGTTTATAGCTCCAGTGACTTGCTTTGCCAGTGAACTGCCTCCATCTGCAGGTTCAGCAGCAGTTAGTGAAGCTCAATGATGCCGATGGCTTCTGTCCATAAAAGGACGTTTGATGGAACTCAACATTATGTATGGGGGATTGTTTTCTTTGGCAGCTTTCATTCTTCTTTGAAAAATGCCCCGCTGACTAGGGCTGTTTATTTTCTTAATTTTTTTGCGGCCACGTAGCTGATTAAAAATCCGGGCATGCAGGTCTGTCTGTGGTGTGATTGAGTAGCAGGAAATGCTAGTACTTACAGGTAATTTGCCAAATTGTGCTCCTGCAGTGTGTGAGTTTCAAAGCCATGGGGTACTGTGTCGAAGTAATCATTGCCAATTCCACAAATGAAGCATTTGGTCTGGAAAGAACAGAAAAGGAAAATAAGGAAGACTGGCACAGTAGCTTACAAATCAATATTATCTGAGCAGTACAATGAGTTGGTGGGGTGGGCATGAGTCTTGGGAGATGGGGCTGTGTTTTGTCCACTCATACTGTAGCTCAATCTTTATAAGTATTCCTGAATTCCCTCTGAATAGTCACATATTCCATTCTAAACTGTGGGAAAGTATGAATAGGAGATTGAGATATTTACATATCTGAAATTAAATTGATCTCAAATTATTTGTCCAATGAAGTGAACCTGATGAATGTAATTCCCATGGAACATATTTTTTGACATTTGTAAAAAATTATTTCTTGGGACTTTTTCACTGCTCCTTGTCCAAATACATGACTGTATTTATTTATTTATTTTTTTAGAACAAAGTGCTTTTCAAACCTTTTTGATCATAGCATAATTTAGAATAAAATACAGCATCCAGAATTATATTTTCAAATTGTCGCCTGGGCATAAAACTGCCGTTGTGGATTGTCACTCACGACTGGAATCAATGGCGATGAAAATCATTTTGCTAATGAACGGTTGATCCACAACACCATATGCCCAGGTGGAAAGCTGCAAATCCACTCCCACATGACTGGTACGTGATGGCACTGTGACAAAATCACATATAACTCCTTTTTTTTCTTTAAATTAAAAAAAATATAGAATTATTGCTACGGTCCTGAATTCCAGAGAAATCCTCAACAGAATTTCAGGGCTTTATTATCATAGAATGTTCTAGCACAGAGAGAGACCACTAGGTTCACTTCACCTGTTGTGGCTCTCTGAAAGAGATTTCGACTTGGTACCATTCCCTGGCCTTTCCTCATATCCTTTGCTAAATCAATTCTTATTCTAATAATACTTTACATGGAAAAAAAATCTTTTCCCTTTCCCCCATGGTGCTTCCAGTACTTATCCTAAATTTATGTCCGGTGTTACCGATTCACCATCAGTGGAAATAATCTTTCTCTATTTACCCTCTCTCATCTATTAGGAATTTATAGATACTTCCTGTGAAAGGCAAGTAGCTTGAGCTGCACTCGTAAGGGCCATTGATTTTAGTGGATGTAAAATTGAGGCCAGACCCCTGTGATTTCCATTGTATTCAGTGGGAGATGAGCTTGACCACCAGCAGTGTTAACTCGGAAAATAGCCTTGTAATACCATTTTGACATTTTGAGATTCTGATCTTGAAATAAGTGTAAGAATGCAAGGACTCAAGGAACTCAGCCCCAGTTGTCTCTATAGATAAAATAGATGTTTTTTCCGAGTCAAATGCTCAGTATTTCATTCCTGGTATTGTGATTCCATATGTTAAAGCTCTTACCTCCATGTCTTCTTTAACTTGCTCCTGCTGATCTCTTAGTTCACCAAAAGCATCAATAATCAGACCTGAATAAAAAACAAGAATGAGATCACTTTTTAAAAGTAAAGGCACTGTGGCAGCTCCTACAGAAGTGAGTTTTCACTTGCAAAATATGGTGCAGCAGATTGCAGACACGTTGCACATTGAGAGAGTAGAACCCTTTCCTGCTGGAGGAAGTAACTGCATTGAGCACATAGGGCTGTACAGGTGGAATCTATGACCCCTTGGATGTTCAGTAATCCTGCCCCTCTGTAAAACTTTAGAGCCCTGTCATGCTGCCACAGATTGTTCGTGGTGAAGGAGATAAAATTAACATGCAATACATCTGTGTCTTGCTTAATGCATTGGCTCATTTTACTAATATCCCTGGAATGATCCCATAGCATAAAAGTTAGATGCAGTGCCTGTGGTGCAGGCGGGCTGTAGATCCAGTGGCAACAAGTGATGACTTCCTTTGTAAAGTGTAAACTCTGCAGGCACTATTGCTCAGTCAAATGCAGGCAGAAGCACCTCTGCCTGTACATTCCGGTGCTGCCTGTCTAGCCTGGCATCCCTCTACTCTTTCCACAAAAACAAAGACATAAGGTTGTTCCCATTGCAGTCTATCTGAAATGGTAATTGGAAAGACGCCAGCCCCATGGGAAATAGCACAAAGACAGATGTTAGATTAAATACTTAGCAGCAAAACCATTGAAAGTCAGAAATAAGCTGATACTGTCAGTATTGATCCTTGGCTCTCTACCATCTCTGTGGTATCTGGCCACACTGAACAGTTGTTTTATACAGGCAAAAACAGGAAGCAGCTCAAACGCAGTACAAATAATCACAAATGGGGCGCATGATTTAATTCACACCTCCTTTGAGTGGTCCTGTCCAAGCACGGGTGGGTGCAATCTACAGAACTGATGGCTGAAAACGGGGCAGGCACAAAACAGGGCTGGCATCTGCCCAATTATCTGAGCAGGCGGACCTGATATGAAAATCCAAGCTTCAGAGTAAGATACAACCTGAACATTTGTAGGGTAGAGATTCCATAAATTATACACAAAGTGAAGAGGATACTTGATCCAAACTGAGTCCTTGATTGTCCAGTGTGGTTTTTTGAAAACAACTATCCTAGTCCAATTGCTTTTGTAACGTGCAAGTTATTGAAAGAGTATTATTGTTACAATAGTAACTTTTTCAGGAGCTTCGGTTCCTGGTACACCGTGCACCAAAAGGCTTAGCTGTCAGTTTTTGTTACAGGAGTTACATTCACAATGAAACCATGTAATCTTTATCAATTTTAAATAACCCTAAAAAAAATTCAATGCTATGACAGAACCAAAATCATCACCGTGCCTCTGATTAAGTTCTTTGTTGGTCATATGTTGTCCAAAACAGTGCAAGACATGTTGGGCTGGACTTTCTTGAATCTGCTTTAAGAGGGTCGGGGTGGGGGCTCCCAGTTGCCATATCAACAGGTGGGATCTTCACCACCAAGAGGGTGCTGAAGCGGGAGACTGACTGTACCACCAGAAGAGGCACCCCAAAAGTTAGTGGCAGCCTAAAAACTTCAGCAACTTGCACTAACTTACTCAAGGACCTTCTTCACGGTGGCTGTTTCCATGATATTTAAGCATGCGGGGAGGTTAAACCAAGTCCAATTACATCGTCACCCATTGTCCACACACCCAATTTTCCAGAAGGAATCTAAAGATAGCAATCGGCAGCAAAGCTTGTGGCTGATCTTTCTTCTCCCTTGCCCACAGGCACTTGAGACCAATTGTAAAGTTCCATGCCAGCTGAAGTTAGCTAACTAAGCATAGATCAAGGATCGAACCTGATCCTTTTGGTTTAATACAACATTAAAAAGTACCTTTACTCATTGAGCTGTCAAGCGAGATTCATTACAAGCTTTCAGAGCATAAATTTAATTTTGTATTATGCCTCACAGTGTCACTATAAACTTGATGTGGGAGTACAGCAGCAATGAACTATGCCAAATATTCATAGTGCAGCATAATTTAATAAAAAATAAGATAACTAGTGTGCCCTGAATGCACATAAGTCAGTCTTTCTTTCTTTCAATATTGCTCAGTGTATATTAACGACTTGGATGAAAGGACCAAGTGTAAGATAGCCAAGTTTGCTGACGCTACAAAGATGGGAGGAAAAGCAATGTGTGAGGAGGACATAAAAAAGCTGCAAAAGGACATAGACAGGCTAAGTGAGTGGGAAAACATTTGGCAGATGGAGTATAATGTTGGAAAGTGTGAGGTCATGAACTTTGGCAGAAAAAAATCAAAGAAAAGTTATTATTTAAATGGAGAAAGATTGCAAAGTGCTGCAGTACAGCGGGACCTGGGGGTACTTGTGCATGAAACGCAGAAGGATAGTATGCAGGTACAGCAAGTGATCAGGAAGGCCAATGGTATCTTGGCCTTTATTGCAAAGGGGATGGAGTATAAAAGCAGGGAAGTCTTGTTACAGCTGTACAGGGTATTGGTGAGGTATTAGAATACTGCATGCAATTTTGGTTTCCATATTTACGAAACCATATACTTGCTTTGGAGGCAGTTCAGAGAAGGTTCACAAGGTTGATTCCGGGGATGAGGGGGTTGACTTATGAGGAAAAGTTGAGTAGGTTGGGCCTCTACTCATTGGAATTCAGAAAAATAAGAGGTGATCTTATCGAATGTATATGATTATGAGGGAGCTTGACAAGGTGAATGCAGAGAGGCTGTTTATCCTGGTGGGGGAGACTAGAACTAGAGAGCATGATCTTAGAATAAGGGGCCACCCATTTAGAACTGAGATGAGGAGAAATTTCTTCTCTCAGAGGGTTGTGAATCTATAGAATTTGCTGCCTCAGAAAGCTGTGGAAGCTGGGACATTGAATACATTTAAGACAGAAATAGTCAGTTTCTTAAACGATAAGGGGATAAGGGGTTATGGGGAGCAGGCAGGGAAGTGGAGCTGAGTCCATGATCAGATCAGCCATGATCTTATTGAATAGCGGAGCAGGCTCAAAGGCCCTATGGCCTACTCCTGCTCCTATTTCTTTTGTTTTTATGTTCTTATAATTAGGATGGTTATCATCATTAAGTGTTGGCTGGACACCACTTTTCTATTTCACTGCTGATACATCATGTGGTCAGGACACTAGTTATTCAAGGTCTGGAGAAGTACTATTCGCTTTCCTCCAGCAGTTCTTTGAAAATCACTACCTGATGCATGGTCCAGCAGAGTACCATTTACAGAAATGCATTTGCGCTGGTGAAAATATTCATGGATAATATTGGTGAAAAACAGTCAGAATATTATCACTACTAAGCAGCTAAAATATTCTTTGACACAAACCTCCATACCTTGAATGATGGCCAACAGGATGACAATTACAAAGAAAAAGAAGGTGATGTCAAAGATGATTCGATAGATTTCATATTCATCCCCAGCAGGGTCTTCAATCTCGTCGCCAATGCCTCCACCAGCTCGGACACCCACGTACATATGGAACATATAGCACTGCAACAAAAATCACAGCTCAAACAAGGCTAGACTTAAGTGACAGCATCAGGTGATCTTGCTTCTCTTTTTTGGGATGCGTTCTCTAAATACTTTGTCATTTGTTTGCATTTCAAATTATCAAGTACTAAATCAACAAATCATTTTGAACAAAAACCTCACATAAAGTTCACCTAAACCAAAATTCTATATTTTTTTTTAACTCCGAAAAGTTCATTTTCAAAATACTTGTAGGCTTTTCATGCGCTTATAGTTGAATTGTTATGCGTTGTGTTGATGACAACATTGATGTCAACTAACTGTTCTTCACTAATACATCCCTAAAATGTCCTTGTGGTAAGGGTAACCCATCAAGTGTAACCCTGCAGGGGGGCACGTCCATGGAAGTTCCCTTGCTCACTCACCAGAACATCAGCAGAAGGCCCAAAGAAACAGCATAAACTAAAGCAACCCACGGGACTGCACACATTATATGTGCTGCGTTAAAAATTGTTGGAGCACAGAATACGGTGGGGCCAGCTGGAGTAGAATATCAAGAGTTTGTTTGCAAAAAAAAATTAGAAGCAACACTTTCATGAGAAGGCACATTGCGTTTACATTAAAAATATATACGAGTACATATATTAACACATTCAGATCTTTTACAAAAGTTACAATAGCAGCAAAACGCTTGTACTAGCGTGTATCTTTGATCCTTAATGTATCATTTTGCTTCATCGGGTAAACTAAGAGAGAGATTGATGATCAAAATGAGTGAGACAGACTGCAAACACAGTTAAGCAAGAATTGGTTGATTTTACAAATTTGCACTCTTGACTTAAAGCCTTGCCCATCAAGAATGCGTCTCAGGAAATCATGAGCACATTACCCCCGAGTTTCCGTCCGATGGAAAATCATGGGCTGGGGCTGAGACCATGTCGGAAGTGTGCATTCATACAATCAGCTCCTTGGAGCCACGATTCATTTACAGATTCAGATGTATTAGTATGGTTTAAAAACAAAATCTAACACAAATGAGTCAGACTTAACAGGTCAGCTTAATCAAAAACTTACCGTGAGCATATCATCACACTTCATGTCTGGCGTGTCTCCATCTTCACTTTTGTTGTAGAATTTGCGGAAGAAATTAAAGGCTACCACAGTGTATAGATACACCACAACAGCCAATAAGCCCACAGTTAACACCAGCTACACAGGCATAAAGGGGGAATAAAATTGTTAGATCATTAAGAACTAATCAGCGGCTATCTATTAGATAAAAAACTGAGACTTGTGTTTTTAGTGAACTACTATGCATTCATCTTAAAAAAGACAATTTGAGGAAATGTGTTTCAGCTTTACAATCATTGCTGCATCTCCAATTCAGTGATTGTTTTATTCCTCCAATTTTCTTTGGCCATATTTATTATTAAGTCATCTCTCTTAGTTTGTAGTTTGTAAAATGTGTGCTTTTAAAAGAGAACAGATAGATCTTTGTGCTTTGCACTTTAAGTT
This sequence comes from Pristiophorus japonicus, assembly GCF_044704955.1. Lineage (NCBI taxonomy): Eukaryota > Metazoa > Chordata > Chondrichthyes > Pristiophoridae > Pristiophorus > Pristiophorus japonicus. Next base: position 38,979,976 of record NC_091985.1, on the reverse strand, counting down.
TAAAAAAGTAATCGCACGCATGTTGGTAGAAAACAGATGCACCAACCTTTTCAATCATGTCATGCAGGGTTTTTGCACCTTGCTATTAATTTGTAGGTGCAATTTTATATTTAAAAAGCCACATGCCCAAATTCTGGTACCTGTTTGCCGTTGTGTGTCACTGATGACAGGATAGTCCGTAAAGTTTTAAATCCCATTGCAATATCCAGCAAATGGGCAGCAAAGAAAAAGTTGTTATAATGTCCCAGAACCGACATAGTCATGTACCAGGCAAGGTACAAGAAGGACTGCAAGCAAAGAGAAACAGGTATTACTAACAAACAACAGCAAAAATACACTGACTACACCAGGAAGAGTTTTATTGAATGCCGCTTATTGCGCAGCACTCTAAAATAAAAACGGAAAATGCTGGAAACACACAGTACTGTCATAAATATCTGAAAACAGAACAAATGTTAATGCTTCACCTTAAAGACCCTTCATCCAAACCCATTCTTTTCTCTTTAAAGATGGCGACTGATTTGCTGTGCAGTCCAAATTTTATTTCAAATCTCAAAATGTTATTTCAAATTTGCATTATTTTCCTTTCATCTCCTCTGTGGTGATATATATTAGTTGCATTCATTATATGCACATGCAGCAAGATTCTACTTGCCAGCTTGCTCGGGGCAATTTCCTTCCAGTGTAGTCAATTTAGAGCACAAACAGGAGGCATATGGCATGCAAATAAGAATGTTAAATCATCCCAGCAGCCATTTCCCTGCCCAAGCTCCAGGTAAGGAATGCTTGTATTACTCGACAGAACCATCGAACAGATGTGCGTCCTGATATTCCCCAAGGGGTTCTGCCAGTCTCCTATAGCCAGTCATTTATGCTATTTGCCTGTGGGTCCTACTGGTCTGCTAGTGTAGTTAGGAAGTGGGTCCTACTGGTCTCCTATTGGAATTACGGTGGGAGACTGGTAGAACCACTGTAGAAATTCTGTATGACCAGTTGTAACGGTACCTCAATTAATACAAATAGATTGTCTTCAAGTGTAGATAATCTTTGCAAACCAATAATTTTCCGTTACAATCCCTAGTGAAGATAAATAACGTAATTTATTGGTCGTGCTCCGAAATGGGTTCAACAGATTTATGAATGGGGAGAAATAAAGCAAAGCAAAAATAATTCGAAGTTATCACTGGGAATTTTCCCCAAAACTTGCTGCTTTAAACTCATTGAGAATGGTGCCCTGATTGCCCATTGAGAAAGTGCACTGTGTGATGGGTTTTTGAAGTAATGTATAAAAACAGTGCTAAAATGATGATGTGTTTAAAAAAGAGTATCATTTAGATGAGGTTTATTCTGCTTAGTCTCTGTGTTCGCATGTACTGCTTATCTTTTAACAGTAATAGCTGTCACTCAACACCTCGCAATCTCAATTGATTTTTCATCTAACCATTAAGTGGCAGGAAGCTGTTAAGTGGCAGAAAAGCAATGCCTGCTATACCAATCATAATGTTTGGTGTTCTGAGTCCAAATGATGTCAATTAACAGCAATCTCCTAATCCCCATTGATTTGCTGCTAGGTAATCCCAATGCATTTCACACCTTGCACATTTTACATGCTAATCTGGACCAATTGGTCCAGGATCTGAGATCAATTGGATGACATCATTTCACCAATAAATGAACTGTGCATGACGTGAAAGACATGGAGATTAGTGAACTGCACGCAAATGGAATTAGAAAATCGTTGTCCGATGAACACTTGTTAGTACTGGCACACCAATTATTGGTTCCAATACAATTGGGTGGGGGTGGGGGGAAACAAAGGAAAAACACAGCCACCAAATTGAGGAGCACATGGGGCGGTGGTCCAAACAATGTGAACGTACTGCCATGGTTATGTTTCTAGTATGGACAAATAATCTGGAGACTGTGAGTTCAAATACCACCATGGAAGTTTGAGACTTGAATTTAGTTTAAAATAAAATCTGGAAATAAAAAGCTGGTACCAGTAAAGGGTTGTCTTGAAAACCCACCGGTTCATTAATGGCCTTTAAGGAAGGAAACCTGCCGTTTTTACCCAGTCTGGCCGATATGCGATGCCAATCCCACATCAATGTGATTGACTCTTAACTGCCCTATGATACAAAGGTGGGTGGGAAAGCAAATTGTGAGGAGCACACAACAAATCTGCAAAGGGATATAGACAGGCTAAATGAGTGGGCAAACATTTGGCAGATGGAGTATAATGTGGGAAAGTGTGAGGTTATCCACTTTGGTAGGAAAAATAAAAAAGCAAATTATTATTTAAATGGAGAGAGATTACAAAATGCTGCAGTACAGAGGGAGATGGGGGTCCTTGTACATGAAACACAAAAAGTTAGTATGCAGGAACAGCAAATAATCAGGAAGGCAAATGGAATGTTGGCCTTTATTGCAAAGCAGAGAAGTCCCGCTACAACTGTACAGGGTACTGGCGAGACCACACCTCGAGTACTGCGTACAGTTTTGGTCTCCTTATTTAAGGAGGGATATACTTGAGTAATGTCTGTATGCGTGTAATGTTTGTAGCTCCACACTGTGGATGTGGACGCATTGTGTACTGCAACTGCATAGTTAATAATAAACAGAACCAGGCAGATTTCCGGAGGCTTCCGAGAGAGCTGCCTGCCATGTAGGAAGCTGTGTGTGCTGTGTTCTGTGAAGCTATCACATTTGGCGGCGAGATGGGATTTTTCGGATGATTAAAGCTTAAATTTTGTTGGTGAAGGATTCAGCCAGCCGACAGAGAGACTTTTGAAGTTTCTGTCTTTGGAAAAAAGCTACAAAATCCGAGGTAAAATACAGCACATGGTGTGAACAGCTAGAGATTAAAATGGCAGGTGTATTGGAACATTTGGGGGAATATAGACACGACCGGGAACGTTTTAAAGCCTATGTGGATCGGCTAGAAATGTATTTCACTGCAAATAACATAATCGAAGTTCCAGACAATGCAGGCCAGAACCAGGCTGTGTTGGAACATAAGAGAACGATCTTCTTATCGGAGGCAAGTCCGGCATTGTATGACGCCCTTGTAAATCTGCTTTTGCCTGACGAGCCAAAGGACACAATGCTTAAAGAGATTTTAATGAAGCTGGAGCAGCACTATAACCCCAAACCGTTAGAAATTGCTAAAAGCTATAGTTTTGGGATTCGGAATCAAAAGTCTGATGAAAGTATCAGTGATTACATCGTAGCATTAAAAAAGCTATCGATGCACTGTAATTTTGGAAACTTTCAAAACCGAGCATTACGGGATCGTTTTGTTCGTGGGGTGAAAAATGATGTGATCAGAAGGAAGTTATTGACGACGGATGACTTGACTTTTGAGATTGCTTGTCAGACAGCGAGGTCGATGGGCATGGCCGAACAATATTCCCAAGAATTAAATAATAATTACGGTCATCAGTCAACTGAGGTAAATCACCTGCAGGTTCAAAGTAAAAGACGGTGGAGGCCCAAAGTCTCAGAAACTGGAAATTCTAACAGACCGTTGAAGTCAAGCTTATCGGTGCCTGCTCAAAGTTGTCCATACGTGAAGGCAGAGTGTTTCTTCTGCAGGAAGACTGGGCATTTTGCGAAGGCATGCCGACTGAAGGGTAAATCAGCTTTTAAAGCTGTGAGTCCAGCGTTCAAAGCTATGAGTAGAAATCCCAAGAGATTACATAGCATGGAAGAACAATAATAGGACGAGGAGATGTTAGAGTTACACGTCATCAGAAGCACAAGGTTAACGGACAGCGATTCGGAAAGCATCAATATCCACATAGATGCTGCGGGATTCAAGATACCAATGGAAATTGACATGGGTGCATCTGTGAGTGTAGTACCGGAGTTACTGTAGCTCAACAAATTGCGTGATTTCCAACTGGAGAAATCCAAGATAGAGCTGCGAGGCTACTCAGGAGAGAAAATTCCTGTGGTAGGTCGTATCACCGTACCGGTGAAATATAAAGATCAATTTCAGAACTTGCCTCTGATAGTAGTGAAAGGAAACAAGTCTGCCTTAATAGGAAGAAATTGGTTGAGCTCACTGAAGCTGGATTGGAGAAAGATTTTCTGTGTGGAAGCAAGATTTTCATCAACGGATGAGGTTATCAAGTAGTATCTGAAGGTGTTCTGCAAATCGGGCAGTCCAATCCAAGGCTTCAAGGCAAGTGTCAGGGTACAGAAGGACGCTAGATCGGTTTACTACAAGCCACATTCCGTACCATATGCACTTAAGGAGAAAGTTGAGCAAGAACTCAAAAGACTAGAGACTGAGAACATGATTTGTAAGATAGATTGATGTAATTGGGCCACACCCATTGTTGTTGTACCTAAGTCCGATGGTAAGGTAAGATTGTGAGGTGATTATAAAGTAACCGTAAACCAGGTTCTAGAGGGTAATGTCCCCAATACATTGCCAAATATAGAAGATTTGTTCACAACACTGACAGGTGGTCAGATCTTCTCAAAACTGGATCTTACGAATGCCTACTTACAGCTTGAGCTAGATGAAGAGTCCAAGTCATGTTTGACTATAAATAATCATCTAGGCCTATATCAATTTAATAGGCTACCGTTTGGAGTGTCTTCTGCCCCTGCCATATTCCAAGGGGTGATGAACCAGATTTTGCAAGGTATTGAAGGGGTAGTATGTTATTTGGATGACATAGTAATTTCAGCACCAGATCGGCAAATTCATAATAACATATTGAATGAAGTCCTCAAATGGCTAGAGAAGCACAGAGTACGAGTGTCTGCTAGTAAGTGAGAGTTATTTAAAAACTCAGTGGAGTACTTAGGGTACAGAGTAGACAAAGATGGTTTACATCCAACCATGGAAAAATTGGATGCTATCAGAAATGCACCCACTCCCAGGAATGTCACTGAACTTAGTTCATTCTTGGATCTTTTGAACTATTATGGGAAGTTCCCACCAAATTTAGCTACAATATTACATCCACTGAATGAACTTTTGAAAAAACAGGTCCATTGGAAGTGGTCAAAAGAATGCGATACAGCATTCAAGGAATGTAAAAGAAAATTGGTAGAGAGCACCATGTTAGTTCACTTTGACATATTAAAAGAGATTAAGCTAGCATGTGATGCCTCTCCGTATGGAGCTTGGGCAGTAATCTCTCATGTATTAAGTAGTGGGGAGGAGAGACCTATTGCTTTTGCTTCACGCACTCTCAGTGCCAGTGAGAGTAATTATGCGCAAATTGAAAGGGAAGCTTTGGCATTAATTTTTGGGGTCAAGAAGTTTCACAAATACTTGTATGGTCATAAGTTTACCATAGTTACGGACTATAAGCCCCTAACAGCAATCCTCCATCCAAAGTCCCCAGTTCCAACATTAGCTGCAGCCAAATGCAGAGATGGGCTTTGATTTTGTCAGCATATACATATGATATTGAATACAGACGATCAGCTGATCACAGTAATGCTGATGCAATGTCTAGATTGCCTTTCCCATCACAAGTTACACCCGATAGGGAAGAAGTGTTTTATTTTTCATACATTGATGAACTGCCAGTCGCAGCTGAAGAGATTGGTAGAGCAACCAAACGTGACCCAGTGATGTCAAAGGTGTATGAATATATTGCAAGTGGATGGCCAAACCAGGTAACAGACAAAGATACACATCCATTCTTCATTCGTAGGAATGAATTATCAGTCGATAAAGATTGTATCATGTGGGGTGCAAAAGTGGTCATACCAAATAAATTCAGGTCCAAATTATTAGGAGACCTCCATGACCAGCATCTTGGAATGTGCTTGACCAAGAGTTTTGCACACAGTTATTTATGGTGGCCAGGTCTTGATAAAGATATAGAGTACATCGTGAGTCAGTGTACGACATGTCAATCGGTAAGCAAGCAACCACCATCAGTACCATTACAGCCATGGAAATGGCCTTCCAGGGTGTGGCAAAGGCTACATATTGATTTTTCTGAGATAGAAGGACAACAATTGTTCATTGTGATTGCTAGCCATTCGAAGTGGGTTGAGGTGTTTCCAATGTGGAAAATAACAACAAATAAAACATTGGACATTTTACGAAAATTATTTTCTTCATTTGGCCTCCCTGAAGAGATTGTTTCAGATAATGGACCACAATTTTGTTCAGAAGAATTTGCACAATTCACAAGCAAAAATGGTGTGAAACATACCAAGGTTCCACCATACCACCCTGCTTCGAATGGTACAGCAGAGCGCACTGTACAAATTGTAAAACGTGCCCTCATAAAACAAATGTTAGATCCAAATCCAAGGAAACACCAGTTGTCATTGGATCACAAATTGGCTAATTTTTTAATTACATATCGAAATACTCCTTATACAACTACTGGTAGAACACCAGCAGAGTTGTTTCTCAAACGACAGCCATGAACCAGATTCTCATTGTTACAGCCAAATTTGGCATAGTCCGTAGAAGAGACACAATTAAGACAGAAAGAGAATCATGATAGAGGTAGAATAAAAGAGAGAAGTGAAATTAAACCAGAAGGTGAGAGTGAAGAACCATCACCATAAATGGTTAAAGTGGTTACCAGGAAGAGTGGTGAAGACATGTGGTCCTCACACATACTTGGTAAAGATGTTCGATAATGGACAGGTTAGGTTTGTTCATATTGATCATATTTTACCTGCAGACATGGAAGAATTTGAAAGTGGAAATGATTCAATTATTTCTGACTCATCAGATAGTTTTGATACACCAGTAGCAAATCCTAAATCCAATGTACTGGAAACAAATCCAGGGGAGAATCAGAATGAAAGTCTGAGTCCGAGTCAGGAAAACAAAGAACCTGAAGTTAAGAGTGAGTTCAAATGAAAATCAAGGAAATTCCGTGGAGGTAAATGTTCCTCAGGATGAGCCTCGAATGAGTGTGAAATCGACACCATGTTTGGAAGGTTCTGTTCGAGAGCGAAGGTATCCTCTTCGAAACAGAAAACAAGTGGTAAAGTTAAATTTGTAAATATGAATAAAAATAAGTCTATATCCTGCGTTATGTATAAAAATGAAAGTTATGTATGTTTGTTATGATGGCTTCTTCATCAAGGAGGGAGAAGTGTTATGTCTGTAAGCTTGTAATGTTTGTAGCTCCACAGTATGGATGTGGACGTATTGTGTACTGCAACTGCATAGTTAATAATAAAAAGAACCAGGCAGATTTCCAGAGGCTTCCGAGAGAGCTGCCTGCCATGTAGGAAGCTGTGTGTGCTGTGCTCTGTGAAGATATCACAACTTGCATTGGAGGCAGTTCAGAGAAGGTTCACTAGGTTGATTCCTGAGATGAATAGTTGACTTATGAAGAAAGGTTGAGCAGGTTGGGCCAATTCTCATTGGAGTTTGGAAGAATGAGAGGTGATCTTATTGAAACATACAAGACACAGCAGGTCGTAAATCTGTGGAATTCTCTACCCCAGAGAGCTGTGGCGGCTGGGTCATTGAATATATTTAAGGTGGAGATAGACAGATTTTTGAACGATAAGGGAGTGAACAGTTATGGAGAGCAGGCAGGGAAGTGGAGCTGAGCCTAAGATCAGATCAGCCATGATCTTATTAAATGGCGGAGCAGGCTCGAGGGGCCAAATGGCCTACTCCTGCTCCTATTTCTTATGTTCTTTTGAAGTGGCCGAGCAAGCCACTCATTTGTATCAAATCACTACAAAGAATAATAAGAATTAAAAAAACAGATAGGCCACTCGGTGATGATCGAATCAGGACAGAACAAAGGCACACCCAGCACACTGACCTTGCAAAGTTCTCCTCACTAATATCTGAGGACTGGTGCCAAAGTAGTGAGCGCTGACCCACAAACTAGTCAAGCAACAGCCTGCCATAGCCATATTCACAGAATCTTACCTAACAGCCAAAGTCCTAGATTCCTCCATCACCATTCTGGGTCCCACCAGCAGGACAGGCCCAACAGAGACAGGTTTACATTCGTATATAGTTGGGGGAGTCCTCAACATTGATTCCAAACCCCAGGAAGTATCATGGCTCCAGATCAAACATAGGCAAGGATCATGTCTTCAGGATCATGGCCAAATACACCTCCTGCTGCTCTCCCTCAAGTGATGAATCAGTATTTTATCATATTGAATACCATTTGTAGGAAGCACTGAGAGTATCAAAGGCAAAGAATGTGCTCTCAGTGTTGATTATCAATGTTCATCACCAAGAGTTACGCGGTAGTACCACCACTGACTGGGTTCTGAAGGATATAGCTGCAAGACTAGGCTTGCGGCAGCTGGTGAGAAAACCAACACGAGGGAATTACCGACTTGATCATATCCTCACCAATCTACCTGTCCCAAATACATCTTTCCATGACAACTTTGATAGGATTGACCACGGCACAGTCCTTATGGAGACCAACTCCCGTTGTCACACTGAAGATATTCTCCGTTGTGTCATGTGGCGGTACGAATGTGCTCAGTGGGATAGATTAAGACCACATCTGACAGCTCAAAATTGGGCATCCATGAGGCACTGTGGGACATCAGCAAAAGCAGAATTGTGTATCACTACAATCCGTAACTTCCTGCACTGGTATATTCCTCACTCCTCTACCAAGCCAGTTGACTTTTCAAAGTACCTCCTGAAGAATTGACCAAGGACCATCATGGATGCCATATATGGTCCTGGCCATTCTGCCCGCTCAACTGAAGAGCTTGGGTAGAAGCAGGCAATGTTGCAGGAAAAAAGTATATGTGAAAAACACAGACATATACACATCCACAAATGGAAGTCATTTAAATGAGTGATAAAAAGCAGTCATTATGTTTTCAGAACAGTTTTCAGCACTGTAACAATGAATCCATTTATCCCCTGAACGACATCCTTGTAAACGTGTTTTTATGGGAAAAAAAGTTTAGCTTCTTTCCACTATTTGATACTTACGTTGTCTGTGAACACCACACCCAACTTCCAGATCTGGTACTTGACATCGATAGAGTTAAGTCTGTATAAAACAAAACAAATCAGTTGATTTGCACTAACCACTGATGGTACTAAATAAAGGATGCTGATGGTAAGCAGTTCATAGAAAATCTTTTGCCAGGAAGAGAGAGTAAGAGCGTGTGTTCACTTATGGGATTAAGAGTAAGTACACTGTCATAAATTAAAACATGTGAACATGCCTCTACCAGCCAATAAATCTGGAGTGATTAAATGGGCCTGAAATTTCGATTGAGGTCTTCCCGCGGGCAAACGAGTGAAATAGGGAAAAAAGATGCGCACTTAGCTGTTGCTGCTGCGCCCGTTCGAACTTCCAAGCCTGAGGTCTCTCATGACTGCGCGTCGCAGCGCGTGCACGTGGGGACATATGCAGGCCGGGAGCTGGAGACAGCAGCCAATCAGGTTAGTATATTTCTCATTCCGAGTAATACGAATTCCATAAGTCCAGAACTCCTATTACTATGAATGGGAACCGCCCACCCCCCACCCCCCCACCCCCAAAACATCCAAAACACAATAAAAAATAGAAAATAAACTACATATTTAACATTCATTTAAATTAAAGTTCTTATAAAAAAAATACTTCCCTAACTTTTTAAAAAGTTTTTTTTAATTAAGCCTTAAAATAAACTTACCGTAGTGGGGAGGGTTTTTAAAAATAAAATGTATTTTTATAACTTTATTTTTAAATGTTTCTGTGTATTTTTAAACACTTGTGCCTGTAAAAGTAGGCTATACGCCTGCTTTTTCAGGCGCGAGATTTTAAAGGACATTTGCAGGGCAAGATATTCGTAAATATCAGAAATCTTGCCCTGCGAATGTCCTCGCTCCCACTATGCGCGAGATCTGTCAAGCCAGAAACTTGACAGATCGGAAAAGCCGGTTTTCAGCGCATGCGCATTGTGCGTTGAAACCCAGCTTTTCCGATGCCTTTCCGGGTCCGTAGAAACTGATCCACAAGCAAAGTGACAATTACAACATGAACGATTTCTGTGGGCCATAAAAGACATTCCTGGACTATTACCTGTACACTCAGCTGTCACTCGTGTCTGCAGTGTCCCCGTATTGGACTGTTCATTCACCTAAGAACTCACTTTTAGAGAGAAAGCAAGTCTTCCTTGATTTTGAGGGATTGCCTATGATGATGATGTCACAGATATTTGTTCTTTATGGAATTCTGTAACACTATGAGGAACACATTTACTGAGAGGTTGTTCAAAGCGCACAATGAACAGAAGTACTGTTTTGGACATCAAATAAATGACAGCTGATCATAACACTCCATTTTAATGGTTGTGCCAACTCCATTTACACAGGCATCTCTACTGCAGTTGACTGCCTCTGTGTTCAGCTGTCTAGTTTTGTATCTACCTTTTACATGGTGTCGCTGTTAATACTGGCTAATTTTCAGAAACTATTAGTTAAAACAGTAACCCAGAGCTTTAACCCTAAAGGAAATATTTGTGAGATAAGTCATTAAAATTACACACCCATTTGAACATATAAGCCAGAAATGACTCCTTGCGATCTAATCATATGAATGCTTAACACAATGTTAAGATAGGCAATATAATTTCTTTGTCAAAACTGACAAAAGGGCCAGAAATTTGCCCTGCCGAGTCAGGTCAGGTGCACACGGGCTGCATAACGAGTCGGTACCACGATGTATTTATCAGCCCGCTCTTCAGAGCGGCTTTAGCGTAATGGCCCCTATTACAGCAGACATATGCATTTCCTGGCCCTATTAAATGGCACGGGTCTGATGACGTCATCGACGACTCATTTCCATCGGGGATATTTAAAGCAGCCTTGGCCACATCGCATTTGAAAGTTCATCGACGAGTGTGGAGGGGGTATTGGAGAGGAGAGCGTTATTGCTGAGAAATAGAAAAATGAATTCAGAAAGACAGAGAGCTACACACCGCTTTTCCGATGAATCCCGACATATTCTTGTGGAGAGAGTCAGAGCAGGCAGGGAGGTCCTCTTCCCTGCTGATGGGCGGAAGAGAGCTCCCCAGGAGACCAAAAGGGCCTGGCTCCAAATTGCTGAGGAGCTCAACAACAGGGATGCCATTAGGAGATCAAGAAAGGTGAGTGCAAAGCCACACTCACCTTCATCCTGCTATGCCTCACATACATACTCACACCCCCCTGTGACTAACCAACCCCTCACATTCACCCTCATTGTAATGTAATCATATCAAGTAACATCACAGAAATATGTCATTTGGCATTGGCACCACACTCCCTCAGTCACCCTCTACAGATATAACCCACACATTCCATTACTCTCGCCCAAACTTCTCTTCTTTCTCTCCTTGCAGAAGAGCTCGCACAACAACAGGAAGAGGAAGTGAACTGGAGGTGACCCTCCATCCTTCAATACTTTAGCTGCAGCAGAGGAGGTAGCCCTGGAGGTCTCAGGAGTTGAAGACTGCTGGTGGGGGGGTGGTGGGGGGGAGCGGTTGGGGGACATAGAGAGAGAGGGACCGGTCAGCAACCTGGTGACAGAAACATAGAAAATAGGTGCAGGAGTAGACCATTCGGCCCTTCGAGCCTGCATCACCAGTCAATAAGATCATGGCTGATCATTCCTTCAGTACCCCTTTCCTGCTTTCTCTCCATACCCCTTGATCCCCTTAACCGTAAGGGCCATATCTAACTCCCTCTTGAATATATCCAATGAACTGGCATCAACAACTCTCTGCAGCAGGGAATTTCACAGGTTAACAACTCTCTGAGTGAAGAAGTTTCTCCTCATCTCAGTCCTAAATGGCCCACCCCTTATCCTAAGACTGTGTCCCCTGGTTCTGGATTTCCCCAACATCGGGAACATTCTTCCCACATCTAGCCTGTCTAGTTCAGTCAGAATCTTATATGTTTCTATGAGATCCCCTCTCATCCTTCTAAACTCCAGTGAATAAAGGCCCAGTTGATCCAGTCTCTCCTCATATGTCAGTCCAGCCATCCCAGGAATCAGTCTGGTCAACCTTCGCTGCAATCCCTCAATAGCCAGAACGTCCTTCCTCAGATTAGGAGACCAAAACTGAACACAATATTCCAGGTGGGGCCTCACCAAGGCCCTGTACAACTGCAGCAAGACTTCCCTGCTCCAAACTCAAATCCCCTTGCTATGAAGGCCAACATACCATATGCCTTCTTCACCGCCTGCTGTACCTGCATGCCAACTTTCAATGACTGATGAACCATGACACCCAGGTCTCGCTGCACCTCCCCTTTTCCTAATCTTCCACCATTCAGATAATATTCTGCCTTCGTGTTTTTGCCCCCAAAGTGGATAACCTCACATTTATCCACATTATATTGCATCTGCTATGTATTTGCCCACTCGCCTAACCTGTCCAAGTCACCCTGCAGCCTCTTAGTGTCCTCCTCACAGCTCACACTACCACAACCAAGTTTAGTGTCATGTGCAAACTTGGAGATATTACACTCAATTCCATCATCTAAATCATTAATATATATTGTAAAGAGCTGGGTCCTAGCACTGAGCAATGCGGCACTCCACTAGTCACTGCCTGCCATTCTGAAAAGGACCCGTTAATCCCGACTCTCTGCTTCCTGTCTGCCAACCAGTTCTCTATCCACGTCAGTACATTACCCCCAATAACACGTGCTTTGATTTTGCACACCAATCTCTTGTGTGGGACCTTGTCAAAAGCCTTTTGAAAGTCCAAATATACCACATCCACTGGTTCTCCCTTGTCCACCCTACTAGTTACATCCTCAAAAAATTCCAGAAGATTTGTCAAGCATGATTTCCCTTTCATAAATCCATGTTGACTTGGACCAATCCCATCACTGCTCTCCAAATGCGCTATTTCATCCTTAATGATCGATTCCAACATTTTCCCCACCACCGATGTCAGGCTAACTGGTCTGTAATTACCCGCTTTCTCTCTCCCTCCTTTTTAAAAAAGTGGTGTTGCATTAGCAACCCTTCAGTCCATAGGAACTGATCCAGAGTCGATAGACTTTTGGAAAATTATCACCAATGCATCCACTATTTCTAGGGCCACTTCCTTAAGTACTCTGGGATGTAGACTATCAGGCCCTGGGGATTTATTGGCCTTCAACCCCGTCAATTTCCCTAACACAATTTCCCGCCTAATAAGGATATCCTTCAGTTCCTCCTTCTCACTAGTCCTTCGGACCCCTAGTACATTGGGAAGGTTATTTGTGTTTTCCTTTGTGAAGACAGAACGAAAGTACTTGTTCAATTGGTCTGCCATTTCTTTGTTCCCCATTATCAATTCACCCGAATCCGACTGCAAGGGACCAACGTTTGTCTTCACTAATCTTTTTCTCTTCACATATCTATAGAAGCTTTTGCAGTCATTTTTTATGTTTCCGGCAAGCTTCCTCTCGTACTCTATTTTCCCCTTCTTAATTAAACCCTTTGTCCTCCTCTGCTGTATTCTAAATTTCTCCCAGTCTTCCGGTTTGCTACTTTTTCTGGCAAATTTGTATGCCTCTTCCTTGGATTTAACACTATCCTTAATTTCCCTTTTTAGCCACGGTTGAGCCACCTTCCCCGTTCTATTTTTACTCCATACAGGGATGTACAATTGTTGAAGTTACATCTCATACAGCCACATGGCATACAGCAGTCACTCATAATGACTGATGTCATCAGCCATTGAATGTTCATCATGTGCATAATGGTACCATTACCCATTCTTAATACAACATTTCTAAATCATCTATTTACTCTCCCACAGGTCCATCAAGAGCCCCACTATTGTCTAGCTGGAGGAGGAAGACGAATCCTCAGAGGAATCTCCAGCCTCTGAGAGTGCAGCATCAGTAGACCCAAGCGCATCCAGCAGCAGTGCAGATACCCACTCCTCGGGGGGGTCTTGGTGTCACCTGGTGTCTCACAATTCACAAGTGAGCAAGAGCAAATGGTGTTGACAGGGACAGCAGTGAAGATGCCTCACCGGAGAGCACATGACGCTTCAAGCTCTGCTGAGCTGCATTCAGACGCTGAGCCTCGGGGCCATTGAGGAAGAGGGCGATCCTGGAGGGGCAGCAAGGAATGCAGGAGGCTCTGGCATCTTTTGCAGCCGTAATGTCTGCAAATGTTCATAGAATGGAGGTGTCCATCTCCAACATGAGCACCACCGTGTCGCAGGCGATGACGACTGTAGGCTCTTCCATAGATAGGATGGCCACCTACATGGAGCAGCTAATGTACCAGTCACATGAGCACAGATGGCAGAGGCTGAGAGACCTCCTCTTTAAGAGGGATTTAAACGTAGTCTTGGGTCCTCATGACCCCACTGCTGTGCAGCAAGGTGGTCTCCAGCTCCTTCCTGGCAGGGAAGTCCGGGTGGCCCGTGAGAGGGATGACGCTAAGAGAGGACATGGAAGTGGGGACTTCTTTCAAAGCACTCACACTTCTCCCCCATTGCCTCCTCTTCAGTCAGAGCCCCACATGCTTCCTCGGATCGCGATGGCAGAGTCTGCCCCTGCACAGTCACAGGAGGAGCAGATTTTGGCGGGGCCCTCACAGGCTCTAAAATTGAGAGGACGTCCACCAAAACTCTACCTCTGCAGTGTACACCTCATTGAAAGAACCTCGTAAAAGAAAAATGACACAAAAGTAGATGCACAAGGGTAAGCACATGAGTATTTAAAGACGTTCTTGTTAAGGTTCAATCACTGTTATCACACATATGAAAGTATTTATTTTCACTACTTTCCGTTCATGCCCATTTTTCTCTGCTACTTTGGAAGTGGTTTAGTGAGTTGGAGTGAATGGTGAGACATAATGTAACCTCCAGCAATGGGGGTCAGTGTGAAAGGAATGGCTTCTTCATAGTAGGGACAGCAATGTGCTCTAGTGCTGGTGCCATCTGGACCTCAGGTTCCTCCTGCTCCTCTACCTCGTCTTCCAACTGCTCCCCTCCTCCTCCGAAGAGGCTGTGCACTCTGTGCCTTGCTCCTCCTGTAGCCCTAATCCTTGCAGTTGCTCAATGTTGTGCAGGGTGCAGCAGAGGATGATGATTCTGGAGACCCTGGCTGGTGTGTACTGAAGGGCTCCTCCAGATCTGTCAAGGCATCTGAAGCGCATCTTCAGCATGCCTATTGTTTGCTCAATGACACATCTGGTGGATACGTTGCTTTCATTATAATGCTCCTTGCTTTCATTGCTTGGCCTCCTGAAGGGTGTCATGAACCACGTCTTCAGTGAACAGCCCTTGTCTCGAAGCAGCTAGACTCTAAGTCTGTTTGGAGGTGCGAAGAGCTGAGGGAGGGTGGGCTGCCGCAGCACTAAAGAGTCATGACAGCTGCCAGAGAATTTGGCGCGCACATGCATGATAATCTTCCTATGGCTTCAGACGAGCTGCATATTGAGGGCGTGGAAGCCCTTGCGGTTCACAAACACTGCTGGGTGATGTGGGGGTGCCCTGATGGCCACATGTGTGACATTGATTGCGCCCTGCACCTATGGGAAGCCAGCCAAAACAGCAAAGCCCAACGCTCGCTCAGTAACACTGGCCTCATCAGTGGCAAAGTTCATATAATTGTCTGACTTGTCAAACACGGCATCAATGACCTGTGTGATGCATCTTTGGTCAGCTGACTGCAAAGGTCTGCTGCAGATCCCTGGAAGAAGCCTGAGGCAAAGAAGTTCAGGGTGGTGGTGACTTTGACAGCCACTGGTAAGGCACCTCCACCAAGTCCTCTCGGTTGCAAGTCTTGCTCCAGTAGGCTGCAAATGTCTGCAAAAACCTGGTGCGAGAGCCTGAGCCTCCTGAAGCACTGCTGCTCAGTCATGTCCAGGAAGCTCATCCTCTGCCTGTATACCCCTTTGTTGGTGTTATCGCCTCCGGCGCGGTGCAGCACTGCATTGACGCCCTCTCGCCTGTGGAGCATCAGGCCATTGAGAAGGTTGGTGGTGTTGCTGCTGTTGCCATTGGTGTGCCTGCAGCTGCTGGTGGTGGGGCTCATCCTGGTCCGATTCCGAGGACCAAGGTACGACAGTATAAGCAGCAGCCATGCTGATGTAATAGATGGCAGGTCAAGTCGAGATCAGAGGACTAATCTGTTAATGTTGTGATAGTTACTAAAAATGTGGTCAGACTGGCTTCTGAGGTTGCAGAAAAGACGTGCTAACTGTAGACACCTAAATCTGTGCTCAAAATGGAGTCAGCAAGAGCCTTTCCCTTAGGCAAGTCAGCAGGTTCATGCAGGAGTACTTATTGGGATTTCCATGCTGTGAATTAATAACCTCGCCCAACGACCATTGAGCTTGCGCCTTAGGTCGACCAGACGTGGTTCCCGAGCTACGTGGTTCCCGAGCTGCGTGATTCCCGTGGTCATCCAGCAAAAATTGAAAGGTCTGGTTAAAATCCCTGTTAAGGGTCTCACAAGAAGGGTTCAATGAGCTTAATTAGGTTGCCTGCCTCCGGCGTTAGGTCTGTGGCGTGCTGTCAATTGTGCTCGAGTTAAAGGTGCAAGGAGGTGGGTCCCCAACGCCCACCCAATTTCTGCAACTTTTACTGCCGACACACCTCCAAACCCGCACACACGGCAGCGGGAACATTCCGGCCAACTTGTTATTCAGACATATTAAGCTCATATTGCAACAGTGGATTCTAGGCTAGAATGCCAAGTTTCTTTTTCAGAATGAAACTCATCAAAGAAGGCTACATTTTTAAAGGAAAATAAATGAGTCTCACTGTTGATGAGACTTGGCAGGTCAGATAATCCTATCTTTTCTGCTTAATAGCAAGCCATGGTGATCATTTGTCATTCAGAGCATCCCTAATGCTGCGATCAGTTGTTGGTCTCAATCACATGCTGGAAACAAACAGTTCTTCAAGCGTCAGATTGAAATACTTCCTCTCTCTCAACTCAGTTATGTGTTAAATCACTGTGTGCAATCGCCATGTTATGCTTTGGAATTGAGTGGTTAACCACTGAACCATTTAAATTAAATAATGAGGACATTGTGCATTTCAGAATTAACCATTCCGAATTCTGATCAGAACCCAACTGTAACTTGTCTTACTATTGTGCATGTAGACACCATCATGACTGACTGCCAAATGAGCCCAGGCTAGCTCGGCTGGTAAGCTAATTGAAGATCGGAAGATCAAATTTAAGTTGTGAAATAGAATGCAATAAATCGGGTAATTTATGCATTGACATCAGGAAAGTATAATGATCACGAAAGCTGTTAGATTGTCATGAAAACCCACTGGTTCGCTAATGTCCTTAAAGAAAGGAGAAATTGTGACTGCAGTCCCACATGAAAAAAGTCCTAGAAATATGAAATATTTCATTTAATAGAAAAATGCAAAAGTCCCAAACGTTCTTTCACTTGACAAGACAAAATGTCTGATGAGTCACTTCTCTGCACACTTTTTGGAATTAGTTTTAAGGGTCATTAAGCAATAATGTTTCAGTTGTTTTGTTTTGAATGGAAATTCTTGAAATGAACTTTAATGATTTGCTTCCAATTAAATCTGCATGATTTAATAAATTTGCAATAATTTAATGGGAAAAATAAACACACTTTCCATAAAGCCTATATTAGATTCAGCTGTCAGCCACAAATGTCAGCTGTGGCTCAGTGGGTAGCACCTCTGTCTCGTCTCTGAGTCAGAAGGTTGTGGGTTGAAGTCCCACTCCAGGGACTTGAGCACAAAAATCTAGGCTGACACTCCAGTGCAGCGCTGAGGGAGTGCTGCACTGTCAGAGATGTCGTCTTTCGGATACCACGTTAAACCGAGGCCCCGTCTGCTCTCTCAGGTGGACGTAAAAGATCAAATGGCACTTTTTTGAAGAAGAGCAGGGGAGTTATCCCCGGTGTCCTGGTCAATATTTATCCCTCCATCAACAAAACAAAAACAGATTATCTGGTCATTATCACATTGATGTTTGTGAGAACTTGCTGTGTGCAAATTGGCTGCCGTGTTTCCCACGCTACAGCACTGACTACATTCCAAAATTACTTCATTGGCTGTAAAGCGCTTTGAGACATCCGATGGTCGTGAAAGGTGCGATATAAATGCAAGTCTTTCTTTTTTCTTTTGTTCGTAAACATTTATTTTTATTGAGCTTAGAATGGTGTCACTGAAATTGAATGCAATAAATCGGGTAATTTACGCATTGAAATCAGGAAAGAATAATGATCACAAAAGCTGTCGCATTGTCATAAAAACCCAACTGGTTCACTAATGTCCTTCAAAGAAAGAGAAAGTGTGACTGCAGTCGCAAACTATGTAGCTGATTTTTGATGTCCTCTGAAATGGCTTGATTCCAGAGATGAGGGGTTGACTTATGAGGAAAGGTGGATTAGGTTGGGCCTCTACTCATTGGAATTCAGAAGAATGAGAGGTGATCTTATCGAAGTGGTGCAGCAGGGAGGGATTCAAATTCCTGGGGCATTGGAACCGGTTCTGGGGGAGGTGGGACCAGTACAAACTGGACGGTGTGCACCTGGGCAGGACCGGAACCAAAGTCCTAGGGGGAGTGTTTGCTAGTGCTGCTGGGGAGGAGTTAAACTAATATGGCAGGGGGATGGGAACCTATGCAGGGAGACAGAGGGAAACAAAATGGAGACAGAAGCAAAAGACAGAAAGGAGATGAGTAAAAGCGGAGGGCAGAGAAACCCAAGGCAAAAAACAAAAAGGGCCACTTTACAGCAAAATTCTAAATGGTCAAAGTGTATGAAAAAGGCAAGCCTGAAGACTCTGTGCCTCAATGCGAGGAGTATTCGGAATAAGGTGGACGAATTAACTGTGCAGATAGCAGTTAACGGATATGATGTGGTTGGCATCACGGAGACATGGCTCCAGGGTGACCAAGGCTGGTAACTCAACATCCAAGGGTATTCAACATTTAGGAACATTTTGACAGAAAGGAAAAGGAGACGGGGTGGCATTGCTGGTTAAAGCGGAAATGAATGCAATTGTAAGGAAGGATATTAGCCTGGATGATGTGGAATCGGTATGGGTGGAGCTACGGAATACCAAAGGGCAGAAAACGCTAGTGGGAGTTGTGTACAGACCTCCAAACAGTAGTAGGGATGTTGGGGAGGGCATCAAACAGGAAATTAGGAGTGCATGCAATAAAGATGCAGCAGTTATCATGGGTGACTTTCATATGAATATTGATTGGGCTAACCAAACTGGAAACAATACGGTGGAGGAGGATTTCCTGGAGTGCATAAGGGATGGTTTTCTAGACCAATATGTCGAGGAACCAACTAGGGGGGCGGCCATCTTTGACTGGGTGTTGTGTAATGAGAGAGGATTAATTAGCAATCTCGTTGTGCGAGGCCCCTTGGGGAAGAGTGACCATAATATGGTGGAATTCTGCATTAGGATGGAGAAGGAAACAGTTAATTCAGAGACCATGGTCCAGAACTTAAAGAAGGATAACTTTGAAGGTATGAGGCGTGAATTGGCTAGGATAGATTGGCGAATGATACTTAAGGGGATGACAGTGGATGGGCAATGGCAGACATTTAGAGACCGCATGGATGAACTACAACAATTGTACATCCCTGTCTGGCATAAAAATAAAAAGGGGAAGGTGGCTCAACCGTGTCTATCAAGGGAAATCAGGGATAGTATTAAAGCCAAGGAAGTGGCATACAAATTGGTCAGAAATAGCAGCGAACCAGGGTACTGGGAGAAATTTAGAACTCAGCAGAGGAGGACAAAGCGTTTGATTAGCGCAGGGAAAATAGAGTACGAGAGGAAGCTTGCAGGGAACATTAAAATGGACTGCAAAAGCTTCTATAGATATGTAAAGAGAAAAAGGTTAGTAAAACCAAATGTAGGTCCCCTGCAGTCAGAATCAGGGGAAGTCATAACTGGGAACAAAGAAATGGCAGACCAATTGAACAAGTACTTTGGTTCGGTATTCACTAAGGAGCAAACAACCTTCCGGATATAAAAGGGATCAGAGGGTCTAGTAAGAAGGAGGAACTAAGGGAAATCCTTATTAGTCGGGAAATTGCTTTGGGGAAATTGATGGGATTGAAGGCCAATAAATCCCCAGGGCCTGATGATCTGCATCCCAGAGTACTTAAGGAGATGGCCTTGGAAATAGCGGATGCATTGAGTCATTTTCCAACATTCCATAGACTCTGGATCAGTTCCTATGGAGTGGAGGGTAGCCAATGTAACCCCACTTTTTAAAAAAGGAGGGAGAGAGAAAGCAGGGAATTATAGGCCAGTCAGCCTGGCATCGGTAGTGGGTAAAATGATGGAATCAATTATTAAGGATGTCATAGCAGCGCATTTGGAAAGAGGTGACAAGATAGGTCCAAGTCAGCATGGATTTGTGAAAGGGAAATCATGCTTGACAAATCTTCTGGAATTTTTTGAGGATGTTTCCAGTAGAGTGGACAAGGGAGAACCAGTTGATGTGGTGTATTTGGACTTTCAGAAGGCTTTCGACAAGGTCCCACACAAGAGATTAATGTGTAAAGTTAAAGCACATGGGATTGGGGTTCGTGTGCTGACGTGGATTGAGAACTGGTTGGCAGACAGGAAGCAAAGAGTAGGAGTAAATGGGTACTTTTCAGAATGGCAGGCAGTGACTAGTGGGGTATCGCAAGGTTCTGTGCTGGGGCCCCAGCTGTTTACATTGTACATTAATGATTTAGACAAGGGGATTAAATGTAGTATCTCCAAATTTGCGGATGACACTAAGTTGGGTGGCAGTGTGAGCTGCGAGGAGGATGCTATGAGGCTGCAGAGCGACTTGGATAGGTTAGGTGAGTGGGCAAATGCATGGCAGATGAAGTATAATGTGGATAAATGTGAGGTGGGTGTCATGGTACCTCAGTCATTGAAGGTTGGCATGCAGGTACAGCAGGCGATGAAGAAAGCAAATGGCATGTTGGCCTTCATAGCGAGGGGATTTGAGTACAGGGGCAGGAAGATGTTACTACAGTTGTACAGGGCCTTGGTGAGGTCACACCTGGAGTATTGTGTACAGTTTTGGTCTCCTAACTTGAGGAAAGACATTCTTGCTATTGAGGGAGTGCAGCGAAGGTTCACCAGACTGATTCCTGGGATGGCGGGACTGACATATCAAGAAAGACTGGATCAACTGGGCTTGTATTCACTGGAGTTCAGAAGAATGAGAGGGGATCTCATAGAAACGTTTAAAATTCTGATGGGTTTAGACAGGTTAGATGCAGGAAGAAGGTTTCCAATGTTGGGGAAGTCCAGAACCAGGGGTCACAGTCTAAGGATAAGGGGTAAGCCATTTAGGACCGAAATGAGGAGAAGCTTCTTCACCCAGAGAGTGGTGAATCTGTGGAATTCTCTACCATAGAAAGTTGTTGAGGCCAATTCACTAAATATATTCAAAAAGGAGTTCGATGTAGTCCTTACTACTAGGGGGATCAAGGGGTATGGCGAGAAAGCAGGAATAGGGTACTGAAGTTGAATGTTCAGCCATGAACTCATTGAATGGCGGTGCAGGCTCGAAGGGCCGAATAGCCTACTCCTGACCTATTTTCTATGTTTCTATGTTTCTATTACGAGGGGGCTTCACAAGGTGGATGCAGAGAGGATGTTTCCACTGATAGGAGAGACTAGAATTAGGGGGCATAACCTTAGAATAAGGAGCCGCCCATTTAAAACAGAGATGAGGAATAATTTCTTCTCTCAGAGGGTTGTAAATCTGTGGAATTGTCTGCCTGAGAGAGCTTTGGAAGCTGGGTCATTGAATAAATTTAAGACAGAGATAGACAGTTTCTTAACCGGTAAGGGAATAAGGGGTTATGGGGAGCGGGCATGGAAGTGGACCTGAGTCCATGACCGGATCAGCCTTGATCGTATTAAATGGCGGAGCAGGCTCGAGGGGCCATATGACCTACTCCTGCTCCTATTTCTTATGTTCTTATGGCTTCGCAAGTCACTCAGTTGTAAAACAATAGATACTCATGAAGAAAGCCACCGCCACCTTCTCAGGGCAACTAATGAGGGGGAGTCACAGGAGTGAGGCAATCTGCTTATCATTGTCGAAAAAGCCCTAGAGAATATGAAATATTTCATTTAACAGAAATTATAATGCAAAAGTCCCAAACATTCTTTCACTTCACAAAACGCAATAAGGGAGATTAAAAAGTCATTTCTACTATCGGTAGATTTTCAAATAGAAACGTAGAAAATAGGTGCAGGAGTAGGCCATTCGGCCCTTCGAGCCTGCACCACCATTCAATAAGATCATGGCTGATCATTCACCTCAGTACCCCTTTCCTGCTTTCTCTCCATACCCCTTGATCCCTTTAGCCATAAGGGCCATATTTAACTCCCTCTTGAATATATTCAACGAACTGGCATCAACAACTCTCTGCAGTAGAGAATTCCACAGGTTAACAACTCTCTGACTGAAGAAGTTTCTCCTCATCTCGGTCCTAAATGGCTTACCCCTTATCCTTAGACTGTGACCCCTGGTTCTGGACTTCCCCAACATCGGTAACATTCTTCCTGCATCTGACCTGTCCAGTCCCATCAGAATTTTATATCTTACGATGAGATCCCCTCTCATTCTTCTAAACTCCAGTGAATACAGGCCCAGTCGATCCAGTCTATCCTCATATGTCAGTCCTGCCATCCCAGGAATCAGCCTGGTGAATCTTTGCTGCACTCCCTCAATAGCAAGAACATCCTTCCTCAGATTAGGAGACCAAAACTGAACTCAATATTCCAGGTGAGGCCTCATCAAGGCCCTGTACAACTGCATTAAGACCGCCCTGCTCCTATACTCAAAACCCTTAGCTATGAAGGCCAACATGCCATTTGCCTTCTTCACAGCCTGCTGTACCTGCATTCCAAATTTCAATGACTGATGTACCATGACACCCAGGTCTCGTTGCACCTCCCCTTTTCCTAATCTGCCACCATTCAGATAATATTCTGCCTTCATGTTTTTACCACCAAAGTGGATAACCTCATATGTATCCACATTATACTGCATCTGCCATGAATTTGTCCACTTACCTAACCTGTCCAAGTCACCCTGCAGCCTCTTAGCATCCTCCTCACAGCTCACACCGCCACCCAGTTTCGTGTCATGTGCAAACTTGGAGATACTACACTCAATTCCTTCATCTAAATCATTGATGTATATTGTAAATAGCTGGGGTGCCAGCAGTGAGCCCTGCAGCACTCCACTCGTCACTGCCTGCCATTCTGAGAAGGACCCGTTCATCCCTACTCTCTGCTTCCTGTCTGCCAACCAGTTCTCTATCCACGTTAATACTTTACCCCCAATACGATGTGCTTTAATTTTGCACACTAATCTCTTCTGTGGGACCTTGTCAAAAGCCTTTTGAAAGTCCAAATACACCACATCCACTGGTTCTCCCTTGTCCACTATACTCGTTACATCCTCAAAAAATTCTAGAAGATTTGTCAAGCATAATTTCCCTTTAATAAATCCATGCTGACTTGGACCGATCCTGTCACTGCTTTCCAAATGCGCTGCTATTTCATCTTTAATAATTGATTCCAACATTTTCCCCACTACTGATGTCAGGCTAACCGGTCTATAATTCCCCGTTTTCTCTCTCCCTCCTTTTTTTAAAAGTGGTGTTACATTAGTTACCCTCCAGTCCATAGGAACTGATCCAGAGCCAGTAGGTTGTTGGAAAATGATCACCAATGCATCCACTATTTCTCGGGCCACTTCCTTAAGTACTCTGGGATGCAGACTATCAGGCCCTGGGGATTTATCGGCCTTCTATCCCATCAATTTCCCAGCACAATTTCCTGACTAATAAGGATTTCCTTCAGTTCCTCCTTCTCGCTAGACCCTCAGTCCCCTGGTATTTTGGGAAGACAGAACCAAAGTATTTGCTCAATTGGTCTGCCATTTCTTTGTTCCCCATTATAAATTCACCTGATTGTGATTGCAAGGGACCTACGTTTGTCTTCACTAATCTTTTTCTCTTCACATATCTATAGAAGCTTTTGCAGTCAGTTTTTATGTTCCCAGCAAGCTTCCTCTCAGACTCTATTTACCCCCTCCTAATTAAACCCTTTGTCCTCCTCTGCTGAATTCTAAATTTCTCCCAGTCCTCAGGTTTACTGCTTTTTCTGGCCAATTTATATGCCTCTTCCTTGGATTTAACACTATCCCTAATTTCCCTTGTTAGCCACGGGTGAACCACCTTCCCCTTTTTATTTTTACTCCAGACAGGGATGTGCAATTGTTGAAGTTCATCATTGATCTTTAAATGTTTGCCATTGCCTATCCACCGTCAACCCTTTAAGTATCATTCGCCAGTCTATTCTAGCCAATTCACGTCTCATACCATAGAAGTTATCTTTCCTTATGTTCAGGACACTAGTCTCTGAATTAACTACACTGTATGTCACTCTCCATCTTAATAAAGAATTCTACCATATTATGGTCACTCTTCCCCAAGGCGCCTCGCATAACAAGATTGCTCATTAGTTCTTTCTCATTACACATCACCCAGTCAGGGATGACCAGCCCTCTAGTTGGTTCCTCGACATATTGGTCTAGAAAACCATCCCTAATACATTCCAGGAAATCCTCTTCCACCGTATTGCTACCAGTTTGGTTAGCCCAATCTATATGTAGATTAAAGCCACCCGTGATAACTGCTGTACCTTTATTGCACGCATCCCTAATTTCTTGTTTGATGCTGTCCCCAACCTCACTACTACTGTTTGGTGGTATGTACACAACTCCCACTAGCGTTTTCTGTCCTTTGGTATTCCTCAGCCCTACCCATACAGATTCCACATCATCCAAGCTCATGTCCTTCCTTACTATTGCGTTCTTTTCCTCTGTAACCAGCAATGCCACCCCATCTCCTTTTCCTTTCTGTCTATCCTTCCTGAATGTTGAATACCTCTGGATGTTGAGTTCCCAGCCTTGGTCATGCTGGAGCCATGTCTCCGTAATCCCAATTATATCATATTCATTAATAGCTGCCTGCGCAGTTAATTTGTCCATCTTATTACGAATACTCCTCGCATTGAGGCACAGAGCCTTCAAGCTTGTCTTTTTAACACACTTTGTCCCTTTAGAATTTTGCTGTAATGTGGCCCTTTTTGATTTTTGCCTTGAGTTTCTCTGCCCTCCACTTTTACCTTTCTTCTTTCTAGCTTTTGCTTCTGCCCCCATTTTACTTCCCTCTGTCTCCCTACATAGGTTCCCATCCCTCTGCCATAGTTTAACCCCTCCCCAACAGCACCAGCAAACACTCCCCCGAGGACATTGGTTCCAGTCCTGCCCAGGTGCAGACCGTTCGGTTTGTACTGGTCCCAGCTCCCCCAGAACCGGTTCCAATGTCCCAGGAATTTGAATCCCTCCCTCCTGCACCACTCCTCAAGCCACGTATTCATCTTAGCTATCCTGCTATTCCTACTCTGACTCGCACGTGGCACTGGTAGCAATCCTGAGATTACTACTTTTGAGGTCCTATTTTTTAACTTAACTATTAGCTCCCTAAACTCAGCTTGTAGGACCTCATCCCATTTTTTACCTATATCGTTGGTACCTATATGTACCACAATAGCTGGCTGTTCATCCTCCCCTTTCAGAATGCTCTGCAGCCGCTCCGAGACATCCTTGACCCTTGCATCACGAGGAAACTTACCATCCTGGAGTCTCATTTGCGGCTACAGAAACCCCTTACAATAGAATCTCCAATCACTATAGCTCTCCCACTCTTTTTTCTGCCCTCTTGTGCAGCAGAGCCACACCTGGTGACATGGGCTTGGCGGCTGCTGCCTTCCCCTGATGAGCCATCTCCCCCAATAGTACCCAAGGTGGTGTATCTGTTTTGGAGGGAGATGCCCGCAGGGGACCCCTGCACTACCTTTCTTCCACTGCTCTTCCTGGTGGTCACCCATTCCCTATCTGCCTGTGTAACCTTTACCTGCGGTGTGACCAACTCACTAAACGTGCTATTCACGACATCCTCAGCATCGCGGATGCTCCAGCGTGAATCCACGTGCAGCTACAGTGCCGCAATGCGGTCTGTCAGGAGCTGCAGCTGGATACACTTCCTGCACATGTAGTCATCAGGGACACTGGAAGCGTCCCTGGCTTCCCACATAGCACAGGAGGAGCATGACACAGGTCTGGGCTCTCCTCCCATGACTTAACCCTTAAATTACTTAATTTGGCAACAATGCCAAAGGTTTCTTACTGCTCAGAACAAGAATAAAGATAAAGAAAAAGAAAACTACTCACCACTCAACCAGCCAATCACTTACCCTCTTGGCTATGACATCATCCTTCGACTACTTTTAACTTCTTTCTTACTTCTGACCCTGCTGCAGCTGCAGCTAGCTGCTCGCTCCTCTTCCGGCCATTGCTTCTCTGACTGCCGCCGATCCCCGGACTCCCGCTGTGCCTTTATAGGCCGCTGCTCGCTCCTCCTCCAGCCGCTGCTCCTCCGACTGGTATCATTTGCTTGACACAGTCATCTAACTTTTTTGGAATGATATGGAGGCCTCCCAACCTGCTTTTTGTTGCAAATGGGATGGTAATAGGACCACCAGAGGCCCGCCATGGGGGCATGGGAGAGGTGGCTGCCTTGATTTGGGGGGGGGGGGGGGGCGGAGGTGCCTTGATTTAGACGGCCAGCGCTCCCACCCAAAACTGGTGGGTGCCTAATTAAAGCATGGGTCCTTTGACGCTTATCGGATCCAAAACTGATTTTTGACTGACTCAACGCTGCCACCACTATCTCCAAAAATCAACTCCATGGATTTACCTGAACAAGGGAACAAGGGAATGGGAGGCTACTCTAAACAAGAACAACTTGTATTTATATAGGCCTAGAAACTGAAGACCACTAAACACCACTAAATCTGATGGGGCTGACAGCACCGGTAAATTGTCGACGGTTGCTAATTAACATTAGCCCAGCAATAAACTTTCCGTGCAATGCCGTTTTTGTGTCATTAGTCCCAGCAGGAGGCCCCATTGAACATGGTCATAGCGTCATTGCACCAAGAACACTCTTCTCTTAAAGCAAGGCTGTCATTTCAGAGAGCAGTTCAGTTCCTTAAAGGGGAACTGTCTTCAAAAATGAAAAAAATAAAAATAATTTTAAAATGGGTAGTTTTTTTTATGCATTTACAGCTCAACTGCCTTCGGGAAAAAAAATTAACATTAAACAGAATTCCAAAATGTTAGTCTTTAGATCTTGAAGTTGAATTGCCTTCCGCACCTAAAATAAATAAGAAAAGTGCTTCAGCACTGTAAGTGGGTGAACTATGGTCACCAAAGTGGAAGTAGACAGACAGATGGTCACTAAAGTGGATACTGAAGGTAGTGAATTGATCGGACACATAAAATGGTCCAGATTCAGGGCTTATCAGTATTAAGAGGTTGTGAGGAGTCGGGAGTTTCTCCACCTCAAGGTAGGGATTGTAATATATCGCCTATTGACAGATTGTATGTAAAACTCACTTATGTATGTAAAGCTCGCTGATAAAACTCGCTTACAAATGGGTTTTTGGAGAAAGGCTAAGAAGCAAAGCTTGATGGTAAATGAACCATCAAATGTGTTGAACTTTAGGAGAGACTGATAGAAAATGGAAACTTACATATTCAGTACAGAACAACACCTACCAAGAACAGTAGGGAGTAAGCTGTCTGAAAACATAGATTGTAGCAGCAGTTGCACCCATGGGATAAAAATCGCTGTATTGAACCAAGGTTTCGTCTGAGTGATTCTGTGGTCACTGAAAGGGCTGGTGTCGATTTCTTATTTCAGGGGATCCACCTTGAAGAAGAGAAGTCTTTTTACTCCAACATTTGGAGCTGCGAGCAGGGTACAGACACTCCGATCCAGATGATGTGGCAGCTATTGGGATGAGTATTCTTTTTTGTACCACCTACAAGTTAGAGCTGTAGCATTGATGAGGAAGGAGGTAATCTGCATAAAGAACAAAGTTATAGCGAACCATGGAAGGACGAAGTGTGACGGATGACACGGTAATGAAACAAGCAGAAGCCTGTATGGATCATGCGCGGCGCAAACAAGAGGGAATACAACCTAAAGGGGCGGTGGGTGCCGACCCCAGGATCTTTAGAAGAAACTGGCCAGTGGGATGGAATGGGGACCAGAGGAGTCTCGGGTATATATGCTAGCAGAAAAGAATGTGAAAATAATCAAAAAAAAACTTACAAGTTAAAACCGACAAGTTGTTGAGGAAAAAAGAGACATTCAAAGTGGGGGATGACTATGATGAAACCCTGGAATGGGCAGAGAACGTGGAGGAATTAGAGGCAGAACAAAAGGAAAAGATAGCTAAAATGGCGGCAATGACGGTAGCAGCAGAGATGAAGGCGGAGGGGGAACAGCCCCGCGCAGCTCCCCTGATATGTTTTCACTGCAATCAGGAAAGTCACTTCATGAAAGAATGTCCACAGAAAAGGAAAGTATGTTTAAAAGTTTCAGTTTGTGTAGGTGTTGGTGTGGAAGTTTCTTGACTGTGGAATGTGTGTCTGAAAGTCGGTCTTTTAAAAGAGAAATGAGTCTGTATGTTTGTTTTAGCTCCCCCCATTTTTCAGATATGGAGCTGAAAGCTTTTTCACCCTTTGTAATGTTGTATGGGATCTGGGAAAATATGAATTAATTGAATGTTAAAATGTTCATTGTGCAATGTTCATTGTGCACCTAGAAATGAACTAGATTTTAAGTTAGAAACGCAGGTGCGGATTTATTTTGATTTACGGAGCCATGAAACGCACAAAAGACGAGTTGTTTAGCAAAGACAAAACTTCAGTCTTGAAGTCACAGTTGCTAAAAGAAAAACAAATTGAACGGTTTAATTGGATTACAAAAAAAAATTGCGATTGTCTTATGTAGTTTAAATTAACAATGTGTGGTCTTGTTTTAAATTAATTAAAAATCGTAACAAAACACTGTCTTTTCAATTCGGTTATCAATTTGAATATTTAAAAAGCACCGATTCTTTAGTGTCCCTTTTAAAAAAAAAAGCCTACATAAATTTCTCGGAGCTACAAGCCTTCTGTGTAAAATGTGTTTGTGATGTTTATTAAACACAAAACTAATGCAGTATTTTTACAGTTCATTGGAAAGGTATCTGAAGGAGAAAGTGGAAACTGACATAACTTACTGGATGCTATTTTATTTTATTTCATCTGCTCTGTATTGTGTTTAGTTAATAACATATTGGCTATGAAAAAATATTGGTCTCAATTTAATTGGAATTAGTGAGGATAATTAGCCAATGAAAACCAGACTTTCATTGTGGCCATGGTGAAATGGGTGAAATTCTGCTTATTTTAAAGTGTGAATGTCCCTAGTTCCAGAGATGAAACTTTACCACATTGGAAAAAGAGATAAAAGGCACTCTATGTTGATAATGATTTTTGCTAGGAAAAATAAAAGTTGTCATTTCGTTGTTTGGAAAATGTTATTTTAAATTACGGGAAAATTTCTACTTCAGTAAAGGAGATTTAAATTTCGGGTTTGAAAACCTTTTTAAAATGGATGATACTGGACAGTAAAGAAATAATTCTAGAGAGTTTAGAGGCAACCTAAAATGCCGTATTCACTGATGATAGAGATGAATTGCGAGCATTTGTCTCTCATATCGGGAAAGGTTTTAAAAAAAAGAACTACGCGAAGTCACGTAATGACTGCATGCCTTCTTACAAACCTGCAAAGGAGTTAACCCTTCCCACTGACAGGTGTTTTAGTTAATTCATCAAACAACTTTAGCGTCGCTGCATGAAATTTAAAAAAATACTGAACATTATTAATTTGGGTTTCTTAATTGGAAGTGAATGTTTGCCCACGTGCCAGGAGGAAAAAAAATAAATTGTAACGGTTATAAAGAATTTTTTAAAAAGTGCAATCTTTAATATGGAAAGAGTGAAGTAACATATCTCAGATACATAATAACACCAGGGAAAAGACAAATGCCCAAGGACAGAAAGGAGGCTATTCGATCGATGCCAAGGCCAGGGACTGTGAAAGGGGTCAGGCAGGTACTAGGGCTATACCGAGATGGCCCAACCTATACAGGACCTGGTCAAAGGGGGGAAACCATCCCAAGAGCCAGTGGACTGGAGCCCTGATCAAGAAACGACGTTTGTAAAGTTAAAACAAGCTCTCGTAAGTGCTCCAGCCCTGGGATTACCCGACCAGAGTTACGGAGGGAGAGGAGCATCAGTGTAACCCGACAGGAGAAGACGAGGGAAGTAGTCAGGCTAATGAAACCCCGCTTGAGGAGGCAGACATGGATCTATACGTAGATGGGTCCCGGTGTTATACCGACGGGGCACCACGAATGGGATGGGCAGTGGTAGATAGCAGCGGACAGGTTAGAAGGGAAGGATGGCTAGAAGGGGGCCTATCGGCTCAAATGGCTGAATTGGTGGCTCTCACCGAGGCTCTGAGGATGACCAAGGGAAAAGAGTAAACATTTATACATACAGTCGACATGCTTTTGGAGCAGAGCATGATTATATGATAGCCAGGAGTAGACCTCAGGAGGAGGGCCAATTGAGCCTGAGGAAGTAAACATGCTTAAAGTACACGGAGAAGCCATTTAGCAGGAAAAGGAGGAGTGGAAGGAGAGAGGTGCGCAAAAAGGGATCGACAGAGTATAGAGGAAAGATGGGAATTTATACCACGGGTATGGGCATACAGATAGAACCAACATGATAAGCTCGATGTCCAGATGGTGTTGGTGGAAGGGAATGGATAGAGATATAGAGAACCACTATAGAAGGTGTGTGACATCCAGGGGGGAAAGTAAAGGTCAGAATGGGACATCAGCCCCGACCAAAAGGACCCTGGGAGAACCTACAGATAGATTTTACTGGATCATTACCCAGCAACAAGGGAAGACATACTGCTTAGTTATAATAGACCAGTTTACGAAATGGGTAGAAGCTTTCGCCACTAGAAATTGTTCATCAGAAACTATGGCCAGGATCCTAGCAGAGGAAATAATACTCTGATGGGGAATGCCACTAAAGCTGGACTCAGATCAAGGTACACACTTCACAGGGAAGGTGGTGAAACAGGCCCGCGCTTTACTAGGGATCAGGCAAAAATTCTATATCCCATACCATCTGGAATCTTCCAGATTAGTGGAACGAATGAATAGGAACTTAAAAGCAGCCCTAGCCAAGGCAATCGAGGAGACTGGAAGGGGGTGGGTAGACGTGTTGCCCCCAAGTACTGATGAAATTAAGGGCAACCCCTAGTCGGACGACAGAACTGACACCTTTTGAATTAATGACTAGAAGGACTATGAGATTGCCAGAAGTCTTGGTTACAGGAAGCGAGGATGCAGGACCATGACAAAAGCACAGGCTAGAGATCAAAGTAATCAAAGACTTAGAGAATGACACTAAAGAACAGGAGCCAAATACCTCAAGTAAGCAGTCAGGTAATGCTGAGGATTAACCCAGAGAAACGCGGTTTCTCACCAAAATGGTGAGTGACACATGCCCTGCGTAGTTATAAAGGGGATCGGCAAGTGGAAACACTGGACACAGTTGAAGAAACATAGGCCCCAAGTTTCGTCCCACGGCGAAAACGGCGCACCTCCGAGCTGGGCGCCTGTTTTTCGTGCCGAAAACTGCGCTTAAAAAAACCTCCCATATTCTCGCTCGATGTCTGCTTGGCGCGGCGCGCTCTTCGCAGCAGGGGGCGGAGCCTAACACTCGCACCGATTTTCTAAGTAGCAGAGGGCGGGTACAATTTAAATTAGCCTTCGTGGTGCCGGCAACCCTGCGCGTGCGCGTTGGAGCGTGCGCGCATGCGCAGTCTCACACAAACATTGTCACTCGGCCATTTTTAAAAGGACTGCAGAAAAAGTGAAGATTTGTTTCTTGGACCCCTGCAAAGGCTTTTAATTTAATTTTTTTTGATATTTCTGTGTGAGGGAGTGCTTTTAGCAGCACTGCTGAATAAATCACCTGCTGAAATCAGTGAGTTCAGCTTTTCACTGCTAAACTTGCAGTACCTGTGCTGCATTGGTGCATGCAAATTAAGGACTGTGTGTTTGGAGAAATAAGAGTGCCAATTCAACTTTGCAATAATACGTGGTGTTGACAATGCAGCACCCATTCTGCAAATTTAAATATAAAACTGTCGATGTGGCTGCCTCTCCCTGTCCAAATGGCCTCAGTCCCCCTCACAGCTCGAAGGCTGCTGCTGTATCTTCGGCTGCCGTCGAGCCACTGACGCCGCCCCTAAAGTGTGGCCGAATGGCCTCAAGCACCATAAAGAGCTGCGTGTGTCAGGTGTTGATTCTTCGGCTGCCGGCCAGCCACTGACGCCGCTGATATCCTATGGCCGAATGGCCTCACGTCCGTCCGCTGCTGATTCTTCGGCTGCCGGCCAGCCACTGACGCCGCTGATATCTCATGGCCGAATGGCCTCGCGGCCAGCCACGAAGAGAATGAAGGCCTGCCTCAAACACCACAGCTCAGCTCGAAGCTTGCTGCTGCTGCCGTCAAGACACTGACGCTACACCGCTGCCTGTCTCCAACATGAAAGGCCTGCCTGAAGCACAGCAGCTTGAAGGCTGCTGCTGTTTCACTCAGGTAGGAACATGGTTTATTTAATCTTTTCTTTGCTTATAAATTTTTATTCAGGTTGGATTTATTTGTATAATATTTGTATAAGTATAACTAAGGATTGATTGTAGAATTTAATGACTTCCCGTCCCCCCCTTCCCCCCCACCTCGTTCCCTACGCCTAATTTGTAACCTACACCTGATTTTCTAAAGTGTAGACAAGGTTTTTTTGAGCGTACAAAAATCTTCACTTACTCCATTCTAAGTTAGTTTGGAGTAAGTTTTCACTGACGAAACTTTGAAAACAGGCGTAAGTGGCCGGACAAGAATTTTGAAAAAATAATTCTGTTCCAAAGTGAAACTGTTCTAACTGACTAGAACTGGAGCAAACTAAATGGCGAGAATTACGATTTCTAAGATACTCCGTTCTACACCAGTTGCTCCTAAAAATCAGGAGCAAATCATGTGGAAACTTGGGGCCCTTATCACTAACTAACCGGTGATGACCGGGAAATATTTTTTACAGGATTCTGGTGCTCATGTCATCCTCATATCAAAGACAACAGGCTGAGGGACAGCAAGGCCTGTATTACAGGGACTCGGGCGACATTAGTCGTGATAAAGAATCGGAACGCTGACGGTGACAGTTGGAGAAACAGTGGACTTAAATTGCCGCATCGGACTAACGGGCATAAGACAACACAGCGAGGAGTCAGATAAGGGAATAACGCTTAGGATGAATAAGACCGCGGTATGTTTTGTACTAGAGGGAGAAAAAGGAGTCTGCACCCAGGAAAAAGGGGTGCAGATGAGTGCAAAATAAGGCAAACCAAGGATAAGATACACTTCGGGGTACATCAGCGAATAACGGACATAACCATCCCCAGCTTCTGCGGACTAAAATCTATAAGCCTGTATAAAAACCTAACCTTGCGAGTACCTGAAGGCCCTGAATCCAAAACCATGAAGTTTATTGTGGAAAGAGGGTCAGGTAAAAAGCGGGATCGGGGAAAAGATGGTTACTAGCAATGGTAGGCACGGGATACGCGGCGGGAGTTGCGATGGTAAACATTATAGATGATCGGGTCGACGCCCTAACCCGAACCTTACAGGTATTGTTGGATAGGGATGAGGATAATGAAAGGATACAGGCACAACTGGGTAGCGACGTGGAGAGGGAATTATTACAAGTGACCCACACGTGCGAGACCACGCCAGAACCATAAATTTGATAAATAGAGTGGAAAGAAACTTGAGCAGAACCATAGTTTGCACCGGGTACGGAGCATGGTTACTCAGTGGTATACAACATAACCAGGAGCAACTTCAAAATGGAAAGGTGCCGGATAGATAACACTTGATGTATTTACCAGCTGGACCTTGAACAAAAACATGACTCATGTATGTGAGGTGCAGAGAAAGAGTTATGCTTGGGTCCCAAAGGTCAGATGTGTAACCGGACATTTAAGTATAATAGGTTTTGTACTATCAATACCACAGTATGGTGTGACAAAGGGAGATACCAAACAGACAATATAGGGGAAATAAGAAATCAGACTTGCGTGCGTTACCATGACCTATCCAGATATGTAATTAAAAAGAACAACAGTACTAAGAGTCTCAGCACAGATTTTTTTTAAATAACCAAGTTGTTTTATGTTAAGATTCACTATGAATGATCAAAGACGACTGTGGATATGGCCAAATTGATGGGTGCACATTGAGTATCACCACCCCCACCCCCCCAGCGCGGGACAACAAAACTACTGCTGTTCAACGAGGAAATGGGGAATGGTGTGTGAGCACCACGGCAACTGAAATGACGGTCACAAATAAGGGAGGAGATACCTCATGCGCCATCATGAATACTGACTTCTGCTTTACCCCGCTTGACGAGACACATTTAAATGGGTATGTTATAAACCCTGAACTAAAAGAAAAAACCATCAATGGGACAATGATAGACACCATCAGAGAAGGGTATGAGAAGGCCATCGGGCCGCAAGGATAACCGATACCTGAACTAAATGAGGAATAAACTTGACTAGAGCAGGATATTTGGAGGCAAAGACTGAAGTATATAGTCCTGATGGAAGACAGAGACAAACTGAGAAAAGACACTGAGGAAATGTTGGCTGGTCAGCCTTGGTACATGGAATTTTGGAATGCTGGACTCAATGTACAAGTGCATCCGTGGATTCGGATAATGTCACATTTGCTGGTTGTGGTGCAAGGTGATATATTGGTTATTTTGCTGTGTTAGCTTGTAAAAAATGTAATCGACATAAGAAACAGGCCATAGCAAAACAATAGTTAAAACACTGAATAAAGGGAAAATAGGCTGTCTGGCCGAAAGGACTTAGCTTGTATAAGCTTGATGGGAAATCTAACAGGTGGGTCCTGCAGTTCGGGAAGTAGCACTACCCAAGCGAAAGGGCAACCCTGGAGGCTCACATATAAGGAATCTATTGGGAAATGGTCTATAGTGGGCATATAGCCAAGGGCCATAAGAGGGGATTGTAAGGGGGTAAAGTATTGTATGGGGATAAAGTATTGTCACCAAAGTGGAAGTAGACAGACAGATGGTCACTAAAGTGGTACTGAAGATAGTGAATTGAGCTGACACATAAAATGGTCCAGATTAAAGGGCTTATCAGTATTAGGAGGTTGTGAGGAGTCGCGAGTTCCTCCACCTCAAGGTAGGGATTGTAATATACCGCCTATTGACAGATTTTATGTAAAACTCACTTATGTATGTAAAGGTCGCTTATAAAACTCGCTCACAAATGTGTTTTTGGAGAAAGGCTAAGAAGAAAAGCTTGATGGTAAAGGAACCATCAAATGTGTTGAACTTTAGTCATTCATTCATAGGCAGTCCCTCGAACGAGGATGACTTGCTTCCACAAGAGTTCACAGATGTTTCAAAGAAGAACCCGATGTTCCAGTCCTGAACTCTGATTGAGGGGGTGGAAGATGCCTGTGCGTGGATTTTTTTAACGTGTGGTGACCATTGCACATCACACGGGCTCGACAGAGCTCGGCCTTTCTAGTGGCAAGGGTTAAACCAGGATGACTGGAGACCTGCTCTGCTGCATGGACCTAGCACGCACATATCGCAGTGTGGGCTGGCCCATGCTGCCCCTGGGCCCTCGGCTATTCTGGGCCCCGTACCCTCATTTGCCACACCTCCGCCACAATGTTCCAGGGCCCGACGCTCCAGCTCTATTTATAGCCCCGACCTGCGGTGGTGTTCTCACACAGGTCGGGGTGGCCCACAATGTGGAGATTACAGGGAGAGGGAGGGGTGAGACCCTGGAGGAATTTGACTACATATATGAGAATTTTAAATCTGAGGCATTGGAGGACCACGGGCAGAGGCGGGATGGGTGAGCGGGACTTGGTGCGGGATAGGATACGGGAGCAGAGATTTGGATGAGCTGTGTAAAATTATGAGGAGCCGAGATAAGAGTGGATAGGATGGACCTATTTCCCTTAGCAGAGGCGTCAATAACCAGGGGGCATAGATTTAAAGTAATTTCTGAGGAGGTTTAAGAGGGGATTTTGAGGAGAAATCTTTTCACCCAGAGGGTCTGGAACTCACTGCTTGAAAGGGTGGTCGAGGTAGAAACCCTCACCACATTTAAAAAGTACTTGGATGTGCACTTGAAATGCCGGAACCTACAGGACTACGGACCAAGAGCTGGAAAGTGGGATTAGGCTGGATAGCTCTTTGTTGGCTGACACGGATATAATGGGCCAAATGACCTCCATCTGTGCTGTCAATTTCTATCATTCTATGGACTGTATAACTCTTCTCCATCACCAAGACGGTATATTTCAGTAATATCGCCTGTCTCTGCCCCTGCTGTTGAAACCATCATCCATGCCTTTGTTACCTCCAGAATCCTCCCTTGGCCTCCCATCCTCCACAAACTGAACTTTAGTACAGACTGATAGAAAATGAAAACTTACATATTCAGGACAGAACAACACCTACCAAAGACAGTAGGGAATAAGCTGTCTGGAAACATAGATTGTAGCAACAGATGCACTCATGGGAACGAGATAGTTTTAGCTGGAGCTCTTGGGAAAGGGATAGTATTGGCTGATAAGAAACCAGGTGCATAAAAAACCCTGGGATGCATGGTTAATCAACGCATCATGAGAAACTGAGGCAAGGGTGAACACATTCCAGAAGGTTGACATGTGATGGGTGATGGAAAGGTTGGAGAAACCACTCAGCAGCCAGTCTGATAAGGGTCTACGAATCAATGAAGTTAATAAAGCTGTAGAACAACCGGTGGTCATAAAAGTTTTATAGGAGGGTCGCACACCACGAAAAACTGTATAACTGTGCATGTAGAACTCCTGTCCTTTGAAGGTTCATCGGAACTCTTGCCCTGCATGCTTGAATAAAGATTGGAGTATTGAACCCTCAAGGTTTTGTCTGAGTGATTCCGTGGTCGCTGTATGGGCTGGTGTCGATTCCTTATTTCAGGGGATCCACCTTGAAGAGGAGAAGTCTTCTTTTTACCCCAACAAGAACTCACACAAATGGCTCAACAAGCCAGGTAAGGGTCACTCAGGGTCTCGCACACAGCACTCTAGCTTTGTGCAGGGGGTCAACACGGCAAGAGAGGTCCTCTACCCATGTGCCAGGAGGCACTGCAGAAAGAAGGATGTGGGACCAGGTCACCGGGAGTGTGCAAGGTTGCCCAGACGTGGTTCCCAAGCTGCGTGATTCCCGTGGTCATCCAGCAAAAATCAATAGGTCTGGTTAAAATCCCTGTTAAGAGTTTCACAACAAGGATTCAATGAGCTTAATTAAATTGCCTGCCTCCTCCGTTGGGTCCGTGGCACGCTGGAAAACGTGCCCAAGTTAAAGGCGCAAGGAGGCGGTTTGACGGTGGGTTCCCAACGCCCACCCAATTTCTGCAACTTTTACTGCCGACACGCCTCCAAACCTGCACTCCCGGAAGCGGGAGCATTCCGGCCAACATGTCATTCAGACATATTAAGCTCATATTGCAACAGTGGATTCTAGGCTATAATGGCAAGTTTTTTTTCCAGAATGAAACTCATCAAAGTCGGCTACATTTTTAAAGGATAATAAGTGAGTCTCATATTGATGAGACTTGACAGGTCAGATAATCCTATCTTTTTTGCTTAATAACAAAAGTCTTACCACGAATGTTATATAACAGACCAGTTGCTTACAGATTAGTTATTCTCCGATGCCTTCATCTAAGATGCCTCATGATCAATGTGTGATCAGCCATGGTGATCACTTGTCAGTCAGAGCATTCCTGGTTGTTTTGGAATGTAGTCACTGTTGTAGTTTGGGAAAAGCGGCAACCAATTTGCGCACAGCAAGCTCCCACAAACAGCAATGTGATAATGACCAGATAATCTGTTGTTGTTATGTTGATTAAGAGATAATCAATTGTTGGTCTCAATCACATGCTGGAAACAAGCACTTATTCAAGAGTCAGTGCCCTTCAGTTCCGCGCGGAGGGGTTTCCTGTACGGGCTGCTCCTGCACACTCTCAACTTTGCCATCCTCGCCTGCCGTCCGGACACGCCATGGCGTACCATCCTGCCGTCCGGAGGAGGCGGGGGTCCCCGATGGAGGGCACTCTACGCAGGGGTCCTCCCACTATTCATCGGGGACTTGGCCTGGAGGGTGGTGCACGGAGCAGTGCCGTGCAACAAATTTTTAAGCCGGTTCACGGACTCCCAGGCCGCCTGCAATTTCTGCGGTCTGGAGGAGTCCGTGTTCCATGTTTTTATTGAATGCACGAGGTTGCAGCCCCTGTTCCATTATATGAAGGGGCTGCTCCTGAAATTCTGGCTGCACTTCAGTCCCACTCTCCTGATCTTTGGGCACCCTGTGCGGAGGGGAGCGGGTAGGTCCGAAGGCCTCCTCGTAGGACTGCTCCTGGGCACGGCCAAGGGTGCCATCAGCCGGTCCAGGCAGCGGGCGGTCGAGGGGGTCGTTCAACCTGACTGCCTGCCTCTCTTCCGCTCTTACATCCGGTCCAGGGTGTCCTTGGAGATGGAGCACGCGGTGTCCACCGGTACGCTTGCGGCCTTCCGCGAGAGGTGGGCACCGGAGGGACTGGAGTGCATCATCACGCCCGGCAACCAAATTTTAATTTGATTTTACGTTTTAAAGTTTAATTTGTTTTAATTGCCGGTGCTTTTAGTGTCCCCCTTCCCTTTTATAGGGGGCACTGGGGAAAAATTGTGATTTTAGTGCCCAAAAAAAAACAAAAAAAAGAAAAACACAAAAAAAAAACCAAAAAAGGAAAAAAAAGGGCCTTGTAAATGTCTGCTGTGTCATCCAGGGTGGGTGGCACGGTTTAATGTTTTTTTTATTTTACAGATAAACTCAAAAGAGTTTCAAGAGTCAGACTGGAATGCTTCCTCTCTCTCAACTTAGTTCGAAGCGTTAAATCACTGTGTGCGAGCTCCATGTTATGCTTTGGAATTGAGTGGTTAACCACTGAGCCATTTAAATTGAATAATGAGAACATTGTGCATTTCAGTATTAACCATTCCAAATTCTGATCAGAACCCAATTGTGACTTTTCTTACTATTGTGCATGTAGACACCATCATGACTGACTGCCAAACGAGCCCATGCTAGCTCAGTTGGTAAGCTAATTGAAGATCGTGATATCAAATCAAAGTTGTGAAATTAAATCAGGTAATTTATGCGTTGAAATCAGGAAAGAATAATGATCACGAAAGCTGTTGGATTGTCATAAAAACCCAACTGGTTCACTCATGTCCTTCAAGGAAGGAGAAATTGTGACTGCAGTCCCACACTATGTAGTTGATTTTTGATGTCCTCTGAAATGGCTTCGCAAGTCACTCAGTTGTAAAACAATAGTTACTCATGAAGAAAGCCACCGCCACCTTCTCAGGGCAACTAATGAGGGGGAGTCACAGGAGTGAGGCAATCTGCTTATCACTGTCGAAAAAAGTCCTAGAGAATATAAAATATTTCATTTAATAGAAATTATAATTCAAAAGTCCCAAGGTTCTTTCATTTCACAAGACACTCTAAGGAGATTAAAAAGTCATTTCTACTATCGGTAGATTTTCAAATGGTATAATTTGCTTGACACAGTCATCTAACTTTATTGAAATGATATGGAGGTCTCCCAACCTGTTTTTTGGTGCAAATGGGATGGTACTCGGACTACCAGAGGCCCGCCTTGGGGAGATAGGAAGGGGGGGCCCTGATTTCGGAGGCCAGTGCTCCTGCCCAAAACTGGTAGGTGCCTAATTAAAGCATGTGTCCTTTGATGTTTACAGGATCCAAAAATGATTTTTGACTCATTCAGCGCTGCCAACGCTATTTCCAAAAATCGACTCCATGGATTTACCTCAACAAGGGAACAAGGGAATGGGGTGTAGCATGGAGGCTACTCAAAACAACAACGTATTTATATAGGCCTAGAAATTGAAGATCACTAAACACCTCCAGCGTGGGCTGGAGTTAATGGCTGCCAAAACTGTGTTATGGCTTTAGGTCAAATATGGGCAAGGAAACCTCCTGCTGATTACCACCTACCGCCCTCCCTCAGCTGATCAATCAGTACTCCTCCATGTTAAACACCCCTTGAAGAAGCACTGAGAGTGGCGAGGGCATAGAATGTCAGCAAGAGTGCTCAGTAGAACCACCACTGA
The DNA here is from genome assembly GCF_044704955.1 of Pristiophorus japonicus. Classification (NCBI taxonomy): domain Eukaryota; kingdom Metazoa; phylum Chordata; class Chondrichthyes; family Pristiophoridae; genus Pristiophorus; species Pristiophorus japonicus. Next base: position 38,939,727 of record NC_091985.1, on the reverse strand, counting down.
CCGAGCTGGCCGAGCTCTTAAGGACCTAGCTGCCATAGAAGGTGGTAAGAGAATCAACACGAGGGACAAACCTACTTGACCTTGTCATCACAATCTACCTGTCGCAGATGCATCTGTCCATGACAGCATTGGTAGCAGTGACCATCGCACGGTCATTGTGGAGACGAAGTCCCATCTTCACACTGAGGACACCATCCGTTGTGTTGTGTGGCACTACCATTGCACTAAATGGGATAGATTCAGAACAGATCTAGCAGCTCAAAACTGGGCTTCCATGATGTGCTATGGGACATCAGCAGCAGCACAATTGCATTGCACCAGAATCTGTAATCTCATGGCCCGGCATGTCCCTCACTCTACCATTACCATCAAGCCAGGAGAGCAACACTGGTTCAATGAGAAGTATAGAAGAGTATGCCAGGAACAGCACCAGGCATATCTAAAAATGAGACGCCAACGTGGGGAAGCTGCAACACAGAATTACGTACATGCTCAACAGCAGAAGCAGCATTCTATAGACAGGACTAAGTGATCCCACAATCAATGGATCAGATCAAAGCTCTGCAGTCCCGCCACATTCAATCATGAATGGTGGTGGACAATTAAACAACTAACGGGAGGAGGAGGCTCCATGAATATCCCCATCCTCAATGATGGCGGAGCCCAGCATGCAAGTGCAAAAGACAACCATCTTCAGCCAGAAGTGCCAAGTGGATGATCCATCTCAGCTTCCTCCTGAAGTCACCACCATCACAGAACCAGTCTTCAGCCAATTTGATTTACTCCACATGATGCCAAGAAACAGTTGAGCACACTGGATACAGCAAAGGCTATGGGCCCCGACAACATCTCGGCTGACGTGCTGAAAACTTGTGTTCCAGAACTAGCCGTTCTTCTAGCCAAGCTGTTCCTGTACAGCTACAACACTGGCATCTACCCAACAAGGTGGAAAACTTCCCAGGTATGTCCTCTCCAAATAAAGCAGGACAAATCCAATCCAGCCAATTACTGGCCAATCAGTTTACTCTCATCATCAGCAAAGTTATGGAAGGTGTCGTCGACAGTGCTATCTAACGACACTTACTCACCAATAACCTGCTCATGGATGCCCAATTTGGGTTCCATCAGGAACACTCAGCTCCAGACTCATTACAGCCTTGATCCAAATGTAGACAAAATAGCTGCATTCCAGAGGCGAGGTGAGAGTGACTGCCCTTGACATCAAGGCAGCATTTGAATGAGTGTGGAATCAAGGAGCCCCAGTAAAATTGAAGTCAATGGGAATCAGAGGGAAAACTCTCCACTGGCTGGAGTCATACCGAGCACAAAGAAATATTGTTGTGATTGTTGGAGGTCTATCAGTTCTTCATGGCAGTGTCCTATAGGCCCAACCATCTTTAGTTGCTTAATCAATGACCTTCCTTCCACCATATGCTCAGAAGTGGGGATGTTAACTGATGATTGCACAGTGTTTAGTGCCGTTTGCAACTCCTCAGATAATGAAGCAGTCCACATGAAGCAAGACCTGGACAACATTAAGGCTTGTGCTGATAAGTGGCAAGTAACATTTGCGCCACATAGGTGCCACACAATGACCATCTCCAAAAAGAGTCTAACCACTGCTCCTTGACATTCAATGGCATTACCATCAGCAAATCCCCCATCAACAACAGCCTAGGGGGGGGGGGGGTCAACATTGATCAGAAATACTGTGTTACAAGAACAGGTCCGAGGCTGGGTATTCTGCGGCGAGTGTCTCACCTCCTGACTCCCCAAAGTCAGGAGTGTGATGGAATACCTTAATTTGCCTGGATAAGTGCAGCTCCAACAACGCTCAAGAAGCTCAATACTATCCAGGACAAATTGGCCTGTTTGATTGGCACCCCATTCACCACCTTCAACAGTTACTCCCTCCACCACCGGCACACCATGGCTGCAGTGTGTACCATCTACAAGATGCAATGCAACAATTCACCAAGGCTTCTTCGACAGCACTTCCCAAACCCATCACCTCTGCCACCTAAAGGACAAGGGTAGCAGGTGCATGGGAATGCCATTACCTGCACATTCACCTCCAAATTACACACCATCCTGGCTTACATAGAAACATAAAAAATAAGAGCAATAGTCGGCCATTCGGCCCTTGGAGCCTGCACCGCCATTCAATATGACCATGGCTGATCCTCGATCTCAACACCATATTCCCGCTTTCTCCCCATACCCTTTGATGCCTTTTGTGTCTAGAAATTTATCTATCTCCTTCTTAAATATATTCAGTGACTTGGCCTCCACAGCCTTCTGTGGTAGAGAATTCCACAGGTTCACCACCTTCTGAGTGAAGAAATTTCTCCTCATCTCAGTCCTGAATTTCCTATCCCATATCCTGAGAATGTGACCCCCTGTTCTAGACTTCCCAGCCAGGGAAAACATCCTCCCTGCATCCAGTCTGTCCAGCCCCGTCAGAATTTTATACGTATCAATGAGATCCCCTCTCAATCTTCTAAACTCTAGTGAATACAGGCCTAGTCGACCCAATCTATCCTCACATGACAGTCCTGCCATCCCAGGAATCAGTCTGGTGAACCTTCGTTGCACTCCCTCTATGGCAAGTATATCCTTTCTTAGGTAAGGAGTCCAAAACTGCACACAATACTCCAGGTGTGGTCTCACCAAGGCCCTGTATAACTGTAGTAAGACATCCTTGCTCCTGTACACAAATCCTCTTGCAATGACGGCCAACATACCATTTCCCTTCCTAACTTCTTGCTGCACCGACATGTTTGCTTTCAATGCCTGGTGTACAAGGACACCCCGGTCCCTTTCTACATTGACATTTCCCAAGCTATCACTATTTAAATAATACTTTGTCTTTATGTTTTCTTACCAAAGTGGATAACTTTACATTTATTCATGTTATACTGCATCTGCCATGTGTTTGCCCACTCACTCAACCTATCTACATCGCCCTGCAGTGTCTTTGCATCCTTCTCACAACTCACAATCCCACCTAGATTTGTGTCGTCAGCAAACTTGGAAATATTATATATGGTTCCCTCATCCAAATCATTTATAAGAACATAAGAAATAGGAGAAGGAGTAGGCCATACGGCCCTTCAAGCCTGCTCCGCCATTTAATACGATCCGATCATGGACTCAGGTCCACTTCCCTGCCTGCTCCCCTTATCGGTTAAGAAACTGTCTATCTCTGTCTTAAATTTATTCAATGACCCAGCTTTCACAGCTCTCTGAGGCAGTGAATTCCACAGATTTACAATCCTCTGAGAGAAAAAATTCCTCCTCATCTCAGTTTTAAATGGGCGGCCCCTTATTCTAAGTCTATGCTCTCTAGTTCTAGTCTCCCATATCAGTGGAAACATCCTCTCTGCATCCACATTGTCAAGCCCCCTCATAATCTTATACATTTTGATAAGATCATCTCTCATTCTTCTGAATTCCAATGAACAGAGGCCCAACCTACTCAACCTTTCCTCATAAGGCAACCCCCTCAGATTAGGATACCAAAACTGAACACAATATTCCAGGTGAGGCCTCACTAAGGCCCCTGTACAACTGCAGTAAGAGCTCCCTGCAAAATTAAGGTACATTTTATTGGGGGTAATGTACTGACGTGGATAGAGAACTGGTTGGCAGATAGGAAACAGAGAGTCGGGATAAACGGGTCCATTTCAGAATGGCAGGCAGTGGGGTGCCGCAGGGCTCAGTGCTGGGACCCCAGCTATTTACAATATGCATTAATGATTTGAATGAAGGAATTGAGTGTAATATCTCCAAGTTTGCAGACGACACTAAGCTGGGTGGCGGTGTGAGCTGTGAGGAGGACGCTAAGAGGCTTCAGGGTGACTTGGACAGGTTAGGCGAGTGGACAAATGCATGGCAGATGCAGTATAATGTGGATACATATGAGGTTATCCACTTTGGTGGTAAAAACATGAAGGCAGAATATTATCTGAATGGTGGCAGATTAGGAAAAGGGGAGGTGCAACGAGACCTGGGTGTCATGTTACATCAGTCATTGAAAGTTGGCATGCAGGTACAGCAGGCGGTGAAGAAGGCAAATGGTATGTTGGCCTTCATAGCTAGGGGATTTGAGTATAGGAGAGGGAGGTGTTACTACAGTTGTACAGGGCCTTAGTGAGGCCTCACCTGGAATATTGTGTTTAGTTTTGGTCTCCTAATCTGAGGAAGGACGTTCTTGCTATTGAGGGAGTGCAGCGAAGGTTCACCAGACTGATTCCTGGGATGGCGGGACTGACATATCAAGAAAGACTGGATCAACTGGGCTTGTATTCACTGGAGTTCAGAACAATGAGAGGGGATTTCATAGAAACGTTTAAAATTCTGATGGGTTTAGACAGGTTAGATGCAGGAAGAAGGTTTCCAATGTTGGGGAAGTCCAGAACCAGGGGTCACAGTCTAAGGATAAGGGGTAAGCCATTTAGGACCGAGATGCGGAGGAACTTCTTCACCCAGAGAGTGGTGAACCTGTGGAATTCTCTACCATAGAAAGTTGTTGAGGCCAATTCACTAAATATATTCAAAAAGGAGTTTGATGTAGTCCTTACTACTAGGGGGATCAAGGGGTATGGCGAGAAAGCAGGAATAGGGTACTGAAGTTGAATGTTCAGCCATGAACTCATTGAATGGCGGTGCAGGCTCGAAGGGCCGAATAGCCTACTCCTGCACCTATTTTCTATGTTTCTATGTTTCTATTACGAGGGGGCTTCACAAGGTGGATGCAGAGAGGATGTTTCCATTGATAGGGGAGACTAGAATTAGGGGGCATAACCTTAGAATAAGGAGCCGCCCATTTAAAACAGAGATGAGGAATAATTTCTTCTCTCAGAGGGTTGTAAATCTGTGGAATTCTCTGCCTGAGAGAGCTTTGGAAGCTGGGTCATTGAATAAATTTAAGACAGAGATAGACAGTTTCTTAACCGGTAAGGGAATAAGGGGTTATGGGGAGCGGGCATGGAAGTGGACCTGAGTCCATGACCGGATCAGCCTTGATCGTATTAAATGGCGGAGCAGGCTCGAGGGGCCATATGACCTACTCCTGCTCCTATTTCTTATGTTCTTATGGCTTCGCAAGTCACTCAGTTGTAAAACAATAGATACTCATGAAGAAAGCCACCGCCACCTTCTCAGGGCAACTAATGAGGGGGAGTCACAGGAGTGAGGCAATCTGCTTATCATTGTCGAAAAAGCCCTAGAGAATATGAAATATTTCATTTAATAGAAATTATAATGCAAAAGTCCCAAACATTCTTTCACTTCACAAAACGCAATAAGGGAGATTAAAAAGTCATTTCTACTATCGGTAGATTTTCAAATAGAAACATAGAAAATAGGTGCAGGAGTAGGCCATTCGGCCCTTCGAGCCTGCACCACCATTCAATAAGATTATGGCTGATCATTCCCAAAGTACCCCTTTCCTGCTTTTTCTCCATACCCCTTGATCCCTTTAGCCGTAAGGGCTATATCTAACTCCCTCTTGAATATATCCAATGAACTGGCATCAACAACTCTCTGCGGCAGGGAATTCCACAGGTTAACAACTCTCTGAGTGAAGAAGTTTCTCCTCATCTCAGTCCTAAATGGCTTACCCCTTATCCTAAGACTGTGTCCCCTGATTCTGGACTTCCCCAACATCGGGAACAATCTACCCGCATCTAACCTGTCCCGTCCCATCAGAATCTTGTATGTTTCTATGAGATCCCCTCTCATCCTTCTAAACGCCAAGGTATAAAGGCCCAGTTGATACAGTCTCTCATATGAGGAGAGACTGGATCGACTGGGCCTGTATTCACTGGAGTTTAGAAGGATGAGAGGGGATCTCATAGAAACATATAAAATTCTGACGGGATTGGACAGGTTAGATGCAGGAATAATGTGCCCGATATTGGGGAAGTTCAGAACCAGGGGACATAGTCTAAGGATAAGGGGTAAGCCAGTTAGGACTGAGAAGAGGAGAAACTTCTTCACTCAGAGAGTTGTTAACCTGTGGAATTCTCTACTGCAGAGAGTTGTTGATGCCAGTTCGTTGAATATATTCAAGAGGGAGTTAAATATGGCCCTTATGGCTAAAGGGATCAAGGGGTATGGAGAGAAAGCAGGAAAGGCGTACTGAGGTGAATGATCAGCCATGATCTTATTGAATGTTGGTGCAGGCTCGAAGGGCCGAATGGCCTACTCCTGCAACTATTTTCGATGTTTTCCATGTTTCATCTCCGGAATCAACCTAGTGAACCTTCTCTGAACTGCCTCCAAAGCAAGTGTACACTTACTTAAATTTGGAAACCAAAACTGTACGCAGTATTCCAGATGTGGCCTTACCAATACCCTTTATGACTGTAGCAAGACTTCCATGCTTTTATACTCCATCCCTTTGCAAAAAAGGCCAAGATTCCATTGGCCTTCCTGATCACTTGCTGTACCTGCATACTAACCTTTTGTGTTTCATGCACAATTACCTCCAGGTCCTGCTGTACTGCAGCACTTTGCAATTTTTCTCCATTTAAATAATAACTTGCTCTTTGATTTTTTTTCTGCCAAAATGCATAACCACACACTTTCCAACATTATACTCCATCTGCCAAATTTTTTGCCCACTCACTTAGCTTGTCTATGTCCTTTTGTAGATTTTTTGTGTCCTCCTCACACATTGCTTTTCCTCCCATCTTTGTATCATCAGCAAATTTGGCTACGTTACACTCGGTCCCTTCTTCCAAGACGTTAATATAGATTGTAAATAGTTGGGATCCCAGCACTGATCCCCGCGGCACCCTACTAGTTACTGATTGCCAACCAGAGATCTAAGATAGCCTGCCCCCAAGTTGGTTCCGTTACATACTGCTCCAGGAACCAGTCCCTTACGCACTCTATGAACTCTTCCTCGAGGCTACCCTGACCGATTTGATTTGTCCAATCAATATGGAAGTTAAAATTACCCATGATTATTGCTGTTTCCTTTTTACAAGCCCCCACTATTTCCTGGTTTATATTCCGACCAACAAAGTTATACTGTAAGGGGGCCTATAGACTACGCCCACCAGTGACTTTTTCCCCTTATTATTCCTTATCTCCTCCCAAACTGTTCCAACATCCTGATCATTTGAGTCAATATCATTTCTCACTATTGCAGAGATTCCATCCTTTATCAATAGAGCTACCCCACCTCCTTTTCCTTTCTGTCTGTCCTTCTGGATTGTCAAATACCCCTGAATATTTCGATCCCAGTCCTGGTCACCTTGCAACCACGTCTCTGTAATGGCTATCACATCATACCCATTCGTATCTATTTGTACTGTCAACTCATGTATTTTGTTACGAATATGACGTGCAGTTCGACAAAGAGCCTTTAAATTTGTTTTTTTACTCTTTTTTCCTGCTTGTTTCCTTTCTCCTTCAAACTCACTTTCTTTATTTTTGTTTTCTAATTCCAGCTTTACTCCCCTCCCTACTGAATCTATTTTCAGGTTCCCATCCCCCTGCCAAGCTAGTTTAAACCCTCCCCAATAACACCAGCAACCGCCCCCACAACGCGAGGATATTGGTCCCGGCTCTGTTGAGGTGCAACCCATCCGGCTTGTACAGCTCCCACCTCCCCCAGAAGCGGTCCCAATGCCTCAGGAAACTAAAGCCCTCCCTCCTGCACCATCTCTCCAGCCACGCATTCATCTGCTTTATCCTCCTGTTTCTGTGCTCACTAGCTCGTGGCACCGGGAGTAATCCGGAGATTACTACCTTTGAGGTCCTGCTTTTTAATCTCTCTCCTTGTTCCCTAAACTTTGCCTGCAGGACCTCATCCCTCTTCCTACCTATGTCATTGGTCCCGATCTGGACCACGACCTCTGGCTGTTCACCCTCTCCCCCCAGAATGCCCTGCAGCTGCTCGGTGACATCCTTGACCCTGGCACCAGAGGGGCAACATATCATCCTGGATTCACACCTGCGGCCACAGAAAAGCCTGTCTGCTCCCCTGAGTATTGAATCCCCTATGACTATAGCTCTTCCATTCTTCTTCCTCCCACCCTGTGCAGCTGAGCCAGCCGTGGTGCCGTGGATTTGGCTCCGGCTGCACTCCGCAGAGCCACCATTGCCCTCACCGGTACTCGGAACAGAGATGGACTCAGGGGATTCCTGCACTACCTGCCTAGTCCTCCTCTTCTGTCTGGCTGTCACCTAATCCCTCTCTGCCTGCATACGCTTAAGCTGCGGGGTGACCAGCTCTAGAAACGTGCTATCCACGTAGCTCTCAGTCTCGTGGATGCACCGCTGTGACTCCAGCCGCCGCTCAAGCTCCAAAACGTGGAGCTCGAGTTGGTGCAGCTGCAGATTGTGAATAGTTGGGGCCCAGGCATTGATCCTACTCTCTGTTTCCTGTCAGTTAACCAATTTTCAAACCATTCCAGATTTTACCCCCAATCCTATGTGTTTTAATTTTGCACACTAACCTCTTATGTGGGACTTTATCATAGGCCTTCTGAAAATCCAAACACACTACACCCACGGGTTGTAGATGTCATGTATTCAACCAGCATTGTAACCCATGTATAATCTGACCTAAGTTGTACACTGTGAGAACAATGACCACTAGGTGGTGAACTTGTGGGAGATACTCCTAACCTGGACCTTCAGATATAAAAGGGCAAGCTCCACCCACTTAGATCACTTGAGTGCGAAGGAATAAAGGACAGGTCACAGACTGGCCTTCTCTCAAGCATGGGCCTCGTGTGCATTTATACTGTATAGTAAGGATGTATTAATGGCGACGAGAAACTGGGATTTAAACCACGTGAGCATGGCCACGAGCAGAACAGACGAGAGGTACTGTGTTAAGGAATGGTTGGGACAGAGATTCAACATTGTTAAAGCAGCACACAGTTCTCCAGGCAGACAAGGGCAATCGGGCATGCCCCAACATGTAGTCGAACCCAGAGGGGGAGTTCGACAGAGACAATGGCAAGCTGAACGGCGATTCACACCATTGCAAGGGACAATGCGGCCAGTAATGGGGCCATCAACACCTGTTAATGGCGCACTCAAAGACAATCACAGGGGCAGTCAGGGACGATCGACTGGCAAGGGACCTTTTGTTTCCAACAGCAGCTCATGTTGGAGGCTTGGAGGCACACACTCAGCCGGAGTTTGCAGAGATGAGCAAAATACCTGCAGAAATTGCAGAAATGAACGCTGGGGGAAATCGCTGGAAGCTGAAGTTCAGCGAATTCTTGTGGAGCACGGATACAGTTCATACACCAGGATGCCACCAATAATGATGAAAGTGCTCCTCAATGGCATCCCAGTATCAATGGAGTTAGACACGGGTGCCAGCCAGTCCCTGATGGTTATCAAACAGTTCGAAAAGTTGTGGGCATCCAAGGCCAGGAGGCCAAAATTATCGCCGATTGACGCACAGCTACGGACATACACAAAGGAGATCATTCCGGTGCTTGGCAGCGCCACGGTAGTCGTGACCCACAAAGATTCGGAGAACAGGTTGCCACTCTGGGTTGTCCCGGGGGACGGTCCCGCACTACTGGGGAGGAGTTGGCTTGCTGTCATGAACTGGAAATGGGGCGATGTCAATGCAATTTCCTCTGTGGAGCGAGTATCATGCTCACAGATCTTGGACAAATTTGACTCATTATTTCAACCCGGCATTGGCACTTTCATGGGGGCCAAGGTAGTGATTCACATAAACCCGGACGCCAGGCCAGTACACCACAAGGCCAGAGCAGTGCCATATGTGATGTGGGAAAAGAGAGAAGGCGAATTGGATCGCCTGTTGAGGGAAGGCATCATCTCACCAGTCGAATTCAGTGACTGGGCGAGCCCAATTGTGCCAGTGCTCAAGGCGGATGGGTCGGTCAGGATATGTGGTGATTACAAGGCCACCATCAATCGGGTGTCACTCCAAGACCAGTACCCGCGACCGAGAGCGGAGGACCTCTTTGCGACGCTATCCGGTGGCAAACTTTTTTCAAAATTGGACATGACCTCAGCTTACATGACCCAGGAGCTGGCGAGTGAGTCGAAGAAGCTGACCACCATCACGACACACAAGGGGTTGTTTGAGTACAACAGATGTCCGTTCGGGATTCGCTCGGCCGCCGCGATCTTCCAACGAAATATGGAAAGCCTCCTCAAGTCGATTCCAGGGACGGTGGTTTTTCAGGACGACATCCTCATTACAGGTTACGATACTGAAGAACACCTCCACAACCTGGAGAAGGTGCTACGCAGACTGGACCGGGTAGGGCTGCGACTGAAAAAGGCGAAGTGCGTCTTCCTAGCTCCAGAAGTAGAATTCCTGGGGATGAGGGTAGCAGCAGACGGGATCAGCCATACTGCGTCCAAGACGGAAATGATCCAGTGAGCGCCCAAACCCCGTAACACGACGGAGCTGCGTTCGTTCCTGGGGCTCCTGAACTATTTTGGTAACTTTCTTCCCAAATTGAGCACGCTGTTAGAGCCGCTACAAGTGCTCCTACGCAAAGGTCGCGAATGGGTCTGGGGGGGACAGCCAGGAAAGGGCTTTTAATAGAGCACGCAATTTGTTATGTTCCAACAATCTGTTAACGCTATATGACCCATGTAAGAAACTTGTGTTAACGTGCGATGCGTCGTCCTATGGTGTCGGGTGTGTGTTGCAGCATGTCAATGCCAAAGGTCAGTTACAGCCGGGAGCTAATGCCTCCAGAAGTCTGTCCCAGGCAGAAAGGGGCTACGGGATGGTAGAAAAGGAGACGCTCGCATGTGTATATACAGTAAAGAAAATGCACCAGTACCTGTTTAGCAGGAAATTTGAGCTGGAGACAGATCACAAACCCCTAACGTCCCTTTTGGCCGACAACAAGGCCATAAATGCAAATGCATCGGCCCGCATACAGAGGTGGGCACTCACGTTAGCCGCCTATGACTTCACAATTCGGCACAGACCGAGCACCGAAAACTGCGCCGATGCACTCAGCAGGCTCCCACTAGCCACTACTGAGGGGGCTACCGAGCATGCTGCTGAGATGGTCATGGCTGTTGAAGCTTTCGGAAGCGAAGGCTCACCCGTGACAGCCCGTCAGATTAAAGTCTGGACAAATAGAGACCCGCTATTGTCTCCAGTCAAGAAATGTGTCCTGAATGGGGACTGGACAGCCACGTACAGGGCATGCCCTGAGGAATTTAAACCATTTCACAGGCGCAGGGATGAACTCTCGATTCAGGCCGATTGCCTACTGTGGGGAAACCGCGTAGTCATGCCCCAGATGGGCAGAGAGGTGTTCATCAGAGAACTCCACAATGAGCACCTGGGCATTGTCATAATGAAGGCAATTGCCAGGTCACACGTTTGGTGGCCAAGGATAGACGCAGATCTGGAACTTTGTGTTCGCATGTGCAACACGTGTGCCCAGCTGGGCAATGTGCCCAGGGAAGCCCCCCTTAGCCCCTGGCCATGGCCCGCCAAGCCTTGGTCACGCATCCATGTGGACTACACAGGTCCTTTCATGAGAAAAATATTTTTGGTTGTAGTAGACGCCTACTCCAAATGGATCGAGTGTGACATTTTAAATTCAAGCACATCCTCTGCCACGGTAGAAAGTCTACGGGCAATGTTCGTCGCCCGCGGTCTACCGGACATCTTGGTCAGCGACAATGGCCCGTGCTTCACAAGCACTGAATTCCAGGACTTCATGGCAGGCAATGGAATTAACCATGTCAGAACGGCACCGTTCAAGCCGGCCTCAAACGGCCAGGCAGAACGAGCAGTGCAGATAATCAAACAGGGGATGCTCAGAATCCAAGGGGATTCCCTACAAAGCCGCTTATCACGCCTCCTGTTGGCCTATAGATCCCGACCACACTCGCTCACAGGGGTTCCACCCGCAGAGCTGCTAATGAAAAGGATGCTCAAAACCCAGTTATCCCTTATACACCCCACCATGAAAGAAATTGTTGAGAGCAGGCGCCAGTCACAATATGACTACCATGACAGGAATGCGAGAGGGCAATGTATTGATGAAAATGACCGTTTTTGTCCTCAACTACGCTGCAGGGCCCAAATGGCTCACAGGCACTGTGATTGCCAAAGAGGGAGATAGGATTCTGGTAGTTAAACTTACCAATGGACAAATCTGCCGCAAATATGTGGATCAAACAAAAAGGAGGTTCAGCAACACCATAGAAGAAGCAGAGGAAGAACACGATATAGAGTTCACTCCTCCACAGGTGACCGAACACAGGAACCAAAGGGAAGAGAGCCCAGTCACTGTGGGCAGTCCGGATAGGTCTGAGGCACCGCAAACAGCAGACACTCAGGCCAGCGCCCAACAACCGGAGCCCCAACTCAGGCGCTCTACAAGAGAGCGTAAACCACCAGAGAGACTCAACCTGTGATCCCAATAAGACTTTGAGGGGGGGGGGGGAAGGTGATGTCATGTATTCAACCAGCATTGTAACCCATGTATAATCTGACCTAAGTTGTACACTGTGAGAACAATGACCACTAGGTGGTGAACTTGTGGGAGACACTCCTAATCTGGACCTTCAGATATAAAAGGGGAAGCTCCACCCACTTAGAGCACTTGAGTGCTAAGGAATAAAGGACAGGTAACAGACTGACCTTCTCTCAAGCATGGGCCTCGTGTGCATTTATACTGTATAGTAAGGACTTATTAGTAGACTTGGAAATATATCGCCGTTCATTCATCATCACTGGAACTCCCTCCCTAACAGCACTGTGGGAGTACCTTCACCACAAGGAATGCAGCAGTTCAATGCGGCGGCTCACCATCAGCTTATCAAGGGCAATGAGAGATGGGCAATAAATGCTGGTCTTGCCAGTGAAGACCACATCCCAAGAACAAATAAAAGAAACTGCACTGTGGGAACCTGATTTAAATTATGTAATGAGGTGTCCCGCCTCTCCAGACTGGGATGTAGATATGGCCGCAACCCACCACCATAGAAAAGGCGGCAGGCGCGCAAGCAGCACATTGGGATCAGATTACGCATTTTTCTATTTTAAAACCCACATCCCTGATCCCAGTCCCACCCGTTGTGGGGGAAGACTGGTAAAATCCGCCCCCCACCTTTGAAGGATCTTTGTTGCTGAAATCTGCAAGGAGTCATGTCAACCTTTTAAAATAAGATTGAGTTGTGACTTCTAAAATTCTCTCCCATACTTTAACCACTTTGTTGAAGAAGCATCTGTGTCATTAACATCCATACACAGTGCCAAGAAATAGTGAAAAAATATTTATAAATTGTAAGAGGGAGTAATGGCTTCAAATCATCAAAAGCCATTGCAAAGTTACTGTTAAGTATGGAAGAACTGCACAAGACTGAGTACTGTGAGCTAAAACTGATGTGAACTTAGTCTCTCTAATACAACTCCAGAGTGCCTAAGGAGCATGGCAGACAACCTTTTATACTCCCTTGCATGAAGTGTGCAGGTGACCCTTGGGCCTCCAACAGTTGCGCCCTCTGGTGGTAAGTCTTACACAGTTACAATGTTTACATATATAAAATTTTTCCTCCCAAAGTCTTTGATACAGATTATTTAAAAGTTGAGACGATCCGGGGCCCGATGCTCCCTGGTTGATCGTCTGAGTTCAAACTCTGGCATGGTTGAGTTGGTCGAACCATTGCTGCACTGCGGCATGGCTGGTCTGACAGGACTGTTGGGAATGGTGGGTTCATCCTATTGATTGACAACGAGGTCAATTTTTGGTTGGGTGTGTGTTGGTGGATCGATGATGGTGATGTCCTCTTCAGGTTGTTTCTTGGTTGTCGGTGAACCGCAGTTTGGTCTGATCCAAATACTTTCTGCACGTTTGTCCAATCAATACTTTGACTATAAACACTCTATTACCCTCCTTGGCCAAGACAAAGCCAGCGACCCATTTGGGACCAACACAGAGTCGTTAACATCAATGTCATGCGATACAGCCGCACGATCGTGGTACATGTTTTGCTGGTGACGCCGGGTTTCCACATGATCATTCAGATCTGGGTGGACTGGGGAGAGCCTGGTTTTGAGTGCTCTCTTCATTAACAATTCTGCAGGGGGAACCCCAGTGAGTGAGAGGGAACCCCAGTGAGCGAGTGGGGTCGTGTCCGGTAGCTGGACGGAACCCGACATAAGCGGGTCTGCAACGAACCTTCCGTCACACGTTTCAAACTCTGCTCGATAGTTTGGACTGCACGTTCCGCCTGACCGTTAGATGCGGGCTTAAACGGGGCAGACCTGATATGCTTGATGCCATTGCGGGTCATAAACTCGTTGAATTCTGAGCTGGTGAAACACGGTCCAGTGTCACTGACAATGACATCGGGCAAGCCATGGGTGGCGAACATAGCCCGGAGGCTTTCAATGGTGGCAGTGGATGTGCTGGATGATATGATTACACATTCAATCCATTTAGAGTAAGCGTCCACTACAACTAAAAACATCTTTCCAAGAAAGGGGCCAGCAAAATCTACGTGGATCCTGGACCACGGTTTGGAGGGCCATGACTACAGACTCAATGGAGCCTCCCTTGGTGCATTGCTCAATTGTGAGCACGTGTTGCACTGGTGTACACATGACTCTAAGTCCGAGTCAATGCCGGGCCACCAAACATGCGACCTGGCTATAGCCTTCATCATGACTATGCCTGGGATGGATACTGTGTAGGTCGAGTATAAACATTTCCCTGCCTTTTTTTGGCAAAATCACACGATTACCCCATAAGAGACAATCCGACTGGATGGACATTTCATCATTGCGTCGGTGAAATGGCTTAATTTCATCTTGCATTTCCCCGGGAATGGCCAACCAGCTCCCATTGAGCACACAACTTTTTACTAGTGATAGCACAGGATCCTGGCTGTTCCAGGTCCTGATCTGGCGAGCAGTGACGGGTGATCCCTCGCTCTCAAAAGCATCCATGACCAGAGGCAAGCTGCGGCATTTCCACTCCGGTAGTGGGCAATGGTAGCCGACTGAGGGCATCAGCACAGTTCTCCGTGCCTGGTCTGTGGTGCATAACATAGTCACAGGCGGACAATGTTAGTGTCCATCTTTGGATGTAGGATGAAGCATTGGTGTTTATACCTTTGCTTTCTGAAAACAGCAAAATGAGCGGTTTGTGGTCGGTTTCAAGCTCAAACCGAAGTCCAAATAGGTATTGGTGCATTTTCTTAAGCCCATATACACATGCTAACGCCTCTTTCTCAACCATACTGTAGGTTTTTTCAGCCTTAGACAGACTTCTAGATGTGTATGCAAGCGGTTGAAGTTTGCCCGATACATTGGTTTGCTGTAACACACAGCCGACCCCATATGAAGATGCATCACAAGCTAATCGTTTGCACGGGTCATACAGTACAAGTAACTTATTAGAACAAAGTAGGTTTCTGGCCTTCTCAAAGGCTGTCTCTTAAGATTTACCCCAAACCCAGTCGTCACCCTTATATAGCAACATGTGCAACGGTTCCAGCAAAATGCTTAACCCAGGTAGAAAGTTACCGAAATAGTTGAAGAGGCCCAGGAACGAATGCAGCTCCATCACATTCTATAGTCTGAGTGCATTCTTGATGGCCTCTGCCTTTGAGCCCGGGGCCGCAATCTTTCTCCCCAAAAATTCTACCTCTGGCGCCAGGAAAACACACTTGAAGCATTTCAGCCTGAGTCCCACTCTGTCTAGTCGACTTAGAACCTCTTCCAGGTTGGGCAGGTGTTCAGTGGTGTCACGACTGGTGATCAGGATGTCATCTTGAAATACAACGGTGCGCGGAACCGATTGCAGCAGACTCTCCATGTTCCTCTGGAAGATGGCAGCAGCCGAGTGAATCCCAAAAGAGCACCTGTGGTATATAAAGAGCCCTTTTGTGTGTGTTGATGCACGTCAATCTTGTCGAAGATTCAGCCAGCTCCTGTGTCATGTAGGCAGGGGTTAGGTCCAACTTGGTGAACGACTTTCCCCCCCGCTAACATTGCAAACAGGCCATCTGCCTTGGGTAGCAGGTACTGGTCTTGTAACGAGACTCGGTTGATGTTACCTTGTAGTTTCTGCAGATTCTGACCGTGCTATCGCTTTTCAACACCGGAACAATCGGACTGGCCCACTCGTTGAACTCGATTGGCAATATGATCGTTGAAGTCTGTCCAGTTCGATCTCGACTTTCTCCGTCATCATACACGAAGCTGCTCGAGCCTTGTGATGAATGGGCCTTGCATCGGAGACTAGATGGATCTGCACCTTAGCGCCTGTGAAGTTGCCGATGCCTGGTTCAAATTGCAACGGAAACTTGCTCAGCACTTGGGCGCATGAGGCATCATCCACTGAAGATAGTGCTTTGATGTCGTCCCAGTTCCATCGAATCTTTCCCAGCCAGCTTCTGCCGAATAGCATTGGGCAATCATGTACAGCTCCATCGTATGATACCTTAACTGCCGCACTGCTAATGACGGGTATGAGCTCTTTGGTGTAGGTGCGCAGCTTTATCTGAATCAGGCTCAGTTTGGGCCTTTGTGCCTTGTTGCCCCACAGTTTCTCATAATTGACTGACTCGCTCCCGTGTCCAACTCTATTGATACCGGAATACCGTTCAATTTGACTTTCAGCATGATAGGAGGGCTCTTGGTGGTGAAGGTTTGTACCCCATACACTTCTTCCTCGGGTTGAGTTGCTTCTCTTGTTTGTTCTGCGTGATCCATGCCAGATCATTCATCCTCTGCTGACTCTGCCACGTGGTGAGTCGCAGCACTCTTGCACATTCGCTGGAGGTGCCCCATTGTTTTGCAGCCTTTGCGCACATAGTGCTTGAATCGACATTGATGGGCTCGATGATTACTCCCGCAGCACCAACATAGTGCTAATGGATTTGCATTCACACCCAATGGCGGACTCTGAGTCATCCTAGATCTTGCAGCTGCAGACGTGTAGGCCCTGCCAGATGCAGTGCTGCCTGCTAGCGACGTTATTTTATGCACAGTACTTGCCGGTGCGCTTCGATGCTGGTAAGATATCTATCTGGTATTATCACTCTTGGACATGAATTCCTGGGCTATCGTGATGGCCTTGCTCAGAGTTAGGGATTCGGCAAAGCAGCTTGCGAAGAATGACCTTGTGGCCGATGCCAAGCACAAAAAAGGCCCGCAGAATTTCCCCCAAAATTCCAGCAAATTCGCAAGTTCCTGCAAGGCGTCTCAGGTCGGCGACATAACTGGTCACGTCCTTCCTGGCCCTCGGAGCGGTGGTGCGTGTAGAAGCGATACCTGACCATTAAGACGCTCTCCTTCGGCTTGAGGTGGTTCCGAACCAGTGTACACAACTCTGTATATGTCTTCTCCGCTCGTTTCTCCAGTGCTAGCAGATTCTTGATGAGGCCGTATATTGTGGACCCACACACGGTGAGGAGAATCAGCCTGCGCTTGATCGCCTTATCGTCCCCATCCGGCTCGTAGTACTGGTCGAGACGCTCAACGAAAGCGTCCCAATCATCACCCTCTACAAATCTCTCTAAAATACCAACGACAGCCATGACCGTGTGAAAGTTCGTAATCTGTTACTCATTGCCAATTGTTAAATATGGAAGAACTCCACAAGACTGAGCACTGTAAGCTAAAACTGACGTGACCTTAATCTCTTTAATACAACTCCAGAGTGCCTAAGCAGCATGGCAGACAACCTTTTATACTCCCTTGCACGAGGTGTGCAGGTGACCCTTGGGCCTCCAACAATTGCGCCCTCTGGTGGCAAGTCTTACACAGTTACAATGTTTACATACATAACAGTTACAATTTCTTGCACAGCATCAAGAAAGGGAACAGAAATGCTTTTATGTAGCATGGTTTTCAAAATGAATTGTAAGGTCTGATGTTTACATTTACTAACTTTGTGCAAATGCACAATTCCTGTTACTTTTTGGAGTGTGCAGTGTATTTGCTTCATGGGTTCTTTGCTTAACAATTCATAGCTGCATATTTGCTGTAAAGAACTAGCTGGTTTATTAGCAAAGGTTTAACAATCAAATCGAACACTACCAGTTCACCCACCAGGCTCACAACATGCACGCCTCATCATGGAGAACCTGAACTCAAATAACTGGGGTTTTATTGAGTCTTGTGAACATCATGTGACTGTGCAACAGCTCCACAAGCCTATGAGCATGCCCACTGGTGCATACATTACAGAGTTAAAAGCTAAGAGATTGTGGAGCAGCAAGCCACCAAGAATTTGGACCAGCTCCTGTTCAATCATGTGGGTTGTCCGGTCATTGCTCATTTTATAGATGTCACCATGTGCTTTGAGCACATGCAAAACGGGCAACCAAATTACAACAAAGCCCTTAGACAATGAAATGCTTTCCATGTGGCCGAACAATAATCACATGATCATATATTGCAGTTTCTAATCTATCATTTTAAATTTGCTAAATCTAAATGTTAGACTGAATCAAATCAGGGACTCAAGTTAAATTAATAAACTTTGAAGGACCGATGAAAGAAAGTTCAAAAGTATCCAGAGATAGCATCCAGTTTTAATACTAAGCCGAATAAATCATGAACACAAAAGGACCATTAATTTAAATGAGCACAGCTTCTCTTTTTAACTATGAATTTGATTTTGCCAGCAGCAGTCGCAGTCCGATTGTCAAATATTATTCCATATCTTGTCAGCGAAAGTGCATATTTGGTCTCAGTGCAGTGGGAGAAGCTCAAACCGGCTTGTAAAATAACGATCACCCATGATGCAATTCCTAAAATGAGCCAAATGCTGCCAAATAATTGAACAAAATACATTTTTCATTCTTATATATTAAAAGAAATATTAACATGGAGCTCCTCTTTTATATTTCTTATGCATTTTGTACTCATTAAGATTTGACAGCCTGGAAAGATTGTAAAGAGTATAAGAGAGGCAATAATATAGCATTCTATCAAGGCAAATGATAAGATTTTCTTGCACTGAATTGGCAAAGAAGTATTTTAAATTTAATCACTGGGAATAAAAAAAAATGAATCGTTCATTTATTGATGAGGAAATGCCTTAAATATAGGCATTAAAAGCTCTATGTCTTTTTAATAGTCATCTCAGCATGAAGCTCACATGCAGACAAGTTAAAGACAAGGTTGAAAGCAAAGATGGTCCAAAATGCCAAACTTAGTCTTGCCCTGTCAGCTGTGGCTCAGTGGGTGGCACACTCGCCTCTGAGTCAGAAGGCTGTGGGTTCAAATCCCACTCCAGGGACTTGAGCACAGAAATCTAGGTAGACACTCCAGTGCAGTACTGAGGGAGTGCTGCATTGTTCGAGATGCTGTCTTTCAAATGAGACGTTAAACTGAGGCCCCATCTGCTCTCTCGATGTAAAAGATCCCATGGCACTATTTCAAAGAATTCCTGGCCAATATTTATCCCTCAATCAACAACATTAATAACAGTTTATCTGGTTATTATCACGTTGCTGTTGTGGAAGCTTGCTCTGCATAACATTTCCTACATACCAACAGCGACTACACTCAAAGTACTCAAAATGGCTGCAAAACACTTTGGGGCGTTCTGAGGTCGTGAAAGGCGTTAAACAAATGTCTATCTTTCTTTCTTACTATCTCCAATCTCATGGCAATGGATTTGAAGGTACTGTACAAGAAATAGAAAGCCAACTTTGCAGAGCCTAGCCCAACAGTGTTTGACTGACAACTTGCAGGAAGATTTACCAAGCAGAGTTGGAACTGTGAATTTGAAAAACCATTTCTTTAACCTTTGAATCCAAAATTGGGCTGGCATTTTTCATCTTATTCTATTGCAATCAGGAAACAATCCAGAGGTTTGCTCCTCCAGGTTTTTGAGCTCTGTGACATTAGGGCCCCACACAAGACAGCGGCAGATTGCACAGACAGGAGGTGCGGGGTTTCAGTCGGGAAACCCGGAAGTTTGGGTTTCCCCGCATGCTGTGGACAGCAGGCCTGACTTCCAGGTGGGGAGTACTCTGGAGCGGACTCCAGGAGCAGGTAGGGAGCCTGCATCTGCTACTGATGTGTGTGTGTGTGTGGGGGGTGGGGGGGCTTCGGGGGCCGGTGGGTGTGAAGCACTCCTGCTCCTCCTGGCCCATAAGTAAAGATACTTACCTTCACCCCAAAGCTGTCCTTGTCTTCCTTCAGCTGTCGGGTTTCCTGAGGCCTGGGAAACCCGGTCGGCCAGAATTAAACCTGAAAAGCTACTTAAATCTGAGGCTGCCAGCCTCATTAAAATATTGAATTAGCCAACTCACCTCCTGGGAGCAGGCGGACTGCCTGTCCCTTGTCCCATCTCCATTAAACCTGGAAATCGCAGGGTTCGGGTCAGGTTTGAGATTTTTAAAGTTTTAATATCTCACCTGATCCCAACCCACCAGTTTTTGCAGTTAAAATTCAGCCCTAGGTCTTTGGCTATGGGCTTCAGGGAAAATGGGTGGCTAAAATACTGGACTCTGGATTATAACAGCTAGTTAATTCCAAACTTCTCTGCCCAAATTAATATCACCAATACTACTGACATTAATGACTTTGGAGCATCAGTTGCTTTTATAATATCCTATAGCCACTTACAGAGCTATAGAATCTAGAGCTAGTTATTAATTCATGATAAGATTCATGGTGAACCACTGCGGCCAGAATTTTGTCGGGCTGGCCAGCGGGCGGATCAGTGGTGGGTCGGGTGGAAATTTGATTTTTTTTTTGACAGCGGGTCAGGACCCTGCTGTCACCCCACCGCTACGCGCCTTTCCCAATGGCACGTGTGTGATCTCCGATCCGACCCGACCCTCAGAGGTGGTCGACCCAATTCAATAATTACTGGGTTGTTGACAGACCCTTAATAATGCTTTTAACCTTAACTGCTCAGCCAAGGGGTCCACGCTGCTCAGGGACCAGGTCTGTGAACCTGAGGCAGGAGCTGAATAGCCATTGCTCCAGCTGATTACTTGGCAGCTTCTAATGTACAGTAAAAACTCCCACCAGACAGATCATCACTATCCTCAGGCACAAGCTGTTTCTCAGACCATTTCCAGCACAGATTCTGCATGCTTTCCACTTTTACCTCATTGGAAGAACTCTCTCACCATTGACAGATCACTTCTGTCATCTCTACTTCACCTGCCATCTATCCCATCAACATCGGTGCCCTTTATACTGTCTCACCGTAGTCCTCAGAATCCGACCACAATCAGCCCCAACACCAGCAGCACCAGGCACACCAGCAGCACCAAGAACAACACCAACCTTCTCCGCAATCACCTGATGCTGCACAGGGCACAGGGCATCAGCACCCGACCACAGTGCTGCCCGGGAGGCCAGGGATGGCCTCACCATGGCCACATTTACTTCACTTGAAGCTGTACACCCTGGCTGCCACATGATACACCAGGTTGGCACCACCCCATACCAACACCATAAAGCATCCCTACAATGCCCAAGCCATTCCTTTCACACTCATGATCATTGAAGGGGGTATCGTTATGTCACACCATTCACTGCAACTCACTAAGCCACTTCCAAAGGTGCACACAAAACTGTCCAAGTACATAAAGTGTTGAAAATAAAGGTTTCAATGTTTGACACCACATGAACAGAAACTTTACATGAACATTGGATAAAACACCCAAGTGGCTACCCTTGTGTGTTGTTAGTTGCTATGATTGCATTGGGATGAGTGTGAGTGTGAGGGATGGCTAGTGAGATTGGGATGTGATAATGTAGATAGAGAGCAGCAGGCAGAGGATGGTGACGCACTTTTGGGGGCATCCAAAATGGAGGAGAATGCTCCATAGACCCTCGCAGTTGACAGTATCAAAGGTCTTTGTAAGGTCGAAGGCCAGCTCTACTTCACCTGCCATCTATTCCATCAACATCGGTGCCCTTTATACTGTCTCACCTTGGTCCTCAGAATCCGACCAAGATCAGCCCCAACACCAATGCCTGCTCCACGACGACATGCAGGCCAAAGGATCCATCACAGACCCAATCCACGTTCGGACCAGGGTCAAGCAGGGCTGCATCATCGCCCCAACCCTCTTCTCAATCTTCCTCACTGCCATGCTCCACCTCACAGTTGACAAGCTCCCCACTGGAGTGGAACTAAACTGCACAACCAGTGGGAACCTGTTCAACCTTTGCCGTCTACAGGCCAGGTCCAAGACCACCCCAACCTCTATCGTCGAGCTACAGTACGCGGACAACGCCTGCGTCTGTGCACACACAGAAGCTGAACTCCAGGACATAGTCGACATATTTACTGAGGCATACGAAAGCATGGGCATTACGCTAAATATCAGCAAGACAAAGGTCCTCCACCAGCCTATCCTCGCCGCACAGCACTGCTTCCCAGACATCAAGATCCAGGTAGCGGCACTGGACCACATGGACCACTTCCTTTATCTTGGGAGACTCCTATCAACAAGAGCAGGCATTGGCGATGAGATCCAACACTGCCTCCAGTGCGCCAGTGCAGTCTTCGGCCACTTGAGGAAAAGAGTGTTTGAAGACTAGGCCCTCAAAACTGTCACCAAGCTCATGGTCTACAGAGACATAGTAATACCCGCCCTCCTGTATGGCTCAGAGACGTGGACCATGTACAGCAGACACCTCGTTAGCGTCCTCGTCCAGGCCAACATCCCCAATATTGAAGCACTGACCACACTTGATCAGCTCCACTCGGCAGGCCACATAGTTCGCATGCCAGACACAAGATTCCAAAGCAAGCGCTCTACAGAAATCGTCCATGGCAAATGAGCCAAAGGTGGGCAATGGAATCATTACAAGGACACCCTCAAAGCCTCCCTGATAAAGTGCGACATGCCCACTTCTACCTGGGAGTCCCTGGCAAAGACCGCCCGAAGTGGAGGAAGTGCATCCAGCAGGGCGCTGAGCTCCTCGAGTCTCGTCGTCGAGAGCATGCAGAAATCAGGCACAGGCAGCGGAAGGAGCGTGCGGCAAACCAGACTCCCCTCAACCCTTTCCTTCAACCACTGTCTGTCCCACCTGTGACAGGTACTGTGGCTCTTGTATTGGACTGTTCAGGCACCTAAGGACTCATGCTAAGAGTGGAAGCAAGTCTTCCTCGATTCCGAGGGACTGCCTATGATGATGAGAGCAACGGGGATGGGTGGAGGTGCAAGATAAGTTGGTATGAGTAAGGATATGCAGAAGTAGGGTAGGGAAGGCAGATTGATGGGGATGTGATGAGACACACAGCAGGATGAGGTCGAGTATGGCTTTGTACTAATGTTTCGTGATCTAATGAGATCATTGAAAGATTTGCATCCAGCTCCTCCTGACCATATCCCTGCTTGTGCCCTCCTGTGCAATGTGCAAGCAGGTTGTTTTGGTCTCCTGGGGAGATCTCTTCCACCCATCGGAAAGGAAGAGGATCTCCCTGCGTGCTCTCACTCCCTCCCTAAGCATATGGAGGGAGTCATGGGAGAGCCTGGGTGCAGCCGTGCACCTTTGTGCAATGATTATTAGTATTTGCAGCACTTCAATGCTGTAGAATACTGACAGCACAAATGTCAGGAGAAAGTTGGCCATGGTCCCTTTAAGGAAACTGGCTGATGACGGGTCATGAATGACGTCACCAGAGCCGCTTCCTCTAATTGGCACGGGAAACGCACTGGGCGGGCTTAACAAGCCCCATCAACATACATTCATTTTCCAGTGCGGGATGGAGCCAGCAGCGAGGCCGCGACACGCCACCGACATCGCCTGCCCCGGACCCGCCGAGGTAAGGAAAATCCCAGCATAGGAAGTGGGGAGAAGGGGTAGAACAATGGCTGTTAATAAATTCATTGGAATTGAAATGGTCAATAATATGTTATCTGAAAACAAGTTTGATAACAAGAAGCATCTGATGAATAATCTTTTACTGTAGCATTCAACTGAAAATTTCTGTGAACATTCGTATCAAGGAAATCATGTCAAATGTTTGACATAATGCCATGCAAACAAGTATAACAATTTGTCCCTCATTAGGCTTACTCTGGGAGTTAATTAATGCACAAAGTTCCTTGTGAGTCATCAGTTCAACAAATATTAAATCAACATCTGTCTTGCCTGGAAAATAAATCTCTTTTTTTGTTGTATCCTTTGCTGTCGAACAAAGGACAGACCTGTGCTGATTTCTGTTTCTTCGCAGAGCTCACAAGTGACCCTGTCATCACTTTCATAGTGGCACGTGCTCAGTTTTCCCCCCTGCTGTGATTGCGGAGCTTTGCTCTGGTGCTGCTCTGCACCAATCACAGTCTCCGGCTGATCAACATATTGAATATTCCCAAGGACGTATCACTGTCATCTCATAGAGTCGGCCTGAATGCTAATGCTGATAGCAGAGATGGAAGGACAGTGTAAACTATTAATATTTAGAATGAGGTCCACAGCAGGAAGCAGATTAGCTTTTGAAACATATCCAACAACCCGAAGTGCTACACCATTGGGAAATTGTCCTCTACCAACCATTAACCCATTGACTATTTAATACTCTGGGTACTTTGCAGAACATGAACTATGGTTTAGGAACATAGGAATTCTAGTTTGCCTTTTACCATCCGGGTAGTTACATGATATAATGATAATGGAGTTATTGACTAAGCACACCAATTATCAATTAGTCTACAACAGACCCAGACATAATGTGAAGAAAGCCCCAGTGGTGGAGAGCTTGGGGAACCAGAGGTCTAAAGTCACCTGTTCCTCTCACAAACATGCTACACTCACCATCACTCATGTCTCCAATTACTCATATACTGTATCCCAAAATGTTATTTTCTGAACTAGATCCATCTAATTTGCATTTGAATGAATCGATACTAACTGCTTTCATCGTCTCCCGAGGGAGCTTGTGCCATAGAATGACCACTCGCTCACTGAAATATTGCAGGGAGCAGCAGACACAGAGATCGTATTCTGGGAAATCAAGGATAGAAGTTTGTGATTGCATAGGAAAATAGAAATCTACAGCATAGAAGGAGGCCATTTCGGCCCATCGTGCCCACACCGACCGACAAAGAGCTGCACGGCCTTCAGTCAGCAGCCCTGAAGGTTACATATAAACCTATGAACAATGAACAATGGCGGAAAGGTAAAGAGCATCCGGCCCAACCAGTCCACCCCACACAACTGCGACACCCCCTGTACCGCAACATTCTACACTCCACCCCAACCGGAGCCATGTGATCTCCTGGGAGAGGGAAAAAAAACAGATTAAAAATAAGTCAATTGGGTAAAACAATCTGGGAAAATTTCTCTCCGACCCATCCTGTGATCAAATCTAGTCCAGGAGATCATTCTGGCCGTATTCGATTCCCTGCAGTACTTACCATCGTATCTGCGCCAGTCAACAAGAGGTTAGCCAGTCTAATCCCACTTACCAGCTCTAGGTCCGTAACCCTGCAGGTTACAGCACTTCACTTCAAGTGCCCATCCAAGCACCTTTTAAATGTGGTGAGTGTTTCTGCATCCACCACCCTTCCAGGCAGTAAGTTCCAGACCCCCACAATGCTCTGCGTGAAGAAGTCTCCCCTCAAATCCCCTCTAAACCTTCCATCAACCACCTTAAAACTATGCCCCCTTGTAATTGACCCCTCCACCAAGGACAATAGGCCCTTGCTATCCACGATATCCGGGCCCTTCAAAATTTTACATACCTCAATGAGGTCTCCTCTCAGCCTCCTCTGTTCCAATGAGAATAAACCCAGCCTATCAAATCTGTCTTCGTAGCTAAGTTTCTCCATTCCAGTATTTACTAGCATCCTAGTCAATCTCCTCTGCACCCTCTCTAGTGCAATCACATCCTTCCTATAATACGGTGACCAGAACTGCATGCAGTACTGCAGCTGTGGCCTCACCAGAGTATTATACAATTTAAGCATAACCTCCCTGCTCTTGTGTTCTATGCCTCGGCCAATAAAGGCAAGCATTTCGTATGCCTTCTTAACCACCTTATCCACCCGGCCTACTTTCAGGGTTCTGTGGACAAACACTCCAAGGTCCCTTTGTTCATCTACACTTTTAAGTGGCCTACTGTTTAATGTGTATACCCTTTCTTTATTAGCCCTCCCCAAGTGCATTACCTCACATTTCTCCGAATTAAATTCCATTTGCCACTGTTCTGCTCATCTGACTAGTAGATTGATATCCTCCTGTAGTCTATGACTTTCCTCTTCATTATCAACCACAAAGCCAATTTTAGTGTCATCTGCAAACTTGTTAATCATACGCCCTATATTCAAATCTAGATCATTGATGCATATCACAGAAAACAAGGGACCCAGTACTGAGCCTTGCAGAACCCCACTAGAAACATCCTTCCAATCACAAAAACATCCATCAATCATTACCCTTTGCTTCCTACCTCTAAGCCAATTTTGGATTCAACTTGCCATTTTGCCCTGGATTCCATGGGCTTTAACCTTCATGACCAGTCTAACATGTGGGACCTTATCAAAAGCTTTGCTAAAGTCCATATACACTACATTGTTTGTGTCATGTATTCAACTATCATTGTAACCCATGTATAAGCTGACCTAAGTTGTACACCTTGAGAACATTGACCACAAGGGGCGAACTTGTGGGAGACACTCCTAACCTGGACTTTCAGGTATAAAAGGGGAAGCTCCACCCACCTTCATCACTTGAGGTCTTGGTAATAAAGTTAACTGGTCACAGAGTGACCTTCTCTCAAATATGGGCCTCATGTGCATTTATACTGTATAGTAAGGATATATCATTGGCGATGAGAAACCGGGATTTAAACCACGCGAGCATGGCCCTAGCAGCACAGAAGAGAGGTACTGTGTTGGTGATGATTGGGACAACTTTATTGAGAGACTATAGCAAAGTTTTGTCACTAAGGAATGGTTGGGACAGGATTCGGCCGACAAACGCAGGGCTCATCTCCTGACGGTTTGTGGATCCAGAACGTACTCCCTGATGAAGGACCTTCTAGCACCAGAGAAGCCGGCGGACAAGATGTTCGAAGAGCTCAGTAAGTTGATCGGGGAACACCTTAAACCGGCGAGCAGCATGCACATGGCGAGACATCGGTTTTACACGCACCAGCGGTGAGAAGGACAAAGCGTTCCAGACTTCATGGCAGATCTCCGGCGACTGGCGAACCCATGTAAGTTCCCAGATGCATGCAGAGCGGAGATGCTGTGAGACACTTTTTATTGAGGGCATCGGGCACGCTAGGGTTTTCAGGAAACTGATTGAGACCAAAGACTTGACCTTGGAAACGGCGGCTCTGATAGCCCAGACATTTATCTCAGGGGAGGAAGAGACCAGAATGATGTATGACAAAAATCTTGGCTCAAATGCAGCAGACGACCAGGGAGTCAACATTGTTAACACAGCAGACAAGGGCAATCGGACATGCCCCAGCATGTGGTCGAACCCAAAGGGGGAATTCAACAGAAACAATGGCTAGCTGAACGGCGATTCATGCCATCGCAATGGACAATGCGGCCAGTAATGGGGCCATCAACACCTGTTAATGCTGCGCTTAAGGACAGTTACAGAGACAGTCAGAGACGATCGACTGGTAATGGACCTTTTGTTTCCAACAACGGGGCCTCCAGCTCATGTTGGAGGTGTGGAGACAGACATCCAGCCAGAGCTTGCAGGTATCAGAAATATACCTGCAGAAACTACAACGTCAGCGGTCACTTGGCGCGTATGTGCAGGAAGCCTGCAGCCAGGTTGATGTACGAGGAGGACGGGCCCGATGTAAGCCCTACGAGGCCAAATGAATACTGGAGGAAATCGCTGGAAGCTGAAGTTCAGCGAGTTCATGTGGAGCACATATGCAGTTCATATACCAGGACGCCATCGATAATGATGGAAGTGCTCCTCAATGGCATCCCAGTATTAATGGAGCAAGACACGAGGGCCAGCCAGTCTCTGATGAGTATTAAACAGTTCGAAAGTTTGTGGGTGTCCAAGGCCAGGAGGCCAAAATTATTGCCGATTGACGCACAGCTACGGACATATACAAAGGAGATAATTCCGGTGCTTGGCAGCGCCACGGTAGTCATGACCCACAAAGATTCAGAGAACAGGTTGCCACTCTGAATTGTCCCGGGGGATGGTCCCGCAGTACTGGGGAGGAGTTGGCTTGCTATCATGAACTGGAAATGGGTCGATGTCAATGCAATTTCTTCTGTGGAGCGAGCATCATGCTCACAGGATCTGGACAAATTTGGCTCATTATTTCAACCCGGCATTGGCACTTTCATGGGGGCCAAGGTAGTGATTCGCATAAACCCAGACGCCAGGCCAGTACACCACAAGGCCAGAGCGGTGCCGTACGTGATGCGGGAAAAGATAGAAGGCGAATTGGACCGCTTGCTGAGGGAAGGCATCATCTCGCTAGTCGAATTCAGTGACTGGGCGAGCCCGATCGTGCCGGTCCTCAAGGTGGATGCGTCGGTCAGGATATGTGGCGATTACAAGCTCACCATCAATCGGGTGTCACTCCAAGACCAGTACCCGCGACCGAGAGTGGAGGACCTCTTTGCAACGCTATCTGGTGGCAAACTTTTTTCAAAATTGGACCTGACCTCAGCTCACATGACCCAGGAGCTGGCGAGTGAGTCGAAGAAGCTGACCACCATCACGACACACAAGGGGTTGTTTGAGTACAACAGATGTCCGTTCGGGATTCGTTCGGCCGCTGCGATCTTTCACCGAAATATGGAAAGCCTCCTCAAGTCGATTCCAAGGATGATGGTTTCTCAAGACGACATCCTCATCACGGGTCGCGATACTGAAGAACACCTCCACGACCTGGAGGAGGTGCTACGCAGATTGGACCGGGTAGGGCTGCGACTGAAAAAGGCGAAGTGCGTCGTCTTAGCTCCAAAGGTAGAATTCCTGTGGAGGAGGGTAGCAGCTGACGGGATCAGACCTATGCACCCAAAACGGAAGCGATCCAGAGAACACCCAGACCCCGTAACACGACGGAACTGCATTCGTTCCTGGGGCTCCTGAACTATTTTGGTAACTTTCTTCCCAAATTGAGCACGCTGTTAAGAGCCGCTACACGTGCTCCTACGCAAAGGTCACGATTGGGTCTGGGGGGACAGCCAGGAAAGAGCTTTTGATAGAGCATGCAATTTGTTATGCTACAACAAACTGTTAACGTTATATGACCCGTGTAAGAAACTTGTTTTAACATGCGATGCGTGCGTCGTCCTATGGGGTTGGGTGTGTGTTGCAGCATGTGAATGCCAATGGTCAGTTATAGTCGGTAGCTTATGCCTCCAGAAGTCCGTCCCAGGCAGAAAGGGGCTACGGGATGGTAGAAAAGGAAGCGCTAGCATGTGTATATGCAGTAAAAAAAATGCACCAGTACCTGTTTGGCAGGAAATTTGAGCTGGAGACAGATCACAAACCCCTAACGTCCCTTTTAGCCAACAACAAGGCCATAAATGCAAATGCATCGGCCCGCATACAAAGGTGGGCACTCACGTTAGCCGTCTATGACTACACAATTCGGCACAGACCGGGCACTGAAAACTGCGCCGATGCACTCAGCAGGCTCTCACTAGCCATCACTGAGGGGGCAATTGAGCATGATGCTGAGATGGTCATGGCTGTTGAAGCTTTCGAAAGCGAAGGCTCACCCGTGACAGCCCGTCAGATTAAAGTCTGGACAAATAAAGACCCGCTACTGTCTTTAGTTCAGAAATGTGTCCTGAATGGGGACTGGCAGCGACGTACGGGGCATGCCCTGAGGAATTTAAACCGTTTCATAGTCGCAAGGATGAACTCTCGATTCAGGCCGATTGCCTACTGTGGGGAAACCGAGTAGTCATGCCCCAGATGGGCAGAGAGGTGTTTATCAGAGAACTTCACAATGAGCACCCGGGCATTGTCATGATGAAGGCAATTGTTAGGTCACACGTTTGGTGGCCAGGGATAGATGCAGACCTGGAACTTTGTGTTTGCAGGTGCAACACGTGTGCTCAGCTGGGCAACACACCCAGGGAAGCCCCCTTAGCCCCTGGTCCTGGCCCGCCAAGCCATGGTCACACATCCATGTGGACTACGCAGGTCCTTTCATGGGAAAAATGTTTTTGGTTGTAGTAGACGCCTACTCCAAATGGATTGAGTGTGCCATTTTAAATTCAAGCACATCCTCTGCCACGGTAGAAAGTTTACGGGCAATGTTCGCCGCCCATGGTCTACCGGATGTCTTGGTCAGCGACAATGGCGTGTTCTTCACAAGCACTGAATTCCAGGACTTCACAGCAGGCAATGGAATCAACCATGTCAGAACGGCCTCAAATGGCCAAGCGGAACGAGCAGTGCAGATAATCAAACAGGGGATGCTCAGAATCCAAGAGGGTTCCCTACAAAGCCACTTATCACGCCTCCTGTTGGCCAGTAAATCCCAACCACACTCGCTCACAGGGGTTCTACCCGCAGAGCTGCTAATGAAAAGGACGTTCAAAACCAGGTTATCCCTTATACACCCTGCTATGAAAGAAATTGTTGAGAGCAGGCGTCAGTCACAATGTGACTACCATGACAGGAATGCGAGGGCGCGATGTATTGATGTCAATGACCTTGTTTTTGTCCTTAATTACGCTGCAGGGTCCAAATGGCTTGCAGGCACTGTGATTGCCAAAGAGGGGAATAAGGTTTTGGTAGTTAAACTTACCAATGGACAAATCTGCCGCAAACACGTGGATCAAACTAAAAGGAGGTTCAGCAACCCCATAGAAGAAGCAGAGGAAGAACGCGACGTAGAGTTTACTCCACCAGAGGTGACCGAACACCGGAACCAAGTGGAAGAGAGCCCAGTCACTGTGGGCAGTCCGGACAGGCCTGAGGCACCGCAAACAGCAGACACTCAGGCCGGCGCCCAACAACCGGAACCCCAACTCAGGCGCTCTACAAGGGAGCATAAACCACCAGAAAGACTTAACCTGTGATCCCAATAAGACTTTGGAGGTGATGTCATGTGTTCAACTATCATTGTAACCCATGTATAAGCTGACCTAAGTTGTCCACCTTGAGAACATTGACCACAAGGGGCGAACTTGTGGGAGACACTCCTAACCTGGACTTTCAGGTATAAAAGGGGAAGCTCCACCCACTTTCATCACTTGAGGTCTTGGTAATAAAGGTAACTGGTCACAGAGTGACCTTTTCTCAAGTGTGGACCTCGTGTGCATTTATAGTGTATAGTATGGACATATCAATATGCACTACCCTCATCGACCCTCCTGGTTACCTCCTCAAAATATTGAATTAGGTTAGTCAAACACGATCTTCCCTTAACAAATCCATGCTGACTGTCCCTAATTAATCCTTGCCTTTCTAAATGTAGATTTATCCTGTCTTTCATGATTTTTTCCAATAATTTTCCCACCACTGAGGTTAGGCTGACAGACCTGTAATTACTCGGCCTATCATTTTCTCCCTTTTTAAAAAAAGGGTACCCTATTATCAGTCTTCCAGTCCTCCGGCACCCTGCCCAAAAACAAAAAAGACTGGAAAATGATGGTCAAGGCCTCTGCTATTTCCTCTTTTACTTCGCTCAACAGCCTGGGATGCATTTCATCCGGGCCTGGGGACTTATCTACTTTCAAAGCTGCTAAACCCCTTAATACTTCCTCTCTCACTATGTTTATTTCATCCAGAATTTCATACTCTTCTTCAATAGCAGTATCTGCATTGCCCTTTTCCTTTGTGAAAACAGACCCAAAATATTCATTGAGAACCATAACAATATCTTCCCCCTCCACACAAAGATTACCCTTGCTCGCTAATAGGCCCTAACCTTTCTTTAGTTATCCTCTTGCTCTTAATATATTTATAGAACATCTTTGGGTTTTCCTTAATTTTACTTGCCAAGAATTTTTCATGCTCTCTCTTACATTCCTAATATCCTTTTCAATTTTACCTCTGAACTTTCTATATTCCTCCAAAGATTCTGCAGTAGGTAGCCGTCGGTATATGACATAAACTTCCCTTTTATTCTTTATCCTCCCCTGTCAGCCTCTAGAAATCTATGGGGGCTCGAGAATTGTTATCCCTACCCTTTTTCTTTAAGGGCACATGTTTGGCCTGAGCCCTCCAGATCTCCACCTTGAATGCCTCCCACTGTTCTGACACTGATTTACCTTCAAGTAGATAATTCCAGTCCACTGTGGCCAAATCACTCTTCAACTTCGCAAAGTTAGCTTTTCCCCAAATTAGGACTTTTATTTCTGGTCTATTCTTGTCCTTATCCATAACCATTTCCCACCTAATACATTGATAACATTTTTGCTGTTACAGAAAGTTAAAAAAAAATGCTGAGGATTAATTAACCAGGAGCGAATCTAGTTTAAATGAATACCTAGTTACAGCTCTGGTTCAGACTGCATTGATTATTTCAAGTAGTTTATCATTTTTTCTTGTAATTTACCATTTGTCAGTTGATTTAACATTTTTTTCTCTATAGTTTTTTTGTCCGTACAGAACAAGTGAATGACTGGATGGCCAGACAGCTATATCAGGATAAATCAGATGAGATTAATCTTTGCCACTGAGGCTACCACAAAGTTATGCCATCTCCTTCAGACTGACCCATTGGTAATTTCTGCTGCATGCATGGTTCATCCCATTGCTGTGAAGATCACCAGTGAATTAAACTTTTGCACTACTGGACCTAAAATTGATAGATCAGAGTACTTTCTAAATGGTGAAAATCTAGAAGTGTAGGAGGTCCAAAGAGACTTTGGGGTGCAAGTACATAGCTCAATAAAATATCATGGACAGGTGCAGAAAATAATCAAAAAGGCTAATGGAACACGCCTTTATATCTAGAGGAATAGAATACAAGGGGTTAGAAGTCATGCTACAGCCAAGCAAAATCCTGGTTAAACCACACCTGGAGTACTGTGATCAGCTCTGGGTACCACACATTAGGAAGGATATACTGGCCTTGGAGGGAGTGCAGCGTAGACTTATTAGAATGATACCCAGACTCCAAGGGTTAAATTACGAGGTGAGATTACACAAACTAGGGTTGAATTCCCTGGATTTTAGAAGGTTAAGGGGTCATTTGATCAAAGTTTTCAAGATATTAAGGGGAACTGATAGGGTAGATAGAGAGAAACTATTTCTGCTGGTTGGGGAATCTAGGACTAGGGGGCATAGTCTAAAAATTAGAGCCAGGCCCTAGAAGTTAAGAAACACTTCTAGACGCAAAGGATGGTGGAGGTTTGGAACTCTCTTCCGCAAATGGCAGTTCATACTGGGTCAATTGTTAATTTTAAATCTGAGCTTTCTGTTAACCAAAGGTATTAAGGGATATGGGGAAAAGACAGGTATTGGAGTTAGGTCACAGATCAGCCATTGAATGGTGCAACAGGCTCGAGGGGTTAAATGACCTACTCATATTCCTGTGTGCCAAATCAGTCAGTTGGCTGTGCACCAATGCCCTCGAGACATTATTTGCACCATTCCCTGTGGAAACGAGACACCAGTGTGACAGAACAAACCATACACAGCATCACTTTATTACCTTGCAGAGCCCTTTCTCTCTAATTCTGTCATAATCCTGTTGCCTGAATAATCTTACATCTCTTCTTAAAAGCATCTCACTTACTGATCCCAATAAAGTCTCTCTTGCGACCAAAAAGATCCCCATTAGAACATAAGAACATAAGAAATAGGAGCAGGAGATGGCCATTTGGCCCCTTCAGCCTGTTCCGCCACTTAGTATGATCATCGCTGATCTGATCTTGGCTGCAACTCCACTTCCCTGCCCGCTCCCTTTATCCCTTGACTCCCTTATCATTCAAAAATCTGTCTATCTCCACCTTACATCAATTCAATGACGCAGCCGCCACAGCTCTCTGGGGAAGAAAATTCCAAAGATTCACGACCATCTGAGAGAAGAAATTCCTCCTCATTTCCATTTTAAGTGGGCGACCCCTCATTCTGAAACTATGCCCCCTAAGTTCTAGACTCCACCATGAGGGGAAACATCCTCTCTGCATCTAGCCTGTCAAGTTCCTTCAGAATCTTATATGTTTCAATAAGATCCCATCTCATTCTTCTAAACTCCAATGAGTATCAGCCCAACCTGCTCAACCATTCTTCATAAGACAACCCCTTCATCTCAGGAATCAACCTCGTGCACCTTTTCTGAACTGCCTCCAATGCAAGTATATCCCTCCTTAAATAAGGAGACCAAAACCGTACACAGTACTCCAGGTGTGGTCTCACCAACGCCCTGTACAGTTGTAGCAGGACTTCCCTACTTTTACACTCTATCCCCCTTGCAATAAAGGCCAACATTCCATTTGCCTTCCTAATTACTTGCTGTACCTGCATACTAACTTTTTATGTTTCATGCACAAGTACCACCTGATCCTGCTGTATCTCAGCATTTTGTAATCTCTCCCCATTTAAACAATAATTTGCTTTTTTATTTTTCCTACCAAAGTGGATAACCTCACATTTTCCCATATTATACTCCATCTGTCAGATTTTTTTCCCACTCATCATCATCATACGCAGTCCCTCGAAATCGAGGAAGACTTACTTCCACACTAAAAGTGAGTTCTCAGGTGGCTGCACAGTCCAATGTGGGAATTACAGTCTCTGTCACAAGTGGGGCAGACAGTGGTTGAAGGATAGGGTGGGTGGGAAGCCTGGTTTGCCACCCACTCTGGATGCTGTCTGCGATTGATTTCCACATGCGCTTAGCAACGAGACTCAAGGTGCCCACCGCCCTACCGGATGCTCTTCCTCCATTTTGGGCGGTCTTGGGCCAGGGATTCCCAGGTGCCGATGGGGATGTTGCACTTTATCAAGGAGGCTTTGAGGGTGTCCTTGAAACGTTTCCTCTGCCCACCTGGGGCTCGCTTGCCCATGTCAGAGCTCCAAGTAGAGCGCTTGCTTTGGGAGTCTCGTGTCGGGCATGCGGATGATGTTGGCCTGAGCGAGAACACTGAAGCTGGTGCGTCTATCCTCCCAGTGGATTTGCAGGAGCTTGCAGAGGCAATGCTGGTGGTACCTCTCCAGCGCTTTGAGATGTCTACTGTATATAGTCCACGTCTCTGAGCTATATAGGAGGGCGGGTATCACTACTGCTCTGTAGACTGTAAGCTTGGTGCCAGATTTGAGGTCCAGGTCTTCAAACACTCTTTTCCTCAGGTGACCGAAGGCTGCGCTGGCACACTGGAGGCAGTGTTGGACCTCGTCATCGATGCCTGCCCTTGCTGATTGTAGGCCACTGAGGTATGGAAAATGGTCCACGTTGTCCAAGGATTTTGATGACCGGAAGGCAGTGCTGTGAGGCGGGGTTAGGTTGGTGGAGGACCTTTGTCTTACGGATGTTTAGTGTAAGGCCCATGCTTTTGTACTCCTCGGTGAAGGTGTTGACGATGGCTTGGAGTTTGGCCTCTGAACGTGCACGCAGACGCAAGCGTCGTCTGAGTACTGTAGTTCGATGTCAGAGGGCGGGACGACCTTGGATCTAGCCTGGAGCCATTGATTCTATAGGTTAGTTCCATTTCAGGGGGGAGATTGTTGAGAGTGAGATGAAGCATTGCAGCAAGGAAGATCGAGAAGAGCGTTGGTGCGATGATGCAGCCCTGCTTGACCCCGATCCGGACGATGATTGGGTCTGTGGTGGATCCGATGGTCAGGATCACGGCTTGCATGTCATTGTGAAGCAGGCAGAGGATGGTGACAAACTTTTGGGGGCAATGGAGGAGGACCCTCCATAGCCCCATTAAGTGGACAGAATCCACATTGTGACTCTGGAAAGAGCTCTTCAGCCACAGGGAGAAGACGAGTGAGGAGGATTCTTGCGGTGACTTTTCCAGTGGCCAACAGCAGGGAGATTCCTTTGTAGTTTGCAGTCAGACCTGTCCCCTTTTTTGAAGATGATCACGATGACGGCATCTCTGAGATCTCCTGGCATGCTTTTCTCCTTCCAGATAAGAGAGATGAGGTCATGCATTCGAGCCAATAGTGCTTCTCCGCCATACTTTAGTGCCTCGGCGGGGATTAAATGTGCTCCTGTTGCCTTGTTATTCTTGTGCTGACGGATGGCCTTTTCTACCGCATGCAGGGCTGGGGTTTTGCTGGCGGGTAGCATGCTGCAGGATGGAGTCAAGGACAGATGCGTCGAAGACAGATTCTCGGTTAAGGAGATCTTTGAAGTGCTCCTTCCAGCGGGCACTGACTGCTTCGGTGTCCTTAATGAGTGCCTCTCCATTCTTGGCCAGCAGTGGCGTGGGGCCTTGGGTGCTTGGGCCGTAGATAGTCTTGACTGTGCTGAAGAATCCTCGCACGTCATGGTTGTCAGCGAGCTGCTGGGTCTCCTGTGCTTTCACCACCCACCTTCTATTCTTTAGGTCGCGGGTTTTTTGTTGAACCTCAGCCTTCAGCTGCCTGTAGAGCTGCTTTGCTGCTCCCGAATTGGGTTGCTGCTGTTAAGTTCAGAAATGCCTTGCGTTGCGGCTTATTAGCTCCTGGATCTCCTGGTCATTCTCATCAAACCAGTCTTGGAGTTTCCTGGTTGAATGACCGAGCATCTCTTCGCAGGCGCTGGTTATGAAGGCCTTGAGGGCAGACCAGGCGCTGTGGGAACTCTACGTCTCGGGGTCATTGAGGGTCGCCAGGTTGGCAGTGAGGTGCTGGCTGTATAGGGCTTTCTTAACTGGGTCTTTGGGAGTGCCCCAGCGTTGATTTTCCTGTGGCATTGTTTCTGTTGATGTCGCTGTTCTGGGGCTATGTTGATGTTGATGACGGAGCGGATTAGGCGGTGGTCCATCCAGCAGTCATCGGCTCCTGTCATGGCGGGGGTGATGCGCACGTCCTTGCAGTCCCTTGCTCAGACGATGACGTAGTCGAGCATATGAGCCCCTGCCAGATTTTTGCCCAGTCACTAAGCCTATCTATATCTGTGTGTAGATTCTTTGCGTTCCCCACACAATTAGCTTTCCCACCTATCTTTGTATCATCAGTAAATTTGGCTACATGACACTTGGTCCCTTCATCCATGTCATTAATATAGATTGTAAATAGTTGAGGCCCCAGCACCAATCCCTATGGCACCCCACTTGTTACAGTTTGCCAAACTGAAACTGACCCAGTTATCCCGACTCTCTATTTTCTGTTAGTTTGCCAATCCTCTATCCATGCTAATATATTACCCCTAACCCAGTGAGCCCTTATCTTGTGCAGTAACCTTTTATGTGGCACCTTATCGAATGCCTTCTGGAAGTCTAAATACACGACTCCTACTGGTCCCCCCTTATCCACCTGCTCGTTACATCCTCAAAGAACTCCAGCACTTTTGGTCAAACATGATTTCCCTTTCATAAAACTATGCTGACTCTGCTTGACTGGATTATAATTTTCTAAATGTCCTGCTACCATGTCCTTAATAATGGACTCCAGCATTTTCCCAATGACTGATGTTAGGCTAACTGGTCTATAGTTTCCTGCTTTCTGTCTCCCTCCTTTCTTAAATAGGGATGCTACATTTGCAGTTGTCCAGTCTGCTGGGACCTCTCCAGAATCCAGGGAATTTTGGTAGATTACAACCAATGCATTCACTATCTCTGCAGCCACTTCTTTTAAGACCTGAGGATGCAAGCCACCAGGTCCAGGAAACTTGTCCACCTTTAATTAATTTACCTAATACTTTTTCTCTAGTGATAGTGATTGTTTTAAGCTCCCAATAGCCCCTTGATTATCAATTATTGGGATGCGTTTCATGTCTTCTACTGTGAAGACCAATACAAAATATTTGTTCAAAGTCTCTGCCATTTCACTGTTTCCCGTTATGAATTCCTCAGTCTCATACTCTAAGAGACCGTTTACTTTAACTATTCTCTTCCTTTTTATATATCTGTAGAAGGTCTTACTCTCTATTTTTATATTTCTTGCTAATTTACTCTCATAAACTATCCTTTCTCTTTTTATTATTTTTTTAATCCTCCTTTGCTGGTTTCTAAAAATTTCCCAATCCTCTGGCCTTCCACTAATCTTTGCAAAATTGTATGCCTTTATTTTCAATTTGATACCATAATTTACTTCCTTAGTTAGCCATGGATGGATCATTCTTCCCTTAGAGTCTTTCTTTCTTACTGGAATATATCTTTGCTGAGAGTTATGAAATATCTCCTTAAATGTTTGCCACTGCTCATCTACTGTCTTACCCTTTAATCTATTTTCCCAGTCCACTTTAGCCAACTCTGCCTTCATACCTTTGTAATTGCCTTTATTTAAGGCATTACAGAATGCACTCCCCTCACTTGCAGAACATAAATAGTATACACTGAACTCAGCTAGCTTAAATCTACTGCAGCTGCCAACATCACTCTGTTTGTGTGTCTGTTAAGACACTCATTTTTTAAAACAACAGCAGAAACACAAGATTATTGTATTGATGGAAAACATGGCAGATTCCCTTTGAATGACACATTGATACAAATCATGACTCTTGTGGCCTTCAGTTGGCTTTGATTTTTACAAAACTTCTTTACAACTGGACCTCAACACATATGCTCCAACGTGAATCCTCCCCTCCCAATTCACCTCGCTTCAAGAAAGTAGATCACATGAGATTTACACTTGCACGGTTGCATCACAATACATAGGCTGGGTGTAATTAGTACTCACACTGCAGAGAAGGAGTTATCTTTCTTGGGTTTCTTCTTCTCCTGTGCATCACTGAAATCTAAAGCAGCTTTGTCCATGCCCAGCAGTTCGCTGATCCTATCCCTTCCATAGAATTCTCCGTACTTATCCATAACCTGCAGGAACAGTTAACAAAAGGATTGTAGCATTAGATAAAAGAGTGAGAGGCAAGGATTAAAGAAGATGGACTTCTCAATGGGAGAATATTGATGAAAACACTTATTAAATGCAGTATTACGTAGCATTCTGAAGTCATTGGCCTCAATGTAGATGGATATGAAGACAGACGTTTCTATTGGTAACATCATTGTACAAATATTGAACTTGCTGATAACAAATTTCTCTGCCCGCTAATTTGACAGAGTCCTTAATTTGTTTAAAATAATTCAGTTTTATGCATCTGTTAAGTAGCTCAACAAAGAAATTGATGAATGCTGGTTAAGCATCCTACAATAACATTGCTGAGAGTAATTTCTACCTTAAAGTTACTATCAGCTGAATTTACTTGGTTTCAAACTTTTTCATCAAACATTACCACCACTAATAGCTTGAAAGTTATAATGTTGAAATAAATGTTTTTGAAACTAAGATTCTTTGAATGAACTGGCATATTTGGATGTTAAGTTTCAAATTAGTAGAGAAGTGAACAACCATATAAGAATTACTGGGGTCAATTTTCTCTGCCTTCGCTTGATGTTATCGGCCTCAAAATGGGGTCGGTAGCCTTACTGCCGCCTTAACACCAGCGATGTGGCCAGCTCCATTTTAAAAGTGCCCACCTGCTTCAGGCGATATGCCCCAGGCCCCTTTTAATACATAATTCGTGGTGCTTTGACATAAATAGGGTAGAACATAAGAAATAGGAGTAGGCCATATGGCCTTTCGAGCCTGCTCTTTATGGCTCAGTGGGTGGCACACTCGCCTCTGAGTCAGAAGGTTCTGGGTTCAAATCCCACTCCAGGGACTTGAGCACAAAAATCTAGGCTGACACTCCAGTGCAGCGCTAAGCGAGTGCCGTCTTTCAGATGAGACATTAAACCGAGGCCCCGTCTTGTCTCTCAGGTGGACATAAAAGATCCCATGACACTATTTTGAAGAAGAGCAGGGGAGTTATCCCCGGTGTCCTGGCCAATATTTATCCCTCAATCAACATAACAAAAATAGATTATCCAGTCATTATCACATTGATGTTTGTGGGAGTTGGCTCTGTGCAAATTGGCTGCCACATTTCCCACACTACAACAATGACTACATTCCAAAATTACTTCATTGGTTGTACAGCGCTTTGAGACGTGCGCTGGGTCGAGAAAGGCACGGTATAAATTCAAGTCTTTCTTTCTGATCAGTTCCCTGGGCAATGAAAGTGAAGAGGGCTGCTACAGCTAAGTGTTCGATTACTTTTGTCGGCCCTGGAGGTGCAGGGAGGATCTAGGCTGTTACTGCTCTTAACTTGCTGGCGGCTGCCCCGGCCTGATTTTCGGGCCTCGATCTGGCGACACCTGTTTGGTGCCTTGCAGCTCACCGGATAAAATTAAGTGAGGCTGGAGCCTCAAAATCATGGGCGGCCTCTTCACAGCCCGAATAAGCGTTCGACCAGAGCGATTCCAAAAGTCAAAATCTACGCCAGTGCGTGCGCAGAATCAAAGACAAGCACAGAAAATTTAAGTTTGAACTTGCTCTTTACCTTTCGCTTCACAAACTTGTCCCAGTAGTTATAAGGGAAAGATCTGAAAGAGAAGACACAGTTATTATTAATGACATCCCCTGGGTCTCTCATAACATAAAAATAAACAGGCTGAATTTCCTGGGCAGCTGCTGTCCCAGGACAATGTGGGCACAGTGCCAGGAGAGGCTGAAACAGAATGCCATCTTGCTTTGGGCACTCATTAGCATTTAAGAGGGAAGACCTCAGGAGCAGCTGAAGATGTGGATGTGTGCCAGAGCACTGGAGAGTGGCCAATGCAGTACCCACTTTTAAAAAGGGTGCCAGAGCTAATCCGGGTAGTAACAGTTTGCCATCTGTGGAAGGGAATTTTTGTTTTAAAGAGTGTTTAATTAAGGATGAAATGTTCACGTATCTGGATGAAGAGGAAACTGTTAAGAAGTAACCATCAGGGGCTTCAAAAGGGATGATCGCTTGACAAACCTCATTGAATTCTTTCAGGAGGCAACAAAAATGGTACATGGGAGAAATGCGGTCGATATAGTGGTGTACATAAGTTTTAGGAAAGCCTCTGACAAGAGATCGCATTGCCACCCGTGCTATTTCACACCAGTATTTGCTGTTGCTAACAGGTCTTTCAGCAGTGTGAACAGCTATGAGGTGCCTGACAGGACTTACAAAGATGGACGCCAGAACTTCAAACACCTCCTTTGCCAAGGTTCTGCTTTTACACTTTCAATTTTTACTCAACGGTGTCGGTGTGGGGGGTGGGGGAGGTTGCATTTTCTGGCAGCTTTCTGGGAGGCCTACAGTGTTTGTGGGTGAGTAAATCAATGGGTGAACTCCATTGCAAAGATTTGAAGATGATCTGTGATAAAATCTTGTATCTCCATTCATGTCATAAACAAACAAAAAAAAAAATCGATAAACATCGGGTGGCTGTTAATATTTTTGGAACACGAACGGTAACTGTTTGGGTCGCTCCTTTTTTCCCCGCTTCCCGACGCTGTGAGCGGGAGACACAGTCTCCTTCTGAGATTAGCATTGCAAAGAGCGCGTTAGCCTGGCAAATCACTGCCACGCTGATGATAATTAGCAGGCAGTACGGGTACCAAAATGGCGGTACGGCCTGCGCTCCCTTGCCCAGTGGCCGTTATCCTTGACTGCCAACATTATGGGCAGGTTTCCAGTGATCCCCAATTTCTAGGCCACTAGCTATAAAGTTAAATAAACTATAACACTACATTTTTGTGATAGACTAATTTTATTCATAACAATGCTAAAGGCATATGGTCTGAATGGGATTTTCCATCCTGTTCCAAGATTTTGAGGTTTCAGTCTTTGTGTTATTCTTAGCACATTGGTCTGCATATTTGTGTTAAATTCCCATCTGCAATATTTTAACACAGGCATTAACTCATTTAAAATAAAAAGCTTAACAACGACTTGAAAACAACAGAGACAAGAATATAAAGCAATATGTTACACAATGTGGTAAAACTATTGTAGAGAAATATTTAACCCCCCCGCCCCCCATGCTATGTTTATTATCTGATGATGCATTGCAGGTCAGTTCAGGTAGCCTGTTCCAATAACTGTTGAGTTGCTGGCACGGGCTCAATATTAATATCAGTTTTTATTAAACTAATGCTAAGTTTTTCAGTCAGACCTTTGTAGCAGGATTACATAGAATTACACAGAAATACCAACCCTAAAACAAACTATTTGGCCTAACCAGTCCATATTGGTGTTGATCCTCCACATCAGCATTGGTCCTAATCCCATATGCTCAACCTGTTCTCGTATTCCTTTATCCCCTTTCCTTCCAGTATATATCCATCTATCTATAAAATTACATAGAAAACTCAATGTTTAGTGCTACTCACTGTGTGTTTATAACCAGCCTATCCCACTGTCCCTTGATGTCATCCTCTGAAGGTTGCTCTGTGATGTATAACCCATCAAACTCCAACTTCCTGGCAACCTCTTTCTCGCGCTTGAAAATAACCAGTGGGACCTACAAATGAAATAAGTAGATAAGCTTGTCACAGCTCAAAAGTTATGATCATCAACCTATCATTTTGTAGATTCTTTTGTAAACATTTAACTCATCATCATCATAGGCAGTCCCTCGAAATCGAGGAAGAGTTGCTTCCACTCCAAAAGTGAGTACTCAGGGGACTGAACAGTCCAATACAGGAATTACAGTCTCTGTCACAGGTGAGGCAGACAGTCGCTGAAGGAAAGGGTGGGTAGGGAATCTGATTTGCCGCACGCTCCTTCCGCTGTCTGCGTTTGGTTTCTGCATGCTCTCGGCAACGAGACTTGAGGTGCTCAGCGCCCTCCTGGATGCCCTTTCTCCACTTAGGGCGGTCTTTGGCCAGGGACTCCCAGGTGCCGGTGGGGTTGTTGCACTTTATCGAGAAGGCTTTGAGGGTGTCCTCTGCCCACCTGGGGCTCACTTGTCGTGTAGGAGTTCTGAGTAGAGCGCATGCTTTTGGAGTCTCGTGTCGGGCATGCAGATGATGTGGATTTAACTACAGAATGATTTATGACGTTATGCAAGAAAGCCATAGCAGTTCACTGATGAGATACAAGAGATCGGCATCTCCTAAAGGTTTGATGGGTTCACTGCAAAGATAATAGCGATTTGGGCAAATGAGCATTTGCAGGCGGTGTGCAACGTACCATGATAGATGGGGTATTATTTTTATTTGCTAGAGTGAACCCATTAATTTAAAAGAATGACTGACGCAATCAAACAGCTAAATCAATATTATCTTTAATATCCTTATGTTTACTTCTGTTCATTTTAAATATATATTTTTGCTAATGGATTTAATACTAATAACATCCTCAGGTGTACTGGTCTGGCTTGGAACATGTTGCTATTAGTGAAACAGTCGATCTGACTTGAATACAGTCAGAAACCTGGGCACTTCAGTTTTAGCTATCTATGTTACTTCAATCCACTTGGGTTTCACAACATATCCAAGACAGGAAAGTTACATTTTTTTTGTAATCCTTTTTTATTCTGGGTATTTTTGGTCTCTGTGTTTCAGACTGGTTTAATAGGTGTGTGTGAGCTCCCTCCATCCTCAAGAGAACTTTCTCTTGCCCTGAAATCTTAGTAAAATATCGCAGTGGCCTCAGGAGATGAACAGAAGACTATTTTCAGACTGTCTCAACTATTAGTTCGATATATCCTGTGCCTTCAGAATGTCCTGGTGTCAGAATAGCACCACATTAGACTGAGTTTTAGGCTTCAACAAATTTGTTAAGCAGTAAGAGAACAAGTGAATAGTAGCAGTAATACAATATTTTACAGTAAAGTTTAAGCTTTGCTGACTCTTTTAATAGTAGAAAAGAATAAATTGTCCACAACTCTTCTAAAGCAGTGTTTTTTGTGCTTTTCTCACCAACTACAGAAGTTATCTTGTCTAATTACCAGACAAGATTGTCTTTTTTTTTTAAATCTATCCGAGTTCAGAAAGATTGGCTGATAAATACCTTCAAAATGGTGACCCAGGGCTTCATGAATTTTAATAAGTGCCTGTCAAATTCAAAAGGAGCTGCCAATTAAAGACATATTTAAATAAATCACGCAGAATGTTTGAATTTGAATTGAAGCTTGGCCCTGCCATTGGATGCTTGATTTTCAGACAAACCAACAGCAATTGCAACAAAGTATAAGAACATGAGCTGGAAGATTCGTCTATGAATCAGGTTGTGCTTTTTATTAGCCCATTATGTACAGTGCCAGAATGGAAAAATGCCAAAATGCAGCTAACTCTTACATAAAAATGTAGCATTTTGTTTTGTCACAAGTACCCTCAAAGTAACCAGCACGCAGGGATTTTTAAAAATCCTTCCATAATCCAAAGGGTTAAAGTCATTAATAATTATTTCTGATGTTTAAAAAATATATATTACCCTGGAAGTATTTCAAAGTGACTTCCTGAATCTCACTGCTGTGAACTATGTTATCCAGTGACTGTTGTAAACGTCAAATTAAAAAAAAATACTAATAATTAAAAATACAATGGAATAGTTAATATGGAAGCACATAGAGTCCTGGTTGTATGTCATAAAACGGCAATGTCCACCTGAAGCTAAATACTAGTAATGGACCTCACGCAGAGAATTGCATGTACTCTTCATTAAGGTAGCAGGTTTTCTGAAATGTATAATATATACTGACCATGTTATCTCCTGATAAGCAACTAAACAAATCATATCTTAATAAATGTGCAGTGATTCTATCAGACTTGTTAATCCTACATGTAAATATTTTCTCATGGGAGTAGTGAGATCTGCTAATGGCACAGAAAACAAACCTACAATGGAATAAAACCCTCCTGACAGTTCATTCTATGGACCAATAATTGTGATTTCAAGACGGTAATCTCATGCTGGTTTTCAGATCATGGTTTTAAACT
This sequence comes from Pristiophorus japonicus, assembly GCF_044704955.1. Classification (NCBI taxonomy): domain Eukaryota; kingdom Metazoa; phylum Chordata; class Chondrichthyes; family Pristiophoridae; genus Pristiophorus; species Pristiophorus japonicus. Next base: position 38,894,933 of record NC_091985.1, on the reverse strand, counting down.
GTTTGACCTTCGCTTTCACATCATTTTGTTTATGTTGACTGAACCCGTTTGATTAGATTACTGCCTTATAATCATTCCTAGGGATCCAATATCATTCATTAACCTGCTGTAGACTGCAGAAACCATGAGAGTCAGTCTCATGAAAACACAGGTGACCACTGTACAACTTGGGCTGTAAAAATGGTAAACTTTGTAAAGTAGGCAAAGTAATTCACTGAAAAAGAGTTTACAGTTGAGTACAATTAAATTGTTCAATTAATATAAGTGAATACAATGGGTTTAGATATTGAAAGTTAGATAAAGTTATGTTCAAATTCTTGAATTAGAATCTTAGTTTGATTCTTGTATAGCAATTCGCAATTTACAAAAATCAGTCCATATAACCTGTATAATGAAGCAAAACATTTTTTTGAGAAGAATTTGCAATGATCAGAAATATCTATTGCCTTACTTTTAAACAGTAATAGCCAATAATGCAGAAAAAGGAGATGACAGTATGCAGGATGGCCAGAATTCTCAGAGTGGGCTCCATATAGCCACTGCTTTCTTGTAAAACGTAATGCACTGTGACCCTGTGCCCACTTCCCATACTGCTCCATCGAGGACCTCCACCTTCTTGATTGTAAACACCAAGGATACTTTCTTTCTCTTCTATGGATGGAGAAGTTGATACCTGTTGAACATTGCACATTAGTAACAGTAGCCACCAATGACCAAAATATCCAATACAATTTACAAACTTGCCATTCGTAGGCTACAAAAGAACATAAGAAATAGAGCAGGAGTAATCCATTTTGGCCCCTTGAGCCTGCTCCGCCATTTAATAAGACCATGGCTGATCTGATCATGGATTTAGCTCCACTTCCCTGCCCGCTCCCCATAACCCTTTATTCCCTTATCACTTAAAAATCTGTCTATCTCCGCCTTATATATAATCAATGACCCAGTCTCCACAGTTCTCTGGGGCAGATAATTCCACAGATTTACAACCTTCTGAGAGAAGAAATTCCTCCTCAACTCAGTTTTAAATGGGTGGCCATTTGATTCTGAGACTATGCCCCCTCGGTCTAGTTTCCCCCTTGAGTGGAAATATCCTCACTGCATCCACCTTGTCAAGCCCCCTCATTATCTTATATGTTTCGATAAGATCACCTCTCATTCTTCTGAACTCCAACGAGTATGACAGAAACAAACCAAATGCCAAAGAACGTTAAACAGAGTGACTGCTGCTAATGACCAAAAGCTGCGCAGAAGCGTTCGGCGCATAAATCTGTGGGACTCTAGGTTGGTTTAATAATAATATGTAATTATATCGCGGGTTGGTTTAAGTATTAATGTATAATAATTTCGCAGGGGGGAGGGTTGCAGAGTGCGAGCTCCGTGTGAAGAGAAAGGAGAAGAATATTTATAAAAATTGACGTTTGCTGAGTTGCACTGGTGCACATTTTCTTTTCCTGATGTGGCTCTGTTCGGCATTAGCAATGGCTTTGCACCGCCCCTCCTGTCATTTCTCTCTGGAAGTGTTTTCTTTGTGATGGCAACATTACTTTCTTAGCAAACAACCAAAAAGAAACACTGAAACTATGCATGGGCATCTACCTTGTCTTCGTTGGCAGCAGCCACTGCCAATTTTAAAAAGGCACTGGACTCGAAATTCAGTACCGCTGGAAAGCTGGTGCACCCCCACCTTTTTGTGGCCATTAGCGCCAACATTTTGAGTAGCTGGGCCACCCCATATTCAGCTCCAAAAGTGAACAAATAGGTTCCAGCACTAATGAACACTTCCAAAATGGATTTTTCAGCGGTGTGGCTGTCTTAATTTGAGCGTTATCACTGTTATATATGTATACTTGTATTTAATCTGTACAGCCACCAGAGAGCTCATCGCCTAGAGTCCCAAGGGATCCCATAATCCCTTGGGAGCACAGGTATTTAAGGAGGCTTCACAGGTTGGAGAGGCACTCTGGAGACCTGCAATAAAAGATTAAGTTCACACTTTACTTTGAGCTCACAGTGTTCAGTCTGATTCTTTCTCCATATACAACAATCACCACTGAGAAATTCAGCATGCAGGTAAAGGTTTCTAATGAGCCAGGGCCAGCAAGGCCCTGAGGGGGGAAGGAGTTTAGAAGGATGGCTGGTGTAAGAGGTGCAAGGAGAGCCAACAGGTTTACTGATATGGAGCTGGATACATTGATGGACAGAAGAAGAATACTGTTTCCTGACATGGGGAGACTTGGGAGACCTGGCAGACCGCCAGTACATAATGCATGGAGGGAGATTGCAGGGGAGGTGTCAGGCACCTCCATATATGTGAGGACGCACCCTCCCAGGAGGATGCTGGCCAGTCTGCACCCGGTCCTTCCAGGGTGGCGATGGGTCGATGTCTCCTAGCTCTGGGGCGACGGGGATCTTCCTCCTCCTCCTCCTGCGCTGCCTCCTCCTCCTCCTGTGCTGCCTCCTGCAACGCCACCTCCTCCTTCTCCTCCTGCGCTGCCTGCTCCTCCTGTTCCTCCTCCTCAGGTGGTACTGCTGGCTTGACCTCCAGCGGCTAGCCCCTCATGATGGCCAGGTTGTGCAGCATGCAACAGACCATGACGATTATGGAGACCCATTGAGGAGAGTACTGCAACGTGCTACCAGAGGGGTCCAGGCACCGGAACCTCTGCTTAAGGATGCTTATGCAGTGTTCAATGATGCACCTGGTGGCACAGTGAGCATCATTGTAGGCATGCTCTGGCGCTGTCCTGGGGTTCCGTAGGGAGTGAGCAGCCAAATGTACAGGGGATATCCCTTGTCCCCAAACAGCCAATTACAATCCTGATTTGGGCCGGTGAAGATGACGGGCACACTAGTCTGGTGCTGAATGAACGAATAATGGCTGCTTCCTGTCTGAACAGTGCTGACTGTCATGCATATATGCTTGGGGTTACTAGCCACCAGGTGGCGCGACTGTCGGAGGTCATCGGGCTGTATACACGTGTGTGTGGCCCAGGTATAAACGGCAAGCCATCATGTAATGTAATCACTTTGGGCCCCTAATAAAGCAGAGCCAGGTTTGTACCTCTTAGTTTACAGTATTCAGTCTATCGAGTTATTATATACATAACATTTGGCGATGAAGTAACTTAAGAACCTTCGCATGCAAAAATGAGCACAATTGGAATTCTGGAGAGATTTGTGGAGGGAGAGGACTGCGCAGATTTTGTAGCTCGTCTGGACCAGTACTTCATGGCCAACAAAATGGAGGAACCCACTGAAGCAGTTAGGCGCAGGGCGGTCTTCCTCACGGTTTGCGGTCCGAAAATCTATGGACTCATAAAGAATCTTCTCGCCCGCAAGTCCAATGGACAAAGACTATAAGGAATTGTGTGCTCTGGTACGTGACCATCTCAAACCAGAATAAAGCATCATCTCACGATATCAATTCTACAAGCACGTTCATTCTGAGGGCCAGGATGTGTCGGAATTCGTTGCCAACCGAAGACGTCTAGCTGGACCGTGTAAATTCGAAAATGCATTGGAGACATGTTGCGGGACTTCTTTGTAATCGGCATCAACCACGAGGTGATCCTGAGTAAGCTACTGGCGGTGGAGACGCTGGATTTGAGCAAGGCTATCACGATTGCCCAGGCATTCATGATGACGGACAAAAACTTAAAGCAGATATCATCGCAAAATCTGAACTTGGCAAGTAGTGTAAACAAGATTGTAGCATCGTTTGGCAGAGCTGCATATGGCAGGGCCTAACCGACTGCGTATGCGAAACCTGTGGCTGCCCAAAGTCTGCCAACGGGAATTAATCCGATTTCACCATGTTGGCGTTGTGGGGGCATCATCGGCCTCATCGGTGTCAGTTTAAACAGTACATTTGCAAGAGCTGTTCAAGATTGGGGCATCTCCAGTGCATGTGTCCGCAACTGAGCAAGTGTGCTGCGACACACCACGTGGAGGATGACGACCAGTATAACGCGGATCCGGATATGCAATCCGAGATACCAGAGGAGGAAGTGTATGGACTGTATTCGTTCCTAACAAAGAGCCAACCAATAATGATTAATGTGTAACTTAACGGTTTGCCGGTACCGATGGAATTGGACATGGGTGCGAGTCAATCAACAATGAGCCAGAGGACATTCGACAACCTGAGGGATACTAAGGCTGTGAGGCCTAAGCTGAGTCCAGTCAATGCCAAGTTGCGTACGTACAGTAAAGAACTCATAACAGTGATTGCCAGTGCAGTAGTCAAGGTGTCGTATGATCTGCGATTCACGATTTACCATTATGGATTGTTCCAAGCAATGGTCCAACGCTGTTTGGGCAGGAATTGGCTCGAAAAAATCAAATGGAATTGGAATGATATCAAAGCGTTGTCGTCGGAGGATGATACTCCATGTGCCCAAGTGCAGAGCAAGTTCCCCTCGCTGTTTGAACCAGGCATCGGCAATTTCACAGGAGCCAAGGTGCAGATCCACGTGGACTCGGATGCAAGACCCGTCCATCATAAAGCTTGGGCGGTTCCGTACATGATGAGGGAAAAGGTTGAAATCGAACTGGACAGACACCAGCATGAAGGGGCCATATCACCATTGGAATTTAACGAATGGGCCAGCCCAATTGTTCGTGTGTTGGAAGAATGATGGCACTGTCAGGATTTGTGGAGACTACAAGGTTACGATCAACCGAGTTTCGAAACAGGATCAATACCCGTTACTGAAGGCTGATGACCTGTTTGCAACGCTAGCCGGGAGGAAGTTGTTCACTAAACTGGATCTGACGTTGGCCTACATGATACAGGTGCTGGTCGAGACATCGAAGAAACTTACGTGCATCAACAGTCATAAAGGACTGTTTATCTATGAAGGGTTAATAGAGTTAGTGCAAAATTGCTGTGCTTTAGAAAATGTACTGAATGACAGAATGAGATAAGTAATTGCGAAAAGGTCACAAGACGCTGAGCAACATAGAAACCAACCACACACCAGACGCTGGCCGAAGATAAGGAAGTGAGCTGGACAAACACGACTGTAGAAATTGTTGTGTAGGCACTTTTTGAAATGCCAGAAGATCAGGTCATGTAGAAGCAGTGACATGTGACCCTTGCAGTTTACGACTTTAAATACTCATTTTGTGTAACACCAAATTGAGTTGTTGCCTGGTTGAAGGACCTAAATACAACTTCCCATGTACCTTGTATTAATAAACTGTGTGTGTTTTCAATTCTCTAACGTAGTCTCGGAGTAGGTTTTAGTTCAACAGTTTTGGTGCTGCGAGCAAGGTGTACCGGTAAGCTCTCCTGACCGAGACTTGAACGTACGGGGATAAGGTCGGATTTCACGACATCCCAGAAATTGGAACGTCGAACCAGCAGGGGTGAGGCTGCCGAACACCCAAAGAACAAGTGAGACTCGGGGAGGTTTGATAACAGACACAGTGAGTAGAAATTAAGATAAAGTAGAATAATAAGTAAGATAAGTGGTGTGTAAGAGAAACGAGTGTTCCCATCACTTCAATTGTCACAAACTATCTCAATCACCTAACTTGAGCCGGAATTAAAAGGGCAAATGCCCCACGTGATGGCCAAGGATTAAGGTCAAAGGGAACACCGGGAGGACAAAGTGATGGCGGAAACCTGTGAGTGACTGTGTGATACGTATGAACTGGTGTGAGAGTTGAGGGATAATCCCATCGCAATAAATAAGTGACGTAATAGAAATAGGATGCATGAAGAGACTCATTTCGCAGCGGAAGCAAGGGAAGATCAGATCACATAATGGCGCCGGGGGAAGACCTTGAATGGGGGCCGGGAGGATCTCTTAGTAGGTTCTATGCAGACGACCAGAAGGGTTTAATAGATAAAATGATTAAAGACAAGTGGGATCCCTTGGCTGTCCCCAAGGAGCAAAAGAATTGGTGGGAGAAACAGAAACAGAAAAAGGCAAAGAAAGCCAGAGTACTTTTAGTATATCAGTTATGTGTGTTACAAAGTAAAACCAAACAATTAGTAGAGAAAAGTAAGGGGACAGAAGCCGAGAATCAAAAATGGAGAGAGCGGTATGAACAAACGGCAAGTGGGGGGGGATCAGACTATGACCTCCCTCCGACTTATGTTGCCGCAGTAGCGGCCTCGGCTCCTCCCTTTGATGAGGAGACCGAGATGGAAGGGTCAAATGACGATTCAGTAAATACAGAAAGGGCAGCCCCTCTTAGGGTAACCCAGGGCGTACAGGGAGGGAACCCCCGATATCAATACTACACCTTCACCTCCACAGAAAAACACATGATGAATCAGGATTTGGGGAGTCTACAACCACGAAAGAGAAATGTAGAATTTTGGCAAAAGTTAGAAGAATTGTATGAGACCCACGATATGCATGAGCCAGATGTCCACCAAATAGTTTGGGCTAAGTGTCCAAAGGACCGGTGGACAGGGCTAGCACCCCCTCACAGTGACGGCACATGGATACCTGTCGTGGATGCCACAAGGGCACAACGGGACGCTGCCAGAACGGGGTTTGTCTAGGCTGTACAGGCCTTAATGGGAGCATCCACTCCAAATTGGGGATTGATAATGCAGACTCGCCAGAAAAAGGGAGAAAACACCAATGACTACGAAGAGAGGTTATGGTTCCAATACCAAGAATCCTCGGGACAGGCGGCCCCAAACAGAGATGACCCAGTCTTCACGAAAATGTTTAAGGACGGCCTTTCGGCCAACTATCAAAAGATCTTAAAAATGGGGGTGGTAGTCGCGGACACCGATGACCAAGCTGTCCAATGGGCATGCCACATTAACTCTGGGGGAATAAAACAAAAAATGGCCATGACTAAGAGTAGTAAGAGTGCGGGCCGAAGGGAATGCTACAACTGTGGCAAGATGGGTCATTTTGCCGCCGACTGTAGGGGCCCCAAAAGACCAACTGTCCGATGTGACAAGTGCGGGAAAAAGGGACATGCCAGTGATAAATATTGGGCGCCCAAGGAGAAAATAAATAGTCAGTCAGGCCTTAGAGTAGAGGAGATGAACCGACAGCAGCTAATCACAGTGCTGAGGGACTTAGGAAGAGACTGAAGGCCAGCGGCCCCCGTGGGGCAGGGAGAGGATCCGCGTATTCACATAACAGCGCTGTTAGGGGGCCGGCAGTGTGATATGTTAGTGGATACCGGAGCATCGGTATCTATGACAGATATTCCCTTACCCACTAAATATGTAGTCCATATAACTGGTGTGGGAGGATCTGCCACCAAAGCCCACCAGAGTGAAGAAATTCTATTGGAGATAGCCGGTATTCTGATCCCAGCACAATTTTATGTATGCCCAAATGCAGAAGGGACCATATTGGGGATCGACCTCCTGGAACAGTTAGAGGCACTAATGTACCCACAGAATAAGAGAATAGTTTGGAGAAATAAGGGAGGACGCAAAATCACGATGTACGGGGAACAGACTAATTTGCACAATCATGCAAAGGTCGGAAGTGTGCAACTTCTCACCCAAGATTGGGGTACAGCAGGAGACTACGGCCCATTATGCGAACAAATGAGGGAAGTGTGGGCTCAATCAAAGCAGGATTGTGGCTGGTAAAGACCAAGCCAGTGGTCATTCCTGGCCCCGAACACACTCCTCATAAGCAATACCCCATTAAACCTGAAGCCTGAGAGGCAGCAGTGATCAAGGTTAAGGCTCACCAGAAAGTAGTAAACAATAACCTACGGGACAATGAAGCAGCGGATAAAGCGACACGGAAGCAGGTATATCCTTAGAAGTTCAGGAAGAAGTTGTATGTAGTATCATTACCAGGGAAGATATAGACATTGTGAGATTACATGCCGATGTAAGTGATGAAGAAAAGAAAGATTGGGGCACAAAAGGAGGGAGCCTGGATGACGACTTCGTATGGAGGAAAGATGGGAAGGTGATAACCCCGGCTTGTATTCGACAAATGCTCATGGAACTACACCATGGCATCAGTCATGTCGGATGGAACGTGATAACAAACATAACTGGGGATTGGTGGTGGCCAGGAATGGGACGTGACGTAGTTAAATACTGTCAGCAATGTGTCACGTGTGCCCAGCACAACCCAGGAAAGGCCGTTAAGGTTAGAATGGCTCACCAACCACGACCAAGGGGGCTGTGGGAATGTATACAGAGAGACTTCACGGGACCTTTACCATCCTCAAGGGCAAGAAATACTGTCTAGTAATAATAGATCAGTTTACACGGTGGGTAGAAGCGTTCGCCACGCGAAACTGCACCGCAATCACGGTGGCCCGAATATTGGCAGAGGAAGTAATCCCACGTTGGGGCATCCCTATCCAAATCGATTCTGACCAGGGAACCCATTTTACTGGACAAATAATGAAGGAGGTGTGTGCTATGTTGGGTATTAGACAGAAGTTTCATATCCCCTACCACCCACAAAGATGGTAGAACGTATGAACAGGACATTTAAAACAGCCCTAGCAAAGGCCATCCAAGAGACGGGACAAGCTTGGGAGGATTTACTACCCACAATCTTGATGAGACAAAGGGCAATTCCTAACCGAGTGAGGGGATTAACTCCATATGAGTTGATGACAGGCAGGGCGATTCACCTGCCGGAAGGAATCATAACTGGGGGATCCGACGTAGGACCCCTGAGGGATCGGATTAGAAAGTACGTCTTGGAACTGAGTAAGCAACTTAAGGACTTAAGGAATTGAGGAAGGAAGTGAGGGAACGGCAAACAGGCAGGGATGAACAGAAGGAATTGCAGGACCAGGGAGAGGTCCCACAGGTAGGCGCGAAGGTAATGGTAAAATGTCTGCCAGGACGAACGGGGTTTGCTCCCCGTTGGTCTGACCCATTTGAAGTCCTAATTAGCGGAGATACGTGCGCCTGCATAGAAATGGGTGGGATTGGCCGATGGAAACATTGGTCTCAGCTGAAAGAATATGAATCCAACGACCCCAGCGCAAGCGAACAAAACAAATAACCCTGCCTTCATACACATTCTAGGAAACTGAAGGCGGATGCATCAGCAGAAAACGCCAGAAGAAATAAAGATGATCCAAGATGAATGTGTTACGTGATATTATATGCAGTTTGCTTTTTTGTATAATTGTAATATGTAGCCTAGGGAGGACTCAGGCCAGAGTACCCCCACGGACCAAGAGAGAGTTACATGTGAACACCTTTTGTACATGTCATACACCTATGCCAAAAAAGCCAACATTGCCAGCTGTTGGGTCTGTGCCCATGTCCCCACACACTCGGAGGAAGGAATCCCCCGACAATCAATCCCATTTAGTGATTCTGGGCCATTGCGTTTCCCTGGTATGGAGCGGGTAAATTGGCAAGGGAATCCATTAACAAGGCTTCCGTCCTGGAACAGGTGGCCAACGATACAGCTGAAGCCCTAGTTAAGGTTAATGCAGAGATGGTAGCCCTCCGCACAGTAGCTCTGCAAAATCGGATGGCCCTTGACTATGTGTTGGCAGAAAAGGGGGGAACCTGTGACCTCATGGGGGCCGAATGTTGTACATACATCCCAGATAGCTCGGAAGAAATTACCAATCTGGCAGAGCATATCCAAGAAGAGGTTAAAAAGCTTAAGCAGCCACCAGCCTCCATGTTGTGGGACTGGTTCTCAGGGTGGTTAGGATCTATGGGAACGTCACTAATCCAAGGTCTGGTTACCTTTGTGGTGGTGGTAATAATGCTGTCTTGCCTATGTATGCTACTTAAATGTTGTATAAGCAAAGCATTGTCATCTTTACTATCGAGCAGACCTGTAACCCAACCACCCTCAAACTACGAGAACCTAGTGGTGTCTCAGAAGATGGCGTACACACGCCCAAAACAGCTACATGATGAGGTTTTACAAGCAGCAGAATGAGGTGCAACAGGAGATGGGAACCTGGACCTCGGAGTGGAGAACCCCGGGGCTCAGGAACCGGCACATCACATCACCAATTTCTGCATAAAGACTGGGTATAGGTTAGCCTAGAATTATGTATTTGAAAAATTTTGGCCAAATGAGGGATTGAATGGTTAATAGCGTTAGTGAGAAATTGCTGTGCTTTAGAAAATGTACTGAATGACAGGATGAGATAAGCAATTGCGAAAAGGTCACAAGACGCTGAGCAACATAGAAACCAACCACACACCAGACGCTGGCCGAAGATAAGGAAGTGAGCCGGACAAACATGACTGTAGAAATTGTTGTGTAGGCACTTTTTGAAATGCCAGAAGATCAGGTCATGTAGAAGCAGTGACATGTGATCCTTGCGGTTTACGACTTTAAATACTCATTTTGTGTAACCCCAAATTGAGTTGTTGCCTGGTTGAGGGACCTACATACAACTCTCCTGGTACCTTGTATTAATAAACTGTGTGTGTTTTCAACTCTCTAACGTAGTCTCGGAGTCGATTTATTTCTACCTCGGGATTTTCCCCCAACATTCTACAACAAGTGTCCTTTCGGAATTCGCTCGGCTGCAGCCATATTTCAGATGAATATGGAGAGTCTACTGAAGTCCGTCCCTAGAACCTTTGTGTTCCAAAATAACATCCTGGTCACAGGTCGTGACACCGCCGAACATCTGAACAACCTGGAAGAGGTTGTACATTGTCTGGACAAAGTGGGACTCAGACTGAAACGTTCGAAGTGCGTCTTCATGGCAACTGGAATCGAATTCCTGGAGAGGAAAATTGCTGCTGACGGAATCAGACCTACAGACTCGAAAACCAAGGCCATCAAAAATGCACCCAAGCCTCAAAATGTGACGGAGCTGCGTTCGTTCCTTGGTCTACTCAACTACTTCGGTAATTTCCTACCGAGATTGAGCACTTCATTAGAGCCACTGCACATGCTGCTAAGAAAAGGCGACAACTGGGTTTGGGTGCGTCTCAAGATCATCTGATGATGAGTTGCTCTAACAAGCTGCTGGTACATTATGATCCATATATGCGTCTAGTATTGGCCTGTGATGCTTCATCATATGGAGTTGGTTGCGTGCTCCAACAAGCTAATGAGTCGGGTAAACTACAACCTGTTGCGTATGCTTCTAAAAGTTTTGTCAAAGGCGTAAAGAGCCTACAGCATGGTAGAAAAAGAAGCATTACCTGTGTGTATGGGGTTAAAAAGATTCATCAGTACCTCTTCGATTTGAACTGGAAACAGATCACAAGCCACTCATTTCATTGTTTTCAGAAACCAGAGATATAAATACCAATGCATCGTCCCGCATCCAGAGGTGGGTGCTGACATTATCTGCCTATGATTATGTCATTTGCCATAGACCTGGCACTGAGAATTGTGTCGATGCACTGAGCTGTCTGCCATTGCCCACACCGGAAGTGGAGACGTCACAACCTGCAGACCTACTGTTAGTTATGGATGCTTTTGAAAGTGAAGGAACCCCTGTCACGGCTCAACAAGTTAAGACCTGGAACAGCCAGGACCCGATATTATTGGTTGTGAAACGTTGTGTCCTTAGTGTGATTGGTCTGCCATACCCAAGCAAATGGGTGATGAGACCAAACCTTACAACCGTCGCAAAGACGAACTATCCATTCAGTCAGATTGTTTACTGTCGGGTAATCGTGTTGTTATGCCCAAGAAAGGCAGAGAGTAATGTGATCTACATAGCACTCATCCTGGTATTGTCACAATGAAAGCCATTGCCAGGTCTCATGTATGGTGGCCTGGAATTGACTCTGATCTGGAATCATGTGTGCATCAGAGCAACACTTGCATGCAGCTAAGTAAAGCACCAGCGGAATTGCCGCTGAGCCTGTGGTCATGGCCATCCAAACCATGGTCCAGGATCAACATCGACTTTGCAGGTCCCTTCCTGAGAAAGATGTTTTTAGTTGCGGTGGATGCATATTTCAAGTGGATAATCATGTCATTCAGTACATCCACAGCTACCATTGAGAGCCTTCGTGTTATGTTTGCTACTCATGGTCTGCCCGACATCGTAGTAAGCAACAACAGACCTTGCTCAATGAAACTCAATGGTATCAAACATATGAGGTCAGGACTATTCAAACCCGCATCTAATGGTCAAGCAGAGCATGCTGTCCAAACCATCAAGCAGAGTATGAAACGTGTAACTCTAGGTTCACTGCAGACTTGCTTGTCACGCATATTGCTTAGTTACAGAACAAGACCCCACACGCTTACCGGGATTCCCCCTGCTGAACTATTGATGAAGAGAGGTCTCAAGACCAAGCTCTCTCTTGTCCACCCTGACTTGAACGATCATGTTGAATACAGTCATCAAAGTCAGCAGTGATATCATGATCGCGCTGTTGTGTCACGCGACATTTCTGTTAAAGATCCTGTGTATGTACTAAATTATGGTCAAGGTCTCAAGTGGATCGCCGGTACTGTTACAGCCAAGGAGGGTAACAGAGTGTTTATCGTCAAGTTCAAAAATGCGCAAGCATGCAGGAAACATGTTGATCAGATAAAGCTGCGGTCCACGGATGAACTGGAACAGTCTGAGGAAGACATAATCAGTGACCAACCAACCGATCCTCAGTCATCAGAGGACTCCGCTGTCATCAATGAATCTGGACTTTCAATCCCTGACATGGTCATTGCCACTCCCATCAGATCGGCTACCCAGCCCCCAGTCATAGCAGACTCAGAACGCTCGCCCAGGATGGTATGTTGCCTCCCTAGGTCAAGGATATCTCGGAGCGGCTGCAGGGCATTTTGGAGGGGGAAGGTGAACAGCCAGTTGTCGTGGTGCATATAAGTACCAACGATATAGATAAAAAATGGGATTAGGTCCTACAAGCTGAATTTAGGGAGCTAGGAGTTAAATTAAAAAGCAGGACCTCAAAGGTAGTAATCTCAGGATTACCAGTGCCACGTGCTAGTCAGACTAGAAATAGCAGGATAGCTAAGATGAATGCGTGGCTTGAGGAGTGGTGCAGGAGGGAGGGATTCAAATTCCTGGGAAACTGGAACCGGTTCTGGGGGAGGTGGGACCAGTACAAACCGGACGGTCTGCACCTGGGCAGAACCGGAACCAATGTCCTAGGGGGAGTGTTTGCTAGTGCTATTGGGGAGGAGTTAAACTAATATGGCAGGGGGATGGGAATCTATGCAGCGAGACAGAGAGAAATAAAATGGAGGCAGTAGCAAAAGGTACAAAGGAGAATAGTAAAAGCGGAGGGCAGAGAAACCCAAGGCAAAAAACAAAAAGGCCACATTACAGCAAAATTCTAAAGGGGTAAAGTGTGTTAAAAAGACAAGCCTGAAGGCCCTGTGCCTCAATGCGAGGAGTATTCGGAATAAGGTGGACTAATTAACTGCGCAGATAGCAGTTAACGGATATGATGTAATTGGCATCACGGAGACATGGCTCCAGGGTGACCAAGGCTGGGAACTCAACATCCAGGGATATTCAACATTTAGGAAGGATAGACAGAAAGGAAAAGGAGGTGGGGTGGTGTTGCTGGTTAAAGAGGAAATTAATGCAATAGTAAGGAAGGACATTAGCTTGGATGATGGGTGGAGCTACGGAATACCAAAGAGCAGAAAACGCTAGTGGGAGTTGTGTACAGGCCACCAAACAGTAGTAGTGAGGTTGGGGACAGCATCAAGCAAGAAATTAGGGATGCGTGCAATAAAGGTACAGCAGTTATCATGGGCGACTTTAATCTACATATTGATTGGGCTAACCTAACTGGTAGCAATGCGGTGGAGGAGGATTTCCTGGAGTGTATTAGGGATGGTTTTCTTGACCAATATATCGAGGAACCAACTCGAGAACTGGCCATCCTAGACTGGGTGATGTGTGATGAGAAGGGACTAATTAGCAATCTTGTTGTGCGAGGTCCCTTGGGGAAGAGTGACCATAATATGGTAGAATTCTTTATTAAGATGGAGAATGACACAGTTAATTCGGAAACTAGGGTCCTGAACTTAAGGAAAGGTAACTTTGATGGTATGAGGTGTGAATTGGCTAGAATCGACTGGCAAAAGATACTTAAAGGGTTGACGGTGGATAAGCAATGGCAAACATTTAAAGATCACATGGATGAACTTCAGCAATTGTACATCCCTGTCTGGAGTAAAAATAAAACGGGGAAAGTGGCTCAACTGTGGCTAACAAGGGTAATTAAGGATAGTGGTAAAACCAAGGAAGGGGTATATAAATTGTCTAAAAAAAGCAACAAACCTGAGGACTGGGAGAAATTTAGAATTCAACAGAGGAGGACTAAGGGTTTAATTAAGAGAGGGGAAATAGAGTATAAGAGGAAGCTTGCAGGGAACATAAAAACTGACTGCAAAAGCTTCTATAAATATGTGAAGAGAAAAAGATTAGTGAAGACAAATGTAGGTCCCTAGCAGTCGGATTCAGGTGAATTTATAATGGGGAACAAAGAAATGGCAGACCAATTGAACAAATACTTCGGTTCATCACGGAGACATGGCTCCAGGGTGACCAAGGCTGGGAACTCAACATCCAGGGGTATTCAACATAACCATCCGAATATACAAGGGGACAGAGGGTCTAGTGAGAAGGAGGAACTGAACGATATCCTTATTAGGCGGGAAATTGTGTTAGGGAAATTGATGGGATTGAAGGGCGATAAATCCCCAGGGCCTGATAATCTGCAACCCAGAATACTTAAGGAAGTGGCCTTAGAAATAGTGGATGCATTGGTGATCATTTTCCAACAGTCTATCAACTCTGGATCAGTTCTTATGGATTGGAGGGTAGCTAATGTAATATTACTTTTTAAAAAAGAAGGGAGAGAGACAATGGGTAATTATAGACTGGTTAGCGTGACATTAGTAGTGGGTAAAATGTTGGAATCAATCATTAAGGATGAAATAGCAGCGCATTTGGAAAGCAGTGATAGGATCGGTCCAAGTCAGCAAAGATTTATGAAAGGGAAATCATGCTTGCCGAATCTTCTGGAGTTTTTTTGAGGATGTAACTAGCAGAGTGGACAAGGGAGAACCAGTGGATGTGGTGTATTTGGACTTTCAAAAGGCTTTTGACAAGGTCCCGCACAAGTGATTGATGTGCAAAATCAAAGCACATGGTATTGGGGGTAATGTACTGACGTGGATAGAGAACTGGTTGGCAGACAGGAAGCAGAGAGTCGGGATAAACGGGTCCTTTTCAGAATGGCAGACAGTGACTAGTGGAGCATCGCAGGGCTCAGTGCTGGGACCCCAGCTCTTTACAATATACATTAATGATTTAGATGAAGGAATTGAGTGTAATATCTCCAAGTTTGTAGATGACACTAAACTGGATGGTGGTGTGAGCTGTGAGGAGGACGCTAAGAGGCTGCAGGGTGAATTGGACAGGTTCGGTGAGTGGGCAAATGAATGGCAGATGCAGTATAATGTGGATAAATGTGAGGTTATCCATTTGGGGACAAAAACAGGAAGGCAGAATATTATCTGAATGGCGGCAGATAAGGAAAAGGGGAGGTGCAACAAGACCTGGGTGTCATGGTTCATCAGTCATTGAAAGTTGGCATACAGGTGCAGTAGGCAGTGAGGGCGGCAAATGGTATGTTGGCCTTCATAGCTAGGGGATTTGAGTATAGGAGCAGGGAGGTCTTACTGCAGTTGTACAGGGCCTTAGTGAGGCCTTACCTGGAATATTGTGTTCAGTTTTGGTCTCCTAATCTGAGGAAGGACGTTCTTGCTATTGAGGGAGTGCAGCGAAGGTTCACCAGACTGTTTCCAGGGATGGCTGGACTGTCATATGAGGAGAGACTGGATCAACTGGGTCTTTATTCACTGGAGTTTAGAAGGATGAGAGGTGATCTCATAGAAATGTATAAGATTCTGACGGGACTGGACAGGTTAGATGCGGGAAGAATGTTCCCGATGTTGGGGAAGTCCTGAACCAGGGGACATAGTCTTAGGATAAGGTGTAGGCCATTTAGGACTGAGATGAGGAGAAACTTCTTCACTCAGAGAGTTGTTAACCTGTGGAAATCCCTGCTGCAGAGAGTTGTTGATGCCAGTTCATTGGATATATTTAAGAGGGAGTTAGATATGGCCCTTACGGCTAAGGGGATCAAGGGGTATGGAGAGAAAGCAGGAAAGGAGTACTGAGGTGAATGATCAGCCATGATCTTATTGAATGGTGGTGCAGGCTCGAAGGGTCGAATGGCTTACTCCTGCACCTATTTTCTATGTTTCTATATTTCTATGTCTGTCCTGCCGGTGGGACAGGACAGACCCAGGGATGGTGATGGAGGAGTCTGGGACATTGGCTGAAAGGTATGATTCTGTGAGTATGACTATGTCAAGCTGTTGCTTGACTAGTCTTTGGGACAGCTCTCCCAATTTTGGCACATGTCCCCAGGATGCTTGTGAGCAGGATTTTGCTGGGTTGACTGG